>NC_138527.1:20540791-22940791 GCF_000230855.2 Cajanus cajan | reverse complement strand
AGGTGCTCGAATCTCATTGCATACTCTGGTACAAACAGCCCACCCTGGTGTAACCGCATGAACTCAGCCTCCTTGGCGTGCCTCACGCTCTCCGGAAAGTACTTCTCCAGAAACACCCTCCTAAAGCACTCCCAGTCCACTACAACACCTCTAGCAGTCAGCATGTGATGGGTACCTCTCCACCAATGCTCAGCCTCCCCAACCAGCATGTAAACAGCATATGCCAACCTCTTCTCCTATGAACATCCCAACACAGTGAAGATCTTCTCCAGCTCACAGATCCAGTGGTCAACTACCTCTAGGTCTACATCTCCCTTGAACTGTGGATGATGGCATTTCTGGAACTCAGCTAGATCTCGGCCCTCCTGGGACCCCACGGGCCTTGCTGCACCAGCCGCAGCTCTATCAGCGTCCATCCTAGCAAAATAAGCATTTTGCTGCTGCATAGCCATAGCCATCATCACCATGGCACGGGCTATCTTCTCATTGGTTCTAGTCATCGACTACAAAAGTAACAGCACCTTCAATATACAATAACTAAACCAAACAACAATCAACAACACAACAATCAACAAAGAAATCAGCACAGCAAAACAACACAACACAAAGTTCAACACAACAAAAGCCTAAAGGAACCACTCCCACAGAGTGTCAACTAGACTCGAACTGCTCTGATACCACTAAAGTGTAACGACCCGGCTGGTCACTACACACTGCACAACACCACAACACCCCACAAAAGAACAGGCATATATATAGAAGTAGCAAAACATATACACAAGGTCTATCTGAAGCTAAAATCAGAGTATAAAAATACATCCAGCAATGCTACACTAAGTAGCTAAATACAACAAAACATCAATACTCCATCTGCCAGCTGTAGACCTGCCTCATCTCACCGACCTAACCCTGCCCTGCTCCCATACATAGTATGATCATTGCAGTCCAAACCACATGGAAACAACAAAGGGTAAGCTAGTGAAAAGAATCAGCATACATACATAAATAATACATGAATGGTAAACAGCTACAGCTATCAGCACATCATCAGCATACAACTCATCAGATATACAGCAATAAACACACAATGCGTCGTCACGCATATCAGCTAGAATTGGTCGCTTGTAAGCGGTATAGCTCGACCTGGCCCCTATACCGTGGTCGCTTTGTACACATGTGCCTCAACCTTGCTCACACACGGGACCACTAAGAACGTAGAGGAGAACAACAAGTTACCACTCCAAGGGTCAGCTTTCTAGGGAGGGTTTTTAACAAATTGGGCTCTAAGAGCACCACAGCCGCTCAATCCACACAATGGGATGAGGAAATTTCAAAAACATCTCCTCTAGTCTTAGTGATCAACAGCTCAGCCTTACGGCCTACAACAGCTCAGCCTTACGGCCTACAATAGTTTATATCAGCATGCAGCATAGCACATCAAAATCAGCAAACGAAAATAACAGCATACGGCATAGCTAAACAACTTACAGCACAACAATATACATCAACTACAACTCAACATCATAATTCAGCATTATCAACTAGTCAGCACAACAATATTTAACATTTACAGTTCAGCTCAGCATATAACAACATCTATCAGCAATTTCAGCATAAGTCAACACGTATCAGCTTATAAATCAATATCTCATCCTCTCCTAGCGCACTCATGGTCGCGCCTGACGTGGCACAACCAGAGAGCATCAGGACTCAAACGCGCCCGACGCAATTCCCATTGCGTCCGGCGTGCTAGGAGGTAGAGACCTCAAAAGGTCTCATACGCCCGGCATGCAAACCCGCGCTTGGCGCAGGGTAAGTAGAGACTTTCCCAAGGTCTCACGCCCGACGCAATATCAATTGCGCCCGACACCACCTCTGGCAGAGACTCCCAAGGAGTCTCCACGCCCGGCGAGATGTGGTCACGCCCGGCGCCACACCAGAACCACAAAACCTCAATTACTCACTGATATCGCGCCCAGCGCGGTCCAGCCACGCCCGACGTGGGCCATCCAGAGGCTCACAATCTCAAGCTCACCCGACGCATACCTCCTTGCGCTCGGTGGCTTGCCCAAAGGAGCCCTCTGGTGGTCACACGCCCGACGCGAAGAACTACGCCCGGCGTGATATCCAGCAACAACTCACCAAGTTCGAAAATTTCTTCAAAAACCTGCATAAACAACCAGAAAACCCACATGCAATCCATCCAAAAGTTCACATTTTCCTCAAACATCAAGAAAAACACTTCATTTTCAGCATGCAACCACAAATCATTAAAATCCCCAAATATCACCCAAAACCCCGAAAACCCCAAAACTCCATTTTCATCAATCTCAGCCATAAATCCACAACAATCAGCCATCATGTGAGTTTCTAGCTCACTAATACAAACAACTGGCAAGAAAAATCCTAGCTTCCCTTACCTCAGTGAAGAATCCAAGTTCCGAGAAGAAGACAAGCTTGAACAGGGAAGAAAAAGAGAAGAAGGAGAAGCTTGAGAAAGCTCTGCACGGCTCAGCAAGAATCAAACACCTACTCAACACCTAAGAATCACCCCAGCCACCACAAAGGGAAAGAAATCAACAAGAAATGGAAATGAGAGAGTGAAGAGAATAAGAGAGTTCAGAGTGAAAGAGAGTAAGAGTGTGAGGGTGAAATGGGAAAGGAAAAAGGAAGGGGTCTCACACTTTTAGACCAACATCCCTAAATAATGCAAATACAAATTTGTAAGGCACATCTCTCAAGCCTCAAACTTATATTTTAAGGTATGAATTACTCATATTTTAATAAAGTATAAGGTACACAACTAAACCAACAAAATGTACATATAACTTTCCAACCTCAAATGCTCAAATCAAGAATCCTAACACATCCAATTTAGGCATTTAGCTCATGAACAGCAATCAATCAATTTATGCAATACAATATAATCGTTCAAGCAACTCAATCCACATACAATTCCAACACACTTTTGGTGTATTCAAAATCCCTCCAAAATCATACACCAAAGAAGCTACGGAGTTGAAAGACAACCTCGCTACACACGTTTAATCCACACCTATGAGAGAGATAACTCATCTCCTTATTATATGGAAAAACAATCTTGCGAAGATAAAGGTGTAATCCTACTCCTCTCGATCCAAGCTCTCTCACACGTGACTCTAACATTTCAAAAGGCAAAACAAAAAACAAGAGTATTAAGTTAAACCTAATACACTCTCTCTTGGTTAACACAAAATTATTGGGTTTCAAATATCAAACCCAACAACTTAAAACACTTTTTATTTTCAAAAATCCTTTTTACTTTTAATAATTATTTAATTAAAAATCTGACAAGAAACTATCAAAATTAAACTAATTTTTATTTAATTTTTTAAAAAGTGAGGTGTTACAAAATATACCTTTGAAGTAAACTTCATTTTTTCATATAAGATCAAGAAATGAATTATGACGTTCGAAAACCATTAATAATTTTGTAATTCATTTACCGATCATGCTATTGTTCTTCATAAAGTTGACCAAGACCTAACTTATCCATTAATTAAACTTACTTTATTGTTAATTTAGACAAATTCAAATTTCAAAATCAAATCAAATATTCAAATATATTTTTTAAGACGAGTTGTAATTATACTTTGGAGAAGTTTTAAAATAATTGTGGATTAATATATAGTAACTTTTTTTAATATATAATCATGTTAATAATATAATATTGTATTTACAATAACATTATTTATTTTAAAATATGTACTTTAAAACATATCTTAATTTAAGTTATATATTTTTTTATTCTATATTTAACTATAAATAACATTAATATTAATATATTATATTATATTATAACGTCAAGTTAACCATCCCATCTACATATTTCAAGTTTTGGCCATCTAAGATTTATATTAAGAAAATAACTCGGACAAATACTCAGACAGAATAAATAAATAAATAAATAAATAAAACATTTGTCTTAATTCACCCCTGGCTCACTTCGGGATCTTGAGATAATAAGCCAACGTAAACTATCTTCCAATAATGCTAGATTGCTATTAGTATTAGTAGAAATTTAAAAAATAAAATAAAATAAAATAAACACTCAAGCATATCTTTTCAGTTAGGCAAATAAGACATATGTTATAATATAAAAACTATAATTAAGATTAATTAAATATATAAATTTCGTTAAATGAGAGCAACTTTTTTTTTAATCTTTATTTTATGTGTATGTTCCATAATTGTATTATTAACATAGAGTATGTACTGCAGAAAAACGTAACTAGTCTTCATCGCAATCAACCTCAAAATTGCTAAGATCTTTTTTTTCATATATAATATAGTATTTTAACTAATAATAATATATGAAAATTTGTATCCAAACTTTCATTATTGTTTTTAATTATTTTGAGAGAAATAACATACACAAAATCTGACATTATCTAATATCTAGTTGGATGCGATAAGGTTGAGTTCTGTT
Source organism: Cajanus cajan (assembly GCF_000230855.2). Taxonomy (NCBI): domain Eukaryota; kingdom Viridiplantae; phylum Streptophyta; class Magnoliopsida; order Fabales; family Fabaceae; genus Cajanus; species Cajanus cajan. The sequence continues at coordinate 22,936,323 of NC_138527.1, read as the reverse complement.
ATTCCACAATAGAATGATTTTTGTACCTCTTTTGCATAATTTAATTTTATAATCAATTTCCTGCCCTTAACGTAACCTACAATAGACTAACCAACCAAACGTACTTTTGTTTGTTTTTTTCTCAGTTGGCTCGTTACGTTACGTTGTGTCACTAAGTCAATATACCCATTGATACGTTTTTCAGATATATATAGAAAAGGGGCAAATTATTTTTTTAAATAATACGAGATATTGATTAATTTTATGTTAATATATCATTTTTATTTTAAAAATACCAAACTAGTTTTAAAAAATTAAATAAAAAAAAATTATCCTCCCTTCTCTTTTACTCTAAAATCTATGTACAAATAGATGCTTAATTGTTTCGAATCCTTTTCTCTAAAATTCTATGTCTAAATAGATATTTTTAATGATGTTTTCGGTCAGTATTTTAAGAAAGAAAAATATTTTTTAAAGAAATTGAAATTTTTGAACTAAAATATGGATGTTTTATCAAATGAACTTTATAAATTTTTCAACTTTAAAAATAAAATTTAATTATTTTAAATTCCTTCTAAAGGTAAAAAAAATTATATTATTCTTTTCTATCTCCTCTAAAATTTGTTTAAATAGATATTGTATTTTAAATTTAAAAATTAAATATAAATTAATTCGAACTATTAATTTATTAGATGGTGGATATAAACTCTCTTTATTTTTAAAATAACAATTAAATTATCCTATTTATTTTTCTGCACCTATAGTGCATGCTTAGGTGAAAATTATAATTTTTTTATTTTTTTTCAAGAAAAGTAATTTTTCTAATCTTTTTAAAACGATATTTTTTTCCTCCTAATTTGCCAAACTAAGCATGTATTTATTTAATTTAATTAAAGCATTAAGAGTTGACTTGTTTCGTAAAATGTACGGTATATTTCTCACTATGAAGAAATATTAGAAAATACCACGTGTCCAACAAAAACCCGTATTCAGGGAATCGTATTATTTTTTTTAAAGATATTTACAAAGACTATTCTTTAGTTTAGTGTATATATTATATTGATAATTTTAATCTTTTATAAAAATTATATAAATAATATGATAATAATTAATAAAAGGTAGAAATTTTTTTTTGTAGAATAATTTTATCTTTGAAACGGTTGATAATTGTATATTATCTTTACTAACATATTTATATTTTTTTATAATAAAAAAAATAATATATACACAAAATGTCTTTCAACGGTAGGGATTGATCCACACTTAAGTAAGGTCAGGAGTTCTAATCCTGCTTTGTGTATGCAGCCGCGTTAAATTTTGGGATCAGCTATCTCCAATGTAACGAGAAGATTAGTCACTGCTATCGATGGTGAATACTCTAGGAACGAAAAAAAAAACATAGAATGTCTTCTTTTTCATTAATAAAGAATAAAAAAAGACATGAGAAAATCAAATTAACCAAGACAGAAAAGAACTTCCCTCCATATTTTTATAATAAAATGCAAAAATAATATGAATAATGATATATATATATATATATATATATATTTGTTTTATTGGAAAAATAAAATGATATTTAAAAATAAAAAATTGTCTTATTATTTATTTTTTAATATTATTTCTTCATAAGATGGTGAAAATTCATTTTGTGTTTATTATATGAAATAGTGTTGCAGAAGAAGATGGTAGTCAAACTCAAATTGCACGAAATCCACACCCAATTGCTTCTTCCGACACGCACCAACACCTCGTTATTACTCAATAGCAGCAATGTTATTAAAAAATACTTTTTAAAAATAATTATTTAAAAGTGTATCTCTCCCATTTAAAAATATTTAAAAAATAATAAAATGAGATAATTATATAAAAAAATATAGATGATTTATAATTTATAAAGAAATAATTTAAAATGAAATTATCTAAAAAAATTATACACACTAAATCATACTTTCGTCTTTATGGATATATATTACCGGTCTAATATCCTACCAAAAAGAAAATGAACATAACAATAAATAATATTTTTAACTTTTTATACATAATTTATAATATTGGTCCATCTTAAACAGGTTAAGATATTAATTTAAATAGTTAAACTGTTATTAATGAAATCCATCAAATCCTTATTTTGGACGGCAATGTTTCCGGGGAGTTTTTAAAAGATTTATAGAGATTTTTTTAATTTTTTTATTTAATTCACATTTTTATTTATCATAATTATTTATAAATTAAATATTAATATTTAAAATAAATTATCAATAAATAAAAAATAATTTTTTATAATATAAATTATTTTTCATAAATTTAAATATAACTTATGTGTTTAAAACTATGAGTTGTTCATCTTTTAAAAGAACACATTTCCTCTAATCATAAGTCAATCAAACAACTCAACTTCATGCATTTAGCATTCTCAACATAGCCTCCTCAACACTACACAACATACAACTCAACTTTTATTTAACTTGCAAATTTAAACAACTTCAATATCCACATACATCATCCTAGATCAATGTATAAGGAATTAAAGTCATGTAACAACATGCAACATGTGAACATTTCCACTTATACACACAATATTCAACACTTATCCAAATAAACAACACATTTTCATTTTGCATCTCATGCCTGATGCTATTCTTCTTATACTTGATGTCATTGAGGTAAAGAGTCTTTGGCTTACCCATACTTGGAGCCAAACTACCCACTCCCGACATGAACGAGTCAAAGAATCCTTATGTAAATCACACCTAGCGTAGCTAAATCCACACCCAGTCTCATTCAGATAGAGAGCCTTTGCTTGACTCATGCCTAACGTCACAATATTGGCGCCTGACATCGTCTAGGTGTGTCGCAACCCGAAAATTTTCGATCTTGCGACCTATGGTTTAGACATCCTTTTAAAAGTCATCAATTAAGGAATGCCTGGACACCAGACTTATCCTTAATTAATGGTTTTGAAAATAGGTTCATGGAGTCGCCACCAATATTTTACTCAAAACATTGGAAAAAGAAAAGGTTTTTAAAAATCCAATAATGGCCTTGATAACCAAAATTGGGTTCGGGGGTCGATTACGTGTAGGGAAGGTATTAAGGACCCCTACAACGCCCTCAATTGGTACCCTATGATGAAGTTAGCGTTATAAACAATAATAATATAGATATTAAATCCCCTTTTATTAATAACTATTTACATGCTTGAAATTTAAATTATACAATTGACCCTAAAATGTCTACATGATTGCTTTTATTATAAACAATATTTATCAAAGATAAGAAATAAAAGAGAGATAAGAAATAAAAGAGAGAGAAGAAGATTGACTGAAATACCGCTTGAACGAGCTCTATTGAATCTTCAAATATGGAGATTTAGGTGCTTTGCGGCAACCTTTCACACTACAATAAGCCTCACAAAACTCAAGAAATACAATAGGAGAGAGAGAGAGAAAAATTTCGAGCTCTAAGGAGCTTTGGACGAAATTTTTGGGTCCTGGAGAACTGTGTCCAAGCTGTCTATTTATAGACTTCAGAAAGGGTCCAGAACGGTCCATTCCAAAATCGGAACGGCCCGTTCTGGATCTGGCCGTTACGTGTTAATTTAGTGTATTGAAACGACCCGTTCTGAAATCGGAACGGCCCGTTCCAGAGGTGCGTTTAACACATAATTGCCATTCTGGAACGGCCCGTTCCAAATTAAGAATTCAAGCCTTTTTTGTTACTTGGAACGGCCCGTTCCAATTTGGGAACGGTCCGTTCCAATTTTGGAACGGCTTGTTCCGATTTTGGAACGGCCCGTTCCAATTTAGGGTTTTAGGCCCTTTTTGTAAATTGGAACGGCCCGTTCCAGTTTTGGAACAGCCCGTTCCGGGCTACTAAAACCAGCTTATTTGGGCTTTTAGCCTTCTGATGTCATGTCCTGTTATTTCCATGATTGGGAGCTCCTTTCCTTGATAATAGACGTCCATTTCTTCGTTTGTATGCCCCCCGGACGAAATTGGGTGTCTATAGCTGCCCCTCTTTACTTGCCCTTTGAAATAGCTATGTGTTGCTTTTCCAAAGGCAAGTAAAGACAGAGATTTCGTCCGAGTCTTCTCTTTGTCTCTTTGTGTGACGCTTCTACGTTGCTTCCCTTGGATAGGTGTATTTGCTTGTATCATTACCTTTTAGAGCAGCTGAGTGTTGGGTTGCATACTCTATGGGGTAACAAGGGTGACAAACTATACACCTGATCTTTAGTCTTCGAGTAGATGCTCCATTATTTTTATTGTGATGGTGTGTCCCTTTATTTATAGCTTTTTTAAGAGGGAGTATTTTCATAGCCTCTCCAGGCCGTAGTATTTTCATAGCCTCTCCAGGCCGTAGTATTTTCATAGCCTCTCTAGGCAGTAGTATTTTCATAGCCTTTCCAAGCCGTAGTATTTTCTTAGCCTTTCCAGGCCCTAGTATTTTCATAGTCTCTCCAGGCCGTAGTATTTTCTTAGCCTCTCCAGGTCATAGTATTTTCGTAGCCTCCCCAGGCCGTAGTATTTTCATAGCCTCTCCAGGCTGTAGTATTTTCATAGCCTCTCCAGGCCATAGTATTTTCATAGCCTCTCCAGGCCGTAGTATTTTCATAGCCTCTCCAGGCCGTAGTATTTTCATAGCCTCTCCAGGCCGTAGTATTTTCATAGCCTCTCCAGGTCGTAGTATTTTCATAGCCTCTCCAGGCCGTAGTATTTTCATAGCCTCTCCAGGCCGTAGTATTTTCATAGCCTCTCCAGGCCGTAACTGGTGATGATGATGTGATTGCCCCTTGACGAGGATTGCTAGTAGGTGGTGCCCTTGTGCTGGCGGGCAAAGGAGTAGATGGTTGACATGGATTTTGGTGTTGCCTCTTCCATGTGAGTATTGTGATGCCTCTCCAGGCATCTTCATATGGGATGTTTGGTAAGATTTTGGTGTTGTTCTTGTCAAGCTGAGTATTGTAATGCCTCTCCAGGTGTTGTTTCTGGTAGGGTTTTTTCTTAATTTCATTTTTATTTAGCTTAGGCTCTTTCATCTTCGAAGCTTGCCTTTTTCTGCTATCATTTTTTTAATGCTTCGGCTATTTTGACATTTTCGAAGCTTGCCTTTTTCTCATGTTGCTTTTGTTTTTTTTTTTATTGTCATCATTGGTAGAGGAATCTATTCCCATGATGTTATTTGCTGAATCTTTATTGGTGAGTATTATTTTGGAAGCCACTCCTGGCTTTGGTTAGGGAGCCATTTTTGGTCTTGGCATTTTCTTAGATCATCCTTCATTCAGTTGAGGAGTAGGGCGCAATAGCCTCTTCATGCTTATGGGCTTGCTTATTTGATCGACTCCAGTTCTATCCCGTCTTGCTGTTGATGTGTTTCTTTTTCTTGGTGGTTATATGAAACCACTTGTATGGAATGCCCTTATTGGGGCTATGCTTTTTGACATGATCTCGGATTTTGAGGCATTGTATAGTTGTTGATCTTTTTTATGAGTGCTTCAACCTCTTTATTCCTCTAGCAAGTGATGGGTAGACACACACAAAGAATGCAAGAATGCAAAAGAAAATGCAAAGCAGAAATGGATTGGATTTTTTTTTTTTAATTTTCTTTGTGAACTTATACCCTTTTGTGCACACTTGTGCCATATGCATGTTATGCAATGATGCTTCTATGCTAATTCTTACAATGCAAATTTATTTTTACTTTCAAGAAATTAATCTATGCGCATTGATCAATGACATGGATTGTTAGCCTTTAGCCTTGTCGAATTCAGTGTTGCTTCTTGAACCTAAGGTTTGTGTAGTTCAACCCTCTCGCTTGTACCGGATATGATATGTTAGCCCTTAGATTAGGTGTACCTAGACTTTGTTCTAGGACACCTCCATCTTCTCCTTGTGAGTGTTCACTGTGCATACTCCGTGTATCTCTCAAATTTATCTTAATGTCATGTAGGTCAAGAGGAAAGAGAGGAAGAGGATATATATATATATATATATATATATATATATATATATATTTTGTAAAACTTTTGGTAGGAAGGATTTTTTTCAAAAATGGTTTATAGAAGAATGGCTGGCCGAGGTAGGCTAGTGGTTTAGGCTAATGAACAAACACATTCAAAGTGAGGAAATCATTTTTCGCGTTAGCTTATTATTTCCTTCAGAGTTAAGCGATGACTTGGGATTGCATATTGATTAAATGATCTTCTCGAGCCGCCTTTCGGTTTTCAGCTCGGGATGCTACTTTGTCCTAACTTTTGCCTAGGTTACTTGAGATGTGTTCCCTAGCGGACATTTTCTTTTGATCCTTACTTTTGCCTAGGTTACCCTTTTTAATTTTGGGTTGCCTAGCAGATCTTGTCCTAACTTTTTGCGCAGCCCCCTTAGTGGGTTTCCTGCCGGGCCTTTTTCTTTGCAGCATTTGTGATCATTTTTCATTCCTTCATTAAAGGGGGATGCCCCTTGCACTGATTTAGTTTGGGCTTTTATCCACAAGTCATGCCAAGTTTGATTGATCTTTATGTGTTTTTTTTTATGGTCTATAAAGCCATTGTTTCTAATGACATCCTTATTTCAAATGTACTTGTTCATTTAGGGTTTGTTGACGAGGCTTAGAGTTGATAAAAGGGAGAAGAGAAATGAAGTAGAAAAGTGTATGGCATTAAAATGGAATTTTCAATTTACACGTGCCCATTTGATGTAGCTCGAGGGCCCGGGCATGCCCCGAGTTCGTGATTCATACACAGAGAAGTAGAGGGAGGTTGCCCTTTAGAGAGGCCTAGGTTGCCTGACTGTAGGGTTAATCCTACACTTGCTTGGATATGGCACTTCAGAAGTTCTCGTGTAGAGGGAGGTCATTTGGCTTTATCTCTCATGAAGGTGTTGTCAACCCATATCCTGAGCCTTTCTTCAGTAGGAATGGGTAGAAGCGATGATAGAGTTTTCCATGGAGTCTTGCTTTTCAAGAAGAACATTCAAGCTGTCTTTCAATTTTTAGCTCGAACAAACATTACTCTCCTTTTTTTTTTTTTTTTTACTAGAATGCCCTTTGCGGGTTTTCATTCTAGCAGTTTCTTGATAAGCAATGCTTCTCTCTTGTTGAAATCATCTTTCAAGAAAGCCCTATTCACTTTGCCTTAGTGTTTGAGGGATTCGCCTTCCTCAGGTTCTCTTTACTAGCTTGCAACTTGTTAGGAGCGTGGATCCATCCATTCCTAGTCATCTTTCCATTCCACTTGGATTTCATGGTTGCACGACACAACTTTATCTTCTTAGGGCAAGAGTTGGCGTCTTAATGATTGTGGAGTTCTATACCCTCAACTCTTTATGCATGGCTTGCTTCCATCACTTCCGATTAACACACATAGGTTAATTTCCCTTTTTATTCTCGTTTATTCTTTTACAAGGAGGGATATGTTCTAAATGAATGTAATGCAGAATGTAGAGAAAGTTGAGAATAATAAATATCAGTCTCATTGATTTGTTTATTTGTGAATGCTCAAATAGATTTCGACAGTATTAAGTGAGAATCTATATTAGATTCTAAGAAGACTTACTTCAACAAACATACCAAACCAAGGGCTCAACCATAGTATTTTTTAAAAATTGCTTTGGGCTTTTCTTTATGGCGCAGATACTGTCGTATATTAGAGAATTCACTTTCCTTAACTTTCTATATATACGACAACCTAATCCTCCTTAACTAATAAAATAAAATGAATGAAATTAATGAGCTAATCTAGAATGCATGTCATTTTTTTTGCCTAATTTTTATCATGTTTCTATTATCTAAAGGGGAATGATGCATGGTAAAGATGAGATTTCTTTTATTGATTTTTTTTTTACAAAAAGGAAACTACCTATATGATGTTAATGGAATGCTGACCTAAGAATGTACAAAGGGGTATGAAATTTTTTTATTATTATTTTATTATTATTATCTTCATTGTTTGCTTATTATAAAATTCCAATCCATCTTATTAGAATAAAATAATACAAACAAATGCACACACATATGCTCAATCAACGTACACCCACGAACGATCATGATCAAATCCTTGGTCTGTGGTCCCTCTCAAGAAAAGTGTGTTGTATGAGACGGTTCTAATCTCACTGGTCTTTAAGGCTCCCAAGGTGCCCCCATTATAGGGACCCAGTATCTCTGTCGCCGTCACCTGACAAACTCTAAGGTCTGTCACAGTATTTCGGGCTAGAGTAACCAATTATCACCTTGAGCGTGATTTCTGACAAGGCTCGCAGGCTCCAAGGCCAAACTTGGGCCGGTCGTACGTCAACCACTCCCTATGTTTAATACTCTCATGCCCCCGGGTGTAGGGGGAATTCTTGTGTGCAAAGGTTTGTGTACAATTTTATTTCAAACAAGTGCGCAATTTAAATAAGCAAACAAACAGATATTAAAGCCAAACAAATAAAACAAATAAAGTAAAGGGGAAAAATATTTAAATTATTATTTTTATTTTATTAACTTCATCAATTAAATGGGTCTGACCCTCTTTAAACTTCCCCAGTGGAGTCGCCATCTGTCGCAACACAAAAATTTCTGATCTTGCGACCTATGGTTTAGACATCCTTTTAAAAGTCTCATCAATTAAGGAATGTCCGAACTCCAGACTAATCCTTAATTAATGGTTTTGAAAATAGGTTCATGGAGTCGCCACCAATATTTTACTCAAAACATTGGAAAAAGAAAAGGTTTTTAAAAATCCAATAATGGCCTTGATAACCAAAATTGGGTTCGGGGGTCGATTACGTGTAGGGAAGGTATTAAGGACCCCTACAACGCCCTCAATTGGTACCCTATGATGAAGTTAGCGTTATAAACAATAATAATATAAATATTAAATCCCCTTTTATTAATAACTATTTACATGCTTGAAATTTAAATTATACAATTGACCCTAAAATGTCTACATGATTGCTTTTATTATAAACAATATTTATCAAAGATAAGAAATAAAAGAGAGATAAGAAATAAAAGAGAGTGAAGAAGATTGACTGAAATACCTCTTGAACGAGCTCTATTGAATCTTCAAATATGGAGATTTAGGTGCTTTGTGGCAACCTTTCATACTACAATAAGCCTCACAAAACTCAAGAAATACAATAGGAGAGAGAGAGAGAGAAATTTCGAGCTCTAAGGAGCTTTGGACGAAATTTTTGGGTCCTGGAGAACTGTGTCCAAGCTGTCTATTTATAGACTTCAGAAAGGGTCCAGAACGGCCCGTTCCAAAATCGGAACGGCCCATTCTGGATCTGGCCGTTACGTGTTAATTTAGTGTATTGAAACGACCCGTTCTGAAATCGGAACGACCCGTTCCGGAGGTGCGTTTAACATATAATTTCCATTCTGGAACAGCCCGTTCCAAATTAAGAATTCAAGCCTTTTTTGTTACTTGGAACGACACGTTCCAATTTGGGAACAGCCCGTTCCAAATGTGGGTTTTAGCCTTTTTTAAAGAGCCTGGAACAGCCTGTTCCAATTTTGGAACGGCCTGTTCCGATTTTGGAACGGCTCGTTCCAATTTTGGAACGGCCTGTTCCGATTTTGGAACGGCCCGTTCTAATTTAGGGTTTTAGGCCCTTTTTGTAAATTGGAATGGCCCGTTCCAGTTTTGGAACAGCCCGTTCCGGGCTACTAAAACTAGCTTATTTGGGCTTTTAGCTTTCTGATGTCATGTCCTGTTATTTCCATGATTGGGAGCTCCTTTCCTTGATAATAGACGTCCATTTCTTTGTTTGTATGCCCCTGGACGAAATTGGGTGTCTACAAGGTGGAGAGTTTCTGTCTTGATCACATCTGTCGCCACTCAATTAGGGCCTGACATCACCAAGTCAAAGAACTCTCCTCTAACTCACACCCAATGCTACCAATCTTGCGCCCAACTTCAGTAAGGCAAAGAGATTCTGGCCTGCATCACAGTTAGCGCCCTAAAGTTGTGCCAGATGCGATGTTGAATTATGCACTTGGTGGAATCGCATTTATGCTCAATCCACTTGAAGCTTAGAAGATTTCCAACAAGTAAAACATAATAACATAGATATACACTTCAAACAACTAAGTTTCATCAATAGAATCAATATGCAACCATCCAAGACAAGATTCACCAAATTCTTCTTAACATGTATCAAGAACACCAAAACTCATAACATAAGAATTTCATCTCAATCATCCACACAACCATGAATTTTGGTGAGGATCAAGCAATACATAATACCATAATTCACCAAGAATTCAAGTCCTAACTTCCCTTACCTCAAATCATCAAGAAGGAGGGAGAAAAAAGTAAAATGGAACACTTTGAGCTGACTTCACCTTATCACCACCATTGCTATAATTATTGGTTTTGGGCTTTGAATCACCTAAACAATCACAAGGTTTACTATTAGGGAAGGAATGGAAGAAATTTGTAGTTCGTAAGAGAAAATGGTTCTCCTTGACTCTAAAGTATCTCTTTTTAACTTATCTCCAACCCTTATAAAAAAATGAATTTATGAAGTTTACTTCTTAAGAAAGACCTTATATACATTTCTCTTATAAAAATGAATTTATAAAAATGATAGAGCTACTTGGACAAGATTGTTGAATCTTCAAGTGCTCCATTCCAAGACCTTTTCCTCTTGAGGTTGAACACGTTGATGAGAGGGAATACTCCTTTGAAGAAGCTTCAATGGAGGTTGAACAATGGAGGAAGGTTTGACCACTCCTTGAGAATGAAGAAGCTTGAGGAACCTAACTTAAAGGTTGGAGTTCCTTTGAGAGAAACCTAGAGAGATTTGTCTCCACGGTTTTGGTGACTTAAGAGAAGAGAGAATTCTAAGAGAAATTCTGAATTCATTCATCAAAATTCTAATTTCGTGGAGAATCTCCTTCTCCTAGAAGCTTCACAAAGGAACTTCTCCTTTGTGCTTGGTTCCTCAAGTTTCTCTCCTTCTAGAGAAACCGAACCACCATTGTTGCTTTTTCAAGCTTTATGAAGCTTGAAACTCCTTCATTCTTACCTTTCTGTGAAGAACCTCAAGAGAAGAATGGATTTGTTTGGTTCAACTTGAAGAAACATCAACCATCTCCAAGTAGTTCCATCAGTTTTGGTATCTAGAGCCTTGGTGCTCTTAAGGTTATGTGTTCGTAAACTTTGTTTGAATCCGTGTTGTCTCTTCCATATTTTACATGTCACTTCTTGTGTTTTATATATGGATCTATGTTTAATACATATTTTGATGGATCCTATATGTCACATGAGAATTGATTGATTCAAATTTTGCTTGTTCCATTAATCTTGAATCAATCCGGTTTTGGTGCTTTAGGTTTCTATGAACTTGTGGGTTTTTTTTTTATTTTTTTGAGTCTTCTCTTATTCCTTATGACCTGAATCCGTGATTGGATTATGATAATGAATAGCATGTGTTTTTGGTTTATAATCTTGTGTTTTGTCTAGAGTCATGTGTAGTCCTTTACATGTCATTAATTCCTAGACTAGCTTGTTTAACCTTTGTTTTTGTGTTGTTTTTGGTCAATTCATTTTGTGCAATTTATATACTCTTTTTACCTGACCTATATGTGCTTTTGTTTTACATATTTGAGTTCCTAATTTGCTATTAATTCTAGCAAATTTCTTAGAGTTAGGTTTCTATTATGTTTCCTTAAATAGTTTGTCAAGAAAATTTCAAAAACACTTTCCTAGCAGATTTTCCTTGAATCTCTTGTGTGGCCGAAACTTTTGCTTATTTTTGAAGCTTTCAAAACAGAGAAAACAGAGGTTTTAAGTGTTGTAAAAGTGTGCCTAAAAAATTACTCAAAAATTGTGCAAAAGTGTGAGCACTTCTAACACACACACACACACTTGAATACCTCTTGTTGATTGTTGAAATGTTTGGCAACAATTTTCTTTATTAAATTTGAGTCTCTTGCAATGTTTAAAAGGCATTAACTCCTGGTTGTGTTAAAGAAAAAGAAAAGGAAAATTATACAAAAGAAAATTGCAAAAGAAAGAACCAAAGAAGAAAAAAAAGCCAAAAGGAGTGAAAATTTTGTGTTGTTTTGCTCTCGGTTTTTGCTTATTGTTGCATGTTTCTAAAACTGTCCAGCCCTATACACTTGAGATTAGTGTCTTGTTTTCATTTCTTAATCTTAGATTTTAATTTTGAAATCCATTTTAGAGCCATTGTTAGGTTTTCCTTTGTGTGCTAGCCTTTCATTTGTGCCTTAATTTTTGCTTGTCAATTTTTGGAACTCTTTCTAGTCTTGTCTCTTTAATTCTACCATTTGGTGTAGCCTTTCTAAATTGTGCTTTTTCAGTTTTTCCTATATAACTTCAGCAACTTAAGGTGTGTTGAGTGCCTCTTTGAAGGTGTGGAAAGCCAAGTACAAGGGTAGCATCTTGAAGTGTTTGTGGAAGCCTAGGAGATTGATATTCTCTTTGGTGGAAAGCTCTTGGTGGGAGTCAAACACCTAGGAATAACCAACATCAAGGTTATTCCTAAGAGAGGAGAGATACACTTGGACAGGTTGCTGCAACAAGGAGAAGCTTGGAAGAACACAATAAAGTTTTTGTGAAAATTTTGTGAAAAATTTAGTAACCAATTTAGTGACGGAATTTCATTTCAAAAAACATTTCAACACCAAATCCGTCTCTAAATTTGTCACTAACTTAGTGGCTGAATTTTGTTTTCTTAAAATTAGGTGCAGCCACTACATTCATTTAGTGTGAATTCGCATTTTATTTGGTGTAAATTTACATTTCATTTCTTGAAATTTTTCATTTCTTTCTTAACTTATACAAGGCCTTTATTAGGAGTGTCTTGGAGTGCCTTTGGTGTATCTCCATATCTCTTTAGAGTTTTCAAGTAGGTAATTGCGTTTAGTACATGTGAGAGTGGTCTTTGGAAGTCTTGGGTACTTTCCAAGCTCTAACCTAGGTTTACTTGCTTTAAACGCCTAGTTTATGTTTTCTTGTCTTTAAGTTTTCTTGCAATTTAGGTTTTCATGCAATTTATGTTTTAAGCAATTTATGTTTTCATGCCATTTATGTTTTCAAACACTTTATGTTTTCAAGCATTGATTAATTGTACACTTTAGGCACTTGTGTGTTATTTTCTCTTTGAAAATATCTTTGTGAAAATTGCTTTGTGCAAGGCAAACGTACAAAGGGGTTTAGAGATTTTTACTTGAAGAGGCTTGGTTATTAAGTGGCTTTTTAGTAGCTCACCTCCCTCCAAAGTTCAATTTGTACTCTTAGACCTCCAAGTGCCAAGTCTAGCACTTCCAAAAATTTTATTTTCTTAAAATCTCTTTTTGTGTGAAGAGAAAAATCTTGTTGTTTAAAATGTCTCAACAATCCAACTATAGTGGAAGTTATAGCTCTCCTAAAAGCATTTCTTACTTAAAAAAAGAGCTAAAATCACTTAAACTATGGAAGAAGCAAGAGGCCTTTCAAAAAGAGAAGGAGAAAATTGAAAGAGAGGCCAAACTTGCTATCCTAGAAGAGAAGTTGAGAATTCTTAAACAAGAAAAAGGAAAATTGAAAGAAGACATGAGAAAACACAAAAAAAGAAGTCAAATGAAAATCAAAAGAAAAGAAGAAAGAACTTTGTGTAGGGAAGAGTAAAGAGGAAGAAATATCCTCTAAAGGATTTATGACTAAAGAGAATTATTTTAGTACTAAAAATCCTATGAAAAAGATTCTCTTTATTCATAAAGATCTTAACTCTTGCCCTCACACTGCCACTAGTCTTGAAGAAGAGATTCACAAATCCATTATTATTAAAGAAAAAGATTCTCAACTTCAAGATTTGGTGAAGGAGAAGTGGACTTCACTTAATTCCACTTCTCATGCTACTTCCTTGGTGGTGCCCAAGGTAGATAGCCTTCCTTTGTGTAGGACTTTTCCTACCTTAGTTGTTTCAATAATGCACCCAATTTATGGAATATATTATTTGTTGGATATAACATATGAACCTTCAAGGTTCCTTATGACAAATTCTTTTCATAACTATCCAACAAATAATATAATCCAAAATTTTTTAAGAAATTTCTTAGTAGTATTTTCCTTATTTTCTAGGAAATGCCTAGGATACCACATAGGGTACTTTAGGCAAGATGTTCTAATTTTTAGGATTAAGTCTTTAGTGTGCTATAGTTTTAGTTTTAGCACATTTTTAGGATTTAGTAATATATCTAGTATATGTTTAGGAGAGATCCTATTCATTATATTAGAAGGTCTAGTATCATTGATTTCTTTAGATTCCATGAAAGGATTCCTTCTAGGATATACCTTTCACATTTATTTGTTGAGAATATCACCTCTAATGCATTGTATTATATATTTGTAGGTGTGGCAGACCATCATGAAGACCCTCGAGATTTGAGGTCAAATCCTTTTCAAGAGGGAGGGGATGATAGACTATGGCCAAGGCCAAGGAATCTAAGAGGTGATACATTGAAGGAACCAAGAGGAATGGGATGATGGACCATGGGCCAAGGGCCCAATCTCTAGAGCTATGGCCACCTTGAAGACCAGTAGGCTTTCCAAGCCTAAGGTACTCTTCAATTTGGACCACTCTATCATGAAGAGAAGGCATAGTTCTAGTTGTAAATATCTTGTACATAGTTCTCTTGTATAAGCTTATTTTTGCCTTTGTATTTTTGAGGCACTTTAATTTCTTTTATTAGTTATTGTATATTGATTCTAGGGTGGGTTACTTAGAGAGTTTGACTCCATTTAACCTCCTTTGTTGATACACTCATTTTCTATTTTTTCAGTAGGAAAAGAGGGGTGGCATTTAGCAATGCTTGAGGGTGTGACTAGTAATTGGGCCTAGGCAAAATTTTACATATTGGACTCATTTTGCTCCTAATTTTTCATAGATTTGATTTAGCTAGGTTTCATCATCATTGGATGAACCTAACTAAACCAAATCAAACATTTTTGAAAATAATTCAAGGAGCCAAAAGAGACCAAATCTGCCCACCTGCCTAGTCTCCTTTCTTTGACCGAATTGCTTCTCTAACCTTCAAGGAGATGAGAAGCTTGTGCTACAAGCTTCTCCTTAGCTTGATTTCCAAGCAAGCTAAGTGAGAAGCTTGCTCCACAAGTTTCTAAACTCACCTAGAAGGTCAACTTACCTTACTATGGTTCCTAGTGAACCATGGTTAAGGTTAGCTTGCTCCTTAAGCTACCTACCTCTATATATTTGTAATTTCTACTCTTGTAATCACTTTTGACATTTTATGAGAAAAGAATTCAGAAATTCTCTCATTTTCAAGAGTCTAATTTCGTGGAGAATCTCCTTCTCCTAGAAGCTTCACAAAGGAACTTCTCCTTTGTGCTTGGTTGCTCAAGTTTCTCTCCTTCTAGAGAAACCGAACCACCATTGTTGCTTCTTCAAGCTTTATGAAGCTTGAAACTCCTTCATTCTTACCTTTCCGTGAAGAACCTCAAGAGAAGAAGGGATTTGTTTGGTTTAACTTGAAGAAACATCAACCATCTCCAAGTAGTTCCATCAACTTCTTAAGAAAGACCTTATATACATTTCTCTTAGCAAGCCAAACTTGACCTAAACTCTGAACAAACTCCTAACAACATAAAACTCTTTAGAATTCCTAATTTTTAGAGTCTTACAACTAATAAACAACTAATCACAACAATATTTAAATTAATAAATCAACGACTATTAATAAAATGACATCGTGTTACACTTTTTGTGAGTCTGAGGTACCATTGAAAAGCTACATCCAAGGTTGTGACTCCTATGAAGGTCACAAAATCTAATTATGACTTTATCACGTTCAACGAGTTTCTTTTAGCGTTGGCGTAGAAAGGTCAGAACCCTATTTGCAGCTTTTGCACCAAGTGTGGCTTGGCGAGAATATTACACTAAAACAACATCAAACAACACCCAATGGGGATTATTTGGCACATGGCACAAAGGGAACAAAAATCAGTACAAATTATCATGCCTAGCGTACTAGTTTGTGGAAATCCTATATCAAGTGCAAAAATCACACAAAATCGATATTTCTCACTTCTCACTCATTTCAATCATTGAAAACATCATTAAAGCCTAAAATTATTCTATTATACCATCAAATACTTAAATCCAACATCAATTTCACATATTCACACAATTAACATTAATCTCCACGTTGCTCTATAAATCAAGGGTCTTTGCAAGAACTATAGACACTCACATATTCATAAATAATTCAATTCAAATGTAATTATCTATACATGCAACACAATTAACATTCACAAAGTACATGAATCATAGGAAATACAAATTCACAAGATACAAATCAAAATTGAGATTTCTCTCACTAAGCACATAAGTACACACAACGACAAATATCTCACTCTAAAGTGAGATTACTCACTCTCTCCTTATATCGACAAACGTTAGAGGAAGTGCACACGTCTCTAGGATGATTTTCAACAATCTCCTAGTCTTGAGGAGGTTCCTAAGTTCCAAGAGAAGAATGAAGTATAAACTTAAAAAATGAAATGTAAAATTGACAATCTTTAAAACTTTCTTTTTTGAAAAACTCATTCTCTCCCTTCCCTCATATAATTAATTAAAAAAAAAAAACACAAATTTTTCTCTAATATAAATATTATAATAAATAATTTCACAATCATCTTTATTAATAAAAATACTCATAGTTTTATAAAAAAAAAATCCTTTAAATTCTTTTCTAAAACTCAATAAATTAATTAAAACTCTTTTATTAATTTTTTAAAAAGGTTAGAGTGTTACATTTAATCTATTTTGTTTTTTTTCTTCTAAATCTAAAAAAAAAACGACAACACTTTTTATGTATGAGACGGGAAAATCAATAAAATATAAATAAACAAATTAGTCACCGTAAATCAAATTTTACTCATTCAATTACAAACTGGAAGTAAAATAATATATATATATATATATATATATATATATATATATATATATATATATATATATATTATTTAATTTTCTAATAAATTATTTTAAAATTTATATCTAACCTTAACTCTTTTTTTTTCATTGATAGCTAGTATAATATTTTCTAAACTAATAATGATGAATCGAAATTAAATTCAAAAAATCATTTGTTTCTTTGATTTTGAAATACAATTTAAAGATACATGTATACAAAAAATTGAAAAACAAATTAATTTTTTATATCCAAATGATAAAATTTCATGAAGAATTATTGTGGTATATATATGATTTAAATTTATTTTGAATAAATATTTTTACAAAAAGTAAATAATTTTATTTTCAAATTTAAGTAAAAAAAAGCACATTATTAATATAGTTTTGAATGTTATCATTTTAAAACAAAATATAATAATATCTCGTATAATAAGAAAAACAATAACGAAATTAACTTTTTATTTATTCAAAAATTAACATTTTTTTTTGTTTATTTTTTACGATGTGACATTATTATACTCCTTGCAAACATGAGGCACGAGGATCCTAATCAAAGTGGATTAATGATATTTGTAGCATAACTAATGATATTTGTAGCAAATACTTTTTGAACCACTTGATCACAAAATAAATAGGACCTAGTAAAGTGAATGAACTCTAATTAAATAATATATTTGTACACGAGGGTACTCCGGTAATTTTTCTACTCCTGCTGAGTCTTCGTCTTCCATGATGTATCCTAGGAAAAGAGAGGGGTACCTGCAAAAGACAATCTAATGAAAACGTACATTTATCAGTCGCTGATTACACTTATTTATACTAACCTTAATGGATTTAGGCCCACAACCAAGCCCATTAGGATCCAATAATCTTGGTATGTGTAGAGTGATTTAGACTCTTGTAAACTGCGCACTCCTTAAAATATTTATGTTGAGGATTTTCCTATTTCCTCTTATGGTACTTTGGTCCAGTGATTTAAAACCCGGACCGAACCGGCCGGCCGGACCGGTTGGACCAGGAACCGATGGTCCAGCCGGTCTGAATCTTAAGTTGGACCGGTTATGCAGTCGACCCGTTTTAAACCGGATTGAACTGGTCAATTTTCCAGTTCAACCGGTGAACCGGTGGGTCAAACCGGTTCAACCACTTTTTTTTTTTTTTAAGGGACCATAAACCACAAAAATAATAATGAAAATTGAATCTCTTAATAAAAAGCAAGGAGTCTTATTAAATATAACAATGACTACTTGTTCTAATATATTTGTTTGCAATATACACAACTTAAATAACTTTTATAGTATATTATTAATTTTAAATTATATATTTAATAATATAATATCTATGTAAATATTACATATATTATTTTGTGATATTAATTGCAAGCATATTATATATGTACATATTATTTATATTTTAAATTTGTATTAATATACCGTTTAACATGTAATTTTTTGTGTATTTTTTTACAAAATAAAAATAAAAATAATTTTAAATAAGATAGAAAAATTAAAATTTAAAATAAGATATGAATTTATTAAAACTTATAAGTATTAAATATATTTAATATTTTTTTAATAAAAATAAATAAAAATCGAGTCATATGGTTCAACTAGTGACCCACCAGTTTAACCTTTGACCTATTGACCCAGTACCTTAACCGGTTCGATGACCAGTCCGATTTTTAAAACTATGCTTTGGTCTTATATAATATTTAACGCAAAAGTAACGTAAGATTACAATATAATATTCTTTAACTAAAATATTATAATAGAGTGCATGATTTACTTACAACTTTTCTTTTTAACGTGTATGCTGATCTTTCAATAAGAGAACATATACGTGCACTGCAGATCCTCCTTACGTATATGAGATATTTGTTGTACTACTCATTTATAACTTAATTAACCATACATATGTAGCAGCTTGCATCGATTATTTTTTTCTTTCTGTTTTATAAGTCGTTATTATAAGGGATATCTCATTTATATAATGGTATAGATAGATTATAGATTATAACACTACAACAAAATTTGTTATTAACAATAATTATTTAATGACAATAATTTAATTATTTACTAGCATTTTATATAAATACCGGTAATAGTATTAGCAACACTAAATACACTAGTCATTATTTAAATACTGGTAAAAAAAATAATGGTCATTTATATGGCCGCTAAAAAATAAATTAATTGTCACAAAAACCTAATTTTAATGTAGTGTAGTTATAAATTATAGATTAATGAAAAAGAGATATTTCGTGTTTCTCAAATTTTTAAAATAAAAAATAAATAAATAAAAGGAGATAATTGATGTGGTTGTTGGTAGGCATGGCAATTTAACCCGCTCCCGTGAGTAACCACCCGAACCCGCCCCGATTTGGACGGGAAAAATCCGTGTTTATCGAGTTTGGGTTTGGGTTCGGGTTTTTCTCGATTGATAAAATCGGGGGCGAGGGCCAGGACGGGGATGTTAATATCCACCCCGCCCCGCTTAATAATATAATTAAAAAATTATTTATATATATAAACCAAAATTAGAAATATTTGTATGTAAAAATTTATATTATTTTACTTTTCTTTTATTTTTTTAAAATTTTTTCATATTTATTTAAAAGAAAAAAAATAGGAGCGGGGATGGGGGTGGGGCGGGGAAACCTGAACCCCACCGGAGGCGGAGATGGAGACCTAGATTTTATCCCCGGTGGGTATCGGGGCCGGGGGCGGGACAGTTTAAATTTGCGGGGGCGGGGGTAGGGAACGTAAAACCTGCCCCCGCCCCGCCCCGTTACCATGCCTAGTTGTTGGTGGTTATTGAGAGATGGTGAGAGGTTGTGATCGAAATCCACAAAAAAAAAAAAAAAAAAAACGTCTCTTAATTTCTAGTTTTTTCATTTATTTTATATTTAGTAATTAAGGAGTAAAATGGTCTAATAAAAATAGTGATCAATACAACTATTAAGGGACGTATTTTCTTTATATATAATGCAAAATATAGTATAGATATAGATATAGATATAGATGGTAAGTATGTCTTAAAAAAAGTTAAAATCAGAAAATAGTATTTCCTTTATCTTTGTTATAAATATAGATTATAAATTAGAGATTATAGATTAGTGAAAAAGAGACATTTTGTTTCTTTCAAATTTTTTTAAAATGAAAATAAATAAATATGAGATAATTGATGTGATTATTGGTAATTATTGAGAGAGTGAGATGTTGTAATGTGAATGACTTAAAAAAGTCTTGATTTTGTTTTCCTATTCTTAGCAATTAAGGGGTAGAATGTTATAATAAGTGGTGGAGAACAACAATTATCAAGAGAAATATTTTCTTTATATATAGTATAGATTATAAATTAGATCATACATTATAGATATAAGATTATAGGTTTGTGAAAAAGAGAGATTTTGTGTCTCAATGTTTAAAAAAAATAAAAAAAAATAAAAGAGATAATTGATGTGGTTGATGGTGGTTATTGAGTGAAGGCGAGAGATTGTAATGTGAATGACTAAAAAAGTCTTGATTTTTTTTTTGTTCTTAATAATTAAAAGATAGAATGATCTAATAAAAAGTGGAGGGCAAAACGGTTATCAAGAGAAGTATTCCCTTTATATATAGTTTAAAATATGTATAAATAGTGAATATGTCTTAAGAAAAGTGAAAACCAAAAAATAGTATTTCTTTTATCTTTGTTATAAATATAAATAAGAGATTGTAAATTAGTGAAAAGGTGACATTATGTGTCTCTTAAATTTTTTAAAAATAAAAATAAATAAAATGAGATAATTGATGTGGTTATGGGTGGTTATTGAGAGAAGGTGAGATGTTGTAATGTGAATGACTAAAAAAAATATTGATATTCTAGTTTTTCTTTCCTTTTTTTATTTTCAACTATTAAATGGTAGAATAATCTAACAAAAAAGAGGAGAACAAAATGGTTATCAAGGGAAGTATCCCTTTATATATAGTATAAATTATGAATATAGATTATATATGCCTATATATAAAGGAAATTCTTTGTTTTGGTTTACATATTATTATTTATGTAATGACCCGCTATGGTCTCTACATTTAGAAGAATCGTGCTAACGATACTAATCATCTAAGACAAAATATTAAGCTGGATAACGGAATATACACATAAAAGAAGTGATAAAAGAATTCAAATATTTATATACGAAATATAGTACTATGTATATATAATCATCCAATATAATACTGCCTAAGTGCCCGTCAAGCATAGACAAAATAGTTACCCAACACTAGCTAAGGACTTAGAGGAGACTCACCCAAACTAGTGGCTTATCCAAGCACCACTCTCACCCAAAACTAGTGGCCAATCCAAACACCACTCTAATTTAAACCAGTGGCCTATCCAAGCACCACTCTCAAGAGACTCTATGTGAGCTCTTCCAGTTCAAAAACATTTTCCCTCTCCTCAAGTCCTGGCTAGACACATGTCATAAGGCATCACATGCAGTAATGCATCATACATCATTCATAGTCAATCCACCATCATGATCAATATCATTCTCATATGAAATACATACCAAATCATGTTAAACATTCATATATATCATTACTAAGCATACATATGAATCAATCATCACCATACATCATATATCATACATATATGATCCAACTTCAACCTTAAATATGCAAAAGCATCATTTTCAATCATAATACCTAACATACTCATGCCCGGCGCAAGTCAGTTCGCGCCCGGCCTGAACCTAACCCGAGAAGGGAACTTCATAAGTATATAAAGGTTTCTCTGAGAAGGGAACTTCATAAGTTCATTTTCAAAGAAACTTAGAGAGAAGGATTCTAGGTCCGTGAGCTCATATTTCTCTCCCAAATTTCTATGTTTGATTCTTCTTCTTCTCTAGATCACTAATCCCTTCTGTCTTTTCTTGGAATTCAGGCTAGGAAGCTTACTATTGGTGGATTGAAGTTCACGGGTCGAGCTTCGGGAGAAATTCTTTTTCTTCTCAGTTCTTGGCTATCTTGAGCCAATTTTCAGGTGAGGGGAGCTAGAATGTAGGTTGTTTTGTTGCATGTGAGTTTAGGAACACAATTGATGCATGAGTTTTGAGAATCAAGGGTTGAATTAAAAGATTGCTCATTTTTTGGGGTTTCGGGAAAAATGGGGTTTTTAGTAATTTTGATGCATCGGATGGATGCATGTTGAATTAGAGTTTCTTTTCTAGTTTTATGGAGTCTATGTGTTGCATTTCTTGGATTGCATGTGGTGGAAATCTTTTGATTTTTAGGTTTTGATGAAAATTTCAAAGTTTGGGAGGTTTCTGTTTGAATCTGCACCGGGCGCAAGTTCTTGGCGTCGAGCGTGCATTCATCAAAGGCAACCATTTTAAATTCACGCCGGGCACGAATTTATATGGGAGTCTCTGGATGAGTCACGCCGGGCGTGAAGAGAACCACGCCGGGTGCGATATAAGATAATTACCCTATTTGGCATTTTTCTTATATGGCGTCGGGCGCAAGGTGAGTGTCCCGAGCGTGGAGACCCCTGGAGGTCTCTGTCTGGATGGCGTCGGACGCATGGTGGCTGCGCCGGGCGTGGAGACTTCTATGAGTCTCTATTTCAAGGACGTCGGGCGTGGATGGGCTTTTGGACTCTCGGGTTGGGTTTAGGCTGGGAGCAAGTTGGGCACGCCGGGCGTGGAAGAGCTTAGGGCTCTCGGGTTGGATGTTAGGCCGGGCGTGAGTTGGTTTTGTCGGGCGTGAATGTGCTTAATATTTTGATTAAAATGATGCTTATGCATGTTTAAAGTTGAAGAATTGATCATGTATGTATGATATATGATGTATGGTGGTGTATGATTCATATGTATGCTTGGTAATGATATGTATGGATGTTTGAATATGATATGTTCATATGAGTATGATTATTGATCATGCTGGTGGATTGACCATGTATGATGAATGATGCATTATTGCATGTGATGCCTTATGGCATATGTCTAGCTTAGGACTTGAGGAGAGGGAAAATGTTTTCAAACTGGAAGAACTAACATAGAGTCTCTTGAGAGTTGTGCTTGGATAGACCACTGATATAAATGAGAGTGGTGCTTAGATAGGCCACTGGTTTTGGGGTGAGAGTGGTGCTTGGATAGGCCACTGTTTGGGTGAGTCTCCTCTAAGTCCTTAGCTAGTGTTGGAGTGGGGTATGAGGTCGAGGGTTATTCCCTTAACCAAGTACTGGGGAAGGTGCGTGGTTCCTTGTGGATAGTCGGTGGGCGAACTCCACAAGTGACTTGGTAATGCATGCCAAGGTCGTGGTAAGCCTGTAGCCAACTGTGTTATACTTGACGGTGGAACCGGAATTCCAATTGTGTAAGTGACATCATCCGAGTAAACCCGAGTGAGGATTTATATCCTGTTTAGCTGTGACCGAGCAGGCACATTGGGTGTGAAAACGGTTGGGGTGGTTTCGGTAAGATTGGGATGTCACTTACACTACTCTACTGTTAGGGAGATCTCCTAGGTGTATGCGTGACGACGCATTAGATGATAGATATGCATTTGATATCTTTCATGTGTTGCTTAATTGCATGATTGTTGACTTGATGAAGTGTATGGTGTTTGACTTCATGATTGGATGACTTGATAGTTGCGTAGCATAGATATTTATTCTTATGCTTGTATGGTTGTTTGTTGAACTCTAGCTTACCCTTCTGTTTCCATGTGGTTGGACTGCGATGATCATATTTTGTATGGGAGAGGTTAGGGCTAACTTGGAGTTGTGGTGACCACTGCGAGATGAGGAGTTTTGTCCTAGTATCAGAGTTACCTTCTTGGGTAACTGTTGTTTGTGCTTGACCGGCACTAAGGTGATATTATTTTGGATGACTGTACATATATAGTGTTATAGTTTATACTTAGAAACATAGTTATTATATATATATATATATATATATATGTATGAGTTATCCAGTTTTAATATTTCTCCTAGTTCACTAGTAGTAGTACGATTCCACTGAGTGTAGGGCCCATGGCGAGTCGTTACATTCGTTCTCAAAGAAAACCTTATATACCCTTCTTTATAGAGTTAACTAAACTCTAAACAATAACTTATTATGTTACAATTTACAATTTTAACTTTTAAAAAACTACACAATAATAATTAATAAATGTCATTAAAGTCTTTTGATATATAATTTTTTTTAAATATCTTATTAACCGTCCACTACCTCCACTAACTTGGGTGTATTTAAAGAAAGGTAGAAAGTGTCTTTTATCCACTAGGATACTATAGATATAAATTAGTGGAAAAGAGACATTTCGTGTCTCTCAATTTTTTAAAAATAAAAATAAATGAAAAGGAGATAATGTGAATAACTAAAAAAGTCTCAGTACCACTAGGGTTAGCCTAGTGGTTGGGTGAGGAGGGGTTGGGGTAGTTAGGAGCATGAGGACCTAGGTTCAATCCTCATTGCGACCATCTTTGTAATCTTTCCTATCTTTACAAAAAAAAAGTCTCAATTTTCTAGTTTGTTTTATTCTTAACAATTAAGGGATAAAATGGTCTAATAAAAAGTGGAGACCATAATGGTTATCAAGGAAAGTATTCCCTTTTATATAGTATAGAAGAATAGATACTAATGCAGTCAAGATACTTCATGTATCTATATATTTTATTTTAAAAAGTAAAATATAAAAAATAAGAGAATGGACTCAGTTTAATATACATATTGCTTCAGTTATAATAGAAAGTGAGTAGGTTCAGTTTAAATTTGTTTGTTTACGTATTGATGGTGGTTTTATTTAAAGAGAGAATGTAGAAATGAAAAATAAGAGTATTGACAAATAAAAGAGACTTGCGGTTATTAAAGGGTAAATATGATGTTTTCTTTACCTATTGTTATAGATTACATATATAGATTTATGTATAGTATAGATATAAATATAAATTATATATAATATACGTAACACTATGCATTTTAATTGTTGTTGATTTTATTAAATAATGTGTTGTGGTGAATTATTGTTTATTTGTTGAGAAACTCTGAGAATTTAGGAGTTCTCATGAGTTTTAGTCATTTAAAAATTTCTTTAAACAGAGGTCTAGCTGACTTGTTAGTGGAAGATATATAAGATTTTCTTTAAGACTTGAGTTTCATAAGTTCATTTTTAAGAAAACTTAGATAGAGTTTAAAAAGAGGAACTTTGGAACCATAAGTAACCTTATTTCCTTCTGATTCCACAGTTGACCTCTGATCCCTTCCCTAGAGTTAAGTGGGGTCATGGTACTTAGATTCAAGCTTGGAGAGCTTTGAATCAAAATCTTTAGAGTGTTGTGCAGAGTTTCCCATAGGAATTTTTTTTTCCTATTTCCTTATTCTCTTTGAGCTACCTCGATGTAGCTAGTTTAGTTTTGTAGTATTGTTTGACCGACAACCTAGGGTTATACTTTTAGTATTGGATTATTATGTGTGTATACACACACATATATACACTTGTATAGTTATCATATATTATTTCAATTCTTGGAGCAAATTTTATACATGTATATATTATATCATGCATATCCAAATATTGTTTATATGTTAATCCTATGTAGTATATATTATTTTCTGCTGCAAGTAGCTGAGTTCTAAAGTGTACGAATCTAGCATGTCGTTATAATATAAATAAAGAAAATATATACGTTAGATAATAGTGAGTGAAATAGTAATAGAGTATAATGATCTTAAAAAAATAGGAAAAAGAAAAAGAAATTATACAATTAATATAGAGGAGGAAAAGAGACACTTTTAACCTTAACATATTTATTTAAAAAATAAAATAATTACTAAAAGAATAATGGTAGTGATTTTATTTAATGGGATAAAGACATTATTTAATAGTAATTTTTAGATAACATAATATGTAGTTACAAAAAGAGATTGTCTTATTTGAATGACAAATAGGGATAAAATTAAAAATATTTTAAACGAATGAATAAATAAGTTGAGTGAAAATCAATAAAGTGGAGAGAATAAATAATTACAAAATAAGTGAATAATTATTATTGATAGAGTGAACAATTTATTTATTTATTTTATATTTTATCTTTAAGAAATATGTAGTTGAAAAAATTAAAATATAATAAATAAATATAAATATTAAAAGTTGTATAAAATAAAAAAAGATATTTCTTTTATATATATGTATATATATATATATATATATATATATATATATATATATATATATATTATTGTTGATTTTAGTGATAGTACGTATTCTTTCTGAGATATATAATTATACTCTAATCAAATAGAATTATTATAGATCCTATATTAAACATGTTTTTTATTTTCAAAACAATGTGGCTAATGAATATACTTACATTTTTTTAGAGAACATAAACAGAGTTTAAAAACGTGTAAGCTATATCGTTTAAAGAAAAAAAAAACAATTCACCAAACACATTTAGTTCTTATATTTTAAAACTAAAGAAATTGAAAATAGAAATAAAATATGGCCTAAATAATTGATATGTGTCATGTCTCCACCTCTTGGGACCATATATGCCTTCGTTTATTTTCCTTATTTATATTTTGATGAGAAAGTTTCTTTTGAAGGGACTGACACATTATAAGTAGTCTCAGTATCTGCTAGTGGGTTTTGTGGGACCTTTGGTACATTAATCATTTGTTTTAGTTGCATTATGATAGTGACCATAGGAATAAAATAGAGAAATTATATGTGTCTATTGTCTTTATGCTTTTAAGATTTGGATTTATCCTTTTGCTATTATTCTTCTTAAGAGATGCTGGACTTAAGTCATTTCAAGATGACCCCTTCTCCTACTGCATGTACTCATTAGGAAATAGTACCACCTTTTCTTAGGTTTATTTATTTTCATTCATGCATGTATAGAGGGAAAAACAGGACAACATTTTTTTTCCACTAAACATATTTTCTGACCCATTGAATTAGAGATGAATTTCGTTTGTAATATTGTATCTGTCATCATTCAAAGAGTTTTCACATGATGGAGATTTAATATTTTTTTTTTTGTTAAATATATCATTTTTATAAAGAGTAAGTGCATAATATTTGATCACTACATTAACTTGTAAGTTTAAAAAGACACATATTTTAGAGTAGAAGAATAGAAAATATTAACAAATATTTATATGATATATTTGAAGAAATAAAATAAAAAGTATTTATCATATTAAAAATATAAAAATATTAAATATATCTCTAAAATAGTTTGAAGTACACACAAATTAAGAACAATAAAATAATCGCTTTTTAGTACAATTTTAATAAAATAATTTTACTTTTTTAATAAATACATTATTTTTAATTGTGGTGGTTAAATAATTTATGAAATATAAATTAAAAATAATTAATATTTCATTAAAAAGTAATAACATAATAACTGTAAAATATTTTAAATATGAACATTGAAATTAATTTAAAATGGAAGAAGTATTTTATAAAAATAGATAACAAAAAGTATTTGATAAATATATTTTTTTTTTCAGTGCATTTAAAACACTTATTACGAATAAATGACTCTCCTCCTATCAAAAGTAGTAAGACAACATGGGAGTTGGGGAATAAATGGTTAACTGTCAAGTATACAACCCATGAAATGCTAGACAATTGAATGATGTGGAAAATGTGAATGTAGTATTTAAGAAGAGCATTAAAGATGCTTCAGTTCTGAATTTTATTGATGGTTGATACTTGATAGTAACTAATTTTAGGTTGGAACCTGATTAACTATATATTTTTTATGGGCCTATTTGTACCTGCCTGAGGGTACACTCGTAGTCTTCTTAGTGAGAAGGGTCGAATGGATACTTCAAACGGACTCTTCAGAGGGGGGAGGTACCTGCCAAAGGCACTCCGACGCTCAAGTTAGGACAAGCACGATATTCTAGGGTAATTAATGAACAGTGACGTACCTCGTTACATGTGACCTATTTATAATACCTGACATGGGCCTGAACGTGGTGGGCCTATTCTAATCTTTACCAAATTAGGTAATACGATGCTAATAAGCTAATCATGTGTTAATTATGCACTTGTCCTTGTTAACTGTGATTTGTACTATAACTCGTTTAACCTATCGGCACATTGCCGAGCCGACAGGCTAATGCTTGGGAGGTTGCATGTCTTCGGCTGTTGACCTTGCCGGTAAACGTTTACTTGGTAATCTTATCGGATCGGCATTGGGCCGAGCCGATACGTAGTATGCGGGGATGCATCATGCTATTTGCATCGGCCTTCAGCCGAGCCGACATGTGCTAGTTGACTAATCTCGGCCTTCGGCTATAAGCCGAGCCGATGCTAACGTCAGCCTTGGGTATGGTCCAGTTCGCATGGGTGTTTGACGGAACGGCACGTGTTGGTCAACGTGACCGATAGGGTCCTCCCGGTACACAAGCCCCCTAGCCTTGAGGAGTATAACGACGCAAAGGGTAAATGTGACACTTCGTTTGTTACCTTTTTTGAGGGTAGGCCAAGGGTTACAACTGCTTCAGGGAAACGAAGGGTTGTAACCGTTGGTCATTAATGACGCACGCGGGGAGTTATGACTTAATGGAATATGGAGAGACGTAACCGTTGTCGGAATACCAAGGGTTATAACCGTTGGGTATTAATGACGTACGCGAAGGGTTACGCATCGTGAACCGTTGGATCTAAGTGATCCAACGGTGTGCAGAGGGGTGTGACTCTTGGTAACTTGCGGAGACTGCCTATAAATAGGCATGTTGGGGGGGTCCTCAAACATACGCATTTATTACTTGCTCCGAGCCGAGATCGTTTGAGTTGCTGCATTCGCATATTCTTCACCAAAAATTGGTCAAGTTCAACACTCAGGTACGTAATGGCAGATTTAAATGTTGTTCATATTGACTCCTCCAGGGACGAGGGTGCTTCTGGGTTGAGGGAGACGCCGGACCGAGACGTCGTATCGGCCTCGGCTTCCAACGGAGAGGATCGTGCAGGGTCCGCACCCGGGTCCAAACGGTCGCAAAGTGGGAGTCACTCTTCATCGGCGATGGCTTCTGACGATCAGTCGAGCCGAGGTGGTGGATCGTCCAGGAGTTTTTCTCCCATATCAACTCCTGGAT
Source organism: Cajanus cajan (assembly GCF_000230855.2). Classification (NCBI taxonomy): domain Eukaryota; kingdom Viridiplantae; phylum Streptophyta; class Magnoliopsida; order Fabales; family Fabaceae; genus Cajanus; species Cajanus cajan. Next base: position 22,907,310 of record NC_138527.1, on the reverse strand, counting down.
ATTCGTGGGTGCACGGGGAGGTTGGCAGCGTGTATTCACGATACACCGATAAGAGCTCCCTGATCTGCTTCGTATCGGCAGCGAAGTTCTTGACCTTTCCCGAGGAAGAGGAGCCCTCCGCTATCTTTTTTCAGCCGTGTAGAGGTGATGGAGGGCCGAACCCAGATTTCGTATATTTGGACCAAGGGTCGAGCAAATACCAGTTCTTCTATGTGTATGATTACATGTTCCGGGATTTGAAGATCACTCTACCTTTTGATGATTATTTTGTCAGTATATTGCGCCTACTGAACGTGGCGTCGAGCCAGCTTCATCCCAACACTTGGGCGGCGATGCAAGGGTTTAGGCAGTTATGCCTGGCTCTTGGTATCCGGCCCACTCCGCATCTGTTCCTACACTTCTATTCGTCTCGGCCGACGAAGAAGATTAAGTGGTTGTCCTTGGTTCGGCACAGTGATTGCCTACTACAGCCTTTCACCACCTCTTATAAAATTTTTAAAGTGGGGTTTATGAAAGTGATGATTCGGCCAGAGCCAGGGAACAAGTATTTTTTTGATGCCGAAGGGAGATCATTATTTCCATTGTACTGGACTCGGAAGCCGAGGAAGTACGACACGGTCTCCAAATCCCGAATGTCCCCGGAGGCGAGATTGAGTTTGAATTTTTTGGAGAAGTTGCCTCGGCCTTTGTCGTGCCGTCCTCTGGTCCGGTTGTGTGAATCGACCGACGTAGTTGAAGAATTGATTGGTATAGTACCTTTCTTACTTTTTTAAATTCTTGCGTTATCATTGATTTTGACTAATGATGTGTAGGTATCATGGCGAATCACGGAGAGGACGATTTGGATATTCGCACACTGATCAGGAATCAAGTGGCGGCAACTACTACAAATAGGGCCCCGACCGGTGTGCGCGGGAATCAACCGTCTGCCCAAGGTAGTGGAGCGGGGCCAACAGTCAAGTCGAAAAAACCCACTCGGCCCCAGCCTGAAAAAAGAAGGCCTGACCCCAGGGCCGAGGAAGAGAGCCGCCGGGCCAAGCAGCGTCGAGTGGCGAGTTTACCTGTTCCGGAAAGCTTGGCTGGACCGAGTTTTCTGGCCGGCAATGTCAACGCTCAGGATTTTCTTAGCCAAGACTTGACCTCTGAATCGGGTCAGGGGGTGCTGAGTCATATGACCTCGGCTCAGAAATGGAGCTTCTTCTGTGAATTCCAAGTGCGTGTTGTGGCCTTAGCCCAAAGCATCGTGATGGAGCCGAATGGCGAGGCCGATGGGTTGCATCGGCAGCTGGCCGAGCAGGAGAAGTCTCTTCGAGAGACGCTGGCAGCGCTTACTGATGCCCAAACGGCCAACACCAAATACCAGGCCGAGGTGGATCGCCGGGGTCGAACGGCTGATGACCTGGCTCTAAAGGTTCAGCGTCTTGAACTTGCTTCGAAAAGCGAGACAGAGAAGGTTGTTGTTCTGAGCAAAGAGCTGGAGGCTGAGAGGATTGCTTTCGGGGCTTACCAGGAGAAAGCGCACAACAAGGTTTTAACTCAACATCAGGCTGGCTTTGCTCAGGCCGCCCGACAAGCATGCTTCTTCGGCGACTTCCCCCCTGAATTTCACCTGGACATGACCAAGGACTTCTTCCAGGGGAAGTTGGTGGACCTGACTTCTATCCCTCCTGACCAACAAGCCGATGAGGAGGCCCCGGCACGGCCAGCTGGGCTGAATGAGGAGGTGACGGCGTACGAGGATGGTGCGCCGGAGGATGGTCCGGTTCAGGGGGACTCGAAGGTTAGGTCTTAAGGTTTTTTCTTGTTTTTTGTAACGTTGGGCCGATAGTGCCCCCTTTTTTAATGTATCCTTTTAGGCCGATAGTGCCTTTATCAATGAATCTGAATCTTGTTTGTTGTCATACCAGTGCACTTGGCCGAGAGGGATCCCGGGAGGGAAGACTCCCTAAATAATTAAAGCCGCATCCTTGGCCGAGAGAGATCTCGAGAGGGAAGACTTGTTAAATAATTAAAGCCGCATCCTTGGCCGAGAGAGATCTCGGGAGGGAAGACTTGTTAAATTAAAGCCGCATCCTTGGCCGAGAGAGATCTCGGGAGGGAAGACTTGTTAAATAATTAAAGCCGCATCCTTGGCCGAGAGAGATCTCGGGAGGGAAGACTTATTAAATAATTAAAGTCGCATCCTTGGCCGAGAGAGATCTCAGGAGGGAAGACTTGTTAAATAATTAAAGCCGCATCCTTGGCCGAGAGAGATCTCGGGAGGGAAGACTTATTAAATAATTAAAGCCGCATCCTTGGCCGAGAGAGATCTCGGGAGGGAAGACTTGTTAAATAATTAAAGCCGCATCCTTGGCCGAGAGAGATCTCGGGAGGGAAGACTTATTAAATAATTAAAGCCGCATCCTTGGCCGAGAGAGATCTCGGGAGGGAAGACTTATTAAATAATTAAAGCCGCATCCTTGGCCGAGAGAGATCTCGGGAGGGAAGACTTGTGATTAGAAATAAAATTGCAGGAATTTAAAGTAAGTCATAGATGATTGAACTATCTTGGTATTGATTGAATGGATGCCTCATTAAAAACCTTGCCGGCCAAAACCTCTTTTCACAATTTTTTAAGAGGACAAAAGACCAGTTCAAGGAAAAGAGTGCATCATTATACATTTTCAGAGGGACATGAGTTAAATTCTAACTGTAATAGGTCTTCAAATGAGTAGAATTCCATGTCCGAGGGATAATCTTGTCGGACAGTTCCTCTAACTTGTACGCTCCATTGTGTAGGGCATGCCTTATCCGGAACGGGCCGTCCCAATTGGCTGCGAGCTTTCCATCAGAAGAGTTGCGCCTCGCCGAATCGGTTGCTCTCCATACGAGATCACCTTCATGGAATGTCCTTGGCTTTAAGTTGGAATTAAAGCGACGGGTCATGCGTTGTTTGCATGCTTCCGCCACTACCTGTGTCTTCTCTCGTAGTTCATCGAGAACATCGAGTTCGGCCCGAAGTGAGCTGTCATTAGAGTCTTCATGGAAATGTTGTTGTCTAAAGGACAGTTCTCCCACTTCAACCGGGATCATCGCGTCCGCGCCGTATGTTAGTCGAAAAGGCGTCTCTTTGGTGGTTGACTGTGGTGTGTAGCGGTATGCCCAAAGGACTTCCGGTAACTCTTCGGCCCATGCTCCTTTGGCCGAGCCGAGTCTCTTTTTGAGCTCAGCGAGTATAACCTTGTTGGCTGCTTCGGCTTGCCCGTTTGACTGCGGATGCTCGACTGAGGTGAACCGATGCCGAATGCCAAGGTTTTCGAGGAAAATGTTGAACTTTTTGTCGGTGAATTGGAGACCATTGTTGAAATAATGGCGTAAGGGATGCCGAAGCAGGTAACCAGATTTTTCCAAACAAACTTCTAAACATTAGCAGCGGAGATGCAGGCCAGCGGTTCAGCTTCTATCCATTTTGTAAAGTAATCCACCGCAACGAGAAGGAATTTAACTTGCCCCTTTGCCACAGGGAATGGTCCCAGCACGTCTATACCCCATAAAGTAAACGGCCATGGGGAGTTGATACTGTGCAACTCTGTGGCCGAAGCGTGTATGATGTTTCCATGCTTTTGACATTGTACGCACTTCTTGACAAACTCGGCGCAATCTCCTTTCAAAGTTGGCCAATAGTAGCCGACACGCAAGACTTTGGCTGCGAGAGTTCTTCCACCTGAGTGGGAGCCACAGATACCTTCGTGTATTTCCCTTATTATGTAGTCGGCTTGGTGAGTGTCGATACATTTGAGTAGCGGGGTGGAGAATCCTCGCCTGTAGAGCTCATTGGAGATCATGGAGTACCGAGCCGCTTGTCTTCGTATCTTTTTTGCCTCCATTGGGTCGGCTGGTAACTCCCCTCGGTCGATAAGGTTCCGAATGGCAGTCATCCAGGTCAGTGTCTCGGTATCAGTTGACATACACTCAACCGTCACACTTGGAGAGGGAATCTCAAGGTGAATGGTTGTTCGCAACTGTCCTGGCTTCCGGCTACTGGCGAGCCGAGCTAACTAATCGGCTCGTTCATTGTTGGCACGCAATACATGGCGAACCTGCACCTCGGTGAAGTCGTCCTTGAGCTTCTGGAAGAGGTGGTAATATTGCAGCAGATTGGAGTCCTTGACCTGGAAGTTGTCATTGACTTGTTCAGCCACGATCTTCGAATCGGTCCAGCATATGATTTTCTTGACGCCCATTTCAGTTGCTAGTCTCATTCCTGCTATCAAGGCTTCGTATTCGGCCTGATTGTTTGATGCACGGAAGCCGAACTGAAGGGATTGCTCAACTGTGATTCCTGAAGGGCTAGCCATAATTATGCCAGCCCCGCTACCTTGGGATTTAGAGGATCCATCAACATGCATGGTCCAAGGTTCGTCCTCAAAACATCCTAGAGGAGTGAGCTCGTTAACAAAATCGGCCAAATGTTGTGACTTGATCGGCCCTCTTGGCTCGAAAGATATGTCAAATTCTGAGAGCTCAATCGACCATGCCATCATCCGGCCGGCGATTTCTGGTTTCCGGAGGACCTTTGGAACCGGATAGTCGGTTCTGACTACGATCTTATGGCTTTGAAAGTATTGTCTCAATCGCCGAGCGATATAGATGAGCCCTAAGGGAACTTTTTCCAACAGTTGATAACGTCGCTCGGCATCTTGCAGCGTCCGCCTGATAAAATAGATGGGTTGTTGACCTTCCTGGTTCTCTTGTATTATGACGGCACTGACTGCACTGCTCGAAACTGACAGGTAGACGACCATGGCTAGGCCACTGACCGGTTTAGACAAAATTGGAGGCGTGCAAAGCCGTTTTTTAAACTGCTAAAAAGAATCTTCACACTCCTGGGTCCACTTGAATCGTTATGTTTTCTTGAGCAGAAGTAGAATCGGCTTAGCTATCTCGGCTAAGCAAGGGAGAAATCGGGACAGCGAGGTAAGCCGTCTGGCTAACTTCTGAACCTCCTTTAATGTGGCTGGGCTTTTCATATCCAGGATGGCCTGGCATTTATCTGGGTTTGCCTCAATGCCCCGGTTGGAAACCATAAACCCCAAAAACTTGCCGCCCGAGACTCCAAATACGCATTTCTCGGGGTTAAGTCTCATTTGGTGTCACCGAAGCACCTAGAATACCTCGGTCAAGTCGCGTGTATGCGCCGACACATCGCTCGACTTCACTACCATATCATCCACATACACCTCCATGCTCCGGCCAATCTGATCGTGAAAGATTTTGTTCATCAAACGCTGATAGGTAGCACCGGCATTCTTTAATACGAACGGCATCACTCGGTAACAGTAGTTGGCCGTTTCGGTGATGAAGGCAATTTTTTCTTCATCTTGGGGATGCATCCGGATCTCATTGTATCCAGAGTATGCGTCTAGGAAAGACAAAAATTTGTGGCCGGATGCCCCATCGACGAGCCGATCGATGTTTGGTAGCGGGTAGGCGTCCTTAGGACAGGCTTTATTCAAGTTAGTTTAATCGGTGCACATGCGCCACTTTCCATTCGGTTTTCTGACCATGACGACATTGGCCAACCAGGTCGTATAGTGCACTTCTCGGATAAACCGAGCGTCTAACAACTTGCCCACTTCTACTTCAATTGCAGCTTTTCTTTCTTCCCCGGTCTTTCGGTGCCGCTGAGCAATCAGCTTAGCCTCCTTACTGATGGAGAGTTTGTGACAAAGGAAATTGGGGTCGATGCCGGGCATGTCAGACGGGTGCCAAGCAAACAAGTCATTGTTTTCGAGGACTACTTGTTTAATAGCCAACTGTTCTTCTTCAGACAAATTAGCTCCTAAGTGAGTGACTTGGAATTCGGACACTCCCACCTGGAATGATTGTTTATCTTCAATGGGCTCCACCCTCTCATCTTGATCGATCCGAGGATCGAGGTCCATGGCCGATTGCTGTGATACCGAGTGCACCCCTCTCGGTTCATTCGGTGCTTCGTTCTTCATTTTCGGCAATCGCAAGCTGGTAAAATAACATTCTCACGCAGTTTTTTGGTCAGCATGGACAGTGACTATTCGCCCTGATTCAGCCAGAAACTTCATGGCTAAATGAGGGGTGGATACGATTGTGCCGAGCCGATTCAGGGATGCCCGGCTGAGCAGAATGTTATAAGATGTGCTGGCGTGCACCACCACATACTTAACCGAAATGTCTCGGTACTAAATTCCTTCAAACCCGAACTGAGTTGACAACTTGATATATCCTTTTGTCTTGACTCGTTCACCGGAGAACCCGACCAAAGGTTCATCATAAGGAACTAACTTAGACTCCGGAATACCCAGCTGTTTGAACGTGTTCCAATAAAGAATGTCGGCTGAACTTCCCTGATCAACCAACGTCTTTCGTACAATGCAGTTATGAATTTTGACACTGATTACCATCAGATCATCCTGGTCCGGGTCGATGCCTTTGAAGTCGTCCTCGGTGAAAGTGATGGTGGGAAGGCGACGACGAACTGTCTCCACTGCATGCACGTGCCGAACAGCTCGTAAGTGTCTGCGTTGGGCTGATGAGGATGAACCTCCGCCAGCGAATCCTCCTGCTATCGTGTTGATGACTCGCCGAGGCTGTGCCGAAGGCTCTTCCTCTCTTCGATCTCTTGATCGATTGCGTTCACTGTACGAGCATGCTTCTGTCCTTCTTTGTTCGGGCTGATCATACCGCCGCGACTGGTTGGAGTATTTCGAAGAGTTCGGTCGGTCCACGAAGCCTTGCAACTGTCCTTGCTTGATCAAGTCTTCAATCTTATCTTTCAGGGCCGAACATTCGTCAGTTGAATGTCCGCGATTGCGATGATACCTGCAAGATTTGGTCGTATCGGCCCGGGGAGGGGTCGACGCTCGTTTTGGGATGGCTAGTACTTCCGAAGCGAGTGCTTGTTCTAGTATTGCCGACCTGCTGGTGTTGAGTGGTGTATAATGGGAATACTTCGGGCCACGAGGGGGCCTCTCGCGGGGTACCAGTTCTTTCAGACGGCTTCGAAAATTGTTTTCAGTCGGCTTTTCAGGCTTTGCCGACACCTCCGCTAGGGCCTGGTTATGGAACTCGGCTAATTCTTCCATCTGCATGTATTTGTCGGCTCGCCGACGCAAATCATCCATGTCGGTAGGGGGTTTCTTACAAATGTTGTTGGCAAAAGGCCCCGGTTTCAAGGCGGTGGTAAGGTGATGCAGAGCCACTACAGGGTTCAAGTCTCGGATTTCAAGCCCCGCTTTGTTGAATCGGCTTATGAACGCCCGAAGGGACTCATTTTTCTCGTGACGGATGCTGACCAGCGCCAAAGAGGTCAACTGGTGAGGCCGAATTGTAGCGAATTGGATGGTGAACTGGCAAGCTAACGTGCTGAACGAGTCAATCGAGTTAGCTGGAAGCCGAGTAAACCAGCTCAGCGCTCGCCCTTTTAACGATGTTGGGAAGATTCGGCACAAGGCGGCATCATCGGTTGTGCTCAGAGTAACTTGAGTTAAGAACACGTCTACGTGTTCATCGGGGTCGGTGGTGCCATCGTACTTGTCAAGGGGCAAGGACTTCCAATGGTCAAGAAGTGCAGATTGCATAATATTTTGCGTAAATGGATGTCGGTGGGCGCCAGCCGGCATTGGCGGCGTTGGTTGACCGACCGGAACATGAATGCCTGGGGTAGCGACAGAAGTGTGAGGAATGGAGGTATGATGGCCGCGCGAGTGGAACGATCCCTGAGTGTGGGTCGTCTCAGATGGTTTCCTTGTGTACCGGTTTTTCAGAGCAGCATTCTCTTCTCTCAATGCGGCCATCTCGGCGGCATCTCTCTCTCGTTGCTGTTTCATGGCGATCATTTCTTCCTTCATCTGGCGTACCATATCGGTCAAGTTTGTCTCCTCAACCGTCTCGGCCCCGGACTGGTGCTCTTCTTCGGACTGTTGCCCTTCAAAATTAGTATTCCTTGTCTTTACCATGATTCTTTTACTCGTAAACTTTCGATGTTTCTGCAATGCTTTCGGTTCGGCCCCACGGTGGGAGCCAAAATGTACCTGCCTGAGGGTACACTCGTAGTCTTCTTAGTGAGAAGGGCCGAACGGATACTTCAAACGGACTCTTCAGAGGGGGGAGGTACCTGCCAAAGGCACTCCGACGCTCAAGTTAGGAAAAACACGATATTCTAGGGTAATTAATGAACAGTGACGTACCTCGTTACGTGTGACCTATTTATAATACCTGACATGGGCCTGAACGTGGTGGGCCTATTCTAATCTTTACCAGATTAGGTAATACGATGCTAATAAGCTAATCATGTCTTAATTATGCACTTGTCCTTGTTAACTGTGATTTGTACTATAACCCGTTTAACCTATCGGCACATTGCCGAGCCGACAGGCTAATGCTTGGGAGGTTGCATGTCTTCGGCTATTGACCGGGCCGGTAAACGTTTACTTGGTAATCTTATCGGATCGGCATTGGGCCGAGCCGATACGTAGTATGCGGGGATGCATCATGCTGTTTGCATCGGCCTTCAGCCGAGCCGACATGTGCCAGTTGACTAATCTCGGCCTTCGGCTATAAGCTGAGCCGATGCTAACGTCAGCCTTGGGTATGGTCCAGTTCGCATGGGTGTCTGACGGAACGGCACGTGTTGGTCAACGTGACCGATAGGGTCCTCCCGGTACACTATTCTTTTAATATTTTTTTATATAAAACTTACATGTAATATTATTAGTATTATCCTACACTCAAATATTAGAGTTTTAACAATTTTTTAATGTATGTTTTTAATCTTTATAAAATGAATAAATTTTGATTTTGATTTTGATTTTTATAATTTTTTTATTCTTTTAAAAATTAAAATTACTACAAGAAAATTGACTTGTAATGATGAACATAAATTATCGTTGAAAGTTTAAAATAAGTAAGTAGATGTCTATTTTACATTTTTTAATAGACAATTTATTCATTTATTATGTGAGTCATATAACAATGAGTTGTAAGTTTTACCTATAACATGTAATTGTAAGTACAAGTGTGACACCTTTCCACCTCGGACAAAATAAATAAAGATTTTAAAATAACACACAATTAAATTAAAAAGGTATTATAAAACAACTTAAATATTACTCTCTAGTAAAAGGATTCACCCTTCTTTCAAATGAAACTCTTTAGTAAAAAACGAACCAAATATTGCATAAATTCAAATAAGGCACCAACTGCCTATTTACACAAACTTTCAACATAAAACATAAATCGTCATATTTAAATAACTACAACTATATATTAAGAAAAGTATAAATTCTCTGTCCCGATGTCACTAATTAGAATAAATCCCAATACTAGTGAAGTTCTAAACTTTGCCTCCATTAAACTTCTCCTCTTGTACTTAACTTAAGCATGCAAATGACAATCAGCTCAAACACAAACACAGAATATATAAGGAGTGATAATATATCTCAATTTTTCATACTAGTCCTTTTTAAGAAACCTCTTTTCATCATCAAACATCATCTAGATCGAGATTTAACGCTAAGTTACATATAAAGCATAAAACACATAAGCAATAAAGCATAAACACAAAAATAATATACAATTTACACTTTTATCATTTAAAAGGCTTATATTTATAATCATCAAAATTAAATACAACATGTCTTCATCTTGAGTTTGATTAGGCATGGCAATCTAACCCGCCCCGTGGGTACCCGCCCAACCCTGCCTCGATTTGGATAGGGAAAACTCGTGTTTATCTGGTTCAGGTTCGAGTTTTCCCCAACTGATAAAAGCGGGGACGGGGATGTTAATACCCGCCCCGCCCCCGCACTCGCCCCCACCCCGCTTAATAATATAATTAAAAAATTATTTATATATATATGTAAACCAAAATTAAAAATTTTTATATGTAAAAATTTGTATTATTTTATTTTTATTTTTATTTTTATTTTAAATTTGTTTATATTCCTTTAAAATAAAAAAAGAAAAAAAAGGTAGGAGCGGGGGCGCTGGGCAGGGCGGGGAAACCTGAACCCCGCCGAGGACGGGGATGAGTACCTAAATTTTACTCTCGGCAGGTATCGGCGGCGGGAGCGGGGCGGTTTAAATTTGCGGGGGCGGGGGTGGGGAACGTAAAACCCGCCCCTGCCCCACCCTGTTTCCATGCCTAAGTTTGATCAACAACAAAGTCACTATAGGTCCACTTATACTCACCAAGAGTTAGTTTGGTATTCCCAAACCAAGTTGACCCTCAAGGTCTAGATCCAAAGATCTTTAAAGTGGCATCTCTGACATAGGATTCAACACCGATATCTAAGAAACTAAAGTTTTATGCATATCACATATCAATATGTCCCATACAATTGTCAATATCTCAATTCTCATTACTTAAATTTGATTGCTCTCATAATGGATTTCATTCCTCTAGAGTGATTCCCTCTTAGGATGCACCTCAAGTTTTCAATAACTCAAATATTCCCATATCTCATGTTTCATTATAAAAATTAAAGCTCAAATCTCTTGATTAATTTAAATGTCAATTTTTTTGTTTATGGGAGCCACACTTAACATGAGACATTCCATGCTTAGTACCACAAGTACAAAGAACAACCCTTGCTTTATGTGTCTTTCATGTTTAATGCAAACAAATTTGTGTTTAGTGTCAAAATCACTAGAGCTTAGTGTGGTCCTCATGCTTATGATGGAGACACTTCCACATATAGTGCCAAAGTTCATAAAAACTTAGCATTAAATGATGCTTGGCAAGACCAAACATGCTTAGCATAGAAATGCACTTAGCCCTAAAATCATTGGTACTTTTCATGGCTCTCATGCTTAGCATGGACACTTCCATGCTTAGTGTTAAAGGAACAATGTTTAACTCTATTTCTATGATAGTCTTGTACATAATGTGGAGAATCTCACACTTAGCATGAACTTGCAAAAAATCCAATTATTGGGATTTACTAAGACCCACCTCTTTCTCACTCAAATTGGTTCAATTATCTTAAGTTTTTTTTTTATATTAAATTTTGGTTGTATTCTCATATTTTTAAAAACAAATACAAACTCACATAACCTCACATTGTAACACCATTTTTTAAATATGAACTATAATTATTTAAATTAATCATCCTATAACATTGAAGTAAATTGAGATAAAGAAAAGATAAGTTTATTTATTACACATACATTTGATCACAAGTCATTACCACTAGCATTTTTACCATAGTTATCCTAGAAAAAAAGGAAAAGTATTTTCTTATTTATTATCTAAAACCTCCCATCATCTTTCTTATGCTATTTTATAATAACATATGCTATATATTATATAGTGGGTTAACATGATTTGTTGGCGGAAGAGTGAACATGATAATCACAGGACCATCAAAGATGATTGGTGTTGGATTGTTTGGAAGTGTTATTATTGAAGAGCCTTGTCCTTTAAAAATGTTGATGTTGTTTTGTGTATTCATTGTCCATTGTAATCCAAGGAAAATGACATGTACTAGTACGATGAAAGGACTAATATTGGGTGTATTCATCTATTTAATTAATTTAAAATTATATTTTTTTAAAAGAAAAAGAAAAACAAAGAAAACAAGAAACATAAAAAGAGTGATAATATATATCATATAAAATCAAATAAGTAACTAAATAATAGATCTATAGTGACTAGTCGGGATAAATGAGTTTTATCATAACTTTAATTATTCAAGGATATCTCACTTTGATCAAATATATACTCATTTAAATATCTAAAGTTAAACCTCCAATTACAAATAAATTCAAATCTTTACTCTTCTCGTACATGAATATATTAATTAACAAATATTATTATAATAACTTACTAGTCATAACAATATTTAAATTAATATCTATTTCTCTATTAATCATTATTATATATATATATATATATATATATATATGATGCTATATAAGTATATATATATATATATATATAAATATTTTTGATTCTTTATAGATTACGTAAAAAAAATTTATATCTATAATAAAATATATAAATAGCTTATATATTATGATATTGTTTTAAAAAAAATCTAAATGAACTTTACATCAATTTATATAATGATAAGCAAAATTTTAACTCTAGTATTTACAAACAAGAATTAATATATTAAAATGAATTAAAGAAAACACAATCAACATAATATATATATATATATATATATATATATATATAAATATATATATATATATATATAATGTTAAAAGAAATAAAAAAAATAGTTAAATAATATATCAACATTAGGTAGGTAACATAAAATAAATAAATATGATGAGGTTAGGGACGTTCTATTAAATAATTATAGGTATATTTTATTTTAAAAAAAAATATGATAGATGTTTCTTCCTCTACCTTAAAATTTGTTGTAGAGTTCACTTCGTTTCTTATAATATTTTTCCTAGTATACTACTTTTACACACTCTCTTTTTCTTTTTATCATACTCAAGTAAAACTAATCGAATGAACTCGAAATGAGAAGGAAAGATTTGAGAAGTTCTATCTATTTATAAAACTTCAAGTGCGATACAAACTTACAATTCTTTGAGTTTCCTTAATAATTTTTTGACATTTACCTTATCTTATTTTCTTATCCATTCTACTATTTACTTCCCTTATCTTTTAAACTTTTATGTACATGTTACTCTTACAAATTTCTATTATGCACATGCTTATTATTTTAATATTATCATTCATTTTGTGGTTTTTCTTAAACAACCATATATATACATATATATATATATATATATATATATATATAAAATAAAGTACATATATTTATCTCATATTAATATAATAAGTATATTATTTATCTAATAAGTTTTGTGTGTATGTGTGCATGCGCGTGTGCGTAAAAATTTGCAATTGAGAATTTAGAATGATACATACATGATAAATCACACATTCATATAATTCAATCATGATAAATTACAACATAATCAATTCCAATAAACTCCAATTCATCAAAACTCATCAACATATACTAGTACATGAGAGAAGCATAACAATTAAAACAACCATTCAATTGATCAAACAACAACTAAATACTTTTAGATATTCACAACCAATCCAAGAAACATACAAGAAAAAACCATATAGGATTGAAGGAAAATTCCGCTACCTATAATTTGACTCACACCCATGAGTGAGATAACTTATCCACATGTACCTTTAAAACATTTCTACAAAGGTGAGGGATGTAGAGTTGTGATTCTCTCCATAAGCTCCTTACTCTTCAACAAGCTCTTTGACAACACGAGGGCTTCAAAAAGGTTAACACAAATAGAATTTTATTAGGTTTTACGTAATAAAACTATTTTAAATGAATAAAGATCTTATTGGAATTAATGACGAGAACAAAGGCCAAAAGACTTTTTAACATTTCTTTTCCTTTAAAACTATTATGTAATTATAAAATCCATTTAAAACTATAAGTAATTTTCCTAGAGCATTCTATTGAATTAAATTTCGTATTTGATTTTTTTTTTTTTACTGAAAACTAGGGTGTTATAGTGTAGACCACCTTATACACCACCCCTTCCCACTTGAAATGCATTTCAACTACTACAACTTCAAGAATAAAATTACTTACTATTACTATTATTGTTATTGTTGGCTCGCTTAAGTTTAATGTGTTGTCATCATTTGTGGTAAAGTAGAAGTGACACCACAAAATTTGTGTTCCATCGGTCAAACAAGGGAAAGAGAAACAAAGTAATAGAAAAAAATGTGGTGCACTATATATATAACTTTGTAATGATATTAACCCAACAATGCATAAAAAAGGTGCATTGTGAACCACCTCTTAAGGTTGTCCACATTAGCACTTGTCTTATCTTGGTATTAAATTATTAGAAAATAGATACTTAATAAGACTTGTAGTTTAACTAAACTTTTGTGTGTTGGAGTTCAAGTGTGAAGTGAAGTCCCACATTGGTTAGAGTTGAACATGTTGAGTAATATATAAGTGAAAAAAACTCACCTACCTAATGCCTTAAGATTTTAGGTTATGTTGTGGTGTCAATCTCACTTGTGTGACTTACTCACTACCTATTGTATGGAGTGCTCCCTGTTGAAGATTGAAGAATCTACATCTGGAAGATGTTCCCTAGAAGTTTTAGTTTTGATGTTTTGCTCATGTTGCTTTTTATTTTAAGCCTATGTCAAAAGGATAATGTATTGATTGTTTAAAAGATTAGGCTTGTATGTGTTTGTTTGTTATGTGTTAAAAATTAGTAATTAACATGAAGGTGAAAATATCATAATACTCATTTTTCTTATTTCATTCATTGTTGAGAACATGAAGTATTAATTTACTGAGTGTTTGAGACTTTAAATGAAAACTTGAAAACATCAGAAATTTTCTGAGTTAAGGAATAGATTACCTGAACTGGTAATAGATTACCTGACTCATGTTGAAAAACTGATTGATACTGGAATAATCGATTACCATGTGTGGTAATAGATTACCAAACTGATTCTGATGATTTCAAGAGGAAAAAGGATCGTGTTAATCGATTACCTCTTTAAAGTAATCGATTACCTCTGTTCAAAATGTGAGTTTTGTGTTATTTTGGCATCGTGTTAATCGATTACCATGTTAGGTAATAGATAAAAACAGGAGCTGAAACAATTAGTTCAGTTATTCTAACTCGTGGTAATAGATTACCATCACAGGTAATAGATTATCTCTGTTATGAATATAACTGAAATAACTGTTTCCTTGCACATAAAAATTGTCTTTAAATAAGATTAAAACTGAAGTTTTTTTTAAGAAGAAAAAAAGAGAATTTTCACACACGGAAAGAAGAGAGATACTTACACGAACAAGAGAGATTTTTTTTTGAATACACATTACTGCAAAAGAGAAAAAGATTTTCTGAAAAAGAAAGAAAGAACATATCTGCTGAAAATCAACTTTTGGAAAAAGAAGTGTGCAAGATCAATTCAAGAAGATGAAGTTCATATAGAAAATTCATTCTAAACTGGTTTACGTTGTTGAAGATCATATCTACACGAACAGGTGTACTCGTTTCTGATCTTTTGTTATTGTTTGAATGGTTTTAACTCTTGAGATTAGAGAATCTCTGGAAGAGTTGTGTAAAGAGAAATCTTGAGATAGGTTTTTCTCAAGTAGGATATTGTGGGATCAATATTCTTGGGTTATATGTTTCTTGTGGAGTCAAGAAATGGTTTGTTAATCTTGTAGGTGTCAAGATTTGCTTGTTAAATTCATTGATTGGATATTGCTTGTGCAGGGTGCATGTAAAGAATATCAATAGTGGATTTGACTGGATTTAGAGGTGTATCTAAATCTGAAACTGGATGTAGGCCTTTGGATGGCTGAACCAGTATATATCTTGGTGCATGATTTTCTTAACTCTTACACTCTTTACATTCTGTATAAGTTTCTTGATTAATGTTGTATGAAGAAAAACATTATCTGCAGAAACTGAAGTTTAAAGATTCTTGGTAATTGATAAATTCAATCTTTACATATCTTGTATTAATTGTGTTATTCAAATCTTGTTGGATAAGCTGTGCATATATAACTCTGAATTACTTTTTATGTTTAAAGGTTTGTTTTAAATCAAGATTTGTTTGGTAAAGATTTAGAAAGCAAACAAGAAAAGGAAAACTAACATAGAATCTATTCAACCCCCCCTTCTAGATTCTAACCGTAGGGACCAACAATTGGTACCAGAGCTGTATCTTGTAAAACATTCAAGACTGGATCTTTAGAAAGGTTAGATGGCTGGTAATCAATTACCGTTTGCTGAAGGTGCTTCTATAAACAGACCCCCATTGTTTTGTGGAGATAACTATCCCTTTTGGAAAGTTAGAATGAAAATTTTCATGGAATCTGTTCATAGAAATATTTGGCAGGCTGTAATCACAGATTACAAAATACCCACTAAGATAGAGGGAGGAAAAGAAATTGAGAAACCATATGATAGCTGGGATCAAAGTGAAATTAGAAGAGCAGAGAATGATGCAAAAGCTTTAAATATCATACATTCTGCACTAAATTCTGATGAATTTTTTAGAATTTCAGCTTGTTCTACAGCAAAGGAAGCTTGGGATTTAATCCAAGTAACACATGAAGGAACTCCAGAAGTGAGAAGAGCTAGAAAGAACACACTCATTCAGGAATATGAAACCTTCAGAATGAATCAAGGTGAAACTGTCATGGATATGCAAAAGAGGTTCATTCACATAATAAATCACCTAAAAGGATTAGGGAAAGACTTCGTGGAAGAAGAAGTAAATGTCAAAATCCTGAAGTCACTAAACAGAAGATGGCAAACAACTGTCACAGCAATTACAGAGTCAAAGAACTTAGCTCAGATGACAAGTGCTGAGTTATTTGGAAAGCTAAGAGAATATGAGATGGATCTGTCAAGGATTGCTGATGAAGAACAAAAAGATAAAAAGGCAAAAGGTCTGGCCTTAAAGGTAAAAGAATCCTCAAGTGATGAAGAGGATAGCAGCAATGAAAGTTCTGAACAAGAAGAATTAAATCTAATGGTGAAGAATTTCAGAAAATTCATGAGAAGGAAGAACAACAATAAGAGATTCTCCAGTCAGAAGAAATCCTTCAAGAAGAATGAAAACTCATCTCCAAAGTTCAAATGTTTTGAATGTGGAAAAGCTGGACACATGAGAGCTGACTGTCCAAGCCTGAAAAAGAATGAGGAGACGAAACAAAAGTTCAGATCAAAGAAAAAGAAAGCATACATAGCATGGGAAGAGAATGCCTCAACAACTTCAAGTGATAGTGATGAGGATCAGGAAGCAAATCTCTGTCTCATGACCAAACATAATTCAGATTATGAGGTATATGATTCTGACTCATCTATTGACTCGTATGATGAATTGCAAAATGCATTTGCTGAACTGTATGCTGAAGCAAAGAAATTAGAAAAATCAAATAATGTTTACAAAAAGAAAATGACACACATGAGAGATAAAATTTCTGATTTAGAGAATGATAACAGGAAACTACTTTCAGATATCTCTAAACTAAAGTCACCATGTGAGAACTGTGAAACATTGTATGCTGCATTAAAAGCAAAGGATAAAGAAAAACAGAATGTTAATGTTATGAAATCCATTAATTCCCACTCATGTAACTATTGTATGAAATCTGGTCATAACTACTACAGATGCATGATAAGGAAATTTGGCATTCCCAGTGGAAAATATAAATGGATTAAGAAATTAGATTATGTACTCACTGATTCTCCAGGACCCAAGATCCATTGGGTACCAAAATCAAATTGAATAACTTGTGCTGCAGGTGTGCTTGAGAGCAAAGCAATCAATGTGGTACTTAGACAGCGGCTGCTCAAGACACATGACAGGAGATAAAAGCAAATTTATCTCATTACAGGAAAAAGAAGGAGGATCTGTAACATATGGAGATAACAACAAAGGCAGAATACTAGGCTCAGGCAGTGTTGGTAACAATTCCAATACTCTCATTGAAAATGTCCTGTATGTAGAAGGTCTCAAATATAACCTGCTTAGTATTAGCCAGCTTTGTGACAAAAATTACAATATCTCTTTTAATAATCAATGCTGTATGGTTTGTGATAAGGAATCAAATGAAGTCCTGCTTATAGGAAAAAGAGTCAATAACATATACATCTTAGACTTAGAGCATTCATCATCCAATTCTTGTCTCACATCACATGATAATGTAACATGGTTATGGCATAGACGCATTGCACATATAAATGCAGATCAGTTAAATAGACTTGCATCTAAAGATCTTGTTAGTGGTCTTCCAAAGATCAAGTTCTCTAAACAAGGACTTTGTGATGCATGTCAAAAGGGAAAGCAGACTAGAGCTTCTTTTAAATCAAAGAAAGTTATGTCAACCTCTAGACCGCTGGAACTTTTGCACATGGATCTCTTTGGACCATCAAGAACCAAAAGTCTAGGTGGAAACACTTATGCTTTAGTTCTCATTGATGACTACTCCAGATTCACATGGGTTGCATTTATATCCCATAAAGACAATGCTTTTAAAGCCTTTAGAATCATTTCAAAAAGAATTCAGAATGAAAAGGACTTGAAAATTAAATCTTTGCGAAGTGATCATGGTGGTGAATTTCAAAATGAATCTTTTCAAACTTTTTGTGAAGAAAATGGTATTAATCACAATTTTTCTGTCCCTAGAACTCCTCAACAAAATGGAGTTGTAGAGAGGAAAAATAGATCTCTAATAGAGCTAGCAAGAGCCATGTTAAATGAAAATGGTTTACCAAAATACTTTTGGGCTGATGCAGTAAGCACTGCATGCTATGTTCTAAATAGAATCTTGATTAGACCTATTTTAAAGAAAACACCATATGAGCTTTACAAAGGAAGAAAGCCTGACATTTCACATTTTAAAGTGTTTGGCTGTAAGTGTTTTGTTCTGAATAATGGAAAAGACACTCTTGGAAAATTTGATGCTAAGGCTGATGAAGGAGTTTTTATTGGATATTCTGCAATTAGCAAAGCATATAGAGTCTTTAACAAAAGTACCTTATCTGTTGAAGAATCTATACATGTTACTTTTGATGAAACTAACATCCTTGAAAAAGGAAAATCTCTTAATGATGAAGATGAGATAGGTGACAGTATTACACAAGAAGAAGAAAAACTGGAACTACAGCAGAAAACACCATCTGAAGACACATCACTACCCAAAGAATGGAGGAAACCCAAAGATCTATCTCTGGATAACATTCTTGGAGATATAAATAAATCAACCACCTGGTTTTGTTGACTGCAAATTACCTAAGCATGTTTACAAGCTCAAGAAAGCTTTGTATGGACTGAAACAAGCTCCAAGGAAATGGTATGAAAGGCTGAGTAAGTTTCTACTAACTCATGACTTTCAAAGAGGTAATGTTGATAAAACTCTTTTCATAAAGAGAAAATCAAAAGATATTCTGCTGATTCAGATTTATGTTGATGATATAATATTTGGATCAACTAACCAATCTCTTTGTGGAGAATTTGTTTCCAATATGCAGAAGGAGTTTGATATGTCTATGATGGGAGAATTAAGCTTCTTCCTAGGACTACAAGTCAAACAAATGGAAAATGGAATTTTTCTACATCAAACTAAATATAGCAAAGAACTGTTAAAGAAATTTGATATGGAGAATTACCTGACATCATGTACAGTGTATGTGTATGTGCTAGATTCCAATCAAAACCAAAGGAATCACATCTGAAGGCTGTAAAGAAAATACTGAAGTATTTGAAAGGCACAATCAATGTTGGATTGTGGTATCCTAAAGGTACTTCTCCATCTTTAACTGGTTACTCTGACTCCGATTTTGCTGGTTGTAAATTGGATAGGAAAAGTACAAGTGGAACGTGCCACACGTTTGGAGAATGTCTCATATCGTGGCAGAGCAAGAAACAAGCTTGTGTAGCACTCTCAACTGCTGAAGCTGAGTATATAGCTGCTGGAAGCTGCTGTGCTCAGTCAATTTGGTTTAAACATCAACTTCAAGACTTTGGTTTGAAGATTGATCACATACCACTGAAGTGTGACAACACAAGTGCAATTAACATTTCAAGGAATCCTATTCTACACTCAAGAACTAAGCACATTGAAGTTAGACATCACTTTATCAGAGATCATGTAGAGAAAGGAGACTGTGACATCAAATTCATAATGTCAGAAGATCAACTTGCTGACATCTTTACAAAGCCTCTACCAAAGGAAAGATTTTTCAAGCTAAGAACCAATCTTGGTATCATTAGTGAGTCCAATCTATCCTAAATCTCATAATTAAAGTATGATTGTGTGAATATGCATGAAATTGCTAAGCACTTATAGGTTTAAACTTGATGTATGTGCACTCATAATAGGATGAAGAACTTTAGTTATGCATTACATTTTAGGCACTGCATTTTAATTTGTTCTGCATAAATACTTTGATTTATATTTCAGACTTAAAGTTTGTAATAGTTGTAGTATTTGTATGCTTCTGAACATTTTTAATGCTTATATGATGAAAGTCTTATTAAGTGCTTGTTGTTTTTGTTGCATAAGTATCATGTTATTTCTCTGTTTACTCTATTTTTTTTTGGTTTGGTTAAGCCAAACAGGGGGAGAAATTCATGAGAAACTGATTAAATGTTTATATGGTTGTTTATGTATTGTATAAGAAAGAAATGGAAATAGAACTGCATAATGCTTTGTATGGAAGTTTTTGTTCTAGACATATGCAGGTTCAAATTCAAGTTCAAATTTCAAACAAACAAGTGAAACAAAACAACATGATGATCGTGAAAGTCAACATGAAGAGTTTGGCTCATCAAAACCAAAAAGGGGGAGATTGTTGAAGATTGAAGAATCTACATCTGGAAGATGTTCCCTAGAAGTTTTAGTTTTGATGTTTTGCTCATGTTGCTTTTTATTTTAAGCCTATGTCAAAAGGATAATGTATTGATTGTTTAAAAGATTAGGCTTGTATGTGTTTGTTTGTTATGTGTTAAAAATTAGTAATTAACATGAAGGTGAAAATATCATAATACTCATTTTTCTTATTTCATTCATTGTTGAGAACATGAAGTATTAATTTACTGAGTGTTTGAGACTTTAAATGAAAACTTGAAAACATCAGAAATTTTCTGAGTTAAGGAATAGATTACCTGAACTGGTAATAGATTACCTGACTCATGTTGAAAAACTGATTGATACTGGAATAATCGATTACCATGTGTGGTAATAGATTACCAAACTGATTCTGATGATTTCAAGAGGAAAAAGGATCGTGTTAATCGATTACCTCTTTAAAGTAATCGATTACCTCTGTTCAAAATGTGAGTTTTGTGTTATTTTGGCATCGTGTTAATCGATTACCATGTTAGGTAATAGATAAAAACAGGAGCTGAAACAATTAGTTCAGTTATTCTAACTCGTGGTAATAGATTACCATCACAGGTAATAGATTATCTCTGTTATGAATATAACTGAAATAACTGTTTCCTTGCACATAAAAATTGTCTTTAAATAAGATTAAAACTGAAGTTTTTTTTAAGAAGAAAAAAAGAGAATTTTCACACACGGAAAGAAGAGAGATACTTACACGAACAAGAGAGATTTTTTTTTGAATACACATTACTGCAAAAGAGAAAAAGATTTTCTGAAAAAGAAAGAAAGAACATATCTGCTGAAAATCAACTTTTGGAAAAAGAAGTGTGCAAGATCAATTCAAGAAGATGAAGTTCATATAGAAAATTCATTCTAAACTGGTTTACGTTGTTGAAGATCATATCTACACGAACAGGTGTACTCGTTTCTGATCTTTTGTTATTGTTTGAATGGTTTTAACTCTTGAGATTAGAGAATCTCTGGAAGAGTTGTGTAAAGAGAAATCTTGAGATAGGTTTTTCTCAAGTAGGATATTGTGGGATCAATATTCTTGGGTTATATGTTTCTTGTGGAGTCAAGAAATGGTTTGTTAATCTTGTAGGTGTCAAGATTTGCTTGTTAAATTCATTGATTGGATATTGCTTGTGCAGGGTGCATGTAAAGAATATCAATAGTGGATTTGACTGGATTTAGAGGTGTATCTAAATCTGAAACTGGATGTAGGCCTTTGGATGGCTGAACCAGTATATATCTTGGTGCATGATTTTCTTAACTCTTACACTCTTTACATTCTGTATAAGTTTCTTGATTAATGTTGTATGAAGAAAAACATTATCTGCAGAAACTGAAGTTTAAAGATTCTTGGTAATTGATAAATTCAATCTTTACATATCTTGTATTAATTGTGTTATTCAAATCTTGTTGGATAAGCTGTGCATATATAACTCTGAATTACTTTTTATGTTTAAAGGTTTGTTTTAAATCAAGATTTGTTTGGTAAAGATTTAGAAAGCAAACAAGAAAAGGAAAACTAACATAGAATCTATTCAACCCCCCCTTCTAGATTCTAACCGTAGGGACCAACACTCCCTGTTGTAAAAACTCCCTAACAGTGGTATCAGAGTCGATGGTTCGACCAAGTGACTAGTGACCAACTCAGACAAGTATTGGCCAATAGAATTGGCCATGGAGTTTTTACTCCAAGGAGCACTCCTCACAATGGGTAGTGAGTAAGTCACACAAGTGAGCTTGACACCACAATATAACCTAAAACCTTAAGGCATTAGGTAGATGGATCTTTCTCACTTATATATTACTCAACATGCCCAACTCTAACCAATGTGGGACTTCATTTCACACTTGAACTCTAACACTCCCCCTCAAGTGTGAACCCCTTCCACATGGTCATGCTCCCCCTCAAGCGAAAGCCTTTCTTTCGTCCATGAGTATTCAATGGTGGCCTTACTTGCATTGTCGTTGCACTTCAATGGCACGCGTCATCCACACCTCTAGGGAGACTTTTTGTACAAGGGATGATCCCATTCTTGGATCTCCTGTCAATTCCATTCAAGATCCTTCTCTTGGATCCATCCATGACCAATTCTATTGGCCAAGGATCCTTCTCTTGGATCCATTAACCTGGTGAAGTCCAGGTCTAAAGTGTTTCCCATCTTCTAAAAGTTTAAAACTAAAGTTGAGAGGGAGGCCGAGAAAAGCATCAAGGTGATCAGAACAGATGAAGGAGGTGAGTATATATCTAGAGAGTTTGAATCTTTCTGTGAAGAACATGGCATCCAACATGAGGTAATTGCCCCATATACTCCTCAACACAATGGCCTAGTGGAAATGAGAAATAGAATTGTCCTTGATATGATAAGAAGTATGATAAAGACAAAAGGTTTAGCTTATAGTTTATGGGGAGAGGTTGTCACTACAGCTATGTATGTGTTGAACAAGTGCCCCACTAAGAGGCTTGATTCCCTTGTACCTAAGGAAGTTGGACAAGGAAGAAACCAAGTGTCAAACACTTGAGGATATTTGGCTCTCTATGTTTCAGACACATTCCTGATGAGAGAAGAAGGAAGTTAGATGACAAAAGCCAACCAACAATTCTTGTTGGATACCACTCTAAGGGTGCTTACAAATTATATGATCCAGCTGCCAAGAAGATTATGTTGAGCAAGAATGTGCACATTGATGAAGCAGAAGCATGGGAATGGTCTAAGCAACCCACCACTACAACTTCAAAAGTGCCTGTAGCACTTGAAGAGTTTGGTTGTGGAGAAGAACATGGTGAGAAGAATAAGGTTGCACAAACATAAAACACCAGACCCCAAAGGTCTAACCTGGCAACCAAGTTTGATGATTGTGAGGTGTTCTCTAATGATTTGATTACAACTGATGGAGATTTGGTCTATATGGCCTTTCTAACTGATTCTGAGCCTCTCACCTTTGAAGAAGAAGCCAAAAGAAGTGAGTGGAAGGAGGCTATGAAAGAAGAGTTGAGAGCTATTAAGAGAAACCATACTTGGGAAATGGTGGAGTTTCCATCAAACAAACGACCCATACCTCTCAAATGGGTGTTTAAAGTGAAGCACAAACCTGATGGATCAATTGCCAAACACAAAACAAGCCGATGGCTAAGCATTTTCTACAAAAACCTGGCTTGGACTACTCTGAAGTATTTGCACCTATGGCCAGACTTGAGATAATTAGATTGGTGGTGTCTCTAGCCAACTCCAAAGGATGATAACTATTTTAGTTAGATGTGAAGTCAGCCTCCTTGAATGGTCCACTGGAAGAAGAGGTTTATTTGTCTCAACCTCCTGGATTCGAAGCAGAAGAGGTAAAAGGAAGAGTGTACAGGCTTAGAAAGGCTCTCTATGGGTTAAAACAAGCCCGCAAAGCCTGGAACAGGAGAATTTATTCCTTCCTTGTGCAACTAGGCTTTCTGAAATGTTCTGTGGAACATGGCATATATGTGAATGCCAAATGTACAACTGATATACTTATAGTGTGTCTGTATGTGGATGATCTATTGATTACAGGCAGCAACCAAGAGAACATTGAATCCTTCAAACTGAAGATGAAGACTTAGTTTGAGATGACAAACTTAGGAGTCCTCACCTACTTTCTGGGCATGGAGTTTTGATAAATCATAATTTGATATGTATCTTTTCCTTCAATTTAGCTATTTTACATTCCATCTATGGTTAATTATAGGATTTAGATAGAAATGTGTGTTGTTGGGCCAAATTGGGAAGTTGGGAATTATTATTCTAAATTCTCGCTGTTTTTGGGCTGATGAACATGTCTCGGTTTTCAGGGCATAACTTGGGCTGTAGTGATCCAAATGGTGCAAACTCGGTGGCCCTGGAAAGCTAAGACAAAGACCTAAATATTTGCAGAAGGCGTCGTCGGCCAATTCGATCATCTAGAAGGTCTAATTCGGTGGAAAACAACTCGGTGCGGAAAAGAATAATGGAATCCAACTCATCCCACCAACTCATCCCACCAACTCTCCCATTTCGTTTTGTCTAAGCTTTTTCCATTATTTTATATTTCTTGTGTGTTATATGAAGGCTATAAATAGGCCTTCACTCTCCCATTGTAAGACACCCCTCAATACACCTTCAAATAAGTTACTCTTGGGTGTTCTTCTTCCTCCCTTCTCTTTGTTTTCTTTGAGTTTATTTTCTCTGTTGTAGTTGTAGTTTATGTTTTATTGTCCTTTCCTTTTGTATGCATTTTAATTCTGTTCTTTGCCTCCTCCATGGAAGGCTAGATTGTAGTACTCTTTAACTTGATTTAATGCATTTTCATTTTCCTTGCATTTTCATTTCTAGTTCAAATTTAATGGAAGGCTAAAACCATTGGGTTGGCTTCTTGTTATGGATTGTAATCTCTGTTTGAGGTTGGGTATGTTTGTATGTCTCTGTTCTACTTTGTTCTTCTTCATTTAACCTCTATTTCATTATGTCCATGCTTAATGGGCTATGCTTAATGACACAGTTGCTTAATCTGTGAAGAGGTTGATGTTGTATACGTTTGCTTAATTCGTGTAGGGAAATCTTGAGTTAATCTTCGCTTAGTTGGTTAACTCGGATGGAACAAGGATTAAGTGGTTAACAGAGCAATCTTATTATGAACCAAGGATAAGAGAGTTACAATCCGAACAAGGATCCAATCTATTTTACTTATTGTGTTATCTGCATTTTATTGTGTTAGGTTGTTGCTACTTTTACTTTGCTGCTGCACACGAATTTAATTTCAAATTTATGGCTTTAATGTTAATTAGCTTAGGATTTAATTTACTAGCTAATGCTATGAGTAGCTAAGTAGCTTTGGTTGGATTTCTTAATGTGGATAGCAATGTCTCTTTGAGGTTAATGGTGTTTTAATGTTGTTTTTGAGTTGAATTACATTCCATAATCTCTATTTGAGTTCTTAATGAATGGTTCTTAGATTTTCGCTTAGTTAATTGACGAATCATTATTAATTTCACAAGTCATATAATTGGGTTTTCGCTTAGTTAACGAGATTATGTGAATTGTGATGAGATTTACAAATAGAGAATTGAAGTGGGTTGTGTAAGTGCTTAACTGCAACTTACTTTGTTTAATTCTTAATTAATCTTCGCTTAGTTGGTTAATTAGGAGCTCGAATGTGATTTAACTCAGTAACTTGCATGTTTAGATTAATTGAGGATAAGAGGTCAAGCTATCTAGTTAAGGAATCCAACTGTTTAGTTTATTGTTTGTTACCGTTTGGTTACCATTTATTTGTTTCTTTTTCAATCAAAACCCCCCCTCTATTTTAATTTCCGTTGCTTGAATCCTATGGCTTAAATGCATTATTCCTTGAGACACATTCCTGAGAAGTGTAAGGATCCAGGTACATTTTGTGTACCTTGCATTATTGGTAACAATAAGTTTGAAAATGCCATGCTTGATTTAGGTGCTTCAATTAATGTCATGCCTCTGTCTATTTTCAATTCTTTGTCTCTTGGTACTTTGCAACCTACGGGTGTGGTCATCCAATTGGCCAATAGGAGTGTTGCCCACCCTACAGGTTTAATAGAGGATGTCTTAGTTCGGGTTGGTGAACTAATTTTTCCTGCTGATTTTTATGTGCTTGATATGGAAGATGGATTTTCCCATGGTTCTGCCCCAATCATTTTAGGTAGACCATTTTTAAAAACAGCCCGGACTAAGATTGATGTTTATGCTGGCACCTTGTCTATGGAATTTGGTGATATTGCTGTTCATTTTAATATATTGGATGCCATGAAATTTCCTTCTGAAGCTCATTCTGTTTTTCGTGCTGAATTGATTGATGATCTAGTTGATGAGCACTTTTATGGTTTAGATTCTCCTCATGCTAAGAAGCATTCATTTTCATCTGATTGGTATAACTATCTTCCATGTATTGAGTCTGAATCTGAATGTCAATCTGAATATCAATCTGAATGTGATTATGAGGCATCTGAACTTGATACTTTGGGTGTTGTACCTCTTGGTCTTGATTTTATACAGTCAGAATGCACTAACCATGTTGCAGGAAGTACGAAAGAATCTGACTTGCAGGTTGAGGTACAGGCTATGGAACCCCTTTTCCCTTCTTTGGTTTCTTCTAATGATCAACCAGCACCCACACCAGAATTGAAGCCTCTTCCAGAGAACCTCAAGTATGCTTACTTGGAAGATAATGAGAAGTTGCCAGTGATAATTTCCACCTCCCTTGATGTTGTTCAAGAGGAGAAATTGTTGCAGGTTCTAAAAAGGCATAAGAAAGCAATTGGTTGGACCCTGGCAGACATTCCTGGCATTAGCCCATCCACATGCATGCACAGGATATTACTGGAGGATGGAGCTAAACCAGTGAGACAGCCCCAGAGGCGACTCAACCCTATCATTTTGGATGTAGTGAAGAAGGAGGTGACCAAGCTTCTTCAAGCTGGGATCATTTATCCTATATCAGATAGTCAGTGGGTGAGTCCAGTCCAGGTAGTCCCCAAGAAGACAGGCCTCACTGTTGTTAAGAATGAGAAGGATGAGCTCATACCCACTAGAGTCCAAAATAGTTGGAGGGTCTGTATTGACTACCGGAGGCTAAACCAAGCAACCAGGAAGGATCATTTTCCTTTGCCTTTCATTGATCAAATGCTTGAGCGTCTGGCAGGTAAATCTCATTACTGTTTCCTTGATGGGTTCTCTGGTTATTTTCAGATTCATATTGCTCCCGAGGATCAGGAGAAGACCACATTCACCTGCCCTTTTGGCACTTTTGCTTATAGAAGGATGCCTTTTGGCCTATGCAATGCCCCTGGCACATTCCAGCGGTGCATGCTCAGTATTTTTAGTGATTTTTTAGAAAATTGCATAGAGGTGTTTATGGATGATTTTACTGTTTATGGATCCTCTTTTGATGCATGTTTGGATAGTTTGGATAGAGTTCTGAATAGATGCATTGAGACTAACCTTGTTCTTAATTTTGAGAAATGTCATTTCATGGTTGAGCAGGGTATAGTTTTAGGGCATATTATTTCTAGTAAGGGCATAGAAGTAGATCCTGCAAAAGTTTCTGTTATTTCACAGTTGCCTTACCCCTCTTGCGTGCGAGAGGTTCGATCTTTTCTTGGCCATGCAGGTTTCTATAGGCGATTTGTCAAAGAATTCAGCAAGAAGGCCCTTCCACTATCCAATCTACTACAAAAAGATGTTGATTTTGTTTTTGATGACAGGTGTAAGCAGGCTTTTGACTGCCTCAAGGAAGCACTCACCACCACTCCAATCATTCAGGCACCTGATTGGACAGTCCCATTTGAGCTGATGTGTGATGCATCTAATTATGCATTGGGGGCTGTTCTGGCACAAAGAGTTGACAAGTTGCCCAGAGTGATATATTATGCTTCCCGGACTTTGGACGCTGCTCAAGCAAACTACACTACCACAGAGAAAGAGCTTCTGGCCATTGTTTTTGCTCTTGATAAATTTAGATCTTATTTGCTTGGTTCTCGTGTTATTGTTTATACTGACCATGCAGCTCTGAAGTACCTGTTGAAAAAGGCTGACTCAAAGCCTAGGCTGATCAGATGGATGCTCTGGCTTCAAGAGTTTGACTTGGACATCCGTGACAGGAGCGGAGCACAAAACATGGTGGCAGACCATCTCAGCAGGATTGAGAGAGCTGAGAATAGTGCTGAAATCTTACCCATCCAGGATAATTTTCCTGATGAAAATTTGTTAACTATTTCTTCTATTTCTTCTTCTACCACCCCTTGGTTTGCAAACATTGTTAATTTTTTAGTTGCTTCTGTTTTTCCTCCCTTAGCATCACGAGCTCAAATTGATAAAATTAAGAGTGATGCTAAGCATTATATTTGGGATGACCCCTATTTGTGGAAGTTGTGTAGTGACCAGGTCATTAGGAGATGCATACCAGATCATGAGATTGATTCGGTCCTGCAATTTTGTCACTCTTCTGCACCAGGTGGCCATCTAGGCATTCAGAGGACAGCTCGCAAGGTGCTTGATTGTGGTTTTTACTGGCCCACCATCTTCAGGGATGCGTGGAAGATTTGCAGCACTTGTGAGCAGTGTCAGCGAGCAGGAGAAGCCCTTTCTTTGAGACAGCAGATGCCGCAGCAACCCATGTTATTCTGTGAGGTGTTTGATGTCTGGGGTATAGATTTCATGGGTCCTTTTCCTGTCTCTTATGGTTTTTCATATATTCTCCTAGCTGTTGATTATGTTTCAAAATGGGTGGAAGCCAAAGCCACCAGAACTAATGATGCTCGGGTTGTTGTGGATTTTGTCAGATCTAACATATTTTGCAGGTTTGGAGTACCCAGAGCTATTGTTAGTGATCAGGGCACCCATTTTTGTAACAGATCCATGCAGGCTTTGCTCAAGAAGTATGGGGTAGTGCACAGAATTTCTACACCCTACCACCCCCAAACTAATGGGCAAGCTGAGATTTCAAATAGGGAGATCAAGAGGATCTTAGAGAAGATTGTGCAACCCAATAGGAAAGATTGGAGTAACAGGTTGGATGAAGCTCTCTGGGCACATAGGACTGCTTACAAAGCACCTATAGGGATGTCTCCTTATCGGGTTGTCTTTGGCAAAGCATGTCATCTTCCTGTAGAGATCGAGCATCGAGCCTACTGGGCTGTGAAGACCTGTAACTTCTCTATTGATCAGGCTGGAGAAGAAAGAAAGTTGCAACTGAGTGAGCTTGATGAGATCCGCCTTGAAGCCTATGAGAACTCTAAGTTCTACAAGGAGAAAACCAAGAAGTTCCATGACAGCTTGATAGCTCGGAAAGACTTCGTGGTTGGCCAGAAAGTTCTCTTGTACAATTCTCGGCTCGGACTCATGGGTGGTAAGTTACGTTCTAAGTGGATTGGATCTTTTGTCGTTACTAATGTTTATCCTTATGGTACAGTTGAAATCAAAAGTGAATCCACAGATAAGAGCTTTAAAGTTAATGGGCACCGTTTGAAGCCATTCCTCAGCAATCCATCTTTGTTGGATGTTGTTGTAGAGGAGACATCTCTACTCGACCCCGCTACTCTTCCACCATGACTTAGGGAGTTTTCTTTCCCCCTCTCCTTCTTTACTTTTATTGCACTTGTCCAGATTTATTAATTGTTCTGATTGCTCTGATCTTCTGTTTGAGCCACATTGGGACAATGTGTGATTTAAGTGTGGGGGGGAACTATTTTGGTTATATGCTTTTAGGGTTTATTTGTTATTTTAGGTTTGTGTTTTGTGCAGTTTTGCATGTTTCTCTGTGATTTCTGGGTTTTGATTAGTTGTAGGCACTTACTTCATTCTTGGATAGGAGTTTCTTGATACTATATGGTTTGAAATCCCTATTTTTCTCTGCTTGGAAAGATGATTTTGAGGTTTGAGAGGTTGAATTGAATGTGATAGATATACCCTGTGTGAGGAATTGAGCCACTCTCTATTCTTTCTTGTGTGTTATGCCTCTTGATTGCTTGCACAGTTGCCTTGTCTTGACTCTATTTGATACCTCTTGATTCACATGCATGTTTGGATATGATTAAGGCATTTATGTTCCTATAAATCTCTGGCCAAATAAGCTTACCCTGAATTATCTCCTCTGATAACCCCTGCTGAGCCTACTTCCCCTTCTTTGTTTGAAGCTCATTACAAGCCTTAAGCGAAAAACCATGATTACCTTAACCTTAGGGAGTTTTGGAGCTTTGGAATTGTTTTGGGAATAAGTTCTTGAATAAGTGTGGGGGTGTATGTATGTTTCATTGGATGATGTATATTGGCCAGTTGATTCCTTATGCTGTACACTTTACTTCTTTATATGATATCTCATTTAAATTTTCAGGTGTACTGTTCAAATTTTCCTTGCAAAAAAAAAAAAAAAAAAAAAAAAAAAAAAAAAAGTTGTTTGAGGCAAGAGAAAGAGGATTGATCATTATAAAGGTCATTAGAGGTTTCTGGGTTTGTTTCTTATGCGTAGTCTTGACTTATTCCCCATTGCTCCTCTGGTTCCTCTGGTTTGCAGTTACTTATCCCATAAATTATCCTCTACCTTGTCCTTAGCCTCATTATAACCCTAAAAAGACCTTTTGATCCTTATGTGCATGTTTATTGGGTGTTGATTTTAGAGGCTTGCCAAGTCTATCTGTTGCTTGTTTTTCATGAGTGCTTTGAGAGTATACAGTTGCCTAGACACTTGAGAGATACAGTGATATAGTGCATCTTGTGAGGCTCTGTTACTTTTGATTCACCTCTTGAGCTAATTAATTGTCTTGCCATGTCTTGAAATGCTTGGATGATTTCCATAAGTGTCTAGTTTCTCTGACTCTTTTTGTGTTGGATGTTGTCTACTCCTTTTCTTTTCCCAGGAGTCATTGAGAATTGTGTGAATCTGTTTGTTTTCTTGTGTGTATTGTTGTCTCTGTTTCTTCCTGTGTCATCACTTTCTTTGATATCTTTGGAATTGTTCTTTGCTTTGCTTTCTTGATTTTGCCCAGGAGTGCAAAAAGCTAAGTGTGGGGGTATTTGATAAATCATAATTTGATATGTATCTTTTCCTTCAATTTAGCTATTTTACATTCCATCTATGGTTAATTATAGGATTTAGATAGAAATGTGTGTTGTTGGGCCAAATTGGGAAGTTGGGAATTATTATTCTAAATTCTCGCTGTTTTTGGGCTGATGAACATGTCTCGGTTTTCAGGGCATAACTTGGGCTGTAGTAATCCAAATGGTGCAAACTCGGTGGCCCTGGAAAGCTAAGACAAAGACCTAAATATTTGCAGAAGGCGTCGTCGGCCAATTCGATCATCTAGAAGGTCTAATTCGGTGGAAAACAACTCGGTGCGGAAAAGAATAATGGAATCCAACTCATCCCACCAACTCATCCCACCAACTCTCCCATTTCGTTTTGTCTAAGCTTTTTCCATTATTTTATATTTCTTGTGTGTTATATGAAGGCTATAAATAGGCCTTCACTCTCCCATTGTAAGACACCCCTCAATACACCTTCAAATAAGTTACTCTTGGGTGTTCTTCTTCCTCCCTTCTCTTTGTTTTCTTTGAGTTTATTTTCTCTGTTGTAGTTGTAGTTTATGTTTTATTGTCCTTTCCTTTTGTATGCATTTTAATTCTGTTCTTTGCCTCCTCCATGGAAGGCTAGATTGTAGTACTCTTTAACTTGATTTAATGCATTTTCATTTTCCTTGCATTTTCATTTCTAGTTCAAATTTAATGGAAGGCTAAAACCATTGGGTTGGCTTCTTGTTATGGATTGTAATCTCTGTTTGAGGTTGGGTATGTTTGTATGTCTCTGTTCTACTTTGTTCTTCTTCATTTAACCTCTATTTCATTATGTCCATGCTTAATGGGCTATGCTTAATGACACAGTTGCTTAATCTGTGAAGAGGTTGATGTTGTATACGTTTGCTTAATTCGTGTAGGGAAATCTTGAGTTAATCTTCGCTTAGTTGGTTAACTCGGATGGAACAAGGATTAAGTGGTTAACAGAGCAATCTTATTATGAACCAAGGATAAGAGAGTTACAATCCGAACAAGGATCCAATCTATTTTACTTATTGTGTTATCTGCATTTTATTGTGTTATAAAATTAAAAATCTGAACAAACAAACCCCCCCACTTCG
This sequence comes from Cajanus cajan, assembly GCF_000230855.2. Taxonomy (NCBI): domain Eukaryota; kingdom Viridiplantae; phylum Streptophyta; class Magnoliopsida; order Fabales; family Fabaceae; genus Cajanus; species Cajanus cajan. The sequence goes on along the minus strand of NC_138527.1, from coordinate 22,875,237 downwards.
TGTGTTTAAGCCTTTGACAGAGAAAAATAGTCCTTGAGAGACGACCTAGGACAACTTCCTAGTACTACATTTAATTGTTTTTATTTGACCGGATACGACTTCGATCAAGTTTACAAGAACTGATCAAGGAATTCTTCTGCATAAAAAAAGTACATATCTAAAGTGTTGAAGAGGTTTAATATGTCACAGTGCAATGAGGCATCAACTCCAGTCGAAGCAAACATTAAACTATTGAAATGTAAGAGTGAGAAACTAGTGGACAACACTTTATACAAACAGATTGTTGGCTCATTAAGGTACATTTGCAACAACAGACCAAACATTTCATATGCAGTCGGCCTCATTAGTAGCTTTATGGAGGTGTAGACACACAATTTCGTTCGGGGGCACACAAATAAAGAAATGGACCTCCGTTATGAAGGGAAGGAGCTTCCGAAGCAGGCAAACAACAAGACAGGACATCAGAAAACCTAAAGGCCAAATAAGGTGGTTTTAGTAGCCCGGAACGGGCCGTTTTGAATCCCGGAACGGGACGTTCCAAAATCAGAACGGACCGTTCCAAAATCGGAACGGGCCGTTCTGAACCCCGGAACAGGACGTTCCAATATCAGAACGGTCGTTCCAACGTAACTAAAAACACCTAAAAAGTTTTGGGTGGAACGGGTCGTTCCAATACCAGAACGGGCCGTTCCAAACAAGGCAAATTTGGAACAGGCCGTTCTGAAAAGGGAAAATTTGTGTTAATTTCTACTCTGGAACGGGTCATTCCAGGGTACGAAATTTGCACATAACGATTGGGCTAGAACAGGCCGTTCCGAATCCGAAACAGGCCGTTCTGGCCCCTTCTGATTTCTATAAATAGAAGCTTCGGGCACAGTTCTCAAGGCGGCCAAAGAAATTTCGAATAAGACTCCTTTGAGCACGAAAATTCTCTATCTCTCTCCCTTCTATTATATTTCTTGAGATCTATGAGGCATACTGTAGTGTGAAAGGTCGTCACAAAGCACCTTCTCCATACTTGAAGATTCAATAAAGCTTGTTCAAGAGGTATTTCAGTCAATCTTCTTCTCTTCCTTTTATTTCTCATCTTTATCTTTTTTTGTTATAATAAACGTCATAATGTAGATATTTTATGGTTAATTGCTTAATTTATATTTTAATATGTAAATAAATATTAATAAAGGGGATTCAATATTTAATTTATTAATTCTTATCATGTTAACTTCATCATAGGGTACCAATTGAGGGCGCTGTAGGGGTGCTTAATACCTTTCTTACACGTAACCGACCCCCGAACCCAATTATGGTTATCAAGGCCATTGTTGGATCTTTAAAAACCTTTTCTTTTTCCAATGTTTTGAGTAAAATATTGGTGGCGACTCCATGAACCTATTTTCAAAACCATTAATTAAGGATTAGTCTGGTGTCCGAGCATTCCTTAATTAATGAGACTTTTAAAGGGATGTCTAAACCATAGGTCGCGAGATCGGAAATTTGCAGGTTGTGACAGGAGGATCCTAGGAAGTCTCATCTATTGCCAGCAAAGAGAATACTAAGATACTTGAAGGGGAGTCCTTGTTATGGTGTGTTGTTTCCTAGCAAGTTTTCTGAAGGCTTAATTGGATTTTCTGATTTAGATTGGTGTGGCAACAAGGTAGACAGAAAGAACACTATGGGATATGTATTTAAGCTCTATGGAGCACCTATTTCCTGGTGTTCTAAGAAGCAAACAATGTTGACATTGTCTAGTTGTGAGGCAGAGTACATTGCTACATCACATGTAACCTGTCAAGCACTTTGCACAATGGGGTTGTTGTTTAAACTCAAGGAACTACAAGTGGAACTACATGGTCTGATGCAACTCTTGGTTGATAACAAATCAACCATCAACTTAGCGAAGAATCCAGTGGCACATGAAAGGAGCAAGCATATTGAGACAAAGTACCATTTTCTATGCGATCAAGTGAACAAAGGGGAACTTGAGCTAGTGTACTACAAATAAGAATTGCAGAAGCAGATATCATGACAAAACCCATGAAGATTGAGAGATTCAAAGATCTGAGAAGCATGTTGAATGTAGTGTCCTTAGATACATTGAATTAAAGGGGGTGTGTTGTGAGATTAATTCAATTTTGTTGAGTTAGTTAATTCTGTTAAATGGTAGTTAATTCAAAGGTGTTTGATGTACTATAAATTCAAGTACATGATTCAGAGAATAATATAAAGTTTTCATATGTGTGCATATGTGTGCTTTACTCTAACAGACTAGTATCTAAAGCTTAAAAAAATGATCTTGGACCCATGGAGATTGAATTCTTGCATAACAGTGCTAGTGTATCATGGCAACGACAAACGAAAACTTTGTCGAAAACCTCCTATTTATTGATGGGAAGAATTAGGATCGATGGTGTGTACAAATGAAGGTGATCTTTGGATTTCAAGAAGTTCTAGAGATTGTGCAACGTGGGTACGTGGAATTGAGTGAAAACCCCACTAATGCCCAACAAGCCACATATAGGGAGAACAAGAAGAAAGACTGCAAACCTCTATTCTTTTTGCATCAGTGCATTGATCCATTGCACATCGACAAGATAGCCTCAACGGCGTCAGCAAAGGAAGCTTGGGAGATTCTTAAAAAATCTTGCGAAGGTGATAACAAGATCAAAAAAGTAAAGCTTTAGTCCCTCAGAAGATAGTTTGAGTTGCTGCACATGGAGAATCTTAACAAGGTCTTTGATTACTTCTCAAGGGTGTTGAGTTTTATTAATCAGATGAGGACTTATGGTGAAAAGATTACAAACCTGATGGTCATAGAGAAGGTGATGCATACATTATCTCCATAATTTGATTACATAGTGGTTACTATTAAGGAGTCCAAAAATCTTGAGACAATGAAGATTGCAGAAATACAAGGTTCCCTGGAAGCTCATGAACAACGCATGAATAAGAGAAATAATGAAAGGGCACCAGATTAGGCCTTACAAGTTCAAGTCACCAAGAAAGATGGAGCTAACAGAGGAAGAGATAGAAGAGGGATAGGATTTGGAAGAGGATCCAGAAATGGAAGTTACAGAAGTAGTGATTAGAATGGTGTTGATCAAGATCAGGCTAAAACCTCAAGTAGAAGAGGTAGAGGTGGTCATAACTATGGTAAGGGGAGCAATAAGACTTTTGACAAGAGGAGGGTACAGTGCTACAATAGTTTGAAGTATGGTCACTTTGCTGATGAGTGTAGATTCAATAAATCGCACCAGAGAAGGGATGATGATGAAGCTCACATGGCTTAAGATGGTGATTATGATGTTGATCTAATGCTCCTCATGGTGACAAGAACTATTAAGTCAAGCAACATTGAAACTTGGTATCTTGATATTGGGTGTTCCAATCATATGACCAACCATAAAGAATGGCTTGTTGATCTTGATGTAAGCAAGAAAGGAAAAGTTAGATTTGTTGATAATAGAACATTGTCAGTAAAAGGTGTGGGGAATGTGATGATCAGAGGAAGAAATGGAAAGAGTGCCTTTATCTCTAATGTATTGTACGTGCTTGAGATGAAGAACAATATGCTGAGCCTAAGATAATTGCTGGAGAAAGGATTCACAATACTTATGCAGCAACGGTGTATGAAGGTGTTTGATCCCCAATAAAGAGAATCCTGAAGGTTCCTATTTCCAAGAATAGAACCTTTCAGGTTGATATTCATGCTACAGAAGCCAAGTGTTTTACAGCTACAACCATTGAAGATTAGTCTTGGCTATGACATTTTCAACTTGGACACTTAAACTTCAGAAGCCTGAGTATGTTGAGTTTTAAAGACATGGTGACTGGATTGCATGCGATTAGTGTGCAAGACAAGATGTGTAAAGACTGCATGCTTGTGAAACAATAAAGGAATTCATTCACATCCCATATTCCAATAAGAGCCACTAGTGTACTAGGAGTAGTCCATTCTGATGTCTGTGGACCTTTTGAGGTTCCATCTTTGGGAGGGAACAAATACTTTGTCTCCTTTGTGGATGAATTTAGTAGAATGATGTGGATCTTTCTCACTTATATATTACTCAACATGCCCAACTCTAACCAATGTGGGACTTCACTTCACACTTGAACTCCAACACTCTCCCTCAAGTATAAACCCCTTCCATATGGTCACACTCCCCCTCAAGGAGAAGCCTTTCTTTTGTCTACGAGTATTCAATGGTGGCCTTACTTGCACTGTCGTTGCACTTCAACGGTAGAAAGACTTTTAGTACAAAGGGATGATCCCACTCTTGGATCTCCTGTCAATTCCATTCAAGATCCTTCTCTTGGATCCATCTATGGCCAATTCTAATGGCCAATACTCGTTTGAGCCGGTCACTAGTCACTTGATTGAACCATCGGCTTTGATACCTACTGTTGGGGAGTTTTTACAATAGGGAACACTCCACACAATGGGTAGTGAGTAAGTCACACAAGTGAGCTTGAGGGGGAGTGTGACCATGTGGAAAGGGTTCACACTTGAGGGGGAGTGTTGGAGTTCAAGTGTGAAGTGAAGTCCCACATTGATTAGAGTTGGACATGTTGAGTAATATATAAGTGAGAAAGACCCACCTACCTAATGCCTTAAAGTTTTAGGTTATGTTGTGGTGTTAAGCACACTTGTATGACTTACTCACTACTCATTGTGTAGAGTGCTCCTTATTGTAAAAATTCCCCAACATTGTGTAGGCAAAGTCTTTGAAAAAGACCTATAATAAATAAAAAAGATAACTAAAATCACATATTTTTAACTAAATTCAAACCTAGAACTAACAAAGCATAATGAATTTCCACCCATAAATCTTATCTATCTATTTGAAGAACTTTTATGTTTGTATTTGAGTTCAATCATAAAAATTATATTAAATTTATTTTATGTAAACATTTACATATTTAAACACAAGTTACAAAATAAATTTTAAATGTATTTTGAGTTGAACTAACTTTAGATAAATTTTGATTTGATTTATTAATTTTATTCTAACTTTTACTACAAACTTATTTTTTAAATTAAAAACATTCAAATATAAATCATTTTACTTAAAAATTATTTCTACCATAACATTACAAAACTAAAGTGTAGTATTTGATTTCTATTAAAATTTTTGTTTTAGTTTTTTTGCGCCCACATCAAGTTTTTGTCTAAATACATCTAACACCACCTCGTGTGACGGCCCAAACCCTTAAGCTCAAACTACAAAACAGGAGAAGGAGATTAAAAAAAAAAAAACACTTCACAATCGTTTGTTTTTGCTTTTTTAAAACATTAATTTTAAAAATAATTTTGAAAGTTTAATAAATTTTTTATGAGAAATCAATTGAATAAATATCTATTTTAGTCCCATAATTTACGAGGCAATGTCGTAGTAGTATCTAAAATAATAAAAAAAAATCTTAAAATTAAAATTTGTTAATTACCTTAATGACAGTAATTTAAAAATTAAAAATTTATTTATTATTTTCTAATTTCAGATGCTATTAATACATGACCTCACAAATTTATGAAATAAAATAATGATTCACTCAAAATTATTTACCAACAAGTTGTGATAAGGTTGTTAGATAATTTTATTTTTTAAAATGTGATTAGATATTCAATATCTGATTAGTGTATATAGAAAACATTTGTTTAAAAAGGTTCCCAATGAATCTTAGTAACCTAAACCCTAGGTTTAAGATATACCTAAATCCTAATTTCAATGAATCTCAGTACCCTATAAGATGGTATTGGTTGGCTTAGAGATGCCTTGGTTTTTTTATTTTTAAAAATAACATTTTTTTTTAATTTTTTAATTTTTTAAATAAGAAGGAATTTAAACAATTTGTTAAAAATCAACCCAAGACAATACATACTAAGATGGTCATAAATGGGCCCATAATGGTTTAGGTTCAATTATTCTGTTCTGTCCCAAGTCCCAACAACTGCGTTCTGTTCTGTTCTGTGTGCTTTCAACAACAAACCAAATCCAAGAGCTCAAACTCAAACCATTTCCCTCACTCTCCCTTTGCTTTCCCAATCTCATCTCATTGTACTCTTTCTGACCCAACATGCAAATCGCAACTCTCACTATTCTTCTCTTCTTGGTTTGAGTCTAAGGAAAGCCACACACACCCCCACCAGTTCAAGGTTTTACCTTTCCTTCTCTCACTCGGGTACACGTTTTTCTGGCACTTTTGTTTTTTCCACTTTTCGCTTTCATCGTGCATTAGACCTAAGTATACCCTTAAATTATAGTGGGGGTGATGAAAAAGTATGCAGGGTAATAAGGGTTGGTTTCATTTAAAAGTAACAATAAAAAAGATTCTAAATTTCTAAGTGCAAAATGATTGTTCTGTGTTGAGGATGGTTTAATTGCACTTTGAGCATGTGTTAGTTGGGTGAAACCAGGACACTTTGAAGTTTGTGGCGTAATCTGAGTGCCAATTGATGAGTTTTGTAGCGATTTGGCTTGTGAACTTACGTGAAAGATGAGCATGAATTTGTGGAGTGTGTGCTTAGTTTTACTGATGGGTTAATGGATATAACTTGAGATGGGTGGGATACTAATGTTAAGAAGTCCTGTGTAATGTATTGCACGAGTATTATTGGTGGTTGAGATAATGTTATGAGTGGTTGATGGGATAATTTGATGTGTTTGTGTTGAGATCTTTTTGAATGAGATCTCTGAGCTTGTTGTACTTTTTGTCATAATACATATATGGTGATGAATATGAATGTACAGCATATGTGACTCTTTTGGGATGCTTGTGCCTTCAAAACTTGCTGAATGAAACTACTGCGAATCTCTCTTGTTTGCTTGATCTCAAACTGTTGGGACATCATATCATGAATTGACATGATTTTGGTTTTTTTTATCAAGTTAGTGTTGCTTTTGGCTTTTTCACCTAGTTGTTCTCTACATAAAAATATTGGTAATACAAAATGTTGATATGTTTTCTCTTTAAAGTACCAGATGGATTTGCTTTGTGTGTTTTGGGACTGTTGTGACAAGAGACAATTACGAAGTGTGATGAATGCAGCCCTTTTTGAAACACTGTAGTGTTGTTTTCTGTTACCGTTTGTTTCTGAGGTTAAATTCTTTTAGATACTGCGATAAAATTGATTTTTTGTTGAAGGCTGATCTATGTCAGTCATTCTGATTTCATTGAGCCATCTATTGATACAGGTGTGAAAGGTGAAAATAAAGTGTGGATATCAGGACTTGTTTATTTTTTTCGAAGGCAATTCACTATGTTTGATTATTCTTGTGCATGGGCTAATACCAAGGTTCTATATCAACACATAAAAGATTATGGCCTACTGCTTTTTGGCATTCTAATCTATGCCATCTGACATGATTTCTCTACTTGTTTGAGCTCATTTGTAATTAAAAGAATCCACTCATCAAGTTACACTCTCCCTCCCTTGTGGGAAGACACAAGCAACTATGCACAACACATATGTTAGCTCAACAATATATGCTGTTAGGTGTCAAGATTCATTCTCATTATCTTTTAATGGCTACTCAAACTTCTGTTATGAAAGATTTGACAGAACCCCATCATACTGTTTGTCATGCTGTGGTTGTTGTGATTGTTGTTCTGTCTCCACTTACAGAGTACCCATAAAGCCTTGTCTTATAAGTGGTTTGAGGCAATCTTCTCTTCTTCAATTGTCAGCTTCTAGAAGGTTGATATTGGGTGGTGGAGATCCTTACTTTTCCCAGATACCAGCTTATGGTTTCCTCCGAGGTTGTGATGAGCTTAATTCTTCTGTCAATGAGAGAACTGTTTGCAATAATAGTAGACAGAGAATAAGGGGAAGATGTATTCGTGCTGCCTCTAAAAAAGGGAGAGAATTTTCACATCCATTTGGTTCTGATGATGCTGAAGCAATTCTCAGCTTGTTGAGTGAAGAATCAGATAAGGATGTTATTTGTAGCAAATGTAAGGATGTGTCTTCATCCAAAATAATGGATGCTGAGAAGAAAAGAAAAAATGTGAGCAGTGAGAGACATTTGAGTTTGAACGAGAAAGTAGAAACAGAGAAAAAAGGTAATTTTAAGCAACATGGATCATCCACCATAGACTTGAGAAGAGAGTATAAAAAACTCAACAAAGAAAGGGAAGCCTTTGTAAAAGGTGAAAATCATAGGAAACAAAGAGATGTGTCTAGTTGTTCATCTTATTATTCTCTCTCATCGGGAGATTTTGGGAATGAGCTGGAAGTTCAGGATGAGATTGGTTTGGAAGAGTCATCACTGGAACATGAGAAGGATGAAGCAAATCGTGTGGAGGAAGAATTCAACAGTGAAGGGGATGACAAAAAGAAGCTGCAAGATGTTTCTTATAATGAAAGAATTGCATTTGGTGTGGATATTGATTGGAACCTAAGGAAGAAGTCTGAAAAGAAGCTGACCGAGGGAACTGTGCAAAACACACAATTTATAAGAGAACAACAGGATATGCATTCAAGAAAATTTAAAACACATGAATCTGGTCATAAAAAATCATCCATGTCACAAAAGCTAGTCAATAATGAGGAAGATAAATCATCTTTTGTTGGCAATTTGGATATGAAAACAAACAAGTCATATATTCAAACAGTAAACAGAAGAAAACAGCAATCTAAAGATGTGCAAGAGACTGGTTGTGATGAAATTGAGACAACTTTGTTACCACAAAAAGAATTCAGTGGCAGGGAAGGGAAGCTTGGGATGTCAGAAAAACTGTTGAAGGAAACAACTGATGAACATAACAAAATTGTTGGTTCATCTTCGACCACAGGAAAGGAAATTTTGAAATCGAAGAAGGCATTCAGTGGAAGGGAAGGGAACCTCGCGATATCAGAAACACTTTTACAAGAAACAAATGATAAACACAAAAAATTTGTTGGTTCTACTTCTACTTCCGGAAAGGATGTGGTGGATAGAAGTTCCCAGAAATATACCGGAAATTTAAAAATTGAAGACACTGAAAGGACCTCAAGTACTCGAATACAGGACATAGGAGTGAAAAAAGCTTCAGTTTTGAGTACTGTTCAGGGAGTGGAGGAGCAGCAACACCAGAAAGGAGAGAAGATTATTATACAGGCTAAGGATAAAGAGAGAAGAGAAAAATCTCAACAATTTTCTGAAGCATCTCAAGCTCATGGGATTAATGTTGAAGATACGTCTATTATAAATTCTTTAACTAGATTAAAGAACTGGGAAGAAAAATCAAACATAAGCTCAGATGTATGGGGTACATGGCTTCAAACTGATAAAAGGACAAATCAGAGTTTCCAGCACAGGAAAGGATCTGAACATGCCAGCACTTTATCAGAAGGCTACGCCAGTGATGAAAAGCAAGTTTCAAGTTCTCAAAAAATTTATGAAAAGGTGAGATTCATTCCAAAAAGTAAATCATCAGTTGTTAGAACTAGAGAAAGTTCTAGCCAAACTGATGAAAGGATTGCAAATTTTAAATTGGCCGAAGAGGACCAAAGATCTAGCAACCTATCAATTTCTGATGAAACTGCCACAAGAGAGGAATCCAGCTCTCAGGGATCATTGAATTTGGTTTCTGGGGCTGGAAAACGTGTTATATTAGAAGCAGGTGAAGAAAGGAGCTTTGCAACAATGTTAGTCCCTTCCCCTTCTCAAATGGGTGGAGGCTCAGCACATGATGAACTCACTGCTGGAATCTCAAGCCCCAAGATCTTCCTTGGAACTTCAGAAAGTGGCTCTTCTGCTTTGTATGACAATTCAGGAAGAAGCTCTGCTGTGCATCCAGATTCTCTTGGTTCAGCTGATCGTTTAGAGAAATCATCTAGACAGTTTGTTGATGAGTTTGTTGAGAAGGTCAGGCACGAAGTAACAACTTCAGAAGAACAAGAGATGGAAGTTACAGGAACAAAGTTGACATTTGAAGTTGGTGGTAATCAGGTCTACAGCACAAGGACTCAAGGCACACAAAATGAAACCCAGTCAAAGGAGCATGATTCTAGTCGTTCCTCTGGGTTTCCTGGGACCAAAGGACCTTCTGATGAGATGTGGGACGTTACGGAACCATCTGTTGACCAAAGTCAAGTAGCCAAAGAAACAGAGATCAGCAAGGAAACTGGGAAATCAATTGTTACTAGAACTGGGAGGTCCTTATGGGGTATGATTGCTGATCTTGTTCGATTAAGATGGAGTTTGCGTGCTGGTTCCTCCACTTCAGCTGTAAGATCAGCTGAGAGAAACTCACCAAACAAGTCTGATAGTGACACATGGTTTTCTGGGCAGGAGCACGAGGAAGCCACTAAAACTAATGTCGCAAAAGAAACAAATGTACTACCACAAGCCATGACTTCTGATAAGTCAAAACGAGGTAAACATTATACCCAAAGTGAGGGAGAGGTGTCTGACAATACAAAATTGAAGGACGAAGGAAAGCATCTTGAAGTTGGATCGTCATCTCCAAATACATTGGAGAGTGGATCAACATCAGTTGGTGCCTCGTATATTTCTGTAGAGGAAAATGCTAGTTGGACTGAAGATAAGAAAGATTTGAAAGCCACCACTTCTGGCACACAAAACATGGAATTACCAATTTCAGTACCTGCCATGGGGCCTCCTATTGTAGGAGAAATTGTAAACATTGGTGGATCTGACATGTCTGGAACTGAGTCAGCAATGCCAATCAAGGCACCTGTTGCTCTAGTGCAGTCTGAATTGTCTGGCTTAGAGAGAAAGGATGGAGAGTTGAAGCAAAGGAAGTTTCAACGGAACAAACAAGTCTTGAAAGATAGGTTTGATGAGTGGGAAGAAGCCTATAAACGTGAATTTGAGCAGCGAAGAATAGATGAAATGTTCATGAAGGAAGCACTTTTGGAAGCCAAGAAGGCCGCTGATACATGGGAGGTCCCTGTTGGTGCTGTTCTTGTGCAGCATGGGAAAATTATTGCTCGAGGATGCAACTTGTAAGTGTTGTGATATTATTTCATTCTTTGTAATAGCCTTAGTTTTTAATTATACCAAAATATGTGTTTCAGAGTAGAGGAGTTACGGGACTCCACTGCCCATGCAGAGATGATTTGTATACGAGAAGCTTCAAACCTTCTTCGGACATGGAGACTATCTGTAAGTTTTCGTAGATGGAAATTTAAAATTATTTTGATATTACAACTGAAGTTTAATGCTCATTTTAATGTTTCTCTTATATTATTTTTAAGCTCATATGACTAACTTAACATGTGACAATACTTTTCTGTTAAAGACATCTATAGCGCCAGATATAAGATTTATTTTTACAGAACAAGCAAGTTGGTGTTGCACATATATTTTTAAATTCAAAAAAGGTTTATAAATAAAAAAAATTAAATAGTAGTTGTTTTCATTATTAAAAATAAATATTTTATTATGTTAAATAAAGAAGAAATTAGATAGATGAGTTTTTTAAAAATGAGGAGGAAATTATGGAAATAAATTATTTGAATCAAGACACATCATCTCTATTATCAAAATTTATGAAAACAAGTTCAAATTAATCAGGAATTCAGGATTAATTCAGAATACGTTAATCTTAAAATTCAGTTTTATTTTAAAATGGGAGATATCTTTAATTAGATAGTGTATCAAGATTTAAAATTGAAGTCAAATTGAAATTAAATTTAAGTAATAATAGTATTTGAAAGGAATATAAATTATATTAATCTTAAATGCTGAATACAAAAGAAGTCACGTGGATTAATAACAAAAATAGTAGTTCCTAAACCCTAAACACATGTTCAGGAGTGAGAACTTAGATTTATGATATATGGGTGGATGGGTGGATTTCTGGTAATCCCTTTCACACGTTTTAAAGGAACCAAAAGCATGTCATCTAATTTATAGGTATGAATGATAAGATAGAATACCACTAAAATGCCGAGAAGACACTTGTGTAGGGAGCATTTAGGTTTATGTGGTAATAATTTCTATTTGAGGAATTCTTAATAATGGTTTAATAGCTGTATTGGAATGGACAGGTTATCTGTCTTTGGTCCACTCTTTTAACATTAGACAAGTCTATTAATGGTCGTTAAGTAGTTTGGTTTAAAAAGGTTGTCTTTCTTTTGGATGCACCCTTTTTAGAACTTTTGTTCTCTCTGTGATTTCTGTTTGGGGATCATGTTAATCTCTAGATGGCACCCAACCCAACCCCAAATTTCAGCCCCTTGTGTCTGATATCCTAAACCATTTACCCATCTCACACTTCCTGATTTTCCTTTGCCATAACTCATACTTGCAATACCTGATCTGTCTACTTAGATTTCGACAACTTGAGCACTTTAGTTGATCTTTTAAAAGCCTTGAATATATATATATATATATATATATATATATATATGTGTGTGTGTGTGTGTATATATTGTATTTTATGATGACACTTCCCTGAGTAAGCATGTTAAGACAGATTTTTGTTGAATGATGTGCACCAGATATAAACCTGTATTTTAGGACACGAGAGATCTATCAAAAAAATTAAATATCATCTTTCAACTGGGAAATTTGAGGTTTTTATGGAAGTCATGAATGCCTATGATTAAATATCATTAGACATGTAGTTCCCCTTATCCTTCATTATATTTATCACTGATTAAACTATTGACCGTTTTTAATTTTACTTAAGAATAGTTGGTAGCTATGCAGTTTTTTGATGTGGTCTTATCAATTCAAGAGCAGAGTTTATTTGCATATATGCAGTGGTTGATATCATTATCGAAACAAATCCAACTTAAAAAGAATATATTACCAAGATAGGTTCATGTTTAAAGGTGAAATTACTGAAAGAAAATAACATTAGGATCAGAGTACTTTTTAATCTGTTGTGGCCCTACTATGATTGACAATATTAAAAACCATGTTGGCCTGTTTTATTAATTTTTATTTATTATAAAAGAAATTTGTTAATAAAAAATTAAAAATGAGAAATACAAATATTGGAGGATAATATATCCTCTGTAAGAAAACATAAAAAGGATTTTATTTATTTATTTTTTTTTTTTTATACAAAGAACCAGAAAAGCTCAAGAAAATCAGTTCACAATAGTAGGCCAACCTATATGGAAGTATGAAATGGTACCCCCCTTAAAAGAGCTTGTAAGCCAAACACCAAATAGAAGCCAAAATTAGATTGCTTTATAATAATATTATTATTTAATTTAATCAATATTAACAAAATAATGTTACTAAAAATAATGCTTCTGCAAAAAGGAGAGAATTTCATTTTCACTATAATTGCATGTTTAATCACCCAATATTTAGTACATGGGAAATAGAGTGAAATGAAAGTGAATGATTTTGTATTTGTACTTCCCTGTGGTCCTGGTAGATGAATCATTTTTCTCCTTTCAATTCTTTCTTACCAAACATTTCTTGAAGGATCACTTAGTAATTTGGTCTTTCTTGAGAAATGATTAATACTTTTAGTTCTGGTATTTGATACAAGTTGATAATTAGTTTGATGAAGGACAAAAATTTTCCACTTTCAGGATACTACACTTTATGTAACGCTTGAGCCATGTCCAATGTGTGCTGGTGCAATCCTTCAAGCAAGAATAGATACTCTTGTGTGGGGTGCTCCCAATAAGCTTCTTGGAGCAGATGGAAGCTGGATTAGGTATACATCCAATGTGTTTCATTTATGCCTTATCATTATATTATTACAAGGGAGTCTTTTTGGTTTACCAATGTTCATGAATCTTTACCTGCATTTTTGCCAGAATTGGTCTCTACTTGCCTTTTTTTCCCTTTACATTTATCTTCGATTAAATGGGTAGTGCCATAAAAAACTGTATTGAAAAAGAGGGATTGTTCACATGTGTATTACAATATATTATTATAATAAGAAAAGGACTACAGAACCCCCAACCATAATTCATATCAAACATATGGTATTTGACCACAATATGGTCAGTGGTCACCATTATTATTATTATTATTATTTTTTATCAAATCCATTTTTTTTTTAATTTTTTTTTACCAAGACATCATTAGCCTTGGAAACACGATTTTTACTTATGTTATATAAATGTCATTTTTATATAGTACTCCATTGTCCACATATTTTTACTAGAAATTTACTCCGAATTTACTTTTACAGAACCTTAATGAGTTGTATTTTTCAAATGTACCGGGATTACAACTTAAGTAAGGCAGGGGTTTCCAGTTGTTTTCCTAACAGAATTTGAGGCCTCTTTTGGAATTTTTTTTGAAAGCTAAACTCATCAAATGTTCTTGAAAGCTCGGTATATCAAAATATTACATCTCTTTCGTGAACCTTTTTTGCAGGCTTTTCCCTGATGGTGGAGAAAATGTATCAGAACCAAAAGATATACCACCTGCCCCAGTTCATCCATTCCATCCGAAGATGAAAATAAGAAGAGGGGTCTTGGCAACAGAGTGTGCAGATGCAATGCAGCAATTCTTTCAGCTAAGAAGGAAAAAGAAGAAAGAGGAACCACCAAAGGAACCTTCTTGCCTTCCTGTTACTCACCACCACCCCTCCAAGTTTCTTAACAAGATGCATGACATCTTCCACATAATGTTTTGTTTGTAACATAGAAGATTCACATGTTTTAAATGAGCATCTAAATAAAACTTTCAAACATGGTTACCGTGAAAATTACAGTTCAATTTCTCTAGAGTATTCAATCATCTAAGCTGTCATGGACAATAAGATTTCAGACGTTGCCAAGCCACTGTTGCCAACTTTAATTTAAAGTAATGACTTCAAACGATTAGGATGATGACAAGAATGTAATGATATATTTGAGCCTGTCTGTCATTGTTCCTTTTCATTTATTTGTAAAGGGTGATTGGGTGAGAATTTGATATCACTTGCAAGAAACAGAAACCTAGAGTATGTACAACGATTGAACTGCTGATAAAACATCAAATCACATTGGTAAGTTGAACCATCAAGTATTAACAGAAAGTGATAGTGACCTCGTACTTACATATAGGCAATGTATAGAAAATAGTTGGTGAAATTATGTTCTCATTAACATGAAACCGTTCTATTCATTATTTTCCTCATTGCCCCATACGCCATCCACCCAACCTTTTGTCCTGGTAAATTAAAAAATAATTAAGTCTGCTTACAACACAAGTTAGGCCATAACCATAATAAGGACATTGAATGTGTGAGAAGCTTTGATAAAAGTCTAAATGACTAGCACTTGTGATTTCGGGGGTCCCCCATGATGCAAGGTAAGCTAAATCTTACCTCTACTTTTTCTATTGTTAATGGTCTTTGTTAGATGATTAATATTTAAATATGTCACAATCACATGAAGGCTACATCCTTCCTTCCATAGATAGTCCACACCATACGTTTTAACTTTCTGCTCCAACACAACTCATATAAGAAGCAAACTTGCCATTCTAAATCAGATCACAACATTCAACATCCAATGGCTGCAGTGTTCTGGGCATTGGCTTTAGTAACCCTCTGCTTCCAGCTACCTTCCAATGCCCAAGGACCAGCAGCCGCGCCGGCAAAGTTGCCGCCTACAACCCCAGCTGCAACACCCCCATCTTCTGGCACACCACCTGTGGTAACACAACCGCCAACAGTGGCGGCATCCCCTCCCACCCCCACAACTACACCACCAACTACTTCCCAACCACCTGCAAATGTAGCTCCCAAACCTGCTCCTGTGACACCACCAGCTCCCAAAGTTGCACCAGCTTCAAGCCCAAAAGCCCCACCACCCCAAATTCCACCACCACAGCCACCAAAAACTTCACCAGTCTCAGCTCCCACATCGCCTCCCCCGCTACCACCACCACCTGTTGCTTCACCACCACCATTACCACCACCAAAGGCAGCCCCAACCCCAGCCCAAACACCTCCAACTCCTGCACCAGTAAAGGCTGCACCAGCACCAGCACCTACAAAGCCAGCACCAACACCATCTCCTATTCCTTCACCACCAACACAGGCACCAGCACCAGTAGTAGAGGTACCAGCACCAGCACCTTCATCCCATAAGCACAGAAGGCACAGGCACAGGCACAGAAGACATCAAGCACCAGCTCCAGCACCAACAGTTATTCGCAAAAGTCCCCCAGCACCACCTGATGCCACAGCAGAATCAGACACAACACCAGCACCATCACCAAGTCTGAATTTGGTAATATCTTTGTCTAGTGAATTTGATAAATTATACAGTCTATTTGAATACAAGCTTAATAGAACAGAGTTTCTATCGAAAATAAAGAATTTTATTTTAGTAAGAAAACTCTCAAAATACTTATGCCTCATATCCAAAATGCTTGTACTAATATAAGCCAAATTTACCAATATGGCTCATCAGTATCACATTGTTTTTGATCATGTATTTTTGTCTTCCCTCCTTTCACAGAATGCTGCTCCACCAAGCCACCAGCAAGGGAGAAATATATGGGCAACAGCTGGACTTGCTATTGCTGTTTTGCTTGCAGTCAGTGGCTACAGCTGCTAGCAGTCTCATGGCGACCCTGGATTCGCTTTGATGAGTTATTTGGTTTGCAAAATATAAAATCATTTAATGTGTATAGATCTGAATAATGGGAATCTATACCTATGATTCTTTCCTTTTTTTGTTGTGTTCTTTTGCTCAGAAATATTAATGGATATGAATTTTTGAATTGTGGAAATAACCAGGAAATGTCACACATAATGTCTAGTTTTGTAAGTTATTGTTACATCAAACTTGATCAATTTCTGCGTCAACGTCTATTTTCTCCCGAAATTTGTACTCCATGATGAGTCCAAGATTGTCAACTAATATGTGATGGCGTTAGACATCCAGCACACTAGTAAGATGAAATTCCAATTACTTGCATACAATAAGTGTTAGCATAATATTAATTTTACAAAATATGTCTATAAATAATAAAGAAAAGCACGAGAAAATAATTGGCCATCATCGATAAGGATTCCGAAAACAAAAGATACATTGCAACACTATATTAAAGGTAACCACTAACCACAAAACTGCCCGAAGACCATGAGCACAAATTAACGTTTTGCTTTTATTGAAAAACACGCATTAACTTTTAAATCATTTGCATACATCTTTCAGATCAAGTTGACACGTAGCAACGCAATCACTCACTTCGTTTGTATGATAAGCACCAAACTCAAATCTTTGGAGAGGATAGATGGCGTTAAGAGTGAAGTGGTGGGTTTTGGCTTGTGGGTTCTACACTTTGGGCTATAAAATAAAATCTTGGATCTCTTTTTACCCTAGTCTTTATTTCATAGCTCAAGTCTAACCTACAAGATTCATCGATAGACTTTATTTTAAATAATTCCTCCATTCGAAAATTTTGATTGAGTTAATTATATTTTCTTATCACTACTTCTTTTTTGAAATTTTTTATTAAGTCAATTATATCTTCATATTGCTCTGTTTTTTTTTTGTCATTCCATGTTAAGGTTATTTTTTTAATGAGAATTTTCTACATATCCATACTTTCTTCTTCTACTACTTCTCAAACAAAGATGTATTACATACTTATATTCTTTATTCTGGAATGTTGCTAAGAGAATCCTTAAATATTATATATCAAAGAAATCTTAAGTGTTGCACCATGTTTTAAAAATTATAATTTGTTATCAGAGACTATGTCAATTCAATTTTTGTAGGTGATCTTGATAAAAAGAAAGTCTATTACATCCTACAAACTATGTATTTACACTTGTAGGAGGAAACAATAAGCTAATCGTTGTGGAATACATGACAACTAGCATGCAAAGAGACAATTTGGACTCAAAGGCTAATGAAAAACTTTGACACAAATAACATAAGACTATCATGTATTGTGACACTCAAAGTACTTCACAAGGAATCCAAACTATTAGAGAGAAATTGTATTTCACTTAGTAAACTTTTTTTCTCGATTGTCATTTTATTTCTCTTTTCTCATCTCTTATTTTAGTTGCGACTTATTATTATTTTGTTAGATTGGTATCCAATAGATGTATGAGAATTTCCTTTTCTTTTTCTTGTAGTGAACAAAAGTTGGTGTTCTATTTTAATATTTTAGAAGAAAGTTGAATATGCATTGTCAATTATAAATGTAAAAAGTTTTTGTATTGTTATCGAATTATAATTTGTAATGTAGAATAAGTTTATCGATTTTTATATCAATCAATATAAAAATTATACTCACAGTGATTTCTAATTGGTTGATAATGTAAATTCTTTTTTACTGTAACATCATATAAAAGTTAAACTCATTTTTTTTTATAATAAAGATACGATACACATTAATATGCTACATCTATACTATTAATAAATATGATATCTTTTTATTGTCCACTATTTACCGATTTTGTCTTTATATCACTTGTAAATCACTTTATTTTTATTTTTATTTTTTCTTTGTAACTAAATATTTCACACTCTTTAAGTAACCGTCCACTATTATATTATCTTTTTTGTATTTAAATATGAAATAGAGACACAAATTGTCTTTTTTTCCCATTACATGTAACAAAGATTATATATGGAAAATTGGCATTTGGTGAAATATTGATATACCAATAAATATGATTTTAATTTAACATCAAAGTATGGATGACACAATAACTTGAAATTGAATATGATTCTCTTCATGTTTTATATCATTTCATACCAATTTGTGTTGAAGATAGAATAGACAAGTTATAATCCTACTTAAAATTCTCAAAAAAATTGATACTTGACTTTAAACTTGTATTATGGTCCTACCTTACCTTAATCAAAACTTTTCATCAAAATAAATATAAACACCATGGTTGGTCTGAAACATTTGACCCACTGTTTTTTTTTTCCCCTTCAATTAAACATTGATAAGTTGGAAAAGTCAATTTCGATAAAAATGTACCCTCTTATATCATCACCAAAAACAGTCAAAATACTAAATCATTAGCAAATGTCAGGAAAATGAAACTCTAACTTAAGCAAACAGCTTACCAAGTTATAAGCAATCATTAATAACTTGGAGCAACCCTTAACCACATGATAACTTTGGCAGGATCATGACAATTGCATGTGACTTGACTGAGGATAAGGTGACAACAATAAAATATTGTTATAAAAAAAGAAAAAAAAAAAGAGTTGTAACCCCGCAGTCAGGCTCCAAGGGTAAGGCTAGTAAAATTCAAGATATAAGTTCATCAAAGAAAATATATTCTCTATTAGGTTTGAGTAAATTACATTGATATTTCTTGTAGTTTTGTGATATTGTGCACACACCCCTTACTTTTTTAAAGTTGGCAGTGAAGGGATAATTAATGCAATATCTTAAATGTGTCAGGGTAATTTTTTCAACAATAAGGGAAGGTTAGTATAGAGATAAACAAAGTAAAAAATTTGTATGCAATTTCATGAAATTTCAACAAACATTTACTATAGTTTTTATAAAGCAAAGGAAAGTCATATATATTGGTTAAAAAAATCCGACATAACTCTTTCATTTGAAATAAAGAAGTGTATCAATTTTTCTTCAAGTCTTGCTATCCTATAGACCAGCCCTGGCTACAAGGCAACTATTGCAAATTTTCATTTTCCATATAAAACATTATAATACGGTTCAGTTTAGCCAACCTTGTTCTTTTCAAGTTTTGGACCCTATTATTAGGTAGTAGTAGCACACTTACGAAATTGAACCAACAACGGTTGGGTAGGAAGCCAAGAGCTTTCCTTCGGAGGAAGCACTAGAGAGTTAATAATACCACTGTAAACAGCTGCAAGATTTGTTGTTTCGTTGAACCACCTCTTGTATAAATAGCTTCGAAAAATTAATGCTTGATTAGTTGGTTTAAATAGTTAATTGCTCAGTCTTCATCTACTTGTGTCATGAAGTTACAACTCAACACTTCAATCATAGGCATTCGCGTTTAGGAATTTAATTAAAACAGAGTAAAGATTTTCACATTGTATCCAATTAGCTAGTGAAATTATGCTTTCAATAACTTGAAACCTTTTATTCCTTTTTTCCCTCCTCGCCCAATCCTACACCCACCCAACTTTCTTTCTCTTATTAAACATGAAAATTAAGTCTGCTTAAAACACAAGTCAGGCCATAACCATAATATGAAATTTGAATGTGAGGCTGTGATAAAGGTCTAAATGACTAGGACTTGTGATTTCAGGGTCCCCAATGATGCAAGGGAAGCATACTCGTGCCTCTAAACCATTTCCATTGTTAATGTTTCTTGTTAGATGATTAATATTTAAATTATGTCACGATCACATGAAGACTACATCCTTCCTTCCATAGATAGTCCACGCCATACGTTTCAACCTTGAACCTCACCAAAGCCCATAAATAAGAAGCAAACTCTCTCCATTCTCAACCAGATCACAATATTCAACATACAATGGCTGCAGTGTTCTGGGCATTGGCTTTAGTAACCCCAGCCACATTCCAATGCCCAAAGACCAGCAACCGCACCGGCAATTTTGCCACCAAGCACCCCAGCTGCAACACCCCCATCTTCTGGCACACCACCGGCAGCAACACAACCACCCACAGTGGCGGCATCCCCTCCCACCACCACTAGTACTGCTCCTGTGACGCCACCAGCCCCCAGAGTTACACCAGCTTCAAGCCCAAAAGCCCCACCACCACAGCCACCAAAAACATCACCAGTCTCAGCTCCCACATCACCACCACCACCTGTTGCTTCACCACCACCATTACCACCACCAAAGATAGCCCCAACACCAGCCAAAACACCCCCAGCCCCTGCACCAGCAAAGGCAACACCAGCACCGGCACCTACAAAGCCAGCACCAACACCATCGCCAGTTCCTTCACCGCCAACAGAAGCACCAGCACCAGTGAAAGAGGTACCAGCACCGGCACCAGTGATAGAGGTACCAGCCCCAGCACCTGCATCCAATAAGCATAGAAAATAACATTGGTTGGACGATATAAATTTGACTAAAATTGCATCAAAATTAATATCAGCTAAAAGGGTTGGACGATATATCTCTCTGAACCAAAAATATAAGAATAACATTGATTTAAAGAATTATTCATAAGAATGATGAGATGTTTTGTATATAATTCGAATGAAAGCGTACACAATTTTTGTATTTATCAACATTAAGAATTGTAATAGTCATCACATCACATCACGTGCTGATTAGAAGGGCAATGCAAAATTGCTATAACTAGTTAAGTAATGAGGAGTTGAGGACTACACTCAATCTCATGGAGATGCTTTGTTGCAACTACAATTGTTTATTGTAGTATTTTGAACCCAAAATTTGTTCATGATGCAAGCACGTGAACACTTACAAGATGAGAAAATGTAACATATATCACCTCGAGTAAATTAGTTGCAACATTTGACATAGCTCTTAGGAATCTTGTATATATCAGCAATGTTCACTTTGTTAGAAGGAAGTCAAATTTTGTGTCAATCTTGTTGCAGTCCTAAAAAATATTGGAAAGCAAGTCACAATCAAATCAATTAACATAGTAAGGAGATGACTACTAAGCAAGCCATATTGCAGTCTAAGGAAGTCATAAGTAAACTCTCATGGCCGGTTGGTTGAAAGCTTAGGAGTAAAGTTATCTAGTTTTTGTCTTTGTCATTTATAACCTTAGTTATGTAGACTGCCTTAGTTGAAAGGTCTGGAGCGCGATGGTGAGATGAACTATAGAGTTACATTCTACATGATCATAAACTTGTTATCTCTATGTACGCGTGTTCCATGGTGCGGTGAACCATTAAATTTGGTTATGCATCATCATCATAAACTGCTCTAAAGAATTTTATATTAAGCATTTTTAATGTCCAACAAAACCTTCTAAAGCCTAGCCTCTGCACCAAAGGTGCATTATTCCATGAGGATTTGTTAGTTGATTTCTTGCAATCTTCTAATGGGAATGGGAGTATGTCACTAACAACCCTGGAGCATTTTTTTTTGGCTAAACTGCTACCATCTCTAGTTAAGGCCACTATACACCTTGTTTTCTTCATCTTAAATACTTCTGGTCAAATTTAAAAGATAACAAACAATAGTTTAGAAAAGAAATGAGAGGGACAAGCAAACAAGAGTAACAACCATCCAAATGACCTTTGGCAGGTTACTTAATAATGTCAACTATATGCACCCAAAAATATCAATGAATAAAAAATTCAACAATAAAAATGAATAATTGACAACAGAATACAGTAGCCTATGTTAAAATTTACAAATCATCTCTAGGTACATAACAAGGTATCAAATAAGGCTTCAGAACAATGAAACCAAAGTGATGTGACAAGGTGTACCATTATGTATTTACATAAATCAATAAATAGTTTATTGCACATGAACTTAACCCCATATTACAACAAGGACAAAACAGAAAAGAGAAAACAAAACGGTCCTTCTTTTGGAACCGTGAAAAAAAAATGCTTAAACATGGGTTCATATTCTTGAACAAACCTTTTACATATCAGAAGGAAGAGGAGGGAAAATGCGCGACACAAGAGATATTACATATTCTTGAACATATTTCTTAGAATTGTTTGGGTCAGGAATCCAATGAATCTCACTCATATTTGGTGTCTCAACATAGGCCATAGTAAACTCCCCCACCTTCACTAGCTTCCCTCTCTTCCCTGCCCGCAGTACAAGGTTCTTGTGCTGGTATGAAAATATGCCATTGGTAAGACAAATTATGTCACCTGAATCAAATGCATCACACTCATCTCCCCAAAACTGAAAATGAACTGCTGCAGTTTTATCAGCCACAAGGGCCAAGCACATCTTGTTATGCCCTTCTACTATGGTTTTCCCTTTGTCCAAAAGGATGAATTTAGTGTCTATGTTGTTCTGAGCTGCAGGCACAATGTTTTTGAGAAGAATCATGCTGTCACTCATTCCTTCAATAACCTGTAATGCATTTCATTAGATAAGTAAGCACAGAATCATGTGACATGAAAATAGCTTTTACAACTTTTCCTTTTACCATACTTTTGGAATTAAGAAGCTTCTTAGAACCAAAATAAAAATGTAACAGATACATATTTGTATCTGTATAACATGAAATAAGATAGGATATAAAGTTAATTATCGACTACCATGCCACATAAGTTACAATGATCTAACAATTAAAAGAAAAATAATATCAACATGGTATCCTAGGCAAACCAATTTAAATTTAGTTGGAGCTTAAAAAAATGAGACACCTACAATTTTTTTCCCTAGGTTCCATATACATCAATTTAGGCATCTTGGGACAGTCATGCAAACAACATAAGCATTTTCCCACTAGGCTGGTTAACAACATAAATCAAATGTTGTCATTATGTTGCCAAACCCAAATCTCTAGAGTTGGTCAGATGAGAGAAATCCCAGTAAATAGAGGTAGAGAAAAACTATATTGAAACTATTAATGATTTGTGTAAATGGATTTTGAAGAATTGGTTTTCATTATTCTGCAGAAGACAAAGGCATCATTGACCTATTTAGTTGATCCCAAATAATAGCGAAAATATATATTTATGTTGGTTGCTGTTAAGGTCCTCAAAATCATGATTCGCAAGGATGCTTACGATCTTGATCATACAAAAAAAATGAGAACTGGTGGAATCCTTTTGAGATCACCAGGGAAGATTATGAAATCAGGGGAATCAAGTCAGTCAACAATCTGCCTGAGCCGAAGGACCTGTGATACTGACAAGTTGACAAAACTAGTGTGCAACCTACAATTGAAGCTCCAGCAAAAACTTGATTGTCGTCAACCTCCTTCCATTACTTGGCTTGACCTCTCTAATTCCCTCATTGATCTCTATTTCTCCTTCCATTGATCTGTGCTCATTGATCTTTATTTCCCTTTTCACTGATCAATGCCAATCAACAATCTCTCCCATTTGTTTTAACGTGTTTTGATTAGCTTAATTTCAAGAAATATTCTCTTATTTTTGTCAACTTCCTGAGAGCTTTGGAAAAATAAGTGATTTTTTATCCTAAGAAAAGCTTTACCAAACATGCTCAGTTCCGTGTCATGTTTAGCTTTGACCTATGCTGGGTGAGTGGTCACAATTCCTGTTCCCCCCTCACCCTACCCAAAAGAAAAAATAACAAAAATACAAAGACAAACTTTATCCTGCATATCATTATCTTAACCATCCATTTGAATTATATGGTTAACATTTGCTCCTCTCACACTCTCATCTTCCACCTTTTAAATCTGCTAGAACTGGTTCAAGCATGTAAAATTTTAGATGGATTCAATTCAATAATAAGTGATCATTAGAATATAGTTATAATTATAACATCTAACAAAATACATCTAATTTTGAAATTTATACTACTGATAATCTGTAGTTTGTGCATGTACTTGATACAAAATAGACATCACTTATTCGAAAAAAGATAACAACTGGCATGATTTAATGGTTACTGAAGCAATTGTTGATTACCTTATAATCAGGATACCCTGATCCAATTTTCTTGCCCTCTCCCTCAAGGCATTTTGACCATGAAACTTGCTCAGTGAACCCTAAAAATGAAGAAAAAAAGTGACTCTACTAATACTAAACAATTGTCTGCCAGAGCGGACAACTATTACTATCCTCCAGAATGGGAACCGAGTCAGGTATATCAGAAAATTAACAAACAGACCAATACATCACAAGCACAGAATATCTCTTAGCCAATACACAGAATTAAAACTGAAAATCATTAAACCACTACCAATCAATTGCCTAACAAGAACAGAACGCCATAGTTTTTTCTCAAGGAAAACAGTTCTATCAAAATTTAATACATAGCATAATAGTACATATACATAATATGCACAAACATGATCTACCAAACCTTCGTACATAGCTTATCACAATGAATATGTCTATTATTTTCCCAATTTACAAAATTCCACCATGAAAATGAAGAGTTTTCTATATACGGTTTGAAGATCTCAACCCAACAAAACAAGAACACGCGATATCCACGACTACATAACATCATCGAACAATTCAAATCTACAATAACAAAAATGAAATAACACTAATAAAAAAAAAAAGAAGATAGAATTGAATCCGAAATTTAAGAAGCATGGAATTGAAAAAAACCCTAATCGTGAACGCGCAATCATCAAACGTGAAAAACAAAAGTAAAAAAATTCGCACCATTGTTGTTTATCTCCTTGAAAGACTGAGAAGCTTTTTCCACAGAATCAGATATTCTTCAGTGGTTCAGAAATGTTCGATCGTATTGAAATTTATGGCTCAAAGGTTTTTCTGGTTATAAAAGTAGTTTTGCTTAGCTCGTTTTGAGAGCTAAAGATTGTCCAGAGGATAAAAAGAATAGGGTTGCATAGAGATGAAAAGAAAAGTAAGAGATGGAGAGAAATGAATAGAAATTATAATAAGAATTGAAATAGCAATTCGACCTTTTATAAATTTTGAATGAAAAGAGACTAATGTAAAAAAAATACTTTGTACCTTCATGTATTTTCAAATGTAAATTAAAAAATTGAATCATTAACTATCTAAAAAATAAAATTAAAGTAATTTGTTAAAAATATGAACAATTTTTAAGTAGTTGTAATTGTGGTTGTAGGAATAGTTTTGAGTGATTTTGAAAAGTAAAAAAAATAAAAAATAAAAAAATAGTGGAAAAAGAAAAAGCAGTTTAAGAGATAGTTACAAGATAGTGAAATAGGGTAATCCTTTTTTGTTATTGATGTGGATTGGTAATTTTATTATTGATAAGTGGAATCAATGTAATTTGTACTTCTATATTTTATTTAATAAATATTTTTATGATTATCCGTCAATTTGAATTAATAAAACGAAGTATTAAATAGTTTTCAATTTTTTTAAAATTTTGTATATTTAATTTATGCATTAAAAACTTATAATTTAATGATTGGATCATTGAAATTCAACATATATACACTATGAGTTATTGAGTAAAGTAATTTTACTAATTAGAGTCTTGATCCCTCCTCATAATATATAATATATATATATATATATACAATAAAAATTTATTTATTTAAAAATATTAATATTTAATTTACAAATAATAAAATTAAATAATAATAGTAATCTATACTAATATATAAAGAAATATCTTTTTTTAGTAATCATCTTTAGTCTTCACATTTAATAGAGCATATAACCTTCTATTATGAAAAAAAATAAAAAATAAAAGTATTTTTTAATAACTACCACAGGAAATGATCATTAAACAGTTCAATAGGGAGGTCGGATATCCAAATCCATGCAGCAATCTTGCGCATTTATGAAGCAGTAAACGAAAAGAAATGATGGCATCCTTGCTAGCATTAATGGATAGGTTGATCAATGTGAGGACACCATCAAGAAAGGGTGCCATTGTTGAACCACTATATAGTGATCTGCAATCATCCAAGGTCCCTCAAACAAGATATGTTTATAATCTTCTTCAACGGTAAATTGAACAAGAAAATATTCTTGTGATAGATCCACTAAACGGATTGCTCCTGCCTTTGCCCATTCCCGTTGCGCCTTATTGTCCAGCATTTGATACGAAACTCGTTTACCAAGAACATTGAGAATTAAAGAATTACGTTAGGGGGAACACCATGTCTCAAACTCCTCTCGAGTCACTGTGATAGTAGGACAAGGATCCAAATCCTCATTAGAGGTTTCAAAGTTGTCATTATCCTTATAGAACACATCTTTCGGAATCTCCATCTCCTTTAGGAGATTATTAAAGTCAGAGAAGACTTTTCCACCAGCAGGATTTAGTAGACTATCCCAATACGATTTTAATGGAGTTTTCTCGACCACAAAAATAGGGCCAACTTCATCCATGCAAGCATCATTGACAACAGAATCTTCTATTCCAACAAAATTCTTCGTTTTGACCTTTTTCGTGCTTTGTACAAGGGATCATCACTTGAAGGGCTCCCTCTAAAACCCTCGTAGAGCCTCCAACCATCACCAACAAAATTCTTCTATTTTGTGTTCTTTTAATAATTATTCACTTCACTATTTTTATTACTTAATTACATTTACTACTTAATAATCTCAATTTTTTATTTTATTTTAAAATTTTTAAATAAAATACAGAAGTACAAAGTGTCTCAACATCACTCATTATATATAAAAAGGATATCTCGCTTTGAGTTTTAGACATTTATATACTTTTATTGTAGTTCCATCATCATAAAGTAAAATAAAAAGAAAAAATATGTATAAAAAATAATTATTTTACCTCATGTTATATCACTCAATTTATATTCTATAAAATTCTATTATTTTATGTTTACTAATAGAAAAAGATACTTATGTCTTTATTTATAATAATGTTATATAGATTTTAATAAAAAAATGAGATTAATATATTGTTATAAACTCTGTAGTTAACGTTGTGAAAGAAATATCTGAGAAAACAAAATCGTAATCCATGGGCACGCTTCACATTGGAAGCCTCGTTTCTCAATCTCCGCAACCGCGTCTGGTCGTGGCAGCTTCCTCCGCTTCCTCATCAACCAAGTTGCTCACTTTTCTCGGCAAAGGTGGCTCCGGCAAAACCACCGCCGCTATTCTCGCCGCTCAGGTCCCTTTTTCATCTTTACCCCTCGCATTTCCAACTTTTTTCTTAACCTCAATGTACTCGGAAAAAAAAATATATGTATACATTGTGAATGAGTAAAGTGTTTATTACCAATCAAGAGAGGAAGAATTGGTTTTCTATGGTTTATCTAAAGATTAGTATCTTTGAGATTGAAGAATGCAATTGGATTGATTCTTATGTGAAAGTGCTTTTGTACATTTACTTATGCCACTTTTCTGAGCCTGAAACTTGAAAAGGAACAAAAAAAGGTCACTAGTGTAGTGAAGTTCTTTTTGGAATCGACAACAACGGAACCTTTCTATGTAGCTTTTTCATCTCTTGCTCACATGTTCCTATTTCAGCCACACAACTTAGGATCTGTTTAGTTTGGGTGTTTCATGTTGAAAGTAGGAAACAAAGTGAAAATTGTGACATTATTGTAATTATTTGTTAAACTGGGAACAAAAACGTAAAATGTTTTCTCAAACTAAGCAGATCCTTAATTCTTTTCTATTGTATTGAAGAGAACTTTCATTTTGCTGCAAATATTTACTTGATATAAGTCATAATCATCTGAGTTCAACAGTGGAAAAGTATTTAATCTCCCTCTTTTTATTTTTATTTCATGTGCCTTTTATTTCAGCACTATGCGATGGCTGGATTGAATACATGTTTAGTGATACACAGCCAAGACACCACTGCTGACTATCTCCTCAGCTGTAAGATTGGAACTTCCCATGTCGTGTGCGGCAAGAACCTTTCTGCTGTTAGGTTGGAAACAACTAAAGTGAGTGTGATGCTTTCTCCTTTTCCTTCCCCTATATAAATTTGTGTGTACTCTTGGTTGGTGTCTAAGGAATATGTATATTGCTCTATAAGTGCAGATGCTTCTTGAACCTCTAAAACTTCTGAAGCAAGCAGATGCCCAACTTAATATGACTCAAGGCACACTTGGAGGGGTGGGTACGTAATATGTTTTCAGTATCTTATTTTAACTGTATTTATGGTGGACATGTATTCCCTTGATCTAGTTTTTATAGTGGGGCTCTGTCCTCTTTTCTTTGTCATATAATAGATTGTTGGAGAAGAGCTTGGCATTCTACCTGGGATGGACCCTATTTTTTTGGTACTTGCACTTGAGAGGCTTGTAGGATTTCTGGGGATTGCAGCTTCAAAGAGTCAGCAAAATAAATTTGACCTAATAATTTATGATGGTATCAGCAGTGAGGAAACCCTGCGAATCATTGGTGGAAGCAGTAAAGCGAGGTTGGTTATGGAATTTTCACTCTCTTACACTCATATGCACACCCTTACCATTATCTTTGGCTTGATATTGTGATTTTGTAGATTGTACTTGAAACATCTCCGCACCTTGGCTGAGAAAACTGAACTTGGGAGATTGGCTGCTCCTTCACTGCTGAGACTTGTGGATGAAGCCATGAAAATCAGTAGCAGCAGATCTTATTTCAATGGGAAAATGAGCTCAGAAATATGGGACAGTTTGGATCATATGCTGGAGGTAAGAGTAACTTTCTTTGTTGATTGTGTGTTAACCATTTTAACATAATCATATTCATACCTTAACACAAGACTATAATTTTCTTTGTTGATTGTGTGTTGACCAGAGAGGATCTTCTGCCTTCTCAAACCCACAGAAATTTGGTTGCCTCCTTGTGATGGATCCAAACAATCCAACCTCAGTCAATTCTGCATTACGATATTGGGGGTGTACAATTCAGGCCAGTGCTCAGATTTCTGGTGCTTTTGGAATCACCTCTCTACAAGAAAATTTAGAATCATTGGAAAGAGCAAAGAAAGAATTTTTTCCTTTGCCTTCTGCTTTCATATCAAGTTTGTCAATGAATGGCCCGGTAGATTGGAGCAGAGTTCTACTGGACACAGTCAATGAAGATGCTAGGCATCTTCTTAATTCACTGTCAGGACAATGCAATGAAATACCATTGCCAGTTAGATTTGATAATATAAAAAAATTGGTTACTCTCTTCATGCCAGGTTTTGACAAATCAGAGATCAAGCTATACCAAGTATGATATGCTTCTGTTCATATATTTTATATGAGATTTTTTTAACTGATATTGATGATGCTCATTTTGAAATATTTAACAGAAATGAGATGAATATTATACTCTTGGGCATAGAAGTTAAAAATTGAAATATATTTTTGGTCTCTATAATATATATTTTTTATATTAGTCCTTATTATTTTACTTTAGTCCTTATAATATTTAATTTTCATTTTAATCCTTATACTATTTTGTTCATTTTGGTTGAACTGGATAGCTTGAATTCTATGGTTGTATTGGATGTTTATGTTTGACACTTGTCATATTGTATTATGGTGCTTCTCTTTCTATCACAGATTATGCTCGCTACATGGTGCAAGTTTGTGCATTTTTTATGTGGATATCTCATAATTGAGACGCTGATTGCTTTTTCTGTATATGTTTCTCTTAAAAATATACCAAATGCAGTACAGAGGAGGATCTGAGCTTTTGGTTGAGGCAGGAGACCAAAGACGTGTTATTACTTTGCCTCCAGAAATTCAAGGAAAGGTTGGCGGAGCCAAATTTGAGGACCGAAATCTTGTTATTACGTTGCTATGACCCTATTATTATTATTTTACCTTCTATGCTTGCTGATAACTATTGATGTTTCAGCAGAGGCCATTCTTCTTACACCTCATTTTTTGCATGACTTGCTTTCATAAATGATTATGGAAAGGAACAAGAATAGCATATTACTGCTAGATATACAGCAGCATCATATATATTTGGAGAATGCCTGTTCTGGTTTATGCTGGTGTAGTAAATGTCTCTTGTTCTTTCTCTCCTTTGAAATTTACACATGAAATTATTGGCCTCCAGCTGTCCGATCAAAATAATCTCAGAATTCGTTGGCTTTCCATTAGACCTAAGCATTTGATGAGAGTATTGAATATTGTTCAGTTGAATCTTATAATAGGGATAAACATGAAAATAGGCAGAGGTAGGATTATGTTGGAGTTCAAAGTAACAATTACAATATGATTCTCTTATCATCATTGTATAACATCCAATATGTATAGGCTATGCAAAATAAAGCAAGATGGAATTTACAGCTGAAAAGGCAAAATATATTTATATGAGACGCAGCTGAAAAGGTAACATATATTTATATGAGACGCAGCTACAAAAGAAGGGTAAAAATTCTGATGGATATCCTATATTTCTGATTTGATATCTTCACTAGCTTGGGAGGATTGGATGCGGCTCCTTAGGTCTTCAAAAGCCTTCATGCTCTCTGCATCAAAGCCTCCTGCAAACTGAAGAGTTCAACACCATCATTAGTATGTATTATTCTGTGTTTAACAAATTTTCACATTACACTTTCTGACAAGAAATGCTAAAGCATTCTTTTTCAACACTCTTATTAGGTGAAATTTATGTGAATCCCATTAAATACTGATTTCCCGTTTGATGGGTCTCGTAGCTAAACTAGTGAGGCCAATATTCATTTCAATTAATAGGAGTAATATGTTCTTAATACCCTTCTATCGGCAAACAACTATATTTAAAAAACTAGAAAAGTACGAATTAATATATGAAAATCTTATTTATATTGCTTTGGTATGCCAAAATTTCTGTTTATAAGTGAATTCCTGAAGTTATTCGTGTTAATAAATTCATCTCTTTGGAAACTAATTTGTATAAATCACAAAATTTGGAGATCAACGCAATACAAGTCACATTTTAATAACATCTTGTAATGGCCTATAAAGTGTAATGTGTTTTCAACCATAAACAATGAGTTGGAAACTTTCGCAGTAATTATTTTTCTACTTCAGCTAGCTAAGTATACCTAAGCAAAATCAGTGCTAATGAGTTATGACCTCAAAGGTACTCGGAAGAATGATACATGTTTTCAGCTCAAGCAGATGAAAAAAGTGACCTAGAATTACCTGATGGACACGGAAAGCGAAACGCACTCCTTGCAGAATCAAAAACTCTCTGGCTGGTTCTTTTTCAGGGCCAGATAATGCATCAAGCTCAAATGCAACACGTTTCATATACTTCTTTGCTAGTTGTACAGAAGAAAGCTTGATCTGCAATGTGAGGGTTATAACACAAAGTGACCATATTATCTACATCATCAACGTTATAATAACAGATACTCCAAGGCATACAGTAGTGACTATAAATTGTAAATCTATTCATGGCATTATCCGCCATGATACAATCTTACCCTGATGAACCCATTATGCACTATTTGTCGCATTTTTTTTTTCCTTTTCTTCAAATAGGTATAGCATACTGGTAATATTTCCATGATATTTAAAATTGTACGCTTAACAGATAAAGAAAGAGTCCAACCTCTTGTGTGAACACAATATAAACCAATCGTATTAGTATAGAAGCATACCTTGCCAACAACTCCTGAATCCAATAGCCAATTTACTGGGATTCCAAATTTCCTGTAACGTGAAATAGCCATATCTCTTGTCCTCAAGAGTGCATATACGCTTTGCTCCACTCTGGAAACAAAAATATAACACAAATGAAGATATGAGTTGATAAAAGAAGTAACAGGTGTGTAGTTCTAGAGAACTGTAAGAAACATGACATACAAAACGTGTATATGTAACGTTAAACATTTTTGTGACTTGAAATTACGAATCAAGTATACATGAGAAAATGATTTAAACAGCTTTATCTGTAAGGATTATGTTATTAAGCACTCAAGTAGGTATCTACCAATGGTATTCAAGATAAATAAATCTATAGAAGGAAAGGATGCATACTTTTCAAGCAGTGAATACATTTTCTTCAGAGCAGCTTCACATGGGAGTTGGGGATCATCTATGAAGGTGGAGACTTTGTTCTCCAATTTCATCAAATCCTGATATTCAAAAGCTGCCTCCCTTAGTGCATCTGCTTTCCATTCAGGCCAATCAAAGTGCTTGAGGACAGCTCGTTCATCAACCTTGCATAAGGAATAAAATGAGGTGAATAAGTATGCAGAAGCCACTGAACATAAAGTTACAAAATGTGGAAAATAGATTTATTTTTTCTGTTTTTGATGTGGGAAAACGTGATTACAAGTGAACCATTAAGTCATAAAAAATTTGAATCATTTCCTAAGCAGAGGAAAATGAAGAGGTTTCCTAGGAAGGAATGTTTTAAATTTTAAGGAGAGCACTAAAGAGTTGACTTCTGTGGTTTATCATAAAATTTCACTGATGAATATGCAACGACAGCTAAAGGCATACCAGGAAGGAAAGCTCTTCATCTAGCCAGTTGACAAAGGCCACCAGATCATTAATATCCGAGAAGGAGGCTGCTCCAACTTCAGTTGCCAATGAATTGACAAAATCACCTTGTGTTTCTGTTAGAAAATAAATTTAATAGAGCACAAAAAAAAAATATTTAGATTTATCAATGAAACCAATGTCAACAACACAATAAATACTATAAAATTAAAAACAAAATAATAAGTAACAACTAATTAAACACAAAGAGTAAATTAAAATATTAAATAATAAGTTTAGAGTAGTTTGGGTTGAAGCACGTAGAGCGCTATCCTTACACTACTAGAAAAGTTTCATTTTCCTGCAACAAAAATATTTGCAAAATTTTTTTGTGAATTTTCCTGCAAAAAAAATATTTGCTGAAATTTTTTGCGAATTTATTTCCGAAAAATAATTTACAGATATTTCTTACAAATTTTGCTACAATTTTAATAATCATAGAAATTTTTCCATGGTAAAAATTTGCAGAAAATATTGTAAGAATTTTATTTTGTTTCTTGCAAAAATAAATTTGCAAGTAATTACTAAATGGTAGAAAAATTTTGTAGGTAACTTTTCATGTAGATTTTTTTTTGAAAAAATATTTAAATTTATAAGTTTAAATTTTAAAAAAAATTTCAAGTCCCATATCGATTGAAAATAAAACAATTAAAGAGTATATAAGTTGGGACAACATTTATCATACAAGTTGATTTGTATGGTTGAGTGTTAGACTTATAATCTACAATCTTAGAATTTAAAAGATTATGTATCACATGTTGGTTTCATGGAAACAAATGCTTCGGATGAATTTATTGTGAGCATTTGAAAGTTGAAGAATTATTGATAGAATTTATAGTAATTTCTTTAATTTTTTTGTAAAAAAAATTTCTGCAGAATTTCTTGCGAAAAAATTAGTAGGAAACTTTCTTGTGAATTTTCCTGCGAATTTTTTTTTGCATGAAACTTTACTGCAAATTTTTTTTGCAGGAAACTTTCTTGCGAATTTTTTTCGCAAGAAATTTCGCAGAAAAATTTCTTACAAATTTTAAAATTTGAAAAAATATATTATCTACGAAGGTATTACCTGCAGATAATATTTCGCAGAAAAAATTGTAGGAACAACACGAATTTTTCATAAAAATTCGCAGGAAAAGTCGCATGAAATAAGATAAATTCTAGTAGTGTTAAAGAGAAAACACCCCCACTACACTGGTAATTTTGAATCTTATAATGCGCTCCTCTCCTAAGATATGTCAACCCATTAGACCGTTCGAGTGCAGTGAAAGATCCCCGAACCAAAAAACATCACTCCAAAAAATATATTTTAGTAGTAAAAATAATTTTGAAGAAGAAATAGACGAACTTGTGTGTATTTTTTTATATCTTTTTCTCACGTACTAATGTGTATATATAGGCACAATATTAAATACTTTTTCTCAAATCAAGAGTACGCGCATGCATCAGTTTTAACTTTTGTTTATTTTGCAAACTTTCCGGTGGTAACAGTAAAATAGTGAATGCACGTTGTGCTAACCACTTTGAAAAAATGCAAGACTTGTTGAAGAAACTAAAAGTGATGAAGTATCCTTCTTTGCCTCATTTTCATCAATGTTTGATAAAAATCAACTAGCTCAGGAGCTCGGTGAACTTTGTCACTGTTAGGTAAGAAAGCAGAAACATGTTAATAAAACCAGCCATTTAGGCGGATCCAGCCATATAGGCGGCAACAAATAAATAAAACTAGCTAGATGATGATAGACAAAGAAAGAAAAGAAAGTAGACAACACAAGAATTTTACGTGGTTCACCCTTACACTAGGGCTACATCCACGGGACCAACTCCGAAAATATTTTATTACCACCTTCCACAAATTGTGGGAATACAGAACTCTTCACTCAACAAACACTCACTCTACAAGAGGAAACTTGTGTTTTTGAGTAATTTCTGAGTTGATTTACAAGTGAAATGGGGAGGCCTATTTATAGTTGAAGCTCCAAGGACAATCTCGTAAATATCCTAAAGCTTAGGGGCAAAATCGTAATTTTCCCTTTTGATTTTTTTTCACCAGCACCGAAAGTTGTTT
Source organism: Cajanus cajan (assembly GCF_000230855.2). NCBI lineage: Eukaryota > Viridiplantae > Streptophyta > Magnoliopsida > Fabales > Fabaceae > Cajanus > Cajanus cajan. Next base: position 22,840,326 of record NC_138527.1, on the reverse strand, counting down.
GGCTGGTTTTGGTGGCTGGATTCTTCTACAAATCTCCCCCTCCAGCCACAGTCATCCCGACAAGCTCGATACATCGTCTGAGCTTTTCTCTGGTCACATTCTTTGTTAGCATATCAGCAGCATTTCTATCTGTATGAATCTTCTTTAACTGGAATAACTGCTTTTCAATGGCCAATCTGATCCAGTGATACCTTACATCAATATGTTTAGTCCGAGAGTGGTACATAGTATTCTTGCTCAAGTCTAAAGCACTTTGACTATCGCAATAAACTATGTATTCCTCTTGCTTCAACCCTAGTTCTTGAAGAAATTTCTTCATCCACAACATCTCCTTTCCAGCTTCAGTAGCCGCAACATATTCTGCTTCAGTTGTGGATAAGGAAATGCATTTTTGCAACTTAGATTGCCATGATATAGCTCCCCCTGAAAAAATAAATATATATCCTGAAGTGGATTTTCTATCATCAAGGTCTCCAGCCATATCTGCATCTGTATAGCCTTCAAGAATTGATTTGGCTCCTCCAAATCTTAAACACAGTTTGGATGTTCCTCTCAAGTATCTCAAGATCCATTTTACTGCTTCCCAATGTGTCTTCCGGGATTTGATAAATATCTACTCACGACGCCAACAGCATGAGCGATATCTGGTCTTGTACACACCATAGCGTACATTAAGCTTCCGACTGCTGAAGAGTATGGAATTGTTGACATTTTCTCCCTTATTGTTGGACATGATTTCTTGCTGAGTTTGAAATGCCCAACAAGTGGTGTAATAACAGGCTTAGCATTTTTCATATTGAACCTCTCTAGAACCCGTTCAATATATCTTTCTTGTGATAACCACAATTTTCCTGCTTTCCTATCTCTGATGATGTCCATTCCTAAGATATGCTTTGCTGCGCCCATGTCCTTCATGTCAAATGCCTTTGACAATTCTACTTTCAGATTTTTGATCATTTGAACATCTTGGCCTACAATTAGCATATCATCCACATATAGGAGAAGGATAAGGGATTTACCATTTGGATATCTGTTGATATACACACAAGGATCTGCATCTGTTCTTTTGAAACCTTGACTTTTTATGAACGAGTCAAACTTCTTATACCATTGTCGTGGAGCTTGTTTTAATCCGTACAAGCTCTTTTTCAACTTGCAAACCATATCTTCTTTTCCTTTGACCTCAAAGCCTTCAGGTTGCTCCATATAGATCTCTTCATCTAAATCACCATGCAAAAAAGCTGTCTTTACATCAAGCTGCTCCAACTCCAGATCCATGCTTGCTACTAGTCCTAGTATGACTCTGATAGAACACATTTTAACAACTGGAGAAAAAATTTCTTCAAAGTCAATACCTTGCTTTTGGCTGAAACCCTTTACCACGAGTCTCGCTTTATGTCTGACTAGCTTATCACCATCTTTCTTTAGTTTGAATACCCATTTATTTTTGAGTACTCCTCTTCCTTTTGGCAGCTGTACTAATTCATATGTATTGTTCCTTTTTAAAGAATCCATTTCCTCTTGCATTGCCTTCACCCAGCAGCCTTTGTCTTTATGAGACTGCACTTCTTGGAAGCTTTCAGGCTCTCCCTCATCAGCAATGAGGATGTATTCAGAACTGGGGTATTTTGTAGATGGTTGGCGTTCTCTGGTAGATCTTCTTATTTGTGGTTCTACTTGCCCAGAGGTATAGGATGGCTCCCCCTGCTCATTAGCCTCTGTATCAGGTACAACAACTTCTTCATCTATGCTTTCTTCATCCCCAAAGACTGGCTCTTCTGTCTCATATTCTGGTTCTTGGGTTTGTCTTCCATCAGTGACACATTCTGATGGAACATGAGATGTTGGATTAACACCATCTTCCATAGGTTTTGCAGCTTCCCCACCTTTTAGATCTTCTATCGTCTCGTGCTCATGGAATATTACGTCTCTGCTTCTGACAATTCTCTTCCTTTTTGGATCCCATAGCTTGTAACCAAATTCCTCATTTCCGTATCCAACAAAAACACAAGGAATGGCTTTATCATCCAGCTTTGATCTTTGTTCCTTTGGCACGTGCATAAATGCTTTGCAGCCAAAGACTTTCAGATGAGAGTAACTTACTTCTTTTCCTGCCCAAACTCTCTCTGGAATATCAAAACCCAATGGTACTGATGGTAATCTGTTGATGAGATAGACAGCAGTTTGTACAGCTTCTCCCCAAAATGGCTTTGGTAGTTTAGCCATTCTGAGCATACATCGTACCTTCTCCACAATTGTACGATGCATCCGTTCTGCAATGCCATTGTGTTGAGGTGTGCCAGGAACAGTTTTCTCGTGACGAATACCATACTTGGAGCAATAATCTTTAAACTCCTTTGAGATGTATTCTCCACCATTATCTGTTCGGATACACTTCAACTGTTTTCCTGTTTCCCTTTCTACCATGACATGAAACTGCTGAAAACATTGGAATACCTGACTTTTTGCTTGTAGCAGGTATACCCATGTCTTTCGTGAAGCATCATCAATAAATGTGACAAAGTATTTATTGCCACCAAGTGATTCTACCTCCATGGGACCACATACATCAGAATGTACTAGCTCCAACTTATTCTTTTTCCGATTGGAGCTCTTTTTGAATGATACTCTATGATGCTTACCGAATACGCAATAATCACAAGGGTTCATAAAATCTCCTTTGGCTTGAGGAATAAGGGATTGCTTGGCCAAAAGTTGTAATCCTTTCTCACTTATGTGCGCCAGTCGTCTGTGCCATAAATTAGGTGAAGCATCATTTTCCACTGCATTTAGTTGTCCTTTACACACCTTTACATATGTCTTGTAAAGCGTGCAACATAACTTCCCTTTTGCTACCACCAAGCTTCCCTTGGTGAGTTTCCATCTGCCACCTTTCATGGAATGTTCATATCCTTCCTTGTCCAGCACATTCACAGAAATCAGGTTCAAACGTATATCTGGAATATGCCGCACATCTTTCAGTATTAATGTGCACCCAACACCAGTTTGTAAGTGGATGTCACCAATTCCCACTATTTGTGAAGTACTTTTGTTCCCCATGTTCACGTGGCCAAAATCTCCTTTTCTGTAGGTGGTAAAGTATTCCCTCTTGGGAACACAATGGTATGAGGCAGCCGAGTCGATAATCCATTCCTCATCTGGTTCTGCAATATGACAACACTCTCCTTGATTACATAAGAGTGTTATTTCATCATCACTGGCTGATGTTGTTGCTGCAGTATTTCTGTCATTTGCCTGATTCTTGTCCTGGATCTCCTTCTTCAAGAATCTACAATTTTTCTTGAGATGGCCTGGCTTGCCACAGTTGTAGCAACTGCGTCTTTCCCTGGACTTGGAATGATCTCTATGGCCTCTTGGTGTTCTGCTTTTACTTCGACTCCTGCGTTCTGTGACAAGAGCATGAGTCTCATTTTTGGCAACATCTCTTCTTCGGATCTCCTCATTGAGTATGCTATTTCTAACCATATTCAATGATACTTTGCCTTCTGGTGCAGAATTACTTAAGGATACTACTAAAGTATCCCAACTGTCTGGTAATGACCCCAAGAGTAGCAATGCTTGCATCTCATCTTCAAGCGTTAAGCCTGCTGAAATTAGTTGCATGACTAGGCCTTCGAAGTCATTCAGGTGCTCCGCTACGGCTCGTCCTTCTTGTAGTTTCAAATTCATGAGCTTTCGCATCATGAATATTTTTGATTGAGCATTCTTTGTCTCGTACATACTCTCTAGCTTCTTCCAAAGAACTTGGGGATCTGTTTCTTTGGACACTTGATTATAGAGAGTAATATCCACCCATTGACGGATGGTACTTAAAGTCTTCTTCTTTAATTTCTTCCAATCACCATCGGACATCTTTTCGGGCTTCGATCCATCGCCTTCAATTGGATCGTAAAGGTCCAATAAATTAAGACGATCCTCCATCATTGACTTCCACAATGAATAATTTGTTGCCGTCAATTTCACCATGGTGCCTGTGTTGCTCTCCATGACTTATCTGCTTCTTCTCGGATCGCTTCTGCAAACTTCTGCCAAATTGGTGATGAAGACCAATTTGCACTATTCACTATTCACGTAAATAGTATTTTTTTTTCACAAAATACTATTTACTTGAACAGTACTCTCGCCAGCTGTTTAGCAGAAACAACCGGCTCTGATACCAGTTGTTAGGTAAGAAAGCAGAAACATGTTAATAAAACCAGCCATTTAGGCGGATCCAGCCATATAGGCGGCAACAAATAAATAAAACTAGCTAGATGATGATAGACAAAGAAAGAAAAGAAAGTAGACAACACAAGAATTTTACGTGGTTCACCCTTACACTAGGGCTACATCCACGGGACCAACTCCGAAAATATTTTATTACCACCTTCCACAAATTGTGGGAATACAGAACTCTTCACTCAACAAACACTCACTCTACAAGAGGAAACTTGTGTTTTTGAGTAATTTCTGAGTTGATTTACAAGTGAAATGGGGAGGCCTATTTATAGTTGAAGCTCCAAGGACAATCTCGTAAATATCCTAAAGCTTAGGGGCAAAATCGTAATTTTCCCTTTTGATTTTTTTTCACCAGCACCGAAAGTTGTTTGGCTGGTTTTGGTGGCTGGATTCTTCTACAAATCTCCCCCTCCAGCCACAGTCATCCCGACAAGCTCGATACATCGTCTGAGCTTTTCTCTGGTCACATTCTTTGTTAGCATATCAGCAGCATTTCTATCTGTATGAATCTTCTTTAACTGGAATAACTGCTTTTCAATGGCCAATCTGATCCAGTGATACCTTACATCAATATGTTTAGTCCGAGAGTGGTACATAGTATTCTTGCTCAAGTCTAAAGCACTTTGACTATCGCAATAAACTATGTATTCCTCTTGCTTCAACCCTAGTTCTTGAAGAAATTTCTTCATCCACAACATCTCCTTTCCAGCTTCAGTAGCCGCAACATATTCTGCTTCAGTTGTGGATAAGGAAATGCATTTTTGCAACTTAGATTGCCATGATATAGCTCCCCCTGAAAAAATAAATATATATCCTGAAGTGGATTTTCTATCATCAAGGTCTCCAGCCATATCTGCATCTGTATAGCCTTCAAGAATTGATTTGGCTCCTCCAAATCTTAAACACAGTTTGGATGTTCCTCTCAAGTATCTCAAGATCCATTTTACTGCTTCCCAATGTGTCTTCCGGGATTTGATAAATATCTACTCACGACGCCAACAGCATGAGCGATATCTGGTCTTGTACACACCATAGCGTACATTAAGCTTCCGACTGCTGAAGAGTATGGAATTGTTGACATTTTCTCCCTTATTGTTGGACATGATTTCTTGCTGAGTTTGAAATGCCCAACAAGTGGTGTAATAACAGGCTTAGCATTTTTCATATTGAACCTCTCTAGAACCCGTTCAATATATCTTTCTTGTGATAACCACAATTTTCCTGCTTTCCTATCTCTGATGATGTCCATTCCTAAGATATGCTTTGCTGCGCCCATGTCCTTCATGTCAAATGCCTTTGACAATTCTACTTTCAGATTTTTGATCATTTGAACATCTTGGCCTACAATTAGCATATCATCCACATATAGGAGAAGGATAAGGGATTTACCATTTGGATATCTGTTGATATACACACAAGGATCTGCATCTGTTCTTTTGAAACCTTGACTTTTTATGAACGAGTCAAACTTCTTATACCATTGTCGTGGAGCTTGTTTTAATCCGTACAAGCTCTTTTTCAACTTGCAAACCATATCTTCTTTTCCTTTGACCTCAAAGCCTTCAGGTTGCTCCATATAGATCTCTTCATCTAAATCACCATGCAAAAAAGCTGTCTTTACATCAAGCTGCTCCAACTCCAGATCCATGCTTGCTACTAGTCCTAGTATGACTCTGATAGAACACATTTTAACAACTGGAGAAAAAATTTCTTCAAAGTCAATACCTTGCTTTTGGCTGAAACCCTTTACCACGAGTCTCGCTTTATGTCTGACTAGCTTATCACCATCTTTCTTTAGTTTGAATACCCATTTATTTTTGAGTACTCCTCTTCCTTTTGGCAGCTGTACTAATTCATATGTATTGTTCCTTTTTAAAGAATCCATTTCCTCTTGCATTGCCTTCACCCAGCAGCCTTTGTCTTTATGAGACTGCACTTCTTGGAAGCTTTCAGGCTCTCCCTCATCAGCAATGAGGATGTATTCAGAACTGGGGTATTTTGTAGATGGTTGGCGTTCTCTGGTAGATCTTCTTATTTGTGGTTCTACTTGCCCAGAGGTATAGGATGGCTCCCCCTGCTCATTAGCCTCTGTATCAGGTACAACAACTTCTTCATCTATGCTTTCTTCATCCCCAAAGACTGGCTCTTCTGTCTCATATTCTGGTTCTTGGGTTTGTCTTCCATCAGTGACACATTCTGATGGAACATGAGATGTTGGATTAACACCATCTTCCATAGGTTTTGCAGCTTCCCCACCTTTTAGATCTTCTATCGTCTCGTGCTCATGGAATATTACGTCTCTGCTTCTGACAATTCTCTTCCTTTTTGGATCCCATAGCTTGTAACCAAATTCCTCATTTCCGTATCCAACAAAAACACAAGGAATGGCTTTATCATCCAGCTTTGATCTTTGTTCCTTTGGCACGTGCATAAATGCTTTGCAGCCAAAGACTTTCAGATGAGAGTAACTTACTTCTTTTCCTGCCCAAACTCTCTCTGGAATATCAAAACCCAATGGTACTGATGGTAATCTGTTGATGAGATAGACAGCAGTTTGTACAGCTTCTCCCCAAAATGGCTTTGGTAGTTTAGCCATTCTGAGCATACATCGTACCTTCTCCACAATTGTACGATGCATCCGTTCTGCAATGCCATTGTGTTGAGGTGTGCCAGGAACAGTTTTCTCGTGACGAATACCATACTTGGAGCAATAATCTTTAAACTCCTTTGAGATGTATTCTCCACCATTATCTGTTCGGATACACTTCAACTGTTTTCCTGTTTCCCTTTCTACCATGACATGAAACTGCTGAAAACATTGGAATACCTGACTTTTTGCTTGTAGCAGGTATACCCATGTCTTTCGTGAAGCATCATCAATAAATGTGACAAAGTATTTATTGCCACCAAGTGATTCTACCTCCATGGGACCACATACATCAGAATGTACTAGCTCCAACTTATTCTTTTTCCGATTGGAGCTCTTTTTGAATGATACTCTATGATGCTTACCGAATACGCAATAATCACAAGGGTTCATAAAATCTCCTTTGGCTTGAGGAATAAGGGATTGCTTGGCCAAAAGTTGTAATCCTTTCTCACTTATGTGCGCCAGTCGTCTGTGCCATAAATTAGGTGAAGCATCATTTTCCACTGCATTTAGTTGTCCTTTACACACCTTTACATATGTCTTGTAAAGCGTGCAACATAACTTCCCTTTTGCTACCACCAAGCTTCCCTTGGTGAGTTTCCATCTGCCACCTTTCATGGAATGTTCATATCCTTCCTTGTCCAGCACATTCACAGAAATCAGGTTCAAACGTATATCTGGAATATGCCGCACATCTTTCAGTATTAATGTGCACCCAACACCAGTTTGTAAGTGGATGTCACCAATTCCCACTATTTGTGAAGTACTTTTGTTCCCCATGTTCACGTGGCCAAAATCTCCTTTTCTGTAGGTGGTAAAGTATTCCCTCTTGGGAACACAATGGTATGAGGCAGCCGAGTCGATAATCCATTCCTCATCTGGTTCTGCAATATGACAACACTCTCCTTGATTACATAAGAGTGTTATTTCATCATCACTGGCTGATGTTGTTGCTGCAGTATTTCTGTCATTTGCCTGATTCTTGTCCTGGATCTCCTTCTTCAAGAATCTACAATTTTTCTTGAGATGGCCTGGCTTGCCACAGTTGTAGCAACTGCGTCTTTCCCTGGACTTGGAATGATCTCTATGGCCTCTTGGTGTTCTGCTTTTACTTCGACTCCTGCGTTCTGTGACAAGAGCATGAGTCTCATTTTTGGCAACATCTCTTCTTCGGATCTCCTCATTGAGTATGCTATTTCTAACCATATTCAATGATACTTTGCCTTCTGGTGCAGAATTACTTAAGGATACTACTAAAGTATCCCAACTGTCTGGTAATGACCCCAAGAGTAGCAATGCTTGCATCTCATCTTCAAGCGTTAAGCCTGCTGAAATTAGTTGCATGACTAGGCCTTCGAAGTCATTCAGGTGCTCCGCTACGGCTCGTCCTTCTTGTAGTTTCAAATTCATGAGCTTTCGCATCATGAATATTTTTGATTGAGCATTCTTTGTCTCGTACATACTCTCTAGCTTCTTCCAAAGAACTTGGGGATCTGTTTCTTTGGACACTTGATTATAGAGAGTAATATCCACCCATTGACGGATGGTACTTAAAGTCTTCTTCTTTAATTTCTTCCAATCACCATCGGACATCTTTTCGGGCTTCGATCCATCGCCTTCAATTGGATCGTAAAGGTCCAATAAATTAAGACGATCCTCCATCATTGACTTCCACAATGAATAATTTGTTGCCGTCAATTTCACCATGGTGCCTGTGTTGCTCTCCATGACTTATCTGCTTCTTCTCGGATCGCTTCTGCAAACTTCTGCCAAATTGGTGATGAAGACCAATTTGCACTATTCACTATTCACGTAAATAGTATTTTTTTTTCACAAAATACTATTTACTTGAACAGTACTCTCGCCAGCTGTTTAGCAGAAACAACCGGCTCTGATACCAGTTGTTAGGTAAGAAAGCAGAAACATGTTAATAAAACCAGCCATTTAGGCGGATCCAGCCATATAGGCGGCAACAAATAAATAAAACTAGCTAGATGATGATAGACAAAGAAAGAAAAGAAAGTAGACAACACAAGAATTTTACGTGGTTCACCCTTACACTAGGGCTACATCCACGGGACCAACTCCGAAAATATTTTATTACCACCTTCCACAAATTGTGGGAATACAGAACTCTTCACTCAACAAACACTCACTCTACAAGAGGAAACTTGTGTTTTTGAGTAATTTCTGAGTTGATTTACAAGTGAAATGGGGAGGCCTATTTATAGTTGAAGCTCCAAGGACAATCTCGTAAATATCCTAAAGCTTAGGGGCAAAATCGTAATTTTCCCTTTTGATTTTTTTCACCAGCACCGAAAGTTGTTTGGCTGGTTTTGGTGGCTGGATTCTTCTACAAATCTCCCCCTCCAGCCACAGTCATCCCGACAAGCTCGATACATCGTCTGAGCTTTTCTCTGGTCACATTCTTTGTTAGCATATCAACAGCATTTCTATCTGTATGAATCTTCTTTAACTGGAATAACTGCTTTTCAATGGCCAATCTGATCCAGTGATACCTTACATCAATATGTTTAGTCCGAGAGTGGTACATAGTATTCTTGCTCAAGTCTAAAGCACTTTGACTATCGCAATAAACTATGTATTCCTCTTGCTTCAACCCTAGTTCTTGAAGAAATTTCTTCATCCACAACATCTCCTTTCCAGCTTCAGTAGCCGCAACATATTCTGCTTCAGTTGTGGATAAGGAAATGCATTTTTGCAACTTAGATTGCCATGATATAGCTCCCCCTGAAAAAATAAATATATATCCTGAAGTGGATTTTCTATCATCAAGGTCTCCAGCCATATCTGCATCTGTATAGCCTTCAAGAATTGATTTGGCTCCTCCAAATCTTAAACACAGTTTGGATGTTCCTCTCAAGTATCTCAAGATCCATTTTACTGCTTCCCAATGTGTCTTCCGGGATTTGATAAATATCTACTCACGACGCCAACAGCATGAGCGATATCTGGTCTTGTACACACCATAGCGTACATTAAGCTTCCGACTGCTGAAGAGTATGGAATTGTTGACATTTTCTCCCTTATTGTTGGACATGATTTCTTGCTGAGTTTGAAATGCCCAACAAGTGGTGTAATAACAGGCTTAGCATTTTTCATATTGAACCTCTCTAGAACCCGTTCAATATATCTTTCTTGTGATAACCACAATTTTCCTGCTTTCCTATCTCTGATGATGTCCATTCCTAAGATATGCTTTGCTGCGCCCATGTCCTTCATGTCAAATGCCTTTGACAATTCTACTTTCAGATTTTTGATCATTTGAACATCTTGGCCTACAATTAGCATATCATCCACATATAGGAGAAGGATAAGGGATTTACCATTTGGATATCTGTTGATATACACACAAGGATCTGCATCTGTTCTTTTGAAACCTTGACTTTTTATGAACGAGTCAAACTTCTTATACCATTGTCGTGGAGCTTGTTTTAATCCGTACAAGCTCTTTTTCAACTTGCAAACCATATCTTCTTTTCCTTTGACCTCAAAGCCTTCAGGTTGCTCCATATAGATCTCTTCATCTAAATCACCATGCAAAAAAGCTGTCTTTACATCAAGCTGCTCCAACTCCAGATCCATGCTTGCTACTAGTCCTAGTATGACTCTGATAGAACACATTTTAACAACTGGAGAAAAAATTTCTTCAAAGTCAATACCTTGCTTTTGGCTGAAACCCTTTACCACGAGTCTCGCTTTATGTCTGACTAGCTTATCACCATCTTTCTTTAGTTTGAATACCCATTTATTTTTGAGTACTCCTCTTCCTTTTGGCAGCTGTACTAATTCATATGTATTGTTCCTTTTTAAAGAATCCATTTCCTCTTGCATTGCCTTCACCCAGCAGCCTTTGTCTTTATGAGACTGCACTTCTTGGAAGCTTTCAGGCTCTCCCTCATCAGCAATGAGGATGTATTCAGAACTGGGGTATTTTGTAGATGGTTGGCGTTCTCTGGTAGATCTTCTTATTTGTGGTTCTACTTGCCCAGAGGTATAGGATGGCTCCCCCTGCTCATTAGCCTCTGTATCAGGTACAACAACTTCTTCATCTATGCTTTCTTCATCCCCAAAGACTGGCTCTTCTGTCTCATATTCTGGTTCTTGGGTTTGTCTTCCATCAGTGACACATTCTGATGGAACATGAGATGTTGGATTAACACCATCTTCCATAGGTTTTGCAGCTTCCCCACCTTTTAGATCTTCTATCGTCTCGTGCTCATGGAATATTACGTCTCTGCTTCTGACAATTCTCTTCCTTTCTGGATCCCATAGCTTGTAACCAAATTCCTCATTTCCGTATCCAACAAAAACACAAGGAATGGCTTTATCATCCAGCTTTGATCTTTGTTCCTTTGGCACGTGCATAAATGCTTTGCAGCCAAAGACTTTCAGATGAGAGTAACTTACTTCTTTTCCTGCCCAAACTCTCTCTGGAATATCAAAACCCAATGGTACTGATGGTAATCTGTTGATGAGATAGACAGCAGTCTGTACAGCTTCTCCCCAAAATGGCTTTGGTAGTTTAGCCATTCTGAGCATACATCGTACCTTCTCCACAATTGTACGATGCATCCGTTCTGCAATGCCATTGTGTTGAGGTGTGCCAGGAACAGTTTTCTCGTGACGAATACCATACTTGGAGCAATAATCTTTAAACTCCTTTGAGATGTATTCTCCACCATTATCTGTTCGGATACACTTCAACTGTTTTCCTGTTTCCCTTTCTACCATGACATGAAACTGCTGAAAACATTGGAATACCTGACTTTTTGCTTGTAGCAGGTATACCCATGTCTTTCGTGAAGCATCATCAATAAATGTGACAAAGTATTTATTGCCACCAAGTGATTCTACCTCCATGGGACCACATACATCAGAATGTACTAGCTCCAACTTATTCTTTTTCCGATTGGAGCTCTTTTTGAATGATACTCTATGATGCTTACCGAATACGCAATAATCACAAGGGTTCATAAAATCTCCTTTGGCTTGAGGAATAAGGGATTGCTTGGCCAAAAGTTGTAATCCTTTCTCACTTATGTGCGCCAGTCGTCTGTGCCATAAATTAGGTGAAGCATCATTTTCCACTGCATTTAGTTGTCCTTTACACACCTTTACATATGTCTTGTAAAGCGTGCAACATAACTTCCCTTTTGCTACCACCAAGCTTCCCTTGGTGAGTTTCCATCTGCCACCTTTCATGGAATGTTCATATCCTTCCTTGTCCAGCACATTCACAGAAATCAGGTTCAAACGTATATCTGGAATATGCCGCACATCTTTCAGTATTAATGTGCACCCAACACCAGTTTGTAAGTGGATGTCACCAATTCCCACTATTTGTGAAGTACTTTTGTTCCCCATGTTCACGTGGCCAAAATCTCCTTTTCTGTAGGTGGTAAAGTATTCCCTCTTGGGAACACAATGGTATGAGGCAGCCGAGTCGATAATCCATTCCTCATCTGGTTCTGCAATATGACAACACTCTCCTTGATTACATAAGAGTGTTATTTCATCATCACTGGCTGATGTTGTTGCTGCAGTATTTCTGTCATTTGCCTGATTCTTGTCCTAGATCTCCTTCTTCAAGAATCTACAATTTTTCTTGAGATGGCCTGGCTTGCCACAGTTGTAGCAACTGCGTCTTTCCCTGGACTTGGAATGATCTCTATGGCCTCTTGGTGTTCTGCTTTTACTTCGACTCCTGCGTTCTGTGACAAGAGCATGAGTCTCATTTTTGGCAACATCTCTTCTTCGGATCTCCTCATTGAGTATGCTATTTCTAACCATATTCAATGATACTTTGCCTTCTGGTGCAGAATTACTTAAGGATACTACTAAAGTATCCCAACTGTCTGGTAATGACCCCAAGAGTAGCAATGCTTGCATCTCATCTTCAAGCGTTAAGCCTGCTGAAATTAGTTGCATGACTAGGCCTTCGAAGTCATTCAGGTGCTCCGCTACGGCTCGTCCTTCTTGTAGTTTCAAATTCATGAGCTTTCGCATCATGAATATTTTTGATTGAGCATTCTTTGTCTCGTACATACTCTCTAGCTTCTTCCAAAGAACTTGGGGATCTGTTTCTTTGGACACTTGATTATAGAGAGTAATATCCACCCATTGACGGATGGTACTTAAAGTCTTCTTCTTTAATTTCTTCCAATCACCATCGGACATCTTTTCGGGCTTCGATCCATCGCCTTCAATTGGATCGTAAAGGTCCAATAAATTAAGACGATCCTCCATCATTGACTTCCACAATGAATAATTTGTTGCCGTCAATTTCACCATGGTGCCTGTGTTGCTCTCCATGACTTATCTGCTTCTTCTCGGATCGCTTCTGCAAACTTCTGCCAAATTGGTGATGAAGACCAATTTGCACTATTCACTATTCACGTAAATAGTATTTTTTTTTCACAAAATACTATTTACTTGAACAGTACTCTCGCCAGCTGTTTAGCAGAAACAACCGGCTCTGATACCAGTTGTTAGGTAAGAAAGCAGAAACATGTTAATAAAACCAGCCATTTAGGCGGATCCAGCCATATAGGCGGCAACAAATAAATAAAACTAGCTAGATGATGATAGACAAAGAAAGAAAAGAAAGTAGACAACACAAGAATTTTACGTGGTTCACCCTTACACTAGGGCTACATCCACGGGACCAACTCCGAAAATATTTTATTACCACCTTCCACAAATTGTGGGAATACAGAACTCTTCACTCAACAAACACTCACTCTACAAGAGGAAACTTGTGTTTTTGAGTAATTTCTGAGTTGATTTACAAGTGAAATGGGGAGGCCTATTTATAGTTGAAGCTCCAAGGACAATCTCGTAAATATCCTAAAGCTTAGGGGCAAAATCGTAATTTTCCCTTTTGATTTTTTTTCACCAGCACCGAAAGTTGTTTGGCTGGTTTTGGTGGCTGGATTCTTCTACAGTCACCATCCATTTCCCCTCTTGATAGGCTTCCTGGGGGAGGAGGTGGTGGAGGTGGACCACCTAGCGGCGGTGGTGGCAGTGGAGCACCTGGAGGAGGAGGAGGAATTGGTGGAGCAAATGGTACTCCATTGGAAGGATTTGCATTTGTGCTAACAGCAGAACCGCCAGATGGTTTAGGAGGAGGCCTAGGCACCCTAGGCCTTTTCTCAATGTGAGCAAGCTTCATCTTGCTAATGGTTTGATTATCAACATTCTTTCCATCCTCAGATTGATCATTTGGAGTGCCAGAAACAACTGGTTTCTCCTTTATTTGAGTAAGCTTTGGCGGCAAAGATATAGGACTCCCTTTTTCAGCCTTGGTCATGCTCAAACCTGAATTGTCACCAAACTTCAACACTCTTGCTTTCTCAGCTTTTTCTGTAAGTTGTTTTTCCCTTGCCAAGGCCAACTTGTGGCGATCTTTATACGCAGGGTACTTCTCATCCAGAGATCCATCAACTGACTTAGACATCAAGTGGAATGAAGTAGGAACAGAATTTAAGGAGTCACTGGATGGAACTCTTCTCATGTCAGTTGGTGTTTTAGGAGAATTAGTAGGTTCTTGATCCCTTAGCCCAAAGCTGGTGATGGCTACACTATCACTGACATTTCTTATGATTAAGCTTTCTAGGGGACCTCTAGGTTTAACACTCATACTCATTCTCCTTGGAGAACCTCCTGAAAAGGATCTTGATGGTGATGAAAGAGCACTAGAATCATCTTTGCTTTTACCCCATTTCTTAAATTTTTGGATTAGGCTAGTTTTCTTGCTGAGACTACTATATTTGCTAGTAGAGCTATCAATGGAAGCATTGTCAAAATCTTCACTTCCTGGTGAAGAAGGATGAGAGAAGTTGCTATCAAGATCTGTGTCCCCTTGTCCACATTCTGATCCAGCATATTCTAACATCAGCTGCTTAGCCTTCTCTTGTGATTTTGGGCTAAGACTCTTGCTGAGATCAAGTGCTGATAACTTTCCTTGGGGTGTCTGGTAATTCCTTAGCTCATACGTCAAACATGCATTAACCCAACGAAGGTATACAAGCTCCTGAACTTTACTGAACCTATTCATTTGTAGCCCTTCCACTTGCTTTAGCAGGTCTTCATTTGCATGCCTCAAGTTGCTAACCTCCTCTTTTGCCTTGGAAACCATGTCACTCTGCAGTTAAAGATAAAGCTTTTTGAAATGAATCACATTGCATGTACAAATACACTTGTAAAACATTAATTATCAATAAAATGAGAGAAGTATAAGTACTTCATGACATTTTAACAGGATTCCATCTAATTTATGTAGCTCCACAAAAGAAAGTTTCTAAATTGTTATTAGGTTAATGTTTAGTTTGGTACTTTATATTTGATATTCACTACTTGTGTTGAGTGCTTTCAACTATCATTTCACTCACTGATTACTTAAATATTCAGTTGATTGGTAAACAAAGATGACTAAGAAGTGACACCAAATCATTGAATTAAAATTTTATGCTTCTAGTTGTTTGAAAACTTCAAAAATCTGCTAGTTCGCCTATAAGAAATTACTAAAATTACTCATTGTACTACTCTCTTAACTACCTTTATTACTTAATTCTCAATTTTTATTTTATTGCTAATTTGTTAAATAAAATATAAAAATATAAAGTGTCTCAATTCCACTTATAATAAATTGAGGTACTTTATACCTCTATATTTATTTTTAAGTATTTAAAAATTATCAATATTTATTGAATCAATCAATGTTGTGCTTAATCCTTAAATTTTAAGGTCTCAAGTTCATGTTTTTTGTTTGTAAGAATAATTAGTTTTTAATTTATTTAAAAATTTAAGGATAAAACAATCCAAAAATTATATACATAAAAATATTTAATTTGTAAACTAGTAGGATCAAGACACTTCATACTTCTATATGTTATTTAATAAAAGTGTTTAAAAATTATTAATGTTTAATAGATCAATTGTTATTATATTTAATTTTCAAACTTAAAGATCTTAAATTTGAATTTTATCTATAAGAATGATTAATTATTAATATTACTTTTTATTATTTAAAAATTTAAAAATAAAATTGATAAAAGAATTCTTTACAACAAATGTAACAATATATTTGTATCTATCCATCTATCCGTCGAGATCTTGCAAAACTTGGTGTGTCAAGAATACATGTCTAACTCTGTAGTTAACCCCTCCTCTGCTATATAAACATTGAGAAAGAAAAGTTGCACGACTTTATTTTTCTCATTCTCGCTTCACATTGGAACCCTCGTTTATCGTTCTCCGCAATTGCGTCTGGTCATGGCAGCTTCTTCTGAGGGCGTTGTCGCTTCCTCATTAACCAAGTTGCTCACTTTTCTCGGCAAAGGTGGCTTCGACAAAACCACCACCTCTCTTCTCGTTGCTTAGGTGCCTTTTTCATCTTTACAAATTCAAATTCCTCTCGCTTTTACAACTTTTTTCTTTGGTTTTCTATGGTTTATCTAAATATTAGCATCTTTGAGATTGAAGAATGCAATTGGATTGATTCCTAAGTGAAAATGCTTTTGTACATTTACTTATGCAACTTTTCTGAGCCTGAAAGTTGAATAGGAACAAAAAAAATGATGTTTTTATACTAAATTTGAACCTTAATGTTAAATTTTGAAGTCTTATTTGTGTTGATTGTGTTATTCATATGTTATGTTGAACTATGATGAAATGTGTTGCTGTGTTGAATCAGAGTTGGATTATGTTGATATTTGATGTATACTATGATACTTCATTGCTGTGTTGTCAAAGATGAGATGTTAATATGATGCTCCTATGTTGTATATGTGTGTGTGTGTGTGTGCGCGCGTGTGTGTGGTATGAGAACAAGGCATGGATAGGACTCAAGTGTTGTAGTGGAGGCCATACAATGGAATTAGAGCTGGATGGTTTTGATGACTATTTGTTGATGGTAGATTTGTGTGGATAGTAATAGTTCTTGACTGACAACTTAGTTGTATTTATATTTACAAGATTATTATATGTATATTGCATATATTAGAGTAGTCATTTCATCCTTATATGTATGTGATATAGTACATACTCTAGTATTTGTAAGTACATGATCTTAAATAATTGTGTCGTTTAGTGTAGGGATCATGACGGATCGTTACAAATTAAGCCACAAATTATTATTCGTAACACTCCCCTTTGGATGTTCATTATTTTAGAATATGCTTTACTAAAACCTTACTAGGAAAAATCTTATGAGATAAAAACCTAATGAAGGAAAATGAGTACATCATTCTTTAATATTTATTTTTCCCCTCATGTATACAATCATCTTTAAGACAACAGAGTCCGATCTTATGTATCAACTGCTCAAAAACTTAGTAATGACTTTGTAAAAAGATCAGCTAAGTTGCCACGCAAGCAAACTTTTTAAATATTTATATCACCATTCTTTTAAAGATCAAGAGTAAAAAAGAATTTTGGTAGAATATGTTCTTTTTGTATTTATCTTTATGTATCCATCTTTCAATTATGTAATACATGTAGCATTATCTTAACATATAATTGTGGATGTCATTTTTTTGGAAGATAAACCACAAATTTTTCGTACATGTTGAATCACATTTCTTAGCCAAACACATTTATGACTTATCTCATGTAATGCTAAAATTTTTGCATGATTAAACAAAATGGCTATGGTTTGTTTTATCACCATGAAAATGCTATATCACCACTTGTAAGCAAATATCTGATTTATGATCTACCATTATGATCTACCATTTAGTTCTAGCTTAGAAACATTCAAACATTATAACCCCATATCTATTGCGCCTCTAAGATAACAAAGGATTTGTTTAACTCCATTCCAATGTCTTCGTGTAGGTGAAGAATTATCACGCCCAACATGTCACACTTGAGGAAATAGCCACAAGGAGCTCCCTTGACCACTACGACCCAACATTTTCCCCTTCTCTGAAATCGCAGAAAGCAAAGAAGAAAATTTTTGAAAACAATAAAAACAAAGCTCCGAAAGTTCCTCTTAAATTGGAGCTTCCATTCAACTTCAGGTACTCTTATTTGGAGATCGGCCCTTTCGTTGTGTTAGGGATGCAAAGGTTGCAAAAAATGATTAAAAACAAAGAGAAGGATAATAGAGAAATTGTATGTATTTTTTCATATATGTGCAAAAGTGTTCATGCCTTTATATAGGTTGATTTTCCTTTTCTTAACAAACATCTGAATTAACTACATACTAACTCAACACCCCCCTTTAATTCAGATCCAACATCGAAATAACTCCAAGCATTTTCCTAAGCTCTAAAAATATTCCAATCTTCATAGACTTGGTAAGAGCATTAGTTGGTTGCACTTCACTTCTACAATGAACCAACTCAATCTTCCTTCTGTAAACTTGATCTATGAGATAATGAAACCTGGCCTCAATATGCTTAGATATCCCATGCGCTATTGGATTCTTAGCTAGCTCAATTGCTGATTGATTATCAATAAACAATTGTACCTTCTCTTCATCACCCAAACTCAGTTCTACTATCAATGATTTCAGCCAAATTCCTTAACAAGCACATTAAACAGCTGCTACATATTCTACTTTACAGCTAGATAGAGCCACTATTGGTTGTTTCTTAGAACACCAAGAGATTGGTGCACCTTGAAACATAAAAAAGTAACTAGTGGTACTCTTTCTATCTTTCTTGTCTCCACACCAATCACTAGCATAGAAACCAACCAACTTATCTTTGCATTCTTTAGGAAACAAAATTCCATAATCTATAGTTCCCTTCAAGTATCTCAAAATTCTCTTGACCAAAGCCATATGAGTCACCCTCAGATCAACCATGAATTTGCTAGCAATTCTAACAGCAAAGCAAATGTCTGGTCTGCTATTGCAAACAAACCTCAGAGAGCCTATAATTTGTTTGTAAAGCGTACTATCAATCCACTTAGAGTTTTCATCTTTCACTACTTTCAAATTCACTTTAGCTGGTGTGATTGCATCATTACAATCAACCATTCCAAACCTCTTCAACACTTTTGTGATGTACCTTCCTTGATGAAGAAAGATACCACTATGACAATGCATAAACTCCATGCCTAGAAAATAGGATAGAGTAAAACCATGTGTTTGTTCTATATATACCTCTTCTTCCAAAGCTCCATTGAGAAAAATAGATTTCACATCTAGTTGGAAGGACCTCCATCCTCTTGAAACAGGAGCTGAAACTACTAGCCTTATTGTTTCTAGTCTAGCTACTGGTGCAAATACATCATGATAATCAACACCAACTTCTTGTAGAAAACCTTTTTCCACTAACCTGGCCTTGTACCTTGAGATTGATCCATCAGGAAGCAATTTCACTTTGAACACCCATATTTGACTCCAATAGGTTGCTTCTTTGGAGGCAAATCCACCAATTCCCAAGTCTGATTTTTTTTCTATGGCTTGTAACTCTTCTTTCATAGCTCTTCTCCAAACTTCACTCTTTAATGGTCCAGTGAAATCTATTGGCTCAGCTTCTGCACCAAGTGTTAGATGAACCAAATATCCTTCCTTATTTACTGCATTATCAAAGAACCTCACATAATCACCAAGTCTGACATTTTCAGATCTAGTTCTTTGAGACCTTCTGTTAGGCATTGCATGAGTTGTTTCTTCAGCTTCAAGTTCATTGTACAACTCATCCTCCAGTTCATCAATTACAGGCAAACCATCTAAAACTCTAACACTTTCCTCAGCAACTTTCCACTTCTAGCTTTCATTCTCAATACAAGTGACATCTCTACTCACAACTACTCTTTTAGTATCAGGATTGTACAGCTTGTACCCACCAGTTGAATGATAACCAAACAGTAGCATTGGTTGAGAATTGTCATCCATTTTCTTTCTCTTTTAATATGGCACATGCACATAACAAAGTGAACCAAATATCCTAAAATGATCAACACTAGGCTTCTTCCAAGACCACTTCTCTTCAGGTGTCATGCCACTAAGCTTCTTGGTAGGACATCTATTTAAAATATAAGCTACAGTCACTATAGCTTCACCCCAAAATTCTGATGGAACTCACTTCCCTTTTAGCATGTTTCTGACCATGTTAAGTAGTGACTTATTCCTCCTTTCAAAAAGCTCATTATATTGAGGAGTATATGGAGGTGTAACCTCATGTATGATACCATTTTCACTGCAAAAATATTCAAACTCGGTAGATGTAAACTCTCCACCTCCATCAGTTCTTAGGAACTTGACACAGTTATTACTTTCCTTCTCTACCTGCTTCTTCCACTTTTGAAACACTATGCAAGTACTTCATATCTTCAAACTCAGTAGATGTAAACTCTTCCTTTCAATGAAAAATACCCAAATTTTCCTTGTGAACTCATCAACAAAAGATATGAAGTACTTGCAACCACCTATTGTAAGTACCTCAATTGGCCCACAAATATCTGAATAGATGACCTACAATGGAAAAACTGCTCTATAGAATGTAGTAGATTTGAAAGGCTTCCTTAGTTGTTTACTTATCACACATTTTTCACACAGTGTTGTAGGTATCTAAATATTAGGCAAACCAACCACCATTTTCTTTGAACTGAGCAACTTTAAACTTTTAAAGTTCAAATGACCATATCTATAGTGCCACAACCACCTCACATCATCCACTGAAGCTACAAGACAATTAGAGGCAGTTGATAGGCTTGTCTTGAAAGTCCTATTCTTAGAAAGTGGAGCCTTCAAGACAAGTCTATGTTATTGATCATACAAATTCAATCTAGCATCATTAACTTTGGATGAAAACCCTTTTTCAATTAATTGTCCAACACTTAACAGATTATTCTTAATAGAGGGAATGTACAAGACATCATGAATTACTATAATGTTACCTCTCTTCCCTTGGATCAACACTTTTCCAAGTCCTTCAACTATGACAAAACTATAATTAGCAAATCTAACCTTACTCCTGATGCTTGAATCAAGATCAATGAGCCATTCCTCATGTCCAGTCATATGATTGGAACACCCTGTGTCAATGTACCAAGAGTCATCCTCAGATTCTGATCATGTAGTAGCCATAAGCATAACATTCTTAGACTCTGAGCTTTCTTCGTATTCTGCTACATATGCCTCATCATTTCCCTTCTTGCCTTTGCCTGACCTACACTCATCAGCAAAGTGCTCACATGTACCACAATTATAACACTCAATTTTGGACTTATCAAAATTTTTCTTCCCTTTTCCCTTCCATATTTTCTTTCCACCATCCTTCTCTAAAGTTTTAGCTTCATCACCATCAGAATGACCATTATTAGAGGTATTTCCTCTACCACCACCCTTATTATATTGCACTTTCTCTTTGCCCTTCCACCGTTTCTTGCCACCATCTCTCTTGAAACCAACCTTGGTTTGCAAGGCATGGTCAGACTCTCGTTGTTGGTCTCTTTCAACCAAACGTTGTTCATGTGCCTCAAGAGTTCCTTGCAACTCCTCCACCTTCATTATTAAGAGATCTTTGGATTCTTTAATAGTTACAACTATGTAATCAAACTTTGCACTCAAAGTCCGCATCACTTTCTCCACCATTAACTGATTTGAAACAGTAGCACCACACGTTTTCATTTGATTCACAAGAACTTGCATTCTTGAAAAGTAATCCGCGATCTTCTCATTATTTTCCATTTGGAACAACTCAAATTTTCGTGTAAATATCTACAACTTCACTCTCTTTAACTTGTCATCACCGGAACAAGCTTTAGCCAAGGCATCCCACGCAGCTTTTGAGGTTTCAGCGAAAGCAATCTTCTCAAAGTGAGAACCATCAACACATTGATGGAGAAAGAATAAAGCCTTACAATCTTTCTTTCGATTCTCCTTGAAAGCCTGTCTCTGAACTTCAGTTGCAGGTTCAACAAGTGGCGCATAACCATTCTTGACAATATCAAGAACGTCTTGGAAACCAAACAACGCATTCATCTAAACACTCCATTTGTCCCAATTCTTTCCATTAAGAACTGGCAAATTTCCAAGAATGTGACCATTGAGACCTATCATGTTGATCGCTATGAAACTCAAACTATACTCTCCTGAAGAAATGCTTTTGAATCTTTGCCCTAAGATCTTCAACCTCTTGATACCAATTTGTTAGGGATGCAAACGCTGTAGAAAATGATTAAAAATAAAGAAAAGGATAAGAGAGAAATTGTATGTATTTTTTCATATACGTGCAAAAGTGTTCATGCCTTTATATAGGTTGATTTTCCTTTTTTAACAAACATCTGAATTAACATACTAACTCAACACGTTGGGCCCATCATCTTCTGCGACTCGCCCAAATTCTCCCCGTTTGGGCCGGGCTGGTTCAACTGGAGATGGATCGATGTTTCCCCCCGGTTCACGACGAACCACTCAAATGCATCTTAAATTCACTCTAAATGAAGTATAATTAGCCATGATTCACGTTCAGCACATGGTAGCCCAAAGAATTTGAATTCAAAATTCAAATTCTTGGCGCCAAAGTTCAAATGTGAACTGGAAGAGAATCGAGGAGGAGCGAGAGCAGGTCCTCGGAGCATTGCTTAGTGAAGATGAGGTGGTGGAGCTTGTCGAACACTATCGTCACAGTGACTGTTCCAGGAAAATCAATTTAGGTATCTTCTAATTTTCTCTCAACTATTATCTTTTTACAAGAAAGAACAAAAATGCAAAAAAAATTTGTAAAGAAAAAATTCAGTGATTTTGATTCTTACATTTAAAAGATGTTATATTAGTCCTGAAACTAAAAATTTATAAACAAATTTGTAAAGTAATAATTACATTACTCTAATGTTAAAAAATAGTGTAATTAAATTGTACCTGCTTAAGGATACACTCGTAGTCTTCTTGGTAAGAAGGGTCAAACGGATACTTCAAACGGATTCTTCAGAGGGGGGAGGTACCTGCAAAAGGCACTCCAACGCTCAAGTCAGGATAAGCACGATATTCTAGGATAATTAATGAACAGTGACATACCTTGTTATGTGTGACCTATTTATAGCATCTGACATGGGCCTGAGCATGATGGGCCCTCTAAGATATTTACCAAATTAGGTAATACGGTACTAATTGGTTGTTAGGCTTTAATCATGTACTTACCTTTCTTAATTGTGATTACCATTATGACTTGTTTAACCCTTCGGCAAGAGGCCGAGCCGACTATTCAATACTAGTCGGAACGGCAAATGACCGAACCGTCTAGTCCGTATACGACAGCTTGTATACTTCCGGTATGATCTATGTCGGAACGGTACTTGACCGAGCCGACTCGATGAGTGATGATGGTCCATATTGGCATTAACCAGACTGATGTCGGTTCTCGGCCTCATGCCGAGCCGACGTTGATGGTGATGCTTGTACGTGGCTTACTATACATGAGTGTCTGACGAAATGGCACGTGTTGGCCCACGTGACCGATACGGTCTCTCCGGTACACAAGCCCCCCAGCCTTTGAGGAGCGAAGCGATGCGAAAGGTTAATGAAATAAAAACAGGATTTTTCAGTTGGTGTCTTGAAGAAGAAGCTAAGGGTTACAACTGATGGTGGGATATGAAGGGTTGTAACCGTTGGGCATTTGATGGCGTACGCGAGAAGTTATGGAGGGAAGCGAAGGGATATAACCGTTGGTCATTAATGACGCATGCGAAGAGTTGCGCGCCCTAGACCGTTGGATCTAAATGATCCAACGGTAGGCAAGAGGGGGTGTCTCTTCAGTTGCCTATTAAGAACGCCTATAAATAGATGTGTAGGAGGAAGGGTTTCCACATGCAAACTTACTAGCTGCTCCGAGCCGAAGATATTTGAGAGCGTTTTGAGTACTCAACAGCAATTGGTCAAGTTCAATCATCAGGTACGTAATGGCTAACCTGGACATTGTTCATGTTGACTCCTCTGGGGACGAAGAGGAATCTAGGTTAAGGACGACGCCGAACCAGGAGGTAGCGTCGGCTTCAGCTTCGAATGGGGGCGATTCCGCAGAGTCGGCTTCGGGGTCCGATCGGTCGCAAAGCGGGAATGATTCGGCATCGGCTGTGGGTTCTGAAGATCAGCCGAGTCGGGGTGGGGAATCGTCAAGAATTTTTCCTCCCATATCGACTCCCGGGTATTCGTGGGTACATGGTGAAGTTGGTAGTGTATACTCTCGGTATACGAGCAAGAAGTCTCTTGTGGACTTCGTATCAGCCATAAAGTTTTTAAACTTTCCCGAAGATGAAGAACCTTCTGCTGTCTTTTTCCAACCGTGCCGAGGTGACGGGGCTTCGAATCCAGACTTCGTTTATTTGAATCAAGGATCGTCCAAATACCCATTCTTTTACGTGTATGATTATATGTTCCAGGATCTGAAGATATCCCTCCCTTTTGACGATTATTTCATGAGTATACTTCGGCTTCTTAATGTGGCGCCGAGCCAACTTCACCCGAACACTTGGGCCGCTATGCAAGGGTTTAGGCATTTGTGTCTAGCCCTCGGTCTCCAACCCACTCCACATCTATTCCTGCACTTCTATACGTCTCGGCCGACGAAAAAGGCTAAGTGGCTGTAGTTGATTCGTCACAATGATTGCTTGCTGCAACCTTTTACCACCTCGTACAAAAAATTTAAAGTGGGATTTATGAAGGTGATGATTCGGCCAGAACCAGGAAAAAAGTATTTCTTTGATGCCGAAGGGAATCCCCTATTTCCCTTGTATTGGACCCGGAAGCCGCGCAAGTACGACACGGTTTCCAAATCACGCATGTCCCCGGAGGAGAGAATGAGTCTATGTTTTTTAGACAAACTACCTCGGCCTCTACCATGTCGTCCTCTGATCCGGTTGTTTGAATCGGCCGATGTAGTCGAGGAACTAATTGGTATAGTACCTTTCTTATTTAATTAAATTTGTGTGTTATCATTGATTTTGACTAATAATGTGCAGGTATAATGGCTGCCCATGGAGATGACGATCTAGACATCCGTAACCTGATCCGGAATCAATTGGCGGCGACTACTGGAAACAAGACTTCAGCCCCGATGGGTGGGAATCAAGCTACCGTCCAAGCTGTTGGGGTAGGGTCGTCGGCTCGGAAAAAGAAACCCACTCGGCCCCAACCTGAAAAAAGAAGGCCGGATGCAAGGGCCGAGGAAGAAAGTCGTCGGGCCAAACAACGCCGAGTGGCTAGCCCCCCTGTTCCAGAAGGTCTATCTTCGCCAAGTTTTTTGGCCGGGAACGTCAACGCTCAGGATTTCCTGAGTCAAGACTTAACTTCTGAAGCCGGCCAAGGGATGCTGAGTCGCATGAGCTCGGCTCAAAAATGGAGCTTCTTCTGCGAGTTCCAAGTGCGGGTCGTGGCAATGGCCCAAAGCATAGTTATGCAGCCGAACGGCGAGGCTGATGGGCTGCCCCGGCAGCTTGCTGAGCAGGAGAAGTCTCTTCAAGAGACGCTGGCGGCTTTAACAGACGCTCAAACATCCAACAGCAAGTACCAGGCTGAAATGGATCGCAGAGGGCGGGTTGCCGACGACTTGGCCTTGAAGGTTCAGCGTCTCGAACTTGCTTTGAAGACCGAGACCGACAAGGTTACTGCTCTAGGGAAGGGGTTGGATGCTGAGAAGACCGCTTTCGAGGCCTATAAGGAGAAAGCGCGTGCCAAGGTCCTTAGCCAGCATCAGGTCGGCTTTGCCCAAGCGGCTCGGCAAGCCTGTCATTTCGGCGACTTTCCGCCAGACTTCCATCTTGACATGACGAAAGATTTCTTTCAAGGGAAGCTGGTGGACCTCACTTCTATTCCTCCTGATCAACAAGCCGACGAGGAAGCTCTGGCTCGGGCGAACGAGCCAAATGAGGATGTTACAATTCAGGAGGAAGAAGTGCCTGAGGCTGGTCCGATTCCTGGCGAGGCGGAGGTAGTTTCTTAGGTTTTTGCGTTGTAATTCCGGGCCAATAGTGCCCGTTTTTTTTTTTTTTTTTTGTTGCTAGGCCGATAGTGCCTTTTAATAAATTCGATTTTTCTCTTCGTATACTGCTTTGAATTCTTTTCGCAATGTTTTTCTCATTGGCCGAGAGTCATCTCGGGTTAGAAGATCTAAAACTAAAGCCGCATCCTTGGCCGAGAGGCATCTCGGGAGGGAAGACGTAGGATTAAAAGTCACATCCTTAGCCGAGAGACGTCTCGGGAGGGAAGACTTGTAGGATTGAAAGTCACATCCTTAGCCGAGAGACATCTCGGGAGGGAAGACTTGTAAAAACTTTAATGTTAAAAATGTATAGTAAGTCAAAGATAATTGAACTGTGTTGTTATTGATTGGATGCCTCATTAAAAACCTTGCCGGCCAAAACCTCTTTTCACGATTTTTTAAGAGGAGAAAAGACCGGTTCAAGGAAAAGAGTGCATCATTATACATAGTTGAAATGTAAATACATGATGTTGATTCAACTGTAATATGTCTTCAAATGAGTAGAATTCCATGTCCGAGGAACGACCTTGCCGGACAACTCTTCTAACTTGTACGCTCCATTGTTGAGGACATGCCGTATCCGGAAAGGGCCGTCCCAGTTGGCTGATAGCTTCCCTTCTGAAGAGTTGCGTCTGGCTGACCCGGTTGCTCTCCATACAAGATTACCTTCGTGAAATGTTCTCGGCTTAACACTTGAATTGAAACGGCGTGTCATGCGTTGTTTACATGCCTCGGCCACAATCTGTGCTTTTTCCCGTGCTTCATCGAGGACATCAAGCTCGGCTCGGAGCGAAGCATTGTTAGACTCCTCATGGAAGTGCTGTCTTCAGAATGATGGCTCTCCGACTTCAACCTGGATCATGGCGTCCGCGCCGTAAGTCAGGCGAAAGGGTGTCTCTTTTGTTGCTGATTGTGGTGTACATCGATACGCCCAAAGGACCTCTGGCAACTCTTCGGCCCATGCCCCTTTTGCCGAACCGAGCCGTTTCTTTAATTCGGTGAGGATAACCTTATTGGCCGCTTCGGCCTGGCCGTTCGACTGGGGGTGTTCAACTGATGTAAACCTATGCCGGATGCCAAGGTTTTCAAGGAAAGAGTTGAACTTTTTGTCCGTGAATTGTAGGCCGTTATCCGAGATGATGGCATATGGGATGCCGAAACGGGTAACTATGTTCTTCCAGAAAAATTTCTGGACATTAGCGGCGGAGATGCAGGCAAGCGGCTCGGCCTCAATCCACTTTGTGAAGTAATCGACAGCTACGAGGAGAAACTTAACTTGTCCCTTCGCCACCGGAAATGGGCCGAGTACATCAATGCCCCATAAAGTAAACGGCCATGGAGAGCTGATGCTATGAAGTTCAGCAGCTGAGGCATGGATGAGGTTCCCGTATTTTTGGCACTGAACACATTTCTTGACAAGGTCGGCGCAGTCCCCCTTCAGAGTTGGCCAATAATAACCGGCCCGCAAGACTTTAGCTGCTAAGGTTCGTCCTCCGGAATGGGAGCCACAAATACCCTCATGGACTTCCCTCATCACGTAATCTGCTTGGTGACTATCTATGCATTTGAGCAGCGGGGTGGAGAACCCCCGTCTGTAGAGGTCCTCGGCTATCATGGAGTACCGAGCCGCCTGTGTTCGCAACTTCTTAGCCTCCAACGGGTCGGCCGGTACTGCGCCGTTAGTGATATAGTTCCGAATGGGTGTGGTCCATGAGGGTGATTCATCTATTGCCATGCACTCGGTTGTTACGCTTGGGGAGGGAACTTCAAGATGAATAGTGGTGCGCAGCTGTCCCGGCTTCCGGCTGCTGGCGAGCCGAGCTAACTGATCAGCTCGTTCATTATTGCTACGCAAAACATGGCTAACCTGAACCTCGCTGAATTCATCCTTCAATTTTTGGAATAGATGATAGTATTGTAATAAGTTCGCATCTTTAACTTGGAAATTATCATTGACCTGCTCGGCCACTATCTTTGAGTCGGTCCAGCATATGACTCGCTTCACATCCATCTCGGTTGCCAACCGCATCCCAGCTAGTAGGGCCTCGTATTCCGCTTGGTTATTCGAGGCACGAAAACCGAACCGAAGGGACTGCTCAATTGTGACGCCTGAGGGACTAGCCAGTATCACTCCTGCTCCGCTGCCTTGGGCGTTAGAAGACCCATCGACATGCAAGGTCCATGATTCGTCTTCAAAACGCCCCGAAGGGGTAAGCTCGTTAACAAAATCAGCCAAGTGCTGCGACTTGATTGGACCTCTCGGCTCAAAGGACAAATCGAACTCTGACAACTCGACCGACCATGCCATCATTCGGCCGGCAATCTCTGGTTTTCTTAATACTTTTGCCACTGGACAATCGGTCCGAACAATTATCTTGTGGCTATGAAAGTATTGTCTGAGTCGACGAGCAGTGTAGATGAGTCCTAAGGCTACCTTTTCAATTAACTGGTATCGTCGTTCGGCTTCCTGCAAAGTCTGACTGATGAAATACACTAGTTGTTGCCCTTCTCGGTTTTCTTGTATTAGCGCAGCGCTAATTGAGTTGTCGGAGACCGCTAAGT
This sequence comes from Cajanus cajan, assembly GCF_000230855.2. Taxonomy (NCBI): domain Eukaryota; kingdom Viridiplantae; phylum Streptophyta; class Magnoliopsida; order Fabales; family Fabaceae; genus Cajanus; species Cajanus cajan. The sequence continues at coordinate 22,811,916 of NC_138527.1, read as the reverse complement.
ATATGATCATGTCAATGTTGGCAACTGGTTTGGAAAGGACTGGGGGTGTACTAAGGCGCTCCTTGAAATGTTGGAATGATGTTTCACATTCCTGGGTCCATTGGAATCGCTCGGTCTTCTTGAGCAAAAGGAGGATGGGTCTAGCTATCTTAGCTAGGCAAGGAAGAAAGCGGGAGAGCGAAGTGAGCCGGCCTGCCAACTTCTGAACTTCTTTCAGGGTACTTGGGCTTTTCATGCTTAGAATGGCTTGGCACTTGTCAGGATTTGCTTCAATGCCGCGACTCGACAACATAAACCCTAAAAACTTGCCACCTGAGACCCCGAATACGCACTTGTCGGGGTTGAGTCTCATTTGGTGGTGCCGAAGCGCGTGAAACACATCAGTCAAGTCCTGTGCGTGTACAGATACGCTACTTGACTTTACTACCATGTCATCAACGTACACCTCCATACATCGGCCAATGTGGTCACTGAAAATTTTGTTCATCAACCGTTGGTAAGTGGCTCCGGCATTTTTCAAGCCGAAGGGCATAACTCGGTAACAGTAATTGGCTGTTTCGGTGATGAACGCCGTTTTCTCTTCATCCTGAGGGTGCATTCGGATTTGGTTATATCCGGAATTTGCGTCCAGGAATGACAGGAATTTGTGGCCAGATGCCCTATCGACGAGCCGATCAATGTTTGGTAGCGGATAGGCATCCTTCGGACAGGCTTTGTTCAAATTAGTGTAGTCAGTACACATGCGCCATTTCCCATTCGGTTTCTTGACCATTACTACATTAGCTAGCCAAGTTGAGTAGTGTACCTCCCGGATGAACTTGGCTTCTAGCAACTTACTCACTTCGGCCTCTATTGTCGCCTTCCTGTCCTCCCCAGCCTTTCGACGCCGTTGAGCGATCGGTCTTGCTTCTTTGCTTATGGACAATTTGTGACAGAGGAAACTAGGATCAATGCCGGGCATGTCAGAGGGATGCCAAGCAAATAGGTCACTATTTTTGAGGATCACTTGGCTGACAGCCAATTGTTCCCGCTCGGACAGGTTGGCTCCTATATAAGTGACTTGTGACTCCAACACCCCTACTTGAATCGGTTGCTTGTCATCAATAGGTTCGACTCTTTCGTCCTGATCGATCCGGGGATCAAGGTCCACAGTCGAATGATGGGACACCGAGTGAACCCCACTCGGCCTCCTAGGTACCTCGTCTTTTATTCTTGGCAGTCGCAAACTAGCGAAGTAACATTCCCGCGCCGTCTTTTGGTCGGCATGAACCGTGACGACTCGTCCTGACTCGGCCAGAAATTTCATGGCCAAATGAGGGGTAGATACGACTGCTCCGAGCCGATTCAGTGATGGTCGTCCAAGGAGAATGTTGTAAGATGTGCTGGCGTGTACCACCACATATTTAACTGAAACATCTCGGTATTCGGCGCCTTCAAATCCGAACTGAGTCGACAACTTGATGTATCCCTTGGTCTTGACCCGTTCGCCGGAGAACCCGACCAAGGGTTCATCATACGGAACTAGCTCGGACTCCGGGATGCCCAACTGCTTGAACGTATTCCAGTAGAGGATGTCGGCCGAACTTCCTTGGTCGACCAGCGTCTTGCGTACAATACAATTGTGAATTTCGACGCTGATTACCATTGGATCATCCTGGTCCGGATCGATGCCTTTAAAATCAGCTTCTGTGAAAGTTATAGTGGGAAGGCGGCGACGAGGGGATTCGATGGCATGAACATGCCGGACAGCCCGCAGGTGTCTTTTTTGTGCAGATGAAGACGAGCCACCTCCGGCGAATCCCCCGGCAATGGTATTGATGACTCGCCGAGGCTGTGCCGAAGGCTCATCCTCTCTTCTATCTCTAGACCGACTACGTTCTCTGCGAGAACGTGTTTCTGTCCTTTGTTCGAGTTGGTCGCGTCTCCGTGACCGGTCTTCGTATCTCGATCGGTTTGGACGCTCAACGAAACCTTGCAGCTGTCCCTGCTTGACTAAGTCTTCAATCTTATCCTTCAGAGCCAAACAATCGTCAGTTGAATGCCCACGGTTGCGATGATATCTGCATGACTTGGTCGTATCGGCCCGAGGAGGGGTTGATGCTCGTTTTGGGATGACCAGTATATCCGAGGCCAGTGCTTGTTCTAATACTGCTGACCGGCTAGTATTGAGGGGCGTGTATTGTGAGTACCTTGGTCCCCAAGGAGGCTTCTCGCGGGGAACCAACTCTTTCGGTCGACTCCGAAAACTCGGCTCGGCCAGCTTGTCAGGTTTTGTTGACACTTCTACTCGGGCTTGGTTCCGGAACTCGGCCAATTCCTCCATCTGCATGTACTTGTCGGCTCGCCGACGCAAATCATCCATGTCTGTAGGGGATTTCTTACAAATGTTGTTGGCAAAAGGCCCTGGCTTCAAGGCAGTGGTAAGGTGGTGTAGAGCTACAGCAGGGTTTAAGTCTCGAATTTCGAGCGCCGCTTTGTTGAATCGGCTCATGAATGTCCGAAGAGATTCCTTCTTCTCCTGACGAATGCTGATTAGTGCCAACGAGGTCAATTGGTGAGGCCGACTGGTAGCAAATTGAATTGTGAACTGGGAAGCCAACGTACTGAACGAATCGATCGAGTTGGCCGGAAGCCGAGTAAACCAACTCAGTGCTTGTCCCTTTAAGGATGTTGGGAAGATTCGGCATAGAGCAGCATCATCGTTTGTGCTTAGAGTAACTTGAGTCAAGAACACATCCACGTGTTCGTCTGGATCGGTAGTGCCATCATACTTGTCTAAGGGCAAAGACTTCCAATGGTCAAGGAGTGCCATCTGCATGATGTTCGGGGTAAAAGAATGCCGATGTGCTCCGGCCGGCAAAGGCTGGATCGGTCGGCCGACCGAAGCATGCGCAGCTGGAGCGGCGACGGAGGTGTGGGGAAGAGAAGAGTGAGGGCCCTGCGAGTGGAACGACCCCTGTGTGTGAGTTGTCTCAGATGGTTTCCATGTGGGATCCCGGTATTGATTTTTCAGCGCAGCATTCTCTTCTCTCAATGCAGCCATCTCGGCAGCATCTCTCTCTCGCTGTTGTTTCATGGCGATCATTTCTTCCTTCATCTGGCGCACCATATCGGTCAAGTTTGTCTCCTCAACCGTCTCGGCCCCGGACTGATGCTCGTCTTCAGACTGTTGCCCTTCAAAATTAGTATTCCTTGTCTTTACCATGATTCTTTTACTCGTAAACTTTCAGTGCTTCTGCAATGCTATCGGTTCGACCCCACGGTGGGCGCCAAAATGTACCTGCTTAAGGATACACTCGTAGTCTTCTTGGTAAGAAGGGCCGAACGGATACTTCAAACGGATTCTTCAGAGGGGGGAGGTACCTGCAAAAGGCACTCCAACGCTCAAGTCAGGATAAGCACGATATTCTAGGATAATTAATGAACAGTGACATACCTTGTTATGTGTGACCTATTTATAGCATCTGACATGGGCCTGAGCGTGATGGGCCCTCTCAGATATTTACCAAATTAGGTAATACGGTACTAATTGGTTGTTAGGCTTTAATCATGTACTTACCTTTCTTAATTGTGATTACCATTATGACTTGTTTAACCCTTCGGCAAGAGGCCGAGCCGACTATTCAATACTAGTCGGAACGGCAAATGACCGAACCGTCTAGTCCGTATACGGCAGCTTGTATACTTCCGGTATGATCTATGTCGGAACGGTACTTGACCGAGCCGACTCGATGAGTGATGATGGTTCATATTGGTATTAACCAGACTGATGTCGGTTCTCGGCCTCATGCCGAGCCGACGTTGATGGTGATGCTTGTACGTGGCTTACTATGCATGAGTGTCTGACGAAATGGCACGTGTTGGCCCACGTGACCGATACGGTCTCTCCGGTACATAAATAATGATAGTTAAATTTAGAGATTTATTTGATACTAAGAATTTATTTGGAATTTTTGTTTTAGGGAGTATAGTAACACTTTAAAGACCATGAATTTTTCCTCCGCAAAAGTTTTCGATAGTTATTTTCCTTGTATATACTAGTGTATTAACGACTCTTCCTTTGTGTTTTTTCGATAAAAGAAAACAAAAGTGAGGGGTTAATAATAAGAGGATGTGAACAGTTTTTATTTAGTTGTAGTTACAAGAGTAGGTTTTGAAAAAAAATAGTAAACAAAGTATTTTGAGAGATAATTTTTAGGGCAAAATTATTCCAAATAATGCGGACATCAAATAGGATAATCTACCTTATAAATGATATAGATTCTGGGGTTAGTACACTATTGGATATGCTAGTGGAAAAGCTTGAAGATGGGGAATATTTGAACCTAAATGAGTTTAGTTTTGATTCAGTCAATCAATTAGAAATTACTTTTAAAATAATTATTACAAATTTTTTTGGTGATTTTATCATACATGACAATTTATGATTGGATTGTAGTTTAAAAAATCTTTAAACTCTTAATGTACTGTTTGCTAATTAAATTCTTGTAAAATGTCTATTGGCTGCTTATGTGAATGGTTTGTTTTATTGTTTATTATTGTTACTCGTATCAATTTTTCTTTCTTATGTTCTTGTCCACTTAATTTGGGAGTTTATGTGCTTATTTTAAATTGAGGTTATTGAACTTGATTTAATTTAGTGAGTGCTGCACTTTTTGGGAAAAAAGTAAGGAATTGTAGCTGTTGATTATTAACGGCTAAAATTCTGATAAGAATTTAAATTTAAAAACAAATAAATTTAAATTCTGATTATTTACAGGGCATCAAACTTAAAATTTAGAGTTGAAGTTAACATTCAATTTATGTGGTAGTTTCAAATAGAAATTTAGGTGTATGAGATTTGTGGTTGGCACTATCTTTAATGGCATTGGTAGTCTTTATTGGGTTGAGTGATAGTGAAGGACTACACTGTAGAATGGAGAGAAGGAAGAACTTTTACGAAAACTAGAGAATTTATAAAATTATTTATCAATAACTTTTAGCTTTAAAGTAGCTATAGGTTTAATGTATTTTTTTTAAATTATCAAACAACTTTAATTTTACTTTGGAAGTTCTTATTTCTAACTTCAACTTTAACATAGTTTTAAGCTAAAAAAAGTTGAGCCAAACACTACCTAAGAGTTATAATGCTTCACTTTTCTAATCTGAAAGGGCATTTAGAGGAGTCAAATTCTTTATTTTATATAGATGAGTTCTTAGGCAATTAGCTAATGATCTTTGTGTTGTGCTAGGTAAGGGGGGAGTCACTCACATATATAACTATTGGAAGAAGGTTGAAGCTATGAGGATTAAGTGCTTGGGTGTGCCAACTCTTGACATGGACAATGTTTGCTTCCACCTTGAGGTCAACATTGTTGTTTTGAACCTTTAAAACGTTGATGATTCTTATCTAAACTCCCAGAAGCATTTCTTATCCTCTGAGTGTGTGTTTTGCTGTGTCCACAGGACAAGTGTGGTGGGAAAGTTATCTACCACAACATTAATATACTGCTTATGTACAGAGGATGAAATTATGATCCCATGAACCGTCCAGTTATTCCTTTCATGCTGTGGAAGCCTTATGCACCTATATATCCTAGGCTTGTGAAGAATGTAATAGAGGGTTTGACATATAAGGGAACAAAATAAATGAGAAACAACGGATTGAATTCACATCCTTTGATGAAAGTCGATAAGTGAATTATTGGGTAGTAGAGGCTTACAAAAGTTTGTTTCTTGGTCCAAATTTAGTTCAAAGATTGTATTGGTAGACGTGCTAAATTTTGGTTCAATATTCAGCTAGAAATGGTGTTTATGTGAATGTGGTGGAAAGGGTGAGGGAAGCTGTACCTGTATGAAGGGCACACTAGTAATCTTCTCGTATTCTGAGGGCCGAACGAGAGCTCTGATCGAATATTCCGGTGAGGGGGAGGTACCTGCAAAAGGCACTCCGACGCTCAAGTCAAGACAAAGCACAAATATCGATAGTAATTAATGAACAGTGACGTTACCTCGTGACATGAGCTATTTATACTGACATTTATGGGCCCGGATTCCCATGGGCCCTGTAACAGGATTACCAAATTAGGTAATACGCCTCTAATCAGCTTATTGGTATGATTAACTCTTAATCCTTAATTAGGGAGAGTCCTTAACTCTTTATCAGTGGGAATCTGGATCTATGGATCATCTGGTAGCTAATCAGCCACCTGGTTCGGCCACTCGGGTGCCGATTGGGTGTCAGCTATCAGGTGGCCGAGTGGCCGAGCCAGTGGCCGAATAACCCTGCTAGTACAGAAGCTTTTAAGACTCAGGAGGTTGTGAGACTGGACCGTTAGAAGTTGAGATTTTTCTAGATACTTTAAGAAAATATTAAATATTTATGTGTGTTTTATTTCTATCTTAGTTGCTACTGAGGTGGTTAAGTGTAGATAAGTGTTAATCCTTATTTCAAGGGATTTTTTTGTTGCTTGGTCAAATGTTTAGGTAAATAGGACTGTTTGTCCTTATTTTGTGGAGATTTACTGCAGCGTATGTACTGCATATCAGAAGCCCCCTTGACATATATTGGTGTAATGTAACTTTACGAAAGTAGAGTGAAAAGAGTAATGAAATGTTGTGACGACTTTTCTTCCTTTCTTTCAAACACCAAAAACAGAAACTTTACTTCTGTGTTCCAGTTTTTCTGTTCTGGTTTTTTAACATGGACTGTACACATGTAGGAACAAGTGACTGCTAAAAGATTAGAGTGAAGCTAAGGTATGTCTAATTGTCTATGGAATCATAAAATTCAAGGTTTTCTCTGTTTTTATGTTGAAGTTAAAATGTGCACTTGGTGCTTGAGCATTTAATGGTGTTCATGTTACTGTAGGATTTAGTGCCATGTGTCCCTATCTTGTTCAAGGATGAGCAGATAATCCTCTGGAGAGGAAATTTCAATGAAGAGCATAACATGCATATCTTACATGACAGATAAATCATAACAAACTTAATATTTCAATGTACTTATTTATAATATCAACACAAACAATTTCAAAGTTATTTTAACTTAACATTTATTGCATTATCCATCCTTTCTATTTCATTTTATTGACAAAATATGCGCTCATAATCAGTGTGTTTTCCGTATTTGCTATATACATCTTTTGGAGATTCAAAAGATATATCACCCTTTCTCCTAATAATGTCATATTAAGGGTATTTGAAAGTGTCATATATTCTTTCCTATTCAAAATGGTATTATTCTTTAACTTTTGTCATCTTTTTGAGGATTTGAAAGCACTCTTTCTCCATTCATACATAATTAACATTTTGCATATTTCACATATATAAGGAAACAAATTAACTATATTCACAAATAAGATTCAAATTTGAGACTTTGAGATTTGAGGATCAAATATAATACTAATTGATCTAATAAATATTTATAATTTTTAAATACCCTTATTACATAAAAATATAGAGACATGAAATATCTCAATCCTATTAATAAGAAAATAAAAATGTTTTAGAGATAAACTTTGAAAAAAGTAATTATATTTATATATTTTTTTGAGATAGATTTTCTAAAATGTGTTTTAAAGAATACAAAAATTAATTTTTGAGTTATGTACCTTAAAAAAAATTATATAAATATTAACGTAATTTTTTAAAAGATCTAAAACAAAAGTTTTGTATCTCATATGTTTGAACAATCGTAAGAATTTTTATTTCAATTGATTTACTATTTATAGCATTATTTATATGGAACTATATGTGGATACATATTTTTTTTTCTCATCCCTACTTTACATATAATATATTATCTAAAAATTCATTTTTATCAATTATGATAAAAAAAAAAGTGTTTATAAATTATTTTTAATCTTGACTTTTAAATAACGTGAAAATTTTTAATATATTAAAATAAAAATACTTTTATTATGAATTTTAATTTAATAAAACTAATATTTACCATGTCTAAAGAGACAAAATAAAACCTTTCAAACGGTCAAAACACTAACTTCTTTTTTACAAGAAAAGTCATACTAACTTAAACTCTAAATAAGTTATCAGTAAACCTAATTCTCAAAATTCATAAAATTAATACACGAAGTGACGTAGCAAAGGATGTAACACTTCAATTAGCTAATCTAATAGAATAAAACAAAAGACAAAATTTTCAGCGAGTAAGATTTCGGGTTTTCTATTGATTTTCTAGTTTCTACACTCCTGGTCTTTCTTCGTGTCTACTGACTCCATTAATTTTTCCATTCTTCTATTAACAAGTAAGTTTTGATTGCATTATGTTTTCTTATAATCTCTTTCACTTAGATCATAGTAGCTAATGTGGCATGACATTGAATAATTAACTTTATATCCTATCTTATTTTATGTTCTACAAATACAAATATGTATCTGTTACATTTTTATTTTGGTTCTAAGAAGCTTCTTTATTCCTAAAATATGGTAAAAGGAAAACTTGTACAAGCTATTTTCATGTCACATGATTTTGTGTTTACTTATCTAATGAAATGCATTGCAGGTTATTGAAGGAATGAGTAAGAACATGATTCTTCTTAAAAAACATTGTGCCTGCAGCTCAGAACAACATAGACACTAAATTCATCCTTTTGGACAAAGGGAAAACCATAGTAGAAGGGCATAACAAGATGTGTTTGGCCTTTGTGGCTGATGAAACTACAACAGTTCATTTTCAGTTTTGGGGAGATGAGTGTGATGCGTTTGATTCAGGTGACATAATTTGTCTTACCAATGGCATATTTTCATACCAGCACAGGAACCTTGTATTGCGGGCAGGGAAGAGAGGGAAGCTAGTGAAGGTGGGGGAGTTTACTATGGCCTATGTTGAGACACCAAACATGAGTGAGATTCATTGGATTCTCAACCCAAACAATTCTAAGAAATATGTCCAATTATATGTAATATCTCATGTGTCACGCGTTCTCCCTCCTCTTCCTTCTGATATGTAAAAGGTTTATTCCAGAATATGAATATTTTTTTTCACGGTCCCAAAAGAAGGATCATCTTGTTTTTTCTTTTCTGTTTTGTCCTTGTTGTGATGGAAATTAGGATTAAGTTCATGTGCAATAAACTATTTATTGATTCATGTGATGACTATTACAATTCATAAAGTTCATAAATACAAAAATTGTGTACTTTTTCATTTGAATTATACCCAAAACATTTCATCATTCTTATGAATAATTATATAAGCCAATGTTATTCTTATATTTTTGATTGAAAGAAATATATCGTCCAACCCTTTTAGTTGATATTAATGTTGATACAACTTATTAGTCAAATTTATGTTTTCTGAAACAGTGATAAGCATAGAACTAGAAGGCATAGGCACAGACACAGGCACAGGAGACATCAAGCACCAGCTCCAGCTCCAACAATTATTCGCAAAAGCCCCCCAGCACCATCTGATACCACAGCAGAATCAGACACAACACCAGCACCATCACCAAGTCTGAATTTGGTAATTTGTTTAGTAAAATATCAAAATTACATTTATATACGAATATAAGCCAGATTTACCAACGTCATATCAGTATCACATTGTTTTGACCACATTTTTTCCTCCTTTCACAGAATGCTGCTCCATCAAACCACCAACAAGGGAGAAATATATGGACAACAGCTGGACTGGCTATTACAGTTTTGCTAGCTGTCATTGTCTACAGCTGCTAGCAGTCTCATGGATTCAATCTAAGCAGTTATTTGGTTTGCAAGATATAAAATTATTTCATGTGCATAGATCTGAATAATGAGAATCTATACCGATGATTCTTTCCTTTTTTTTTGGTTGTGATCTGTGCTCAGAAATGTTGATGGATACGAATTTTTGAATTATGGAAAAAAAATGAGGAAATGTCACATAAAATATCTCTAGTTTTATAAGTTATTACATCAAACTTGATCAGTTTCTGAGTCTATGCTTATATTCTCCCGAAAGTCATACTCTGTGATAAGTCCAAGATTGTCAACTAGTTTATGATGCCGTCGACATCCTGCACACTAGTAAGATGAAATTCCAATTACTTGCATGGAATAAGTATTTGCATGGCACTAATTTTTCAAAATGTGTATAAAGAAGAAAGGAAACCATGAGAATATGGCCATCATCATTCAGTAACGTTTCCTAAAACAAAAGCATACTTATTACTTAGCAACACAAGATTAAAAGGTAACCACAAAACTGGCCGCAAGATAATGAGCACAAATTAACTTTCTACACTCTTGCATGCAAGATCCAATATTATTAGCCATTCCGTAATTTATTGAACTTTCAGAACAAGCTGACATGCAGAAATACAATCATTTTACTTCCTTTGTATGACATGAGCACCAAACACAAATCTCAGGAAAGGATTATATGGCTGAGAAATTATTTTTCTTTTCTTGTAGGCAAAAATAGGTGTTCCATTTTAATATTTTACAGATAAAAAAGATATGGTGCACATTAATATGCTACATACACATAAACTGGGAGTAGATATGGCAAGTTAGCAGCTAGTATGTTGAATATATTTGGATACAAAACCAAGTAGGGTTGTTGTAAAACATCTATTTTGACCCACTGTTTTTGTTCTTAAATTAAACAGAGATAAGTTGGAAAAGTCAGTGTCGATAAAAATGTCAAAACATGCCCCCTTATATCATCCCCAAAATATAGTCAAAATACTAAATTATACGCAAATGTAAAAAAAAAAAAAAAAAAAAAAGCTTTAGCATGAGCAAATAGCTTACCAAGTTATAAGCAATCAAACCATCATTAATATTTTTGTTATAGAAAACTACATATTGCTATAATTTATGTATCTCATACTCTCATTCTCTCTATCTCTCTCTCTTTCCGTGTATTAAGTATAACTATATAAGCAAAGGTATAACAGTACAAGAAACACTACTAACTGGCAGCAGAAGTAAAGGTGAGCAAGGGCTAGACTGCATTACCTAAGCATAACAAAATTATATTTTCTCTCTCTCTCTCTCTTTCCGTATATTAATTATAACTATATAACCAATGCTATAAACATAGGCAAAAAGGGTAAAAATGAGCATGGGCTAGACTACATGAACTATGCATTGCAAAATTACATTTACTCACTCCATCTCTTTGGACATGTATATTGAGAGGAGGTTTATTGTAACAGTGAGAAGAGTAAATCTGAATTGTTGGATCATGCATGTGTGCTACAGCTTAGAACATAAAATATGATATATTTTAAAGTGGTTATCTTTAAAATTCTAATCCTAACCATCCGTGCAAAATCCAATGACCATGATTCAGTCTTCCCTCTCACATCTCTCACTCGACAAGTCTCCTATATGTGCGTATATGAACTATGGCCAAAACCACACCATATGTTGTATTAAATCCTTGGTATTTTTCTCAATAATCAGATTCATTTCTGCTTCCAGTTACTTTCGCATTGTCATTATCTTTCAAAAATTGCAACTCTGCAGGAATGCAGATATACTCAATTTTCTAATATTTGGTCAGTTTCAATTTTCGACCATCAGAACATAAGATGATTGCAAAGGTCATTCCCTGAAATCATTACGCTTCATTATCCCGAAACATTAAGAGACTACCTATTTCTTATTTGCAATTTATGGGCACTGAAAAAAATTAAATAGCTGTTCTTCAAAAATTAAGTTAGGAGTTGGGACAACGCCTTGGACTATACATACGACATCAGACTAAGGTTCCAGCCAATCCAGTCCAACATGTGTTTTCCCCCTGTCCCCTGTCCCACTTATCACGTTGGAGAAAAACTATCATAACCATATAGAAAAGTTTTAATAAAATATTAGACAAATGCCAAAAAAAAGATCATTAAAATAAAAAAAATTCACGCCAACAATCTTTTAGACAATACTGTTAAACATACATATTCATAGTATATGTAATCTAAAAGACCCACGAAATAATAGATACCTGTACAAAAACGGCACCCCTTTCATAAGCTAAGCGGTTAACAAGCCTCTTTGTTCTTTCACCACACAAGTCACATGTAAATTCTACAAGCAAACTTCTTCTCGGAAGTTTTAAGTCAATACTAGCACCCTGCACATGCAAAGCGACTGTATAAAATATCAAAGAACTACAGACAAAAGCACATATTTGAAAATTTTTAATTAAATATAAAAAATTGTAATCGGATTACTGTTCTTCTGCATTTTTTGTAATTGAGTCTCTAAAATTAATTTATAGCAGCTTGAAATTGCCACAAAAACAACAATTTATGACTGATTTAATAGCCCCAGAGAACAAATTACAAAAACAGTAGAAAATCCAAGGCCCAATAACAAATTCTCTCTTTTTTTTTTTTTTTTTTTTTTTGCTAAAAACCTAATTTAGTCCCTTATTATAATTTTTTGTTTCAATTTACTCCTACTTTAATTTTTAGTCTCAATTTGGTCCCTAATAAATTAAATTGTTGCAATGTCGGACTTCCGTCCAAATTATTTAAAAGGAGTTAACTGTTGGCCACGTGGATGCCACGTAGATGCATAGGTAGATGTCAAATTTCATTAATGCATCTGAAACCAGAACGGTCCACCTATGCATCTACGTGGCATCCACGTGGCTAACAGTTAACTTCGTTTAAATAATTTGGACGGAAGTCCAACATTGCAACAATTTAGGGGGTGTATTGGTTTAGGATTTCGTAGGATTTTAAAAAACTTTTTTTGAGTAAAAAAGTCCATTGGTATTCAATCAAGATTTTATGTCACTTAAAAACAATCCAGTGGTATTCAATATGGATTTTCAAGATTTTTTAAAGAGTTCATTAAAATCCACTGGTATTCATTTGAGATTTTTTACAACTTAAAAACAATCTATTGGTATTCAAAAATATAAGGATTTTAAAGGATTGTTGTGTGAGAGGGATTTTGAAAGACTTTCTAGTGTTATCTATAAATACCAGATTCATAAAACAATCCCATCCAAACTCATCGGATTTTGAAGGATTGTTTGAAGTGATTTTTCAAGTGTTTCAAGAATTTTCAAGTGAGTTTTTCATCTTTTTTTTTATGCTCATGTCTTCTCCATTTTTTCTCTACTAATAATATACACTATTGTTCATTGCTCATATATAATATTGTAGTACTGTTCTCATCCCATTCCCCTATTTTGTAAAACTCTGATATGTAAATGATAGTGTCATTGACTTGCTCTATCTTTATGTTCGTTCTCTTTAATTGACTTTCTTTATTTTATTCTATGTAGTTGAATTTGTTCCTTTATATAACACAAAAAAATGCTCGAAATTTAAACTTTTAAGTGGTAATTTTTTTTATAACACATGTCAAGAAAAGAAAAAGATGAAAGATGAAATTGATATCATAATCTCTACAATATATATATATATAAGATGAATTTGTTAGGGTTTCTGTGAGTAGAATGAGATGAAAATGGATCTTAGTTCGGGGAAAAACCCTCTCAGCATAAAAATTGCGAACTCTCTCCTTCCCTTGAATTTGTTACTCTTATCTATCCCCCTTTTATGACTCAACAATTATTTTATTTTTTTTACTATGAATTTTTCTTTTTAGTTTTATATTGTGAAATTAAGATTTTTTATATTTTAAAAAAAGAAAATTAACATAAGACATTGCAATATCTAATTTTTTAGGATTTAGGATTTATGCCTTCATTAGCTTATTTTTTAAAAAAGGAAATATTGTTAAAATATTTGTTAGAATAATTTACATTTATAAATATCATTAAAAATTATCATATACTATATAACTAAAAATAGTATATATATATATATATATATATATATATTTTCTATATCTAAATACTTCCGTTTATATAAAAAAAATTATATATCTAAATATTTTCTCAGTATCGAATATATTGATTTTTTTATATATAAAAAATTATCTTATATTTTTATATTTTTGTTTTTACATTTTTTTTTATAATGACTGAGGTATTTGATCCATTTGGATAGTCAAGATATATTCGATCTTATATAATTGGTGTGCTTCTAAAAATAATAATATAATTTTATTGATTTTGTCTCTTATCCATAATTATTTATATAACTAGTTTTCAACATATATTGTTTTAGTAATTCAAATGGGAGATTCACAAGGAAATAATAAAGAAAAAGGAAAAGAGAAAAAAAATTATGAAGCTTGGAGAGGATTCCGATGAATTGTTACAATTGATAGTGGATGCTATAAAAAGAGGATAGGATATTATGGAGAATTATTATTATTATTTATCTAGACATTATTTTTTTTATTATTTTTTTCTTTAACTCTTTTTAAATTTGAATGTATGATGTTTTTTTAAAATCTTATCAAATGTCAAAACTCTACAAAATCCCATAAAATCCATTAAAATCATGATTTAAAAGTCTTGCAGAATCCATTAAAATCCTAATTTTAAGTCTTGTAGAATCCTGCAAAATCTTAAAAGTCATGAAAATCCTGCAAAGTCTTCTAAAATCTGCAGGATTTTTTTTAACTAAAAAAGTCCTTTAAAATCTTAATCCAATACACCCCCTTAATTTATTAGAGACTAAATTGAGACAAAAAATTAAAGTGGGACTAAATTGAAACAAACAATTATAATAAGAGACCAAATTAGGTTTTTAGCCTTTTTTTATTATTTATTTAGGGAGCTAATTAAATTTCTCAAAAAAAAAAAAAAAAGAGAATCAGGACCTATTCAAGTTCTAATTTTAATCTAATAAATTTTGTCACATGGAATGTTAAGAGAGATTGAGAGACAACTAATTGGTGTGAAAATTTAAGAAAAAGGGATTTGATAGATTTTTATTATTATAAAACCATGATTAAATTTAATAATAATAATAATAATAATAATAATAATAATAATGATTGACTAACCGCTTCAGAATTGGGCGATTGCGGTTCCGGGGCAGTGAGAGAATCATCACCCACGAACCCATTTACTGTGAACACTGGACGGAGAAGCTTTGGTGGTGCGACTAGTGCAGCAGAAAACTTAGAGCTGAAAGAAAAATGTTAGGGTTAAAATTGAAATTTAGAATGATGAAATGAAAAGAGAGAAAGGGGGTTGTGAATGGAAAGGTAACCTGAAGAGGGTAATTGGAGGAGGGTTGAAGCAGAGGGAGTGAATAGGTTTAGGGGTTTTGTGTGAGTGTGACAGAGGAGGAAGGAACAGAGGCGCACTATAGACTGTATTTGCCGCCATTGATACACACGCACGAAGATTGAGTGAGATTTTGTGAAGTATAGACGATGCATCACAACAAAAAAATGGTAATTTTATGGTCTAACTATGATTTTATTAAGAAAAGTTGTTTCTATTTTTTTATTTTTTAATATTGTTTTTAGCTAAATTATGTTTTGGTGCTTTTATTTTAGTTTTTTATTTATTAAAATGGTATTTTGTTTTTTATCTTTTATATTTTAAAATTTTGATTTTTTAAGATGATGATCATTTTTAATTTTATGAAATAATTTTGAGTTAATTTTTTTTATTGATTCAAAATTTAAAATTTATAATATTAAATTTTGTTGTATGAAAATTATCAAATATAATTGATGTTTTGAATTCAAAAGAAATATAAATATAATGAAAATTTATGAAAAATATATCTTATAAAAATTATAAAATAATATAATTTAAAAAAAAGGCTAAAACCCTATTTTAGTCCCTTATATTAATTATTTGTTTCAATTTAGTCCCATTTTTATTTTCGATTTCAATTTGGTCCCAAACTAATTAATTGGTTTCAATTTAGTCCCAAAATAATTAATTAGTTTCAATGTGGACTTCCGTCCCAATTATTTAAACGGAATTAATTTTTGGCCACGTGTATGCCACGTAGATGCATACGTGGATGTCAATTTTTTTGAAAACACCTGGACCCAGAACGGCCCGTTCCGGTTTCAGAACGGGCCGTTCCAGTTTCATTTTTTTTATATATAAAATATTAATAATTTTATAAAATATATATTATTAATTATATTTTAATTATGTTGTTATATCTAATAAAATAAATATATTAATATTTTTTTATATTTTATTAATTTTTAGCATTTTATTCCTCTAATTTTAAATAAGTTGCAAAAAATTATAATTGAACAATTTTAGTCCATCGAATATCATAATACTACGATTTTAGTTTCTCCAATTAAAAATTAATAATTTTAATATATATATATATATAATGTTTTAAAATTAAACAATTATTTATCTATTCAAATTAACGTATATTATAATTTTCGATATTATATCAATAATATTATTAATATATTTATAGATAAACTAATAATTTGATAAATATAACTAGTTATATATTAATATACTTTTACAAAAATATAAGTATATTAACTAGAAATATATATTTGATCTTATATATTTATATTTTTGTAAAAATATATTAATATATATTAAGTTATATTTATCAAATTATTAGTTTATTTATAAATATAGTAAAAATATTATTGATATTAATTTATCAATAATATTAAAATACTAATAATATATAAATTTTATTTATTTAGTAATAATAAATATATATCATTTGATACATTAAAAAAAATTATAATATACGTTAATTTAAATAAGCAAACAATTATATAGTTTTAAAACATTATATATATATATATATATATATTAAAATTTTAAAATTATTAAATTTTTAATGAGAAAGACTAAAATTGCACAATTATGATATTTAAGAGATTAAAATTGTTCAATTAAAAATTGTGAGACTAAAATAGGGATGGCAAAAATACCCGCACGCGCGGGTATCTGTGGATAAAATTCGCTACGGATAATAAATGGATAGGCTAATTGGGTACCCGCGGATAATGAGGACGGATATTTTTTTACCCGCTTATAAATGGGGCGGGGGCGGGTATGATGATATCCATACCCGCGGGTACCCGTTTAATATTATTTCTTAAATATCCTAATTATCCTTGTACCACATAATCCTAAAACTACACTCTCTCATCTTATTTTCTTACAAAAGTGAGGTTGATGAAGTTACCGACATGTGTTAAGCATGTTATAAAATTATGTTGGATGTAATTTGATTAATTTTCTAGCTTTGATTGGACCAATAAGATTTATGTATTTTAAGTTGTTTACTTTCATTTGGAATTATGAGATTGAATTATTGTAGCTTTGTGATGAGACTTTAACTTACTTGTGAGATTGATGTATTTTAAGTTATTGATTATCTTGAATTTTTATTATTATTTCAACAAAATTAACGTTAAATAAAAGTTCAAAATTAACATTGAATTTTTATTTTTAATATTTCAATGACATTAAAATATAAACTTAAAATTATTTATAATATAATTTTTTTAATTTCTTAAAAATTTTATAAATATCCATGAATATCCGTGGATATCCGTGGGTATTCAAGAAATTCATGGATACCCGCGCGAATATGGAGTGGGTATGGGGCCAATTTTTATTCAGCGGGACGGGGGCGAGTTTACTATTACCCGCCCCCATGGGGCCCCATTGCCATCCCTAGACTAAAATTACACAACTATAATCTTTTAAAATTGTGAGAAATTAAAATTGTTCAATTAAAAATTGTGAGATCAAAATTGCATAATTATAATACTTGAGCGATCAAAAACACAATTAAGTCAAGAATATTATATTCTCAGTTTTGGAACGGGCCGTTCTGAATCCAGAACGGCCCGTTCTGAATCCAGAATGGCCCGTTCTGCTACACTGGTGGTGTGTTAACTTTTGCATCTGGAACGACCCGTTTCAGTTGCAAAATTGACACACTAAAAGTGCAACCAGAACGGTCCGTTCTGGTTTCAGAACGGGCCGTTCTGGGTCCAAGTGTTTTCAAAAAAATTGTCATTCACGTAACATCCACGTGGAACCCATGTATGCATCTACGTGGCATCCACGTGGCCAAAAGTTAACTCCGTTTAAATAATTTGGACGGAAGTCCCACATTGAAGCCAATTAATTAATTTGGGACTAAATTGAAACCAAATAATTAGTTTGGGACCAAATTAAAACAAAAAATAAAAGTAGGACTAAACTGAAACAAACAATTAATATAAGGGACCAAAATAGGGTTTTAGTAAAAAAAAAACTGTTATCCCAATTTTCAAATCTTTTGAATTAGTATTGATTCAAAATTTAAAATTTATAATATTAAATTTTATTGTATGAAAAATATCAAACACAACTGATGTTTTGAATTCAAAAGAAATATAAATATAATGAAAGTTTATGAAGAATATATCTTATAAAAATTATAAAATAATATAATTAAAAAAAAACTATTATCCCAATTTTCAAATCTTTTGAATTAGTAAAAAATTAAAAAGAAAAAGTATTAAAATAAGCATTTTAAAAATAAAGGATAAAATAAATATAAAAAAAATAAAGGACAATATATATATATATATATATATATATATATATATATATCATATTTATTTTCTCATTGTTTTTAATTATTTTTTTTACCATAAAAAAAGAATTAGGAAGTGAAAATGATATCCTAACTTAAGCAAGGAAACCTCTGAATTCTACTAGACCAGCTTCTTCATATTTCAAACTCTCAAATCTTTTGATTAGATCTAGAAATTAGTAATATTTTCATTAATAAATTTAGTATGTATAATGAATTAAGTTTTAATTTTATTATTATTATTATTATTATACAGGGAAAAATATGTATGTATATCTACATTTGATTTTATCTCTAAATAATATTTGGTTATTTTCTAAAATTATTATTGTTGAAAATAATTTTATCTAGTAATTTAAATTAGTAATTATAAATTTAAAAAATAATTATATACTAAAAAAATTATTTATTATAAATTTTGTATATATAAAAACAAACATTTATAATGTTGAGTATAGAAATTAAAAATACTTAACTGTTCTTGATATATATTTTAAATTTTAATAAAATCCGATTTACTGTCACCATATGGATCTTTTGGAAATCAAGGAATGCAAGGCTCTTTAAAATAATGTGCGGATCATATGAATGCAAAGTTCTTTAAAAATAATGTGTTAATTATAGTAGTCAATATTGGATAGTGGAGTAGTCATTTCCAAAAGTGGGATAACGAGATTGTAGTAGTGAGATAACCGTTATTTTAATATTATATATATATATATATATATATATATATATATATATATATATGAGGAGGGTTCAAACGACACCGGTGTAACTTTTACTAAGTGTTACACCACTCAATAACTTTATATTAATTTTGAATTTTGAAAATCTAACCGTTAGATTGAAAGTTCATATCTCTTAGATCATATATATCAAATTTTGTTAAATTTGAACAACAACTTGAAGGTAATCAAACTGTTCATATTTTAGTGTATTTTGAAATGAATATATTACGTCAATTTTGTTTTATGAGAATGAAGTATCAAATCATTTTGGATTAATATAAAATTTTGTATATATGATCTAAGAGATATGAACTTTCAATCTAACGGTTGGATTTTTAAAATTCACATTTAATATAAAGTTATTAAGCGGTGTAACACTTAGTAAAAGTTACACCAGTGTCGTTTGAACCCTCCTCTATATATATATATATTAATAATTAACAATATATAAGCTAAAAATAACACTAAATTCATGAATTAATCATTTTTAATAATAAAAGTTTGTAGTATTTATACAAAACATAATATAAAATGTTTTTTTTTTGAAGCAAATAATATAAAATGTTTAGGAAATAAAGTGTTAAAGTTTTAAGTAACTAAAAAAATAAATACTAAAGTTCAATCTTCTTCGTGAAGATTAAAATTTTTCTCTCAAATTCATCACTCCTATTATTAGAATTATATTCTTCCTCTACTTCATCATCATCTAAATCCTCTTCTTTCACTACTTTCATCACTCTTTTTTCCTGTTTCTTTTTTAAATGTAGATGCAATTGTTATTGCCTTGCTCACTTGTATTTATCTCATAGTGTATTTCAAAGGTTCACTTATAACGAAATGATTTTTAAGTTTCAACCATAAAACTTTTTTTTTTGTTCATTCCTGGAGTATCCACCGCCGATAGCAGTGACTAATCTCCTCGCTACGTTGGAGACACCTCAAAGGGTGGGATAGTTGACCCCAAGATTTAACGCAGTTGCATACATAAGGCAAGATTCGAACCCCTAACCTTGCTTAAGCGTGAATCAACCCCTACCGCTGAACCACACGCTTGAAATTTTTCAACCGTAAAACTTATTAATAAAGGTGTGAGAAAAAAAATTAAATGAATTGATTTAAATTTAAAACCAAACCGCATCATTTAAAAATAACCATAACCAAATTGAAAAAATCAAGTTGCATTATTTACACAAAATGAATTTTAACCGCATTAGTAAATAGGTTCGGTGCATCGATGAACCATTTTTTAAATAATAAAATAAAAATAAATAAAAACAATTTATTTATGTCTCTCATATATCATGATTTAGTGATTTACGGTATCACATAAGATATTTGAATATTGTTTACGGTTATTGTGTTTTTGTTTTTACTTTTTTAATAGCGTTAATTATCAAATTATGTTTCATAATGAATTTTTCACATGACAATTATAATTCTTCAGTACTTTTGAGTTGACTTCTAGAAGTTCATTTGTGTAAAACCCTTTTCTTTTAATTTATTTAGTAAAATAAATTTTTTATAGCTTTTATGGTGTGTTTGTCTACGTAATTAGTCTCTGAGTAAAGTGTATAATTAGTAAAAGATTTTTAATTTGTCTCTAAAGAGTGTATTAATCATGGCTTTGTTGAAAATTTAAAAAAATCTGTTTAAAATTGGTCTAGTTCTTAAAATTGATTCAAAATTAGTTTAGTTTTGAAATCGTTTCTAAACCAGATCTAAACTTGTTTAAAAAAGTGGTTTGGTTATGAACTGGTTTATTAATTTGTTTCAAATGGTTCATTTCAATAAAATGGTGTGGTATGGTTTGGCATGTTCTTTTTAAAAAATCAAACCATGCACACCCCTACTTGTGAGATAAGTGTTTCCAAGTTTTACCCATAAAACTTGTGAAGAAGGGTTTTCAAGTTCCATCCTGAAAACTTGAAGGGAGGATTTTCAAAAATATATGTAATACTTTTAAGACAATGAATATTCTTGTGGACGTAGGCTTAAGGGGCTGAACTACGATAAATAAATTTGTATAATTTGGTTTCTCTTTGGTGTTATTTTAGTGTATTTCTTATCCTTGTTGCACATAAAAGAGAAAAGAAGAGAAGTTTTTTGTTCCCAAGTAATATTAGAGTTGATGGTTGATCAGGTGACTAGCTTAGAGTCTTGGACAAGTATTTGACAATAGAAGATGACAAAACCAAATGTAAGATCTCTTGTGTCAAAAGTTTTCTTGGAGGTGTGGAGGGCAAGTAGTGTGTCCTGCTGATGTGAGTGGAGGTGCAAGTAGCTAGAGTTGGCAGATGTTCTAAGCTCTAAAAGGCCATTGAATACTCAAATGGAAAAAATGATTTCCACTGAAGGGGAGGTAAAATCATGGTCTTTTGTTCATTACTACAAGACATTTGAAGAGGTTTGTTGGGTACAAAAAAGTCTTGCATTGTCCGATTATGGGGAGAAATAAAAGATTTATAAAGCACATATAGTCTCCTTTGGTATGAAGCCTAAATGACCAAAAGTAAAATCATGAGAGATTAAACTCAAGGTTAACATATGTCCATTTCAATACTTATGAAATGGAGACAAGAAATACTGCAAAACAAAAATATTGTATTTCTTATATGAATTTATTTCCTTTTTTAAGATTTGAATGTTAAGTCAATACATAGAAACTCTTCATATAAGAAGAATCATTCGACTTGTAGAAGGGCCACCGCCTTAAGTAAGGCAGAGAGAGTCATATGAGGAAGGGATTGCCAAGTTTCACCCATAAAATTTGTAAGGAAAGGGGTTTTAAGTTTTACACATAAAACTTGTAAGAAAAAAGTTTTCAAGTTTCACCCATAAAATTTATAAGGAAGGAATTTTTAAGTTTCACCTATAAAATTTTTTAGAAAGAGTTTTTAAGTATCATTCCAAAATTTGAAGAAAAGATTTTCATAAATATATATTTATACTTTTAAGATAATGAATATCTTGCAAATCACGTTAAATAAATTTATATAATTTTCTATCTTTTTTATATTATTATTTTTAATGTATTTTTCATTTTTGTTAACCATAAAAAAAGAAAATCAGAGAAAATAAAAGAAGATTAAAACGTTTCCCCCCTCTTATTTGGTTGAGCAAACGATAAGTGAAAAAAAATATTAAAATAAAAAAGTTATTTCTAACAAAAATAAAGAAATAGAAATACAAGGATAATTTTGTCTTCACATTATTTACCCCAAAAAAAATTGTCTTTACATTAACAAAGTCACTTTTGTCTCCTCATCCTGCCCATTTTAGAACTAAAAAAAAACATTTCCCTTCCTTCCTCGTACACATCAAACAACGAACGGATGATTTTATTGTATTTTTTCTTCCATCTGTGTTCATTCCTTCCACAATTTTTCATTTCAAACAAACCCTGATATTTTAGATTGTGAATTTTGAGTAGAAAAAATATTTCCAATAATTTAATCAATTTAACTTGGGAAAATCTCGTATAAAATTAAAATTTGAGTGTTTTAAGTAAAAACCGTAATAATAATTAGACCAAATTGATTAATTTTTAAAATAAAAGACTTAATTAACTTAAAAATCTTAAAAAACTAAAACTACCCACAATTCAAATTAAAGAAATAAAAAAGTATAATTAACCTTTGTATTTATAGAGTCTTGTCGTTGTGTTTGCACCTTGAACTTTATTGTAAATTTAGAGAATTTCCTAACCAAGTTAAAAAGGGTACTGCAGAAGGTATCAATTTAAAAAAAAAAAGGTTTAATTCATGATATCAAATTACATTCACAGAAGAAGCTATTTCATCAATGAATTAGAACTAGATTCAAGGGTCTATTTTTGCACAGGAAAAGATGGAAAATAATTTCATTACATTTCTAATACATCTACTAAAGTGTTATTATCCTAAGTTAATTGTGCAATCTACATGAATATCAAATATTTGCTTTATCCCCTTTTTATTGATTTACATCAAAATCCACTTAATAAAAGGTACACAATGGAGCAACCCTCAACCGCATGATAACTTTGGTGTTGGTGGGTTCATGATACCTGTGGATGACTTGACTGAAGCAAAAATGACAACATTAAAATTTGGTTATGTTACAAAATGATCCACTATATCGGATTATTATAGTATTTCTCATTCTTCCTAAAAATTATTTCAGACCAAATGTACGAGGTAAAAATCTGTTCCCATCTTTATACTGTTTGATTTAGCCCCCTTATCCTCTTCAAGTTTAGGATCCATTAAACAGGGAACACACTAACCAAATTGAACCAACAAGGTTCAGACTCATAGTTTGTCTTTCAAGGGAAGTACTAGGGTTAATTATTACCTCTTGGGTCATAAGCAGTTGTAGTACAGTGGTAGTGTCTCTTGGTTGTCTTGGTGCAATGCCTCTTGTATGAACCACTAAAAGAAATTGAAACTTAATTGGTTAAAATAGCCAATTGTTCTGTCTTTCATCTACTTGTAGCCATAATAAACAATTCAACACTTCAATCATGGGCATTCTTTAGAATTTAAGTGGAATACATTTACACTGTGTTCTAATCATGAATTGTTATATAATTGAGAATTATTGATCTCTAATTGGTTGATAACATGAAAGTATTTATACTATACCAACGATGTATCGTAATTATCAAGGGAAGATTACTTAAGTTAGTCCCAAAAACTAGTAAAAAGAGGATTGGCCAAGTCTATTCAAGGAATAATTTGACCATATATTCCTAAAGCATGTTAGAGCTTAACAATTTTATTGAAGAGGAGCATGCTTTTTCGCTTTTCCCTCTCTAATTGCAAATTTTACATAATAATGTGGGATAACAAGGGATCTGAAAGTACATGGAAAACAGTGGAACCCCACTTTCTCATTAATTTTCTATTTCTTGTTAACGAAAAATTGTGTGTAGAATTGAGGATGATATCCGGCAAATCAAGTAAATGAAATAATCAAGTTGATCAATAATACATCAACTTGAATAGAGACAATACAAATTTGCTCCTTGAAATGTATTTGTATGGAAGCATCCCCTACCCTCGAATAAATCACCAATGGCTTTATTATAAGTCTTCTTCATCCACTTCATGAAAAGGAAGTGGTACTATCTTCACTGCTCTAAACTTGCCAGCATTATTTAGATGCTCATTCTCCAATCTGCACCATTCAAATATTATTTATTATTATAGATTTGTATGTAAACTTTACATCATTAGAGAAAATAGAACATGCACTTTATATT
This sequence comes from Cajanus cajan, assembly GCF_000230855.2. NCBI lineage: Eukaryota > Viridiplantae > Streptophyta > Magnoliopsida > Fabales > Fabaceae > Cajanus > Cajanus cajan. The sequence continues at coordinate 22,787,536 of NC_138527.1, read as the reverse complement.
GTTAATATGTTAACCAATAACAATTTGCTATGCATGATAATTTTGGTTACTGTGTATAAAAATTAAACTCTTGAAACAAAAAACAATGCTTGTATCGTGTGTCATGCATGTTAACTCATTTACCTGAAGAAGTTCCATAGCCCTCGTCTAATAACTTCAAGAGATGCTAAAAACAAGCATGTTACTCGATAATCAACGTTTTCAAAACTTGAATGAAGGACAGTTTGCAACCAAGCAAGCCTCAGAATGAGATTTAATCCCTGCACAAATTGCCAAATTTTTCCATGGTCAAGGTCTAAAAGTGGAGGGCCCATATATTTTTGTAAATCTGAAAAGAAATAATAATTTAATGTGTGCTTTTAGTATTGTTAGGCGAAATATAACCCTCTGTTGTTAATTTTTTTGTCCTTTCTTGATCTAGATTTGGAATCTCACTTTAATTTGTATAATGGCCTTATCAGCATTTCTTTTGAGAATATGTTTATTCTCCACTTCGTGGCATTTTGTTATCATGAATACCTAATTGTAATGTTACTGTCCTCTTTTCTTAGACTATGATAATTAGAATTAGTGTGTCTAATTTTGATAAGTGAAGCTAGCTTTTGGGTCCACACCACAGGCTCCTTAATGAAGAGAGAGAAAAGGGCCTGATATGTACCATTGACAAGTAGTAAATGACTCTTCTTTGAAGCACTAGTTCATTCCTTAGCCATGGATTCTTGGAATTCATTTGAAGCAAACCCCAATCTTTTACAAAGTCCCAGTACAATTGGTACACAGTTGCAGCACTAGACATGATCACAAGAAGACACAGCCACCCTACGCTCCCATCTTTCTCATATGCCACTTTGGCACCTGCTGCTAACATTGCTGATACATATTTTCCTAGATTCACAAGGTGGCTTGTTTGCCCTTCATCAAACCATCTTCTAGCACACTGCAAAATCAATTGGTGTACATTAGTTCAATCCATTTCTTAATTATTGGATTGGATAATATGCTTCAAGGGAAGGAAAAGCAAAATATTTTAGCGCAAATTACACCGACACTCTTGAAGTTTCATGACTCCTGCTTTTTTAACGTTTACAGTAGTCTTCATATGGTATAATGTGTTTTTCGGATAATAGGGGTGTCAGTGTAATCTATAAAGTGTGTTGGTGTAAATGTTTTTCAAACAATTGTGTTAAAGTGTTTGACAAAATCACTAAATATTTACCTGCATAGCCCTCCAATAATAGGGTAGAAATGACACTGCATAAGCTAGATCTCTATAGTGCTTTGTCCTCATGCAATATCCATAATCCTGAGTTTTGTAGCTACCAGTTATATAATAACATGCCATGTACTCAAGGCTCCTTAGCATTGGAACCTGTAAAATAATGATACAATTATTAAGTAATTATTAATTCCCCTCCTCTAAAGTAAGCTATTCATTGATATTTGATAGTAAAAGAAAAAGAGCTTTATTACCTGACTACAAAGTTGATCAGCCATGAAAAAATCCAGCATGACAACCTAATCAGACAAGAGAGAAGAAGCCTGTGAGATTATGTCCACAACAATAATTGTTTTTTTTTTTTTTCTCTCTCAATATTTATTATTATCATTTTTGCTTTTTTGAAAAATTAGTGGTACTGTGTTTTGTGCCTGATGACATGATGCTACAATGATGATAGTGGGAAACACTACCTTGTAAAGGGGTGACAAAATTATGTTCCTTATCACACAAAGGAAACGATAACGGCTTGACCGGTATATAATGTTGAAGGGGCATACTAGTATTAGTAAGAAGCCCTGCACGTGTAGTAACAATGTTAAATTTTCAGCTAAGTATTAGACAATAGAATAGACTATTGCCAAAAAATTGTGAAAGTGAATGTAAATATACACCAAAGGTATTTTTATATACCAGAATAAGAAGTCCGGGAATGTCTTGAACTTGGGCATAAGAATACCCTTTTGTCAGTAGAGTCAAATGAAGAAACATTACACCAACCACAGCACTCATCGCCATTGTGCAAATTAAGAATATATCTCTATACTTGAGTTCTTTGGTAGGTGCCAGCTCAAAAATGAAGCCGTAGTTTATACGATTTTTTCTCCATGCAAGAATGTTGCAACCATAAAGGAAGAAATGTAGGAACACAAGGCTGAACATGCTGCAAAAACATAACAGAAACTTATTGATAAGGATGTGCAAATACTATGAATATTTGAATGAAAACATTTGTTATAAAAATCAGGTTTACTTACCTAAGCACAGGGTAGGTAGTTTCCATGTACACTGAATTTTGATGTGGTCTGTACAAACCAGTCACATGAGCCATTATAGCATATCCCGCAAGAAGTGCCAAGAAGCATCCAGTAAATAGTCCTGATTTTATTTAAAGGATAATCAGTCATGTTTGAAGTAACTTTTTATATAATCTACATTATTTATTATGAACATGGAACTTCAAATTTGATTATTTTCTCATGGTTTTAGCTAGCAAGCAAGATCAATAGTTATAGGTTTACACATACAAGGAATGAAAATAGATGTTATCATGGTTTTGTACAATAATTGCACTAAAGGGAGGTGTCATATTGGTAGTGAAACCCACATAGGCACCATTGAAAAAAAAACAGTGATACTTCCTTATAGGTTGAGATGGGCCTTTTAAGTTCATTCTTTATAAGGTTATATATGGTTTAAATATGAGAGTAACATGGGACCTGTACTTCATATCCACCAAAGAGTGGACCAGTTACTGCCATTCCTTTTGTGAGCCTAGTGCCCTAAAAGGTTCCATATTGTGGTTTCTTTAGATACTAATGGTCACAAAGCAAACAAGCCTAAAGATCTCAACCAAAATGATTGATTGAAAACCAAAAGACAAAATAAAAAAGTCACAATAAAAAAAGACCAAATACATGGCTAAAGTAACTCACCAATGAAGAAAGTTACAGCATGTGATTCTTTTCGCTGGCTTGGTCTAAGGTACTTCATGGCCTTTCTTCTATTATCCTCAGCAAAATTTTTGATGAATAGTTCCTCAACTTCGTCAGCTAACTTCATCACCTGTCATTTCTGAGACTAATAAGCAAAGCAGGTTCACAAAGTTAAAGAAACCCTTGTGCAAGTGACAGACAACCATATCTAAATATTATTTTGCATGACACAAGGTCATCTAGTGGTGCACACATGAATCATAGGATTATTGGCCACTTGAGATTGTCGGTGATCATTCATTCAGGTGCAAGAATAACTGGTGGCCAAACTCTTAACATGATTTGATATGGTGTCACACACATCTTTCATCGAAGTTTGATTTGATGGAAACTAGATATTTTAGTAGGAAGAAGTTTTAATTTGTGCCTAAGATTTACCTTGTCTGAGCTATTGAAATAGGAACTCTCAACCACTTTGAGATAGATAGGAAGAATTTGTTTTGCAGTGACCTGAAAACCACAAAGAAATGTTTTGTTTATTGTTATTAGTTAATACTTAATAGCTAATACACATATAATTGAAAGTACATCTTTAACAGTCAACTTTGAAGCCTCTAATTCACTTACCTTATCAAACTTCTTCAGAATCTTTATAAATGCAAGCATGTTCAAGTTCCTGAAAGTTAACACAGTGGAGAAAACATAAGATTTGACATATTTAATCCTATATATTTGTTAAGTTTAATAAACAAATAAGTCATCATATGACCCTAGAAATTTGTGACAATATTTTTACCTATAAACTTTGAGATATCCTAGTCCTTTGTAGAGTTCAACGAAACCTCCTTTGATCATCTTTTCAGCATGGTGCAAATTACTTTTGTTTAGGTGAATGTTGGCACCTTCTGGACCACATTTCCTTGAAGATTGGTTAAGCAAATCTTCTCTTAGAAGGTAGCTTATAGCTGAGAAGGTTCGAGATGGTGTTGTCAGAGGAATGTTTATCCTCAGATTCTTCCCTTGGCAATTGATAACACGACCAGAAAGTGTTCTCAATTTCCCTTCTTCTCTTTTCATCTGCATAGACTTGGATAGTCCATCTGCACGAGGGGAATCTGAAAATGGTGCTTCATTTTTCTCCACATCATCAGTGCTAGTAGTGTCTTGCATTTCTTCTTGTGTTGCTCTGCTCCTAACAGAGTCCTCCTCTGTTACCAGTGAACAGAGTTTGAGATAAACATAATTACTAATCAGTTCCTCACATTATGTTTCATGTGAAAAGGATATAAAACAGTTTAACTAAATGTTTTATAATAAAATTAATCTTTGTGTTTTACACTCATTAATTTTGGTTGATCATTATAGCCTAGAAGCTTTTTATTTATTATTCTTCCTCATTTGATTATAATAAGGAAAACAAGAAAAATGATAATTGTTGCAAAAGACTTCTCATCAAACTTAACACAAATTATAATTTTGGTCTAATCTCTTTTTCTATATAAATTTTTAATTTTTAATCAATATTTAAAAAAGGTCATCATTCCACATTATCTTTATGCACGTGTGTTCGTATTAAATAGCAGCGTTTCTATTTAATACGAACAACATATACACAAATTGTAAGAAAATAGTGTTAAAAGTGAAATGATAACCCTTTATTTAAAAATTAAGAATTATAAAATGAGATGACTAAATAAAACACCGCTAACACCGCTGGTGTGATTTTTTGACTATAACTGTTTTGTAACAATAAGTGTTATCCTTAACATGTTATAAAATTTAGGTGATTCTCATGATAAAGAATTCATATTCAAATGGATATATTCTGACATGTGTGCTCACATGTTGCACTCTTTTAAGGCCAATATATTATCCGATATGCTGGATGTAAGTAAAGAATTGGAATGCAATAAATTTGTGCACAAATATTCAAAATTGAGGACATTAAATTATGAAATATCTTAATTACAAAGACAAGTTTAGTTATGTACCATTAGAGAATGTGCATGAGATAGATTGATCCTCCTTGGAGCCATGGGAAGAGCCTGCTGTGCTCTGCTGCTCCTTGAATGTGGATTTGAGCATAAGAAGAATGTCCATTTGTTTTTTCAAGGAATCCCCTCTATCCATGAACTCTTTCTCCTTAGTCCTATAAAACTTGTTGACCTTGTTTAGTTGCTGGTCCAGACACGCAAAAAATTCTTTGGTGGCATCAGTGTCAGAGAATTGCTCTAGCAGTTCTGTCTCATACATGTCCCCATTAAAAGATGATGAGGCAAGTTTTCTATGGACCTGGAAAAGACCAAAGCAATTAGCCATCATGAATAAGCCAAATAAATAAATTCACATGAATATTGATGAACAAACTTTGTTAAGTGTTAAAAAAAAGATGGATTACTTGAATTGGTCCATGCTCTCTTTGTTGATGGCCAAAGAGAGAGTAGTTTCTTATTGATGAAAATATGTACTTAGGTAGAGAAGTGGTACTATTGTTGGGGGTATTGTTGGTATTATTAAAGAGATGAACTTTTTTGAGGTCCTTCTTGAGTTGCCAGTAATCAACAAAGGCCTCTTTCCATTCTGGAATGAGTTGCCCTTCAAACTGCTTTGAGAACTTCACCATCTTGTTTGTGTGATGTTTGAAGCCTTAGAAAGAGGAAGAAGAGGCTCAAGTTGATGTGAGTTGTTGCCTTGTGAGTGTTTAATGGAAGCCCAAAATGACATTATATATGGGGTTGGAAAAGGTATTTTTTGATTGATATTGTGGTACTGATGCTCTTGAGCACATTCTATAATATACTTAGATCCTATGCTTCTCCACTTGAGGATTTGGAGGGTACAATGGCATGGTTCGCCGGAAAGTAACCAAACCACCACCGGTTAGGATCACTTCTCGGCCAACATGTCTTCATGAGGATTTTGAAAAGGGTGGGAATTTAAAGTGGTTATGAGTAGGGACAAATTGGACTATTCAGAATACACATAGAGGGATGGTTATGCATGGATGATGATGACCATGCTTTTTCATTTCATAAAGTTTGCCACAATAATTCACTAGCGAAAATCATTTTGAGCACAAGAGGTTGTTGTTGTTGTTATTAATAAACAAACAATCAAGGGCATTTTGGATTTTTGATCATGGATCGTATTTAATGTGATGGTGAGCTATAAGTTAAGTCAAGATTTGTTAAATAGTTAAAAAAGAGGAACATATTGGCTAAATTATTTGCTAGCACACAAAGGTGCCCTCTAATTAGCCCAGCCTGATTTCCACTAATTCAGGATAACTATATAGAAGCTTTTCATCACAACCTCTCCACCTTTATTAAGCACCCCTTTTTTTTGTTTCATTGTAAAGTTGAGTCTATTGCTCACGAACTTGCAATCTCATCACTTTAAAAGCATCATCACAAATTCAATTTCGTCAATTTTCGGCAATTCAGTTCTAGGACCTTGATTGATGAGTGGTAATAATGACAAGTCAAATTTGTACCACAATACAAACCATAGGAGAACATAACCACCTCTTGCTTCCCTATTTCCATGCCAAGAAGAAGAATATGTACAAAACATATATGAAAGAAATATCATAGTGAAATTTTTATTTTATATATATGACCAACACGCATTTGTACACTCTAGTGGCAAATCTTCATTCTTTAAATTATTAGGGCATAGATTAGGCAACATCCAACAGTTACATGTTGGAATCTTTGTACATGGGAAAATAGTAGATAAGGCTCACTTTAATACGCGGTTTTGTCATGGAATAATTCCTCCATACTGCATGTCCAGTGTACTTAGGATAAGCAGCATATAATAGTGTGATGACATATAATAAGGGTGGTAATATATTTGGCACATACAGGTACTTTGCTAATAACAATAGTGAAGGAGCTTGTGTGTTCTATTCCTTGGTTCCAAGTCCACTAACTAGCCAACTTCTTGTGAACATGATGGGACCTTCCATGAAAAGCTTCAAAAATATTAGTGTACCCATTTCACTCCTTGCTCTCTCAGACACACAAACAAAGGTGCCATCTTTTCAGTTTTTCTTCCTAGACATGGATTGCAAAATCACCATTATAATTGTGGAGAACTGACAGCGCCCCTTAGATGTGTGGCTCAAAGATACCTATTTTTAGGTTTTCTTTTTCTTTTTTTTTTTTTTAGTTGGGCCCTCTTGTGCAGCTCCAAATGATATTTGCACATAATGCAAACAAGAAAGAAAAATGTTTCTAATCTTGTTATTAGCACATTGCAAAAAAGTTAATAATGTAAAGGATAAGTACATGTTTGTAATTAGCTAAGTTTACATAATTATATACCATGCATGCATTGGTTTAGCTTATTTGGATTGAGGATGATCAATTTGATTGGTGAACAATCTGTGTAACATTCACAGTTAAGGCAAATTCAAACAACTCAAAAGCATTATCTACCAACTATAATAAATATTCTTTCTCATCTTTGACATGTGAGCTGAACTTCGTACTATCTGCCTTAAATTTGCATAAACAACTAAAATATGCATCGGGAATTATGTGTGGTGTCCAATAAATATTGCTAGTTAATTTCTGAAAAAAAACACTAGAAGTTTCTCATAATAGAGGAGCTAGTCTAATAAAGTGCCTAATTTTGTGTGCTATGACAAAAAATAGTAACTCAGAAAAGTCTAATAATTAAGCCAATATACATGTAGTTAACAATGATCTTGATATAAGATCAATTTGCATGGATAAGTTAATTAAGAAGGAAAAGTTAAACACTGATATTTGTGCTATTATAAGGAAGTGATATTTAATGCATGCATTTCCACGTAGGAAAATAAAAGATAAAGTTAGCAACGAAATCTGAGGGTTGAGGCGTGTGGCGCCAATGACAGGGCGTGAAAATGATGGTCTGATTAGGATAGCATAACATGATTTGGTGCGCCCCTGCAGAACCTCTACCCAACCCACGAGTGTGTTCATTTTCTTGCTACATCATTATTTACATTATCGTTTTACCATCTACAACGTTTTTTTTTTAACACACAATTGCATGCATTAGACCCTACATGCCTTTTGATCTTGACCTTTGTTTCAACAACGTGGGCCAGTCACCAAAGCATGTCTACTACGAGTAACAGTGCTAGCTAGTTTCCTTTTGTTCATTTCACCAAATTACAGAGGCAGTTAGGCTGAATAAGATATGAATGTTTTAATCAAATCGTGTTGGTATTCCCTTTCGAATAAACATATGATCATAATCATGTTGGTATTTTTAAGAAAGTAGTTTAAAGATCAATACTTATAAGCTAAGGATTACTTTTTTACTTATATATATTATTTTGACTTTGTTATTAGTTGAGGTGAAATTTTCAACACACTCTTTCATATCGAGAACTAAACATTTTAGATGTGAAGTTAATTTATAAGACCGAACAACTGCGAGTGATATGATAGTGTCCCGTAGGTCTAATAAAAATCAATAATCGTTAGGATATAAGTTTTGATAATTTGATACTATCTTAAGAAAGTGGATTGTAATATAGATTAACTTTAAAAAACAAACTTCTAAAGTGAGTATTGCTCTCCATTTATATACACTAATAAAATCTTATATATCTATATACTCGATGTGAGATATTTAACAATTACTATATGATTTAAGATTACTTAGTAATTTCTCAAAGAGTAATACTCACTTAATAAGTTAATTTTATAAGATTGAGTTAAACTTAAAAAGTTTTTAAGACTGTAGTATTGTAAACTTGGATTAATAAACTTAGATTAATTAATTTCTTGTGTTTTCTTTTGTGGGGAAAGACATCGAGAATTTAATCTGTTACTAAATGGGAATATGAATTGGTTAGTGATAAGCTTTTGACTTGATAAAACCTTCTTAATCATGCACCAAGTATAGGAAAGAGTAAAAAGTCTTTCTATAATATTTGTGTGCATTATCGAGAAAATTAGTGAAGGGTGTTAAAGTAATAAAACTTTTCCTTTGTTTTTACGATTGTAATCAATTATGGTTGCTTGTATTAGTAGGTAATGTTTTGTTGTAATTATGTTTACTTACTTTAGTGGGGGTATTGTCTTGCTAAGCATATGATTTGGCCAAATCTACACACCTAATGATGGTGGGTACATGTGTCTTGCTGGCAACATTTATGCACATTATGTATTATTATCATTTTTCATATATTTGCCTTATATATAAATGCAAAATATGTAGAACAAAATGGTTATCCAACAAATACAAAATTGTGTTGTTCCCTTTTTATATTTTATGGTTTCACTGTCCATTGCAACTCCTAACAAGGAGAAACATGGTGAATCTTCTCATCTAACTTCACTGATGCTCCAATCTTCATCCATGAATTTTTAAGTTTCAAATGTGAATCAAAAATGGTGGAAGAGACTAGAATATGGTGCATCACTCCTCTAGGAAGATAAACAAGAGGTGAAAAACTTGTTACAAGGAGGAACTCCTTGATAAAAGTTTATAAAGAAAAAATTCTCCTAGAAGAGAATTAAAAGTTTATAAAGAAAAAATTCTCCAAGGAGGAACTCCTTGCAAGTGTGATTAGGTGTGACACATGTGACTTGTTGGAATTTGAATGAACCATAAGAGCAAGTGAGACCATAAATGGACGTCCACTTTGAGGTTAAATGCTCCTCACTCTCTTATGGGCCAAACAAGCTCAATAAACACACATTCCATCACTAGTTGCACCTCTCTAAAATACTAATTACACCCCTACAAAGAAAATCACAAGGAAATAAATTCTTATGCAATTTGATCCAAAAATACAAGGAAAAAATTAACAAAACATTTACAAGGAAAAATATATACAAAGAAAAGAAAGTAAGTTACTAAAAGTGACATAAAACTTAATAAGAACTTGAGCTTTCTTCTTTCAAACTTAGTACTCCTCTTAGTTCCTTTAGGATTGGGTCCCTAAGCATGATATCATCAACTATTTTGTCTCTCTACCATAAACTATAATTTATCTCTTTTAAAACTAATTAAATTAGACTTTACTTTTACTGTATCAATATGGTTGGTTCAAATGTTATAAGCTTGATTCTCCCAAAATAAAGTCTCAAGTTTGAGTATAACACTCCTCAAATTTGATATCTAAATGACTCTAGTTCATAACACTTCACATAGTGATACTTCACACAATTCCTTGTTGGTTAAAACATTTCACCAGTTAGAACCTTTTGAGGTAGCCCATGGTGACACTTCACACAATTACTCGTTGGTCATAACACTTCACCATTTATGAGTAGCCTTTTTTGAGATGCTTGACCAACTTTAGGATCAACGACTATCCCCACAAATCAATACAAGACTTTTTAGTATGTTTTGTCCTACCTTGCACGTTTTTTGGGATGACTTTTTAGAAGGTCATCATCCCTAAATTGCTCTAAGTCAAACATAGTTAACAATGAAGTTCTTAAGTTATAAGCTACCAAAATTTTTATGCATCTTATTGATATAAATAGTGTAAATTAATTCTTTTAAGTTATCCTTAACTACTTAGTCTCACACGTGTTAAATCTCTAGATGTCTCTCATTCTAGTATGTTTGGGTTGTTACAAGCCTACTAGCTTCTACTTGGTTCATTCCTAGAGCATAACAACATAGCTCTAATACCATATGTAGCACTTTTCAAATTTGACATCTCAATGACTCCACTCTATGACACTTCACACGGCGACACTTTACATAACTTCTTATTGGTCAAAACCTTTCACTAGTTAAAATCCTTTATGAGTAACCCTTTCTAAGATATCCGATCACTTTTAGGATCAACAATTGTCTACACAAACCAATACAAGACTTTTCAAAGTATTTTATCCTCACTCACACTTTTTGGAAAGACTTTCTAGAAGATCATTCATCCCTTAATCGCTCTAAGTCAAACATGTTTAACTGTGGAGTTCTTAGATGATGAACTATCAAAAAATATATGCATCTTGTTAATATAGGTAGTACTAATTAATTCATTCAAGTCATCCTTAACTACACACGTCTCACGCATGTATCAATGTGTTTGAGTTGTTACATTGAGTCCCTCCCATTTATGGATATTTTTACTTAATTAAAAATGTTTATGTAGGAATGAGATTGAGAACTATAAATCTACACTATACAATTATGACATCGTTTGGAAGAGCTTATGAATAACTTATTTATACTTATCTTATTCTATAAGTGTTAATGATAGTGTTTTGACTAACTTAACAAGTATCTTATGAGTAACCCATAAGATGTTTTGAACTTATTTTAATAAATTGTCTAGTATAGCTTATTACTTAGCTAATGTGGAAACTTATTAAGAAACACTGAAGTTTGAAGCCTATCCCCGACATAAATAATTTGTATTTTTAATTTTTTATTCTTTCACTTAATTTTTATAAAATGTTTAATGTTGTCCTTCTATTCAAATTGATACTAACAATGTTAATGAAATTAGATGAAAAGGCAACATTGAACTTTCTTGAAAATTAAAATACCAAATTGAATCATTTAAACATAATGTGATCAAATTAAACATTAACAAAATTATTGGTCCAAAATGAATAATAATTTATCTATTTTTTTGTCTAGGTAAATTTGAATTTTGTTTTTCCTATTTAATATTTTCTTTTCCTATTTTATAATTATTATTCAATTTAGTCACTCTATTTTTAAAATGTTCAATTTAGTTCCACTATTTTTAAAATGTTAAATTTGATCCTCTAATATTAATTTTTTTTTTCAATGTTATCCTTTTGTCAAATTTCATTAATGTTGATAATGCCAATTGAAATGGAAGAACAACTTTGAACATTTTTTTTTTGAAAATTAGAGGACTAAATTGAACAATGTTAAAATAGTGGATCAATTTGAATCCTAAAAATAAATAGAGATCAAAAAGATTATTTAACCTAAAATAAATTACATAAAAACAATTATAATAAAAACACTTTTTTTCAAATATTTATTATAACAAAATAATTTCACAAACCTTTCTTTATTAATTAAAAAATACCCATAATTATTTTAAAAACCTTATGAATTATTTTCTAAAATCCATTTGATAAATTAGAACATCCTTTTAATAATTTTAGAAAACTTAGGTAGTTACAGCTTACACCCCATGCTATGGAATGTTAATTTCTATGAAGGAGAATAAAGAAAAATAAAAGGGACATGGATCCTTATAGGTTGGGGAAGAAAGGAGCTAATAAACACTAAGTTTTCTAATTTTTGCGATGGTTTTCTTTTAAGTATATATATATATATATATATATATATATATATATATATATAGATAGATAGATAGATAGATAGATAGATAGAGAGAGGGGGGGGGGGGAGAAGGATCAAATGACTCCAAGAGTAACTCTTGAATTTCAACGATTCAACCGTTAAAATTTAAAATTATTTGATACTTCGTTATATAAATTCAAAACAACGTATACAATATTTTTATGATTATCCTTTGATTTGAATTAACGAAACGAAGTATCAAATAGTTTTCAAAATTTTAAAAATTTTGTAGACTTGATCTATACATTAAAATTTTTTAATTTAATGGTTGAATAATTGAAATTTAACATATATCATGAGTTATATTGAGTGGAGTAACTTAAGAAAAAGTTGCTTCTAGAGTCATTTGATTTTTTTATATATATATATATATATAGAGAGAGAGAGGGTTATAATAATACCATGTAACTTTTACTAAGTATTACACTGCTCAATAACTTAATATTAAATATAAATTTTATAAATTCTACCATTAGATTGAAAGTTCATATTATTTTATATGTTTATATCAAATTTTGTTAAAATTGAACAACAACTTAAAAGTAATCAAAGTGTTCATATTTTAGTATATTTTGAAATGTATATGTTACGTCAATTTTGTTTTATAAGAATGAAGTATCAAATCATCTTGGATTAATATAAAATTTTGTATATATAATCTAAGAGTAAAGAACTTTCAATCTAATAGTTGAATTTACAAAATTTACATTTACTATAAAATTATTGAGTGATGTAATACTTAGTAAAAGTTATACCGGTGTTATTATAACCCTTCTTATATATATATATGCTAATTTTTTATGACGTTTTTTTAAAAGTATATATATATATATATATATATATATGCTCTTGATTTTTCATGTTGGCTTTTCTTCTTTTGAATCGACAAATGAATTTGTGTTGTTGGCTCCTAATTAAGGCTCTATCCGCTCTTTATGAGTTGTAAGTATGTCATATTTCCTTAGTAATTTTGCAATTTGATATTTATAGAGTATTCATCATAGCTAAGAAGTAACTAATAATCTATTTGGCTTTCAAATCAAATTGAAATCTTCTCTTTTCATTACTACAATTTTCTTTTGCAGCCTTTTTCCTTTACTTCCTATGTGTGGGAACAAAAACACTGTTGTTGGATCCATTATTTTGTATGCAGGGATCATAGCCTCGCTGCATGAAATTCGAATTTTTTTAGAAGTATGGCATATGAAAGTTTTTAATTTCTTATTCAGATTTTCTGAACATTTTGTCTAGTTCATAAGGGTATTCAAGTACCACTACCTCTTATATGCAAATGAGATAATTCTTATCCGCAAGTATACATTACTAGAATTAATATATAGAGCTTCTTGTTGCATCACAAATTTTGTTGGATAAACCTTTAACAACGTGAGAGTAACATTACGTACAACTCTCAAAAGAAATAAATGGGTGGTAGACATAAATATGAATAAGAAATGAAATTCAACATATATATATACTTTAAAAGATTAATATAAATGAGTTTATTTCAACATCTTCATGTAAACTTGATATTGACAAATCTCTTGGACCCAGATTCGTTTTTGAATTACCTCTTAAATCAAATTGAAGCAATGTCTATAATAAGAAAATTCAGGAAGAAAAAGTGTGAGAGAAGATTATATTTATGACTTTCCACCTATTCAATGAATTGTCACTGATATTCGATGCTTCCATGACCTATATTTCATCACCTCTGTAATAAATCACGCGTAGTAATCTAGAATAGGATGCCATATACTGAATTCTGCACTGCACCCCCTTTTCTCCATTATATGTATCCGTACGGTTTTTATTTTTATTTTATCAAACAATAATTTCTGAATTAGGTGTACTGACTTAATTCAAATGTATATAATTATGCATTTTACCGGAAATTCCATAGAATGTGATTCTCCCAATTATGGTTCAACAAATAGAGAAATTTCGAGAAAAAAAAATGATCTGAAGGAATATCCTTCAATAATTAATTAACTTTTACTTATATATATATATATATATATATATATATATATATATATATATATATTAATTTTGAGCCATTTTATTGAAAGTGATTGAATGAATGATGCTGGTCTTATTTTATCTTCTTTTAGTCTTTAAATTCAATATTGTCTAATTAATTATACAAAAATTCCTCATAATTTTAGATATTTTTTACCTTTTAATTTGTATTTTTTACTTTACACTTCTTAATTATATTTTTTTAAACTAAATTTTGTATTTTATATAGATTTTTATTTTGACACAATATTATGCCTAGATTTAGAAATATTTATATATACAAAAATAAAATAAAATTTTTAAGCAAACGTATCCTAGCTAAAAATTAAGATTCATTTAAACCTATTCTAACAAATGTTTTTTCTATACATACAAATAGGGATAGCCCTAGACCTAAAGCAAACTTTGGTGTGAGGTCTTTATTATAAAATTAAGTAAAGTAATAAAAAAAAATTGGTCCTTAATTATAAAAAATAAAATAGATTTTTCTCTAACAATTCAAACTTTAAGAAAAAGCACCTTAATTATCATTATACTAAATTAATTAATAGTATAAATATACATGCATCACTATGGGAATGCAATACGAATTTGCTAATTATATAGTTAATTATATAAAATTTCCTGTACACCATGAAAAAAGTTATAGGAAATTTACCACGTTGGCTCTTTTGACGTAGATAAGATTTGAAGTTGAGTTGCCATCATTTCATTATCCATCCTGCAGACATATGCATGTTGATGCTTCAGTACCTGGGCATATACTCATTTCTTAAATGCTACAAAGGTTCTACCATATATGACTTAAATTTGAACAACACTACATTATTTGCCACCATGAGGTTTACTAGCTAGTATATGCTCTATTCTTTGCATGTGACAATGTATTATAATATATTTCCGTTTGTGTTCAAATATGGCGTACCATAAGGTTCGGATTCCCCTACAGATGTTAGAAACCATTGAATTCCAAAGAGAATACATAAATGGCCATGTTGATGTTGACGTTTAACGTGAAATATAACTAAATGAACTACTTTATGTCGGGTTAATTTAATTTAATCTCTTAAACCCAATGATGCATAATGTTAGGGAATATAAGCCTAAGTTTCTATGAATTTAGAAAACTCGTTATTTGAACACGTGGTATCAGTTCGTAATATTTATCTTGTAACGATTTTGATTCGCTTGACGTGTGGAAGATCCCAAATTAAAAATTTATCACAATTCCAAAGTTGAAAGATAGATAAAACAAAACGGTGCAAAGGATTCTTATGAGCTTTCCAAATCATTTTGTACTTACCACATGCCACACGGAGATTCGAAAACAATAGATAAATTAGGTGTAAGTTTAATTTCTATAGTATAGTAGTAACGCTCGAAATTTTTCTGGAACATATGTATAGCCATGTTGATAAATCGTGGGTGAAAGCTAAAAACGAATGCTGAAGATGTAATTAATTTTGCTTAAAAATATGACTTATTTGTAAACATGGTCCAGAGAGGATAGAAAATGAGACGACAGACAAAAAATTGTTATTAGTGTTAGGAGAAATGGTCCTAGAGAAAAGAGAAAAAAATAAATGAGACAAATTGATATAAAAGAAAAATGTTATTTCATTGAAACAGAGTGTATTTACAATAATCGAGCTTTTATTTAGGCCAACTATTGATTAAAAACTACATCTATTATAGCCTCTTACAAGTTAGAAGGTATCATAATGCCTACAACTAAAATACAATTGTATATTTATGAAGAAAATAATTCAAATTTCTAAATTCAGAACTATGAGATATTAGTTAGATTTTAAAAGATATTAATTCTTTTAAGATATTGTTTAGAATTGAAATATATTATATTTATTTTAAAGATTTGTTTCTTTTAAGATTATGATAAAAGGTCGATAAATAGAGACTCTTGAGATGAGAAAAATTACCCAACCTATAAAGGGGGTTATCGCCTTAAATGAGAGAGAATATCATATGAAGGAGGGTTTATATGTTTCGCTAGAAAACTTGTGAAGGAGGATTTTCATCAAGTTTGAGTTAATCACCTATACACTGCCAGTGTAAAGTTTTTTTACACTAGCAACCAATTTTATCGTTTAATAGTGTCATGTTAGTTGCTCATTTAATGAAATAAAAATAAAATAAAATAATTTAAAAGATATGATTGGTTGCCATTGTAAAAAACTTTACATTGACAGTGTATGGATGATTAACTCTTTAAGTTTTGCTAGAAAACTTGTGAGGGAGGGGTTTTCAAACCTAGAAAACTTGTGAGGAATGGATTTTCAAGTTTTATCCATATAAAACTTGTTAAGAAGGAGTTTTCAAATTTCATTGATAAAACTTGTGAGAAAGGGATTTTTAAGTTTAACACACAAAACTTGAAGAGGGAATTTTCAGGATATATGTAATACATTTTGAGATAAATAATGAACATCATTGTGGATGTAGGCATAAGGGGTTGAACCATGTTGAATAAATTTGTGTGATCTTTTTCTATTTCTTTTATGAGATTATTTTAATATGTTTCTCATCATTATTATTGTGCATAAAAGAAAAGAAGATTTTTTTTTGTTCCCAATAGTGGTATCAAAGCTCATGGTTCGTGGAGTCTGGTGATCTGTCACCTGAGTATTGAAGATTAATATACAATGATTAATCTAATACCCAAGAAATGGAGATAAGAAATACTGTAAAGTAAAAAATATGATTGATTCTAATACCCAAATTTCAATTTTTGAGATATTATTTAGATTTTAAAAAATATTGATTCTTTTAGGATATTATTTAGAATTGAAATATATATTGTATTTATTTTACATATTTGTTTCTTTTTTTAAAATTATGATGTAAGGTCAATTAATAAAAACTCTTGAGATGAGAAGAATCACCAACCTATAGAGGGGGTTACGCCTTAAATGAGAGAGGAGGTCATATGAATGAATGTTTCCAAGTTTTGTCATAAAACTTGTGAAGGAGGATTTTCAAGTTTTGTCAAAAAACTTGTGAGGAAGAGATTTTTAAGTTTCACCCGTAAAAGGTGTGAGGGAAGTATTCTCAAGTTTCACCCATAAAATTTGTAAGGAAGGGATTTTCAATTTTAACTCACAAAACTTGAAGGGGAGATTTTTAGGATATAAGTAATGCATTTTAAGATAAATGATAAATATCCTTGTGGACACTAGACGTAGACATAAAGGGCTAAAACATGTTAAATGTTATAAAAGGAAGAAAAAGTAAAGAGAAGAAACAAGACAGTATGAGATGGAGAAAAGAATCTGACTAGTGTATTATCTTAGGGAGATGAGTAACCTATTTATAAGTACATGTGGTAATTGAACAATTACACAATAAAGGGAATAATACATAACAGACATATAAATGATAATGATTGATAATGAATATTGGCATCCACTAATTAAGCCACTAATTATTATTCATAACATTCCCCCTTGGATGTCCAATATTTAGAATGTGCCTCGTTAAAACCTTACTAGGAAAAACCCTGTGGGATAAAAACCTAGTGAAGGAAAAAGAGTACATCATTCATAAATATTTATTTCTCCCCCTCATGCATACAATCTTTAAGACGAAGGAGTCCAATCTTGTGTATCAACTGTTCAAAAACTTTTCTTGGAAGTGACTTTGTAAAGAGATCTGCTAGGTTGTCACTTGAGCGGACTTGTTGAACATGTATATCACCATTCCTTTGAAGATCATGAGTAAAAAAGAATTTTGGTAGAATATGCTTTGTTCTATCTCCCTTTATGTATCCATCTTTCAATTGTGCAATACATGCAGCATTATCTTCATATATAACTGTCGATGTCATTTTTCCAGAAGATAAACCACAAGTTTCCCGTATGTGTTGAATCACATATCTTAGCCAAACACATTCACGACTTGCCTCATGTAATGCTAAAATTTCAGCATGATTAGATGATGTGGCTGATATAGTTTGTTTTACAGATCGCCATGAAATGACTGTACTACCACTTGTAAACAAATATCCTGTTTGTGATTTACCATTATGAGGATCCGACAAATAACCTGAGTCTGCATAACCATTTAGTTCTGGTTTGGAAACATTTGAATATAATAACCCCATATCCATTGTACCTCTAAGATAACGAAGTATTTGTTTAACTCCATTCCAATGTCTTTGTGTAGGTGAAGAACTATATCTTGCTAACAAGTTAACAACAAACGCTATATCAGGTCGTGCATAATTAGCAAGGTACATTAGTGCTCCTATAGCACTAAGATATGGTACTTCAGGACCAAGTATTTCTTCATCCTTTTCTTGGGGTCTAAATGGATCTTTATTAACATCTAAAGATCTTACAACCATGGGTGTGCACAATGGATGTGATTTGTCCATACAAAACCTTTTAAGCACCTTTATTATATAAGCTTCTTGATGCACAAGAATTCCATTTTTTAAGTATTCAACTTGCAATCCTAGACAAAACTTTGTCCTTCCTAGATCCTTCATTTCAAATTCTTTCTTTAAGCAATCTATTGCTTTTGAAAGCTCTTCAGGAGTTCCAATAATGTTTATGTCATCTACATAAACTACAATTATGGCAAATCCATTTTGAGATCTTTTAATAAATATACACGGACAAATTGGATCATTTTTATATCCTTCTTGTAACAAGTATTCACTTAGTCGATTATACCACATATGACCTGATTGCTTTAGTCCATATAGGGACTTATTTAATTTAATCGAATAATCTTCTCTAGAAATTGCATCTTCAGGCAAATTAAATCCTTCTGGGAGTTTCATATAAATGTCAGCATCAAGAGAGCAATATAAATATGTTGTAACTACATCCATTAGATGTAAATTAAGTTTTTCATGTACAACCAGGCTAATTAAATAACGAAAAGTGTTTGCATCCACTACAGGTGAATATGTCTCTTCAAAATCAATACCTGGTCTTTGTAAAAAACCTTGAGCAACTAGTCTTGCTTTGTATCTCACAATTTCACCATTTTCATTTCGTTTTCGCACAAAAACCCATTTGTATCCAATTGGTTTTACACCTTTTGGTGTACGTATCACTGGTCCAAAAACTTTTCGCTTAGCAAGCGAGTCTAATTCTGCCTCAATTGCATCTTTCCATTTTGGCCAATCATTTCTTTGTCAACAATCGTTGATGGACTTTGGTTCTTGATCTTCAATATCATTTATTTCATTTAGCGCTATATTATATGCAAACACGTCATCAATATTGACATTGTTTCGATTCCATCGTATTTCATTCATGACATAATTTATTGAGATCTCTTCATTTTCAATAGTTTCAGGTACCTGAGTTTCTTCTGGAACTAGAATATGAGTTATGTCAGAGGAATCTTTTTGAGTTTTTACATCCTCAATTTGGTCATTTTTCTCTTTAGCTTCTTTTTTTTTATTCGAGGATTCTTATCCTTGGAACCAATTGGTCTACCACGCTTCAGGCGTATTTGTGACTCGTTTGTAGTATTAACTTGTCCAACAGGGACTTCGACTCTTATTGGAGCATTAGCCGCTGGTACATATGACTTAGTCACCCTTTTTGGATCTGTGAATACATTTGGTAATTGGTTGGCTAGATTTTGCAAATGAATTATCTTTTGAACTTCTAGTTCACATTGTTTTGTACGAGGATCAAGATGAGATAGTGATAATTCATTCCAAATAATATCTTTTTCCAACTGTTTTTGTTCTCCCCCTAATGTTGGGAAAATCAACTCATTAAAATGGTAATCGACAAACCTAGCCGTAAATAAATCACCTGTTAATGGTTCAAGATATTTTATTATAGATGGGGATTCATACCCAACATATATTCCCAACCTTTTTTGAGGACCCATTTTGGTTCTTTGAGGAGGGGCAATTGGAACATATACAGCACACCCAAAGATTCTCAAATGAGAAATATTAGGTTGCTCACCAAAAACCAACTGTAAAGGAGAGAATTTGTGATAACTTGTTGGCCTGATGCGAATTAATATTGCGGCATGTAATATTGCATGCTCCCAAGTTGACATTGGAAGTTTTGATCTCATGAGTAATGGTCTTGCAATTAGTTTTAAACGTTTGATAAATGATTCTGCAAGTCCATTTTGTGTATGAACATGTGCTACCGGATGTTCAATATCAATTCCAATGGATATACAATACTCATTAAAAGCATGAGATGTGAATTCACCAGCATTATCCAAACGAATTTTCTTAATTGGATAATCAGGAAAATGAGCTCTTAATCTAATTAGTTGAGCTAATAATCTCGCAAACGCCTGGTTGCGAGTTGATAATAAACAAACATGTGACCATCTTGTTGATGCATCAATTAAAACCATAAAATATCTAAATGGTCCACATGGGGGGTGTATTGGTCCACAAATATCACCTTGTATTCGTTCTAAAAATAAGATAGATTCATGCCTAATTTTTGCTGGTGATGGTCTAATTATTAACTTTCCTTGGGAACAAGCGGTACATGAAAAAATATTTGATTGAAGAATCTCCCGGCTCTTCAATAAATGTCCGCATGAATTTTCAATTATTTTTCGCATCATGATAGTCCCAGGATGACCCAATCGATCATGCCAAACCTCAAATTTATTTTGATTTGTAAACTTCTGGTTTACAATAATATTTGTTTCAACTGTATTAACATACGTGCAATACAGTTCATAAGAGAAAGCAGGTAATTTTTCCAATACTTCCTTTTTATTCAAGTGGATTTTCGTGATATAAAGATATTCTACATTTCCTTCATTGTTGGTTTCAATATGAAACTCATTTAAACGAATATCCTTGAAACTTAATAAGTTTCTATAAGACTTAGAAGAATATAATGCATTTTTAATATGCAACTTCGTTCCTCCCGGTAATAATATATTAGCTCTTCCGGAGCCTTCAATTATATTTGTAGTATCATATAACATTAATTTCTCGCATTATTGAATATGAGAAGACAAAAATTAATACATTAGAACATTCCCTTCAGGGAATGAAATAATGCTAGTTAAAATGGTCTCTTGCATAAAAAATCTCAATATTTTATTTTAGTCTTCAAGAGACAATAAACTAACTAAGGATATTTCTTAATCCTTTATTTATATATATATAAAAAAATATTGCTACTTCTGGAGCAAAATAAATGTATGAAAAATATAATACATTTTTCAAATTGAGAAATCATTATAAAAATGACATTCTTGTTATGTATCTTTAGACATCAATTTAATATCAAAATCTACACTAATTTTTTTTTTTTATATATCATCTCATGTATATTATCTACAAATAAATGTTTCACACAAAATAATTTTTTTTAAAAAAAAAATATATCACTAACACTTTATTTTATCATTTTAGGAAATGAATGATACAACACAATCATATATTCATTTGAAAAAAAAATCATAACTTGTTTATGTCTTTCGTTATAAAAAAAAATGAATCTTTCTCAATATACTTATTAAAAAAATCATTTAATAAAATATATTTATGTTATTGCTAGGCTGACTTTAAAGAGATAAAAAAAAAAATAATGCTAAAAATTAGGGAAATTATTCTCCTTATAAATGTTGTATCGAAAAATTGAGGAAATAAACATTGATCATAATTTCATTAAATTCTATATTTATGTACAAATCACAATCAAATTATAATTCAATGTTATCTCCATCAATTAAAATAATAGACGCATAACATTATGAAAACAAATAATATCAAT
The DNA here is from genome assembly GCF_000230855.2 of Cajanus cajan. Lineage (NCBI taxonomy): Eukaryota > Viridiplantae > Streptophyta > Magnoliopsida > Fabales > Fabaceae > Cajanus > Cajanus cajan. Next base: position 22,765,523 of record NC_138527.1, on the reverse strand, counting down.
TATATCAATAGGATTTGAAAACAAACCCTTTAAGATTCAATAACGTAACACATGAGTTCAATTACATGACAAGTTGCTTATTTCAATCAATTTAATCATGAACAATATCAAATTACAGATGTAGGAAAACTCATAATCTTTTCAAGACATCACACAAAACCTAAATAGGCTTGAAGACACGCTTCGCTAGTCATAATTTTTATATGTGCCTCAAATATCATTCAACATTACAATTATGACATTTACAAAATTATTTCACTTCCGGTGATAACCTCATTTATATCAAAGGATCAAATACAATGTAATATATTTATATCAAAATTTTCACTTCTGGTGAAATTTATTTTATTTTTCACTTTTCATATTATTTTCTCACTTCTAGTGAGAAAATTTATTCCTTCAATTTCATTTTTTTTCATCATTTTCCCACTTCTGGTGAGAAAAAAAAATAATAAAATAAAAGAGGTTGAACATTCTTCTTTGATATTGTCTTCTAGACAGATTTCAAAAATGTATGAAGAATTTCTTTATTTAATAGTGTCTTCAGGACTACTATAATGTCTTCAAGAGTACTTTGATTCGTAACAATGTAAACAATACAAATATTTGATAAAATTCTTATTGTAAAAAATGAATAGCTAACCTTGAAATATTTGTCTTGAAAAATATGACTTTCTTCAAGAAAATTCTTCACAACTTGTTGCAACACCAATAGATAAAAGACTATCGTGCTGATAACGTGTTATAAAAGGAAGAAAAAGTAAAGAGAAGAAACAAGACAGTATGAGATGGAGAAAAGAATCTGACTAGTGTATTATCTTAGGGAGATGAGTAACCTATTTATAAGTACATGTGGTAATTGAACAATTACACAATAAAGGAAATAATACATAACGGACATATGATGTTATTTTAAAATGTTTCTCATCATTATTATTATGTGTAAAAGAACTGAAGTTTTTTTTCCCAATAATATTTAACCAAAACAAGTACAAAGAAAATGCCAACAATACAATGTTTAAAAATTAGTTATTTTACTAAATTATCATACAAGGCAGGAATGAAATCATCAAAACAATAAGAATAAAGCTTAATCACCAAGCTAAACTATATCTCAAAGGTTAACCACTTGACAGAAGTACACATCAATGAAAATGTTTAACCTTTATAATATAGAAACTAAATCAACACTTAACTATTGATATTAGAAGCTTAAACATAAAACTTAATCACTCAATGATAGAAGCAATGGAAAAAGGTTTTAAAGTTTAATCATCTATGAAAGAAGCTAACATAACATATGTATAATCACTATAGACGAAAGCTTTTAGCAAAGTAAAAGTGTAATAAACCATATATAGCGATACAAATTTGTTGTCAATAAGGAATTTTTGTAAACACCTTGTGAGAACCTCGATAAACTAAACAACTCTAGGGATTTCTTCCAAAAAAGAAAATACAAGAGGCATTTTCTAAATCAGTGCAAACCATAAAAAAATAGCGCATCATCAAACATCTGTTGAATTCTTAATTCAATGTTGACCTTATATATGAATAATTATATATTAATGACACATTATGTCAAATTAAAGTAATCTAATGACGTATAAATTATTTTGACAGTTATGTATATGAAAGGTTATGGAACCTTTAATGTGTGGTAATTAAAGTGTAATTTTATTTGTTCATAAGTAAAAATAGAAATACCAAAAGACCATATAGCTATCTATAAATAGGTCTCCATATCACACGATGTTCTTTTTCTTTTCTGACATCCCATTGTCAAAGAAAGACAGAGAGATAACTAAAGGGTTCTTTCAAGAGAGTATGTCACTAGTACAAAAGAGGTGTACTACGTCGGGTATTTTGAGCTTTTTACGTCAGAAAACATACCGACGTAAAAGCGGGAGACGTAAATTTTACGTCGGACCTGCAAAACTGACGTAAATTTACGTCGGACATTACGAAATACGACGTAAAAATAGTAAAAAAAAAACAAAAAAAAACATAAGAATGCAAGCAGAACGGCCCGTTCTGCTTGCAGAACAAACCATTCTGCTTCGTAGAACTACCCAAAAGAAAACGCCCACTACCTATACAAATAAAAAAACCAAAAAATCGAATAAAACAGATAGCCATAGTAGAAATGCGAAATAGAAAAGTGCTAACAAAACCTTGATTCATACCTGAGGAGCAGCAACAATGTGCGAATGAGTAACAAAGAGTTCATCCCTCTGCAAAAGACAAAAAAATGATTCAGTAACAAAGGAGAGAGAGAGGGTTTACAGAGAAAAAAACGAAAAGTGATGAAGAGTGAATGCGTGCGGTGTGCCTCGCGCTCTCTTATTCAAATTTGCGTCCTTTTTTACGTTGGACCTGGTAGGGTCCGACGTAAAATGTCAAATCTACGTCAGATTTTTTTTACGTCAGATTTTCTTATTTCGGACGTAAAAGGGGTGACGTAATATGCTGATTTTCCACTAGTGTGTGTTGATCTAGAAGGCCAAACTATACAATTCTCTTATTATCATGAGTATAGGTACGCTTCCATTTATTATTTCTAGTGATTAACATGATAGATCTTGTGTTTTATATAGATGATAGTTTTCATCAAAGACTTATTTGATTTTAACAATTGGTATAAGAGCCATTTATTATGTTTGATCATTAGAATTATTTTGGGCATGCTTCTTTATTATAATATTATATATAAATTTAGCATTCATTTTTAGTTAAAAGAAATTATCTAATATATGTATCTTTCGACTATTATTGTAAGGAGAAAAAGATCTTGATTATTGGATAATTTTTTTATATATAAATTCTTTTATGTAATTTGCAACATATTTTTTATCTTGCAGTATCATGATTTCTTTTTCCAATATTTTGATTTCATTTATTTGTTGATAACATGTGCTTTATATACATAATAGTTGATTAAATTAAATTTAATTACTCGAATATTTTATTATGTAATTAATTGATGATTCTGGCATATTCTTGGTATATTACAATTTTTATTTTAATTATGATAATTGATTTCGATTTTAGTTAAGAATTTAATTTATTTTTAAATTAATATGTTCATATTATAATTGATTTCGATTTGAATTATAAATTTAGTTCATCTTTAAATTGAGAATTCATTTGATTTTAAAATGATACATTAACTACATATTATGTCGAATGTTTAATATATTAATTACATATAAAATTAAGAATTAATTTAATATGATTACATTATTATAATAATAATTGATTTTATAATCAGCTTAATTTTATTTATACACGGTAATATTTTTATATAATTGAAGAAAAGTTGGAATCAATGTACCATTATGAGTTTTTTATTTATTTACATGCAATAAGGGTTGATTGGTGTATATATACAAACAAAAATGAATAACTAATTTTTAAAGAAAAATTAATCAAAATCAAATACTGAAAAAAAAAGTTATATATATATATATATATATATATATATATATATATATATTAGGATTAATTAATGAAACAAAATGCTATTAAAGTGGCTTCTCTTGTTAATTTATTTTAAAATATAAAAGGTTGTGATCTTGTAAATTGTGTGTGTATTAGTCGGTCCAAATGAAGGTTAATATATTACATAATTACATGCATACTTATGATGATAATTGTGTAATAATTCTTTAGTTTTTATTATGTGTAAATAGTAAATCAGTCTAAAGGAAGGTTTATTATTTGACATGTTCTTATTATTAGCATTTTATTATCACGTCAATGTGTTATTGAATAGTTAAAAATTTATCCAAAGATAAAATGTCAATGTATTACCGATATCTTAAAATGAGATTTATTTGTATTTGAATTTAATTTTTTGTTTCTGAGACTTTTATGAGTGTATTTTGTTTTTTGTCAATTCAATTATGAATGATCCTACCAATATTACTGTCAGTGTCAACTCTATTCCTGTATTAAATGGCTCAAACTTCAAGTCCTGGAAAGAGAATGTCTTGATAGTTCTTGGAGTAATGGATCTTGATCTTGCGTTAAGGATAGACTCACCCCCACCTCTTACGGATATGAATACTTTTGAAAATAAAAGGGGAATGGAAATGCTGGAGAAGTCAAATCACATGAGTCTAATGATCATGAAAAAGGCCATTCTAGAAGCATTCTGAGACACAATATCTGAAAATATAAATATAGCTAAGGAGTTCCTTGTAGAAATTGAAAAGAGGTTTGTTAAGAATGAAAAGTTTGAGATATGTACACTTTTGGCGAACCTAATTTCAAAGAAGTATACGGGTAAGGGCAACATCAGGGAGTACATCATGGAAATGTCTCACATTGCTTCAAAACTAAAAAAACACTTAAGCTAGAACTCTTTGAGAACTTGTTGGTGCATTTAATTCTGATTTTTCTTCCAATACAATTTGCAGTTTAAGGTGAGCTATAATTGTCAGCAAGAGACATGGTCTTTGAATGAGCTCATCTCACATTGTGTTCAAGAAAAGGAAAGATTGAAGCTAGATAAGAAAAAAAGTGATCATGTTGCCTTTACCTCAAAATATAAGGGTAAGGAACTGAAAAGGAAAAAAAGGATAAGGAAGTTGCAGTTACAACACCACAAAGGAAATAACAAAAGAAATCAAATGAATATGAAGGCAGTGGTTGTTTCTTTTGTGAAGTTGTAGGGCATGTCAAGAAACATTACACTAATTATCATGCATGGCGTGCTAAGAAAGGTATGCTTCTTAACTTGATTTGTTCTAAGGTTAATTTAACTTCTGTACCTAGACACACATGATGGATAGATTCTGGTGCAATAACTCATATCAGTGTGTCTATGTAGGGTGCCTAAGTTGTCGAAAACCAAATGATGGTGAAAGATACATCTAGGTGGGTGACAGCAAGAATTTTCAAGTTGAAGCAATTGAAAAATTTAGATTATTGTTAAAGATCGGTTTTTATTTGGAACTTGATGAAACATTTATTGTACTATCTTTTATATGAAACTTGATTTCTATTTCTGTTTTGGATAAATTTGGTTATTCTTGTTCATTTGGGAGTGAAAAATTTAGTTTGTTTCATGATTCAAAATTGGTTGGTTTTGGTTCTTTATCAGGTTATGATAATCTTTATTTCATTGATACGATTACTTCATTTAATGAATCTTTACAATTAAGTACTTAAGGCATAACGAGAAAATTAACCAATGGGAATTCAGTTGCGTTATCGCACAAACGATTAGGTCACATCTCTAAACAGAGAATAGAAAAACTTGTGTCAGATGAAATTCTAAACCCTTTAAGTTTTACAGATTTTGATAATTTATCAATTGTATAAAGAGGAAACAAATCAACAAAAGGATATTTGAGGCTAATAGGACTTTAGAGTCTTAGAAATTATACATATAGATATTTGTGGACCATTTCCTACAGTGGCATGGAATGGTCAACAATATTTTATAAATTCATAGATGATTTTTCAAGATATGACTACATTTATCTCATTCATGAAAAAGCAAAGTCATTGGACATGTTAAAAAATTATAAGGTTGAAGTTGAAAACCAACTCAACAAAAGAATTAAAAGTGTTAGGTCTGACCGTGGTGGTGAATACTATAGTAGATATGATGGTTCAGGTAAACAACATCTAGGACCATTTGATAAATTCCTAGAGGAATGCGATATCGTCCCACACTACACTATGTCAGGTTCCCCTATTATGAATGGTGTTGCTGAAAGATGAAATAGAACACTTAAAGATATGGTAAAGAGTATGATTAGTCATTCAACTTTACCAAAGTCACTTTGGGGAGAAGCCCTTAAAACTGCAACATATATCCTTTACAGAATTCCAACAAAAGTAACTGGAAAAACCCCTTATATGCTTTGGACAAGCAAAAATCCTAGTTTAAAACACTTACATATTTGGGATTGTCCAGCTGAAGCAAGGCCTTATAGGACAAATGAAAAGAAATTGGACTCAAGAACTATAAGTTGTTATTTTGTTGGATACTCAGAAAGATTTAGGGGGTATAAGTTTTATGATCCCATAACTAAGTCGATTTTCGAATAAGGAAATGGGCAATTCTTTGAGAATGTCAATTTTGCAAGGAGAGATATAATTAAGGACTTTGTCTTTGAAGAGGAATATGTTGATATTCCCATAGGTTTTATTGGCATTGTTTAGGATCCTTCTCCTAACTTTGTTCAAGACACAACAAATCAAGACAATGTCGAACCTCCTACGCAAGAAATTGTTCCAGAAGAACAAACTCTTCCTTCTCAAGAACCTATGTCATTAAGGAAATCCACTAGAGAAAAGAGAAGCATAATACCAGATGACTATATTGTGTTTCTCTAAGAACATGAGGTTGGAATTGGATTGATGGAAGATGATCCAATTAACTTTTGTCAAGCCATGGAAAGTTTTAATTCTCAAAATTGGATTAATGGCATGAATGAAGAGATTAAATCCATGAGGGACAATGATGTTTGGATCTTGTTCCATTGCTAGAAGGAGCGAGACCCATTGGTTGCAAATGGATATTTAAGACCAAGCGGGATTTGAAAGGTGATGTGGAAAGGTTCAAGCTCGTCTTGCCGCCAAGGGATTTACTCAAAAAGAAGGTATTGACTATAAAGAGACTTTTTCTTTGATTTCTTCTTGTAGACACCCAATTTCGTCCGGGGTACCCAAACCAAGGACAAAGGTATACTAGACGAGACAAACGGCCCTAGAAGGCCCAACGCGTTGGGTTGCGTTTTTGTTATGATAATATCTCTCGTTACAGACCTAATTCTGATAATTCAACCGTTGAAATTAAAGATCCATGTATTGAGAAGATATCATCAAACTGTTAGCATGATCCAATGGTTAACAAATTCTCTAGAGGCCTCGTACTACAGTTGGAAAGAGTATCACGTATGACTCCTAAAGGTCCAATAGAGCACCTAAATGGGTCAAGAGCTCTAGAAGGACCAGAAAACTCAAAAACCTAATCTGGGGCACGGAACGGCCGTTCCTAATCTTGTAACAACCTGTTCCCCTTTCTAGAAAAGCTTCATGTTGGGTAGAGTTTTGGTTTTGATAATATATCTTGTTAAAGACCTAATTTTGAAGATCCAACTGTTTAAGTTAAAGATCAATGTATTGAGAAGATATCATCAAAATTAAAACATGATCTAATGGTTAAAGAATTCTCTAGAGAATTTGCACTGCAACTAGAAAATAGAAGTCTTATACCAAACAAAGTTTTTGTTCTAATAGTATATCTCGCTACAAATCTAATTTCAACAATCCAATCATTGAATTTGAAGATCAATATATTGTGAGGGTACCATAAAAGAACAAGCACGATTCGACGGTTAACGAGTTCTCTAGAGGTCTTGCATGGTGCCTAAAAAAATTGTATTTTTTGTAAGATTTAGTCTCACATCGGACAATTCTCTTATGTTTTTGCCTCCTAGATGACTATATAAGAATTCTTCTAGCTAAGGGATTAAGTACCTGAAGTTGCATAGCTTCCCCCTCTCTATATAAATCTTTGAGTGATATTGAGGCTTTTTGTAGAGCAAAGAGTTGCTAAAATGCGCCATGCTTGCATTTGGGAAGATTCCCTTATAAAAAGCTTGCTTCAGAGGTTCTAAATTATTTTCTTTTATTTATTGTTTTATTTTTTTTATTATTTTGTTTATTACTTTATTTATTATTTTATTTATTGTTTTATTTATTATTTTGTTTATTATTTTATTTATCATTTTATTATTATTTTTATTATATGCAATAAATAAATAAATAGTCATGTAGATAATAAATATTTTTGTTCTGTAAATAATTTTAAAAGGGGTAAATATTCAAATTATTATTTATTATTACGTTAAATTCGTCATAAAGTACTGAATTAGGGCGTTTTAAGGTGTCTAATACCTTTCCTATGCGTAACCGACCCCCGAACCTAATTCTAGTTGTTAAGGCTACAATTAACTTTTGAAAACCTTTTCTTTTTCTGATGTTTTGAGTAAAATATCAGTAGCGACTTTTAAGAACCTTTTTTTTCTTCAAAAAAACATTGATTAGAGATTAGTTTGGTTTTCGGGCATTCCCAAACCTATGAGGTTTTCAAACAGAAGTTCAAACTATCTGTGGGCAAGATTGGAATATTTGGGTTTCAACACTTTTAAAGACTCTTTCAGGACTATAATGGCATTAGTGACGCATTTCGATCTTAAGTTACATCAGATGGATGTAAAGATAACATTTCTCAATGGTAACATTGATGAAACAATGTATATGATGCAACCGAAAAACTTTGTTTCGAAAGATTCATAGAATTTAGTTTGCAAACTTAAGAAATCCATCTATGGGCTCAAGCAAGCATCTCGACAATGGTATTTCAAGTTTCATCATGTGATCTCCTCGTCTGGTTTTGAAGTGAATTTAGTTGATGGTTTTATATACCATATGCTTTATGGAAGCAAGTATATTTTATGGTTTTTTAAGTTGATGATATTTTGCTTGCCAACAACGATATAGATTTATTGCCTAAAACCAAGAGATTTCTAACTAAGAACTTTGAGATGAAAGATTTTGGTAATGCATCTTTTGTATTGGGCATACAGATGCACAAAGATCGTTCTTGAGGTACTCTTGAGTTGTCTCAAAAAGGTTCTCAAGAGATATGGCATGTAAGATTGCAAACTAGGTAATACCCCTGCGGCTAAGGGAGACAAGTTTAGTCTCGCCCAGTGCCCTAAGAATGACTTTGAAGAAAAGGGGATGCAAAAGATTCCTTATGCATCGGCAGTAGGAAGTCTAATGTATGCTTAGGTCTGTACGCGTCCAGATATTGCGTACGTTATAGGAATGTTAGGCAGATATTTGAGTAATCTTGGATTGGATCATTGAAAAGTAGTTAAGCGAGTCATGCGGTACTAACAAAGTATAAAATATTATATGCTCATATATCGTGGGTTGGATTAGCTTGAGATCATTGGGTATACTGACTCTGATTTTGCTGGATGGCAAGATAGTATGAAATCTACATCAGGCTATATATACATGCTAGTTAAAGGTGTTATTTCACGGAAGAGTGCTAAATAATCTCTTATAGCCTCTTCTACTATGGCAATTGAATTCATAGTGTGTTATGAGGCATCTAATCATCGAATTTGGCCACAAAATTTTGTCATAGGACTACGTATAGTTGATGGTATAGAAAGACCACTTAAGTTATTTTGTGACAATAAATCAACAGTTATATTTTTCAACAATAACAAAAGTTCAACAAAGTCTAAACACATATATATCAAGTTCCTAGTTGTTAAAGAAAGAGTTCAAAGTAAACAGTTGTCTATAGAACACACTACAAGAAATGTTACATATAGTGACATACAAAAAGTGTCACTATAGTTACAATATACATAGGTATAGTTACTTATAATTTTAGTGTTAATTTTAAATGAGATTTAACAACATATTTTGTGTATCACTATAACCTACACCCACACTTTTTAACAATATACTAACATATCTTATATTTATTGTGTGGATAAAAGTAGTTTTTAGTGACACATATTGTGTCACTATAGGGTGTATGTCACTATATGAATTTTTTTTTGTAGTGACATATTGACACAAACTCCATGGTTGCGGATCCGCTTACTAAATGATTACCACCCAAAATGTTTCATGAGCACATTGCTCATATGGGTGTTATGTCTTTAAGTGATGTTCAGTTTTAGTGGGAGTTTGTAATTTTATGAATGTTTCTATGACATAGACATATTTTTCAATATATGTATGGTTCAAGTATGTTTTTTGCAGATATAAAGTTTTGGTATATTGAAACTCTAATTTTGTCATGGTTTCATCTTACTAAGGTTTAAGGAGAACCTATTGGAATTCAACATGTTAAGATCACATTACATGAAAATTCCATACTTCACATCCATATCATGATTCATGTTATTCATTTGTATATGTCAACATATGTGACCATTGATGAGTTTAGTTACAACAAGTGTAACAAAGACTGCTTTGATCCTATGTTGGTATGATTGATGAATCGAATTGGTAAAAGATGCACTTGATAATTATATAATTATAAGGTTACACATATAGTCCAAGTAGGAGATTGTTGGATCCTTAATCCAACATTGGCCTTATATGTGAATAATTATATATTAAAGTAATCTAATGACGTATAAATTATTTTGACAGTTATGTATCACTACTAGAATTTATCTTATTACATGCAACTTTTCCTGCGAATTTTGTATTAAAATTTGCAGCAAATATTATTCCTACGAATTTTTCTACGAAAATTTATCTACAGGTAATACCATCGTGGATAATATGTTTTTGCAAATTTTAAAATTCACAAGAAATTTTCCTGCGAAAAAAATTCGTAGGAAAGTTTCCTGCAAAAAAAATCGTAAGAAAGTTTCCTGCGAATTTTTTCACAAGAAATTCTGCAAGAATATTTTTTTTACGAAAAAATCAAAGAAATTACAAATTCTATCAATAATTTTTTAACTTTCAAATGCTCACAATGAATTCATTCAAAACATTTGTTTCCACGCCTCAAACACTCTAAGATTGTAGATTATAAGCCTAACACTTAACCATACAAATCAACTTGTAAGGTAAGTGTTGCCCCCAACTTATATACTCTTTAGTTGTTTTATTTTCAATCGATGTGGGACTTAAAGGTTTTTTAAAATATTAAACTTATAAATTTAAATATTTTTTTTTATTTTTCCTGTGAATTAAAATTGGCAGGAAAATTTGCAGGAAAAGTTACTTGCAAAATTTTTCTACCATTTAGTAAATTTTACTTGCGAATTTATTATTGCAAGAAAATCTGCAAGAAACAAAATAAAATTCTTACAATATTTTCTGCAAATTTTTACCATGGAAAAAAATTTCTATGATCATTAAAATTGTAGCAAAATTTGCAAAATTTCTTGTAAATTATTTTTCATAAAAAAATTTGTAAGAAATATCTGTAAATTATTTTTCGCAAATAAATTCATAAAAAAATTTACAAAATTACTATTGCAAGAAAATTCGCAAAAAATTTCTGCGAATGTTTTTTTGTAGGAAAATTTGCAGGAAAATGACACTTTTCTAGTAGTGTATTTGAAAGGTTATGGAACCTTTAATGTGTGGTAACTAAAGGGTAATTCTATTTTGTGATGAGTAAAAATAGAAATACCAAAAGATCATATGACTATCTATAAATAGGTTAGGTTCTTAAATCACGCAACGTTCTTTTTCTTTTCTGACATCCTATTATCATGGAGAGACAGAGGGATAACTAAAGGATTCTCTCAAGAAAGTACGTGTTGATCTAGAAGACCAAACCACACAACTCTTTTATCATCATGGGTTCAGGTACGCTTCTGCTTATTATTTCTAGTGATTAACATGATAGATTTTGTGTTTTATATAGATAATAACTTTCATCAAAGGCTTAAGTTTAGTTTTAACAACATCATTACAATCTTTAGGAAGCCAATTGTAGTTGCTATGGGAGCTAGAGAGCATTGAGGTTATCAAAGCAAATATCTATGAGAATAAATGTGTAACCGTCAGAAGATAACCAAGAACCTTTTTCAAAGGTCTCAAAAACATTACAAGAAGGTCACCATCCTCAAGGAAACCAAGAAACGTTTCGAGAAAAGGCTGAAGACCAACAAGAATAAGTGTTTCTTCACCAAAACTTATTTGAATAATAATAATAATAATAATAATAATAATAATAATAATAATAATAATAATAATAATAAGGAATAATTGAGCATAAGTTTTCTCGAGAAAAAATTAGAAAATAAAAATAGGGAACAATAAAGATATATGAAGCGAAATCCAAAAGAAAAATATTAAGTAATGTTTTCTGATATATAAAGCTGATAGAAAATAAATAAACAAATAAGGACCTGGTATTATTCTAAGTTGGATTTTGGAAGGCAAGCAACTATGTGAAAGAAGTGTAATAATGTCGGATAATAGAAGTGGTTGATATTTGATCCATAATTTCTTATTCTTAATTTTAGTTTAATTTGTATTTTCTCTATATTAATTTATTTCATTAATACAATATTTTTTATCAATGGATTTTTGGATATTGTGTACATATCTGCAAAAGTTGGCTATCCACATCTTAAGTCAAACTTATAATACTTCAAGTTATGAATAAAATTGGGGTCTATTTGAACACATTCATTCAAATAAAAGAAATAGGATGGAACATCAAAATATCAGTGATCTTTTTTGTTTGTCACAACTTGAGGCCGAAGGAAATGTTTAATTATGTAATGTATGCTTCATTCATTGTTTATCATGTTTGATTTTTTTTTTCTTTTTTATTTTGATTATGAAAAAATTATTAAACTTAGGAATCTTTTGAGGAGGCAAAAATATAATCAATTTTGAAACACACTATTATTAAAATACATGAATTATTCAACTCGACTGAATTGAATCTTTCTTGAAAATACTTTCTTTGGATCTTTTAAAACCAATTTTTTTTCCTTCCAAAAACTACTACTTTCAAGGAGTCAAGCAATTGATCTCAATTAGAAAAACAACATGTGAAGATCATTTGTTTCAAATTCTTTTAATGCAAATGCAATAACAATATTATTATGCAAGAATTTAAGAGAGTTCAGTGAGAGGAAAAAAAAAACACTAAGATTTATACCAATTCACTTTTAACCTTAAAGGAGTACATATGTGGCTCTCAACAAGTCATTGTGATTTCCATTATGTACCTGTCTAAGGTAACTAGAGGGCCGAACGAGAGCTCCAGGCATATACTTTAGAGGGAGGAAGTACTTGCAAAAGGCACTCCGACGCTCAAGTTAGGACAAACACGATTCTCGAGAGTAATAAATAATAAGTGACATACCTCATTTTATGCGACCTATTTATACTACTTGTGATGGGCCCTGAACGTGGTGGGACTCTTCTGACACTTACGAAATTAGGTAATACGGTGCTAATCGGCTGATTATGCCTTAATCACATATTTGTCCTCGTTAGTCATGATTATCATCTTAACCACTTTGGCTTATCGGCTGTTGGCCGAGCCAAGAGGTGTAAGACCTGGTTTGCCTCTAAGTCTCGGCCTTTTGCCGAGGCAAGGCGTTGTAAGATCGGGTTTGCCTCTGGGTCTCGACTTTTTGCCTAGCCGAGGCATGGTTAGGGGGAATCAGCAAGATGCGCTATCTTGACCAAGCCTTTGACGGTCTCGTAGGTTCGTTATCACAGCCACTGCCCTGGCCGAGAGGTGTACCGAACTAACAGTCTATGCTTCGGTCATGTCGAGGACCGAGATAGCCGAGGTAGGTGCGTGAGCAACTTGTCTCAGTCGTCTCATCTCTGCCGTCGTAGTGGCCGATAGGGAGTCATGTGCTGCTCCACGTGGTTGGTAAGACCCTTCCAGTACACATTACAATCACCAAACTGTTTGCAATCAATTTTACAACAAAAAAAAGATCAAGACTTTCCTTAAACCCTATGAGAAAATCTTTCAACTTGAAAACCTTATTCAACTAACACAATATACTTTAGAGAAATCTTGTCACCAAAATACACACTATACCATATTCAAGTGTACAAGGAAAGATATAACCAACTTAACATGTAGACTTTCTACAAAATAAGTTCCTCTATCTTTCTCCTGTAGAAACACATGAATTAATTCAAAGATAGATGATGATGATCAGTCTAATAATCACAAAATTTTTCTCTTTGAAAAAAAATTATAATTTTAAAATGATTTAATTATTTTGGTTTAATTATAATTATGGTCCTGTATTTTTATATAAACTTTACCTTTTGTTTATATATTTAAAAATATTCTATTTTAGTCCTATACATACTATTTTTTTTATTTTCTTTAGTTTCCGTAATCTATTGTTATAGGAATTAAAATATAAAATTTATGAAACTACAGGGATTGAAAGGGAACAAAAAAAAATGTATAGAGACTAAAGTTAAATGTTTTTAACTTATTGGAACCAAAAGAATAATTAATTAAACCAATTATTTTCAAAGATAAAGAAATGTTTTGTTTGTAATAACAACAAATTCGTGCCAGAGTAATTTGAAGATGAAATAAACACACAGAAGAAAGAGAGGGTTGAATGTGTGTAAATTTATTTTAAGTCCTTTAACTAGTGGATAGTTATAAGTTAATAAAAGTTGTTCATCTAAAAGCAAGAGAGATAAGGAAAAGAATAAAAAATACTTTCTATTTTTATATTGGTGCACTTAATTGAGTTACTTTTGAACTCAAAGAGTTTTACTAACTTGAAAATTTTTACAAAACAAATATTCTTAACGTTATCCCTGACTACACCAAGTATTCTTAATGTCATTCCTAACCAAGACACAACTACATGTTCCAATATTTTTTAACTAACTTTTTCAAGCTTACAAAAACAAAAAAGGACAAATTTACTTAACCTAGCTAGTGCTACTAGAGAGAAATCTAAGAAAGATTGACAAAGGAGATAGCATTCATGCCTTAATTATTGAAACAACAGAAAACAAAACACTTATCAATTATTGAAAAGCAAAATATCAAGACACAAGCTCAATCCACAATGAGCCCGTCAGATATAGTCCTTTAGCCATGCGAAACTAGTAATCCTCCTTCTGAGCCTTGATAATTCGTCTACTAACATTAGATTGTTATTAGGCCCTGAATTATTTAATTTGATCAAATGAATAATTAATTATTAAAACAATCGATTTTGTGCAAGTTGGAAATAATTATTTGATGGTAATTGTTACATACACTTTTTTGGTTGTTATTTGGTATTTTTCCACTTCTCTTTTCTTTTCAGTTTTAATGTAAATTTATTTAAATAACCGCATATTTTTCTTCCTTTTCAAAGATTCTCCTTGTTCACATTTCTGCGTCTAATTTCAGTGCACTCATTTTGTTGGCACTTCCCCATTGACCCGAAGTGATGCATTTGCATAAAAGAGTTTTGGAGAGGAATATATGAGATGACAATTAGAAGTTTGCAAAGAAATGGAAGTCGAAGATGGGACCACTAGTACAAAAGGGGTCTTTAACGTTGGATATTTTAAGGATTTTACGTCAGAAACGGCTCCGACGTTAATGCGGGAGACGTAAATTTACGTCGTTTGTCATAGCCGACGTAAATTTACGTCGGACATGCCCTATGACCGACGTAAAAAAGGGCTTCAAATGTTAAAAAATAGACGCAAGAATTTACGTCGGACACACCATGTCCGACGTAAATTTACGTCGGCCAGTGCTAAGTCCGACATAAATTTACGTCGGCTATGGTGTAGTCCGACGTAAATTCTGGCATTTTTTTTTTAATTTTTGTTGTTTTTTGATATATCCAAAACCTGCATATAGTCCAAAATACAAAACCTAAACCAGGTAGTCTAGAATACAAATTCAAATTATATTTCAAAATTGAATGACAAAAAGAAAATAATATATGTTCTTACCAGAGATCGGTCGTAGGGGACGATCTGCTGGGTAAGATCGGCGAGCCTCCTTCACTGGGTACGCTTGCTGTTTCAAGGCGGGGGTGGTACCTGCAAAAGAGACTCCGATGCTAAAGTTAGTGTTTGTGGGTGTATGAGTCTCGTATAAGTAATGCACGTACCTTTGTGTGAATTTAGGGTTTTGTTGGGCCTTGGGCCTGAGATCAGTTTATGACCTATTTGGATGTCGAGCTGACGTTGCCTAGCATGTGTCCGAGGTCACGTCGCGCTGAGATGCCGAGCTCGAGCTCGGCATAGCGGTACGGGTAGTACACTAGCCCCCCGAGCTCCGAAGACCGTGGGTCAAGGAGTTAATGTCGAGCTCGGTCGGGGGCCGTGACCCTTTGCGTACGCTTCTCTCCTATGTTGCCATGTGTCACAACTGTCGCTTCGGATTCTAAAACGTATGGGCGGCGCGTTAATGGGGATGACGGTTACGCAATGATGGTAGTGCTTCATCATGATGGGGCCTCATTAATATGCCATCAGTCTTGTCCCCTTTGCTGACACGTGTAATTGCCGTTTTGAATTTGGAAAACCCTTTTTTCTCTCTCTCGCGCCCTTTCCCATTCATTTTACTCATTTTTCGTTATTTAGCTTCTTGCACACGCCGGTTTCGTTCTCCTATGTTCACTCTCCGTCTCCGCTTTCCCTGTCTCCATTCTCCTCCGTCGCCATTTCTGGCAACTGAGTTCTCCTCCTTCCTTATTGTTATTTCATTTGTCAAAAGTAGTACCAGGTACTTCGATTTCCCTATCCTTTCTTTCTTCTCAAATCTTTTTTTTTCTTGATGGCTAGTAATAATGGTACCGCTCCTTTCGTGCCGGCCAAGGGCAAGGGCAAGGCGCACGGCAAGGCGGGGGCTATCGGGACGGCCGCCGCCGAAAAGAAGAAGGGGGAGAACCAGCATAAGGAACCCTCTTTCGGCATCCCTGGCTATGAGTGGGTCAAGAGTGATGTCGGGGAGTTCCAAAGCGTCTTTAGGTCATTCATGGAGATCAATGCGATTCGAAAATCGCATAGAATCTGTGACCCTTCCGTTTCCAAGCTCATCCGGCTTGAACCCTGTCAGGCCGGTGAGCGTGTGTACATGGGGAGTTCTTCTGACCCTCCCCACTTTTACGTGTATCAGTGTCTCTTTAGGGATTTAGGCATCTGTCTTCCCTTCACCCAATTTGAGTGTGACTTTTTGAATTTTGTCAACTCGGCTCCATGCCAATTGCACCCCAATAGCTGGGGTTTTTTGAGGGCTTTTCAAGTCCTGTGTTCGACCCTAGGGGTAGGGTTATCTCTTCCTATTTTTCTCCATTTTTATCAGTTAAAACTGGGCGTCCTTCCTTATGGTTGGGCGTCTCTGAGTGATAGTAAGGCTGGGGGGTTGTTTTCTCTATACTCCCAGTCTTACAAAAACTTCAAACAAGAGTTCTTCCGGGTCGCGCTCCAGGGTGTCGACCCATTACAAGATGAGGTGTTCCACTTCGGTGGGCTGCCAAAGTTTCCTTTTTACTGGCGGCCGGCCCCGGCTCGGTTTCATGGGGCGGCAAACTTACAATTGTCAGCCTCGAATACCGCTGCCATTGCAAACCTTGAAGCACTCCCTCGTCCGTTGGATTGCAAGCTCGTCCTGTCGCTTGCTAACTCGGCGTACAAGGAGAGGGGTCTAGAGAGTGAGTATCTTGTCTTTTTTAGTTGTTAGGGTTCGTAAATTTCTTTTACTGATGTATCTGTTTCTTGTATTTGCAGGCATAATGGGCAAAAACAAGTGGCGCGAGTTGAAGTCTCACTACAACGTTGTCGAGATTGAGGGCCCTGAACCTCAGGAGGAGGAGGTTGCCCCCTTGGAGACCCGAAGGAAAAGAAAGAGATCGGGGGGACCTCTGCTCCTCGAGATGCTGAGGAGGTGACCTCCAAGGCCGCGGACGCTGGCGTGGTTGACCTCACTACGAGTCCTCTGCCTGAGGGAGCTCCCCAAGTGGCCGCTGAGGTGGTTGCCCAGGCCGCCGAACAGGTTGCGCAGGCCGCTGAGGTTGGTGCCTTTCTTTGTGGTTTTCTTTCTATACTGCCTTTTTCTTGACTTTTGACTTAGGAGAAAATTTTTGTCTTTTGTAGGTGAGGAATGTTGTCGAGGTCCTGGTAGCTCCGAGCTTGGAGGTGCCAGGGGCGAGCGCCCCCATTGCTGAGCAGAAGGCACCTGCTTCTGCTTCTGTCGAGACCCGCAAAAAGGGGCCGAGCTCCGAGGTTCCGATGCTTACTCCTCCAGCTTCGGCAGCGCCGTCTGGCACGTCGAAGGGGGCCCCCAGAAGCCAATACCTCGCCCACCGCTTTGGAAAGGATCGTTTTCTGGTGCGGTTGGACCACGTGAGCGCCTCAGAGGATATAGACTCACTGTGGAGCGCGGGGGTGACCTTGGAGAAATTCTTCCCTAAGGGTTTGCTGAGTTCTTTTGATAGGGCTATGATCGAGACGGTCGGGCCAATGGAAGGCCTTGATTCTGCTGAGATCTTCCTATAGAGGACAATGGCCATCGTGGACCACTAGAAGCATAAGTGGTCCAAGCAGCAGGAGGACCTGGCGAAGCTGAAGGGCCGAGTCCAGCCTTTGAAGGAAGAGAACAAGGCCTTGGCGGCTGCTCTCGGTGATGCCAAGCTGCAGAATGAGGCCAAGCTTCAGGCCACCAGGAGGGAGATAGAGAGAGTTCAGAAGTCCTTAGAGATTGCTTTGAGGCGTAATTAAGGCTTACGCTACCCAAGTGGGTGAGCTGCAGGAACTCGCCAGTTCATCCCGGGGTCGGGTGCGTTCCTTGGAGGACGAGGTGACTTCGCTGAAGGCGGATCTGGTGGTAGCGGCCGAGAAGCGTCTTTGTGACGAGGTGCTTCTTGGTGGGAAAGAAGAGGAGGTCGCCACTCTGAAGGTGGATCTTGCGAAGATGGCTGAGGTGAAGGCAGAGTTGGAGAAGAAATTCGTCGAAACTGAGCGAGCTGTCCTGTTCGAGCACAAGAAGGGATTCCTCAAGGCAGCTCGCCAGGCGAGACTACTTGCGCCGGGAGTTGACCTCTCTGCTATGCATGTGGAGAAAGAGGTATGATTCGGGAAGCTGGTGAAAGAGGACGACCTCCAGGACAACTCGAGTGAAAATTCCTCTACCTAGGTCATCTTTGTAATAGTTTATTTTGTTCTGCTTATTTTTTCTTTCCTCTTGGATTCATGTGTTGAACTCTTCAAACGTTGTCGTGTATATATAATTTTTTTAGGTTTTATCCTTGCGCTTTTGATGGTTCTATTTGACCTCTGAGTTTTGCGCTTATGTGTTAGGCTTAGATTTCGCCTGTATTTGTGATTTTAGGACGCGGTTAAACTTGGCTTAGTTTAAAGCGGTTTGTCTCTAGGTTTGAATTCAACCTCGACTTGAGATAGAAAATTTGCAATGAGGTTCGAACTCGACCTCAGGTGATTTGCAACAAGGTTCGAACTTGACCTTGGGTTAAAGTGAGATATTTTGCAATGGGGTTCGAACTCGACCTCAGCGGAAAGTAAGATGATTTGCAACAAGGTTCGAACTCGACCTTGGTTGAAGGTGAGATAATTCGCAATGAGGTTTGAATTCGACCTCAGGTGATTCACAACAAGGTTCGAACTCGACCTCAGGTGATTCGCAATAAGGTTCGAACTCGACCTTAGCAGAAAGTAAGATGATTTGCAACAAGGTTCAAACTCGACCTTGGTTGAAGGTGAGATAATTCGCAATGAGGTTCGAATTCGACCTCAGGTGATTCACAACAAGGTTCGAACTCGACCTTCGTTGAAGGTGAGATAACTCGCAATGAGGTCCAAACTCGACCTCAGGTGATTCGCAACAAGGTTCGAACTCGACCTTGGGTGAAAGTGAGATATTTCACAATGGGGTTCGAACTCGACCTCAGCGGAAAGTAAGATGATTTGCAACAAGGTTCGAACTCGACCTTGGTTGAAGGTGAGATAATTCGCAATGAGGTTCGAACTCGACCTCAGGTGATTCGCAACAAGGTTCGAACTCGACCTCGGGTGAAAGTGAGATATTTCGCAATGGGGTTCGAACTCGACCTCTGCGAAAAGTAAGATGATTTGCAACAAGGTTCGAACTCGACCTTGGATGAAATAAAATTATTCGTATCAAGGTTCGAACTCGACCTCGACTTAAGCTAATGCATTCGATGATAAAACAGAGTAGAATGAAGAAGTGATGATTGGAATGAGTCATTTTATTAATGTTATGTGTGCCTCGTTAAAAACCCTCTCAGCCAAAACCCATTTTTCTGTTTTTTGGGACAAAAGACTGAGGTGGGAAAAGAGTGCACAACTCATTCTTACAAGTTTAGCTGAAATAAAACTTAAGATACGTGGCATTCCAAGTCCGCGGGATGACTTTACCGCTGAGTTCTTCTAGCCGGTATGCCCCATTTTCTAAGTCTTCTACAACTCGGAATGGGCCACCCCAGTTGGGTGCAAGCTTTCCTTTTGATGTGTCTCTCCGTGCTTCGCCTAACAGTCGCTACACCAAGTCACCAACTTGAAAAGAGCGAGGTCGTACTCGCGTATTAAATCTTCTGGAAGCTCAGAGTTTGCAGGCTTCTTCCTGAATCCGAGCTTCGTCTCTAAGCTCGTCAATCAGATCAAGGTCGGCTACTATCTCTTGAGCGTTCTGCTCGCTTTTGAAGACCTGGCATCGGTGAGATGTCTCCCCAACTTCCACGGGGAGCATGGCGTCAGCTCCATAAGTTAGCCTGTAAGGCGTTTCCTGCGTCGTTGATTGGGAGTGCAATGGTACGCCTAGAGGATGCTGGGAAGTTCGTCATCCCATTATGCCTTAGCATTCCCCAGCCGCTTTTTGAGCTCTTGGAGTATCACCTTGTTTGCAGCTTCGGCTTAGCCATTGGTCTCTGGATGTTCTAGCGAGGTCGGGAGGTGCTTAATTCCAAGTTCCCGAAGGAAGTCTTTGAAGCTCTGCGCAATGAATTGTCGGTCGTTATCGGTGACAAGGGAATGCGGAATTCTGAACCTGCATATGATGCTCTTCCAGGTGAACTTCTGTACATTCTTAGTGGTGATCTTGGCGAGTGGGCATGCCTCGATCAACTTCGTGAAGTAGTCGATTGCCACCAAGAGGAATTTGAGCTGACCCTTTGCGGGGGGGAATGGTCCTAGGATGTCTATTCTCCACTGGGCGAAAGGCCACGGAGACATCATCTAGTGGAGAGCTTCGGGTGGCTGTCGATGCGTATTGTCGAACTGCTGGCAGCCTTTGCATTTTTGCACGTAGGTTTGGCAATCCAACTTCAAAGTGGGCCAGTAATATCCAGCTCGGAGTACCCTGGTCACCATCGAGCACGCTCCAGAATGCATGCCACACATTCCTCAGTGGATCTCCTCGACGACATAAGCAGCTTGAGGTGCGGTCAAGCATTTGAACAATGGGGTGGAGATGCCATGTTTGAACAGTTCGTCTCTGACAATTACGAACTTAGCCGACCTTACCCTCATCTTTCGAGCTTCATCTTTATCCTCGGGTAAAACTCCTGCCTTCAAGTAGTTCCAGATTCCTGTCATCCATCCTTGTTCTTTGCTGTCGCTGGTGTTGACGATCTTGTCATCTAAGCTGGGTGAATGCAAGGTCTCCTAGATGATGGTCTGATGCTGTCCAGGGAGTTTGGTACTAGTGAGCTTGTAGACCCCTAAAATTGTCCGGGTCGGAAATAAGACTCAAAGACTCTCGACGACCGAAGGAAAGTCAGCCGGAAGGACTCCTGGAAGACCCTAGGATGATTCTTTGTAGGTCTAGAAGTCTTAGAGTAGCTTAGAATAAGGGTGTGTGAGGATTGGAGCTCAATACGCCCTCCTAGAGGTTCAGTACGGCCGTACTGAATTCAGTACGGCCGTACTGTAGTTCAAAAACTCCGTACGGGCCGTATTGACTCCTTAGGCCGTACTGCGCCTCAATCCTATAAATAGGACGTCATTGGCTCGTCCTTCCACACATTTGGAGCATTTCTCCACCCTCTGGCTGAGTATTCTTGGGTTTTTGAGCTATTCTCTGCCCTAGAAATCTCTCCGAGAGCTGATCCGACTAAGTTCTTGAGTTCACGAGCCTTTAGCTTGAGACTCGAACAAGTCGAAGGGAAATCTCTTTGATTTCCATAGTTAATATTTATTTTTAGGGAAAGGAGTGAGCGAACGTGTAGTGGGAAGGAGCGCCAAAAAGCCTCCTAACTCCTTTTTGAATATATAAAAGCCCGCTTCGAAGGTTTCTTTCCAAATCCTTTCTTTTACCGCTTTCATTTATCGCTTTTTGATTGTTGCATTGCACGTTTAAAGCTTTCATCATGTAGATAGTTTACTTATAATCGTTCTAATAAATAGGGGTAGTTTAGTAATTTTACGCTATTATTTATGAAATAATCCGTCATAGGGAACCCGAAAGGGGCGTTGTGGGGTGCTAACACCTTCCCCACACGTAATCGACTCCCTTACCCAACTCTGGTTGTAATGGCCAAAGTTGATTTGCGAAAATCAATTGCCTTATGTCTTTTTCCAATGTTTTGAGTAAAACATTGGTGGCGACTCCAAGAACCCCTTTTTGCGAAAACCACTAATCCATGGAGGGTCCCGTTTGGGATTAACACGGATTGGTGAGAATCATTTAACAAAATTGTTAGTTCGATGAGGTCTCAATTTGAGAATAAGTCGTTCTAACAATCCATCATTTTTCAAAACTAAAAAGAGTCCAACCATCGTCGCGAATGCCAATGTCCGTTTCGGCGGGTGGCGACAGATGGCGACTCCGCTGGGGAAGCCTCGAGAGTCAGTCCCATTTAGTGATGGATTATTTCTAAAATGATAGTTTAAAATTACTTCATTACCCCTCGCTTGTATGATAATATGTTTTACCTAATTGGCTTTAATAACTGTTGGATGTTTAAATTTTCGCAATTGTTTGAAATATAAACTGCACACGAACCTTTGCACACAACAGTTCCCTCTATACCCGGGGGCATGAGTGGAAAGCCATAGGGAGTGGATGTTAGTACGGCCGGTTGTCGAATGGGTCTATAGGTGCCCGTAGACCGTTGTCGGAAAGCATCACTCAAGGTGAAAACCATGAACTCAAGTCCGACAGTGCGTCGGAGCTTTCCATCGACTTACGACGAGAGGGATTGGGTCCCTATAATGGGGGAACCTTGGGGGCCTTAGACCGGTGAGAACAGTTAGAACCTCCTTGAATATGCACTTGTCTATAGGATACCCCTACCTCGTGATTCGCTCGTAACTGTTCGTGGATGAGTGAATTGTTTGTGCATTGTTTATGTGACATTGTTTGAGCATACATTGCATTCTTTAAACATACAACATTCCCCTTTTAGAATAAGAATAAATAGGAATAAGAATCTTCCATTACATGGTGTTAACATCTACCCTCATCACATTCATGTAGGTAGTTTCCCTTTTCACCCAAAAAATACAAAAAACAAAATACCCAAAAAAAGTTATTTATCCAAACCAAGCAATATCATGCATCATCTTAGGAGCATCCTGAAAACATGATAATGCTTAGTTGAATAAACACAATGCATGCATATTCAATGCCATCATCTCATATCATGCATTCTTATCGAAGATCATGGAGGGATCTAGGTGCATTTCATAGTCATTCATTTGCACACATCTCTCCTAGTAATTCATTAATAATAGTAATAAAAAGAAAGGATTAATCGATGCATGTGTTCAGAATGGATCGCACTCCGTTTGTTATTAAGTGTAAGCCAACAACCGAGCCAAGCGAACGCACATCAACTCCGTTGTTGGTAATCAAGATGAATAAAGGGGAAGGTCCGACACCGTTGAAGATCACTGCTCCAAGACCTTTTCCCTACGAATCGAATAAGGCTGTGCCATGGATATACGACATCCATTCTTCTGCCGACAGCGATATCTCTAACATCGCTGGACTTGGGGGCATGACTAGGAGTGGCAGGATCTACACTCCCGAAGATCTTCATGATAAAGCTCCCAAGAATAAAGGAAAGGAAAAAGAAAAAGAGAAAACCGAGGAAAATAAAAAATCCGAGGAGGAGACTGACGAGCTGTTAAAATATATCCGACAGAGCGAGTACTCCATCGTGGATCAACTTCATAGGACGCCAACAAAGATTACTCTGTTGTCGTTGATCCTAAGCTTCGAACCGCATCTGCAAGCTCTGTTGAAAGTCTTGAACGAGGCGTACGTGTCGCACACTATCTCCCAAGACAAGTTTGAGGGGATTGTTAGTCACATCACGGCTAATGATCACCTCACTTTCACCGATGAAGAAATCCCCGTTGAGGAACCGAATCACAACAAGCCCTTGCACATCTCTGTAAAGTGCAAGGAATATCACATCGCTAAAGTCTTGGTGGATAATGGATCTTCCTTGAATGTGATGCCAAAAAGAACGTTTGATCAAGTGGCAATCAAGGGAATCCAAATGCGCTCGAGCAACATGATCGTCCGAGCTTTCGACGGTTCTAAAAGAGAAGTGGTGGGAGAAATCAATCTTCCAATCCAAATTGGACCCACCATCTTTAATGTCGAATTTCAAGTGATGGAATTACTCCCGCGTACAGCTGTCTCCTCGGCCGACCTTGGATTCATGATGCGAAAGCTGTTCCCTCTACGCTCCACCAGAAAGTCAAATTCATAGTGGGTGACAAGCTGGTGACCGTACAAGCCGAAGATGACATACTCATCAGCAAGCCATCTGCCATACCTTACGTGGATGCAGCAGAGGAAGCTCTAGAGACCGCCTTCCAAGCATTGGAGATTGCCAATGTCGAAACGTTTCCCCGAGAAATGAAGAAGGTAGCCTACATGCTCACCAAGAACGGATACTTGCCTGGACAAGGACTTGGCAAGGATTCCCAAGGAATTCCCGAGCTACCCATTATTAAGGATAATCCGGGGAAACAAGGGTTAGGATACAACCCTAATAAAGATCAAAGGACGAAGAGGAACCAAGATCCTTCTCGACGTTCTTTAAGCCAGATCTTTAGGAAGGTCGGTTCACAAGCGTCAAGGCCGGTCGTCGTCATCAAGTGCTCTTCTTCTTCCGATATGGATGTATAGACCTGATGACTGTTAGAGATCACTCCTCGGGGACAGCCCGACCCCCGAGCCTCGATAGGGCACATGTTTCCGCTAGAATTATAATAAAATCGTTCTTTATTAGTTCTTATTGCTTCTTTTCTTGCTTGCAATAAATTTCTAGACCACATTATTTTTAACCCTGTTTGAATAAGCATGAATGAGGTTAAAATCGTCTTAATAACAATAAACCCGCATCATTTTTATGTGGAAGTGTGTGTGACAACTTGGAGCACCTTTCCTTGGCCTCGACAAGTGCCATCATGGATAAAAAAGAAATCCTTTAAGGACAAAATCCTAAAAACAAAAAAAGCTCGGCAGGAAACCCAAAAAGGGGGCTGCGCAAAAATAAGAGCAAAGAACCCGCTAGGAATCCCACGAAAGGGTGACCTAGGCAAAAATTAGGGTTGCAAAAATGAACAAAAACAAAGGTCCGCTGAGACGCCACAAAGGGGTGTTTTAGGCAAAAATAAGGACAATCAAAAAGCAAAAGAAATCCATGATGGTACCATGAGCTGAATTCAAAAAGAAAGGTTCAAGGGAAACTATCTAAGTTGTCGAATCACAACGTCAATAACAAGACTTTCTTAACTTCATAAGAGTTTAATCAAACAAGCCTAAACACATGAGCCTACCTTGGCCAGCCATTCTTACAAAAACCGTTTTCAAAACAATAATAATCCCCTCTAAAACACAAACTTTTGAACAAAAATATCTTTCCTTTCTTTTCTCTTGTCCCAAATGATTTTAGAATAATCTAGTGGAAACATGGAGATATAGTGGTCAATAGGAAGGTTGATACGTCTTCTAAAGGAAGGGAAGGATCACTGGGTTGATGACACCAATCTCGATATAACACACATCATTCCTCGGTTACAGAAATCGGCAGCGCACAGCCCGTCTAGAGGAATGACAAAAATCCAAGCAAAGAAACGCATCGGTTAATTCTTTTGAAAAATAAATCAAATAGAATTAGGTGCATCATACCGCATACATGCATACAGATGATAGGTGTACTGGAAGATCACTTATTCTCTGTTTATTGAAAAAAAAAATGAACTTCAGAAAAAACAATGCGCCCGTACCATGTTCAGTACGCCCGTACTAAAATTAGGATTATGAACAAATTTTCAACTCAATACGGGCGTACTGAAATGAATACGGCCGTATTGGCCATAACGTCCACACCAATACGGGCGTATTGAATTCAATACGGCCCGTATTGGCCCATTCTTTTGTACATCAACAGTAAGATTAGTACGGCCGTACTGAATTCAGTACGGGCCGTACTGACCTAATTTTTCCTATAAAATCCGTAATCTCCTGCGTAAGAGGCTCACAGAAATCCTCCCTCACGTCGACGACAGAAATTCCTCCAAGAAGAGGAGGATAGGGAGAGCCATTCATTTTTCTAAAAACATTAACAAAATGATTAAACTTGCATTTTGTGCATCACACACACATTAGTTGCACATTCAAAGACCTTATCATGAGGCAGTCGCATAAAATAGAAAAATAGGAAAAATTTCTTGTGTATGACAGCAGCCAACAGAAAAAGTCGAAATCGACAAAAAAGGCAAAAAATTCAGAAAATCCAACAATCGTACAGAATAACTGAGCCTGGAGAGGCTTGCCGAAATAATACTCCCCAGAGACATCTCAGCTTGCACTCTTGGGCCGAATTCCCAGTGAAAGCTATCAGAGCAAGATCAGCAAGATTCCCCATTGGAAGCATGATCATCCAAACAAAATATCCGAGTCAAAGGACTTAGACTTCCTCAGTGGAAGATAGCTTTCCAACTCGAGCGACGAGTGAAGCTAAGCCTGAAGAGGCTTTCTAAATAATACTCTGGGATACATAAGATCCTCAATCCCCATTCGCCTACTCAGAGGCACTCCTTCAAAAAGAGAAAATCCGAAAAGATCAATAACCATTCCCCAAGCGAAATTCGGTATTCAGCTAAACACCGAACGTCAAGATAATCCGCCTAACAGAAGAGGCCAATCAAGATCAACACGACAGAATCCCCCAGCGGATAACAGCCTACGCAGAGGCAACAAAACCAGAAAATCAAAAAAAGTCACCCGAATAAGGATAACCGGGATACTCCACCAACGTCGAAATGACGTCAGCCAATCATAAGGCATCGCTCACCTCAGAAAGAGCATCTTTGTGTCTACATCCCCAAGGAATCAGAATTTCCCCAGTGGGCACCAACTACACAAGAACCTATGAGTAACTGCACATCCCCTAGACGGATCCCTGCGTTATCCAGCCCTCAGGGGCACCAAAATCAAAAACAACCGTCGAAGCAGCATCGTGGACTATGGAGACAAAATCATCACAAATCCCTGGAGAGGGCAAACTCACGCTACCAAAGTGACCAGAAGCACGAAGGTATGCAACCCTGGGGAGGGCAAACCGCAGACCCTGGAGAGGGCAAACTCACGCTACCAAAGTGACCAGAAGCACGGAGGTATGCAACCCTGGGGAGGGCAAACCGCAGACCCTGGAGAGGGCAAACTCAAGCTGCCAAGGTGATCAGAAACACCGAGGTATGCACGAGCCTGGAGAGGTGACGACTAATACTCAGCTACCGACGTCGTCAGAAACACGGAGGTATGCAGCTGCCAACGTCGTCAGAAACACGGAGGCATGCAGACCCTGGAGAGGGCAAACTCACGCTACCGAGGTCGTCAGAAACACCGAGGTATGCACGAGCCTGGAGAGGCGACGACTAATACTCAGCTACCGACGTCGTCAGAAACACGGAGGTATGCAGCTGCCAACGTCGTCAGAAACACGGAGGCATGCAAACCCTGGAGAGGGCAAACTCACGCTACCGAGGTCGTCAGAAACACCGAGGTATGCACGAGCCTGGAGAGACGACGACTAATACTCAGCTACCGACATCGTCAGAAACACGGAGGTATGCAGCTGCCAACGTCGTCAGAAACACGGAGGCATGCAGACCCTGGAGAGGGCAAACTCACGCTACCGAGGTCGTCAGAAACACCGAGGTATGCACGAGCCTGGAGAGGCGACGACTAATACTCAGCTACTGACGTCGTCAGAAACACGGAGGTATGCAGCTGCCAACGTCGTTAGAAACACGGAGGCATGCAGACCCTGGAGAGGGAAAACTCACGCTACCGAGGTCGTCAGAAACACCGAGGTATGCACGAGCCTGGAGAGGCGACGACTAATACTCAGCTACCGACGTCGTCAGAAACACGGAGGTATGCAGCTGCCAACGTCGTCAGAAACACGGAGGCATGCAGACCCTGGAGAGGGCAAACTCACGCTACCGAGGTCGTCAGAAACAGCGAGGTATGCACGAGCCTGGAGAGGCGACGACTAATACTCACCCTGGAGAGGGCAAACTCAACCTAGAGAGGCTACTCAACAATTTTCCCACCTGAAGACACTACAAGTCGGAAGGATGGCTTACTCCCCGGACAATTGGGTCAACTCCTTTACTTGTCAACCGGTACACCAAAAAAGCCGTTCGACTAAGTAAAGGGGGGGCAGCTGTAGACCCCTAAAATTGTCTGGGTCGGAAATAAGACTCAAAGACTCTCGACGACCGAAGGAAAGTCAGCCGGAAGGACTCCTGGAAGACCCTAGGATGATTCTTTGTAGGTCTAGAAGTCTTAGAGTAGCTTAGAATAAGGGTGTGTGAGGATTGGAGCTCAATACGCCCTCCTAGAGGTTCAGTACGGCCGTACTGAGCCATTTGAACTACAATACGGCCATAATGAAATCAATACGGCCGTACTGAAGTTTTTGAACTTCAGTATGGCCGTACTGAATTCAGTACGGCCGTACTGTAGTTCAAAAACTCAGTACGGGCCGTATTGACTCCTTAGGCCGTACTGCGCCTCAATCCTATAAATAGGACGTCATTGGCTCGTCCTTCCACACATTTGGAGCATTTCTCCACCCTCTGGCTGAGTATTCTTGGGTTTTTGAGCTATTCTCTGCCCTAGAAATCTCTCCGAGAGTTGATCCGACTAAGTTCTTGAGTTCACGAGCCTTTAGCTTGAGACTCGAACAAGTCGAAGGGAAATCTCTTTGATTTCCATAGTTAATATTTATTTTTAGGGAAAGGAGCGAGCGAACGTGTAGTGGGAAGGAGCGCCAAAAAGCCTCCTAACTCCTTTTTGAATATATAAAAGCCCGCTTCGAAGGTTTCTTTCCAAATCCTTTCTTTTACCGCTTTCAATTATCGCTTTTTGATTGTTGCATTGCACGTTTAAAGCTTTCATCATGTAGATAGTTTACTTATAACCGTTCTAATAAGTAGGGGTAGTTTAGTAATTTTACGCTATTATTTATGAAATAATCCGTCATAGGGAATCCGAAAGGGGCGTTGTGGGGTGCTAACACCTTCCCCACACGTAATCGACTCCCTTACCCAACTCTGGTTGTAATGGCCAAAGTTGATTTGCGAAAATCAATTGCCTTATGTCTTTTTCCAATGTTTTGAGTAAAACATTGGTGGCAACTCCAAGAACCCCTTTTTGCGAAAACCACTAATCCATGGAGGGTCCCGTTTGGGATTAACACGGATTGGTGAGAATCATTTAACAAAATTGTTAGTTCGATGAGGTCTCAGTTTGAGAATAAGTCGTTCTAACAATCCATCATTTTTCAAAACTAAAAAGAGTCCAACCATCGTCGCGAATGCCAATGTCCGTTTCGGCGGGTGGCGACAAAGCTTTGATAGGAGGTCGGCTCTGGTATTTTGCTCTCGCGGTACGTGATGTATAGTGAACTCGTCGAAGGACGAGATCTGCCGTGATGCCACGTGGAAATATCATTGCAGGAGAACATCCTTGGCTTGGTATGTCCCGCTGAGCTGCTCTACCATGAGTTTTGAGTCGCTGTTGCAACTCACTCTCTATGCTCCGAGATCGTGAGCTAACCTTAGCCCTGCGAGAAGTGCTTCGTACTCCACTTGGTTGTTTGTCACTTTGAAGCCAAACTTGAGAGATTGCTTCAAGGTGACTTGGTTTGGACCCTCCAGAATAATACCTGCACCACCACCCTTAGAATTGGAGGACCCATCAACATGTAAGATCCGTACCTGTTGTTCGTCGGCCGAGGTTGGAGTTAGTTCGGCCACGAAGTCTGCCAGGCATTGTGCTTTGAGGGGGCCGTGACTTTCATATTTGATGCCGAACTCGGACAGCTCTACTGACCACGATATCATCCGTCCAGCAAGCTTTGGCTTGCGCAAGATTTGTCTGATTGGGTAGTCGGTTTTGACAACCACCTGATGGCTTTGAAAGTAAGGTCGGAGATGCCGAGCCGCGGTGACAAGTGCCAGTGCCAGCTTCTCAATCATCTGGTACTGTTTCTCCGTGTCTTGGAGCCCTCAGCTAATAAAGTAGATCGGCGTCTGCACTTTCAGGTGCTCTTGTACTATAACTACGCTGATTGCGCCTTCTTCCACGACCAAATAGAGGAGGAGGTCGGCTTTGTGATCCGGCCTCTGTAGGATTGGTGGAGTTGTGAGGAAGGCTTTGAAGCTCTTGAAGGCCTCTTCGCATTGGTCCGTTCACTCGAAATTCTTTGGCTTTCGCAACAGGGTGAAGATGGGCCCTGCCTTCTTCGCTAACCTGGGGATAAAACGGGAAAGGGAGACCAACCTTCCTGCCAGGCGCTGGACGTCTTTCACGGTTTGAGGGCTCTGCATCTAGATTATTGCTTTGCACTTCTCCGGGTTGGCCTCTATCCCCCTGTAGTAATCATAAAACCAAGGAATTTACCTCCTCGGACGCCGAAGACGCACTTTTCTGGGTTGAGACGCATGTTGTGTTTCCTGATCTGGCTGAACACCTCGGCCAGGTCGGCAGCATGACCTTCAGCCGAAGTGGTTTTGACCACCATGTCGTCGACATAAACTTCCATGTTCCGCCCAATCTGTTGGTGGAAAACTTTGTCCATCAGTCACTGGTAGGTGGCCCCTGCATTTTTGAGACAGAATGGCATCACTCGGTAACAAAAGTTGGCGTGGTTTGTGATGAACGACGTATGCACCTCGTCTGGTGGGTACATCATGATCTGGTTGTACCTGGAGTAAGCATCAAGGAAGCTGAGGAGGGCGTGTCCGGATGCTCCATCAACCAGCCTGTCGATGCTCGGCAAGGGGTACGAGTCCTTGGGGCATGCTTTGTTCAAGTCGGTATAGTCGACGCACATGCGCCACTTCCCCGAGCTCTTCTTCATCAGTACCACTTTTTCCAGCCACGTGGTGTATCTGACCTCGTGGATGAAACCCGCGTTCAGCAGCTTTTTCGTCTCGGTGATGATGGCCTCTCGCCTCTCGCCACCGACCTTCCTCTTCCTCTAGGCCACTGGTTTCGCCTCCTTGTGAATTGCCAGCCTGTGACAGATGAAGTTAGCATCTATACCTGGCATGTCGGTGCTAGACCATGCGAAGAGGTCAGTGTTCTTGGCGATTTTGGCTTCGAGCTGTTGCCGTAATTTCGGGTTCAGTTGCTTGTTGATTTTTGTGCACTGCCCAGGAAGCTTTCCGATTTGGAAGTCATCGAGCTCGTCGATGGGGGTCGACCGTTCCTCTTCGGAGTCCGACCTCAGATCTAAGTCGGTGATGTCCACGTGGGCGATATGAGCCACGGTAGGAGGGTCACTTTTGCCGCGCTCCTCGGATGATGAGACCTTCAAACTATTGGCATATTACTGCTGAGCTATTTTCTGGTTTGCTCTGACGGAAATAATCTTGCCATCACTCCCTGGGAATTTCTTGGTGAGGTGCGGGGTAGACACCACTGCCCCGAGTTGGTTCAACGTCGATCTTCTAATGATGATATTGTAAGACGTGTTGGCTTTTACGAGGAGGTATCGGATCATGATCCACCTTGAGTCAGGAGAGGCTCCGAAGGTTGTCAGCAGGTTCACGTGCCCTTGAGTGTGAACACGCTCTCCTGCAAAACTGACTAGAGGTTCTGTATGAGGTTGGATAAGGGAGTGAGGGATGTCTAACCTGAGGAACGTCAGCCAGTATAGGATGTCAATCGAGCTCCCTTGGTCAATCAACGTCTTGTGCACCTCCCAATTAGCGACCTCCAGGACGATGACCATTGGATCATCCTGGTTGGGGCAGACGCCGGTGTAGTCGTCATCGGTGGTGTGCTTTGGTGCGAGGCCGAGGTGGTGGAGTGGACATTGTTGATGCTGCACAAATGTCGATCGCGCCGAGTTGCTAGAGCCTCCCCCTGCGAAACCACCTGCAATTGTGTTGATGACACCCCGTAAGGGGGCCAACCCTATTTCCTGGCTTACCTCGGCCTGCATTGCGCCACCAGTGTTTTGCTGGGATCTAGAGGGTTGGTCTATCCGGGTGCCTACGCCGCAACCTCGCCCTCGTCCTTGTCCGTTGTAGCCTCCACGGTGACCTTGCTGTCGTTGTATGTATTGCCCGAGGTGTCCTGCTTGGACGAGCTCCTCTATACGATCTCGGAGTGTACGACATTCCTCGGTGGTGTGACCGTGGTTTCTGTGGTATCGGCAGTGCTTTGTCCTGTCCGTGTTATTGGGACTGTGCCCAGGTGGTCGTAGAGTTAGCAGGTTACTGTTGCTGGCTTCCTCCAGGATGTGCACTCGGGGCGCACTCAGGGGGGTGTAGAAGTCGTATCTCCCCCCTTTGTTTACCCTAGCAGACTTCTTGAACTGACTATCATTTTTGACCTTCGTCTTGTCCTTGTGAGCATGGTCTGGCTTTGCCTGTGACTTGCCGCGAACCTGGCCACAAAAAGCTGAGTGCTCTTCCATCTGGATGTACCCGGCAGCTCGGGCACGGAGCTCGTCCATGTCACGGGGAGCTTCATGACACAGGCTGTCTATCAAAGGTCCGGGCTTGAGCGCGATGAGCATGGCGTGTAGGGCGACTTCAGGATTCAGATTCTGAATCTTGACCGAGATGCTGGCGAAGCGCTCCATGAATGTCCTTAGCGACTTATCGTCACCCTGCTTGAGACTGTCCAAGGCGGCCGACGTGACATGGTGAGGCCGACTCGTGGCATATTGATCCATGAATTGCCTTACCAGAGTATTGAAGTTGTCAATCGACTCAGCCGGTAATTGGGTGTACCAATTGAGTGCGGCCCCCTTGAGCGAGGTCGGAAAGACCCTACACAAAATAGCATCATCATTAGTGTAAAGATTTACCTGCGTAGTGTACAGGTCGATGTGCTCGTCCGGATCCGTCGTGCCGTTGTAGCGGTCGATGTGGAGAGGCTTCCAACCGAAAGGGAGAGGCGTTTCCATGATGCTGTCCACAAAAGGATGGCGACGAGAGCTCGCCCGATTTCCAGTGACCTGGGCAGGAGCATTGCTGACTTCATGTGTCGACCTGTTCATCGGTGCGTGAGATCGATGTGTGGCAGGTTGGGGAGTCGGTGCCCTAGGCCAAGAAACTTGTTGGTTTTTTTAGGCAAGCGCACCCAAGTCTCTGTAGTATGAATAAAAGGTTGTCGAACCTCAGGGACTTGTGAGATAAGCTAAGATTTCTATTATACTAATTGATGCTTATGAATTTGAAACTGGAATAATTACACATATTCGAATTTGATATAGATGATTTTTAAAGTTCAAGAAACCACAAAGTAATTTGATTCGAAGAAAAACAGATATAAGAAACAGTTGGGATTCGATTTCATCAATCTCCCTCCTATGCACTCCTATTGATTCTTTCTAAAGATTTCATTACTCATTGCCATTGAGTTCTCTAAATTTATTCAAACCCAATCCCTTGGCTTAAGAATGTCTAAGATATTTAACTCAATGAATGATTCCTCACTTCATTCGGTTAAATACCCCGCATTAAGAATCAGAACTTATTGCAACTACTAGTTTCAAGACCATCCCTGGCTCTCAAAACTAATAGGTGATTCGTTCCAAGTCTAGATTTAGAAAACGTTTTCCAACCAAATTCTAAACGCAAAATCAGAGATAAATGATCAGTTTATCAAAGCATTAAGAACAGGAACAAAATCACTGACATAAAGTAATGGATGATATATATATGAATCAAAGAGGAATACATAGGAGTTTGACGATTACATCTATCCCAACCCTAGAGATTAGCTCTCCATATTACAAGAAATCACCAAATTACAAGTTGAGAGGTAGAAGAAGAAGAAGATCCTTTGAAGATTCGTGTTCCCACGAGCTCTAGAGTATTCTGTTTTTCTCCTCTCTCTGTTCTCTTGCTTCGTACAGCTTGATGTTGATTTTTTCTCTCTCTTCTGCCCTTATATATGTGATAAAATTAAAATAGAGTGAACAGGAGAGATACAAATCCACTCAACGCCTTGAAACGGCTGAGCGGTTTCAAGACTCCTTCACCATGAAGTAACCCAAAGGGCTGAGCCCCTTGGATCCGCTGAGCGCCTTGGAGATCTTTCACTGCTAAGCATTCAAAAGGGATGAGTGCCTCAGATCCGCTGAGCGCTTTAGAGGCAGAAAGCACCCCCCCTTTTTCTTGGGTCAAATCCGCTGAGCGGATGGGAGTGGCTGAGCGCCTTGGAGGCAGAGAGCACTCCTTCTCTTCCAGGGGCCAATCTGCTAGGCGCTTTGAAGTGGCTGAGCGCCTTCAGTTTGGGAAGCTCTGGCCTGATTCCGCTGAGCGCTTTAGAATGGCTGAGCCATTCTTCTCCAGGTTTCAAAACCTACAAAATAAGCACCAAATTGGATCAAAGGCTTCCTATTCCCTGTACTAACATTAATCAAAAGTACCTCTTTGATTCTAAGCATATATAGATCAAAATAATATCAATATGTACACAATTTGTGCTAGATAAGTGTCTCAAGTGAGTATTTAATCAAACTAATTAAACACTTATCAAGCTACCCCCAACTTAGAAATTTGTTTGTCCTCAAACAAAAGGTCTTAATTGAGAGTATAATATAACTAACTTATCTATCCAGTGAATACTAAAAGTTTCACCCAAAAAATATGTTAATACATTTACATGATTTCACATGATTTCAAAGATTCCAATGAGGACATGTTTGCAAAATCCAGTGAGTACATGTTACTACAAATGGTGCCCACATAATAACAAAAATTATGAACATCAAGCATACTCAAGGGAACATCCACTTATCTTCCATTGTTTTCAATCCGAGGCACCAAAATTTTCCTCACCAAAGTGTATCTCTCAATGATATGTTGTGAAGGGTGAGTGTTTCTCTCATTTCATGCACCAAAACACGCTAAGTCTGATTTGTTACCCGTCTCCCACAAGTCTGTTGTTAAAACTAAGCATGGATCACTAAGGACTTAAGAGGGTTGTAATGTGGCCTGGCTATCAGAAATTTGGTGTTTCTTTGGGAATCTGAAGGCCTGTTTGACAAGAGACATTCTCACTCATATGGGTTAATACCAAATTCTTGCACTAGCTTGAATTCTCTTGACTCTTTAAGTCTCCTCCCTCTTTTGATTGAATTTACTGGTTCCTTCTCTTTCAGATTACACAAATTGATGAAATGGTAACAAGGAAACTTGATTTAAAATTAACTCTAAATAGAATTTTTGTTTTTGTTCTTGTTTTTGTTTTTGTTTTGTTTTTTTGTTTTTTGTTTTTACTGTAATAGAAATACACAGGAAACACACTTTGCCTGTACAATTCAGCTCCCACCACATGATCTCTTCATACAAGCTACCCCCAACTTGGTTCAAACCCACTTGTTTCATGAGAATGTCTCTTACCAACAAGGCTCAAGGACAATCATGGTTTTTCTTTGTAAGCTTAGGGGTTCTGTTTAGGGTTAGATTTAGCTGTTAAAGAGACAATGTACTTCATGGGTTGGCTTTTTGGCTACTGGCTAAATAAAATAACTGCCTTAGTAAATTTCATGCATAGCTTAACTGTAACTCATAAGAGACTCAAACAAAACTGACCGCATGAATCAATGATGACTCTCAAAGATTGAATTTTAACTGTTTGGCCCACTCACTCACACGGTTTGGTTAAGTGCCCTAGACATCAACAACTTCATACTCGTTCCAACTTCACTTGAACAAACTTGAAGCACATAATTAAAGTCAAAAATGTACAACCACTTGTGCAACAATGTAAATTCCCAGATTAGAAAACACAGTTCATTGAAAACTTGAATCATGAAATTGTTCCTTCCAAAAAAAAATTGTCAGTTAAGTTCCCAAAAAGAATTTTGTGTTTGTTTTTCCTTTTTTTTGTTTTTTTTTATATACATTAATGATATTGTCGTCCAAAAACTCTTTACCCAGTGAAGAGTCATTAAACCAAATCAAGAAATTAAAGTCCAAGCAACTAATGTACCCAAAATAAACTGCAACTTAAAGTACTGAAAATAAATGAAACAAACTGCTAAAGATACTGTAAAATAACAAAATAAACTGC
The DNA here is from genome assembly GCF_000230855.2 of Cajanus cajan. NCBI lineage: Eukaryota > Viridiplantae > Streptophyta > Magnoliopsida > Fabales > Fabaceae > Cajanus > Cajanus cajan. The sequence goes on along the minus strand of NC_138527.1, from coordinate 22,729,429 downwards.
TAAAGAACCCTCATGTGTCCTCCTCATCGTCCTCGTCTCCTTCTTCAACACCTTCTCTTTGCACCTCCTCGCCTTCTTCATCTTCATCTCCACCTTCTTGCTCCTGCTGCTCTTCCTCTCCTCCCTCAAAGTGTGGATTGTCCCCAGGCCAATAGAATTGTTGTTGGAAGGTCTCTAGGGATGGCCATTGGAACAAAGGGCCTCCATGAAACTGTTGTTGATGGGCATGGTACATGCTCGTGTTGAGAGACATCAGCGCTAGATGATTTGCTAGATTTTGTTGCTCAATATGGTGAAAATGAGCAACCATGAATTCCTGTCCAGCTACTACCTGGGAAGAGAAAGAAGATCCATGCCCTGGCCTCTGAGGTCTAGGCTGTGAAGCCTCACCTTGTTGTTCACTCTTGCAGTGGATCTTAATGTAGGCAGCATTAATGGGAGGCCGGAGAGATTTGTTTAGATTAACCGGAAGACGAGAGCCACTGAATAGACACAACCCTGTAATCAAACCTGGAAATCCCAGGGGTTTAGAAACACCTGTCAGAGAAGGAATGGATAGGACAGTCTTGTGTATTTCATCTGAGATGATGGAAGCTATGTCCACACCATCCTTTTGCAAAACGGAGTAAAGGAGAGTTTCCCGGGGCATGTTTAAATCAGAGATGTGTGTAAGGCAATACACATTACAGTACAGGAAGTTCTGCCAAATGCGTGCAATGGTGGTCAGATTCTTCCTAAGAAAAGAAACCGGGTTCCCCGTCACCCCTACTATGTAAATGCATCCTGGTAGACATAAAAGCTTGGCCATCTTATCAGCATTGAATGCCTAGGCCTTCTTTATGCAGCCGTATTCATCTAGACCATCATCTCCCAGACTGTAAGGATTACCCAAATACTCATTAATGGCATCCCTGGAGTAGCTGACCATAGCTCCTCTGACCCAGCTGTTTCTGGTCTTATCAGTCCTCTGGAGCGGGTAAGCATTGGCATAAAACTCCTTAATGATGTCTTCATTATATTTTTTCTCCGGAGTGGCCAATTTATTCCATTTCCTTCTAATCATCTCTCCTTGAAAGTCCACATACTCTCCTGCTTCCAACTCCACCTTCCTTTCAGCAATTATCTGTCGAGACTCCAGTTCTGTATACCGTTGTTGCTTTGATTTACTCATAGATCTCTGTCTGTCCAAACGGAATGGAGCCACAGATGGAGGAGTGGGTTCATCATTGTCAGAATCATGCGGAGGGGGATTTGAGGAAGCGGCCCCCTTCCGTTTCTTGCTAGCTGGAACCTCATGAGTGGATATGGATTTCCCCGTCTGCAATACATTCAACAAACAAGGAGCAAACACATGTGTTAAATTAAATTATTCAACAGGGTACAATGTGGGTCTCTGCCCCTAATCCGCTCAGCGCCTTGGAAGCGCTGAGCGCTTTGGCTCAGAATTTAAAAACTGTTACTTTTGAGCTTGAAACCTCACACTCCATGAAACCCTTTCACGAAAAACAGTTTAGGCTTAAAATGGTATGACATTAAAGATTCAAACCCTAATCATGTAATGCAGAAAGTCAAAAACCCTAACACGTAACCCATGAACCCTAATACAGAAATTCAAACCCTAAACATGTATGATTGCAAATTACCCACTAAGATGACAAAAATTTGAGAGCAGAACAAAGATTGAACCCTAACCAGAGTGGAGAAGATAAGAAAGTAGTTACCCATCAAAGCTATGGACTGATACACAAGAAGGAGTGAATAGAGACATACCTGGAATATGGATTTATGTTGTATGCACGAAGGAGAACAAGGAAGCAATGTGTAACGTGATTGAGAGTAGTGGGAAATGAAGTTTAGTCTCAATGTTTTCTGAATATGAAACGAAATGAGTAGTTGAATTAAAAAGAATTGGTCTTTCAACTTCTGAGAAAATGGGCTTTAAGTTATACATGGACCCAAACCCGAGATTCATCCGCTCAGCGCTTGAGAAGCGCTGAGCGCTTTAGCTCTAGAGAGCTTACTAAGTCCAGGCGTTGAGCGCCCCAGATGCGCTGAGCCATTTAGCTCCAGAGAGCAATGCTCTCACAAGGCGCTGAGTCATTAAAAAGCGCTAAGAGCTTAGGATCCAGAGAGTTCCAAAAAACTTTTTGTCCTCCCAGGCGCTCAGCCACTCAGAAGCGCTGAGCGCCTCGCTTCCAGAGACCCCTCTTTGAAATTTTTCATTTGAGGCGCTGGGCCATTCAGAGGCGCTGAGCGCCTTACCTCCAGAGACTTCTCTGTTTTGCTAACTGATATGAGGGGCTAAGCCATTGGGTCCTGGAGCAGAAATTCTTTTATTCCACATATGACTAAGTTTAACTCAAAATTCCTAGAGTTCTTCTACACTCATATGCAACAAGCACACATTGAACATAAAAGGAGAATGCAAAAATATCAAGCAAGCATATAAACAAGTTATCCTACATATTGAGTCCTAAACTCACTCTCTAAAACAACAACAAAACTGAAATTAAACATGCAAATACTAAATGACCAAAACCAATTTCAAAACATGTTGGCTGGGTTGCCTCCCAGAAAGCGCTTCTTTATTGTCATTAGCTTGACATTCCTTTAAGTCATGGATCATTGAGATGAGCAACAGTGGTGAGTTTCTCAACCTCACCACCCAAGTATGGCTCGACTCTTTGACCATTCACCTTCTAAGATCTCCCAGAATTTGGCTCTTCCAACTCCACTGCCCCATATGGCTTAACTGATTTGATCACAAAGGGGCCTGACCATTTGGACTTGAGCTTTCCAGGGAATAATCTCAACCTGGAATTGAACAACAACACCTGCTGGCCTGGTTGGAAATTTCTCTGGACAATCTTCCTGTCATGGTAAGACTTGACCTTGCTCTTATAGATCCGGGAAGATTCATAGGCCTGTAATCGCATTTCTTCAAGCTCATGTAGCTGAAGCTTCCTTTTTTCACCTGTGGCCTTCAAATCAAAATTTAATGCTTTCAAAGCCCAATAAGCCTTATGCTCCAACTCAACTGGGAGATGACAGGCTTTCCCATATACAAGTTGAAACGGAGAGAGTCCAATTGGAGTCTTGTATGCTGTCCTGTAAGCCCAAAGTGTATCATCCAATTTCAAAGCCCAATCTTTCCTTGAGCTGGCTACAGTCTTTTCTAGAATTCTCTTCAACTCCCTATTAGACACCTCTGCCTGGCCATTTGTTTGAGGATGGTAAGGTGTAGCTACCTTGTGTCTCACACCATAGTGTTCTAACACCTTTTTCAGCTGTGTGTTGCAAAAATGAGAACCACCATCGCTAATGAGCACCCTTGGCATTCCAAATCTGGTAAAGATGTTCTTCTTGATAAACTTGATCACCGTTCGTGCATCAGCCTTCTGAGTTGCCATAGCTTCCACCCATTTAGAAACATAGTCCACAGCAACCAGAATGTACTCATTAAAATAAGAAGATGGAAGTGGTCCTACAAAGTCAATTCCCCAACAGTCAAAAACTTCTACTTCAAGAATGTTTTGTAAAGGCAGCTCATGTCTTTTGGAAATTCCTCTGGTTCTCTGACACTTATCACAATTTTTGCAGTGTTCATGAGAATCCTTAAAGAGAGTAGGCCAGTAGAATCCGGACTGGAGAATCTTTGCTGCTGTGCAATCTCCATTGTAGTGACCTCCATAAGGTGAGTTGTGGCAGTGCCACAAAATATCCCTGATCTCTGCACCTGAAACACACCTTCTTAACAAACCATCAGCACCAATCTTAAATAAATAAGGATCATCCCATACATAGTAAGTGGAATCCTTGAAGAATTTCTTTCTCTGCTGCCAATTTAAATCTTCTGGAATAACCCCGACTGCTTTAAAATTTTCCATATCAACAAACCAAGGCCTTTCTTGCACAGAGAACAATTTTTCATCTGGAAATTCTTCATGGATTGCACTCTCAAGTATGGTCACCTCTTCATTTTCTAGCCTTGACAGATGATCTGCAATGTGGTTTTCACAACCTTTCTTGTCTTTTATTTCTAAATCAAATTCCTGTAGCAACAGAATCCATCTTATCAACCTTGGCTTGGAATCAGATTTAGTTAGCAAATATTTGATAGCTGCATGGTCAGTGAACACAGTAATTTTTGACCCAATCAAATAAGAACGAAAATTTTCAAGTGCATATACTATTGCAAGTAGTTCTTTTTCTGTGGTTGCATAATTCATTTGAGTCTCATTCAAAACTTTACTCGCATAGTGTATGACATGAAAAATCTTGTTTTTCCTTTGACCTAGAACAGCACCTACTGCATAGTCACTAGCATCACACATTAGCTCAAAATCAAAGTTCCAATCAGGGCTAGTGATTATGGGTGCTGAACACAATTTTTGTTTTAAGAGTGAAAAAGCAGACAAGCAATTATCATCAAATTTAAACTTAACATCCTTCACAAGGAGATTGCTAAGCGGTTTAGCGAGCTTTGAAAAATCTTGAATGAACCGCCTATAGAATCCAGCATGTCCAAGAAAGCTTCTGACCCCTTTCACATTTGTTGGTGGAGGAAGCTTAGAAATGACCTCCACTTTAGCTGGATCCACCTCAATACCTTTCCCAGAAATCTTGTGATGGAGAAGGTTAGGAGGAGTGGAAGATGACTTCTCCTTAGCTCTCCTTATGCACGGATCTTCTTCAAGGAGATGGAATCCATAACTTCAAGCACTTGATGGTGGATGAATCATGGATTGGAATAGGCTTAAGCCTTGGATGGAAGCATCCAAGCTCAAGGATCAATGGAGAACTCACTTCAAAGAGAAGAAAGAAGGTGAACTTCCTAAGGTTTTGAGGTGAAATCTTGGTGACTTTGAAAGGAGAAACTCGGCACTAAAGGCTCTCAAATTTCATTCAATATTCAAAGTGAGTACAATAGGTGAAGGAGGGAACATATATGCATCCGAAAATATGAATACACTTGGCGCCACATGAGTGGTCACCATGTTGGCGCCAAGATTTGAATTCAAATTCAAATCTTGTCACACATGTGTATGACCGGTCCCATGAGTGCTTGGTGCATTTGGTTTTGATTTAGTGTGCATTTAGGGTTGAATTTGAGTCTCACATGTTCAACCAAGGTGGCATGATCCATGTGACTCAAAATGCAACTTAAATGCATGCTAAATTAAACCTAGTTTACCCTAATTTAACTAAACTAGTAATCCTCCTTTAATCCTAATCTAATGGCCTAATTATAATGGTCCAACAATTACAATGGAAAGGAAAATTTACAAGAATGAAAATGAGCCCAATATTGGGTACCAAAATCCCTAAGGCCCATGAAGCCCAAAACTAGGCCCAACAAGCCTAAAACCTAAAATGATACTCTATGTGGTCCAAAATACAAGACCAAAATATATGATACCTATACTAACATGATGTATACAAAACATATGAAAATAGCTATAACAAAAGTATGGCCCATGAAAAGTTTAAGCCCATCTGGCCCATTGGGTCCTGACTGGCCCAAACCTTCATGTTTAGCCAACTCCTCTTAGATCTTTGAGTGTGTCACCTCTTGCATTCTCAAGTATGATTCCATCATCTTGTGGCCAAGCACTATTCCTTCAATCACCATAAAGTGGCATTTCTCCCAATTAAGAACCAGATTTGTTTCAACACACCGCCTTAGTACAATGTTGAGATTCTCCAGACATGTATCAAATGATGCTCCAAACACAGAAAAATCATGCATGAAAATCTCTATACATTTCTCAACAAGATCAGAGAATATGGCTAAAATGCACCTTTGAAATGTGGCTGGTGCGTTACATAATCCAAATGGCATTTTCCTATATGCAAAAACACCAAAAGGACATGTAAATGCTGTCTTTTCCTGGTCCTTCGGGTCCACTGCTATCTGATTATAACCGGAATAACCATCCAAGAAGCAGTAGTAGGCTTGACCCGCCAACCTCTCTAACATCTGATCCATGAAGGGTAATGGAAAGTGATCCTTCCTTGTGGCCTGGTTCAGCTTCCGATAAGCAATACACATCCGCCAACCAGTGACTGTCCTTGTAGGAATTAATTCATTCTTGTCATTCATCACCACTGTCATACCCCCCTTTTAAGGAACCGCCTGAACAGGACTAACCCATGCACTGTCGGAGATAGGGTAAATCATGCCAGCTTCAAGTAGCTTAATCACCTCTTTTCTGACCACCTCCTTCATTGTTGGATTGAGGCACCTTTGAGGTTGTGCTACAGGCCTATAATCCTGTTCCATCAAGATCCTGTGCATACAATATGAGGGGCTAATACCTTTGAGATCAGACAGGGTCCATCCAGTAGCTCCTTCATTCGCCTTCAGAACCTCAACTAACTTCTTTTCCTCCTCCACAGATAAGGAACTGCTGATTATAACTGGTTTACCACCACTTGCTTCTAAAAACACATATTTGAGATGGCTTGGCAATTGCTTCAACTCTAACTTTTGAGGTTGAGACTTTTCCTCCTTGTTTAACTCTTGTACACTTGTAGAATTAGGGGAAATCTCCTTTGCTTTGTCCAACTCCTCCAAACACTTCTGAATTTCTTTTTCTTCCTCATTATTGATTTCACTGACTGCACTCATCAATGCTTTCTCCAATGGTGTAGCTACTGAGAATGTCTTTTGAGCTTCCATACACAACTCATCAATCACATCCACTCTGAAGCAACATGCCTTATCACTTGAATGTTTCATGGCTTCAAATACATTAAAGTTCACTTCATCATCCTGAACTCGAACCTTGAGTTTGCCATCATCAACATCAATGATGACCTTGGCTGTCTTCATGAATGGTCGTCCCAAAATAAGAGGAACTTCAGAATCCTCCTCCATATCCATGACAACAAAATCAACTGGGAACCAAAACTTATCAACTTTCACCAAGAGGTCTTCAACAACACCATGAGGATACTTTATGGATCTATTAGCCAGCTGCAGAGTCATCCTGATAGGTCTCACCTCCACCTCACCTATCCTCTGTAACATAGACAAAGGCATCAGATTGATACTGGCTCCTAAGTCCAACAATGCCTTCCCCACAGAAACATTGCCAATAGTGACTGGCAAAGTAAAACTCCCTGGGTCTCTAGACTTTTGTGGAAGTGACTTCTGAATTATAGCACTGCAACCTGCCTCCAGCTCCACTATTCCATCCTCACTCAATTTCCTTTTCTTTGTCAGAAGCTCTTTCATAAACCTTGCGTAAGATGGCATCTGTTCCAAGGCCTCTACAAAGGGTATGTAGATCTGTAACCTCTTGATTATATCAAGGAACCTTGCAAACAGGCGTTCCTTGTCTTTCTTTGACGGAGCATGTGGGTAAGGTAGATTCTTCACAGGAAGAGGCCTAACAACTTCTTTCCCTTTCTTCTTACTCTCCTCCTTCACATCTCCATCTTTGTTCTCATTTTTCTCTATCTCTTTTTTATTTTTTTCATTTTTTTCTGCCTCTTTATTCAACTCCACCTCTTTCTCACTTTCTAACTCAACTCCACTCTTTTCTTCATTTCCTCCATTATCATTTTCTCTCAAATTATCGCCAATCCCCTTTCCTATCACCGTACCTCTCCTGGTTGTAATTGATTGACAATGCTCTTTAGGATTGACTTGTGTATTGGCAGAAAAATTTTTGCTTTGTTGATCTGCCAATTGCTTGTCTTGCTGCCCTATTTGAACTTCCAGATTTCTGATAAAAGCTTCAGTATTTTTCTAGTTAGTTGTGGAAACCTGGATAAATTGTGTGAGAGCATCCTCCATTTTTTACAACCTGTCTGGCTGATAAGAAGACTGATTTTGATATGGTTTCTGTGGAGGTTGCCTTTGTGAAGGCCCTACCTCTTACTTCCACCCAGAATACTGATTCTGATTATTCCTCCAGCCTTGATTCTGATTATAATTACCAGAGAAATTCCTTTGCCTTCCTGGATTGTTCATGTAATTAACTTCTTCCTCCTGTTCTGATTCAGAAATGGTGCAATGTCCATTTGGATGACACCTGCACAAAAATCGCATCTCATCACCTGTTGAGGGCGTGAAGATGATCCTACTTGAAGTTTGGACATTTGCTTCTTTAACTCTTCCATCTGCTGAGAAAGGAGTTTATTCTGAGCTAAAATTGCATTTTGAGTATCCAGTTCCAGAATTCCCCTTTTTGTGGGCTGGCTCCTATCATGGTGAGCTTGGTAATCACTGGCTGCCAAAGCATCAATAATGGTGATTGCTTCCTCAGAATCCTTCATCATCATAGAACCACCTGCAGAAGCATCCAATAGCATCTTTGTCTGTGGTCTTAACCCATTACAGAACATGTTGAGTTGTGCCACATCATCAAACCCATGATTTGGGCATTTCCTCAACAAAGACTTATATCTCTCCCAAGCTTCACACAAAGGTTCATCAACACCTTGAGAGAATGTTGCAATTGCTGATTTAGCACTTATATATCTGGAAGGAGGAAAGAATCTTGCCAAGAACTTCCTTTCTACATCCTCCCATCTGGTTAAGCTCTGATTTGGATGGGCCTGCAGTCATGTCTTAGCCTTACCTGTCAAAGAGAAAGGAAATAATCTCAAATAGACCGCTTCTTCATCTTCTCCAGGCACACCCATAGTGCCAATAAGCTCATAAAAAGTAGATAAATGTGTGTAGGGATCTTCATGGTTCATCCCTGCAAATTGATTGGCAGTAATAAGAGATAGTAATGTTGGTTTCATCTCCACCCCCTTGGTTGGTTTGGCTATACTGGAGAAGTGCCTAGGACCCAATTGATGATTGTATTCTCCTAAGAGTCTCCTTGGCTGATGATGAGGTCCATTACCACCCGGTCTTTCTTCAGCCATTGGTTCAGGAATAGAGTGTTGAGCTGAAACAGAGGTGGAAGTACCTTCCTATTCCTGTCTCTCCTGTTCAAGCTTCCTTTGTCGCCTTCTTCTACTATTATTTTTCCTAGCTATTTTCTCAATCTCTGGATCAAATAGCAATTGCTCAGCAGGAATTTTACCTCGCATACAAAGACTGGCTTAAACAGAAAAGTTAGAACAACAGGTAAAGAATATATTTAACACAATGAAAACAAAACAATATATACAACAAGCTACAACTAGAACAATAGAAATTACAACTATCTTGACATAAGTACCCAGCAACGGCGCCAAGAAACTTGTTGGTTTTTTTAGGCAAGCGCACCCAAGTCTCTGTAGTATGAATAAAAGGTTGTCGAACCTCAGGGACTTGTGAGATAAGCTAAGATTTCTATTATATTAATTGATGCTTATGAATTTGAAATTGGAATAATTACACATATTCGAATTTGATATAGATGATTTTTCAAGTTCAAGAAACCACAAAGTAATTTGATTCGAAGAAAAACAGATATAAGAAACAGTTGGGATTCAATTTCATCAATCTCCCTCCTATGCACTCCTATTGATTCTTTCTAAAGATTTCATTACTCATTGCCATTGAGTTCTCTAAATTTATTCAAACCCAATCCCTTGGCTTAAGAACGTCTAAGATATTTAACTCAATGAATGATTCCTCACTTCATTCGGTTAAATACCCCGCATTAAGAATCAGAACTTATTGCAACTACTAGTTTCAAGACCATCCCTGGCTCTCAAAACTAATAGGTGATTCGTTCCAAATCTAGATTTAGAAAACGTTTTCCAACCAAATTCTAAACGCAAAATCAGAGATAAATGATCAGTTTATCAAAGCATTAAGAACAGGAACAAAATCACTGACATAAAGTAATGGATGATATATATATGAATCAAAGAGGAATACATAGGAGTTTGACGATTACATCTATCCCAACCCTAGAGATTAGCTCTCCATATTACAAGAAATCACCAAATTACAAGTTGAGAGGTAGAAGAAGAAGAAGATCCTTTGAAGATTCGTGTTCCCACGAGCTCTAGAGTATTCTGTTTTTCTCTTCTCTCTGTTCTCTTGCTTCGTACAGCTTGATGTTGATTTTTTCTCTCTCTTCTGCCCTTATATATGTGATAAAATTAAAATAGAGTGAACAGGAGAGAGACAAATCCGCTCAGCGCCTTGAAACGGCTGAGCGGTTTGAAGACTCCTTCACCATGAAGTAACCCAAAGGGCTGAGCCCCTTGGATCCGCTGAGCGCCTTGGAGATCCTTCACTGCTAAGCATTCAAAAGGGTTAAGCGCCTCAGATCCGCTGAGCGCTTTAGAGGCAGAAAGCACCCCCCTTTTTCCTGGGTCAAATCCGCTGAGCGGATAGGAGTGGCTGAGCGCCTTGGAGGCAGAGAACACTCCTTCTCTTCCAGGGGCCAATCCGTTGGGTGCTTTGAAGTGGCTGAGCGCCTTCAGTTTGGGAAGTTGTGGCCTGATTCCGCTGAGCGCTTTAGAATGGCTGAGCCATTATTCTCCAGGTTTCAAAACCTACAAAATAAGCACCAAATTGGATCAAAGGCTTCCTATTCCCTGTACTAACATTAATCAAAAGTACCTCTTTGATTCTAAGCATATATAGATCAAAATAATATCAATATGTACACAATTTGTGCTAGATAAGTGTCTCAAGTGAGTATTTAATCAAACTAATTAAACACTTATCAGCGCGGTTGGGGGTTGAGAGACCGAGTGCCCCTCCTCTTCGTGTTGACTACTTAGTTGAAGGGGCTGATCAGAAGGGTGCCGAGGAAGCTGGGCGCGAATACGCTCATTCTCTGCGCGCCGCTAGGTCATCCTCATTCGCGGTACGCAGCACCGCTAGGTCAGTTTCGTGCTTGGCACGGATGTTTTGCAGATCGGCGGTGTGTTGTTGCCGCATCTGCTTGACCTCTTAGATCAATCTTCTCAATGTTGCTTCGTTGTCCATGCGTGTCGTGTGATCTACGTCGTCTGTTGCTCGTCTACTATGGCTTCGGGTGAAAACCATATGCATGGCCGATAAGAGTTGTCTTGATCAGCCCCACGGTGGGCGCCAAATGTTCTTACCAGAGATCGGTCGTAAGGGACGATCTGCTGGGTAAGATCGGCGAGCCTCATTCACTGGGTACGCTTGCTATTTCAAGGCGGGGGTGGTACCTGCAAAAGAGTCTCCGATGCTAAAGTTAGTGTTTGTGGGTGTCTGAGTCTCGTATAAGTAATGCACGTACCTTTGTGTGAATTTAGGGTTTTGTTGGGCCTTGGGCCTGAGATCAGTTTATGACCTATTTGGATGTCGAGGGGACATGGCCTAGCGCGTGTTCGAGGTCACGCCGCGCTAAAATGCCGAGCTCGAGCTCGGCATAGCGGTACGGGTAGTACAATATATAAATCTTAAAAAGAATAAATTATGACAACGTAAATCCTATTATCCTAAAAAAGCTATAAAACATATGTTTGTCAATGCTATCAAACTAGAAACATAATATCTAACTAACTAAACTTAGAAATCTAACTATTATATACTTTGAAGAAAAAAAAGTTGCCCATTGTTCTCTTATCTTGATGATCTCATCTTCGACCAATAGAGATGGATCTTGAAAGACCTGAAACATTAATTTAAGTGTCATTAATATGCAATGTTAATTATCGTAAAAGTAAATATACTTAAATAAATTTTGATATGAATTACTTGTGCCCAAGAATCAGTAATACCCGCAGAAACTATGGCTCTCATCCAATACATGATGTAATAGCCACATTCAAATGAGTCTTGTTGCTTATTACACTAAAATGAGAAACAAATAACTATTATTTCCAAAGTCAATAAATTTAAATATTATTGCCTCTATTAATTAATTTTCTAACCTTAGGGTATATGAAGTGCAATGTCTTTGATCTGCCTCTTCCACTTAAAATATTAGCTCCAGACACGATTCTAATTAATTGAAATAAAAACAAATGTTAGCCAATATATATAATTATAGTTTTAAAACATAATGAAAAATTTTAGTTACCCTTGTAATTGGCATTTAATTTCATGGCTTGGTTTTCGATGTAGTGAACAAAACCACACCACGGTGTATTCCTTAGGAATGATTACCATTAACTGCCAATGGGACCTACATTGTATGACAAACAAATTAGTTATAAAATTACCATGATTAAAAATCCAATTAAAAAACTAACCCCTCAATATATGAAGCCCTGTATATATCTCTTCCTGATTCACTCATCCATGTTTGCATATATTGCTGGATCTGGACCTGAGTGTTTCCTGATTTTTGGATGGATTGAGGCTCAATAAATCCATATACTTGTGCTTGTGCTTGCTCCACACTCAATTTGTCCATGTACCTAACACAATTAATTATTATAAGTTAAATGTAATTATTGTAAATTTAGACTCATAAAAGAAAATATCACTTACATGGCCCACAACTGTATGATAGATATATTTAACATGGAGTTTCCCCCAACAATCTCTAATGCATCAGGCAGGGATATGTATAGTGGAACATCAGAGCTATCAACTCCAAAAACTCTAATGTCCCACTGCAATTGAATTGGTTTCTTCTTTAATCGTGGTAATATGGTTAGAAGCCTAGATATGGGATCATCCTCAGCTTCTGCGATATTAGCATGATCAACATGAGGTTCTCTCATGACCTCCTTATTACGATTGATAAAATCCTAAAGAAATAATCAAAATTAGTTAAACAATAATAGAATTATAAGAATATAAAAGAGAAATAATAGAATTACCTTTGCCCGTGCTGAAAGCGGCATTACCAAATGTTTTGGCCAAGCTAAGAATGTGCCGGTTGCCTGCCCCACTAGTTGAACCTCTATATTGGGCATAGGCACTAGAATAGCAGCATCTTGAACTTGGTCAACCACAACCCGTGTCCAGTCTGGTTGTAGAGGGACACCATGGATGGTTGAGCCACCCTCAAATACTCGGCCAATAGCCACTAACTGTAGGGGGTCATCCTCAACATATAACTCACACTGGTTTGGTACATCAGTGTTAGTCTGTTCCCCTGAGAGATCTGGAGCAACATAACTCCCTTTAGTGCTGACTCGAACACCATCATGAGCAACTACAGTCTGTTGCTGAGAACAAGCCAAAAGTTTAAACTTCAGTTCAAACTCTTCTCGAATGTTTTTCAATTTCTCTTCAAACTACATCTCCATTCTCTGCATAGCCTCCTGACTGCAAGAGTCAACAATACTGCTCCTCGATGGTCGTGCACCAAAGTAATCTCGGTGACTCCAAGAACCACCAACACCACGCACACGCCATGCGTGCTCTGGCCTTCCTATGGCTGTTGTGAGGATATCATCCCGACCATGGGAAATAAATGATCCCTGGGTGGTTTGCTCAACTAAACCCTCCTACAACATATTAACAATAAGTATACCCTAAACTACACTTATGAATTAAATGAGTTGAAATGAAGAGTCTTAGTTTGTATATTTTTACTTACTATTTTATCAGCAACGACCCTTGCAGACTCAAAAGTCATTTGCCCATCTGATTTTGTTCGGGCTGCTATCCACATCTCATAGCGGGGAGGTGACTCCACACGGTCAACAGACTTAACCCCTGATGCCTCTGCCCTAGCCTTCATCATTTTCTTTTTTTTTTTAATTCATATCCCCCTCTTGACAATAGATGGGGTGCATCATTCTTGCTCTGTCATTCTTGGGCAGCTACTCTTTTGGGCTGCAATAATACAAAAAAGAAAATGAGATTAATTAAAATATACCTTAAGTATTTGTGTCAATGTAAGAGTTATCAATAACTAACCTGCCAAGAAGGGTTCAATCGAGTGGCACGAAATTACATCCACTCCTCATCAGTGATCTGGTACTTTAGATAGGGAGTCTTATTTTGTCATTCTCCAAATACATTCTCCTGTGTCAAGAAAGTCTTGAAGTCTCTCCACCTGGTGGCAAGGGCAGATAACATCTTCCTCCTCATGACCTCAGTGTTGGGAATGTCAAAATTTTGCTATCAAAATAACAACAAATAATAAATAATGTATTTAAGTTATATAATATTGAAGGGATGTGAAAGTATATACCTGAATATCCTGCCACATGAGGTTCTTGTCAGCCTCCTCAATGTCATCCCATGATGGAATGATAATAGAAACATGACGTCAAGCTAGGACTCCCAAATAGCTCCTAAACTTGGCAGCATTTGGGCCTGATGCCTTGCCAGAACGAGGATCCACCTCAACTGGTGTCCTCTCCTTGGCAATGCGTCTAGTTGTCAACCCAGACAATCGGGTGACAGATCTACCTTCCCTCCTTCCACTACCAGACCCTGAATCCTCCATAATCCTGAAAAAATTAAACTCTCATTATTAAAACAACGAATTAACTGAATAGACAAATAAAGTAAAAAATATAATAACAATATAGCAACAAAACAACTAACAAAAAAAAATAATACACAAACAGAAACCTATTAGGTTGGTATGTTTTCCCATATTCCTTCATCATGATCACTTCGAATAGCATGTATTTCGTCCACTTCATTGTCCACAATAGAACCAAATGATCTGCTTGACAAACACGGTGTCTCATGCATATCTAGAGACTCATCTTCGTGAGTTCCATGCATGGTTCTTCCTTCGAGGACCACTGACCATTTCTCATTACATGGATCCCTGACATAAAAAATTTGTCTTGCTTGATATGCCATAATAAAAGGTTCATCCTTATAACCGACCTTGTTCAAATCAACCAAAGTAAATCCTAAATCATCTGTCTGCACACCCGTATTACCATCAACCCATTTACACTTGAACACAGGCACTCTAAACGTAACATAATCAATTTCCCATATGTCTTGTATGACTCCGAAATAACTCATGGATGCTGTAATGGGATTTTTATCTTTAGAACTAGCAAAGTGCACAGCCTCAACCTGAATTGTAACCCCACTGTTTTGTACTCTACTTTTGTCATCTTCTATCTTTGTATAGAAACAATATTTGTTAATGTCATACCCACCAAATGTAATGACATCGTTGTTAGGCCCACGAGCAAGTCTCAAAAGTGTATCAGAAGCATTAACCTCATCGTAAACCTTTTTCTTAAACCAAGCTAAGAAACTCTTGTTATGTTCATTCAATACCCATTTCTCATTCATTCGGGGGTGTGCTATCTTGATTTCATCTATGTGTTCAGATATGTAAGAAATTACTTCATCAGCGTTGTTCAATATGTACAAATATGCTTGGTCAACTTCTGTTCGACTCACAGTTCTAATCTTTAAACTTCGAGTACCCTTACCAAAATGTTTCACATCATGTCGAGTCTTAAGAATTCCTATTGGTTCTGATTTCGACATATACCCTAAACAAAACTCAATGGCTTCTTCTGCAATGTACCTCTCCACAATAGAGGCTTCTGGGCAGTATTGATTCTTGACATATCCTTTTAAGATCTTCATGTATCTCTCAATAGGGTACATCCATCTAAGATAAACCGGGCCACACAATCGAATCTCCCTAACCAAATGAACTATCAAATGCACCATGATATCAAAAAATGAAGGTGGAAAATACATTTCAAATTGACACAAGATTATGATTGCTTCATTTTCTAACTCATCTAACTTTACAGGGTCAATTACTTTGTTGCAAATGGCATTGAAGAATAAACACAATCGGGTAATAGCAACTCTAACAGAAGATGGTAAAATGTTACGAATAGCCACAGGAAAAAGTTGTTGCATTAAGACATGACAATCTTGAGACTTTAGACCAATTAACTTCAAATCTTGCATAGACACCAGACTCTTAACATTTGAGGAGTACCCTTGTGTAACTTTCACACTGCGTAAGCACTCACAAAAGCTTTTTTTTCTTTTTTTGATAGAGTATGACAAGCTGGAGGCAAGTAAGTGCGTCTTCCAATAGACTGAGGATGTAACTCAGAACGTATACCCATATCCACCAAATCTTGTCATGCTTTCACTCCATCTTTAGTCTTTCCTTTGATGTTTAGCAATGTCCCAATTACACTATCAGAAACATTTTTCTTCACATGCATCACATCTACGCAGTGTCTAACATCTAGCTTGCACCAATAAGGAAGATTAAAGAATATTGATCGTTTCTTCCAGATATTTCTCTCAGTTGACTTCTTTTACGTCTTTCTAAACATAATGTTAATGTTCTTCACCCGCTGATATACTTCTTCACCATTGCGCGGTGTCGAGGCAATTTCATCCTCCTGACATCCATTGAATGCTTTCTTCAATCTACGGTATGGATGACTACGAACAAGAAACTTACGATGCCTAGTGTACGCAGTCTTTTGCTCATGTTTCAATTGGGTATAACTTGTGTTTTCTTCACATATAGGACATGCATAATGACCCTTCACACTATACTCACTCAAGTTATCATATGCTAGAAAATCATTTATTGTGCAAAATAACATTGCACACAAAGTAAATTTTTCTTCACGATATGCATCAAAGACCTCCACTCCTGTCTCCCACAACATTTTCAAGTCATCAATCAATGGACTAAGATACACATCTATGTCATTTCCTGGTTGTCGGGGTCCTGATATCATCATAGACAACATAATATATTTTCTCTTCATGCATAGCCAAGGAGGCAAATTGTAAATGACCAACAAAAATGGCCATGAATTGTGTTTACTACTTAAGTTCCCATAAGGATTCATGTCATCTGTAGCTAGAACAATTCTCAAGTTTCTTGACTCTGCACCAAATTCTGGAAATTTTTCATCAATCCTCTTCCATTACGGAGAATCAGCTGGATGTCAAAGAAAATTGTCACATTTTCTACCATTTTCATGCCATGTGAGGTTTTTTGCATCCTTTTTAATGGCAAACAATCTTTTAAACCTAGGTATTATTGGCAAATACATAAGACCTTAGCAGGGGGACCCTCTATTTCTTCCTCACCACTTCCATCAATTTTCTTTTTGAACCGCAACAATCCACATGTCGAACACACTTTCAGTGTAGCAAAATCATTTGTATACAATATGCAATCATTAGGGCACGCGTGTATCTTCTTATACTCCAAACCCATTGGACATAGTATCTTTTTTGCCTCATAGTTGCGATTAGGTAACGTGTTATCTTCTGGAAGCATCTCCTTCAACAACTCCAACAATTCTGTGAAACTTTTATCAGTCCAGCCATTTCTTACTTTTAAGCTAAACAATCTTAAAGTTGCTGATAGTCTTGTAAATATACTGCATCTTGGGTACAATGGTTACTCAAAATCAGACTTTAAGGTATCATACACATGTGCTCTTTCAAAATTTTCTTCACCAACATCATGTATCATCTCTTCTAAATTATCGTTCATCCCTTCAGAATTTTCAGTTGTTGACACCGTTGAAATGTCTAATATTTCTCCGTGCCATGTCCATATTGTATAACTCTTCACAATACCAAATATAAATAGGTGATCATGTATTTTCCCAACTTCCTGACGTATCTGATTCAAACAACGAACACATGGACAATAATAAGCCCCTTTGATGGGTTTCCCATTTTCTCTTGCAAATTGCAAGAACTCTTCAACTCCATTTATGTACTCTTGACTAATGCGACTTGCATTCATCCAACTTCGATTCATTATCTATATATTAACATAAATTAACTATTGACTCAGTTATTCATAATTTTTCTAACCTAAACTACAACCCTAAAAAATCAATAGTAATTTCGGATAAAATCGATAAATATTTCTACTAATACGATGGTAAACTAAAGGTCAATGCCTAAAAATTCCTTCTTTAATGCATCTGGAATGGCCCGTTCTGAAACTAGAACAGGTCATTCTAGATACACAATTAACACAAATTTAATGCGTCTGGAATGACCCATTCTAAAATCAGAACGGCTCGTTCCAGCTGCAATACTTTTGTGTTAATTGTTTATCTGGAATGGCCCGTTCTGGTTTCGGAATGGCCCGTTCCAGATCAACAATTAACAAACAACAAATTCAAGAAGAACGGCCCGTTCTGAACGGGCCGTTCCAGATGAACATCTAACAGAAAATAAAGAAAATAATGCGTAGAAGAAACTAACCTCAAACGTGGAATGTGCAAACTCTTAGAGACTTAGAGAAACGTGGAATGTGCAAACAAACGAACAAGAAGAATTTAGAGAGTTTTTGTAAACAAGGCGCTCGCGGAAAGAGAGTGAAACGTTGGGGGCATATATTCACTAATTTACGTCGGACTCCCCCTATCTGACATAAATTAGTAACTTTTTATTTACGAAAATACCACCGCGTATTTATAACATCGTATTTTCATTTTTCTGACGTAAATTAAGTAACGTAGTAACCTATTTTTGCACTAGTGGACTCACAATTCTGAAACATTATCATAGTAGAAAGAGGCAATCTCAATGTTTTTTTTTTTTTTTTAATTGCTCTCGTTGGTTTCGTAAAGATTATTTTAAAGATTATACACGAAGGCTACGTGGCTTTTATTTCTTGTTGAGATTTAATTTGGGGGATTTCAAGTGTTAAGGAGAAATTCAAACACTCCTAATTAGGTATGGTATCCCTTAAATCCCAATAACACCAAGTGAGGTATCTTTGATTATGTAAATTGATTATATAATGAAAAAATTTAATTAGGTTGATTGAAAATTAGATATAATTATCATGGTAAAAAAAATCCAATATAAATTGATTATGCAATTTTTTTAAAACCTTAAACTCGTTAAAATTAAATTTTGTTAATGATTATTAATTCAATTGAATTTTTTCTTGAATGTATTAATTTGTTCAAGATTCATTATTTCACATTGATAATGTATTGAAGTATTCATTGAATTCCTTTCATATCATCATGAGAGACACATTAAATTGAGTTACCATTTATTGGGATTGAACTAGACTGGTACTATTGTATTAGAGGTTAAGTACATATTATAAGATTACTAATATAAGAAAGAATTTTTTTAATCTAATGGATTCACATAATAGTTAAACACATTTTCTTTACACTTCGTGAAAAAAATCTATTATACTGAAAAATTTTGTATTTGATTTTCGTTATATATAAAAACTCTTTAGATCAATAACAATCATGATATCATAAGTAGGATTCTTTGACTCAATAACATAATTTAAAAAACAAAATGATATTGATACAATTGTGTATAAAAATGAAAAATAGAACACCGATATATAGAGCTTATAATTACGAGTCAGAATCTAAAAAGGATAGCTTCTATGGTATAGATGTTCCTTATGTTTAGGAAAAGCATTGTAAAACAATAGGGTGGCTATGTAAAATAGGAGTTGTTCCTGTCGCATACTAGGTTGAAGAATAAACTTTTATTTTTCGTATTTGAGAAAGAATCCGAATCACCTTTTCAAGATTTTGAGTATTTAGATGACTATTAAGGCATATAGCATTTTGGATTTATTAAGTTTATTCTAATTCCCTTTGTCTTCTCCAAAGTAATATTGCAAAAGTAAATATGCAGTACTATAATTATATGGAGACAATGAGAAATGGTTGCCACGTATTTTGGTATATTATCAAGATCTTATATATACTTTGACACTTAATGGATAAGAATTTTACCCCGTACACGTATTTACACAACTACAACTTGCATAATATTATTAGTTTTTCTCTCCACACACTATGGATTCAAGGATGAAATAGATCCAATTTGTCAAAAGTTTGTCATCTTACAATATAATCTTAGTTATTTGGTTTACCATTTTATAATTAACTTAAACATGTTTAAGATTCTTGTAAATATAATAATTTAAAAAAAACACTTTTGATCTTTGCAAGGTTTTTTCACAAACTTTTCGTTAATTACTATACGATTTATATCCATGTAAATATAGTTATTTTTAATTTCTTTTTTATGTGTGCATACAAATTATAGCCTCTTTTGTTTCTAATCTTTTCAATTGAGTAAAGAAGGTCCTGAAGCGTGCATTAATGTTATATTAGCTCCTAAAATTAATAAATTGTAAAATTAATCTTGAAATTACAAATTCACAATCATATTAGTCTAAAATTTTAAATATATATATATATATATATATATATATATATATAAACAAAGAATAGTTATAATAATACTGTTGTAACTTTTACTAAGTATTATACCGTTTAATAACTTTATATTATATGTAAATTTTGCAAAACCAACTATTAGATTGAAAGTTCTTTACTCGTAGATCATATATACAAAATTTTATATTAATCCAAGATAATTTGATACTTCATTTTTATAAAATAAAACTGACGTAATATATTCATTTCAAAATATACTAAAATATGAACACTTTGATTACCTCTAAATTGTTGTTCAATTTTAACAAAATTTGATATAAACATATAAAGTGATATGAACTTTCAATTTAATAGTTGGATTTACAAAATTCACATTTAATATAAAGTTATTGAATGGTGTAATACTTAGTAAAAGTTACACTAGTGTTATTATAATCCTCCTCATCTATATATATATATATATAATAATAATAATAATAATGAGGGATCTGTTTACTCTAAGAGTAAGTTTACTTAGACTTATTCCGTTCAATAACTCATGCTCTATATCAAATATCAACAATCCAACCTTTGAATTTAAAGTTCTTAATGCATAGATTAAATTTGCAAATTTTTAAAAAAATTTAAAAATCATTTGATACTTCATTTCATTAAATTCAAATCAATGTATAAAATAATTTTATGATTATCCGTCAATTTGAATTAATGAAATAAAGTATCAAATGATTTTCAGATTTTTTAAAAATTTGTAGACTTGATTTATGTATTAAGAACTTTAAATTCAACGGTTGGATAGTTAAAATTTGATGTAAAACATGAGTTATTGAACAAAGTAAATTTATGTAGACTTATTCCTAGAATAAACTGATCACTTCTCATATGTAATTAAAGGAATTATATTAATATAATTAAATACTAAAATGATAGTAAATAATCATATTTAAAGACTCATTTAACATTTCAAATACTAATTTTACAATTTTTTTAGTTTTAGACTAAGATAATAGGCCCTTCTAAATTTAAAATTCAAAGTGAAAATGCTTACTCTTTCCAGTTATATAGTGGTTGTGTTTTCAATCCATGCTTTTATATCCCTGAAAAATATAACGGTTTTTTTTAATCCCTGCCATCAAAAAGACAACAAACAAATTACATGGAATATTGTAGGAAAAAAATATTTTTTATGGGTTAAAACAAAATTACTATATATACTACAGCTTAACATATAACTTGTTAAAATAACATTGATGACAAGCTTGAATTTAAAGTCAGATTAACATTTATCTATAATATCAATTTTATTTTTCAGTAGACCTTAAAAGAATTTAATCGAGTCATTTGATGGGTGAAAGAAGAAGTTGACACAAAATTACATTTACTGATTTATTCTCAACTTATTTTTAAAAAAAGTTAATATATTCTTTATGTATGTATTAATATAATCAAACTGATTAAATGATATATCAATATAAAAGAAAAAAAAATTAAATTGGATTAGAACTACACTACTCAAGCGATACAATAGAGATGATAAGATTCACATTTTTGTTGGCATTGTTCTATAGGACAAGATTATTTAAAATAAACGTGCTGTGGTTGCAAATAAACAAATAAAATAGAAAATGTGCATGTTTATGAAATGCTCTCTGCCTAACTCTTTAATATGGGAAGGTATAACGAATGGTGTGAAATAAAACAAGTCAGAATAGTGTTAAAAAAAGAAAAAAGGTTTATTAGCTTTTTCTATGCCATTGATTTTGCCTTGTTGTGATCTCCTCCTACTTTAATCGAAGGTGGTAACTACCTATAAGGAGGAAAAGCCTCACTCGTACGTATATATTCACAAAATATTAATCCGTACGTAACAAAATGGAGAATTTTTGGTGACCAAACATTGAACTCGGATAAGAAAACCCAAAAAGTAACTGTGTATGGAGCAGATGCAAATCCACTATCCCAATTAAAAGAAAGAAAAAAACTAAAATAACAATCAACCAGTAATACTACAAGAAAATTGTGATATTCTTATAATAATGGATTTAAGCTAAATTTAACCCTACAAAATTAGCTTGTAAGATGAGAGTTGTTTTTCATTGATATACTAAGTAATTGCCTAATCTCTAGTCGATGTGGGACTTGAGTTTTTTTCTCAATACATTCCCTCATGCGCATAGTGCATGTATCAATAGTGGATGACTCATTTAAAGTGGATTTAAATGGCTTTGATACCATCTTAAAATAGTGGGTTTAAATCTAATTCAACCCTGCTATAAAATTGGCTTATAAGGTGAGGGATTGTTTCCACTTATATACTAAGTAATCTCTAGTTGATGTGAGACTTGGATTTTTTCCAATAAATATAGTGACACACACTTTATAGTGACACAATATGTATCACTACAAACCTACTTTTATCTACACAATAAATATATATAACATATGTTGGTATATTATTAAAAGTATAAATGTAAATTATAGTGATATATAAAATATATATTGTTAAATTTTATTCAAAATTAACATTAAAATTATATGTAATTATATGAATATATATATATATATATATATATATATATATATATTATAACTATAATGACATTTTTTGTATGGCATTATATATAACATTTTTTGTAGTGTAAGAAATCAGCCGTCTATCAAGCCTATGTTCATTGCACGTGTTTTTTTTTCCGGTTTCCTTCCTAGTAATAGTGTATATATCTTGGTTCAAAAAAAAAAAATATATCCCCTCGTGTTAATTAAGTTGGATTGAGAAGTATCTTCATGCACATATAAATAAGTACA
Source organism: Cajanus cajan (assembly GCF_000230855.2). NCBI lineage: Eukaryota > Viridiplantae > Streptophyta > Magnoliopsida > Fabales > Fabaceae > Cajanus > Cajanus cajan. The sequence goes on along the minus strand of NC_138527.1, from coordinate 22,706,614 downwards.
TGATTTATATTTATGTCTCATATATATCATTAATTTTTATATTGTTTTACATGTTTAAAAATTGATACAAAACTTAAATACTACTTCTAACTTTAATTACAAGCAATAAAATAATTTTTTTTAAATTATAAGTAACAATTATTAATTTTTAAAATTATTCTAAGTTAAATTTTTTTCATACTTTTATTTATTATTAACTCTATTTTCTACATATTTATTTATAATTAGCATTAAATATAATAATCACTTGAAATAAATGATATATTAAGAATAAAATTTAAATTTATGATAGAATTAGTTAAAAATAACTTAATTATTTTTTTTATCTTGTCAATTTGTCGTATGTTAGTTATAATTAATAAAACTGAAAGTAGTCTAATTTAAGTTAACCACAAATATGGTAGTGTAATTAGGGTTACTCCATTTAAAGTATTTATTATTGTTGATCACGATTTGTTCTTAAAAGGTGTATCAATGTTAAGGAAATTTGTTCATAAAATTGACGCTAGCTAGAGAAGAAAGACCTATGTCACTGTTGTCTCCTTAATCTTAATGGAATTTATCTGCTATGTCGAAATTTTCGTTTTATTTTAAGGGTAATTTATAATACTTTTCCCTCTCTTTAACATATTGGCATGTTTTAAAAACAAAAACTTTAACAACACATCTACCATTAAAACGAAGAATATCTTGAATGTATGACCTCATCATTATGAAGGGGAGGTAATCCAACCTTTATTTAAACATATTGGGAAGAACAAGCACATAAACTTCCTGTTCCTATTAACATAAAATATTGATACAATCAATGAAACGACACCACCTATATCCGAAAAGCAAAGTTCTTTAGATCCAAAAGATTCAACTAGCCAAGAACAATATCTAATTTTATGGAAGATGTGTAATATTATTTCGCTATAACCAAATACTCTAGAAAAAAGTTGTCATGCCTTTTAATTTTATACCGATTCCTTGTACTTGCCTAGTGGTAAAAAACAAACCCTAAAGTAATGTTGCGTAGCAGTTGAAGAGAGCATCACAGAAAAATCAAGCCATGAATACACAACATACCGTTTAATTAACGTGAAAGAGAACATGAGAAAGAAAAAAGATTTTGGGAAAATTCATGATGTTCACCACTACCTATCATCACTTGCCAAGATAAAGTTAGTATCTTATTAATTAGGAGCAAGACACTTCAAAAAAACTTTCAAAATCCGAATCATTCAACCCATTATTAGATTAACAAGGAACAATAATATGCTGATTTGATGACAATGGAAGCCCGGGAAGATCAAGGTTTCAAATCCACTTGTCCTCCGGATATTTCTATCAAACCAATAAAAGGGACAAATTTTAAAAGTTCTCTAAGACAATTTTTTAATTAATATTTTTTTTTTGTCATAGACAGTAAAATTGTGGAAGTTAAATAAAAATGTCTTGCCCAACTGCAAATCTGTATCGCTGTCATGGGCACACTTAATGGGGGATAGTTGTATGTTAGTGAGGGAATAGTCTTCAAACTTAGTGCAACATAATTTGTAAGTCTTGATTAATTGGTAATTTACGGTGGTTTAAATTTGTAAGTCTTGATTAATTGGTAATTTACGGTGATTTAAATGTAAATTATCTATTAACCTCGATTAGGTGGATGAGATAGTTTGATTTGGTAGATCTGTTTAAGATATTATATATAAGTTTATGGTATCCCTTATACTTACGTAATATAATTATTTTTTGCTGTAAAAAAAATGTAAAATATTTAAATTTTAGATTATGAATAAATTATATAATTTACTGTCTTGAAAAATACAGTATACTATAAATTATATAGTCATACTCTCTAGCTTCAATAACTATAGCTCTCTTTCTAATAGATACATGCATATGTTAGTTTTTTCTTCAGATAATAAAAGTCATGTAAGGAATTATTGTAACGAGCATAAGACTAAGGAGGGGAACCATCCCTCAAAAGCCGGCCCAAGAGGTTGGAGAACCTCCCGCCTTATAAGGCCTCCTTGGTAAGGAGACCTCCCCGATGTGGGACTTGTTACATTACCACCCCCTTCGAAAGCCAGCGTCCTCGATGGCTGCACTCCACGGTACTTCACTCACCGGTACTTCACTCGGCCCTTGTCGGTCAGAACTCTCCGGTGGTCAGAACCCTCCGTGGGTAGCCCTTCTCGATTTGGCTGGCTCTCAACGAAAGCACCATTGTAACGAGCATAAGACTAAGGAGGGGAACCATCCCTCAAAAGCCGGCCCAAGAGGTTGGAGAACCTCCCGCCTTATAAGGCCTCCTTGGTAAGGAGACCTCCCCGATGTGGGACTTGTTATTATACCGTATGGTGGTTGACTAGGCCGAATATCCGAGTTCGTGGCCGACTAGGTCGAATACCTGAGTTCATGGCCGACGCTAGGCCGAATACTTGAGTTCGTGGTCGACTAGGCCGAATACCCGAGTTCGTGGACGACCAGGTCGAATACTCGAGCCCACCGACCACTCACAATCTGACGGAACGTGTCGGTGTGCTCGGCCAAGTCACGGATTTACGCCAGGATAATTATGGAGAGGTTAATTTATGTAATGCACCGGATTAGCCCCCTAATTTCCTGGGGCCCAATCCTTAATCGCGGCCCAATAAGAATCACTATAAATAGGATCCTAGCGAGGTACGTAACTAACTTTCAACTACCACATTTATTACGCCGAGCACTTACTTGAGCGTTGGAGTGTCTTTGCAAGCACACCCCCCCTCACATCGGACTACCTGGACAGGAACGAGAAGACTGAGACCTAGGATCAGACCCGCTACAACAAGGATAAGTGAAGTGTGTATCCTAACACAGGAATATTTGGCGCCCACCGTGGGGCCGAAGAGACGTTTTCAGCCCCTTTTAACTCTACAACTGAGACCGAGATATGGTAGTAACACGCAAAGGACCATCGACATCGACTCAACCGATCCCCAACCCCGAGAACAATTCCGTCATGACCGGCAAGAACGATACCCATACGGAATGCCTCAGACACAACTGGAGCCTGTGATACAAGAGGTCCGGCCGAACGCCGACGGAGCCCAGCCCGACCTCCACGATGACTTGCGCGCATTGCGCGAGGAAATGACAGCCTTCCGAAGACAGAGAGAAGCCGATGCCAGGGAGTTGGCCGAACTGCGCCGACAAAACGCCAAGCTCCGAAGTCTGAACCAAACCTACGTGCCATCAACTCCCACACTCCCAGAGGAGTCGGCCTATCATGCCCCCACCGACCATGTAACCCGAACACCGGTTACTTCTTTGATTGGTGGCAAGATCGACACCACCACCCATTGGTTGAGACACCCCTTCTCCCGAAGGATAATGGAGGCAACCCTCTTAGACCATTGGAAGAGCATGCCGATCGAGAACTATGACGGATCCACCGACCCCAAGGAGCACTTGAATGTTTTCCTGACACAAGCGACCCTCTCTACTCAAGATGACTCGGCCTTGTGCCGGATATTCCCCACATCGTTGAAAGGGAGAGCTTTGAGCTGGTTCACGCGATTGCCGAGCGCTTCCATTGACTCGTTTAGTGAGCTGTCGTCCCAATTCGCTCTTCAGTTCGCGACGAGCAAACCGTACAGGACGACCTCACTAGCATTGGCGGGGGTTCGTCAAGAGAAGAAGGAAAGTTTGAGAAGCTTCATGGACCGATTCAACAAGATCGCCATGGAGATCGGCGACCTTAACCCAGCCGTGGTAATGGATCGGCTGAGCACTGCCCTCAGGCCGGGGCCATTTGTGAATAGCTTGTGTAAGAAACCGCCCGGTGATATGAACGATCTCCGACGCCGAGCTGAGAAGTACATGCAAATGGAAGAATTGGCGGAGAATAGAAATCAGGCCAGAGCCGAGGAGGGATATGGACGAAAAGAACCGGGTCGAGACCCGATGAGAAAGGCGAATGCCGAGCCCTCAAATGCTCGTCCCCCGAGAGGACCACGTTAAACAATGTATACAAGACATTTTTAAATATTTGTCATGTCGTTCCTTATTTTAATATATATATATATATATATATATACGTTTAGGTCGCGCTCATGCAGGTCCAATCTCAAATAACGCACACGCCGACGCCGAGCAATCCTCGGCTGATCACTCAAAAACTGCGCTCGAGCCCGACAGGTTTCCCTCCCGAGTAACCTCCTCGGCTAAGGATGTACCTAGGCCGAGCATTACGCACATAGGCCGACGCCAAGCAATCCTCGGTCGATCACTCAAAAAGTGTGCTCGAGCCCGACAGGTTTCCCTTCTGAGTACCCTCCTCGGCTAAGGATGAACCTAGGCCGAGCATTACGCACATATGCCGATTCCGAGCAATACTCGGCCGATCACTCAAAAAGTGCGCTCGAGCCCGACAGGTTTCCCTCCCGAGTACCCTCCTCGGCTAAGGATGTACCTAGGCCGAGCACTACGCACGAACATGCACCGACATCGAGCAATCCTTGGCCGATCACTCAAAACGTACATTCGAGCCCGACAGGTTTCCTTCCCGAGTACCCTCATCGGCTAAGGATGTACCTAGGCCGAGCACTACGACACGCGCCGAGGCCGAGCACGCTTCGGCGAACACTCTCAAGATGAGAACTCTCGCGTGCTCCAACACACTTCGCGCATCAAATCATGTGACCCAACATTCTGGGGCCGACCACGCTTCGGCCGAACTCGCTCGAGCCGAGCACTCTCGCGGATCAAATACACTTCGCGTATCAAATCGCATGATTCGACTCCGAGGCCGAGCACGCTTCGGCCGAACACTCTCAAGACGAGCACTCTCGCGTGCTCGAACACACTTCGCGCATCAAATCACGTGACCCAACTCTGAGGCCGAGCACGCTTCGGCCGAACACTCTCAACCCGAGCACTCTCGCGTGCTCCAACACACTTCGCGCATCAAATCGCGTGACCCAACATTCTGGGGCCGACCACACTTAGGCCGAACACGCTCAAGCCGAGCACTCTCGCGGATTAAATACCGCGTATCAAATCGCGTGATTCGACTCCGAGGCCGAGAACGCTTCGGCCGAACACTCTCAAGCTGAGCACTCTCGCAGATCAAATACACTTCGCGTATCAAATCGCATGATCCGACTCCGAAGCCGAGCACGCTTCGGCCGAACACTCTCAAAACGAGCACTCTCGCGGATCAAATACACTTCGCGTATCAAATCGCATGATCCGACTCCGAGGCCGAGCATGCTTCGGCTGAACACTCTCAAGCCGAGCACTCTCGCGTGCTCCAACACTTCGCGCATCAAATCGCGTGACCCAACATTCCGGGGCCGACCACGCTTAGGCTGAACATGCTCAAGCCGAGCACTATCGCGGATTAAATACACCGCGTATCAAATCGCGCAATCCGACTCCGAGGCCGAGCACGCTTCGGCCAAACACTCTCAAGACGAGCACTCTCGCGGATCAAATACACTTCCGCGTATCAAATCGCATGATCTGACTCCAAGGCCGAGCACACTTCGGCCGAACACTCTCAAGCTGAGCACTCGCACGTACTCTAGCATTTCGAGGCCGAGCATGCCTAGGCGGAGCACTCCTGAGCCGAACTCACACCAAGCATTAATCCGCGACAAACATGAATTTAACCCCCCTTCGGCCGAGCATACCATTCGGTTGTGTTTATATTACTAGGCGTTAATGAATATGATAAAAAATTGGAAAGTAAAATATTCCATTAAAGTATGGCCAATCAGTACAACTACTTACACAAAAAATCATCTTTGTCCACGACGCCAATGGCCGATCACAAAAGGCACTAATGGCCTGATTACAAGCAAGCAAAAAATCCTAACCCTAACCTACTACCACGAGAGTCAACCTCTTACACCGCGGCCGAGTCCTCCGGATTCCCATCGCCGACCACATCAATGATCGGCTCCTCCTCCCTTGCCGGTGGGACCTCTTCCAAGGTAGAAACCCCGACTAACATCAAAATTGAAGTCAGCCGGGACCTCACAAAAGTAGAAGGCCTGTCGCATAGCATGTTGGAAGCCGGCATCGTGCTGGTCGAGAATTTTCTCGGTGGCCTCGGCTTCAAACTTGGTAGCGGCCTCATTTAGCCGAGCAATCTCGGCAACTGCAGCGGTGGCCTCGACTTTCATTTTCTCGACCGTCAACTTCAAGTCGTCGACCTCTCTCCTATGGGCGTCGACTTCCCTCTTCAGTTCTTCTGCCGACTCGGTGACCTTTGCATTGGCGGTCAACGCCTCCTTCAACGTCACCTCAGCCTCCTTAAGCCGCCCCTGCAACCTCTCCTCGGAGACAACCGACCTCATCATAACATGCTTAGCAATTAGGGAGGACGTTTGGCACAAGGAAATTCGAACCGGCCACGACCACCGAGGTTAGCAAAACCGACTACACTAGGAACATGCACACTACTACTAGCGGTCGGAAGCACCATCTGCCACTCCACGCCGAGAACCACAACCCTATACAATTAAAACGTCTTCGTCTTTCCCATCCTCGACGCTGCAGGGTTGTATACCGTATGGTGGTTGACTAGGCCGAATACCCGAGTTCGTGGCCAACTAGGCCGAATACCCGAGTTCATGGCCGACTAGGCCAAATACCTGAGTTCGTGGCCGACTAGGCCGAATACCCGAGTTCGTGGACGACCAGGTCGAATACCCGAGCCCACCGACCACTCACAATCTGACGGAACGTGTCGGTGTGCTCGGCCAAGTCACGGATTTACGCCAGGATAATTATGGAGAGGTTAATTTATGTAATGCACCGGATTAGTCCCCTAATTTCCTGGGGCCCAATCCTTAATCGCGGCCCAATAAGAATCACTATAAATAGGATCCCAGCGAGGTACGTAACTAACTTTCAACTACCACATTTATTACGCCGAGCACTTACTTGAGCGTTGGAGTGTCTTTGGAAGCACACCCCCCCTCACATCGGACTACCTGGATAGGAACGACAAGACTGAGACCTAGGATCAGACCCGCTACAACAAGGATAAGTGAAGTGTGTATCCTAACACAGGAACATTTGGCGCCCACCGTGGGGCCGAAGAGACGTTTTCAGCCCCTTTTAACTCTACAACTGAGACCGAGATATGGTAGTAACATGCAAAGGACCATCGACATCGACTCAACCGATCCCCAACCCCGAGAACAATCCCGTCATTACCGGCCAAGAACGATACCCATACGGAATGCCTCAGACACAATTGGAGCCTGTGATACAAGAGGTCCGGCCGAACGCCGACGGAGCCCAGCCCGACCTCCACGATGACTTGCGTGCATTGCGCGAGGAAATGGCAGCCTTCCGAAGATAGAGAGAAGACGATGCCAGGGAGTTGGCCGAACTGCGCCGAAAAAATGCCAAGCTCCGAAGTCTGAACCAAACTTACGTGCCGTCAACTCCCACACTCCCAGAGGAGTCGGCCTATCATGCCACCACCGACCATGTAACCCGAACACCGGTTACTTCTTTGATTGGTGGCAAGATCGACACCACCACCCACTGGTTGAGACACCCCTTCTCCCGAAGGATAATGGAGGCAACCCTCTTAGACCATTGGAAGAGCATGCCGATCGAGAACTATGACGGATCCACCGACCCCAAGGAGCACTTGAAGGTTTTCCTGACACAAGCGCCCTCTCTACTCAAGATGACTCGGCCTTGTGCCAGATATTCCCCACATCGTTGAAAGGGAGAGCTCTGAGCTGGTTCACGCAATTGCCGAGCGCTTCCATTGACTCGTTTAGCGAGCTGTCGTCCCAATTCGCTCTTCAGTTCGCAACGGGCAAACCATACAGGATGACCTCACTAGCATTGGCGGGGGTTCGTCAGGAGAAGAAGGAAAGTTTGAGAAGCTTCATGGACCGATTCAACAAGATCGCCATGGAGATCGGCGACCTTAACCCAGCCGTGGTAATGGATCGGCTGAGCATTGCCCTCAGGCCGGGGCCATTTGTGAATAGCTTGTGTAAGAAACCGCCCGGTGATATGAACGATCTCTGACGCCGAGCCGAGAAGTACATGCAAATGGAAGAATTGGCGGAGACTAGAAATCAGGCCAGAGCCGAGGAGGGATATGGACAAAAAGAACTGGGTCGAGACTCGATGAGAAAGGCGAATCCCGAGCCCTCAAATGCTCGTCCCCCGAGAAGACCACGTTACACAATGTGTACAAGACATTTTTAAATATTTGTCATGTCATTCCTTATTTTAATATATATATATATATACGTTTAGGTCGCGCTCATGCAGGTCCAATCTCGAATAACGCACACGCCGACGCAGAGTAATCCTCGGCTGATCACTCAAAAACTGCGCTCGAGCCCGACAGGTTTCCCTCCCGAGTAACCTCCTCGGCTAAGGATGTACCTAGACCGAGCATTATGCACATACGCCGACGCCAAGCAATCCTCGGTCGATCACTCAAAAAGTGTGCTTGAGCCCGACAGGTTTCCCTTCTGAGTACCCTCCTCGGCTAAGGATGTACCTAGGCCGAGCATTACGCACATATGCTGATGCCAAGCAATACTCGGCCGATCACTCAAAAAGTGCGCTCGAGCCCGACAGGTTTCCCTCCCGAGTACCCTCCTCGGCTAAGGATGTACCTAGGCCGAGCACTACGCACGAACATGCGCCGACGCCGAGCAATCCTTGGCCGATCACTCAAAACGTCCATTCGAACCCGACAGGTTTCCCTCCCGAGTACCCTCATCGGCTAAGGATGTACCTAGGCCGAGCACTACGACACGCGCCGAGGCCGAGCACGCTTCGGCCGAACACTCTCAAGATGAGCACTCTCGCGTGCTCCAACACACTTCGCGCATCAAATCACGTGACCCAACTCTGAGGCCGAGCACGCTTCGGCCGAACACTCTCAACCCGAGCACTCTCGCGTGCTCCAACACTCTTCGCGCATCAAATCGCGTGACCCAACATTCTGGGGCCGACCACACTTAGGCCGAACACGCTCAAGCCCAGCACTCTCGCGGATTAAATACCGCGTATCAAATCGCGTGATTCGACTCCGAGGCCGAGCACGCTTCGGCCGATCACTCTCAAGTCGAGCACTCTCGCAGATCAAATACACTTCGCGTATCAAATCGCATGATCCGACTCCGAAGCCGAGCACGCTTCGGCCGAACACTCTCAAAACGAGCACTCTCGCGGATCAAATACACTTCGCGTATCAAATCGCATGATCCGACTCCGAGGCCGAGCATGCTTCGGCTGAACACTCTCAAGTCGAGCACTCTCGCGTGCTCCAACACTTCGCGCATCAAATCGCGTGACCCAACATTCCGGGGCCGACCACGCTTAGGCCGAACATGCTCAAGCCGAGCACTATCGCGGATTAAATACACCGTATATCAAATCGCGCGATCCGACTCCGAGGCCGAGCACGCTTCGGCCAAACACTCTCAAGAAGAGCACTCTCACGGATCAAATACACTTCCGCGTATCAAATCGCATGATCTGACTCCAAGGCCGAGCACACTTCGGCCGAACACTCTCAAGCCGAGCACTCGCACGTACTCTAGCATTTCGAGGCCGAGCACGCCTAGAAAGTAAAATATTCCTTTAAAGTATGGCCAATCAGTACAACTACTTACACAAAAAATCATCTTTGTCCACGACGCCAATGGCCGATCACAAAAGGCACTAATGGCCTGATTACAAGCAAGCAAAAAATCCTAACCCTAACCTACTACCACGAGAGTCAACCTCTTACACCGCGGCCGAGTCCTCCGGATTCCCATCGCCGACCACATCAATGATCGGCTCCTCCTCCCTTGCCGGTGGGGCCTCTTCCACCGTAGAAACCCCGACTAACATCAAAATTGAAGTCAGATGGGACCTCACAAAAGTAGAAGGCCTGTCGCATAGCATGTTGGAAGCCGGCATCGTGCTGGTCGAGAATTTTCTCGGTGGCCTCGGCTTCGAACTTGGTAGCGGCCTCATTTAGCCGAGCAATCTCGGCAGCTGCAGCGGTGGCCTCGACTTTCATTTTCTCGACCGTAAACTTCAAGTCGTCGACCTCTCTCCTATGGGCGCCGGCTTCCCTCTTCAGTTCTTCGGCCGACTCGGTGACCCTTGCATTGGCGGTCAATGCCTCCTTCAACGTCACCTCAGCCTCCTTAAGCCGCCCCTGCAACCTCTCCTTGGAGACAACCGACCTCATCATAACATGCTTAGCAATTAGGGAGGATGTTTGGCACAAGGAAATTCGAACCGGCCACGACCACCGAGGTTAGCAAAACCGACTACACTAGGAACATGCACACTACTACTAGCGGTCGGAAGCAGCATCTGCCACTCCACGCCGAGAACCACAACCCTATACAATTAAAACGTCTTCGTCTTTCCCATCCTCGACGCTGCGGGGGTTGTATACCGTATGGTGGTTGACTAGGTCGAATACCCGAGTTCGTGGCCGACTAGGCCGAATACCCGAGTTTGTGGACTACCAGGTCAAATACCCGAGCCCACCGACCACTCACAATCTGACGTAACGTGTCGGTGCGCTCGGCCAAGTCACGGATTTACGCCAGGATAATTATGGAGAGGTTAATTTATGTAATGCACCGGATTAGCCCCTTAATTTCCTGGGGCCCAATCCTTAATCGCGGCCCAATAAGAATCACTATAAATAGGATCCCAGCGAGGTACGTAACTAACTTTCAACTACCACATTTATTACGCCGAGCACTTACTTGAGCGTTGGAGTGTCTTTGCAAGCACACCCCCCCTCACATCGGACTACCTGGATAGGAACGAGAAGACCGAGACCTAGGATCAGACCCGCTACAACAAGGATAAGTGAAGTGTGTATCCTAACACAGGAACAGAAATAATCTAAAATAAGTATTATTTTAGTTTTTGAATATAATATTAATTATTTTTTTTATTTATACTTATAATAATAATTTTAAAAAAAAGTTGTTATTATGTTAAATCATTTTTAGTAAAAAAAAATTAATACTAAGATTAATTTTATAAAATTACTATTCTATTTTATATATTTATTAACTTTTTTTTTTTGTCTCCGATAAAAAGATTTAGGACAATACTTGTGATAAGACAGGGAGAAATACAATTTGGTTAATTTTAATATAAATGAATCTTAATGATGATAAATAACTATGTATTATGAGCCTCACAATTTTGTTTCCTTATTTTAATAAATTTCACTGTCACTTACACTATTTCTTCGTGCATTAGCCTAACCCTTTAAATAAATTAGTATTAATCAAATCACACTAACCCTCTTTTACAGAGAGAAAAATATTTACTTTGAAACCCACCTTGTGAACGTGCTAAGATAAAATTATCTTAACTTTTCACTACTAAACGGAACCTTTAATCATGCAATGATGAAACCCTAAAATATACACTTCAAAGTAAGTTGGCGCAATCCATATCAGTTCAATTTCTCTTGCCAATCAATTGGCCTATTCGTGTGCTACTCATGAATTGTGATCACAATATGTGAATGTCACTAAAAGAAACATTAGACATATGGATAATGTGTAGCCTCTTATTTAAATGACAAGCCTAAATCATCATTTACTTTTTAAGATTTACGACGTTTTATAGAGACACGATAAGCTTGAAATATGTAACACTTAGTTGTGTCAATAAGCATGCACCTTATCCTTAGAAAATATCCATGATCATGCATTGTAATTGTTCCGTGCACGAATGAATTCATGGACAAGCCGCAACAATTTGTCTTGGCTGTGTTTTCACAATGCTATGAAGTGCTCGTGCTTCAAAGTAAAGGCACAAGAACATTTCAACATCTAAGCTAATTGTTTAATAATGATAATTTTTCTGAGGCATTATTGTTTGTATCAAATTTGCTCTATTATTTATCAAGCAACTAGGCCTTATCTAGCTACGTACTTCCTCAAGAAGACCGATTAAGATTTTATTATCTCTACTCATTGATTTGCATCATCGGACTTGCTATACTTGGTTTTGCCTTTATAAAATACTTTAATTCCATAAGTTGATGATATTTTTAGGTAAAGGGCAAGAATCGAGCGGGTTGAATTGATTGTTAATTAAGATCCGATTAGAGAAATATTTCTATACTTTTTTTTTTTACAGGACGAAAAGAATTTCAAGAGTTCATTAATCACACAGTAAGAATTCGATGTAAAAAAATAAATAAATAAAAAGTCTAGGGTATGTTTTGTTTAACTGATTGATAATATTATTTATTTTCTTTTTCCTTCGTTTGTTTTAAGAGAAATAAAGTGAAAAAAAAATAGAAAATAAGAAAATAATATAAAAAAAAATTATAAAATTTGTTTGAAGAGAGAAAGAAAACACACCCCCCCCCCCTAGCTCCCCAATTGGAATGAAATGGGTGGGAAATGATCTCCTTTGTTTTTTTCTCTTTTTTTGAATTAAAATTTTATAAAGAAAAATTATAGAAATACTAAATAGTCTTATGTTAAGAAAAAAAATTATATTAAAAAATTACATTTTCTACTACTATAAATGTTATATATATATATATATATATATATATATATATATATATATATATATATATATATATATACACGTATTTTCTCTTTCTTTTCTATTCATCGAGTGAAATTCTCTCACTTCTTTCCTTTCAATTTTTATCCATTTATAAACATAACTTTTCTATTATATTTTTCCTCTATTTATATTAATCCTATTCCATTCTCTCCTATTTATTTCCTTTCTATTTCACTTTTCAAACAAAGCATTAAAGGAATAAAACTTAAAGTTAAAGAATTAATGCTTTTAGAGTGAGTTTGTAAGTACAACTAAGTTAGTTATGAGTTGTTACTACTTTTGAACTATGGTTGGATTTATTATTAATTAAGCCTAAAAAGGATTGTGAAAGAGTATTGGGTTATGTGAACATGTAGAAGCGAGAATATTGATATTGAGAACTTGTAGAAAAAAAAGCTCTAAATTGAGAAATTGCAAGGTGAAAATATTAGTAAGAAGCTTGTAGATACTTGTGGAAAGAATATTTGGTTGTGTAGAACTAAAGAAAGCATGATTACTAAAGCCAAAAGATACTTAATAAAGAATATAGTTGGTATTGTGGAGCTTGTAGAGACTTGAGAAGAATATTAGAAGTGTTGTGTAAGCTGCAAAGGCTCTTGAGAAGAATAATGGTAGTGTTTTGTAGCCTATATAGAGGTTTGCAAAAAATACTAAGGTGTAACTTGCATAAGCTTCAGAAAAATACTAAGGTGTGTGAGAGCTTGTGAAGACTTAAGGATGAATAATATTTGTGTAATTTAGTGAGTTCTTATTCTAGGAAAAATCCTACATGAACTATAGACTGAATGTAACCAAAGTTAAGGGGTCAACTAATATAAAAATTTGTGTGTACTATCATCTTTTTCTTACACTTCAGTTGTTTTAATTCTTAAGATTTGTTTTCTATTTCAAAGAAACCTCAATCTGAACTAAATTTTATTTACATAATAAAAAACCTAAAGTATTTTCAATAAGTCATAAACAAGTTAATGAGTTCAGAAGCACTTTAGAAATTTTTGTAACAGAAAATCAACTGATAATATTTGCAAACAGACTTTAATTAGCTTCTCATCACTTATATATACTCTGATCACTTATATTATTGATTATTCAAGTGTTAAAAAAAATATTACTTGTGCCTAACCAATTTCTGATTGTCAATAAACAATTTAATCATAAAATAACAATCTGTCAAGGGTTTCTGTTCAATCACCTTCTAATTTAATTTTCTAATTCACTTCGGTTAAAACCAGTTTCCTCAACTTCGTTACCAAAAGTAAATTTTTTCAAAGGCTGTACAAGTGTCACTCCTATCGAACTATTATTTACAAATAGAAATAAGCAGTCATAACTAAAAAAAAAAATCATCAAAAGAAAAAGAAATACTAAAATCGAGTATAGTAATACAATTACCTGTGTGGACTTCGTTGATGAAGAGTTTGTACTGAGGACGCCTGTAGTTAAAAAGGTTGTCTGAATTCTTCATAACATGTCACTATTAGAAAAGTGTCATTTTCTTGCAAATTTTTCTGCAAAAAAATATTCATAGAAAATTTTTACGAATTTTCTTACAAAAAAATATTCGCAGAAATTTTTTACGAATTTTCTTGCAAAAAAAATATTCGCAGAAATTTTTTGTGAATTTATTTGCGAAGATTAATTTACATATATTTCTTACAAATTTTGCTATAATTTTAATAATCATAGAAATTTTTTTCCATGGTAAAAATTTGCAGAAAATATTGTAAGAATTTTATTTTGTTTCTTGTAGATTTTCTTGCAAAAATAAATTCGCAAGTAATGTTTACTAAATAGTAGAAAAATTTTGCAACTAACTTTTCTTGCGAATTTTCCTGCAAATTTTACTCTGTAGAAAAATTAAAAAAATATATTTAAATTTATAAATTTAATATTTTAAGTCCTTTCTCCTCTTTCTCTCTCTCAGCTTTTGCGATTGCCAGTTCTGTTCCTCAAATATTTGAGACGACCCCGTTGTATCATGAGGTTGTTCATAGGTGCGACCGGCATTTATAAACAACATTAATAAAGACTTTCAATGCACTATAAGATTTGACCTTTATTAATAATTATAAATTTAATTTAACTGTTTTGTACTCCCTTTTTTACAGTCTCAATATACCACGAGTGTAAATGCATCATTAAAAAAAATTAAATTTAACATAAAGAAAATGCTTACACATTTCTAATATAATATAGTTTTATTTTTCATTTCAATTTAATTAATACACAGACCCCGGACAACTATTTTTCACTCAAGTGCTCGAGTTAACAATAGTTTTCAAAGAAAATATTTTAGTCCTTTTAAAAATTATTCATCTAAATTTTTACATTTAATAAAAAAAAATGATATATCTTTGTTCTAATTATATTTATAAATGTTTTAATTCAAATTAATCATGGTATATATAGATTCTTGCTTCTTGATTTTAAATATTTTTTTTTTTTCACTTTAGATCGGTTTGTTTTATGGATTTTCCTCAAACTGATATATAATGAAAGACTTTCATAATTTCAAAGTGTAAAGATTTACAAAGGACAGTTTTGTCTCGACAAAAATTAATATTTTTCATATATACACAGGTAGAAATTAAACTTGTGACAATATATTTATAAAAAAAAAAAACTCAACTATATATCTCTTTTCATATATATGAGACTGATAATGTTAAACTTTATGGTTTTTCCAACCTCTAAAGTAAAAACAAAATAAGGGAGAAATTTACTTCATTCCTACTTTAGGGGGAAAAAATAATTGAAATTGTGGGAAAAGGCATAAATATCCCTTTAATATCATGGAGCCAATGCTCTGGTTCTTTAGGAGATTTACTGCGTTCCAACTTAACGTAATAAAGCGGTGCAAGTAACGCCAATTATAAAGAACTCAATCAAACAATGTGTTGCCAATGGCACAATGCATATATATAATAATAGCTGTTGCCCACTATGAAGAACTTTATACATCGAGAAAATCAGAATAATATATGGTGCTTTAGATTCAACTTTCTCAGCTTCCAACCTATCAAACAATCAAATATAGTATTGTATTATATATGTCTCCAAAACCTTGTGCTTTTAAATCAGAAATATGATAGTGATTTATGTTTCATACCCTTTCTTTTAAAAGGGTTTTAGGTATCCTTGTACGTATTTATGTTTATATATAATCTTTGTTTTGACTGTTAAAAAAAATAGAATTACATTTTCTTCCGTACGAGTTCGATCATCGATAACCTTTTGTATCTACTCGAGGAAAAATAAAAGTAGTTTTAATTGCATTATCAATTTGTAAACGATGAAAGAAAATCTTGATGAAAATAACAAATCGTTTCCATGTAGGTTTCCTATAAGTAATACTCGTTACACACGTAATTTTTCTCACAAACTGTGGTCACTGAAATCTTCTCATCTATATGCACACAAATTGTGGACACAAAATCTTCTCATCTATATGTCACGTGCATGTTGTCTAACTAAACATCGAAATTGCATTTTTCACACGTTTACACAATTTTGTTCATAATTCCGTTGATCGTAATGCATATACGTGGGTTGAAAACAGTGTCTGTTTCAAAGGGGATAAAAACGAAAGAAAAGGAAACAATTACGTTTAACGCTTTTGTTTTTAGTTGAGTCATAGCAATATCTTCATCGTATAGTCAAACTTTTCTATAGCACCATGCATGTATCAATTGAGGAGTTGCTTTGTACTTGTTGACACACTACAGCACTCCAAGAATCTTTTTGACTGAAAAACTTGATGTGTTTCGGTTCATATCGTTCGTCTATTAATTATTAAAATAAAATAACTTTTATATGAAAAGCTAAGAGCAACATTAGGATGATTGAGTTACACTTTGGCATACTAATTAAACTTTGGCTTTACGTAAAGTGTCGAGTAGCTTTTAATGGATAGCAACGTAAACTTTGACTCGTTATGAAACTTGCTAATTGAATTATACTCGAGGCACCATATATATTATGTTGTTCTTTGTTTTTTTAGGCTCAAATATTTGTTATTTTAATTAGTATAATACATTAGTATACTTGGCTGTTTCCTTATTATTATTATTTATGAAATGCTATAATTCATAGTCCTTGGTTGTTATTAGTTCTGTTTAGAGGGTGTTCATTCGAGGGCATATACATTAGATTGACATAAGCTATGATTTTATTTGATAGAGTAGTATTTGTACTCTCTTCTTTTTAATAAAAATCATTTTACTTATAAAATACATTGTTACATTATATTAAAAATAAAAAAGCAAGGCTATAACGGTGAAAAGTGACGATCGGCATTACGTTAATTGGGTCATTATTATTCATCCCGGTGATGAAAATTATTCTTGGGAATATTCGGGGTGAAGATGATCATATTTTAATAATATAAAAAAAAATATGTTTTCAATAATTTTGTGGCGACTATGACTCACCCTATGTCTCCGAAGATATATATTTATATACACACACTTGAGATGTTGGATTATCATCCATGTTACGCCAGTGGCCATCTTCCTGTGTTATCATCAAAGTGACTTTATGTATGAAAAGTTGTAAAGCATGTGGGTCAAAATAATAATATAGTAACATTATTAGAAAAATATTATTTTCCTGCGAATTTTTCTAAAATAAATATTTGTAGAAATTTTTTTATAAATTTTCTTGTAATAATAATTTCACAAAAAAAAATTTACAAATTTATTTGTAAAAAATAATTTATAGATATTTCTTATAAATTTTCTTTTATGAAAAATAATCTACAAGAAATTTTTTGTAAATTTTGCTATAATTTTAATGATAATAGAAATTTTTTTCCATGGCAAAAATTTGCAAAAAAATATTGTAAGTGTACTATCCGTACCGTGAAGTCGAGCTCTAGCTCGACATCACAGCGCAGGACGACCTCGGATACGCACCTCGGACATGCGCTGGGCGACCTCGGCCTGGACGAGGTCCGCTACCTAAATAAGTCATAACTGATCTCAGGCCCAAGGTCCAACAAAACCCTAATCCACACAAAGGTACGTGCATTACTTATACGAGACACATACTCACACAAACCCTAACTTTAGCATCGGAGTCTCTTTTGCAGGTACCACCCCCATCTTGGAGCAACAAGCGTACCAGTGAAGGAGACTCACTGATCTTACCCAGCAGATCGTCCCTACCACCGATCTCCGGTAAGAACATTTGGCGCCCACCGTGGGGCCGATCAAGACAGCTCTTATCGGCCACACTTATGGTTTTCACCAGAAGCCATAGCAGACGCACAACAGACGACCTAGATCACACAACTACCATGGATAACGAAACAACATTGAGGCGACTGATCGAGCAGGTCGAGCAGATGCGGCAGCAACACGCCGCAGATCTACAAAGTATGCGTGCCAAGCACGAAACTGACCTAGCCGCGATGCGTACCGCTAATGAGGCTGACCTGGCGACACGTAACGAGCGTATTCGCGCTCAACTCCTTCGGCGTCCCTCTGATCAACCCCCTCCACAGAGCAACCTGCATGTGGAGGAAGGGCACTCGGTTTCTCAACCGCCAACAGCGGCTAGGACACCGACTCCCAGGCCTGCCACACATCGGTCTCAAGTACCGACCAATAGGTCGGCACATGACGTAAGCAACGCTCCTGCCCATCTCACGGGAAATCAGGCGACCTTCCGTCGTCATCCTTTTGTGGACGGCATCATGGAAACACCCCTCCCTTTCGGGTGGAAGCCTCTCCACATCGACCATTACGACGACACCACGGATTCGGACAAGCACATCGATCTGTATACCACACAGGTAAATCTTTACACTAATGAGGATGCTATCCTGTGTAGGGTTTTTCCAGCCTCGCTCAAGGGGGCTGCACTCAACTGGTATACCCAGCTACCTGCCGAGTCGATCGACAGCTTCGGCACCCTGGTCAAACGGTTCACGACACAGTATGCAACGAGCCGACCTCATCACATAACGTCCGCTGCCCTGGCCAGTCTCATACAGAGAGACGACGAACCACTCCGGACGTTCATGGAACGTTTCGCCGCCATCTCGGTAAAGATCCAAAATTTGAATCCCGAGGTCGCCCTACACGCCATGCTCATGGCACTCAAGCTCGAACCGTTCGTCGATAGTTTGTGTCGTGAAGCTCCTCGCGATATGAACGAGCTCCGTGCCCGTGCTGCCGGGTACATCCAAATGGAAGAACATTCTGCCTTCCGTGACCAGGTTCGCGGAAAATCACAAGCAAAGCCTGACAGTGGCCACAAAGACAAGATGAAGGTCACCAATGACAGCCAGTTCAAGAAAACTGCTAAGACAAGCAAAGGGGAGAGATACGACTTCTACACTCCCCTGAATACGCCCCGAGTTCACATCTTGGAGGAGGCAAGTAATAGCAACCTGCTCACCCTACCATCACTAGGTCACACTCCTAACAGTGCAGACAAGTCCAAACATTGCTGATACCACAGAAACCACGGTCACACCACTGAAGAGTGTCGCACACTCCGAGACTGCATCAAAGAACTCATCAAGGCAGGTCACCTTGACCAATATGTCCAACGACAGCAGGGTCACAGAGGAGGCTACGGTGGACGAGGACGAGGCAGAGGTCGCGGTTCGGGAGCTCGCACAGACCAACCCTCTAGCTCTCAGCAAAACACTAGCGGCGCAGTACAGGCCGAGGTAAGCCAGGAAACAGGGTCAGCCCCCTTGCGGGGCGTCATTAACACAATTGCAGGTGGCTTCGCAGGGGGAGGCTCTAGCAGCTCAGCGCGGAAATGACATTTGCGCAGCATCAACAACGTCCACTCCGCTACCTCGGCCTCGCATCAAAGCTCGCCTCCAATCACCTTCACTAACAACGACTACATTGGCGTCAGCCCCAACCAGGATGACCTGATGGTCATCGCCGTGGAGGTCGCCAATTGGGAGGTCCATAAGACATTGATCGACCAAGGAAGCTCGGATGACGTCCTCTATTGGCCGACGTTCCTCAGGTTAGATATCCCCCACTCCCTTATCTAGCCTCACACAGAGCCGTTAGTTGGATTCGCAGGAGAACGAGTTCACACTTGAGGGTACGTGGATCTGCTAACGACCTTCGGAACCTTTCCGGATACAAGGAGGATTATGGTCCAATACCTCCTCGTGGAAGCCAACACCTCCTATAATATAATCATTGGGAGACCGACGTTAAATCAACTCGGAGCAATAGTGTCCACCCCGCACCTCACCATGAAATTCCCCGGGACTGACAGCAAGATTATCTCCGTCAAGGCAAATCAGAAGACAGCCCGGAAGTGCTACGCCGAAAGCCTCAAGGTCTCCTCATTCGACGAGCGTTGCCGGAGTGATCCCCCCACAGTGGCTCACATCGCCCACGTGGATATCACTGACCTCGACCCGAGATCCAACTCCCATGATGAACGACCAAGTCCCATCAACGAGCTCGATGACCTCCAGATCGGGAGTCTTCCTGGGCAGTGCACGAAAATCAGCAGGCAGTTGAACCCAGAATTGCGGCAACAGCTCGAAGCTGAGATCCTCAAGAATGCCAATCTCTTTGCGTGGTCTAGTGCCGACATGGCAAGTGTAGACGCCAACTTCATCTGTCACAGGTTATCAATTCACAAGGAGGCGAAACCAGTGGCTCAGAGGAAGAGGAAAGTCGGTGGCAAGAGGCGGGAGGCCATCATCACCGAGACACAGAAGTTACTGAACGCCGGCTTCATCCGTGAAGTCATGGTAGAGCAGCTCAGCGAAACATACCAGGCCAAGGACGTTCTCCTACAGCGGTATTTCCACATGGCATCACAATAGATCTCGTCCTTCGACGAGTTCACTATACAGCATGTACTGTGAGAACAAAATACTAGAGCCGACCTTCTATCAAAACTCACCAGCACCAAATGCCATGGACAACATCAGACCATCATCCAGGAGACCTTGCACTCACCCAGCCTAGACGACAAGGTCATCAACGCCAGCAACAGCGAAGACCAGGGATGGATGACAGGCATCTAGAGCTACTTAAAGGCAGGAGTTTTGCCCGAGGATAGGGACAAAGCTCGAAAGATGAGGGTGAGGTCGGCCAAATTCGTGATTGTCGACGAAGAACTATTCAAGTGTGGCATCTCCACCCACTGCTCAAGTGCTTAATTAACTGCACCTCAGGCAGCCTATGTCGTCGAGGAGATCCACCGAGGCATATGTGCATTTCGGGGCACGCTCAATGGCAACCAGAGTACTCCGAGCAGGATACTACTAGCCCACTTTGAAATCGGATTGCCAGGACTATGTACAAAGGTGCAAAGAATGCCAGCAGTTCGGCAACTCACATCGGCAACCACCTGAAACTTTTCACCAGATGATGTCGTCATGGCCTTTTTCCCAGTAGGGAATGGACATCCTCGGGCCATTCCCCCCCGCGAAAGGTCAACTCAAGTTCCTCCTAGTGGCGATCGACTACTTCACCAAGTGGATCGAGGCATGCCCACTCACCAAAATCACCACCGAAAATGTACAGAGATTCACCTAGAGGAATATTATTTGCAGATTCGGAATCCCTCACACCCTCGTTACCAACAACAGCAGGCAGTTCATCGCACAAGACTTCGAGGACTTCCTCCGTGAGCTCGGTATCAAACATCTCCCGACCTCGGTGGAACACCCCTAGACCAATGGCCAGGTCGAAGCTGCCAACAAGGTCATCCTCCGAGAACTTAAGAAGCGGCTGGGAAACGCAAAAGGACAGTGGGCTGACGAGCTTCCCAGTATCCTCTAGGCGTATCATTGCACCCCCTAATCAACAATGCAAGAAACGCCTTACAGGCTGACTTACGGAGCTGACGCAATGATTCCAGTTGAAATCAGAGAGACATCTCACCGACGCCAAGTCTTCAACAGCGAGCAGAACGCTCAAGAGTTAGCAGCTGACCTCGACTTAGTTGACGAGCTCAGAGACGAAGCTCAAATCCACGAAGAAGCCTGCAACCTCCGAGCTTCCAGAAGATACAATACGCGAGTGCGACCCCTCTCTTTCCGAGTTGGCGACTTGGTGTGGCGATTATTAGGCGAAGCACGGAAAGACACGTCAGACGGAAAACTCGCACCCACCTGGGGTGGCCCATTCTGAGTTGTAGAGGACTTGGAAAACGGAGCATACCGGTTAGAAGAACTCAGCGAAAAGCCCATACCGCGAACTTGGAATGCCACGCATCTCAAGTTTTACTTCAGTTAACTTTGTACGAATGAGCTGTGCACTCTTTTCCCGCCTCAGTCTTTTATCCCAAAAAAACAGAAAAATGGGTTTTGGCTGAGAGGGTTTTTAACAAGGCACATCCCCAACATCAATAAAATAACTCATTCTTTTCCAGTCATATTCTCTTAAGTCTGTATCATGTTACCATAAGATGCTTTACGCTAGACCGAAGTCTAGTTCAAACCTCAGTACAATTTGTTAAAGATTGTTTAGCAATGGGCCGAGGTCCAGTTCGAACCTCGGTAAAATCCATTCGAGGTCGAGTACGAACCTTCACGTAATTCATTTCACTCTAAACCAAGGTCGAGTTCGAACCTCGGTAAAATCCATTCGAGGTCGAGTACTAACCTTCACATAATTCATCTCACTCTAAACCAAGGTCGAGTCCGAACCTCGGTAAGATCCACTCAAGGTCGAGTTCGAACCTCGGTAAAATCCATTCGAGGTCGAGTACGAACCTTCACGTAATTCATTTCACTCTAAACCAAGGTCGAGTCTGAACCTCGATAAGATCCACTCAAGGTCGAGTTCGAACCTCGGTAAGATATATTAAGGTCGAGTTCGAACCTCCATAACGATTCATTTCACTTTAAAACCGAGGTCGAGTTCAAACCTGGGTACAATTTATTCTACTCTACATCAAGGTCGAGTCCGAACCTTGGAACAATTTATCTCGCTTTACACCGAGGTCGAATCCGAATCTTGATACAAATTACTTCACTCTCAGCACGAGGTCGAGTTCGAACCCAAAAAAAAAACGAATTATTTACATTAGGCCAAGTTTGAGCCCCGGAAAAGAAAAAAAACGCACAAGTGCAAAACTCATAAGAACTATCAAAAAAACGAAGACAAAATCCTGAAAAAACGATATATATGTACAACAAATTCCACGAGTTCAATACATGAATTCAAGAAAAAGAAAAACAAAGCAGAAGAAAATAGCAAAAATGGCCTAGGTGGAGGCGTTTTAACTTGAGCTCTCCTCGAGGTCATCCTCCTTCACCAGCTTCCCGAAGCGGACCTCCTTCTCCACATGCATGGCGGAGAGGTCGAACCCCGGTGCAAGTAGCCTCGCCTGGCGAGCTGCCTTGAGGAATCCCCTTTTGTGCTCAAATATGACAGCCGCTCGGTTTCCTCAAGCTTCTTCTCCAGTCCTGCCTTCACCTCCTCTAGCTTCGCGAGGTCCACCCTCAAAGCGGCATTCTCCTCCACTTGGCCACCGAGAAGCACCTCGTCACAAAGACGCTTCTCGGCCGCCGCCACCAACTCAGCCCTCTGCGCGGTGATCTCATCCTCCAAAGAGCGCACCCGAGCTCGGGAAGACTTGGCAAGATCCTGCAACTCACGGACCTGGGTTGCGTAAGTCTCATTATACCTCAGAGCAATCTCCAAGGACTTCTGGACCCTCTCCAGCTCCTTCCGAGAAGCTTGCAGCTCAGCCTCGTTCTACATCTTAGCATCGCCGAGAGCAGCCGCCAATGCCTTGTTCTCCTCCCTCAAGGGCTGGACTCGCCCTTTCAGCTTCGCCAAGTCCTCGTGCTGCTTGCCCCACTTATGTTTCCAATGGTCCATGATGGACATCGTCCTCTACAGGAAGACTTCAGTAGAATTAAGACCTCCCACCGGCCCGACCAACTTGATCAGTCGTGCTTAGTGAACTCCTGGAGTAGAACTTCTCCGCGGTCACCCCCGTACTCCATAAAGAGTCTATATCCTCCGAAGCACTCACGTGGTCTAACCACACCTCGGAGGAAACCTTTACAAAGCGCTGGGCGAGGTACTGGCTTTTAGGGCGTTCCTTCGACGAGCCAGACGGTTGAGCCGAGGTTGCGGGTGTAGGAGTCGGGACCTCGGGGCTCGGTCCCTTGCCGCGTACCTCAGTAGAAGCAGCAGCAGGCGTCCCCTGCTCAGTAACGGGAACACCCGCCTCTGGTGCCTCGGATCTCGGAACCTCCAGGACCTCAACGGCTTTGCTGGCCTATAGAAAACCAAATTCCTTCTTAAGAAAAAACAAGCCAAGAAAAAGGCAATACAGAAAGACAGTCGCAGGAAGAGAGTACCAACCTCGGCGGCCTGGACTGTAACACCCCAATTTTCAAAAAGGTTATTATTATTATTATTATTATTATTATTATTATTATTATTAGATGGTATTTGGTCATAATTATTTTAATAATTATAGAGGAATATTATTTTGTACGTTTTAAATAATTATTATTTTGGACAATTATTTTGTACGTATTAAATAAGTATTTTTATTAGCATTTTTAAATAAATATTTATATGTTTTAAGAGAAGGTTGATTTTATATGATATTTTGTTATCGAAATTATATTATTATATTTAGGGTCAGAAATATATTATTATTATAGAGAAAAAATATTTTATAATATACATGTATTTATTTTATTTAATTATTTTGAGGAAAATTAGAAGTGGGTTAGAAGAGAAGGAAAATGGGTTGGGTTGACCCAGTCCAATGGATTAATTTTAAGAAAGGAGTCAGGTGGTGTTAACCCTATCTACCTCATTTGCGTTCTGAAGGGTTAGGGAAAAAAAGAGGAGAAAATTCTTGAAGGAAGGCGTAAAGTGTTCAGATTGCTCCGTCGTTCTTCTGTTGGCCTTCGTTCATCATCCTTAAGGTCCGGGGGGGATGGGTTTCTTCATATGTGAATATAGGGGTGTTCGGGTAGTGAGGGCAATCCCTAAGTCCCTCTAGGAACTCTATATAAAATTCTGAACGATTATCTGTGCAATCGATGTTCTAAATTCTTAATTCATTTGGAAGAACTTATTTCTTGAATTGTCTTTGAATTCCATTGGGGCTTTCTTGTTAATTCTTTATCCTTAAATTTGATGACTTGAATTTTATGTGTTAAGAAGAGTTTAGATTTTTTTTTGTAAAACCAATGGAAACCAATTTTTGAGGCTTGAGATGTGTATGGATTGATTTGGAACGTATGAAGAATATAAATGGAGTTAAACTGAACCAACGGGGTGTAGAAGTAGTGAAAATTGGTAAAAACCTTGTTGGAACTCGTAAAACGCAGGTTTAATTGCACAGAGGGGAGTCTGGGCAGAGATTTGGGCGCTCAGCGCCAGTTTTGGGCGTCGGGCGTCGGGACCCCGACATACGTTTGTAATTTTGCGATATCTTTCTGTGTAGTTATCCAAATCGAGTGCCGTTTGTTTTGTTAGAAAATAGACATCTGGGGCTACCATTTAGACACAAGAATCGTGTAAAAATATTAATATTTGATCAAGTTATGTGAGTTACAATTTGAGCCTTCCAATCTGTGTGCGAACCACAACATCAATTTTTTTGAGCCCTGAATGGTAACCTAAACGACTTTATTAGGATTTGTGTTCTTCATGAAAGTTGTAGATATTGATGTTAGGATTCTAATGGAGTTGGGATCACTTAGAAAGGATATGTATATCTCGAGTTATGGTTAAATTATTAACTGAATGTCATAGATATTGTGATGTGTGTGAAGAATTATGTGAAATTTGTGATCTATGATGTTGATAACTTAATGATAGGTACCTAGCATGTGAGGATGATATTGCATGGATTGTTATTGACATGTGATGATGTTATATAATGGAGATGCATTAATTATGAGTTACGTGGGATGCATGAGTTGCATGAGACTTATGAGTTGCATGTGGTGCTTGAGAAGCCAGACGTGGCTATATTGCATTGGACCCTGGGCCCCAGAGAGGGGTTGAGACAGGGGGGACCATGACGGGAGGCATTCCATGCGTGGGCCGTTGGGTGTTTAACTGCACAGCTCACTGGCCACAGAGGGTTTAACGGTGGGTGGATTGCCTTTGCACGGGCCGCTAGGTGTTTAACCGTGCAACATACCGGCCCTGGGAGGGTGTGAGAACGGTATGCCCGCATTGGCAACAACTAAGGGAATTGACGAGGTACGCCCATTGTGCGGAGTGCCAAGTTGAGACTCTTAGGAGAGGAGATGTGTATGAGCATATAGTGAGCATGTGTATGAAAGCTTGTATGATTGAAAAAAAATGATGTTTGGTAATTATATGAGATGTATTTGTTGTTTATATTTAATGATGATATTTTGGTGCACGGTGTGGGGGTGGGAATTGGGTAGCTCTATGTTCATATATGATGTTATCTATCTCTCACCGTCCTGTTTTTATGTGGTTTTCTTTTAGGTGAAGATGAAGGCACTCATAGTGTTGAGTTCTAAAGGGAAAGGGTTATGCTCTGATATTGTGACATCGGGGCAGAGGACTTTTAGGAAAGAATTTTTATATGGATTTGGAATTGTAAATATCATTTTGAAAATAATTTGTAAACTTTTGTGATTCATTTTCTAAATCTTTAATATTCAAGGTTATTAAAGAACGATTTTTGAAGTTTATGTGAACCCTTTTACCAAATTTTAAAGTTTATTTTTCTTAATTTAATTACATTATTATGATGTATGTGTTGGGGTAGTAAGGGTGTCACATGGACGACTGGCTCGGCATCCTGAGCCACCTGCTCGGCAGCCCGAGCAGCCTTTTCGGAGACCACTCCAGGAGCTCCCTCAGGCGGCAGACTCCTGGTAAGGTCCACTGCATTTGCGTCAGCAGCCTTGGAGGTCACCTCCTCGGCCTCTCGAGGCGCAGAGGTCCCCCCGACCTCTTTCTCTCCCCTCTTTCTTTTCCTGTTCGTCTTCAGGGGGGCCACGTCCTCCTCTTGAGGCTCTGGGACCTCAATCTCGGCAACGTTGTAGTGATGCTTCAACTCACGCCACTTGTTCCTGCCCATTATGCCTGCGAACACAAGAAATCAGACACATTAGCAAAAGAAGCCTTTACAAACCCTAACAATCCAAAAAAAGACGAGACACTCACTCTCTAAGCCCCTCTCCTTGTACGTCGAGTTCGCAAGCGACAAGACGAGCTTGCAATCCAACGGGCAAGGAAGCGTACGCGAAGAGTCACGGCTCCCCTCCGAGCTCGGTATTAACTCTTCGACCCACGGTCTTTAGACCTCTTGTATCACAGCGCAGGACGACCTCAGATACGCACCTCGGACATGCGCTGGACGACCTCGGGCTGGACGAGGTCCGCTACCTAAATAAGTCATAACTGATCTCAGGCCCAAGGCCCAACAAAACCCTAATCCACACAAAGGTACGTGCAATACTTATACGAGACACATACTCACACAAACCCTAACTTTAGCATCGAAGTGTCTTTTGCAGGTACCACCCCCATCTTGGAGCAACAAGCGTACCAGTGAAGGAGACTCACCGATCTTACCCAGCAGATCGTCCCTACCACCGATCTCCGGTAAGAACAGTAAGAATTTTATTTTGTTTCTTGCAAATTTTCTTGCAAAAGTAAAATTCACAAATAATGTTTACTAAATGCTAGAAAATTTTCACAGGTAACTTTTCCTGCGGATTTTCCTCCCAATTTTAATCCGCAAGAAAAATTTAAAAAAAAAATTTAATTTATAAGTTTAGTATTTTAAAAAAAAACTTCAAGTCCCACATCGATTGAAAATAAAACAATTAAAAAATATATAAGTTGGAGCAACACTTACCTTACAAGTTAATTTGTATGGTTGAGTGTTAAGCTTATAATTTACAATTTTAGAGTTTAAAAGATTATGTGTCACATTTTGGAGGCCTGGAAACAAATGTTTCGGATGAATTCATTGTGAGCATTTGAAAGTTGAAGAATTATTGATAAAATTTGTAACAATTTCTTTTTCGCAAGGAAACTTTTTTTTTTTTTTTGCAGGAAACGTTCTTGCGAATTTTACAATTGCCAAAAACATATTATTCACGAAGGTATTTCCTCCTGGTAAAATTTTGCAGAAAAATTCGTAGGAATAATGTTTGCTGCGGATTTTGATACAAAATTGCAGGAAAAGTCGCATGTAGTAAGAAAAATTCTAGTAGTGTAATAACATGTACGCCAATATATATATATATATATATATATATATATATATATATATATATATATATATATATATATATGAGAAAACACTCATGTTAGGATTAAGTTACACTCTTTGAATGTTTAAGGTTGAGATAGTAATTGAATTGTTCTAGCAATCGTTCCACATACCAAAATAATTTGGCGTCCACCATGGGACATACTATTTCCTACATCTTGGTTTTCGAACATGTTGGCGCTTCACAATGATGAGGTTGTTAAGGAGTAATGTTGGAGGTTCTAGTACTGACAATTCTGAGACCATGGAACAAATGGCACAGGGATTATAAGTGACAATACCCTACGTTGTTGGAAATCATGGAGATCTTGTAACAAGAGGGTCAAAAGGCACGGTAAAAGGCGGTAAAAAAGAAGAGGTTACGGAGAAAGGATCTCAAGGCCATAGGAAACGATTCTACTTTCCAAGAGATTAAAGCAACGATGGAGGCCCTATGAAGGAACAATAAAGAAGCCCAAAGAAGAGTAGAAGAGGTAGAAAGACTCCATCACGAGGGTTGGGAAGCAATGTAGCTACAAAACGAGGATTATAGGAAAAAAGTGGAGGAAATTCAAGGAGTTTTACAAGCGTAAGTCATGACTTTATTACAGAGAATGGATAGAGGAGTAGAGCCACCGAGAGCTTTTCAACCATTCTCGTAGGTGATTAAAGGTGGAGTAGTACTAGCACATTTGATGCTACCAAGGATCTAGCCATTTGATGGGTTCCAAGATCTTGATGAACACATGACGACATATTGTGCCCACATGTTAATTAGTGGGGGGTTCAACGTTGTTTATTGCAAACTCTTTGTGGGGACTCTTATGTTGACCACTATAAAATATGTTGACCACTCTAAAATAGTTTAGTATCTAGTCTATGGGTCAGTGACTAGTTTTGAAGGTTTGTCACTATTGTTCACTACACAATTTACAGCTAATAAGGAGAAGCCCCTGATTGTTGTCGATATTTTCAACATTCAATAGAAGTTTGATGAATCTTTAAAGGAGTATTTAGGCAAATTCAAATGGATGATGGTGAAGGTTGTTGAACCTAATGAAAGTATGTTCGTCATGTCATGATGGAAGAGCATGGGCCAAGTGACCTACTACAAGAGCTATGATAAGAAGAGCCCGAGACGGATGGTGATAGACTATGGCCAAGGCCAAGGAATCCAAGAGGTGATATACTGAAAGAACCAAGAGGAATGGGATGATCTTAAAGACCTTGTTCATATATTTTGTAAATAGTCTCTTGTATAGGTTATTTTGCCTTTGTATTTGTGAGGCACTTTACTTGCTTTTTCCTAGTGTTTGTATATTGTTTTTAAGGTAGGTTACTTGGAGAGTTTAACTCCATTTAACCTCCCTAGTTGATACTTTCATTTTGTATTTTTTCAGTAGGGAAAAGGGGGTGACATTTAGCGATGCTTGAGGGTGTGCTTAGAAATTGGGCCTGAGTTGGGCCTAGGCAAAATTTTACATATTGGACTCATTTTGCTCCTAATTTTTCATAGATTTTATTTAGCTAGGTTTCATCATCAAATGATGAACCTAACTAAACCAAATCAAAGATTTTCAAATTAATTCAAGGAGCATTTTGAACCATGGGCCGCCTAGCTTGTTCCTTCTCTTTGGCCGAATTTCTCAAGCATTCCTTCTTGAGTTTGAAGCTTGTCTTGCAAGCTTCTAAACTCAAGCAAGGTTAGCTTACCTTACCATGGTTCCTAAAAGAACCATGGTCAAGGTTTAGCTTCTCCTACAAGCTAGCTAAACCGTAAGAGTTTAAGTTAACCCTACCATGGTTCCTAGTGAACCATGGTTAAGGATAACTTCTCCTACAAGCTACTCTCCCCTATATATTTGTTTTTCCTACACTTGTACTCACTTTTGACATTAATGAGAATTGAAATCAGATTTTCTCTCAACTCAAGAGTCCCTAAAACTGTAGAGAACCTCCACTCTAGGTTTTCCCTCAAAGTTTCTTCAAACTTTGTTTTGGTTCATCAAGCTTCTACTCCAAGCTTGAAGTAACCGAACCTCCTTCCAAGGCTTCTCCTCCATTGAAGACTTCTTCAAGGAAAATTCGAACTTATCATAAGGTCAACCTCAAGGCATTTCGGTCCTAAGCATGGAGGAGTTGAAGTTCATCAATCTTCTTCAACTTAGCTCCATCATTTTTGGTATCAAAGCCTAGTGCTCTTGAGGTTTTTGTTTCTAACTTTTCCTACTTGAATCCGTTTTGTCTATTCTTCCTTTTCTATGTCTTAAAATTGTGTTTTCTGCATGGATCTAGTTCTAATACAATTTTTGATGGATCCTATATGTCAAGTATGAAGTAAATGATTCATGTTTGCTTGTTCCTATTCTTATGAATCATTTTCGGTTTTGTGCTTTTAGGTACTCTTGAACTTGTGCATTTTTGTATTTGCTTGAGTCTTCTCCATTCATTCACATGTGTCCGTGATTGGACAACATGCATTGAGTTAGATTTTGCTTTTGAATCAATTGTTTTGTCTTAGAAAGTCATGTGTAGTCCTTTATATGTTGAAACTTCCTAGACTAGCTTGTTTGACCTAATTTTGTTTTGTGTTTTTGTGTCCGAAATTTTTGTGTATTTTTCTTATTGAATCTGTACCTCACCATATGTGCTTTTGTTTTACATGATTGAGTTCTTAATTTGCTATTAGTCCTAGCAAATTTCTTAGAGTTAGGTTTCTATTATGTCTTGTTAAAAAGTTTTGTCAAAAAAAAAAAATTGTTAAACACTACTCCTATTAGGTTTCTTGTGTCTTGTTGAGTGGCTAAACCTTATTAAAACTTTTTGAGCCTTAAAACAGAGACAAAACAGAGGTGTGAGTGTCTTAATTGCATGAGAAAAACAAAGGAAAAAGTGCTTAAAAATTTGACCTAAAATACTACAAAATTGTGAAGCACTAGAAAAGAAACATGCATGTGAACACCTTTGTTTTGTGTAAAAATTTTGCTGCAGTTTTTCTATATTGAAACCGAGACTTATAAGTGATAAAAAGGCATTGAAACTCCTGAATATCAAAAGAAAAATAAGTGAAAAATATTTTGCAAAAGAAAAAGAAAGAAAATAGCAAAAGAAAAAGCCAAAGAAGTGAAAATTTTGGCAAACTTTGCTCTCGGTTTTGGTAACTTTTTGACCACATATTTTGTTGATCCAACCACATTTTTTAGTCTTATTTTGTTTTCTAATCTTAGCTTTTAATTTTTTAATCCATTCTAGTGCCTTTCCTAGGTTAATCTTTGTGTGCTAGCCTTCAAAATTTCCTTTAATTGTTGCTTGTCTTTTTGTGGAATTCTTTCTAGTCTTGTCTCATTTGTTTTCCACCAATTGGTGTAGCCATTCTAAATTGTTCATTTTCAGTTTTAGCACTAATATTCAGTCTTGTAAGTGGTTGAGTGCTTCTTGAAAGGTGTAGGAGGCCAAGGCAAAGGACATCCACTTGAAGGCTTTGGTGGTTGCTTAGGGAGTTTGTTCTCTCTTGGTGGCTAGGCTCTTGGAAACACCTAGAAGTGACTAACCTCAAGGTTACTTCTAAAAAGAGGAGTGAAACACCTTTGTGAGGCTGCAGTTGGTGGCTGAATTGGAGCAAGAAGGAGTGAAGCTAATTGTGAAAATTTAGAACTAAATTTAGTGACGGAAATTTTGGTTACTAAAACTAGTTTTTCCTTACAAAAATCCGTCTCTAAATTTGTTCTAAATTAGTGGCTAATTTGTTTGCCTTGAAATTAAGTGCAGCCACTAATTTCATTTGAGAGTAAATTTACATTTCATTTGGAGTATGAATTTACATTTCATTTGAAACAAATTTGAATTTCATTTGACTTGTAATTTTTTTTGCTTTCTAAATTTTTGTACAAGGCCTTTATTAAGGAGTGTCTTGGAGTGCCTTTGGTGTATCTCCATCTCTCCTTGAGAATTTTCATAGTAATTTCCGTGTAGTACTTGTGAGAGTGGTCCTTGAAGGTCTTTGGTGCCTTTCAAGCTCTCACTTAGGTTTAATTGCTTTCAACGCCTAGTTTATGTTTTCAAGTCATTTATGTTTTAAGCAATTTATGTTTTAAGTCATTTAAGTTTTCAAGCAATTTATGTTTTCTTGCTCTTTATGATTTCAAGCATCATATAAATTGTACACATAGGCACTTGTTTGTTATTTTTCTTTAAGAAAAGATCTTTGTGAAAATTGATTTGTGCAAGACAAAAGTACAAAGGGGTTTAGAGATTTTTACTTGAAGAGGCTTGGTTATTAAGTGGCTCTTTAGTAGCTCACCTCCCTCCAAAGTTCAATTTGTACTCTTAGACCTCCAAGTGCCAAGTCTAAGCACTTAAAAAAATCTTATTTTCATAAAAACTATTTTTGTGTGGAAAAATCTCTTGAATTAAAATGTCTCAAAATTCCTCCAATAGTGAAAGTGATGGCTCTCCAAAAAGTCTTTCTTACATCACTAAAGAGCTCAAATCACTTAAACTATGGAAAAAGCAAGAGTCCATTCAAAGAGAGAAGGAAAAAATTGAAAGAGAAGGACAACTTGCTTATTTAGAGGAAGAATTGAGAATTTTAAGGCAAGAGGAAGAAAAATTGAAAGAAGATATGAAGAAACATAGAAAAAAGAGTAGGAGCTCACATTCCCAATACACATCCCCTAATGAAAGCATGAATCAAGGAGATCACTACCAACATACTCCTAGGAGGTCCACAAAGCCAAGGGAAGTCAAAGTTGACCTTCCCCAATTTTTTGGCAAAGATGATGTGGAGTTATACCTAGATTGGGAAATGAAGGTTGAGCAACTCTTTGCTTTCCATAGGGTGAGTGAAGAGAGAAAAGTCCCTCTGGCTACCCTTAGCTTCCAAGGGCATGCCATGTATTGGTGGACAGCCCTAGAAAGAGAGAGACGCCTCCACAATGATCCTCCAATTCAATATTGGAATGATCTTAAAAGTGCAATGAGGAGGAGGCACATTCCCACCTATTATGGAAGGGAGCTTATGAATAAGCTCCAAAGGCTCCAACAAAGGGATTTGTCTGTAGAACAGTACAGGAAACAAATGGAGCTTTTAATGATGAGGGCTTGTATTAGGGAAGAGGAAGCCACCACTGTAGCTAGATTCCTAAGTGGTCTTGACTTAGAGATTAGAGACCAAGTGGAGTTACTACCCTACAGGGACTTAAATGATTTAGTCCAACTTTGTGTAAGGGTAGAACAACAAATGTTGAGAAAATCTTCTTTTAAAAGAGAAGGCTCCCACTCTAGATCTCTTAAGAAAGACTACATGGAGGAGGAAAAATCTTTTGAAAAGAAAAATATTTTAGAACCCTCCAAGGAATTAGCTAAGAATAAGGATAAAAACAAAGAGAAGGGTAAAGGTACCCACACTCCACACATTAGCACAAAGACTAGTGATATTAAATGTTTCAAGTGTCTAGGGAGAGGCCACATTGCTTCTCAATGCCCTACAAAGAAAGTCATGATCTTAAGGGGACATGACACTTATAGTAGTCAAGAAGAGACTACTACCTCCTCTTCTAGTGAGAGTGAGGTTGAAACAAAACTTCAAAGGACCCAAGTGGAGCCAGTTTATCCTTATGAAGGAGAGCTCCTAATACTTAGGAGAATCCTTCATAATCAACCTAGTGGTACCCTATCCCAAAGAGAGAACATCTTTCATACAAGATGTAATATTTTAAATAATGCTTGTTCTCTCATTGTTGATAGTGGTTCATGGTGCAATTGTTGTAGCACTAGGTTGGTTAAAAAGATGAGTTTTTATACTATGCCACATCCTCAACCTTATCATTTGCAATAGCTTAATAAGGATGGCGACATAGTAGTTGACCAACAAGTGAAGGTCAAGTTTTCCATTGGGAAGTATGAGGATAAAGTTTTATGTGATATAGTACCAAAGGAAGCTTGTCATATTTTGTTAGGAAGACCATGGCAATTTGAAAGAAAACTATACATAATGGTCTTACTAATGAAATTTCCTTCACTCATAAGGAAAAGAAATTTGTACTTTATCCTCTTTCACCTCAACAAGTGGCTGAGGATCAAGCACAAATGAAAAACAAAAGAAAAAGAGAAAAGGTAGGGAAGAGTAAAGAGGAAGAAATATCCTCTAAGGGAATTATGTCTAAAGAGAATTGCTTTATCACTAAAGAATCTATGAAAACTACTCTCTTTATTCATAAAGATCTTAACTCTTACCCTCACGCTGCCACTAGTCTTGAAGAAGAGATTCATAAATCCATTATTTTTAATAAAAAAAAAATCTCAACTTCAAGATTTTGTGAAGGAGAAGTGGACTTCATTTAGTTCTACTTCTCATGCTACTTCCTTGGTGGTGCCCAAGGTAGATAGCCTTCCTTTTTGTAGGACTTGTCCTACCTTAGTTGTGTCAATAATGCACCCAATTTATGGAATATATTATTTGTTGGATATAACATATGAACCTTCAAGGTTCCTTGTGACAAATTCTTTTCATAACTATCCAACAAATAATATAATCCAAAATTGTTTAGGAAATTTCTTAGTAGTATTTTCCTTATTTTCTAGGAAATGCCTAGGTTACCATATAGGGTACTTTAGGCAAGATATTTTAGTTTTTAGGATTAAGTCTTTAGTGTGCTATAGTTTTAGTTTTAACACATTTTTAGGATTTAATAATATACCTAGTCTATGTTTAGGAAAGGATCTTATTCATTATATTAGTAGGTCTAGTGTCATTGATTTCTTTAGGTTCCATGAAAGGATTCCTTCTAGGATATTCCTTTCACATTTATTTGTTGAAAATATCACCTCTAATGAATTTTATTATATATTTGTAGGTATGGCCAATAATCATGAGGACCCTCGAGATTTGAGGTCAAATCCTTTTTCAAGAGGGAGGGGATGATGGACTATGGCCAAGGCCAAGGAATCCAAGAGGTGATATACTGAAAGAACCAAGAGGAATGGGATGATCTTAAAGACCTTGTTCATATATTTTGTAAATAGTCTCTTGTATAGGTTATTTTGCCTTTGTATTTGTGAGGCACTTTACTTGCTTTTTCCTAGTGTTTGTATATTGTTTTTAAGGTAGGTTACTTGGAGAGTTTAACTCCATTTAACCTCCCTAGTTGATACTTTCATTTTGTATTTTTTCAATAGGGAAAAGGGGGTGACATTTAGCAATGCTTGAGGGTGTGCTTAGAAATTGGGCCTGAGTTGGGCCTAGGCAAAATTTTACATATTGGACTCATTTTGCTCCTAATTTTTCATAGATTTGATTTAGCTAGGTTTCATCATCAAATGATGAACCTAACTAAACCAAATCAAATATTTTCAAATTAATTCAAGGAGCATTTTGAACCATGGGCCGCCTAGCTTGTTCCTTCTCTTTGGCCGAATTTCTCAAGCATTCCTTCTTGAGTTTGAAGCTTGTCTTGCAAGCTTCTAAACTCAAGCAAGGTTAGCTTACCTTACCATGGTTCCTAAAAGAACCATGGTCAAGGTTTAGCTTCTCCTACAAGCTAGCTAAACCGTAGGAGTTTAAGTTAACCCTACCATGGTTCCTAGTGAACCATGGTTAAGGATAACTTCTCCTACAAGCTACTCTCCCATATATATTTGTTTTTCCTACACTTGTACTCACTTTTGACATTAATGAGAATTGAAATCAGATTTTCTCTCAACTCAAGAGTCCCTAAAACCGTAGTGAACCTCCACTCTAGGTTTTCCCTCAAAGTTTCTTCAAACTTTGTTTTGGTTCATCAAGCTTCTACTCCAAGCTTGAAGTAACCGAACCTCCTTCTAAGGCTTCTCCTCCATTGAAGACTTCTTCAAGGAGAATTCGAACTTATCATAAGGTCAACCTCAAGGCATTTCGGTCCTAAGCATGGAGGAGTTGAAGTTCATCAATCTTCTTCAACTTAGCTCCATCAGATGGGCTACATTAGAAGGAGGTAGGCCTATATTAATTTTCAATTAGACTATTACATGACAGTGTCTAGTTGTATTTTTTTAAGCCTTGTATTTTGATCTAAGTAGTGTTATAATTTATTTGGTCTCGTATTTGGGCTTCTAGATAGGAAGTAGGCTTCATTAGGAATGGACTATACATTTAAATGTAATTTATGAGCCATGTGAATTGCATTTGGGCACCATGTGATCGCCAAGGGTGGCACACATGGCATGCACCAAATTCAACATCAAATGTCTCCTAAATCACATCTAAATGCAATAACCTAACTTCTTAGATGCAAGAGCACATAGTAGCACATGGGTAAGGGAGGTTTCACACTAAATTTGACTTCAAATTCAAATTTGGTGTGCTTAGGAGTCAAGTAAACCATACCATGGTTTAACTTGACCCTAGACTTAACCTAACTTCTCCAAGATGCCACCTAGCTCTATATAAGGCTTCTTTGTATGTTAATTCTACACTTTGGATTCTATTTGAGATATTCATTCAGATTTCTCTCTAAAAATCCGAAGCCACATAGCTTAAGGAATCTAGCTTCCTTAAGTCCCTTCAATAAGGAAATCTTCCTTGTATTCAGGTGTTACGATCTTCCTTTGTTTAGTAGATTTTGAGCATGCTTCATTCTCTTTTCCTACCTCTTTTCATTTGGTCAAAACCAACATCAAGCCTCAAGAAAGATGAGTTCAAGAAGAGTGAATTCGACCATGTGTTGACTAAAGAATTCCATCATACCATTTGGTAAGGGTTTAAGATCAAATGAATTTTCACAATCTCTTGTCAAAAATAAAGCAGGAAGCATGCTAGAAGTAGATCGAGAAACAAGAAAGGGAAAATTCCTAACAAACACATGGAAGCCAATACAAGAAACAATTGGGTTTTGTTTGGACACTAGTTGGGCCCATAGCCTATAGGTAATGCATCAGGTATAGTCCTTTAGAATAAAATACACCAAGGCCAAATTAAATGAAACAAGATGGGTTTGGGGCCTAATTATCTACTTCTGTGTTTTTTTAATTTCAATTTTAATTTTGTAAACATTTTCTTGATATTTATTTAATTTTGTTAATCATTTTAAAAATATTATTAAAATTAGAGGGAAAACCCACAAAAAATAAGCTCGTAAGAACATAAACCATCCCTCGAGTGGGTTGGACAAAAAAGAAAATAGACTAGGTTTGGTGCAAATTTGAACAAGGAGGATGAACAAAGGAAAATTGGTTGGACAAGAGACAAGGTAGGCCATATTTGGTGCAAATTTGGAAAAGGATGATGAACAAAGGGAAAACCTATCAAAAATAAGCTCGTAAGAGCATAAACCGTCTCTCGGGTGGGTTGGGCAAGAAAGAAAGTAGGCTAGGTTTGGTGTAAATTTGAACAAGGACGATGAACAAAAGTAAAATGGGTTGGACAAGAGACAGGGTAGGCCATATTTGGTGTAAATTTGAACAAGGATGATGAACAAAAGGAAAATCCACAAAAAATAAGCTCGTAAAAGCATAAATCGTCCCTCGGATGGGTTGGGCAAAAAAGAAAATAGGCTAGGTTTGGTGCAAATTTGACAAGGACGATGAACAAAGGGAAAATGGGTTGAACAATAGACAGGATAGGCCATATTAAATCCTTATTTTTATTTCTAAGTGTCGCCACCGGCCCGAAACGGGCTTTCGGCATTCGCGAAGGATGGTTGGACTCTTTTTATTTGTTTAAAAATATGGATTGCTAGAATGACTTATTCTCAAACTGAGACCTTGTCAAACGAGCAATTTTATTAAAAGGCTCACCAATCCATGTTAATCCCAAGCGGGACCCTCCATGGATTAGCGGTTTTCATAAAAAGGAAGGGTTCATGGAGTCGCCACCAATGTTTTACTCAAAACATTGGAAAAAGAAGTTTAAGGCAATCGATTCAAAAATCGACTTCGGCCATTACAACCAGAGTCGGGTAAGGGAGTCGGTTACGCGTGGGGAAGGTGTTAGCACCCCACAGCGCCCCTTTCGGGTTCCCTATGACAGATTATTTAAAAAAATAATAGTGCGAAATTACTAAATTACCCCTATTTATTCTAAGCAATTATAAATTAACTATCTACATGATGACAGTTTAAATATGCACACAGAAAGCAGTAAAAGGAAGGTCTTAAGAAGAAACCTTTGAAGCGTGCTTTTATATTCAAGTAAAACTGGGAAGCTTTTTGGCGTTCCCTCGCTCTACAAGCCTGCTCGCTCCCTCCTAGAAAATTTTAACTATGGAAATCCTCCGGATTTCCCTTCGACTCAGTTCGAGACTCAAGCAAAAAGCTCAGAACTCGAGAACTTTGTCGGATCAACTCTCCGAGTGATTTCTAGGCAGAGCACTGCTCAAAAAAACCCAGAATACTCAAGAAGAGGGTTAAAACTCAGTGTAAAAGTGTGAAATGACGTCCCATTGACGTCATATTTATAGGGAAGAGGCTCAATACGGTTTCTGGGGGTCAATACGGTCCGTATTGAAGTTTTGAACTACAATACGGCCGTATTGAATTCAATACGGCCGTATTGAAGTTCAAAAACCTCAATACGGCCGTATTGAAGTTCAGTGCAGCCGTATTGAGTTCAATGCAGCCGTATTGAACTTCAATACGGCCGTATTGAGTTCAGTGCGGCCGTATTGTAGTTTAAAATGTTCAATACGGCCGTACTGAACTCTTGGGAGGCCGTATTGGGCTTCATTCCCTCCACTTTCTTATTTTTTGCTACTCTAAGACCTCTAAACCTACAGATAATCATCCTAGGGTCTTCCAGGGTCTTCCAGGAGTCCTTCCGGCTGACTTTCCTTTAGTCTTCGATAGTCTTCAAGCTTTATTTCCGACCCGGACAATTTTAGGGGTCTACAGCTGCCCCCCCTTTACTTAGTCGGACGGCCTTTTGGTGTACCGGCTGACAAGTAAAGGAGTTGACCCAATTGTCCGGGTGATGTGCCAACCTTCTGACTTGTAGCGTCTTCCGGTGGAAAATTGTTGAGTAGCCTCTCCAGGTTTTGCTTCGCTCGTCGCCCGAGCCGGAAGCTGCATACCTCCGTGCTTCTGAACACTCTGGTAGCGTGAGTACTGCCTCTCCAGGCTCAACTTCACTCGACGCCCGAGCTGGAAGTTGTGAGTACCGCCTCTCCAGGCTTAGCTTCGCTTGCCGCCCAAGCTGGAAGCTGTGAGTACCGCCTCTCCAGGCTCTGCTTCGGTGCTTCTGACATCCTAGGCAGTTGAGTTTGCCCTCTCCAGGGTTAGCTTCGCTTGCCGCCCAAGCTGGAAGCTGTGAGCACCGCCTCTCCAGGCTCAACTTCACTCGACGCCCGAGCTGGAAGTTGTGAGTACCGCCTCTCCAGGCTTTGCTTCGCTCGCCGCCCGAGCTGGAAGCTGTATACCTCCGTGCTTCTGAACACTTTGGTAGCGTGAGTTTGCCCTCTCCAGGGTCTGCGGTTTGCCCTCCCCAGGGTCTGCGTACCTCCGTGCTTCTGATCACTTTGGTAGCGTGAGTTTGCCCTCTCCAGGGTCTGCAGTTTGCCCTCCCCAGGGTCTGCGTACCTCCGTGCTTCTGATCACTTTGGTAGCGTGAGTTTGCCCTCTCCAGGGTCTGCGGTTTGCCCTCCCCAGGGTCTGCCTCCGTGTTCTTGACGACATTGGCAATGTGAGTTTGCCCTCTCCAGGGATCTGAGATGGTTTTGTCTCCACAGTCCACGGTGCTGCTTTGACAATTTGTTTTTGATTTTGGTGCCGCTGAGGGCTGGATAACGCAGGGATCCGTCTAGGGGATGTGCAGTTACTCATAGTTTCTTGTGCCCCAACTTGCATCTGCATAGTTGGTACCCATGGGGAATTTCTGTTTCCTTGGGGTGTAGACACGAAGATGCTCTTTCTGATGTGAGCGATGCCTTACGATTGGCTGACGTCCTTTGACGTTGTGGAGTATCCCGATTATCCTTATTCGGGTGACTCTTTTGGATTTTCTGATTTTTGCTGCCTCTGTGTAGGCTGTTATCCGCTGGGGATTCTAGATGTTGATTTTTGATTAGCCTCTTCTGTTAGGCGGATCATCTTGACGCTTGATTTTTGGCTGAAAGCCGATTTCCACTTGGGGAATGGTTTATTGATTTTCTTTTTTGGATTTTCCTTTTTGTAGGAATGCCTCTTGAGTAGGCGACTGGGGATTTAGGGATCTTATGTATCCCAGAGTATTATTTAGGAAGCCTCTACAGGCTTAGACTCACTCAATGCCTGAGTTGGAGAGCTATCTTCCACTGAGGAAGTTTTAAGTCCTTTGACTGAATATTTTGCTTTGGATGATCGCGCTTCCATTGGGGATTTTTGCTGATCTTGGTTTGATAGCTTTCACTGGGGAATTTGGCCCGTGAGTGGAAGCTGAGATATCTCTGGGGAGTATTATTTCTGCGAGCCTCTCCAGGCTCAATTATTCTGTATGATGAATTGGTTTTTTGTTCAGCCCGAGAATGCGAGCTGAGACGTCTTTTGGAGAGTATTATTTCGGCAAGCCTCTCCAGGCTTAATTATTCTGTGGGAGTATTTTTTCAGCAAGCCTCTCCAGGCTCAATTATTTTGTGAGAGTATTATTTTGGCAAGCCTCTCCAGGCTCAAGTATTCTGTATGGTGAGAGAGTATTGTTTCGGCGAGCCTCTCCAGGCTCAGTTATTCTGAGAGTATTATTTCGGCAAGCCTCTCCAGGCTCAGTTATTCTGTATGATGCTGTTGATTTTCTGAATCTTTGCCTTTTTTGTCGAATTTTGGCTTTTTCTGTATTTTGCCTTTTTGTTTTTTGGCCTTTTCTGTTGACTGCTGTCATACACAAGCAATTTTTCTATTTTTTTCTATTTTATGCAATTGCCTCATGATAAGGTCTTTGAATGTGCAACTAATGTGTGTGTGATGCACAAATGAAAGTTTGATTATTTTATTAATGCTTTTTAGGAAAATGAATGGCTCTCCCTATCCTTCTCTTCTTGGAGGAGTTTCTGTCGTCGACGTGAGGGAATATTTTTGTGAGCCTTTTATGCAGGAGATTATGGATTTTATAGGAACCCCTCCAATTTTCTTTATTGACCGATTATTATACAATTTTTTAGAAATACCAATTTAGAGGCATAATCACATGGTCAAGAGAGAAAATAAATGAATAGATATTTTATTAATATTCACAAGTGTTTTTATAGAAAGATATACAGAAGGTAATTTCTGAAGAATGGCTGGCCTGGGTAGGCTATTTACATTGGGCTTAACAATTATATCTGTAATTGTTGCTCCGTACGTTCTCCTAGTTGTCTTGGGTGATATGCCTGAGTCAGGAGTGTAGACACTGCAAGACGCTTGCTTCTAGAAGATAATCACATGAATCGCCTTTCGGTTTTCGATTCAAGTGATCGTCGCTTGCTTTATTTTTATGTCTTATTCTTTTGCCCCTAACTTTTGCCTAGGACGTATCCTAGCGGGGATAAATTCGCCTTTGTTTTGCCTAGTACCCTTGTACTGGCGGGCTTTTTATTTTGCCCTAACTTTTGCCTAGGACGCCCTTTTTGGGTTTTCATCCTAGCGGGCCTATGCAAGCAACGTCTTCAAGCATAGTACTTCTTTACCACGTCGGCGTTGACTGGGTATCGAAGTTCTTCTCCATCTATGTCTGTGAGGATCAATGCTCCTCCGGAGAAGGCTCGCTTCACCACGTATGGTCCTTCGTAATTCGGGGACCACTTTCCGATTTTGTCCTTTTGGGCTGGTAGTAATTTCTTCATTACCAGCTCTCCCTCATGATAGACTCGAGGGTGGACTTTCTTGTCAAAAGCCTTTTTGATCTTTCTTTGATAGGCTTGACCATGGCATATGGCGTTCAGCCGTTTTTCTTCAATAAGGTTTAACTGGTCATATCGGCTTTGAACCCATTCTGCCTCGAAAAGTTTCGCTTCCATGATTACCCTTAGAGAAGGTATCTCAACTTCAACAGGCAAGACCGCCTCCATCCCATAAACGAGGGAGAATGGAGTAGCTCCTGTGGATGTGCGCACTGAAGTCCTGTATCCATGGAGAGCGAAAGGTAGCATCTCATGCCAGTCTTTGAATGAGACAACCATCTTTTGCACTATCTTCTTGATATTTTTATTGGCTGCCTCGACTGCCCCATTCATCTTTGGTCGATAGGGGGAAGAGTTGTGGTGTTGGATTTTGAACTCTTGGCACAGTTCTTCCACCATCTTGTTATTTAGATTGGATCCATTATCAGTGATGATTTTATCAGGAATACCGTATCTGCATATCATATTCTTTTTGATGAAGGATGTTACCACCTTTCGGGTCACATGAGCATACGATGCCGCTTCTACCCATTTGGTGAAATAGTCAATGGCCACAAGAATGAATCTGTGCCCGTTGGATGCTTTCGGCTCAATGGGTCCAATAACATCCATGCCCCACATTGAGAATGGCCAAGGTGAAGCCAATACGTTGAGTGGGGTTGGTGGGATATGAATGTTGTCGGCGTATGCTTGACATTTATGGCATTTTCGCACATATTGGTAACAATCCTTTTCCATGGTCGACCAATAATATCCCGCCCTGAGGATCTTTTTAGCCATTGCGGGCCCGGGAATGTGGGTACCGAAAACCCCCTCATGAACTTCTTTGATCATGTTTTGGGCTTCGACTTGGTCTACACATCTCAACAAGACCGAGTCATAATTTTTCTTGTAGAGGGTTTCGCCGACTAGCAAAAATCCCATGGCCCTTCTTCGGATATGCTTCTTGTCATTATCACTGGCCATATCAGGATATTCCCCTTTTGTCAAATATTGCTTGATGTCATGGAACCATGAATGATCATCAACTACTTCATCTATCAGAAGGCAAAACGCTTGCTTATCATGCCTCCGGATATTGATGATGGGCATTTCATGCTCATTATCCAAGGCGAACATTGATGATAGTGT
The DNA here is from genome assembly GCF_000230855.2 of Cajanus cajan. Classification (NCBI taxonomy): domain Eukaryota; kingdom Viridiplantae; phylum Streptophyta; class Magnoliopsida; order Fabales; family Fabaceae; genus Cajanus; species Cajanus cajan. The sequence goes on along the minus strand of NC_138527.1, from coordinate 22,663,847 downwards.
GGCAAGAGCGTCGGCAAACTGATTTTCCTCCCTTGGAATGTATTCAAAGATGACACTTTGGAAGAGTTGTGTCAAATCTTTGATGTGCTCAACATATGGTATCAATTTGGGATTTCGGACTTCCCATTCACCTCGTAATTGGTAGATGACTAGGGCCGAATCACCAAATACTTTGAGCTTTAGGATACCATTGTTGATGGCTGCTTGGATTCCCAACGCCCAAGCCTCGTATTCTGCCATATTGTTTGTACAATCGAAGTTGAGTCTTGCCGTTATGGGGATGTGTTTTCCTTGTGGAGAGATTAGCACTGTGCCAATCCCTCGTCCAAGCATGTTGGAGGCTCCATCAAAATACATGGTCCATGCATCATCTTTAAGCTCTTCATGTTGTAGATGCATTATATGCTCATCGGGGAAATCATCCTGAAGGGATTGGTAGTCGTTGGTCGGCCCGTGTGCTAGGTAATCAGCTAGGGTACTACCCTTGATGGCCTTTTGAGTGACATGTATGATGTCAAATTCTGATAACTGTACTTGCCATCGGGCAATCTTCCCAGTGATTATTGGTTTGTCGAACACGTACTTGATTGGGTCCATTTTGGAAACCAACCAAGTAGTATGCCTTATCATATACTGCCTGAGCCTTTGCGTTGCCCATGCTAACGCGCAGCACGTTTTTTCTAGCGGCGTATAGCGGGTTTCATAATCAAGAAATTTCTTGCTCAGGTAGTAGATGGCTTGTTCTTTCTTTCCTGTTTCATCTTGTTGTCCCAGCACAGCCCCCATAGACTCATCAAGCACCGTCAAGTAGAGGATTAATGGTCTTCCCTCGACAGGTGGCACCAATACCGGTGGATTGGCCAAGCACTGTTTGATCTTATCAAAAGCTTGTTGACAATTTTCATCCCAAACTTCGGAATGATTCTTGCGCAACAGCTTGAATATTGGCTTGCACGTGTCAGTCAACTGTGCGATGAACCTTGCAACGTAGTTCACCCTGCCGAGGAATCCTCTAATTTCTTTCTCAGTTTTAGGAGGAGGCATTTCCATTATTGCCTTTACTTTATCAGGGTCCACCTCTATGCCTTTTTCACTGACGATGAACCCGAGAAGCTTACCCGACCGGACTCTGAAAGTACACTTAGCCGGATTTAGCTTAAGCTGATACTTGCGAAGCCGATTGAATAATTTTCTCAAATATTGGACATGATCCATCTCATCTTTTGACTTTGCGATCATGTCATCCACATATACTTCAATTTCTTTGTGGATCATATCATGGAATAACGTCACCATCGCTCGTTGATAGGTGGCACCCGCATTCTTGAGTCCAAAAGGCATTACCCTGTAGCAAAAAGTACCCCAGGGTGTAATGAAGGAAGTCTTCTCGCGGTCTTCCACATTCATCTTGATTTGGTTGTACCCAGAGTACCCATCCATGAAGGAATAGAGTGTGTTTGTGGCTGTATGATCCACCAATGTATCGATGTGTGGTAAGGGAAAATCGTCCTTTGGACTAGCACGATTAAGATCCCTGTAGTCAACACAAACTCTAACCTTTCCATTCTTTTTAATGACTGGCACAATGTTAGCCAGCCATTCGGGATACTGGGACACAACCAGGAACCCCGCGTCTAATTGTTTTTCTACCTCCTCCTTGATCTTTAAAGACCATTCGGGCTTGACTCGTCGGAGCTTTTGTTTGACGGGTCGAAACCCTTCTTTCAATGGTAATTTGTGCTCGACGATATTAGAGTCCAAATCGGGCATATCATGGTACGACCATGCAAATACATCTTTGTATTCCTTTAACAACTGGATCAATTGCTCCCTTATTTCATCACTGATATGGGTTCCAATATTGACCTCTTTTATTTCTTGGCCTTGCCCCAAATTTACGGTCTCCAATTTTTCTTGATGCGGTTGAAGTAGACGAGCCTCTTGATCTAGCAGTCTTTGCAAGTCCGGAGAAATGGTCTCCTCATCACTGTCCAACTCAACCCATTCATCCTCAACTTTCGGATCCCGGTCGGAGCGAACAATCACAGACATAATTGTTTTATTGGTTCTGTTTAGGTTTAGAATTTATTAATATTAATGAGAGAAAGAGAGAAAAGAACAAATGAGAGAATAATGTGTGAAAAATGCCTCTTTATTGATATGTATTAAAATTTGTACAAAGACCCTTATTTACATGAAAAGGTTCTCATGATCTCGGGTACTGATCATGAGTCCCAAAAAGAAAAAGAAAATTAAGGAGGGGCCCTATCGTGGCTTGTCATTCTCTACTCCTGCTTTGGTAGAGGATTCTTGCTCACGTCGGGTGCTGTCGAATCGAAGGTGACCCACCCGGCATCAATAAGGTCTTGGACCTTGTGTTTGAGAGCCCTACAGTTCTCCGTTGAATGTCCTGGTGCCCCCGAGTGGTATAGGCATTTATCTTGTGGTTTGTACCACTCGGGATAAGGTGGATCCATCTTCCTTGGTGGAATGTAAGCTAGAAGATGAGCTTCCACTAACTTCGGCAGGAGGTCGCTATATGTGGTCGGAAGTTTATCAAGCTTCCTCACAGGGTTATACTGCGACTTTCCTGACTTCGAAGTGGAAGAAGATGAAGAAATGGTTATAGCGTTGACTCCTCCTTCTTTCTTCTTCCCGAAGGCCTTCTTAGCTTCATATGGTTGGGAAGGCTTAGCCAGCTTCCCACTTTTGAGTCCTTGTTCCACCCTTTCTCCAATGGTGATGATGTCCGAGAAGAGTGTTGTCGTGTTCCCTATCATCTTGTCATAATAGGGACCAGTCAACGAATTGATGAACAAGGACACCGTCTCCTTATCCGACAGCGGGGGCTCTATCTGTGCCGCCAACTCCCTCCAACGTTGGGCGTACGCCTTGAAGGATTCATCGTTCTTTTTACTCAAGGCTTGAAGATTTGACCTATCGGGTGTTAGGTCGATGTTGTATTTGTAGCGCTTGAGAAAGGCGTCGGCCAACTGCCTCCATGTGTGTACTAGATTTCCATCTAGCTGCATATACCAGTTGAGCGCGGTATCAGCCAAGCTCTCTTGGAAGCAGTGGATCAAGAGCTTTTCGTTTGTGGCATATGCAGCCATTTTGCGACAGTACATGGTGAGATGACTCTTAGGGCAAGTCGATCCCACGTACTTTGGGAAATCCGGCACTTTAAATTTAGGAGGGAATTGGATGTCCCTCACTAAACACATGTCGGCGGCATCTTTAATGTCAAAATCATGCCCCTCCATAGCCCTCAACCGATCCTCTAGGGCGTGGAATTGGTCTTTTGAAATTTCAGGCTCTCTAATCGTAATCCCCGCCCCAAGGGGTACAGCTCTCGGAGGGTCTTCCTCGTGCTCTTCCTCCTCTCCATGATGGGACTCATGGTCACTGTGGTGTGATCCATGGATATTGTGGTGACGCATGAGCTCCATCATTTGCGCCATCTGTTCTTTGAGCTGAGAGAGCTCGGTTGTGAGCTTTTTATTTTGCTCTTCCAGCGCTTCCATTTTCTTGATTTTCTGCGCGCGTGTGAGGACAGAGAGATGACCAGCCACTTTCTAAAATGAATATTTTAATTAGTTTATTTATGGGATGAATACGCTCTTGACATGAGCTTGATAACCCTCCATTTTTAAGGCGCTGCCTTTTTAAAATGGAGTGTTACCACCCTCCTTGAATTATGATCCCTCCCCAACGGAGAATCTCGATAATTATGGGTCTCTTTTACTCATGTCAAGAGGTATTGGTGAACCTAGAATGCATGGTTTATGAGGATGCATGATATCTTATTGGTAATGATGCACATGCTCCTCACTTTTATTATATTTTCACACATTGGTTTTTCCTCTCATGTCATGACATTTTCATGCATGGGGATTATTCTTTAGACCTTATCGCGAGGTTATTTATTAATGCACAAACAATTGCACATAAGCATTTACACAAACAATTCACTCATCCACGAACAGTCACGAGCGAATCACGAGGTAGGGGTATCCTGGAGAAAGGTGCATATTCAAGGTGGTTCTAACTGTTCTCACCGGTCTGAGGCCCCCAAGGTGCCCCCATTATAGGGACCCAATTCCTCTCGTCGTAAGTCGATGGAAAGCTCCAACGCACTGTCGGACTCGAGTTCATGGTTATCACCTTGAGTGATGCTTTCCGACAACGGTCTACGGGCACCTATAGACCCATTCGACAACCGGCCGTACTAACATCCACTCCCTATGGCTTACCACTCATGCCCCCGGGTATAGAGGGAACTGTTGTGTGCAAAGGTTTGTGTGCAGTTTTTATTTCAAACAATTGCGGAAATTTAAACAAACAACAGTTATTAAAAGCCAAATAGGTAAAACGTGTTATCATACAAGCAAGGGGTAATAAAGTAATTTTAACTATTATTTGTTAAAAATAATCTGTCACTAAATGGGACTGACTCTCGAAGCTTCCCCAGTGGAGTCGCCATCTGTCGCCACCGGCCCGAAACGGGCTTTCGGCATTCGTGAAGGATGGTTGGACTCTTTTTATTTGTTTAAAAATATGGATTGCTAGAATGACTTATTCTCAAACTGAGACCTTGTCAAACGAGCAATTTTATTAAAAGGCTCACCAATCCATGTTAATCCCAAGCGGGACCCTCCATGGATTAGCGGTTTTCATAAAAAGGAAGGGTTCATGGAGTCGCCACCAATGTTTTACTCAAAACATTGGAAAAAGAAGTTTAAGGCAATCGATTCAAAAATCGACTTCGGCCATTACAACCAGAGTCGGGTAAGGGAGTCGGTTACGCGTGGGGAAGGTGTTAGCACCCCACAGCGCCCCTTTCGGGTTCCCTATGACAGATTATTTAAAAAAATAATAGTGCGAAATTACTAAATTACCCCTATTTATTCTAAGCAATTATAAATTAACTATCTACATGATGACAGTTTAAATATGCACACAGAAAGCAGTAAAAGGAAGGTCTTAAGAAGAAACCTTTGAAGCGTGCTTTTATATTCAAGTAAAACTGGGAAGCTTTTTGGCGTTCCCTCGCTCTACAAGCCCGCTCGCTCCCTCCTAGAAAATTTTAACTATGGAAATCCTCCGGATTTCCCTTCGACTCAGTTCGAGACTCAAGCAAAAAGCTCAGAACTCGAGAACTTTGTCGGATCAACTCTCCGAGTGATTTCTAGGCAGAGCACTGCTCAAAAAAACCCAGAATACTCAAGAAGAGGGTTAAAACTCAGTGTAAAAGTGTGAAATGACGTCCCATTGACGTCATATTTATAGGGAAGAGGCTCAATACGGTTTCTGGGGGTCAATACGGTCCGTATTGAAGTTTTGAACTACAATACGGCCGTATTGAATTCAATACGGCCGTATTGAAGTTCAAAAACCTCAATACGGCCGTATTGAAGTTCAGTGCAGCCGTATTGAGTTCAATGCAGCCGTATTGAACTTCAATACGGCCGTATTGAGTTCAGTGCGGCCGTATTGTAGTTTAAAATGTTCAATACGGCCGTACTGAACTCTTGGGAGGCCGTATTGGGCTTCATTCCCTCCACTTTCTTATTTTTTGCTACTCTAAGACCTCTAAACCTACAGATAATCATCCTAGGGTCTTCCAGGGTCTTCCAGGAGTCCTTCCGGCTGACTTTCCTTTAGTCTTCGATAGTCTTCAAGCTTTATTTCCGACCCGGACAATTTTAGGGGTCTACACTAAGAAATAAATAATAATAGAGTAATTGGAATATTTATAAAGAATGATTTGTATACTATGGCTTACATATAGCTCCTTCAAATTATTAAGTGTGGGAAAAATGGTGATTAGAAAATTCTTACTTTAAAAAATAGTAAATGAATTATTTAAACAAGAATTATTTTAGCAAAAATAATTTTGAAATTGATTTTACAAAATGTTGTTTTAAATTTTGTACATTCAAATCACAATTTTAAATCCATTAGTTTAACAATGTTGAGGCTATATAAATATAAAATGATTCGCATTGATTACTTTTTCATTTTTAATTTGATTTTTTTATTTTAATGATTGACACATATATTTATCAATTTCATAATATATAACATCTTGAATTACATAAATAAATTTAGTATATACTAACTTATTTTAATTTTATTAAGTAAGTTAATCTTTTTATTATACTCAGTTACTAATTCTATTAGTAGTTAAATATCAGGTTGACACATTATTTCTCTTAGTTGATTATTTTCTCTCCTAATCACCTATTATGGATCATAATGCAAGATTTGGTGCTTTTCAATTAACAACGAATACTTTATCATGTTTAAATATTTTGGTCATAAGTGTTTTGGTTAAATTGAAATGTTGTTGTTGAATTTCATAGGATTTCCTATAGTTGATTTTTTTTTCTCTCAATCATTCTTAATTTCTTTTTTTTCTTATTACTTATTTAGGATTGTAACTCCTAAATTATTGAATTTGGGGTTTAATAAAAATGAGTAGTTGTTCTAAAAGATCTCAAATAAGGATGTGTTAATCAAATATGAGTATTTCTCATATGTTTAATAAATCGTAAAAATCCTCTAATAAAAGTGAAAAAGAACTTAGTAATGTAACGACCCGCCTAAGGTCGCCACATCAACAACTAGCCGAACAATACATAAGAAATAAAGGAATGAATAAAGAAAAGAGAGCAAATGCCAGCTACACTAGAGTGAAAATGTTTTAAAACGTGTAAATTATTTTCATCATATAAAACATAACTTTATAAGAGAGATATTACCAATAAGGTTATAAAAGATAATAAAGAGACAACATTAGGAAAACATCAAAATAAGACACCCTAGGTGCTGGTCAAGCTCTAAGTCTAGCCACTTCTCAAAGTAACTACCAAAAGACTCCTTGTCATCGCAAAGCCTCACACCTGATCTGCTCCCCCACATAGTGAGATCATCATAGTCTACATCATGGAAATATAAGGGTTAGCATGTATAAAATCAACCATAGTACAATATAAATGAAATATCATCAAACTAAATATTCATCATCAACATTTATCCATACTAAGAAAATGACAACATTATTACAATGTCTATCTCCATGCCAATATAAACCAAATCCAAAATACAATGTAAACACATCCATACCAATGCATACACAATCTATAGTAATAAAGAATCAATCACCAATGTATACAATCCATACCAAATGCATACATATTCCATATCCAAACCAAAGTCACACCACTGTATAATCCCATGAAGTAGCCAACACATCCAAACCAAATGTTGACCTCAACACATCCAAACCAAGTGTTGAATTCGTGAACATGTTACCTGCCCATGTCACACACCTAACCTCTCATGGAAAATATACAGTTGGGTTACGTCGTCACGTAACCCTGGTGATCTTGGCCACTTCATCCATCGGTATGACTCGACCTTGCCCTCATACCGGTAGCAAATAAAATACTTAGAGGAGTACTTCAGAATCTACCGAACATGTGAAGTGGTTTATTATATAATCTTTGGAAAAGTTTCATATTGGAATCCTCACCATGGGACTCCCAAATTCCATATTTTCCCAAAGATTATCTCCAGATCTCACCAAGAGATCTCCCAATCCATACCATAACCTTACTCCTCTAAGTCCTATTAGCTTTTCCAAACCAAACACACATAAGTACATTCCATAATTACATGCAATCTTTTTCATAACCATGCCACATTCCATACCCAATATATAACATCAAAAGATGATATAATTCAACATTTAAAAGTTTCATAAAAACTCAATTATAAAAGGGTTTTCCTCAAATAGACCACTCGCCCAGCGCATTCAGGTCATGCCTGGCTCAAGCTCAAACAGAGACCTACAGAGGCCTCAGCGCCCGGCGCACTTACCCTATGCCCAGCGCAACCCCAGACAGAGACTCCCAATAAGTTTCCATGCCCAGCGTGCTTAGATCACGCTTGGCGCCATATCAGTAACCAAAAACACCAGGTTCACGTTTGCTAGCACGCTTGGCGTGGTTCCCTTCACGCCTGGCGTGGTCCATCTAGAGACTTCCCACTTCAAATCGCGCCTGGCTCAACCAGCCTCGCACCCGACGTGATTTGACAATGGTGGTCCCTAATGAATGCACGCCCGGCGCCAAGAACTGCGTCTGGCACATGTTTAACCAGAAACCTCTAAAAACCTCAAAAATCCCTTCCCAACATGAACCCCAATCCAAATTGCACGATTTTGAACCACTATAAAGCATGAACATTAATCCAGAAACAACATATTAAGTGAAAAATCCAGTCTTAACCATTAATCCATGAAAATCATGAAGAAACCCAACCAAACCCTTTCCACTCAATCCAGCCTTAATCATTCATAAAACATGGAATCAATGTGATATTTTAAACCCATACATACTAGATTAAGTCTTATAAGTACTACCCTTACCTCAGAAACTTCATAAATGCAAGATTTGAGCAAAATCCTCAAATCTCAATTCAAACTTCAATCTCACTTTTCAAGCTTTTAAAGGCTAAATCTCTTGAAACTCTAGTTGTGAAGATTGATCATGGCTTGATAAGCTTCCCAAATGTGTCCTCAGCTCCCCTCCGGACCAGAGCTTCTCTCTCTACTTCCTCTCTCTAGAAACTATTTATGTTTGACAAATGAAACCCTCCGGTCCTAAGTCCCTATATATAGCCATTTTCCAAAATTTTCAAATTTCACCCTTAGCACCTATTCACCTCAAATATCCTAGTCCTTGTAGTATTTCAACTTTCTAAGCTCTAAAACAGCCTCAAATTCACTTAGAAAGACCAGATTTATCTTATGTTCCTATCTTTCAATCTCCTACCAGTCTTATCCCTTTCTATGCAATACTCACAACTCACTACCATATGAAATGCAACATATATCAACATACATACAAACATCACCTTCAGATACATATGCTTGGAATAATGAGTTGCATGTAATAATACTTCACTTAACTAAGATGAGAAGGAAGGTGATCAGTCTTTTTCCCTCTTAGTACCAATTCAGTATAATGGTGTACAATGCATCATTCACCACATTCGTGATACACATGCCTGTATAAACACCTCAAAACAACAATTTCTCATCTCATACTACAAAATCACTTCTATGTCCAAACAACTAATCAAAACCACATAAATATACAACATGCACAAAGATAAGTACATTTCAAATCCACTTCCAGAATCCAATCCAAATCCATATAAACAACATACACATACTTAGGATGAATGTAAATTTCAATATGGCACTGAGTCTAGTTCCTAGAGTCGGGCGTACATTCTTAGGATGAATGTAAATTTCCAGAATATTTACACAGGGTGAAATTAGGATTTCCTAGCACAATTCCTTAAGGAGGTCTCTACCAGACTTGAACGTTGGGTGTGATCTCCTAGCACCAGGCGTGAGCAAGAGCAGGAACTCTCAGGATGAATCTCGTTGGGCGAAATTAGAATTTCGTCAGGTGTGAGAAAGAGTAGGAGTTTCGGGTTGAGCCGCACCGAGCGAAATTGTAATTCCACCAGGTGCGAGTCTGAATGGATATTGTGAATTTATGATGTGTTTGCTGATTGTTTTATGGGTTAATACATATGTTTTGGTGAATGTTGGATGTGATGTAAACTAGCTATGAATTGCAAGATATGTGTATGATTCTTTTGGTTCATGTGGAAATGTTGGTTTGTGTATGAGATATTGGATTGAATTGTGAATGTGGTGTGATGCTTTAGCATAATTGTATGCGTGACACGATGCGGGACATGAGATGCATTGGCATGAGCATATGCGTGATACCGTGTTGGTTATGTGATGTTTGGGCACGGTCGTATGCATGACACGGTACTAGATATGTGATGCATCGGTACGGTCATGTGCGTCATACAGTGTTGGTAGTGGAATGCATTGGTATAGTCGTACGTGTGACACGATGCCGAACGTGTGATGTTTCAACATGGGCATGTGTGTGATACAGTGCTGGATGTATGACACGAAGTATATATGATTTGTGATGAGATAGTGGAATGGGTTGATTTAGAGTTGATGATGTTGAGCATGTTTGAATGATGGATACTGTGTTTCCATATTATATTAAATTGAGATTGTTTCATGGGGATTTCGTATTGTGCTTTTCATATAGATGTCTTATTTTCTCACTATATGTTTTGTGGTTGTTTTTAGGTGAGGATGATTCGGACATGAGTGATATTCAAGGTGCCAATAGCTGAGTCATGGGATTGCTCTGATAATGTAACATCGAGGCAAAGAATTTTAGAACGTTGATTTCATTGTTATTGGAGTTTATACTCCTTTGTTAGTTAAATTTATGAACTTATATTTTATAAATATTTGTTTTAAATTATTTGGATATTGGAAATATTTTAATTGTGAACCATTTTACCCGAGTTTGAGAACTATTTCTTTATATTTTTATATTATATGTGATGGAAGTAGGTAGGTGAAGTGAAACTTGATCTTCCCTTTCCTTCTCCACTAGCTTGGATCTTCTTCCTTGATCAATGAACACGGATGAATGGATGACTTGAGAAGGAGAATTGGACGATTTCCCTAAGATAAGATGGAAGTATCCTAGCTAGAGAATCAAAAGAAAGCCCACGGACAAGGCTTAGGAGAGGTGAACTTCCTAAGGCTAAGACTAGGCTTTTTAGGTGACTTTGAGAGAGAGACTTGGCTGAAAATTTTCAGAAATATCATTAAGCATTCAAAGTGTTTACACAATGAGAGAAACAAGCATTTATAGGAAATTGTTCAAGGAAAGTGGTGCCACCACCATGTGCTCCAAAGTGGCGCCAAATTTGAATTCAAATTCAAGTTTGAATTCAAATTTGGACGTCCCACATGTGCAGCCATGTGCAGCCCCCACCTTCTAGAATCCTTAATTACATTTGAGAGTAATTTAAGGTTCATTTGAATGATCACATGTGCAGCCACCTTTGGCACAAAACATGTGACTCAAATGCAACTCTAGTTACTCCTAAATGTAATTAAAATTCTATGATTTATGCCTAATACTTATTCTTCTTAAATTCCTATTCTAATGGCCTAAATACAATGGCCAACCAAATACAATTGAAAGGAAAAATTACAAGAAGTAAAATGAGCCCAATATTGGATACCAAAAACCCAAAGGCCCATGGAGCCCAAAACTAGGCTCAATAAGCCAATGGCCCAAGAATGTTATTCTAAGGGGTCCAAAATACAAGACCAAAATATATGAAACCTATACTATTATAATATATACAAAATAGAAGGAAATGGATATCTTAAAGTGTGGCCCATGTAGAGATCAATTTGGGCCTTCAAGCCTCGTAGGCCCATTGGGCTTTGACTGGTCTAAATATTCATGTCTAGCTCATTCCTCTTGGGTCCTTCAAAATGTCACCCCTTGCCTTCCTAGGCATGATTCCATCATCCCCCCCTTCTTGATAGGATTTGTCCTCAAATCACGAGGATTCATATGATAGAAATCATTACCTACATGCACAAAATACCATGTATAAGAGGTGATATGTTTAAATGAGGAAAGTGGATTGTGTATCCTAAGAGAAATCCTTCTATCTAGCCTAACAATGACACTTAAACTAATGAAACCAAACTCCCTAAAATTATGGATAGGATTCTCTCTTAAGCATAGTCTAGAATGAAATCCTAAAAATGTAATAAAACTAAGACTAATACAATGGAAAGAGTTATTCCTAAAGACTAAAACATCTTGCCTAAGGTACCCTAAATAGTGACCTAGGCGTTTCCTAGAATATAAAGATAACAAAACAAAGAAATTTCCTAAACAATTTTGGACTTTATTGCTTGATAGATTGTCATGGAAAGATGGTGTCCAATGGTGTTTTGAAAACTCACATAAACTATGTTTGTCTTGTAGGGAAGGAGTTGAATGAAATTCAATTGAAGATAAACTTCCCTTAAGATCAAACATAGAGTATAGAACACTACAAGTGGTTTCTACCAAACAATATAATCCAAAAAGTGGGTGCTTTATTAGAACAACTAAAGAAGAGAGAGTCTTAAAAACATAAATACTTTCTTCCTTGGGCACTTCCAAGGGAGTTGATGGAAGGTGGCTTAGTTCCATGCACGCCCTTGATCTTGGTTCAACAAGGAGACTCCAAAAATGGTGGAAGAATGGTGGCGGAAGCACAAATAGATGATGGTGAAGATGGTTTGCTCAAGGTAGTATCATCCAAGTGTAGGATGAGACCTAAGTAGGGTTTTGCTTTTATGGTGGAGATGGGAGGAGGTTAGCCAAAGGCAACCTAGAACTATGGAAAGGTTGGTGTTTAGGGTGGTTGAAGGTGGCGCACAAGGTGAAGGGAAGGTGTTTGGTGGAGGTGATGCTCCTTTTGGCTAGCTCACTTCACTAGGGTGGTGAAGGCCAACCAAGGAAGGCCAAGCTCACTCACTCACGGTGGTTTAGGGAGGAGGAGAAGGGAGGGGCCGTGGAGTTCCTAAGACTAAGGAGAATGACAATGAGGCAAGAATGCACACTCAATATCACTATAATCCAAAGTATCTACAAGGAGCTAGACTAGGGGAATATATAGGAAGGCTTGCATTTAGGGTTGCATTTAGGGTGAGTGGCCGAATTTCACTAGGGAGAAATGCACCCTAAATGAAATGCCAAATGCAACCCTAGATGCTACTTGGTGGCCAAGTTTGGCATCTTTAAGGGTTTAGGTTGGCTACAACAAGGTGCATGATAAGTCCATGCAACCTTGGCCCTCCAATTGGGCCTAAGCCTACCTAACACCAAAAAAATGACCAAACAACACCACTAAGTGTGCGTCACCTCCTTAATGGATGCACCCTAGCCCAATTAAAATCCTAAGCATCTAAATTACCCCAAAATACAAGGGCAAAATGGGAAATACAAAGAAATAAACCCTAGGACTAAAATACCCCAAAATACAAGGGTAAAAATGGAATAAAGCAATAAATTCTATACTACTCAAATTAGCCATAGTCATGAACCATGTGATGGGTCTCACATGAAGTGAAGTACCAAGGATGGTCCTCCATCATACCCTCCTTCTTGAGAAGGATTTGACCTCAAATCTTTAAGCTCTTCCATTCCATTGATCCTTCAAAAGAAGTGAAACCACAATTAGGGGAGTAAAAATTAAAACTTAACTATGCAATCCTTAGTACATAAGTTGTTGAATGAAAGTGCTTAGGGCAAAGGGGAGAGCCAAAGAGGCATCACCAAAATTTTATTGACCCATGCAATTCATTCACCAAATCATCTAACTTAGGATTGGGTGCCTTTTATTCAATGATGGCTTTTAAAAGGTGCTCATCCTCCATTGCCATCTTTCTTTGGCACCAAAAGAAGGAGGATGGCACAAGGGTTAAGGTTCACTTGAACCTAGCCCTTTTTCTTCAAAGGAAAAATTCTTTTTTTCTTTTCTTTTCTTTTTGTTTTTGTTTTTGCTTTTCTCTTCATCATCTTTCTTAGCCTTTAGTTTGAGTTGGTCCTCATTCACTTGAGAGGGTGATAGAGGACACCACACAAACTTCTTACCTAAGTGTTGGAAACTTATTTTATTGGTGAGGCCATCATGGATTATGTGCTTGTCAAATTGCCATGGCCTCCCAAGCAAGACATGACTAACCTCTAATGGCACTATGTCACACAAAACATTTTCTTTATAGTTACCAATAGAGATTGGTATGCTTGCTTGTTGGGTAACTACAACTCCTCTATCCTCATTGATCCATTGCATTTTGTAAGGTTTAGGATGAGGTTTTGTAGTCAAGGCTAACTTATCAACCAATCTAGTACTACAACAATTTGAAGTAGACCCACTATCGACAATGAGAGAACAAGTACTTTCTAAGACATTGCATTTTGTTTGAAACAAGTTCTCTCTTTGTGATTGGTCAATTTCACTAGATTGATTGTTAAGGAGCCTTTTAACCAACAATAGGTCTCCTTCACAAGGTAAGATTTCTTCCTCGGAATCTATGGCTTCTCCTTCACTACTAGAGGAAGAAGAAGTAGCTTCATCAAGGCTACTATAGTGGTCTTGGGCTTTTAAAACCATAGTTTTCTTTGTAGGACATTGGGAAGCAATATGTCCTCTTCCAAGACACTTGAAGCACTTGATTTCACTTGACTTAGACTCTTTGGAAGGTGCTTTAAAAGATGATTTTTCTTTTTCTTTTTCTTCCTTGGGATAAGGTAGGGAAGAGTGACCCTCCTTCTTAAAACTCTTGGAATAAGAGGGAGTGGAGTCTTTTCGAAAAGGTTTTCTTGTAAGTTGATGCTCCACTCTTGAACAAAGTTGAACAAGTTCATTCAAATCCTTATAAGGTAGAAGTTCAACTTTGTCTCTTATCTCAAGATTAAGACCACTTTGAAATCTAGAGATTGTGATCCTCTCTTCCTCCCTAATCCCAGCCCTCATCATTAGCAACTCCATAGATTGCCTATATTCTTCCACACTAGAGGACCCTTGTTTCAATCTTTGAAGCTTATCCATAAGCTCTCGGTCATAGTATGGAGGAATATGCCTCCTTCTTAAGGCACTACGGAGCTCATTCCAATATTGGATTGGGGGCTCATGATTTATTCTCCTTTCTTTTTCTAAGGAGGTCCACCAATACATAGCATGCCCTTGGAAGCTAAGGGTTGCTAAAGAAACCTTTCTATCCTCACTTATTCCATGGCAAGAGAAAAGTTGCTCCACTTTCATTTCCCAATCTAGATAAGTTTCAACATTATCTTTGCCATGAAATGAGGGAAGATTGATGTTGGGTTCCCTATTGGAAGACTCCCTATTTCTATGATTCCTAGGTGGTCTTTGATAGTAACCATCATTGTGATGACTACTATAAAAGACATCACTTGGAGGGGAGGTATGGTGCCCCTCCTCTTCGTGAATAGTTGAAGGGACCAAAGCCCCTTTGCCTTTTGAAGACTTAGGAGAAGTGACTCATGGTTTAGAACCACTAGCCTCTCCTCCCACAACTAACCTAGTTAGCAACCTTCTTATTTCTTCATTATTTCTTTCTTGCTCTTTTTCTTTTCTTCTAATTTCTTCCTCTCTTTTTATATTTTCTTCCTCTTTTCTTCTTAGGTAATCTTTCAATTGCCTAAGCTCATCCCTAACACTAGACCTAGTACTATGAGAATTATGACCATGTACACTAGAATGCTCACTCATCTTTGATCAAAAGGTTTTCACAAAATTTTCACAAAGAGTTAAAAAGGTTTTCACAAAGATTGAGTGATTAAAAGGTTTTCACAAAAAGTTTTAAAGGTGCAAGATAAGTAGAAAAGGCCTAAGTATACAAATTGAACCTTCAAGGGGAGGTGGACTACAAAGAATCACTTAATAACCAAGCCCTCTCAAGTAGGAATCACTAAGCCCTTACCACTTTTCTTACAAAACAATTTTGACACTACCAAGTGTGTGTGTGCACGCACCCCTAGTAGGCAAAATAAGCCTTCTAAACGTTTTTGGAAACAAAGGATAAAAATCCTAGACAATTATACTAGTAAAGCTATAAAGCATGCAATGGAAAGCAATTTAAAACATACACTAGTCGAGGTCCTAGTGAAGGTTTTCAAATCACCTTCTCTACACGAACTAAAAACCAAGTTGTAGAGGTTTAATAATGGCCAAATACAAACCAAATGGGGAAGAGGAATGGCCTAAAACAAAGAGGCCGAAAGCAAGAAAACAAAGTAAAAGATGAAAGCAAGAAATTTAAGTCTTCAAAACTCCTTCTCTTTGGCTCCTTCACAAATAGCAAACGTGTTAGCACCTCTCCAAAGTGTTTACTCTCCTTTTGGTTTAGTGAAAACCCTTCCAAAGGCTAGGTTGGGTTTTGGTTCACTCCTCCACTCAATCCACCAAAGGATTGCTACTTTGCTAGTTAGGTGCTTCACCTACAAGTCAATGAGAACAACCAAGAGCAAGAGTTCCAAAAATAAAAACTGAAAAGGCTAATTATGAAAGGCTAAACTCAAATTGATTAAGATGAGACAAAACAAAAGAGGTCAAAAGAAAGACAAGCAAAAATTAAGACTCAATCAACAAAAGATAGCACTCAAAAGAATAAACCTAGAATGGCACTAGAATGGGTTTGTGTTTAAGTTTCACTTGTTTAAATCTTTTAGAATTTTCGGTCCAGCCAAGGTATAAGTCCCAAAATAAGTCCAAAATGGTCAAGTTCCAGCTCCAATGCTAAGGTATTTGGTCCAAGTCCACAAGTCAAGCAACAAGTCCTTTTTTGTCCAAGGTATATATTTTTTTTGTTCTTGTTCTTTTTGGGTTCACGGCCTTTTGCTTTTAAATTGTCCTTGGGTCCAATTTTTTTTTTTTTAATTTTCAGTCCAAATAGTTGCTTAGGTTTTGCACTTGTGGTGGCACAAAAATTAGGTCAAAAATATGTAGCATAGGATCAAGACAAGTGGCGCATCCTTAGAGGTTCTTTAAGGAATATTTTTGAGTGGAATTGGTTTTGTACTATTTAGGTCAAGTTGTTTTAGCACAAAAATATCCAGCACCTCTTAGATTCTTTTAGGGTTCTTGGCAAACAATAAATCAACTTAAACAAGTGAAAATGCAAGGGTAAGGTGGGCGGTTTTTTTTTTTCTAGCATGTGCAAGAAGGTTCACACATGGAAAATCATGGCAACATAGAACATGCTAGAAGCTATTAGCATGCATGAATGACCTAGATAGGAATTCTATATGACACGCCCACTTAAGATGTATGCATCATGGTATTTTTCATGTTTTCATGCAAAGTGTTTGGGCACATATATGGAAAATATGTAAGACAAAATATAGGAAGTAAAAGTGACAAAACAATAGGTAGATTCAAAAAGAAAAATGCATGAACATGTAATATTCAACCTAGCATAGAAATATGACAACCTAACAATGGAACCTAAAACATGGAAGGTTCAAGGAAAACAAGTATGAACCACACAAAAAAATATTCGGTCAAGAGAGGAGAAGAAGAGAAATGACCGAATACAAAAAAATAGAGAACAAACAAGACTCAAAGGGAAATAAGGAAGGAAAACATTTACCCTTGAAGAACCATGGCTCTAGATACCACTTGATGGAAGGTGGCTTAGTTCCATGCACGCCCTTGATCTTGGTTCAACAAGGAGACTCCAAAAATGGTGGAAGAATGGTGGCGGAAGCACAAATAGATGATGGTGAAGATGGTTTGCTCAAGGTAGTATCATCCAAGTGTAGGATGAGACCTAAGTAGGGTTTTGCTTTTATGGTGGAGATGGGAGGAGGTTAGCCAAAGGCAACCTAGAACTATGGAAAGGTTGGTGTTTAGGGTGGTTGAAGGTGGCGCACAAGGTGAAGGGAAGGTGTTTGGTGGAGGTGATGCTCCTTTTGGCTAGCTCACTTCACTAGGGTGGTGAAGGCCAACCAAGGAAGGCCAAGCTCACTCACTCACGGTGGTTTAGGGAGGAGGAGAAGGGAGGGGCCGTGGAGTTCCTAAGACTAAGGAGAATGACAATGAGGCAAGAATGCACACTCAATATCACTATAATCCAAAGTATCTACAAGGAGCTAGACTAGGGGAATATATAGGAAGGCTTGCATTTAGGGTTGCATTTAGGGTGAGTGGCCGAATTTCACTAGGGAGAAATGCACCCTAAATGAAATGCCAAATGCAACCCTAGATGCTACTTGGTGGCCAAGTTTGGCATCTTTAAGGGTTTAGGTTGGCTACAACAAGGTGCATGATAAGTCCATGCAACCTTGGCCCTCCAATTGGGCCTAAGCCTACCTAACACCAAAAAAATGACCAAACAACACCACTAAGTGTGCGTCACCTCCTTAATGGATGCACCCTAGCCCAATTAAAATCCTAAGCATCTAAATTACCCCAAAATACAAGGGCAAAATGGGAAATACAAAGAAATAAACCCTAGGACTAAAATACCCCAAAATACAAGGGTAAAAATGGAATAAAGCAATAAATTCTATACTACTCAAATTAGCCATAGTCATGAACCATGTGATGGGTCTCACATGAAGTGAAGTACCAAGGATGGTCCTCCATCAGGAGTAGTATAAGAAGTAGGACTAGGAATAGTCCACTCCTTCTTCACTATATCTTGAAGCTGAGAAATCTTTTTTTGAAAATTGTTTTTTTGCTCATTTTCAACTTCATGATTAGTGGTAGCATTAAGATAAAAGTCAAGATCTTTATGCATAAAGAAAGTATTTTTCAATGGTTGTTTGATGATAAAGTAACTCTCTTTAGTCACAAGTTCTTTAGAGGAGGCCCCTTCATCCTCACTCTTCCCTAATAAATCTTTTTCTTTTCTTTCTTTCTTTCTTTTCCTTTTCAGTTGTTTTTGATCATCAAACACTTGGGGTGGTGTTAAAGGATGAAAAACAATTTTTCTATTTTTATGAGTGAAGGATATTTTGTTAGTAAGACCATCATGTATAGTTTGTTTGTCAAATTGTCATGGCCTACCTAGAAAAATATGACAAGCTTCTATAGGGATCACATCACATAAAACTTTATCTTTATAATCTCCTATAGAAAACTTGACCTTCACTTGTTGATTTACCTCCAATTCCTCATCTTCATTGAGCCAATGAAGTTTATAAGGTTGAGGGTGAGAAATGATGGTAAGAGCTAACTTGTTAACCAACCTTGTACTACAACAATTAGAGAACAAGCTCTTTTGGACACTAAACATCTTGTATGAAATATGTTCTCTCTTTGTGATAATGAAGTGGGACAAGGTTGGCTTCCAAGAAGCCTTTTGACCATAAGAAGATCACCATCAACAGGATAAAGTTTTTCTATTTTCTCTTCTTGGTCACTAGTTTCCTCCTCATTCTCACTAGAAGAAGATGAAGATGATAAGGACTCTTCACTATAAATGTATTTACCCCTAAGTATCATGGTCTTTTTGGTGGGGCATTGAGAGGCAATGTGACCTCTTCCTAGACACTTAAAACATTTTATTTCACTTTTCCTTGAGCCAGTGTGTGAAGTGATCTTTTTCTTTTCCATATCTTTTTCATTTTCTTGAGTTTTAGAGGGATTTTCTTTAGAGTAACTCTTGAATGAACTTCCCTCCCTCTTGAGATCTTCCTTGATATAAGATTTAGAGTTGGTATTTTTAGAAGATTTTCTAAGTTGTTGTTGTTCTACCTTTATACAAAGTTGGACCAAGTCATCAAGATCCCTATAAGGGATCTATTCAACTCTATCTCTTATATCAAAGTTAAGACCACTCAAGAATCTTGCTATGTTCAATCTTTCCTCTTCCCTTATACCAACCCTCATTAGATACAACTCCATTTTTTGTCTATATTCCTCCACACTCATATTCTTTTGTTGGAGTCTTTGGAGATTATCCATAAGCTCTCTACTATAATAAGAAGATATGTGTCTTCTTCTCATAACACTCCTTAAGTCATTCCAATACTCAATGGATGGATCATTATGGAGTCTCTTTTCCCTAACTAAGGTTGTCCACCAATACATAGCTTGTCCTTGGAAAGCTAAGGTGGCTAAGGGAACTTTTCTTTCTTCCCTTACTTGGTGACAAGTGAAAATTTGCTCCACTTTCATTTCCCAATCCAAGTAAGCATCCACATCCTCTTTGCCATGGAAGGAAGGGAGATCAACTCGTGATTCCCTAACCTTTGGCTCTCTTATGACTCTCCTAGGAGTAGGTTGATAGTAATCATCCAAATTTAAACTTCCTACTTCCTCTAGACTTGTGGAGCTATGGGAACTTTTATGACTTTTTTTTTTGTTTTAATTTTTCCAAAAATTTTGCTTCTAGTTTCTTAACCTTTTGTATTTCCTCCTCAAGTAAAGCAAGTTGTAATTCTTTTTCAATTATTTCTTTTACCTCTTGCTTCCTCCAAAGTTTTAGTGATTTCAACTCTTTGGAAAAATGAGAAAAACTTTTTGGAGAGTCCAAATCACTATTACTTTGAGAATGATTACTCATGGTTAAGTTTCAAGAAGATTTTAATATGCAATGGAAAAAGAAAATGTTTTTGGAATTTTCTAGGAACAAGACTAGCACTTGGAGGTCTAAGTATACAAATTGCACTATCAAGGGAGGTGAGCTACAAGGAGCCACTTAATAACCAAGCCTTTTCAAGTGAAAATTACTAAACCTCCTTATGGTAATCTCAATTCCACAAAACTTTTCACAAAATCTTTGATGCTTTATGATTTTCAAAAGTTTTTCTTGTCTCCTATCTATACTGAGCAATTAAGAATTACACAAGCTAGTCGAATCAACCAAATACAGCAATTAAAGACAATTAAACAATAGAAAGATCAAAGATTAACAAGCTAGTCAGTTTTCTAAGTGGAAGCTTGAAATCATATGAAATTTTCAAGCCACTTCCACTAGATCTACAGGTGAGTGATTTATAGGGATTTAGATATACCTGACCAACTTCTTAATACTCCCTCCAAGCTATTACAAATTGATGGAATTAAAGAAAAATAAAAAGAAAAATACAAATGTACAAAACAGATTTTAGTGACGAAATTTCAAGAGATTTAGCAACGGATTTAGTGACAAATTTTCCAGCCACCACTTTCTTTCACTAATCCGTTCCTATTCTTGAAGTCCTTGGTTATCCTCGCAACCTTCAGAGATTAAACAACAAAAACACAGCAAAACAATGGCTCCTCACAATGATTAGTAAGGTTCACTCTTCTGATGGAAAATTTAGAAATTTAGGTCACCAAATTAGGTCAAATTTTAAGTCCTTTGGTCTTAGACCTAGCAATACTCCTCTCCTAATCTTGTTGAGTCAATGTTTGATTCTCTTGCAAGGATTTGAGGCCACTTCCAGCACTGGAATTTTTTTTTTATAAAGAAAACTTGACAAGAAACAAAAATCTCAATTAGCAAAGCCTATACC
The DNA here is from genome assembly GCF_000230855.2 of Cajanus cajan. Lineage (NCBI taxonomy): Eukaryota > Viridiplantae > Streptophyta > Magnoliopsida > Fabales > Fabaceae > Cajanus > Cajanus cajan. Next base: position 22,642,893 of record NC_138527.1, on the reverse strand, counting down.
AAACAAAGAATCAAGTGTATGTTGGCAAGACTCAAAGATAGCCAATGAAATAAAACTGAAAATTAAGACTCTCAAGAAAGCTAGCACTCAAAAGGAATGTCTTAGAAAGGCACTAGAATGGATTAAGAAAACCAAAAAAATTAGAAGACAACACAAAGAGAATTAGTAGTTGCTTGATTCCAAACAATGCTTGTTGATTTGTGGTTTTGCTTATCTTTTGTTCTTCTCGGGTTTTGTATCTTTTTTTATATTTTTTATTCTTTCAATTTTGTTTCATCAATCCAGAGAAGTAATTTTTCCTTTTACATCCACAAATAATGCAACAAGTTTAAAACAACCGGATCAAAAGTTTTCAAGCAACTACAAGTAAAAACTCAAAGTTTAATGCACTAGTTCATGCCTTGGCTTCAGATTTCTTTTTGCTTTGCCTTTTTTTTCTTTTATATAACAAATTGAGATCAAATGTCTCTGTTTTTACTCTGTTTCCAGCAATTCAAATGATCCAAAATTTTGTTGAGATGAACCAAGACAAGTCACTAGATCAATGAGTTTTTTTTTTACTTTCTCAAACAAGAATTTCAATAACACTATTGGAAGAAAATTAAAAATTTGAAAAACTCATCAAAACATAATGGAAACCTAACTCTAAAGAATTCACCAATGATCTAATAGTGAATATGAACTCAAATTTGCAAAGAAAAAGCACTCAAACAAAGGTACATATGGTGAAACAAGTCTCGGTCAAAGACTAAAAAAAATGACTCAAAATTTTTCAGCACTAGATTAACAAGCACATCTTGAATTATATATGACATTTGAAGGAATTCAAACATGACTTAGACAAAACTTAAGATTCAAAAATTTAAAAGACTTACATGCATAGAATTAAAATGACCGAATCAAACAATCAAGATGAACAATGACTCAAACAAATGAAAATTGGCACAAGTTTCCTAACACAATATTGATTGCGGATTTGAATCAAAATGCAATCAAACACTTGGATCTATGAAAATTGGTTTCAAAAATTTATAGATCCACAAGGAAACTCAAGATGTAACACATTCAAACACAAAAATCAAGAAATCAATCGATAGAAGTGTCACTTAACCTTCAAGGAAGATAACCTTTCTCTTGATACCAAAAATGATGGAAGTAGGTAGGTGAAGTGAAGCTTGATCTTTCGTTTCCTTCTCCACTAGCTTGGATCTTCTTCCTTGATCAATGAACACAAATGAATGGATGACTTGAGAAGGAGAATTGGATGGTTTCCCTAAGCTCAGATGGAAGTATCCTAGCTAGAGAATCAAAAGAAAGCCCACAGACAAGGCTTAGGAGAGGTGAATTTCCTAAGGCTAAGACTAGGCCTTTTAGGTGATTTTGAGAGAGAGACTTGGCTAAAAATTTTCAGAAATATCATTAAGCATTCAAAGTGTTTACACAATGAGAGAAACAAGCATTTATAGGGAATTGTTCAAGGAAAGTGGCGCCACGACCATGTGCTCCAAAGTGGCGCCAAATTTGAATTCAAATTCAAGTTTGAATTCAAATTTGGACGTCCCACATGTGCAGCCATGTGCAGCCCCCACCTTCTAGAATCCTTAATTACATTTGAAAGTAATTTAGGGTTCATTTGAATGATCACATGTGCAGCCACCTTTGGCACAAATTATGTGACTCAAATGTAACTCTAATTACTCCTAAATGTAATTAGAATTCTATGATTTATGTCTAATACTTATTCTTCTTAAATTCCTATTCTAATGGCCTAAATATAATGGCCAACCAAATATAATTGAAAGGAAAAATTACAAGAAGTAAAATGAGCCCAATATTGGGTACCAAAACCCAAAGGCCCATGGAGCCCAAAACTAGGCCCAATAAGCCAATGGCCCAAGAATGCTATTCTAAGGGGTCCAAAATATAAGACCAAAATATATGAAACCTATACTATTATAATATATACAAAATAGAAGGAAATGGCTATCTTAAAGTGTGGCCCATGTAGAGATCAATTTGGGCCTTCAAGCCTCGCAGGCCCATTGGACTTTGACTGGCCCAAATCTTCATGTCTAGCCCATTCCTCTTAGGTCCTTCAAGATGTCACCTCTTACCTTCCTAGGCATGATTCCATCAATATGTATTGGGATAGAATGGATGTCACTAAAGAGAAGTAAGAAAGGCAAGAGAAAAGATTTAAGAGAAAGAAAAAAGAAAGAAAGAATAGAGGTAGAAAGGAAAAAAAAATCATGCAAAATCTCAAAGGTTTTTGTAAGATTGTTTTATGAGTGAATTACATGTAAATTTTACTAAAAAGTTTTACAAAATCTAGTATTCAAAATGATCTATTAAAATCTCTACATTTTTAATACCAATAGATTTTTTTAAGTAAAAAAAATTAATTAAATACTACTAGATTTTGACAAACTCTTTAAAAAAATTTGTTTATATTAATTGAATATTAATAGATTTTGATATATTCTTAAAAAAATCTTGATTGTCTTGATTAAATATTACATGACTCTTTTATATTAAAAAAAGTTTTGATCTGATACTACAAAACTTTAAAAACTCATTAAAATCCTAATCCATTATACCCTTAAATTTGAAAAATAATAGTTTTGATCCATTATTTTTTGAAATGCAGTGAATTTAGTCTCTTACGACTCAAAATGAAAATATTGGATAAAGGATGAAATCTAAAAAATTTCGAAATATGACGTACAAAATCACTATTTTTAACTTTAATTTTGATCCTTTATTTTACTTTCATTTGTTATCCTTCTTTAATATGAGGACCAAAATCAATAGAGATTAAAATTAATTTTGACTAAATATTGAAAGACTTAAAACATATTTTATCCTTTATTTTACTTTCATTTTTTATTCTTTTCTTTTTAAAACGAATTTCCTTATTTATTTTATTTTCATTTCTATTTTATTATGCTCGGTTTTCTTTTCGGATAAAACATTAAAACTAATAAGAGGTTAAATTGGACCAACGTAACCCCAATTTTCGTCATTAATTGTATTCTGTTCTATTAATATCAAGCAATTTGGAGCCCTGAAATCACTTTACCCACATTCCTGTTTCTGTTTTCTTTTCTCTTTAGGGCTAATATGAGCCCATTTTTTTCATTTTATTTTTGTTTCTATGATAGCATTGAAAAAAACTATTTGGGCCTCTGATTTACCCAACCATATGCAAAAATAAAAGAAATTCTGGCCCATATTGATTATTGACCCACACTTCTTCCAGGACCGTATTCCTTATTTATTTATTTATTTGTTTGTTTGCTTGTTTTATTCTTATTCCCTCCAAAAAAAAGAACAAAAACAAATGTTTCTTGGTGGTTTATTTATTTTATTTTTAAGAAGAAGAGGGAATAAAGTTGTGAGATTGGAGAAAGCAAGGGAACAGAATCAGAGTTAGGTAGTATAAATATATTGTTTTTTTTAAAGATAGAAAAAATTATAAAAATGGACGCAATGAGGATTAAACCTAGATTTTCATCCTTTTAATTGCCTTAATTCTTCTCTACCCAACCACTAGACTAATCCTATTAACTCAATCACTTTGTTTGATAGTTAAGAAATTGAGAGGAGAGAATAAAAATAAAGATGACATTGGTGCATGTGAAATTGGAGAGAAGAAAATTTTAAAGTTGATGCCTCTCACGATTATAGATTTTATTGATGAATCTGAGGAGAAATAGGCTTGAAATTTGTAAATATAGTTTACTTTTCTAAACTACCCTCCTTTAATATGTAAAAGTTTAGGTTATAGTGCTTGATGAGGTCTTATATTCTTGATCAAACTAATGTTAAAAAGAATTATAATGAAACATATATTTATAATTTTAAAAGTAATCAAGCTCGTAATTAAATTTAGTTTTAAAATATCTCTCGAGGTTTTCAAGAAAAACTTTGAATAAAATAGAGTAATCAATTACTAGGGATGGCAATGGGGCCCATGTGGGCGGATAATAATAAACCCGCCCCCGTCCCGCTAGATGAAAATTGGTCTCATACCCACTCTATATCCGTATGAGTATTCATTAAGCGGATATCCATGAATTTCTTGAATACTCGCGGATATCCATGGATATCCATGGATATTTATAATTTTTTTAAGAAATTAAAAAAATTATATTACAAATAATTTTAAGTTTATATTTAATGTAATTGAAATATTAAAAATAAAAATTCAATGTTAATTTTGAATTTGTATTTAACGTTAATTTTGTTGAAATAATAATAAAAATGCAAGATAATCAATAACTTAAAATACATCAATCTCACAAGTAAGTTAAAGTCTCATCACAAAGCTACAATAATTCAATCTTATAATTCCAAATGAAAGTAAACAACTTAAAATACATAAATTTTATTGATCTAATCAAAGATAGAAAATTAATCAAATTACATCCAACATAATCCTATAACATGCTTAACACATGTTGGTAACTTCATCAACCTCACTTTTGTAAGAAAAAAAGATGAGAGAGTGTAGTTTTAGAGTTATGTGGTACAAGGATAATTAGGATATTTAAGAAATATTATTAAACGGGTACCCGCGGGTATAGATATCATCATACCCACCCCTGCCCCGTTTATAAACGGGCAAAAAGTTATCCGTCCCCATTATCCGTGGGTACCCAATTAGCTTATCCATTTATTATCCGTATTGGATTTTACCCGCAGATACCTGCGGGTACGTGTATTTTTACCATCCCTATCAATTACATTAGGCAATTTGAAATATGGAAACTCTTAAACCTGGTTGTTTTAATTGATCAAGTTTTCATAATCAATAACATAATTTACTTTTGAAAAGTAAGATTTTATAAATTTGTTTTGTTAATCAATTATCATGTTCTCGTAATCCATTACACAAGACATTTTTGAAAACCTTAGTAGTATTTTTTGTGTTACACAATCACTACAATAAAATAATTATGCTTTTAGTGACATTTAATATTATTTTTAGTAATTATAAAAATAGTTGTAAAACATGTACTCATAATTGTTTTGTATGTCAGTAAAGATCTTTAAAATGGTTAAAAAAATGTATAAATTTTGGTAAAGACTATTATAATGATCGAGAAAAATATATAAATTTTTATGATTTTTTTACTGGCATTTAATTTTTTTTTTGCTATTATCACTAAAAGCTTAACAAATGATTCATAACTTCTATATTCTTTAATTACCTTATCTCTAGTCAATGTGAGACTTGTAAGATAAGGATTGTTTTCTACTTATATATTCTTTAATTTTCTTATTTTTAGTCTCAAGTTTTTCTTTAAGAAATGATTCCTAGCTTATATACTTTTTAATTGCCTTATCTCCTAAGAGATGTGAAACTTGTAAGATAAGAATTGTTCTCCAATAATTATATATTCTTTTGGTAATGATGGGTGATCTAATACCAACTTAAAATAATGAATTATGGGACTAACTCAACCCTATAAAATCAACTAATAAGATGATAATTATCATCTACTTATATATTATTTAGTTATCTTTTCTTTAGTCGATGTGAGATTTAAATTTTTTCCAATAAATAGTTATCACTAATAGTAAATTTTAGTATAATGTAAATACATTTTTAGTGGTCTATTATATATTAGTCATTAATATTTTTATTAAATAATAAAATAGAGATAATTAATTTATTATAATTAAATAGTCGTCGCTAGTAATAAATTTTATTGATGTGAATTATCATGTTTTCGTAATCAATTACACAAGACTTTTATTTCATTTGTATAAATATGTATTTTGTTTCCTGATTCACTATCTATATATATATATATATATATATATTAAGATTTGTTTTATACATATGATGTTATACATGGTTTGATGTATTAGAATCATATTGTATGATGCATAATTTCTGGATGATGCATAGTTTCTGAAGAGTCATCATATAGATCTAATAAACTCTTGTATAACATGTATTGCTAACAACATGTATGCTTGCTCTAGTACATATGTTTAATATGCTTTGGTACACATATATGATAAGCATGTTATTTTTTTCCTTTTCTCTATGATATAATGACAAAAATGTTTTGTTATTTCAATAAATCAAATCATAAGTTTATCATATTAAAAAAGAGGAGATTGTTGATTCAAAAACTTCTATGAACGTTCATCACCCTAATTTTGATGATAATAAAATTATAAATTTGAATGATTAATATTTGACTAAGTTATTTGAGGAAGCATGCATCCAAGATGTAGAGGGAATAAAGACATAAAAATATTTTATTAAATAACATCTTCTACCATCACATAAAAATGAAACAAGTGTAATATATAGTAATTATAATAGTTATCGTCTGCATGCAACGTCCAATGCATTGTGATGAGCACCTGTCTCCTACAGATGTTTACAACTCCAAAGCTTGTTTGAACATTTCAAGCCATTAAAAGTCATATTCAAATATTCAAAAACTCTAACTGATAAGCACTTTGATAATTTGTTGATGCTATAAATGTTATTATACTTTATTTCCTCTTTTGTGATTGTGTACAAAATGGTATAATACGTTTGAACCAAAATGCAACATCTAAAAAATAAAAGTCAACTACAAAAGAATTATCAACATATACAATAGTGCATTCAAAACTTATTGCTCTTTGTGTCATTCCTTTTTAAGACAAAACATTTATGAAACTCTGAAGCATTTGAACACAAGTATAAATGACCATATTGTGAAGATCAAAGATCACCTTTTAACCGGCCAAGAAAAATAGGCTTTCACTAACATATATATCTCTGAAGCCTATAAATACAAGAATACTTGAAAAGAGTAGAAGAAGTTTGAGTGAATGTCGTATAAATGCTTTCTAGTTGTGCCAAAACTTTGTAAAAATCTCACCAAGTGTATAAGTCTTGTGTATTATCATCCATATCAGAGAATAACTTAGGTTTTAGCTTGAGTTCTAAGTTTCTAAATTTACATATTCTCTTTGTGAGAGTCTACCTTAAGCACTCTACCTTTTCTAGTTGTAAGCCTAAAAAAGCTAGGTAACGAATATTGCAACATGTTGTGAGTTAGTCAAAAGTGGCATAAAGAATACTTGTTATAGTCAGAAGTTGAAATAAAGAATACTTGTTTGTAAAAGTTTCCAAGATAATTGAATCCTTCAAGTTTGGAGGTAATTGGACTTAGCTTGATAGGCATTGTCGAGTAGCTATCTAAAAACAAATAGATATTTCCCTTAAATTTGCAATCTACGAATTAAATTAATTAGGTCCTTTTTCTCATAAATACAAATCAATTGAATTAAAAATTATCACGCAATGTTAGCAAGGAAATTTTAATAGAAAAAACTAAATCACAAAATAAAATTAAGAATGCAACAATAAAATTTAAGAAATTTCAATTGAAAAAACATCAACTCAAGATTTTAATTCTTATAATAAAATCCTCACAATTCAACATAAAACTTGAATTCAAGCGTCTTCTCATCAACATGAATCTAAATTGAATGTAGATTTAGATCTAGATCTAAGAATTTCACAAAAATATAATTAACAATCACATATCCTAATTTCTAAAAATTCAAAAATGATCAATGTGTTGGTTTAGGAAATTAATTAACTACTTAATCATTGCTTAGATTGGATTGATGAATCATAATATAATTCAAATATAGATCTGAAAAGGAAATTTATAAAACAAATTATGAAATTAGATATAGAAAAGAAAAGAAGAAGATGAAGAAGTTATATAGGAAGATTAAATCAGAACTCAAATTTGATCATAATTCATGAAACTTAAATTGATATGCAGATTAACCAAGCATCTTCATCAAGATGCTGCACCAAAATCAGCCAAGGAATATAGAAAATAAATTGTAAGAGAGAGAAAGGGAGAAATTTTAGAGAAACTTATATGAGAAGCAAGTCTAAAATCTATAAAATGAGGATCGATCATGTCTACAACACAAGTTAGTAACACTTATTTATACACACTTAAGTTATTGGGCCTAAATCTAATATAAATTACAAGCCTGACCTAGTAATTACATGTCTTAACTTCTCCTATGTTTTGTTCCTAATGAGAATGCATGCTAAAAGGCAAAGATGAAAACTTCAAACACATTTTTAGGCCTTAAAACATTTAAATTAGCTTTGGATTTTAAGACAATTTTGTAGATCTTTGTCTTAATTTTTAAGGGACACCAAGAACATAATATTCTGAATTCAGTAGCTCAATATATACAATGCGCAAGACAACATGTCAAAGTAAGAAAAATTACAAAAATTAACTAAAATTTAGAATTAAAACCAATAAAGTCCACTAAAGTGAATCACAACTAAATTACCAATTTGAAACACTTATAAAGGTTAAATGAGCCCAAAGTAATTAATGCATAAAATGATGTATCAAATAAGGTTCATGAAATACCCCATACTTAATCTTTTGCACTCTTGGAAAAAATTCAATATTAAACAAAACTTAAAATGAAAGTATGAACAAAATTTTCAACATTTTTCAATGAATCACAAATGTATATAAAAGAGAAAGAGTATAAACATTTTAAGTATCAAGGTCACAAACAATCTATGGACACATTTATAACATTTAAAGCCAACAACATAACAAATTAAATTAAAGAATGATCCAAAAATGATAGAACCCTCTCATGATAGTATTTAACTCTCAACTCTCATGTATTTATGTTTGTATTTACACTCAAGCACATCATGTAAACTAGCGCTACCAACATTTGATTAACATCTAATTTTAACAACTTTGAACACATGTAATTAAAGATCAAAAAAACTTTTATTTAGTTTGTAATGTGACCAAGGTAAATATGGAACATGAGAATGATTTTTAAGTTATTTACTTTTTTTTTATTTCATTTCTTTTTTTTATTATTTCTTTTTCTTTTTTAAGCTAATGTCAAACAACTCAACAAGCATCAAAACACATCAAAATATTTACAAAACTCGTTTTCTTGAGATTTACACTCCCACATTTATTTAGAACCCAAAATTGCACATGTGTTATACTTGAAGGAACAAAAACGATTTAAACCATTATTCATTATATGCAAAATTAACATTTATCTTGTTCAATGTACATGATAAATGTTTATTTTATAACTAATAAAAATTTATATAATAAATAAATACTTTTGAATATATAAAATATATTATAATTAAAATTTATAATAAGTATTTTTAAACATAAAATATATTTTTAAATATTATGATATATAATTTATATTGCGATATAAGATTTTTTAAAATACTAATATTTTAAAAAATATATTAAAATTTATTTTAAAAATAAATATAATAATGATAGATTAAAAGAGACAAGATGTTAAGAAAATTTTCTATAAGTGCTCATTAAAAATTAAAAAAAATAAACTCTTAAGTAGGACATTCCTTACAATGAATAACTCCTAAAAGTACTCTTATTCAAAAAAGGTTAAAAACCTAATTTGGTCTCTTATAATTTTTTTTGTTTTAATTTAGTTCCACTTTAATTTTTTGTTTCAATTTGGTCCCCAATAATTTAAATTATTGCAATTTGGGACTTCCTTCCAAATGATTTAAACGGAGTGAACCGTTGGCCACATGGATGCCACGTGGATGCCAAATTTTTTTAATGCATCTGGAGCCAGAATGGCCCGTTCTGAAACCAGAACGGCCTGTTCTGGTTGCACACTTGGTGTGTTAATTTTGCAATTGGAACGGGTCGTTCCGGATGCAAAATTAACACATCAAGAGTGCAACTAGAACGGGATGTTCTGGTTTCAGAACGGGCCGTTCTGGTTCCAAAATGCCAAACACAAACTCGATGGTTATAGTCAGTGACAGATCCAGAAATTTTAGATCGTGGGAGCAATACTTATTTATATATTTGTAATATTAAAAATTTTACATATAATTTTTAAAAGTATAAATATATATTATAGTTATTTTTTACAAGTTTTTATATCTACAATTACGATTAAGAATGAAAATAAAATAGGTCAGATTATGTTATATTAAAATTTAACAGAATTAAACCTAATTTTTATTAGGCTAAAAACTTATTTTGGTCCCTTATAATAATTGTTTGTTTCAATTTAGTCCCACTTTTATTTTTGGTTTCAATTTGGTCCCAAACTAATTAATTGGTTTCAATTTGGTCCCTAATAAATTAATTGGTTTCAATATGGGTCTTCCGTCCAAATTATTTAAACGGAGTTAACTGTTCGTCACGTGGATGCCACGTAGATGCATAGGTGGATGCCACGTGGATGGAAATTTTTTTTGAAAACAACTGGAACCAGAACGGCCCGTTCTGAAACCAGAACGGGCCGTTCTGGTTGAACTTTTGATGTGTTAATTTTACATCCGGAACGGCCCGTTCCAGTTGTAAAATTAACACACTAAAAGTGCAACCAGAACGGCTCGTTCTGGTTTCAGAACGGGCCGTTCTGGTTCCAGGTATTTTCAAAAAAATTGGCATTCACGTGTCATCTACGTGGCATCCACATGGCCAACAGTTAACACCGTTAAAGAAATTTGGACGGAAGTCCCACATTGAAACCAATTAATTTATTAGGGACCTAATTGAAACCAGTAAAGGATGAAATGACATGGTATTTTTCCTTGAAGTCATTAACGATGTACCCCAACAACAACCTATTCTTGAAGAGGTAGAACCTGGAGTAAAGGAAGAGGATACACAGGACTAACATTTCACCACACAACCATATGCGGGGACAGATCTAAGTTAATCATAGTGAGGGCACTTGCCCCCACTAAAATTTTTTTCATTTTTTTTTATATATAAAATATTAATAATTTTATAAAATATATATTATTAATTATATTTTAATTATGTTGTTATATCTAATGTAATAAATATATTAATATTTTTTTATATTTTATTTTATTGTTTAATTGTTTTTTATTTTGTGGTAAAATTATCTTTATTTTTAATGAAGAAAAAATTTACTTACTTCAAGAATAAGTCTTTATAAATTTATTCTATTTAATAATTAATGTTCTATATCAATTTTTAAGAATTTAATTGTTAAATAAAAAAGTTTTTCATGTATAGATCAAATTTATAAAAATTTTAAAAAATTAAAAATCATATGATACTTCGTTAAATTAATTCAAATTAACATACAAAATATTTTTGTTTTAAATGAATGTAAAAATTTAGAGGACACTAAAAGAAAATAAATTAATAATTTTATTATGTTTATCTTATTAATTTTTATCATTTTATTCCTCTAATTTTAAATAAGTTACAAAATATTATAAAGTGACACTTAAATATTTATTCAGATAGAAAGAGAAAAAGAAAAATTTATTACTCTATTTATAAGATAATTGTATTTTATAAAAATAAGTAATTTAAAAATTTTTACCATAAAAAATTATTTTTTAAAATTATTATATTTTTTAATAAAATTAATAAATAATATTCTATTCTCAGTTTTGGAACGGGCTATTCTGAATCCAGAACGGCCCGTTCTGAATCCAGAGCGGGCCGTTCTGGTTTCAGAACGGCCCGTTCTGCTATACTCTTGGTGTGTTAATTGTGCATCTGGAACGGCCCGTTTCAGATGCAAAATTAACACACCATGAGTGCATCCAGAACGACCCGTTTTGGTTTCAGAACGGGCCGTTCTGGTTCCAGGTATCTTCAAAAAAATTGGCATCCACGTGTCATCCACGTGGCATCGACCTATGCACTTATGTGGCATCCACGTGGCCAACAGTTAGCACCGTTAAAGAAATTTGGACGGAAGTCCCACATTGAAACCAATTAATTTATTAGGGACCTAATTGAAATCAATTAATTAGTTTGGGACCAAATTGAAACCGAAAATAAAAGTGGACTAAATTGAAACAAACAATTATTATAAGGGATCAAAATAGATTTTTAGCCTTTTTATTAAAAATACATGTTATTAATATGATATATTTATCTGTCATAGACATTTTTTAAAATGTTTGGTTAGAACTACAATCTTAAAAACTTACTTAATAATAATTTAACACTCATAAAAACATAAAAATAAATATGTTAAATCTTATAAAAATTTAATTTAATTTATTTATCATATAAAGATGTTTTTGATATGTGATATAAATTTTTACAATTTTGATTTTTTTTATCAACGTACACAATAAATAGAAAGCACAAAAGTTTGACAAATATGAGATAAATGAATAATTTTTCAAAATTTATATTTTATACATATGATAATTTAAATATATATATATATATATATATATTTATTAAAATATAATTTTTATTTTTTAAAATATATTATTTTTTAGATAAAAAAAAATTATGTATGTGTAAATGATTTGCCTTTGATCTTTGAACCACATTGTGTGTTGGTTGGCAGTCTGGAACGGCCCGTTTTGGAAACCAGAACGGCCTGTTCCGATTTCAGAACGGTCCGTTCTGATGCACTCGTTGGTGTTAAATAATGCATCTAGAACGCCCGTTCCTGATGCAATATTTACGCACCATGAGTGCAACCAAAACGGCCCGTTCCAGTTTCAGAACGGGCTGTTCTAGTTTCAGATGCATAAAAAAATTACGCATCCACGTATGCATCCACGTCCTATCCAAGTGGCGTCCACGTCACCAGGAGTTAATCTCATTTAAATCATTTGGACAGAAATTCCAAATTACAATAATTTAAATTATTTTGGGACCAAATTGAAACCAAAAATTAAAGTGGGACTAAATTGAAACAAAAAAAATATTATAAGAGACCAAATTAGATTTTTAACCTTCAAAAAATTATACTAATTTATATAATGAAATAATAAGTTGATCGAATAATAGTTTTTAAAAACAATCTCGTTTAAGTTAATTATTCTAATTTGTATATACATGATGTTATTTCACCAAAATCTATATATGATAGTATTTTGTCTACGAAGCTCATTATCATAAGAAAATTGTAAGTTAACAACTTTGTTTTTATAAGGTGAATATATACATGCATGACCCCGGTGTCCTGTAACTTGGGTATTAACGGTATCTTGGTGTTTGTCTCCATGACGTATCTAGTGTCTGTGTTGGAGCCGATGTTTCATACATGTATGTACACAGTTATATATTAAGTAAAGTCTATAATAGTTTGTTCTCAGAGCAAGTGGCACTCGGGATATTGTTCAATTTTTTACTTAAAGAGAGTTGAGAAATATGTCAAACACATTCTGTTGTTGAATTTGCAAATACGTACACAATGTTTAATCAAGAACCTATTTGAACCATCTCTTGTCTCCATAATTAATAAGTATATTTTATTTATATGATAGCATGCTTGCAAACTCGAGTTACATGCAGATGACTATTAAGCAACAAAAGCAAGTGGTAAAGTACTAGAAGCAAAACATAATGGAAGAGCCCTGTATGACAGCATGTATACAAACTCTCCACAAGATTCCAACAACTATTGATATATCTGCTTATTTACTGCTGCTTGCCTGAAAACCATAAAAGATTATGTTGATGAACAACATATATTGAATAGAGTCTAATAATATAAACAAGATATTCATGAGTATGCAGTATGAGCTTAATTTGGATACGCTCTCAGCATAAAATTTTTTACAACATCAAGTAATGAAAGAGTATACTAATTTAAATAGTTATTACAAAAAAGGAACAAATGATATAACAATCTATTGGTTGTTTGCTCGACTCAAACATGATTGATTGTCTCTAATAGAGGATACATGGGGCCTTTGCAAAATAAAAATAAATCTATGATTGGTTGACCATGTTAAATCCTTTATGTTATGTATGCATTCTAAATAAATTTATACAATATAATAAGTACTAACTTTGTGCATCAATTATCACATGACTATTTTATGAAGACAAACTTAAATTGATATGTACCTTCTTTTTAGGCCGAGACCTCTTTTCAGTTTTCTTTGGAGTTGGCTTGGAAGCTGGAGCTTTTCGAGTGCTACCACTAGGTTTTGTAGGTTCTTTCTTAACCTGCTCTGGTGACTGAGAGCCAACAGGTTTCTCAGCTTTGAGTGATGCCATGTTACAATTATCTTCTAAGAAAAGTGGTCTTAGTTTTCTTAAAGTGTTCTCACAATTATATCTAGGTGTGTGCATGAGACATCCTTTTATGGATGAATTTGAGAATAACATGACCTCACAAGTTCAATGTTTTTCCATCAAATTGGCAGCAACCAACCTTCTTGGGGGAATGGAATAAACTTAACTGGAGGCCTATGATGAGATGCTGTAGCATCTGATGCTTTACCTAAGGCAATTTTAAGAGATATTATTGGATTCATATATTCTACAATATTTTTGATGCCATTAAGGAAATGCAAACCGTTTTGAACAGATATGCCACTGAGAAATGAATACCATGTACTGTTCTGATGAAGGCTTCTTGGATATTGATATTTTAATTCTTGTTAGAAATAGACCATTTTTTTTAATATGGCTAGCTAAAAGCTATTGGTTTCCCATCTCACAGAGGACAAAACAATAGAAAAATTCAACTATTCAAGCAGCATGTTATGGTCTAAGAACAAATTAGAGAAACTTTCATAAGGTTCTTTGGAGGAAGAGGTTTTCCTTGCTTTGTACAACTTGATGTGTGCCAAATTAATCACATTATTAAAATTGTTGTTCATACCTAGGATTCCCTTCATAACTCCTGCTCCTTTATTGTGAATTTGTTAGTTACAATCTCAAATCTGTAAGGGTGGAAAAAGAATGAGGGTACCTACTCTTAAATTAACAAAAAGGTTAGCAAATGTGAGTGAATATGAGTGAGTGAGATGGTCATACATACATGAGGAATGGAATAAAAATACATGACATGGTATCTGCGGATAAAACTCCCAAATAGTCATTAAAGAGGACATCAGACAATGATGGCGCATGCAGCTGGTATAAGAGCACAGAGCAAGAAAATTTTCTAGCTCCTAGAGAACTTGAATTTTTCAATAGATTAACTATATTGCATAATTTATTACACAAGTAGTTTTTATTGTCAAAAGGTAAAAGGGTACAGTTCATAAACCAACTCTAGGATTGAATGACACTATAAATTTTACATGTAAATACTTTTGTATTTGTTGAGAAATCATTTGTCTGAAATATATCTGATGAAGGACTGAAGTTTTTTTTTTCTTCCATAAACATGATCCATGCGGTGTTTCAAAGTTAACAACAAAAAACTAATTTATGCTCGTGGGATGTGACTTCATTATTTTAATACAAACTGAAATCGAACTTAAGATTATCAGGTTAACCTCATGTGTCTTAGGACTGAAGAGATTTAAATAGAGTGATTCGAAATTTAGTTCCTAAAATCGTAATGATCAATCAAATTGGTGCTAAAATTAACAAAATGGCACCATAGTGCCCGCAAATTATAAACCATCTATCAATTTAGTCCATTTGTTATTAACCGGTGCCATATAATGTTGTTACAAAAGCTGAGCTGGCATATTACAGTGCGTGGTTACCACGTCACATAGATGAAAATGTGATACATTAGTTTAATAAATGGTTCTTCTCTTCCATGTGTCATTGTTCTTCCCCTTTGGCTTTTCCCCATTACCTTCGCATTAGTCTTCTAATTTACCAATTGAGAAAATGTCACCCCATTAACCCTTGTAATCAAATTATGTGAAACATGTATGATTAGACGGACTTAACCGTCCTTTTTAACGGTGTTAGAGCACATAAATTAATAACAGAACGACTAAATTGATTGATGATTTGCAATTTTATTGACCATTTTATTAATTTCATGGACTAGTTTGTTTGATCCTTAAGAAACTAAATTCGCAATTCACTCGGTTTATATCAATAAATGTTTGGAAAATAGATATATGGTGTGTGTTTATTCATGCATTTCCTTAGCAGCTTCAAAATTTTAGGATGGTTTCTTAGTAGTAGGGTCAGAGACATAAAATATTTATCATTACCCTTGAAAATATAAAATATATAAACACCTTTCCTCTAATTCAATGCTCATAACTAATTGTTTTCATCAAATCATTTTCCTACAATCATTATCAGCACTGCTCCAATTTAAATTCATTAAAACAGAAGGTGTACATGAACATTCAACTAATTAAATTAATATTTCAATGTTAAATGTTTTCAAGGAATCATTAATAAATGCACATTCTGATAGATAAATAAAGACAGAAAATGAAAAAAGAGAGACTTCTCATTACTAATGATTTAATTTCCAACTTTATACTTTGTTAAAGATTAAAAGCGACATTTTGATGCCAGCATGGACATTTTAGTACCTAAAAATCTAAAATGCATTTGAGGCCTCAGCAATCACATTGCTGCTATAATTATTTGCTCGTCGCTAATGCTAACCATATTGGCTTGCATATATAATATATATAAAGGAAGTGTTCAAAGATGAGAGAAATACAAGGAAAATTTAATATGTTAATATATTTGATAAGATAAAACTCCTACTCTGCAACATTTTTATGAAGGCCATTATTTGGTAGTTGAGATTGTGATGGATGATGCTGAGGGAACCTTCTATAAACTATAAAGTCACTCATTACTAATACTTTTCTGCCGTCTACGATATCCTCTCTCTAATTCCTTATTTTCTGTTTGATTGAACATTGCATTTTGCCTTGACTAGCTTTATCACCAACTCCTAATTTCACTATATTTCTTTTCATTTTAATATGTTGCATTTGAAATTACTATAAAGATTTCATAAAAAAATGTGGATTATATAGTTATATAAATCTTAAATGCTTCATTTCATATCAATAAATCACTAGGATTAAAATACATTGCATTCGAAATTACAGTAAAAGTTACATGAAAAATATGAACTACAGCTAAACAAATTTTAATTGCCTCATTTCATTTCAATTAATCAGAAGGATTTAAAATGTGCCCCTTGTAGCTTGAATTGAATTACTACTTCAACTGAGACAATGATAAGAACAACAAAGATGTAAATCAATATTATTTCCCTGAATCCTTAATCTACTAATAAGTCTCTAATTAATGATGCAGCCCCATCCTTAAAGCCAAATAAGCCACAACCCTGTATCCAATCAACATCACAGTCAATACAGCCACATCTCCCCACAAACCATCAAGCCCTAGACACTTTATGGCAGGAAAATCTCTCATCCTACAATGCAACCCTGGTCCACACTCATAGACCTCATTCACTGAGTACTGCACTCCAACAAGAAGCTTGTAGCAATAGTGGCTGAAAGAAATGTACTTCAACCAAGCTATAAAGGATGGCATTTGCTGAATGTAGTACCCTCCAGCCAGAAGAAACACCAACATAGTTACTGAAGCTAAGGTTGTGGCCTGTTTGACATCCATTAGAATGGCCCCAAGTGCTAGGCCTATTCCTTGAGAAACCAGCACATTGAAAAGCATGATCAAGAGGGTTAACACAAATGTGACCAGAGATGGCTTGAGACCCCCCATCCAATAAGAGATGGTTACAAAGATGGTAGGAAGCACAAGCTCCATTGGTAAGTCACCTACCATTCTGGCTACATAGTAGGAAGATAGATGGTACATGCCTGATGATTTTTCTTTCTTCAGCATTGGCCGGTCCAAAGGAAAAGCAAAGATGGCATTGAAGAGAGGGAAGAACCCCCAGAAGATTGAGAAGAAGAATAACAGACCTACCTGTTACAACAAAATAAACATTGTTGTGAGCATTAGTATACTACAAGGGAAAGTAACTCCTTTTTTTTGAATCATTGTCCTATTTAATATTTGGGTATAACACCTTTTAGGTTCATGAAACTACATATCACTGAGACTTCAATCCTTGAAAGTAAAGAAATTAAAAAAGAGTCCTTCAAAGTTTTACTTGTTTTATTTAAGTCTTTAAAAATAATTACTTATTGTTATTTTAGTCTCTAAATATATGTTAATATTATCATTTAAGATACATGTTTATCTGAAGTTTAGACTATTTCTGAAACTATTTTTAAATTTATATACTCGGAGACTAAAGTGTCAATTACATACATTTTTAAAGACCTAAACAGTATTTTACACTTAATATCCATTTATTTTTTACAAAAACAAAAGAACCAAGAAACCAAAACTAAACATAGGTTCAAGATACCTGGTCTTGTATATGCGAGGGATCAGAATGCCACCACAGAAGTCCTGAGAGAATAGAGACAGTCAAGACTTGGAAAATTCTTAAGCCAGAATATGATTCATGTCTCCTTTCCTTTAAACCCCTCTTAAGCAGAACCATGAATTGCTCCCACCAGCTAGTGGTCCATTGGTTCTCAGAACCTACCAAACATGCATTTAAAGATTAATTATTTACTCATTTAACCATACTTTTATTCTATTGCCCTGTTCTCTAATGCTATAAAGGAAAAACAATGACAAGAGGACCAGAAATTTTAACTTACTTCTAGGTGTTCCTGAAGTAGAAAATACCAGTCCTCTTTGATTCTGTTGAATCTCTTGCTTGAGAAGAGGGTATAAGTTCTTCTTATATGATGAAACTAGGAACTGTTTGATTGAAGCTTGATCCTCATGATGATCTATGTGATCATCCTGTTTGACATCAGCAACTATGCCTGCAAACCCACAGAATGTAAAAAATTAGAGGTTTCCTTTGCATGTCTCTCTAGAAATTCAATTCATGTTGTCAACTTTTTTTGTCATGACCAAACTGAAATCTAAGCATGATCATGAAAATCATGATTGAAGATGCTTCCAGTGTCATAATTTTTTGGATTCAAATATCTTGTTTAAAATTCTATGAAATTGAGTTTAATTGTTCATTAAATTCAATGTTAAGATTTAACAAACTTTTAAATTTTTATAGCATTGTTAATCTCACGCTCACAGTACATAAGGACCACCGATGGTAAATTTAAAGGCTGTGTTAAATGCATGTACCATATTAAAGACAAAAAATTACTCTGTCAAAGGAGCTTTTTTACTTTTAGAGAGAGAGAAAAAAAGTTGTTGGAAAAGGTATGAGGAAAAAAGTATGGTAAATTCGAAGAAATAAGAGTCATTAAACAATAATATCTTAGGTCAATAATATCTAATTTTAAATAATTCAAATCAGTCTGTGTCTAAGAGATTTATAAGATAAATTTATATGAAAGAATGATCATTTTCCTTAAAGATAAAGAATAAACTCACTGAAAATAAATGAATAAATAAATAAAATTATTGAAAACAGAATAACAAACACTTATGATTGAAAAGGGGGAAAAGAAAGCAAAACATTAAATAAAATGATTGATACCATAGAAAGATAAAGAAAATTAATAAATTGTAAAGAGAATTATAAAAAATTATAATAGGATATAGGAATATTATATCTCAAAATTCAAAAAGAAACCCTTCTATGAGCCGTTTGTGATGTCTTTTTGTAAGCAATTACGATTTGAAAATGAGCCCATCTATCTGAACGTGGGGGCAAGATTTCAGGGCAAATTGGAAGTAAAAGCCCAAATCAATTCCAAACATATACGTATCTCTAATAAAACTTTATGAGGTCATGGGAATTGGACCACATTGACCACCTTTAATTTAACATTTATTACATAAAGTTCTCTCGTGTGTTGATCCACGTTTACACAAAAGATACTCACATGTTGTGAAACCGACCAAAGAGGGATTATGGTATAGTCTAATCAATTCACTGCTCCTAATGACCCATAAGCAATTGCCACCTTGAAAACAAGGTTCATGGGTAAGCAACTCCAACCCTTTTGCACCAGCATTATTTATTTATGAAAATGAACCCTTACCTAATAACGACCAAGTGTAACACACTCTCTTTTGGACATCATGCATGGTGCCCATTACCTAATGGGTCAATCGTGCCATTGAGAAATTAACATGCACAAAACAAAATCCTAAACTTCCTCCCATGTCACTTTCACAAAATGAAACATCTGATATTCTCAAAATTATGTCAAATCACTTACCATTAGCGAGGTCAAGCAGAAAATCAGCCGGGTTCATGAAGTTGAAAGCGGGTGCAAACCCAATGGACTCGAGATAATCCATGACCCGACCCGTTGGCCCGGTAAAAATTTGGTACCCGTCCGACAACACCACCACCTTATCAAACATCCTATACAACCGGCTCGAGGGCTGGTGTATGGTCGTCACCACGGTCCGGCCGCATCGGGCGAGGCTCTGGAGCATCGCCACGATGCGCTGGGCCGTGGTGGAGTCCAACCCTGACGTCGGCTCATCGAGCAACAACAAACTAGGGTTCACCAGCATCTCTTGCCCGATGCTGACCCGCTTTCGCTCCCCGCCGGATATCCCCCGGAACAAGGCGGTGCTGCCGCCAACCGGGCTGTTCCGGCACCGGGATAGCCCTAGTTCCACAATGATCATTTCAACTTGTTCCCTTTTCTCTTCCTTTGTCAAACTTTTGGGAAGTCTCAACATGGCAGCATAGGTTAGAGTCTCGAGCACGGTGAGGTGAGGATACAATATGTCATCTTGTGACACAAACCCTATGTTGCGTTTGATGGAGCTGGAGAAAGGGTGGCCGTTGTACGTGACGGCGCCGGAGAGTTTTCCGGCGAGACGGCCGGCGAGGGCGGTGAGCAAGGTGGTCTTGCCACTCCCTGAGGGGCCCAACATTGCCATCACCTCGCCGGGTCCCACCATACCCGTCACACCATTCAACACTGTCCTTGTAACCTTTGGCTTTTGAGAAGCTACACAACCATTCTTGTCCCTTCCAAAGTTTATGGTGTAGGAAACATCCTCAAACTAGCATGCAAAAATATTACAACGTTAGAGAAACTAAAACAACATAATTAACTGATCGACCAACTAAACAAAACACATGATCAATTAATTACATATTGATTCAATCATTTTACGAGTTTAATATCTAACCAGATAAATATCGTACAATTCAACAAATTTATCATTCATGTATGTTGTAAAGTGATTTTTTTTTATAAAAAAAAAAAACCATTTCTATGACTTTTGATTTAGTTTATTTTAAAGAAACAGTTTTTTATTTTAGGAGCTTAAGAGGAAAAAATTATTCATATAGAGAAAGTTTTTGCTTCTTCTAAATTTGTGTTAAATATTTGATACTAAAGTAGGCATGATGAGAAAAAAGATACCGAAAAGAATAAAACATAGAAAATGAAAGAATGAATATGTTGGGAAAAAGATGAGTACTTTGAGGGTAATGGGGCGCATGGATTGGCGAAGAATAGAAAATCTGGGTGGTGAAGGAGAAGGATGAGAATTATTAATGTTGTGAGTGTTGTCATTGGTGATGAAAGTGGGTTTGGTGTCATGATGGGTGGCGGAGCTCGGTGGTTCGGCATGGACGGAGCTGTTTTCCGGGCGGTTGGGGATGGCCGGAATGTTTGATGTGACGGCGGTTTCTTGCTGAGGGGGCATCATCTGAGAGATATTGGGTGCTGTGGTTGATTGATATTTTTGAGAAACTGAGAATAAGGTTGTTTTGTTTTGATGAAGAGAGAGTCACACGAGGAGAAGGGGTAAAGGGTGTTATAAAGTGAGGAAGGCACGAGAAGAGAGAAGCACACGAAGGAGTGATGGGAGAATAACAATATATATAGTATTAGGAAAGAGAGAGCTACCACTACTTAGTACTGTGTTTTTTTTTTTGGTAAAGACTTAGTACTGTGTTTGTGTTAGTCTAGGTATTTAAAAAACTAAAATAAAATTAATTACT
Source organism: Cajanus cajan (assembly GCF_000230855.2). NCBI lineage: Eukaryota > Viridiplantae > Streptophyta > Magnoliopsida > Fabales > Fabaceae > Cajanus > Cajanus cajan. The sequence continues at coordinate 22,621,155 of NC_138527.1, read as the reverse complement.
TTTTAAGTCTTAATACGGTAACTAACGTGAAAAAAAAAATACTAAATAGAGTGTATCTGCATTATGTGAGTCTATGGTGAACAATCATTAGACTGATCAGGTTAAGGAAGCAAAGAAAGGAATGAGAGTTGTCAAAATGTTTTTTTTTTTTATTTTTATATTGAAAGTGGTAAAATAGATAGAGACTCTCGAGACAAATTAATAAAAGTGGCATGCAGGGGCTACCCACAAAAATTACTACGTGTAGTTTTACTCAACTACTCGTTGGGGGACAAAGGAGTCTTGTAGTGAGGAAGGTTACCATGCCAGTGCCACTATTATCGAGGACAATTTAAGCCATGTCTATAAGGAAAATGAGAGATAACTTTGGATCTTATGCACAAAATGTTTTCTAGCTATTTTTAAAATTAATATAAGTTTTACTTTTAAATTTTAAATCTTTGGAAACTTGTTTGATTTTTTTTTCTTCTTATTTTTGGTTTTTATAAATGAAAATATTAAAAAATGTGTTTAATTTAACATTTTCAAAAAAAAATTCTAAAATGTCATTTTATACAAAATTTACAAATAAATTTTGAACAATAAAATTAGAATAACCAGAAGATCCAAAATTATAATAATACTTATAATCTATACAAATATATAATTCTAGCATTTATGAGGCAATGATAGATGTGAATTCTCTAAAGACAATTTTTGTTTTATATAAATATTGGAATGTAAGTGTGAAGTGAACTTTCGATTAGTTAAATTAAATATATTAAATAATATATAAATAAAAAAATTTATCAACTTAATTATATAAACGAATTTAATATTAAATCATATTTTAAAATTATAAAATATTAAGTTAGTACATTTATATATTACTCAATATATCAAACTTCTCGATATATCAAACTTTAATCAATATTGATCACTTTTCAGACTTCAACAATAGACGTGGGGTTGATCATATTTTGTTCTTGAAAAACGAAAATAGTAATTAATTGGTTTTGTGGAACCAAATTGAAACACTTTTATGCGTAGGAACGTTCCTATTTAAGAGAGTATGTAAGATGCATGAAGAAAAAAGGACAGCAAATTGTAGGTATAATAAGTACCGGTGGGGACCTAGGACTTTAAGTTAATAGAAACAGTTTATTTAAAAAATATAAAAAAAATTATTTATTTTATATATATATATATATATATATATATATATATAAATCAATACATAAATTTTACATGAAAAAAGAAAAATGTTTATTAGGAATGAAAAGTGAGCTAAAAGAGATTTAAGATATAAGAAATAAATTAGTCAATAAGACAAATTAATTACAAATGAAAAATTAAGAAAAATATATTTAAACTATAAATTTAGAGAAGATAAAAACATATAACATAAAACACATACATATATTATTTTTAAAGTCAGGCATGTAAATACATCTCTCAAGTATATGTAGGTTCACCACAGATAAATACGTAATAAAAATGGAAAAAGGGTAAAACAGTAGAATGAAAGAAGAAAAAGAAAAATTGTTATATATATAAACCATGTTTTAAAGAGCTATCCTATAACATAAGCATTTATAACAATGTTTAGGAAAGCTTAGGCAAATAGCTCATTGACATATCTACTTTAGCATTTTTTTTTAATCAAAAGTTATTTTTAACTTAATTCCTTAAACTTTACATTTTTGGAAAAATATTTATATAAAAGAAAAACTTACAAATTATATAAAAACAGTTTAACTTTACTTCTCCTTCAATTATAAAAATAATTTATACATAAATACATATATAAGAAATATTTATGTAATAAAACTTTAATTAAATTATTTGTTCAAACAATTACTTATTCCTTTATTACGCTTCTATCTGGATTAGGATTCAAAGAAGAAAAGCTTACGCACTAAACCAAAAAGGAATGGCAACAGAAGAAACAGTAATTTATTTTTTGAAAAGTTTTTTTTTCTTCTTTTTATCTTTTGCTGCATCCTTGAAAAGTAATTTGAATACGTAAAAGTTAAGGAACTTTTCTACATCTAAAATTTGCATGACGTTTTTGTATAAACTTAATATAATGGAATAATTATCTCTGTACACATATACTGCAGAAAATCAAATTTAATATAATAACATTTCTAACTTTTTTTCAAAAAATATATTTGTTACTAAGTTTGATATATGATATTATTTGACCATATATATGTCTACGTGTATGGGTGAGTGAAGGCAAAATATATATTTAATTATATTAATTACTTAGTACTAGTGCAAAAATTGGATTTAAAATTGGAGTTTTAAGATCGGTTATAAGGTAACCGATCTTAAAAGTGACGCGGTGGTAATTTTGTAAATAACATGAACACTTTTAAGATTGGTTGAAATTTAACCGATCTTAAAAGTACTTTTAAGATTGGTTATAAAAGAACCGATTTTAAAAGTGGCACTTTTAAGATCGGCTATAAAATAACCGATCTTAAAAGTGACACTTTTAAGATCGGTTATAATATAACTGATTTTAAAAGTAGTACTTTTAAGATCGGTTATAAAAGAACCGATTTTAAAAGTGACACTTTTATAACCGGTCTTAAAAGTACTACTTTTAAAATTAGTTATTTCAAAACCGATTTTGTATGTAGTATACAAAATCGGTTCTGAAATAACCGATTTTAAAAGTATCGTCAGAAATTTTTTATATTCCCCTCCATTGTCATTCTCTTCAATCTTTCCCTGAAGCTCTCATTTTCTAAAGTCTCTAATAAGGTAAATTTCGTTCTCGTTTTCATTTTCATTTTCGTCTTCTTCTTCTGTTAATTCTTTTCATTTTTTCATGATTTCTCGTCTTTGTGTTGTAGGTCCAGTTTGGGTTCGAAACTGGAACGGCCCGTTCTGCAAGGAGAACGGGCCGTTCTCCATGGAGAACGGGGCGTTCTCCAAAGAGAACGGGACGTGTTCCAGGGAGAACGGGTCGTTCTCCAAGTTACCTTTTAGGCATTTTGATCAGACTGGAACGGCCCGTTCCGATTTTGGAACGGCCCGTTCCAGTTTATTTTTTTCCCACATCCGGACTTTTAAGATCGGTTATAAAATAAATGATTTTAAAAGTTGACTTTTAAAATCGGTTGTTTAACCAATTTTAAAAGTCTAATTTTTAAAATCGGCTCTTTCAAAATCAGTTAAAAAACCAATTTTAAAAGTCAAAATAACCGATTTTAAAAGTCTTTTTTCTACTAGTACGCCTAACTACAACATATTTTCTTTGAAAAAAATACATATATGTGACCGTGGCAATTAGCATTAGCAACGTGTAGGGAAGTGATTTCTTAGATTCCTGTCTTTTTGGCTGTAAAAGAAGTGATTGGAGATATTTTAAATTTGACTTAATTACAGTGAAAGTAAAATCAGAGCACAAGGGGCCCCAATTTGGATTTCATCATATCCACTAGTACATAAAGGGTGTGTGAGAATAAATAATTTTTTCATGAAAACAATTATTGTAATAGTTAACTAATGCAAAAGTGTTGGTTAATAGTAAAAGTTAGTAAAGTTGCTAGGGATTTTGCATCCATGAGTTATCAGATGCTTTTTAGCTAGCTTAGGCTTTTGGTTTTCATTTTTTATTTATTTAATTTTTTTTACTTATTGTCCTTTGTTTTTATTTTAATTAATAAATTTGAGTTCTCATGCTTAAGAGAAAAATTACCTTTTTATGTATCTCATTTATTATATAACATTTTTTTTGTCATTTTAAAACACATCTTCTAAATTTTTGCTTTGAGTGGAATTAGTATTCTTAATTTTTTATTCTATCAAAAGTGTTTCCATTTTATATATATAATATCTCAAATATCTTTAAGCAGAATTAAGTGTAATAGACGTTTATAAATTGTTACTAGCTAAATCAGTTTTATAATAGTTAAATTAGTTTCTTATTTGTTTTAAGAAAGTAATTACCACTTGTAATTTTATTAAAAGTTATATTTTCGTTATACAAAGGTTATTAACAAGCATATTTTTCGAATTTTTTTAATTTATATTTATAGGTATTATGTAATATATGACATACTTATTAATATTAATTACGTAATAGTTATAATTTATATTTTTATAAATTTTACCTCATGAAATATTTGCTAATTTCATTTTAAATATAGACCAAAAATCTGCATTTTGGCATAAACCAAAAAATTAAAATATGAATCACATTGCCTCCTTCCATTTTTTTAATAAATTATTAAATTATTCTTTTGAATTTTAATTACTAGTCATTCATGCAAAAGTAATTTTAACTCTTAAAATTGGCGACTGTAAATCATGTTGTCTTAAGGATTTGTTAGTTTGGTCTAAATTTTTTATAACAATCAATTATTTTATTTTTTTGACTTTGAACTTTATATTGATTGATTTAGTCTATAACTTGTTGTGCATCATCCTAACTGATTTATAATGTCAGAAACCATTAGATATCAAGTTGATTGATTTCAAAATATTAAGGAATTAATAAACTGACTTGTAGTATTAAAATTAGGAACTAAATTAATTAATAGTTATCAAAATTAAATATTAATTTATTTTTATACATATATAATCGATGTTTGATATATTTTTATAAAAAAAAAGTCTAATAAATTATGAGTCCTTATTTTTCAATAAGAGTATTTTTACAAATTATTTTTATTCTCATTAAATCTCGTTTATCATTTTTATGTTGAGTATTTAAACATATTTTATTTATAATTTGTACTCGATCTTTCAACTTTCCCTAGTTTAAATTTCTTAATTATCTAGAAAATAAAAAATTAAATACACGCCTTTTTTTATGTAAATGGAAGAAAGATATAGATAAAATGAAAAAAAAAACTGAAAAAGATAGAAAGTAAATAATAAATTATATATATATATATATAGCACTCTGTGCAATACTTTGTTTTAAACAAAATATATATTCTCAAAAATTAGTTTTGAGAAATTTAAATATGTTTTAAATAAGTATAAGTTGTTTACATGTCATACTCAAACAAATTTTGAAAATATGATATTTACTTTTTGAAAAGTAATTATACTTTATCATTTAACAAAGTTAGTACTTAATTTTTTTTGTAAAGAAGTTAGGAAAATGCCAAGGAAACGTACCATAATAAACACTATTTGGTTTGCCTAACTTTAGCCCCTTTAATTTTCAGAGGGTATTCTCTCCCTTTAGCGGTGTCTGCTTGACAAGGAAAGCAAGCAGGGTTCCACAAAACCTTTTTATGTGTCATGTACCTATTCATCCATATACACCTAGTGGCTCACATTTGTGTCGTCTTTCCCTTAAAAGGCATTGCTTGCAGCATGGAGTCACTATCAAGAGTGTATTCTTTAGTAAATCTCTTTCTACAAATTCCATATATAAGAATAAGGTTGAGATAGCTCATAGCTGTAATTTTAAGCATTTTAATTTTAATAAAGACCATCCTCCACAATATATATATATAAAGAGAGACACAGAGAGAAAAGATGTGTTTATAAGTAAGTTTATCTAAACTTATTCCATTTAATAATTCATGTTCTACATCAAATTTCAATTATTCAATCGTTAAATTAAAAATTATTTAATACTTCATTTCATTAATTCAAATTGACATATAATCATAAAAATATTTTATACGTTGATTTTAATTAATGAAATGAAATATCAATTAACTTTCAAATTTTAAAAAGATTTGCAAACTTAATATAAACTCATTATATATGTATATATATAGGGAATGTTAATATACTCCTGCTTATTTTTTAGTGGGAGTATGTTAGCAACCTACACCAAAATTTTAGGATAAAAAAATCACTCATTTCTTTTGATTTGGTTAATTTGTATAAAGGATATTATAGTAATTTAATTTAATTTTAAATAAAAATTAAATATTTTCTCTCTCTTATTAATTTATTTCACTAAGTCATTCCTCTCTCCAATTAAATTCCTTCTCCAACTCATTTATCTTTCTTATTAAATTCTTTCTCTAACTTATTTATCTCTCTCCTATTAAATTTCTTCTTTAACTCATTTCTCTCTCATCTCTCATGATGTCTCCCCTCTCTCTCTAAACAAATTAAAATTAATTAATATAAAAAAGAAATGATTTAATGAATGAAGTTAATAAGAGAGAGAAAACATTTAATTTTATTTTAAAATTAAATTAAATTACTATAATATCCTTTGTATAAATTAACCAAATCAAAAGAAATGAGTAATTTTTTTGTCCTAAAATTTTGGTGTAGGTTGCTAACATACTCCCACTAAAAAATAGGTGGGAGTATATTAGCATTCTCCTATATATATATATGTGTGTGTGCGCGTGTGCATGTGCATGTGTATGTGTGTGTGAGGAGAGATCTGTTTAAATTCAATAGATAAATTGCTGAAATTTAATGTAGAACATGAATTATTGAACAAAATAAGTATAGATAGACTTATTTTTGGAATAAACGGATCTCTCCTCACTCTCTATATATATTAATAAGAAACAATCTTGTTTAAGTTATAATATCCTTGCAAAAATGTTAGGTTGAATAACTCAAGTACTTTTGTAATCCACCACTATTATTATTTTTCCATTTTTTTTATAAGCACAAAATCATAATATTAAAAAAGAGAGTACAAAGGGTACTCCAACCTATATACAAAGTTAAGACAACTGCTGAATACATATCAATGGCTCATTTAACCAATGTGTGAATCAAAATTTTGGAGTACAAACGTAATATTATTTCTCCATTTACAACTTTGGAATGTGTGAATCAGAATTTTGGATGACCTTACAAATGGCAAACCAAACATACAAGTTGAATAAGAATATTTTTATGATCTTCTAAATACTTAATGTAATTACATATTTGAATTTTAAAACTTGAGATCATTAATTAAATTGAAATAACTCTTCATAGTTGATTTATGTGATAAGTGATTTAATCATTTTATTTTCATTGTTATGTTAACTAACTATAATGGTGAGAATTTGAGTAATATACACAAGATTTTAGGTTTAAACTATGTTGGCATCATTATAATTTTGATGGATAAAAAAATTTATATCAATAAGTAATTATATGTTTAATTCAAGAAAAAACTATAAAGGAAAAATGTAAAAAAAATAAATAAATAAATTAAATGATATGATTTGTTAGGTTACATGTTAAGGGAGAAAATAAAATAAAAAAAATATTTTTCTCTTATTTAATTATGTGGAAAGTGAAAAAAAATATTTATATCAAATAATAAATCCAAAATAATAATAATAAAGGTGTAATAAATAAGATTATTTTATTTTATTTTTATTTTTGTACACAAATCTTCTCTTCCTCTCATTTTTGTTCAAAAATAGGACAAAACATATATTTAGCTAGAAGCAATATATATAAATTCTTTTGCTTCTTCGTGGTGCATAATTTAAATAAAGGATTATGAAATGTAATATTTTTTATTTTCCTTTTTATCCTCAATCCTTCCCTTGGTTTTCTAGAAAACCATATAAACCATAAAATATTATATGCACAATGTTTATTTATTTAAATATTTCTTTTTATCATGTTTATGTAAATTTGACAATTTACTTGAATGCTATGGCTTTAATTTAATTAGGATAAAAAGTAGTGTTTAATTGAAGCAAGAAAGAAAACTTGGAAAGAGTGGGACGAATAAAATATATTTTAAAAAATGTGGATATATTCTCCCTATTCGCTATATTCTATCATACAGTTGTTGATTAAAGAGAGCCTCAAAGCTGATTTGAAGTATGATATAATATTCTACAACTTTCCAACAAATATTCAACTTATCAAATTTTGACCTCACGTGTCAAAATAATATCATTTTGTTGTTAAAAAAAAGTTAAAATATTACATGCAGTGTGAGACAATGAGAAGAGGCACTCCACTTAAAAAAAAAAGAGTATATTCTTATTTAAATAGTGTAATATATTATTATTAATCTAATCTATATAATGTATTATAATCACTAAGGTTAGTCTAGTAGTTGGGTAGGAAGGGGTTGGGATAGTTAGAAGCATGAGGACCATTGTAATCTTTCCTATCTTAAAAAAAAAAAAATATATATATATATATATATATATATATATATATATATATATATTGTATTATTATTTTATTAGTGTTAAAACAGTTTCTTATATTAACTAAGTCCTTTACTATTAAGGTTGTCATCGATTTAACTTTTTTAATTATATAAAATATTAAATGAATTATTCTCTAAATTAGAATTCTTATATATTCAAATTTGTCATTTTAACAAAAAAAATTAAAAATACTTTATTATGTTTTACATTATCCAAAAATAAATTAATGATAAAAATTTCAAAGAAAATGATAAAATTATATCTTTAAAAGACAAAAGAAAATCATTATAAATAAATTAAAGTAAACAATGATTTATAATTAAATTCTTTTTATATATGCTATTTCATATAACACTTTTAAAATATATAATTTTACAATTAATTAAATATGTAGATCAATTAATATGAAAATATTTTCAAGTTGATAAGTGATCTTGATATATATAATTATATGTTAAACACTCGGGAAGAGAATTTTATCATTTATAGTTGTTGTATTTGACTCGAGCAAAATTGCATTTCATGAATAATGGATGTGATCTCTAAAAAAAAATATGTAGGTTTATTTTATTTATTTAACTTTATTTTAATTAGTACTATATGTTGTAACATCAAAATTTTTCTAAATAAACTAATAAAATGTTTTAATTAATTTTTAAGAGAATTTTTTGAGAAATAATTAAGTTATTTTAGTTAATTATTTGTTTTAATTAATTGATTGATTAATTAAATGTATTTTTAAAAATAATGTGTTTTATGGTGTGAGTTATTTAATTATATTTTATTGTAAGGGTAAGAGCAAATTTATAAATTAATTAGGGTTGTGAGCATAGTAACTTTTATATTCACTCTTACACTCTACCCTATATGTTTTGTGTAACGACCTGACATGTTCATACACTTTACAATTTAACATTTTAAGTAGTTGAAAACATAAATTTAATTTTCTAGAATTTATCATTTAAATAGTACCTGTATATATGCAGAAATATATAGATATATGTTTAAAACTTAACTAAAATCTTAAATATAAATCCTCAATGGGACTATATAATTGAAAACTATACACACACACACACACATATATATATATATATATAATATATAATATATAATATATATATATATATATATAGTAATCCAAATTGTAAACATAAACCTACGTTGTCGGTTAAACGAATACTATAAACCAACTACATTAGAGTAGCCCAAATGACATCGTCATCTCTAGCATGACCCTCAAAACCTGCTCACCCTTTAGCCTATATTCATATCCTTCTTTTATATAAATATGATCATCGTAGTCCAACAATAAGAAAATTGCAAGGATAAACTTAAAAACAATAAAACAACATAGTATAAAAGTGAAATACAACTACGCTATCAATATCATCATATCAACACTATATATGCAATATAACATTTCAACATACAGATGACTTAATACCAAACACAATACATATCAACTTATAACAACACTATAACATATCAAATAGTAACACAATGTGTCGTCACACAATTCAACCAAGAGATCTCTTACAACATAGATGAGTAGTCTATGTAGTTTGGCCTTATCGATCCAACTTAACAACGCGATTTATTTGGACTTGTTAGATCAATAACAAATTTGGATATGAATCCACAAAACATGATTTCTCGAATTTCACCACTTAGACTAGGAAAGTCTAGTATCCTTGTCAAGACTAGAATAGCTTGTGTGTGAGCCTACCATGAGCTAAGGATGCAAAACTAAGCCTATATGAAATTAGCCCATTGATTACCCTCCAAATACAAACCCACTTCCAGTACTTAGTTAGATATTTTGGCCTCCGACCTTGTATCTTACTCGATTGGTCATTTCTAAACTAGCATGGCTCAACCTTGCCCCAATATGATATCAACTAAGAACTTATTGAAGGTCCAACACTCCATTTCAAGAGACAACACCATATCCTCACAATGGGATATTCATCTTCTTTAAAATAACATGTCTCCTCTAGTCCTAAGTCAACAACACTGCACAACTAGATGCATCAAGCATTCATAATACAAATTCTTTCAAAAATATACAACTCATTTTATCAACATACCACTCTACTTCATAAAATATTCAATGACAATCATCTTAGACATCATAATAATATATCAATAAAAATCAATACATAATTATCCACATTAAATTATCAAACATATAAGGTATGCATCATTAAGATTCAACCTTTAAAAGTCAACAAAGTTATAGATTTTCTTCAACAAAACCACACCCGACGCAATTCAACCTACACTTGACACTAGTGGGGTAGAGAGCCTTTGGATCACCTATGCTCGATGTCATACCACTTGCACCCGACGTGAATGAGATAGAGAGTCTTTAAGTACACCACGTTTTATGTTGTAAAAACCCACGTTTGGAGACATTCAAGTAGAGAGGCTTTGCTTGACCCATGTTGGGAGGCATAAAACTTGTGCCCGGTGTCATTCAAGCAGAGAGTTATTACCTTGATCACGTTTGGCACCACTCAACCAAAGCATGGTGTCACCAAGTTAGAGAGTTCCAAAGACAATCACATCCCACACCCCTAAACCCATGCCTAGCATGAGCAAGTTAGAGTCTGGAAAAAAGATATATAGTCACTAAAATGGAAACTCGCACACAAGAGAGTGAAGTGGTCTCTATAATAGACAAAGTCCTAGAAGAGTGATCAAAAGAATAAATGGAACATTGAGTATTTTTATATTGGTTCGTCTCAAACATAAAGATTATGTCCAGTTCTCAATCTAACCAGATTGAGTTCAACTAACTTTATCAAAGTTACAAGTATTCTTTTCCAAGCCACTTTTGGCTTTACAATAAGTGTTCATTGATTGGCCTCTTCAAGCCATTACCCAAGTATTATTTCAATAACAAGCCTTTCCAAGTTCAACCCAAGTATTCTTTTAACAACAAGCCTTTCTAGACTCAACCCAAGTATTCTTTTGACAAAAAGTTTCTCCAAGCTCAACCTTATAACAATGGTCATAAAAGTTACTCAAATATTGTGTTTGTTTCACTTAGACGTTATACAATCAATTATAGAGTAAAGAATATATACAAGAAAGAATAGATTTTGATAGAGTGTTTCTATACAAATGTATTACAATTAGTGTCTCTCTTCTCTTTCTTGAGCTTTAAATCTTCTTATATAGTAGTCCAAAGAAGATGATCGTTGCAACACTTTGAGTTTAGCTCATAAGTTTGTTTTGTTTGTCTTCATTGTCTTTCTTGTGGTGACAAGTAATCGTTTGACACATTTAATGCAAGCATTAAATTCATTTTACCAAATAATACCTCTTATCTAACTAAGGAGGCTACTTATCAACTTTTCATGCTAAATGAAGCTTGTAGAAGCAATGTCAGCCTAGAGCAACTATTATGTAACATTAGGTGGGTTGTGAGGTTCTTTGGCCAGAGGTTTAGTTGACCTTGGGACAAAAAATATATAAGGTTTCTACTTTGAACAGAGCTCATAATCTTTTATTCTTTAGAAATCTTAGAAAGAGAGAAATCTAGAGAAAGAAGCTCTTCTTCTTCTTCTAATTCCTTCCCATTTCTCGGTTTAGCTCAAAATCTAGGTAAGGGAAGCTAGAAATTGATCTTGGTGGATGATTGTGTGGATTATCATGTTGCATGTGTGGTATAAACGCTCATTGATGCATAATTGTTTGAATGTTAAATTGATTTGCAAGAGAACTTAATGTTCTTAGTTTCTTGGAGATTTTGTGGTATTTGGGGTTTTGGGGAGAAAACCTTGATTTTTTACTCAAGTTCTTGTTATAAGTTGTTTTGTTGTTGGAAATTAATGTATTTTGGTTGTTTAGATGAGTTTTTATAGTTTATATTTGAGATTGAAACTTGTAGGAAACTTGGGATAGAATGAAGAGGTTTGGAAACCCTAAATTTGTGAAAAATAGATATGGTCTCTGTCATGAAAAAAATGAGCCATTTTGAAATGGCTGACTGGAATTACAAATGAGAAATAGGGGTGTCTTTGGAAGGAAATAGCTAAGCCATTTTGAAATGGTTGAGCAAAATTGTAGATCAAAATCATGTATGTTTTTGGAAGGAATCCGTTGAGCGATTTGGTGCTTTACGAATTAGACTTTGTTGTCTTCATAAAATTTTTAGACCTAGATGTTAGATTTCCAATAGCTTTAGAGTCACCTAAAAAGGAGTTCTAAAACTCTAGTTATGACTTTTTTAGTGAGCAAAGGTCAAGTTGTCAACATTTAGGCAAAATTGTTGCAATTTTTGTGATTTTCACTATAGTAAATGATGGGGTTAGAACTTGAGATTATCACAAGAGTTGTAGGTAATCTTCTTATCTTTCATATGAGATGAATATGAGTTTAATTGGATTAGTGAAAATCCAATTGTGTTGAGTTATGTGAAGGTTGTCTTTGTATAGTTGATTTTAGTAAGTTATATATTGATACATGTTATATGATGTATGATGATGATGACAAACATTGATATGCTTATGATTAAGTTGTATAGCATTGATATACTATGTATCATGAATATGCTAAAGTTGGATGGTTGGAGTGGTGTATAGGCATTGATATGTTATGTATGATTGATGTGTTATAAATTGCATAATTAGAGTGTTGAATAAGCTTTGGTATGCTATTGTTGAATGAATTGTTGAGCATTGTTATGTTATTATTGAATAAGTTGTTGAGCATTGACATGATACACTTGGATGAATTATTAAACATTGGTATGCTATTATTGGTTAATGTGTTAAACATTGGTATGATACACATGATTGATGTTATTGATCTCTATATGCATTTATTAGATGTGACATATATAGTAGATGTATGATGAGGTGTAGATGTTGAAAATGCAGTGTGGCATTAAAACATGTTGGCTAACTTAGGACTTAAAGAGAGGAAATTATTTTGAAAATTGAAAATCCCACAAAGGGTATCTTGGAGTGGTGCTCGGGTAGGTCATTGTTGGAAAACCCTCATTGAGTAAATGTGTCTCTTGGAGTGAGTTTTTAAGGTGTGTTGAGTCTCCTCTAAGTCCTTAGTTAGTGGTTCAGTAAGGTAGGAGGTTGGGGCTAGAACTCTTAATCATGTATTGTGGGTATCAATGGTGGGTTTCTCAATTGAGCATTTGGAAAAATTGGTTATAGAGAAACTTTTCCAAACAACGATTTTGGGGCTTTCAATGTATAACATGCGTTGTGTGTGAGTGATCATGTTTGTAAATTTCAGGCATGCATTGTATACAATTCTAAAGCTAAATGAAATGTACAGATCCTCATGTAGTGGAATGATAGCAATATCTCTTTTGCCTCTTGAAGAATTCTCTGATTCACTAATGTGCTAACATGGTTGCAAGCATGGTTTTGATTTTTCAGATGGTTCGTTCAAAAGGGGCAGGTACAGGCAGAAGTTCTAAAGCTACTCATGAGATCTCAGCTGATAGAAAAAGAAAGAAAGTGGTCACTTCCTCACCAACTTCATCAGCCACCCCTTCTGAGAACGAAGAAGCACCACCCTCACCTCGGCCAACCAGAAAGTTCACTTTTCTGCCAAGCCGATTTCGCACCAGGCACAAGCAACAAAGATTTTTGGATCTAGAAGGCCGCCAGATTATAGCTGAACGTCCAGTGGTTGAAATGCTTCCTCTATTAGATTTCTCGCATGAATATCAAAGGAGGAAGTGGACCAAACTTGGTGAGCCAGAAGAAAAATATAATGAAAGCATCGTCCGAGAGTTCTTTGCTAATGCCTTTCCTATCCGACCTGACTGCAAGGATAGAGTCTCATGGGTAAGAGGCAAAATCATTCCTTATGATCCAGTGGCCATTAACACCTACTTGGAAACTGAGTATACTATCCCAGAACAAGATGATTATAGGAAACTCATGAGGACAACTATGGATGAAGAAATGTCGACTTTGATGCTTGAGACTTTGAGCCTGCCTGGAAGCCAATACCAAACAGGCACCAAGAGCCAGCCCACACACATTCTTCGAGCTGATCTGAAATCACTTGTGCGGTTATGGCAAGCCTTCCTCTACAGCAATGTCGTCCCACTCACGCACACCTCTGACATAACCATCTCCAAGGCAAAGCTAATTTTTTGTATACTGCTGCAGAAGGATGTGGACATAGCAACTCTAATTTCAGATGAAATTCACGCTATTGTCCTTTCTAAGCCTTCTAAATCTGGTGCTGTTAGACCCCTAGCTTTCCCTGGACTGATTACAGGTTTGTGCAAAGCTAAAGGAGTGATGATTCCTCAGCCGCTGGTTCCAATTAGGAGGAAGATAGATCATTTGTTTGTCAATGCTCGTTGCTATAATCAACGAGAGTTTCCTCGGGCTTCTCGCAGATCACGCCCACCACCTACCCAAACCCCACCACCAGCTCCTTCACCTCCAGTTCCACCAACTGGATCCTTTGATTTATCTGACATGCAGGCTTGTATGATGCAACAATTTCAGCGCATGGAGGAGCAGCACCAGTTGGAAATGGCTCATCTCCGCCATGTCCAACTTCAACAAGCTGCCAATCATCGCGGGCAGGTGGCTTTGCATTCTTATTTTTACCACTACACTCAGAATCAGGCCAGTACCGGTGAAAGCTTATATCCTTGGCCTACACCGGAGCAATTTCAAGATGTTATTCTGTGGCCTGGGGACAGTCCTGTCTTTTCAGGAGGAGGTGGTGAGCAGCATGAGCAGCCACATCTAGGTGAACAGGGACAGCGGACTGATGCTGAAATTGAACAAGAAGGAAATGATGGAGCAGAGGATAGTGAAGAAGGATTTGGAGATGAAGGGTCGTTGTCACCCACATTCTGAGCTCATTTTTGAGGAAGCAGAGTTTATTTTAAATTCATGCAATTTTAAATTTCTGTTAATTGTTTAAACTGTGGTGGTTTGTTTGTTTTGGGATTAGATGTTTAAACTTTTGGTATTTTGGTTGAATAGCATATTGGTGCAATTGTTAATGTGAAAAAAAAAAAAAATGTTTTGGGAAAAATTGAAAATCATTCTTGAAAGGTAGGAAATGAGGTGGCTTTTAGATCAACAAATAGTGAAAACACATCTTTTGATTCACCTTAAAATGGTTTGTTTTGAGACTTGTTTTGAGGTTGCACTCATCCAACTTTGTTTGATCATGAAATTGTGAGTTATTTGATTAGCATGGCATGAAAGATCAATAAATGAACATTTAGCCAAGCTGGTGAGTGAGAGTGACTAAACAATGCATATGTCATATATATTTCCACTTTTGAGAGCCATCATCATAGCATATGTGTTTGCATTGGTTGAATCTTGAATGATTGTTCTTGTGAGAAAGTTTTGGACAGGATCAAGGCATTCTATTGTAAATAACTGAAATCTTTTTAAGCCTAGAACCAAACAGCCAGCCAGAATTGAATCTATTCTTCAAAACCTGTTTGAGCTTTAACCTTCAAATCACCTTAAACCTTTCCCAAATGCCAACTCATCACCCCAACCAAAACTTTTGAGAGTGACATGAAAATGAATTGGGAATTAAGTTGGGGTAGTTGGTTAGAGTTGTCAAGTTGAGAGAAAATGGAGAAAGTAAGCCAATGCAATTTGAAGGGAAGAGTCACCTCTCTTTCATGTTTTTCTGCTTATAGCCAAGTGTGCTTGTTAGTTTCATCTTACCATTATCCTGTATTCAAAAAAAAAAAAAAAACAAAAAAAAAAAAAAAACAAAAAAAACAAAAAAAAAAAAAAACAAAACAAAAAAAAAAAAAAAAAAAAAAAATCAAATCAAATCAAATCAAGAGCAAAATAAGCAAGCACCTGTACAAAAAGTCTTAAAAGAGAGAGAGACCTCTTGAAATCTAGGCAAAGAACCTTAAGGAAAAAGGGTATGTAATTAGAGGAAGATTTTGGGCTGAGAGATTTGGTTGGAGTTGAATATTTAGAGTGAGCAAAGTGGAGTGTTTGGTTCATGTTCATTTTACTCTCTTGAGTTTAAACCCTGTTAATCTGAAAAACCACATTCCTTTGTTAACCAAGCCTCAGTCAACCCTCAACTTTCCAAAAAAAAAAAAAAAAATTCCTTGTGATCCTTAATTTCTTTCAAAGAGTAGTACTGAAGAGATGATATCAATGCTTATGTTCATAGAAATGATGAATGGATTTGAGAGAAACACTCACCCTGGAGAGCCATTGTTGAGAGAGTATGTTCAGATATTGGTTTGTAATGTTCATGCTATGATTTGCCTTGCAATTTTTGTGTTTGGGCATGGTTGTTGTTGTGGGCACCTCAGTGAGTAGAAATTGGTTTTTGATGGTGAATTGATTAAGTGTTTACCTATTGTTGATATAGAAGAAATCTTATGGTAGGGAGTACCCTTTTTGGTTTTGATTGGTATCTTGTTGGGGACCAACAAGAGATTAAGTTGGGGTAGTTGTTGAGTGTCTTTTATGTATGATTTACACTCAACTTTTGGTACTCTTTTTGGTAATTATAGATATTATATATGTTATTTTACCCCCTTTATTTAAAGAATCAAGTTATACTAAAAGAGTAGAGGAGTAGTAGCAAAATCTTAAGGAATTTTCTCAATTTTTGCAGTTTTTTTAGGAAGGCAGAGATCCACAGCCATAGCTGTGGATCTGGAGCTCGAGCTGTGGAAGTCTGGGAAGAATATAAAGGTTCAGAAAGTTGGAGCTATAGCTGTGGATCTGCAGCTATAGCTGTGGAAATCTGAAATGTACTTTGAAGCTCCAGAGAGTTGAAGCTAAAGCTGTGGACTCACAGCTAAAGCCGTAGAAGCACCCAGGACCCAATAAAAGCTCCAGAGACTCACAGCCATAGCTGTGGCTTCACCGCTTGAGCGTTGGAAGTTTCTTAAGATTGAAGGAGTTGTCACAGCTATAGCTGTGAACCCACAGCTGCAGCCTTGGAGGTTTCTTCACCCTGAAGGACTCTCCACAGCTATAGCTGTGAACCCACAGCTGCAGCCTTGGAGGTTTCTTCACCCTGAAGGACTCTCCACAGCTATAGCCGTGGATCTGCAGCTGTAGCCGTGGAAATAAAAGTTACTTTTTGGCCTTGTTTTAAAGCTGATATAAAAGGGGAACATGGGGAACCAAAAGGGCATCGACGAATTTAACAGAGAAAAACAGGGGAAAAGCTTGGGAAGAAGGAAGAACGAAGGAAGAACAGAGACTTGGAAGCTGGATCCTTTGGGAACGAAGATCAACTCCATTTCTTCATCCTTTGCTTTGTAATTTCTTCTTTTCACTCTTTGATTCTGTAATGGCCATGGGTGGCTAAACTTCTTAAGGATTGGTTAGATGTAACTACTAACTCCTCTTCTTCTTAAATATATGCATTTTGATCTCATTATTTGTGTAATGATTCTTCGCTTAACGCTTATATCGGCTTGATCAACCGTTGTATGATTTTTGGCTTTTGAATCCAGTTGGAAAACGCTTTCGAAAACCCGAACTGAATCTTGCACCTAATCACCTCTTGTTCTAGGAATAGACTTGATTTGGTTAGTCACATTGTTCAAGTTATTGTTCTTAATGCGAAGTGTTAGACTCAAAACATTGAGGAATCATGTTTTGAGCTTAATGACTTTAGGATTCAACCTTGAGGAATCTTGTTGGATTATTTAATGAACGTGGAAATAATGAAATTAGAAATTGCATTTATGCTAAGAAGATCTATGAGTTAGCAAGTGCATCTGAGCCAATCCTTGTTTCTTAATCATTGTCTTTACTACATTTGCCTTATTGTGTTGTTTGAATCTGTTTTCACTCAATTGAATTTTTAAACTCATTCTCTTTTAAATCATTTGAGCAAGAGTTACTAAACACGCAAATCCCTGAGGACGATCTTTAAATACTACTTCGAAACTTGGTTCACTTGCCAAGTGATAGGTTTGCGAAAATCCTCATCAATGACCAGTAAGCTAACTCCACATAAAACTTGGTAATGGATGTCAAGGTCGTTATACAACACTAGAATCACAAAAAAGGGTTTTGTTGAGCCAACCCCTTGCACAATGAGCAAGAATCTCATAGTAGGGAATTTTGGCTCAACAAGCCTCCCCTTGTTGAGCGAGTATTATGCCTCAACTAGGTAGAGACTCACCCTGGCTTAGCTACCAACCATCGTTGAGCGAGCTAGCCACATCACATATCATCCCAGACACTTCTCATTGAGTGACCATTCTTACTACTGAGCGAGAGACTCAATTCTCACCAACTAGAGATCCAACATCACTTGATAAGAACTCTCGCTAAGCAACCTCAACACTTCTAAAAGAATTTAGAGATCAATTTTTTCGTAAAAGACCTTCTTGTTGAAAGACTACAACATGTCCCAATTTTAGAGACCAACAATTTCTCACTTAGAAACCTCATGATCAACTCTTGTTAAGCAAGCCCTCTCACTTAGTAGAGCCTCATCATGTTCATCATTTTCACTGATAAAAAAAATACAAAACTAGCACTTGGACCTTCAACCTATGAAGGTTCGTTTAACGACGATCAAATCACTAAGCGAAAATGCTCTAATTGCCTACAACATGTAAGGCATTTCCAAGCCTCTCTTCTTCAACATGCAATCCATTAAAAGACTTATAAATATAACATATACAATGAATCCAACAAGAAACAACAGATGCATCAAGGTTTAGGGCACAAAATCAACATTTCAAGATTTACCCCCTCAAACCCCCAAAACCCCAACACATGCATACCATCAACTTTAATAATTCATCCATCAAAACATAATAAACCATCATCAACAATGTTTATACTAAGTGTATAAACTACAATCAAGCTTCCCTTACCTCAATATAGTTCCATAGCCAAAAGAATTAAGGTAGAATAAAGCTCCCTTTGCAACTCTCAACTAGAGCTCCCTCAATTTTTATCCTCAAGATCTCAGCTCCACAATCTTCTTTTGGCTTAAAAATACTCAAATCTCTAGTTTTGGGGATGATCCACAACCTTAGATTCACTCAAAAGCTTGAACAACAACTTAGAGTCTTAGAGACCTTGTCTCTAACTTCTCTCTGGAAAAATCTGAATTTTAAACTTATGAATTTCTCTTTTCAAATTTTTCCTTATATATTGCAGCTCTCCTTAAGCCAACTTTCATACACTTAAACTATATCCTTTATAACTTAAGATTACGACATGCTCTAACATAGTCAAAACATCATAAATATCACAAAACATCATACAAATACATAAATTCAAAAAAAATATGAAAGTATTGAAATTGTCCTACGCAAATTGCAATTAGTAAAATAGGAAAAAAAATGAAGGGCCAAATTATAATTATGAAAAATATAAGACCAAATTGCAAAAATAAAAAATTGTCACTCACAAAATTTTATGCCTTTTGTCATGGAAATATTACTTTTACTTATGCTCTTATACTATAATTTATTTTATTTGTATTGATTGTTGATATTCTTGCTCACATAATACTTCAATTAGTCTTTGATAATGTTTTTATCCAACAAACATTTTAATTAATCTCTAAAATATATGTTTAACCAAAAATTGTTAACTCAAATAACTTAATATTTTTGTTTCTTAATTAAAATTGAGGTACGATCACTACAACAAAATTCATTTTTACCGACAATTATTTACCGGCAATAAATTAATTGCCTTTGTTTTATTATTTAATAAAAGTATTAGTGACTAATATATAATGGTCACTAAAAATATATTTATATCACACCAAAATTTACTATTAGCGACAATTATTTTAAGAAAAACTTTAGTCCCACATCGACTAGAAATAAGATAACTAAAGAGTATATAAATAAATAATAACTCTCACCTTACAAGTTTGTTATATAGGATTGTGTTAGACCTATAACTTATTATTCTAAATTAGTATGAGATTACTCATTAAACTTAAGAGAGTCGACTATTGATCAGAAAATAATATATATATATATATATATATATATATATATATAATTAGAAGACAACTTTCATCTTAAAGTCCCACATTAACTAGAAATAAGGTAATTAAAAAGAATATATAAGTAGAAAGATAACTCTCATCTTACAAGTCCCACATCGACTAGAAAGTAAAAAATGTTATAAAAAGATATACACTTTTTTCGACCATTATAAGAGTTTTTACCAGCATTTTGAATAATTGCCGCTAAATGTTTTAGCGACACTGCATACAATGGCTAATGTGAAAATGCCGGTAAAAGATTTTGTAACAATTTTTATTGCCACTAAAAGTCATATTAAATGCCACTAAAAGTCTATTTTGTTGTAGTGGATCCTCGCATTAAATATGAAATTGCTATCGGAAATATTACCTTATTTCTATAAGAGTGACTTGGTGAGAATAAACTATATACCTCCTTATTTATATATATATATATATATATATTTTGAATTGTGTAAATGTTTTGACCGGTAAACAAATGGCCATCTAATGCTCTATTTATAGGTTTTTACATGTGAGTTCTAACATATACTCGACTAACAAGATCATGGCACATGTCTTGATCTGTGTCTTTTATAAACTGCTTGAACCATTTGTCAATGAGTCTCCACGTGTTTGCACAGCTACTTCAATTAGTTTTTAACGATGTGTCTGCTCAATAACTATTTTAATTAATCTTCAACCTCATTTTAGCATGATAACTACTTATACCTTTTGCATTTTTTTTCTTTCTAATTTTGTACATACCAAATTTTCTTTGCCTCGATCAAAATATCTAGTTTCTTTTTACTAACAATCTTTTGATTTTCTCTCCAGGATACTTCGAACATATATATTAACTTCAAACAATGATCAAAAAGCATCATTTCTTCATTGCATTAATCATAGTTGAAATTATAATTTTGAATACTTAAAAAAAGTCTGGCACCGACAATAAGTTAAAAAAGATACTATTTATAAACTGTTCTTAACTTCAATTTTTATTTAATGTGGGATTTTTAATGGAAGGGAACACTTACCTATATAAAATACCTACCATCATTTGGCATGGTCAATAAGAGATTATCACGGAAGCCTAATTCAAAAACTCAAAATGTATTCATAGCTATCTTTAAGATTCTCTAATAGGAATATGGTTTACCTTTTACATGTAGTTTAAACAATAATGAAATGTATATCCGTTTTGCTTTTTCATTTTTTTTTTTTATTGTAGGGTACACTTTGTTGTTCTATTCTTTTGTGTAATAATTAAGCACGGGTGGCTATATGTGCCAATAAAGTAAGCATTGGTATGTTGTGCAAAGCTTTACAATTTCCACCAAGAAAAAGAATAAAATGACGCTAACTTTAACACGTTGGCTGATAATGTGACAAAGTTTCGTTTCAAATCTTCCATCTGTTTTTCAAATTGCATACTATTTGTGTGTGCGAGCTCATCTGATTCTGATGTTGCCAATCACCTTTATTAATACTACATATTGAAAGGTATGTAATCAGAAAATGAAGCTCACATATAAGAGAGAGAGAGATTGAAAATTTTAGTGAAGGTAAACTCTGTTTAAATTAAATTATAAAATATCAGAGAGTGATAATGACATTATAGATAACATACTTTAAAAAGTAGAAAGTTGCGTTTTAGTAGCATGATATATATTGTGTGTTTCTGTGTCTTAGCTAAAGATTATTAAGTGTCTTTTTCTTTCTTTCTTTTTAGGCTATAAAACATTAAAGAACTTTCATGTTTAAGGGCTACTCAGAAATATAATTGGCGTATATAACATAAGTATAGTATAAAATCTTACTCTAATTAGCATTATATATTTAAACAAAAGAAAAGAAAGAAAAAAAAATGATTTCTATCTTATTAGAAAAGTTTGGCGATGAATTTTCTATAAAGCAATAATTTAGTTAACTATATCCTCAACTATACGATTATATATACTTGCGAGACTTATATGAACGTCCTCAAAATTAACATAACGTAAAAATTTATATGCATCTATTTCCCAACTAGATTTCTGTATGCCGTACAATTCAAATATAACTATTGAAAAATGATTATTATATAAACTCTAATTTAGTTTATGCACCTAATCATAGAGATAAGAAGAAAAAGAAAAGGAAAAGATGCGATGGGTAATGGAATAATGTAATATGCTTGAAGAATGTGGAGAGAAATTGAGTGTGAAGAGAGATGCGACACTTTTATTTATAACTTTTTCTCATAAGGTAAGTTTATTTATGAGTAAAATAATATATCTAATTATAACAATAAAGCCTAAGTCAAAAATTAAATATGATCCTTAATTAAGGAACATAAGTACCAAACTATTATTATGTATAATAAATTTTAATGGTAAAGGAAACATTATATAATACATAGAGTAATATTACATGTAGAATAAAATTAATCAACAATAACTTCTATAACATCATTTTTATATTGTCTCTCTTTATTACTTCATTATTATGGAGAAATTGATAACAACAATTAATCTCTCTAACTCCTATTTACTAACACTCTTTACCCTAATTGTTTTTTATTGTTATTAAAAATCACAAATTTTATAGGTCTCGTATCTTGTTATTGAATCTTTCTCTTAATTTAGTGACAAAACTTACAAAAAAAATTATGATTTCCAATCAATAATAAAGAGAATATTAAGAAGAGAGTATTAGAGTTGTTGTAGCTAATATTTCTCCATACGTAAATATCATTGTTTTATTACTGTAACTTTCCATCTCCCATCACCATTTTTATTTTTTATATAGTTTCTACTATGTATTAACAAGAAAAAAAAAGTAATGTTGAACAAATTAAACAAGCTTATAAGTTTTGCAAAATAAAAAGTTAAAAGGGAAGTCAAATGTCTAATATTATATATTTTACTGTGATTTTTCTACTTTGTTCCCCTAATTAAATGGCAATTTATGAGCGATTGATATTTAAAAGGATATATATTTTTGTTTTGGCTTTCTTGTTATTCATATACACATATAGTAGGAAGTACTAATCCGTGACGTGAAAACTACCAACATGTAAGACATTTTTGCATGCATGGACAGAACAAGTATAATTAGATGTTGATCAAATCAAAAGAAAACAGTTACCGTCAATACTTGCATAAAAATGGAATTCTGACTAGGAGCCATTTCCCATCTACTCTAAACAAAAAGAGGCAATGTTTCGATAACTAGGGTTTTATCTAATTAGATAACACTTTTTGTAATAGGAGTTGACTCCTAGAGTAGTAGACTTTAAAAGTAACATAATAAGTATTCATTAAAATATTAACAGTTAATCGAACTTAATAATTTTGTTGCAGTTCTTTTTTATAAACAATTTTAATCAGCAATAAAATTATATTTTATCACACTTTTTAATTTATAATAAGGAGGTATGATAATTCTTTCGCATCAAATCAGTCGCTACAAAAAATAAAGAATGCAATTATCAAATCAATTGTTACCTCTAGTCATGTCTCTAAGCCTAAGTAAGAATTAAATTATAGTCTTTCATTAAAGAGTGTAATTACCAAATCAATTGTGCTAACGAATTTTGAATATTATATTTTATCACTTTATTGTTTGTATATAGGTTAATTTTTTTTCATAGAATAATTCTATAAAATATTTCTACTAATTCTCTTACCTATTAATATTTGATAAAGAAAGTAATAAATTTTTTTAAATATTTCAAAATATTACACATGTATATTTTGTCATTTAATATTTTTCTTAAAACATTAAAATTTATAGAAGATATAATATTTTATTTTTTAATATTTATCATGAAACTGAAAGTGCTAGAAAACAAGTTCTGACAGACGTGCACGGAATTGTAAACCATTGAGCAACAAATGTGGGGAACACCTCCAAAAATGCACGACCAGATGCATTAAATGAGGCTTTAACAAGCTATTGCATTAGATTTTATAATATCTGGACTCTTCTTAAGGCTATCAGTCATTCACCACACTCATATATACTCATATATCCATGAATTCCACCTCATTGGAGATTTTACTTAATTTAGTAACCATCTTCCCCTTTTATATTTTATTTTTTATTTAAATAAAATAGGTAGAGCTACAATCCCACTAATTTTCATAAAGAATCTTTTAATCTTTCTATTTTTTAGATTCTTTGGATTTGAATATTATAGAAAATTCAAAAGGGAAAGGTAAAAGTTCCTTTTCTTCATATCATGAATGAAAGAAAGTAAAATAAGCTTGATAAACTTATATAGTATTCATTATAACTAATGGTACAAGCACGATATAAACTGGAAATTTGAAAGTCAATGCTTTTATCAGTAAAATAAATTATTTATGCTAAATTTTAATTTTGTTACTCTTATAATATTTAGTTTTAATTTTAGTCACCTAATTTTTAAATTCTTAAACCCTAAAATTTACAATATTTTTTCTACTTTTGAAAATATTTATTCATTGACTTTTAAAATTATAATATTGATTATGACCTAAAATTATGTAAATAACATGGAAATTAATATTTAATAATATTTAAGTGAAATTAACATAATTTCACACATTTTATTATTTATGGATAAAAACTTGAGGCTTAAAATGTAATTCAAATATAATTTATCAATTATCACCTCATTTATTTATTGTTAGGTTATGATTAATATTATAATTTTAATGGATAATAAATAAAATTTTAATTGTTGAACCAAATTTGTAAATTTTACAAAATTTAAAACTAAAATTATAAATTTAAGAATTAGAAACCAAAATTATAGATTAAATATTATAAGAGAGAAAATACAATTTAACTGATTCTTTTATTAATTGGAGTACATGAGGTGCTCAAGCAATTTGAAGAAAGCTGACACCCATATAGTTACATCACTTTTTTTCTTTTTATTATTTATCAAACTTGAATAAAGTTAACTTACAATTACAAATTTTTCTTCACTTTGTCGGTGAAAGGCACTTGATTGGGAGAGAATTCGAGAACTTCGATATAGCTTATTTAAATTTATGAATATGATTAATGACCTTTTTACATATTTGTTTAATTTATTTCAATAAACTTAATACTCAATAAGCTTATGATCGAATAATATTTCATAGGATAATTAAATAAATACCTAATTATAAGTAATCTATTCAAATACACCATATATACTATAAATCTAGGAATAATGTCATATGTTGTCGAGTTAGATCATACGAAGTGAAAGTTCATTATCATCTTCAACTTTATTGGTAAATATTAGGACAGGGTTTTAGTTACAAAAGAAAAGATTGACATGGTGTTTTGAAATTCCTTTCACTAATAACAACTCTGATATTGTTAGTGGTAGAGAAAATTTTAGCAGATGTTTAATTTGAACTCTTTTTGAGAAGCTACTCAATACTTGATAAGATTTCAGGAAACGTGTAGTTGTAAAGAAGAATTAGAACGTTATTTTGAATGTATGAGAAGTCTAGAATTGTCAAACAATTTCTTTGTGATAGTGGGAATAGACGTGTAAACATTATTAAGATTAAAAATTAGGAAAAAAATTAAAATAAATTTCTATATAATCTAAAAATAACTTATGCATTAGTTAAAAATAAGATTTTAAAGAAGTTAATAGAAGAGAACTTCTATAAATTAATTTATAAAAAAATTATTTAATTTAATTATTTTTTTCCCTAAAAATGCTTTACAAAAGATTATTCATATAGGCTCATATATGAGCAAAAATATTTTTTCTGATTTTTAATTTGTAAAAAAAATAATTAGGTATATGACTCAAAGTTTAAGACTAATCATAGAGAAGAGGTAAAAAAAATATTAAAAAAAAATGAAAGAGGTATAATGTTGGACAGTAGTGAATACCTTTTTCTAGGATCAATGTCCTCTAGGGGTTCAATACTCTTCCCAAGACTAAATACCCTTTTTATGGATGACTACTTTCATTTTTTTATAGATATTTTTGGAATTCAAAAATTCCAATAATATAAGAAGTGCCCTATTTGGTTGTTCCCGAGCATTACTCAAATGATATAGCAACTTTTCAATTCTTTGGAATCTTCTTGTCGATTTCAAAATCATCGGGTGGATTCCTCTAAGGGTTGAATGCCCTTCTTGAGGTCGAATACCCTCTAGGAGTTGAATACTCCAGCCAAACCCTTTTATTAGGGACATTTATCTCATTTATTTGGCTATGTGACACCTACAACTAGGTACTTAATAGACATTATATAGAACATGAGTTAATGTCTTATGTTATTCAATATTATCACTAATAATGGATAAATTAATGTCCCATTATGACTCTTAAAGAAGTGTAACGACTCTTAAAGAAGTGTAAATTATAGCATGTATATAAAAGGCATACCTAATCATAAGGCACACACATATTGTGCATTTACACTACTTACATGCAACAATGTTACAGTTTCTTGACTTGAGCATCCGAAAGTCATTGCAGATGCCCTACCTCACTTAGAGGATTTCAAAGCTTGTAAAAGAAAGGAAAAAAGGTTCTTGACTTTCAATAGAAGTTTGGTAGGTACTTAATTTTCGCTAGGTACGTTTGATGTCCACCATGGAGTTGTAACAAATCTTTCTACGATCATATATTAATGTTGGATAACTTTGAATAATGAAAAAAAAAAAAAAAATTAAGGATCCCTCTCCAAGGGAAGATGTTCAATCAAACATTACTCAAATGATCTCAGAGCTTCGTCAAGAGACTAAAGTTATGAGAAAATAAAATATATGAAGAAAAGTAGAGCCACAATAGGTATCAACTAGAGGTCTTTAAATAGAAAAAATGCTTAAATGAAAGAAAAGTGTAGGTAGCCAAAGGAAGAAAGTTGAACTGTTTGACCTTTGAGGAATGAAAACTAATGAACTTGACTACCCATTCGATCCATGCAAGATTGATAAGAAAAAACCTACACTTGTCATTCCCGATACACCTTGATCTATTAGTGTTATACTCGTTTAAATGAATAAAAAAATTATTAACAATAATAATAATATTATTATTATAATTTAGTTATTACTATTTCATACAATTTCTACAACACATTTAACAACATTTTACACAGTTTTTTACAAAAGAATGAGAGGTTTATTAGTTCTATTTTACAATTTCCTTCTTTATTCTACAATATTGGTATAATAACAATTATTATATATTATATAAGGGGTTAACATATAAGATTTATCGGGGTAGAGTAAAAGTTATAATTATAGGTCCATCTAAAAAGATTGGAATATCTTTATTTGGTAGCATAATCGTTGATAATTTTTATCTATGGAAAGTGACAATATTATTTTGTGTGTCAATCACCCACTGCATGCTAGGGAAAAAGACATGTACCCAAATGAAAAAAGATCCAATATGAGGTAAATTCATATCTATATATGAATTAACATATTTTTAAATAAAAGAAAAAACAAAAGGAGTGAAAACAAATTCTAATATATATAAATAATTAAATAAAATGTACAGAATTCTTTATAACCAACATTAAATATATATTTTCGATTTTCTTGTTATAACAAAACTTGAATTATTATAGTAGTGACTAGTTAGGATATAAATGAACATTATCATAATATCAACTAACAAAAAGATATTTTATTTTGAGATTTTTACTCATTTAAATCCTTAAGGTCAAACCTCCAACTACAAATTAAATTCAAACTTTATTTCTTATGGCCATAAAATAACATTTATCTTTATAGTGTATGAAGAAATAATAATAAGATGAGCTTAGGAAAATTTAATAAAACTAGATTATAGTTAGAACTAATATAAAAATAAATAAATAATTAAGCTAGATAAATTTGAATATTTTTAATTATTTAAAATTTAATATAACATAATTTACATAAATGAAATGTATTAAAGAATATTAATCTAGTAAATAACAGTTATAGACATCATAAAATAATTAAACAACATAAGCTAGAAACTCCTCATTGATTATTTAGAGTAAAAAATATCATAGTTTAAGTAAATAAATGAGGTTAGAAGCGTCTCACTAAGTAAATACACATAAATTTAACATAAAATAAATAAATAAATATAATAGTATATAAAGTTTAAAAGGATAAGAGTATCTTTCCTTCCGGTTCTCTTTTTTTTTTTTTTTTTTGTTTCCTTTCCGGTTCACTCCATGTTGGAGTTGCTATGCTATTTATAGACTATCATTTTAACTCCATTTATTGGAATTGATAAGGCTTACTAGTTCTTATTATTAATATTATTATTATTAAAAAAATAAAGTCATGGCATGACTCAAACCTACAACTTGAGACTCAAAGTACTTATGCACAACTGAACAAACCACTGAATCAATCTCTATTGTGTATATATATATTATTATATAAATTATAATATATATATATATATATATATATATCTAATTTATTTCACATGTAATTATAATAATTAAAGTATTATTCTAAAAAATATTATAAATAATTTTTTTTCTTTTTTAAGATATTTATAATGTAATTGATTATACATTTCCATTTTAGTTTACTAGAAATATAAAATTTTTAAGACATTAAAATAAAAACATTGTACTTAATTATTATTATTATTTTTAAAATATGGTAACTAAAAATTTAAACTATTATTTTAAGAAAATAATAAATTGAGAATATTATAGTATTGTATGAAAATTCAAAATATTACATGAGGAGTGCAATCAGAAAGAACTTGTACTCAAGCTATTACACAGGAAGCAACAGGGTGGAAGTGAATTTGCTCCAATTTGCTGATGACACTATATTCTTCGGTGAAGCATCGCTCTCTAATGTAATAACCATCAAGGCTATACTTAGGTGCTTTGAACTAGTCTCCGGACTTAAGGTTAATTTCCACAAAAGCAGATGTGGGGCAATTGGCACTGATCAAAATGTTTTGGTTAGGTTTGCAACTCTACTTAACTGCAAGATTATGGACATGCCTTTTAACTATCTCGGGCTCCCAATTGGTGCTAACCCGAGAAAGTTAGCAACATGGAACCCAGTTATCCAAAAATTCAAAAAAAAAGCTTGCACGCTGGAAAAATAAGTTCCTATCGCTGGCTGGAAGAGCTTGTCTGATTAACTCTGTCCTCTCTTCACTCCCCTTATTCTACTTGTCTTTCTTCAGAATTCCTAAGAAAGTCCATCTACAGCTAGTGAGGCTACAATGGAACTTCTTATGGGGACACATGAGGGATCACAAGAAGGTGGCATGGATAAGCTGGGATAGGGTATGCCGAAGCAAAAATCAAGGGGGGTTAGGCATCAAAGACATTATCCTGTTCAATGAATCATTACTAGGGAAGTGGAGATGGAATCTTTTCCATGACTCCAATAGCCTATGGGTAAAATTATTAGAATCGAAATATGGAGGTTGGAGGAACTTAGTGGAAGGTGAGGACAAAAGGAGTCATTCATATTGGTGGAAAGATCTAAGGCGGGTATGTGGGTCAAACAATGAGCAACAATGGTTTGATAATATGATGACTTGGAAGCTAATGGATGGGGAAAGGATCAAGTTTTGGGAGGACAAGTGGCTAGGTAACATATCCCTGGCAAATAAATTCCCAAGGTTGTATGTGAACTCGCTACAGAACCACTGGACAATTAAAAATATGGGGACATGGAGCGGAACACTATGGATCTGGGATCTCAAGTGGAGAAGAAGATGGTTACGAAGGGATGATACTCAACTACAAGAACTGGAATCATTGCTTCGAGAAGTTTCACTCGATAATATGCATCAAGACTTCTGGGTGTGGGATCCGGGACAAGATGAGAAATACACTGTCAATTCAGCTTACAAGGAGAAACTATCATGGAAATACGGAAGAGATGAGATACCGGTTCTCAAGCAGCTATGGAAGCTGAAAATCCCACCTAAGGCAGCAACTCTAATCTGGAGATTATATCAAAAAGGAATGCCAACTGTTGATAATCTCACAAAAAGAAATATTGGGGTTTCTTTCGAGGATCAACTATGTAGGTTCTGCAAGGGGACTCAAGAAACAAGCCACCACTTGTTCTTTGTATGCAACACAATCGACACACTCTGGAAAGCATGTTATGGGTGGGCAAATTTATCTACTGTACTACCTTCAAATACCGAACAACATTTCATGCAGTTGCCGTGCTCGATCTCCTTTGGAAAAGTAGCAAAAGGCTGGAAAATTTTGTGGTGCGCAGTCGTATATAACATTTGGTTGGTCAGAAATAACATCATTTTTAGACAAGAAAGATTGGACATTGAGCATCTTCAACAGAAAATCAAATATACAACATGGTCTTGGCTAAAAATGGACAAGGCTTTCACCTTCAGCTATGCACAATGGGAAGCTGACCCTGGCACGTGCCTAACTTCATTTGGGTGATAAAGGATGTGATCCTAGGGGTAAGACAAGCAACAAGCAGGAAACACAATGTGCTGGATGCCGAGGGAGATTCATCAGGGACAAGGGAGAAATGCTTAATTTAACGTAGTCACATGGCCACAAATGCAATTAGTCTTTTGTTTTGTAATGGGTTGTGCGCCGCACAACACTTGTAGGCTTAAATCATCTTTATTCTTCTCTTCTTGGTTATCAGTAGTGTAGTCATCTGGGCTATATTACTTCTAACCAAGTATCTTGTACATAGGGTTTAGGCACCCTTAAAGCCATATAATTAAAACTATATTTTGCTGTTTCAAAAAAAAAAAACAATTAGACTCGAGAGGTGAAAGCAAATTGGCAAGTTAGCCTAACACGAGGATCATCTTACATACATTCGTTTGTAGATGGAATCATGGAGACTCCATTTCCTCGAGAGTGGAAATGGTTGACAATTTTTTTAACAAAAATGATGGTGTTGTCAATTTGTTGAGCATATACACATATCTCTTCCAAGGTAATTTGTATACCACTAATGATGTTGTCACATGTAGGGTGTTTCTGTTAAATTTGGCAAGTATACCGATTATCATAAGTATGAAATTGGATAGGAGTTCAAGTTATCAAATTTATAGGAACTTGAATTTAGTTTTAGTACCAAAACTATGACTTAAAGAGATTTGGAATTGTTTAAGGTAATGCATAAAAATTATAAAATTATGAATGCCAATAAACATGAAACAAATTCAAAATAATAAAGATAGTTAGACATTCATTTCACTAACCTTTCCCATGCAAATCTTCCTAAATTTTTCATTCAATTTTATTAAACAATTAATTCAATAGTCCTCAAATATATTTAAACCCTAATTTCTTAAGTGAGAAATTTTGAGTTGCTTAAGAAAAATCTCAATTATTTGGCAAAGTTTGTTAAACAATTTGCATTAAGGTCAACAGCCTAAAAATTGACTATTAAGACTTATGTTATTCCTAGTAATAGGTGTTACCTATATCGTTATTCTAAAAATGTTTTCCAACCTCACATAAAATTATGAAATCATGCAATGATTGATCAGGCCACAACAAGTATTAAGTAAAAGGTAAAAAATAATTCATTAAATAAAGACATTTAATGAATGAAAACAATGCGAGAATTATAAGAGTATGGTTGCTACATCAATCTCCAACAATGAAGACTTAGCTATTCATGGCTATGGATGTGGAGAAAAGAGAGAGACTAGAATGGGATTGAATAATGTCAATTAAAAAATTAACACTTTTTGAAACAACAAAGTAGTAGCAAGACCTTAAGAGTGAAAATGAAAAGTTAAGTAAGAACAATACACATTAACTTTATATTGATTTGTCTTAACCATTGAAATTATGTCTAGTTCTTAATCAACTCAATCAAGTTCTATTATGTTTTACAAAGATACAAGTATTTTTTCACAAGCCACTTCTAACTCAACCTAAGTATTCTTTGACTTGCTTTTTTAAGCAACTATCCAAGTATTATTTCAACACAAAGCCTCTCCAGACTTAAATAACCAAATATTATTCTTTTAACACAAAGTCTTTCTAGAATTCAAACAATCAAGTATTCTTTTACAAACAAGTCTTTCTAGACTTAGAACAATAACACAAAGTTAAAATTGCGTAAAATGACAATGTTATTTTGTCTTACTATCAAGCTGTGATACAACTAATTAAGCAAAAGGTTTCTTACAAAAAGAAAGAATATATTTTTATGATGAATGTATCTCTTCTTTTTCTTTCTGAATCTTCAAGCTTTTTTTATAAAGGTGTTTCATGAAGTTGACCATTACAAATCCTTAAGCACCTCTCACAGACTTTCTTCGTCTGTTTTCATCTTCATTCAACATAGAGAGAATTGTTTGTTGGTGCATTAAATTCTTGCAATAAATACATTTCATTAAATTGTCATTTCTTATCTAATCAATGAAACTACTTGTCAACTTTTAGGTATAAAAAAAAGGATCCATGTGTCTCTGTCTAAAGCAGCTTTTTCTAAAGTTTTTTGTGTTTCAAGAAATATGTTAGTCCTTTTTTCTTACATAAAACATATATTTTATTCCTTTAGTGAATTGTGAGTCCCAAAGAAATAACCAATTGTACTAGTTGTTGGTTTTGTTCTAGGTTGCTGTACTTATTTTGTAACATGTAAATGAGTTTTTGGTACTCCTTGTACCAATTTAATACATCTTTTTCTTTGCTAATAAAAGAAATAATGTTGATATATAGACATTAGTTATAATGATACATAATAATGTTATTAAATCTTATTTTAAATTAATACCAAAATTTTGTATAATTATATATCAAGATTTATACTTACATAGATTCTATTTATAATAACACCTTTTACATGTCACTATATATAATATTTTATAATATTTTTTTTAGTGAAATGTGCAGCTATTTCATACATTTGATGAGAATATATAACACAAAAGACACTACTCATCGGCACAACAATCTTAGGTTGTAATTAACAAGTGTTCAAGAAAATCAAGAATATTATCGCATAGCTTATTAAAGGTTCATGAGCATGGACAAGAATTCATGGAATTAAATATCTGCCTGTACTTTGATGAAACTTTATATGTTTTTCAAGCGAAAAAAGGAGACATGCAAGTATACATTGTGATAAGTGAAAAAGGAAAGTGGTGACATTAGTCCCCAATGGCTGAGGGACACATAAAAGGATATAACAACAAAACAATTTGTCCACTCCTTTTAAATAAAATCCTGGTTCACATGAAACCTTAGTAAATGGTGCTATTTTATTTGCTAAAACTTTGTGACTTATTAGAAGCTGTTATACTAAAGTGAAGCACCCACCACTTCTGTCAATCTCATCAGTACGCTTTGGTTTTATGTGGTCAGAGATAGAGAAGAGATCAACACATCAATTCTCACATTATCAATAGTTTTATATATATTTTTATTAATTTAATAATAACTATTATGATTATATATCATCTTATTTATTTATGCTTCAAATTTATTAAAATTAATTAATTAATTATATATAATTAAAATTAAAGGTTATTATTTTTGTATATTTTATAAGTATATATAGATGTTAATTAATAAAATATTAATTAATTTTGTGCTAATATAGAATTTTGTAGATATTATCAATATGGTAAGATTTTTAATTTAATAATGGATTTTGAGATAAAAACTATCAATGAATTAAAAGTTATTGATAATGTAAAATTAGTATATATATATATATATATATATATATATATATATATATATATATATATATATATATATATATATATATATAAAAGTCAATCCATGTCCATCCACACACAGAAAGCATGTTAATCTAATCCATTGATCAATTTGTATTTTCTTCTTCTTGATGAATAATTTATTTTAATAACAATTGTTTTCGTGCACTAATTATTTTTGTATCCATTTGCCAATTCAGATCCGTCGTGGTTATGTTTTTGCGATTTAATTTGTCAGCAAAACTGACACTTTTTAAACTGACACTTTTTTTGTTAAGTATTTTAATTAAGGGCCTAAGACAGTAGAAAATATCTGAATTACTATGAAAACTTTTATTATTTAAAAAATATATTATGTGATTGAATTAAATTCGCCAACCATAAGTACATACTTAGTTGGGAGTCATAAACTATACTTGATCAATTAACTTAAATGCCGAGGCTTCAAAGATAAGAAAGGTTATATGGTTCTCTAGCTTGTACAAAACTAACATTGGTATGAATAAAATTATATTTATATTTCTTAAGTAACGTTTCGGTTTGAATTTTGTAAATAAAAAAAATATAGTAAGAGAAAACTTAAATTGATTAAACAGATTCTTTAATAAATATTGATCATCAACAAAATTATAGATATTTTGTAATTAACTATAATATAATAAAAAAAAAATAGTTATCTCATTATTTATTGAGTTCACAAAATTAAAAATGTTCAAAGAAGTTTATGTATAATATTTAATTAGACAAAAATCAAAACATTGAAATCATGGCCCCAAATTTGAGAAAAATTAATATCATGTGAAAGAGAATTCAAAGAAAGAAATAAAGGAGATTGTGATTTGTTTATGTCAACTCAAACTAGGAAGCATGTGCTTCTCATAGGCTTTGGAGTTGGACTCTAACAAATGACTCTAGTGCTCGAGTCAATTTGATTAGGGTAGAAATTATATTTGATTTATGGCTTCATGCATGTTTCTTTTAGAGATCCTTTCTAGTATAAGATTAATAGGATCAGTCAAGATAATGCAATTATTTCCTTTATGATAGGATAGTTACTTTTAGGTAAAAGAATTAGAGTCGTTAAATCTTTAGAATTTGCCTAATGATAGTTAAAAGTTAAAGTATAATGTATAGATTCTTGAATTTGATGTATATATATTCTCTGTTATCCGTCCCATAGCGCAGTTCATACCAAGATAGTTTATGTCGGCACAAAGCCAAATCAATAACACACAAATTAATAATTAAATTAAAAAAAATTCCACATTAAAATCTGTTGTTTTCGCTTAACACAAAATAAATAAATTATTTAGTAGTGACACAATAGTTATCGCTAAAAAAATACTTTTATCTATAATTATACTTTTATGATTATTAAAAAGTATAAATATAAATTATAATGAAATATAATATATATTATTAAATTTTATTTAAAATTAACATTAAAATTATGTGTGTATATCAAGTATATTTGTATTTATATATATTATATTTATAATTATATTTTTCTTAATATCATTATATATATTTTTTGTTGTGTTCTTTTTAATATAACATTCTTGTCATTATTGTCATTATTACTATTTTGTATCTATCTTATGTGCATACCTTTTTTATGGTGCGAAATGACTTATAGAAAAAGATTAAGATTAAAGAGTTTGACGGGAAAAAAAAATTAGAAGTCAATGATTAGGATATAAGAAGGGTTTAAAGATTGTTGTAGTTTTGGTGATTCGGCTTTTGATTATAAATTCAATAGTGTAATTATAATTATCCTCGTTGATTTTACTTACCGTGAGCTGTTGTTTTTATGCTTCGGATTATGGTTCGGTGGACTTTTATTAGTATATCGAAGATCGTTGATTTTGTTCATTGCATCACCTTTTTTTTTTTTTTTCTTTTAAATTTTCAAACTCTTTTAAGCAGAAGTTATTACATCATCCTTCAATATTGATAATTGATAGAGGAGCTAAACATACTAAAAATAATAATTAAAAAACTAAGACTACTAAAAAAAATTATGAAGGACTAAAATAAATCTCATGAAAAAATGAGAGACGAAAATTTCGGTCAAAAACTAAATGTAAATTTTGTGAAAAGATAAAAAATGAAAAACAAAATTTGCAAAAAAAAAAAATTCCATTTTACTTACTGGTTATACTTGTTAATTACGTAGCAAATGACATAACCATCAATATAATTGTCAATGTTACGAAACCTTTTATCTCACATGTCATAATGCATTATAATATAATTAATCAAATGATCTTAACGTGATAAATGAACTTATAGTTATACAAGTAGAAACAAATTATATATTAACATAAACTAGACTTAGTGAAAATAATAAATTATAAACAAATAAAAATTAAACTACTCAAATTAAATAACATGAATTAAATTCTAACTAGTCCTAATTAATTTGTTGGTGTCATGTATCCTATCAAAGAAAAATCTAACATTGAGGTCTATATATGCCTCATCATCAACATCTTTAGTATCATGCTAATGATTACTTGCAAAAATTACAAGGAAACAACATAAAAAAAATAAATAATTGAGAAATATCTCGCTCTAACCCACGGTGCAAAAATGCAAGCCAACTAGCCAAATACAAACAACACATACAATAAGATATAGCATACATAGTTACACATTATCATCATACTTAATTCATTCATAACATAACAAACAATAACATATATAATGTAGCAACCTCGGTCGCGACGGGACGGCGAAAAATAAATTGAAAAAGAGGAGTCGCCACCAATGTTATTTTTTTTACGGAAAAACATTGGAAAAACCATAAAATAGAAAATAGTCTACGAAAACCAAATTTTTGAGTTCGGGAGTCGATTACGTGTGAGGAAGGTATTAACACCTCACAACGTTCGTCCTAAGACGATTACCTTTAATTAATTAAACTAATTATTTATAATTTATAAAATATTTATCTCACAAAAATTATCAAATATATTTTATTTAACTAATTTAAATTATGCATTGAAAAAAAGGTTAAAATTATTATTGTTATATAAAAAGGAGGATAATATTTTTTTTATTTTTTAGCTCGACAAGATTTAGTTATTGCTCCTACGTATCTTCATGTGTAATGAAGAATCAGAGTCACGTAGTTCTTTGTAGAAAATATTTGTGTGTTGATATTTTTTAATTAGATTTACTTTTGTTAAATATAGGATTCTTGAACTGTCTAAGCTCATTCACCCTAAAAATATAAAATTGACCAAGGTGTACACCAAAGTCAATTCAATAAAATTGTAATTATAATTATTGTTATAGATGTTGTGATTAAAAAATTTCTTGGTTGGACATTTTCGTTTTTTGGAGGAAAAATTTAAAGATAAGCTGTCACAACTTGTACTTTAAATTCAAAGGTTAAAAAGATGTCACATCTAGTTAACCATTCCTCCAATAAAATTTTGATACAATAATTCCAGATATTTACATTAAATATTGTAACACTATATTTTGGTATTTAATCACATTTTGAATTTAAATAAGAACTACTGGCAGATATAAAAATAAATAAAAGAAATGAGTTTAATATACTCACAATCCTTCGCTACAGAAGTGGGTCTCCTTCTCTGGGTTCCCTCTGGTCCAAGGTGGAGATGTGTGTGGGAAGGGTGTGTGTGGGTGTCCTTTGGGAAAGTCAAGGGGGGAGAGATGTGTGTGTGGGAAGGGGAAGGGCGCTATTTATAGACTTTCTGGAGGGACCGGAACGGCCCGTTCTGAATCCGGAACGGCCCGTTCCGGGGTGGCAATTTTACTCACAACGGCCATTTTCGGAACGGCCCATTCCAGTTTGGGAACGGCCCGTTCCGGGCTACAATTTTTAGGTATTTTGATAGTTCGGGAACGGCCGTTCTGGCCTAAAAATTATAGGTCTTTTTTAAAAATTGGAACGGCCCGTTCCAGTTTGGGAACGGCCGTTCCAGTTGTGGGAACGGCCCGTTCTGGGCCAAAAATTAGAGGTATTTTGGAAGGTTGGAACGACCCGTTCCAGTTTTGGAACGGCCCGTTCCGGGCTAGAAATTTAGCCTTTTTTGGAAGGTTGGAACGACCCGTTCTGAATCCAGAACGGCCCGTTCCGGGCTAGAAACTTTAGGGCTTTTAGGAAAGCTGGAACGGCCCGTTCCAGATTGGGAACGACCCGTTCCAGGCCTGCAATCTTAGTACCTTTTGGAAAGTTGGAATGGCCCGTTCTGGTTTTGGAACGGCCCGTTCCGGGCTTGAAATTTTGTCCTTTTTTATTCTTTTTTGCATATACCTATTTTTCTATTTTTTAAGAACAAAATTAATATTTCCCGGACGAAATTGGGTTACTACAGTTGCCCCTCTTTACTTAATTTTACTAGATAATATAAACAACTCTTGTTGCATATTATCGTAGTAAAATATAAGTAAAGAAAATACCAATTTCGTCTAAAGTTTAGAGATATATGAGCACAGGGGCTCGTAACATTAAAAAACATGAGCGTGGGGCTCGAAACATTAAAAAACATGAGCGTGAGGCTCGAAACATTAAAAAACATGAGCGTGGGGCTCGAAACATTAAAAGAGTGAGCGCGGGGGCTCGAAGCATTGATAGAGTGAGCACGGGGGCTCGAAACATTAAAAGAGTGAGCACGGAGGCTCAAAAGATTGATAGAGTGAACATAGAGGCTTGAAACATAAAAGAATGAGTGCGGGGCTCGAAACATAAGAGAGTGAACACGGGGGTTCGAAAGATTGATACAGTGAGCATAGAGGTTTGAAGCATAAAAGAGTGAACACGAGAGCTCGAAAGATTGATAGAGTGAGTATAGAGACTTGAAAATTAAAAGAGTGAGCACGGGGCTCGAAAGATGGATAGAGGCTTGAAAATTAAAAGAGTGAGCACGGGGGCTCGAAAGATTGATAGAGGCTTGAAAATTAAAAGAGTGAGCACGAGGGCTCAAAAGATTGGTAGAGGCTTGAAAATTAAAAACATGGGCACGGGGACCCGAAAGATTGATAGAGGCTTGAAAATTAAAAACGTGGGCGCGGGGACCCGAAAGATTGATAGAGGCTTGAAAATTAAAAACAGGGGCGCGGGGACCCGAAAGATTGATAGAGGCTTGAAAATTAAAAACATAGGTGCGGGGACCCGAAAGACTGATTAAAAACATGGGCGCGGGGACCCGAAAGATTGATAGAGGCTTGAAAATTAAAAACGTGGGCGCAGGGACCCGAAAGATTGATAGAGGCTTGAAAATTAAAAACATGGGCGCGGGGACCTGAAAGATTGATAGAGGCTTGAAAATTAAAAGAGTGAGCACGGGGGCTCGAAAAATTGATAAATGCTTGAAAATTAAAAAGTGAGGACGGGGGCTCGAAAGATTAAAAACATGGGCGCAGGAAACCGAAACATGAAAGAGTGAGCACGGGGGCTCGAATCATAAAAGAGTGAGCGTGGAGGCTCAAAACATGGGCGCGGGGACCCGAAACATTAAAGAGTGAGCACGAGGGCTCGAATCATAAAAACATGGGCGCGGGGACCCGAAACATTAAAAAAACATGAGCGCGAGAGCTCGAAACATTAAAAGACATGAGCGCGGGGACTCAAAACATTAAAAGAGTGAGCATGAAGGCTCGAAACATTAAACAACATGGGTGCGGTGGCTCAAAACATTAAAAAGGTGAGCGCTGGGGCTCAAAACATTAAAAGAGAGTGAGCACAGGGGCTCAAAACATTAAAAAAGTGAGCGCGAGGGCTTGAAAGATTGATAGAGTGAGCATAGAGGCTTGAAAATTAAAAGAATGAGCACGAGACTCAAAAGATTGATAGAATGAGCATAGAGGTTTGAAAATTAAAAGAGTGAGCACGGGGGCTCGAAAGATTGATATGTGAGCATAGAGACTTGAAAATTAAAAGAGTAAACATAGAGGCTTGAAAATTAAAAGAGTGGACATAGAAGCTTGAAAATTAAAAGAGTGAACATAGAGGCTTGAAAATTAAAAGAGTGGACATAGAGGCTTGAAAAGTAAAAGAGTGAGCATAGAGGCTTGAAAATTAATAGAGGCATGAAACATTAAAAGAGTGAGCACGGGGGCTCGAAAGATTGATAGAGGCTTGAAAATTAAAAGAGTGAGCGCGGCGGCTCTAAAGATTGATAGAGGCTTGAAAATTAAAAGAGTGAGCACATGGAGGCTTGAAAATTAAAAGAGTGAGCACATGGACTCGAAAATTAAAAGAGTGGACATAGAGACTTGAAAATTAAAAGAGTGGACATAGAGGCTTGAAAATTAAAAGAGTGAGCACATGGAGGCTTGAAAATTAAAAGAGTGAGCACATGGACTCGAAAATTAAAAGAGTGGACATAGAGACTTGAAAATTAAAAGAGTGGACATAGAGGCTTGAAAATTAAAAGAGTGGACATAGAGGCTTGAAAATTAAAAGAGTGAACATAGAGGCTTGAAAAGTAAAAGAGTGGTCATATAGGCTTGAAAAATTAAAAGAGTGGACATAGAGGCTTGAAAATTAAAAGAGTGAACATAGAGGCTTGAAAAGTAAAAGAGTGAACATAGAGGCTTGAAAATTAAAAGAGTGAACATAGAGGCTTGAAAATTAAAAGAGTGAACATAGAGGCTTGAAAATTAAAAGAGAGGACATAGAGGCTTGAAAATTAAAACAGTGAGCACGGGGGCTCGAAAGATTGATAGAGGCTTGAAAATTAAAAGAGTGAGCACGGGGCTCGAAAGATTGATAGAGGCTTGAAAATTAAAAGAGTGAGCACGGGACTCGAAAGATTGATAGAGGCTTGAAAATTAAAAGAGTGAGCACAAGGGCTCGAAAGAATGATAGAGGCTTGAAAATTAAAAGAGTGAGCACGGGGGCTCGAAAGATTGATAGAGGCTTAAAAACTAAAAACATGGGCACCGGGACCCGAAAGATTGATAGAGGCTTGAAAATTAAAAGAGTGAGCACGGGGGCTCGAAAGATTGATAACATGGGCGTAGGGACCCAAAATATTAAAAACATGGGCGCGGGGACTCGAAACATAAAAGTGTGAATTTTGATGGAAACAATGTTAATACCAAGTAGATATTAAACTTCATTGAATGTGTTATGCAAGTACATTACTTGATTACATGTGCATGATAAGTACCAAACTTTGGTACAACTATTGTGGATGCTAAGCATGTATTGTACTTGAATGCATGAGTTAGGGATGATCCAAACTTTTGGTGATGCAAATGACAAGTATGCATTGGGCTTGAATGAATGTGTTAAACAAAGTATTAGACATTAATGTGAACAATGTGGGTGTTGGACAAGTATTGGATTTGAATGGATGTATCAAACTATGATGTAATGAATGTCAAACATGTGCCAAACTCAAACGTAGATGATATAGATGTCGGACAAGTGCGAGACTTTATATGCAAGTGATGAATTTGAATGCATGTATTAGGAAAGTACCAAACTTTGATGCAAACAAAGTGGATGCCAAGTGAGAATTTGAATGCACGAACACTTCAAACATATTAATACAAATGATGTAATGCTTGATTCGGTGTTAGGATGTTTATGAGGTGTCATTGACAAATTTCATTTTGTTTCTTTTTTTCTTTTCAAAGAAAATCATAAAATGATTATTTTCTTTAGAAAAAACAAATCTATGCAAAGCCCTTTCACCCTTTTTTTTTATCCTTTTCAAATTCATGAAATCCTGTTATTTCCTTTTTTGTCAATCGTCGAAAAATGATTTCACAATTTATCTTTTCAAACTTATCCCACCTAGAATCAAGTGAGACTCATCTGGCCTAACTTATCAATTAAGTGATTATCACCATCTTGTTATTCCCTTTGAAACATCATTTAATCAACATGCATAACAATGACACATGATTTTTTTGGAAGACTATTCAAAAAGGATATTTGAACGTGACTTTATTTTGATATAGAGAAAATAGAGCAAACTACCCCAAGATATGACAAAAATTGAGAACCTGGTGGGAATAAGAGATTGAGCAATTGCCCCAGTTTGATGTCAAATTAATGGAGTGAAAGGTGGAAGAATGTAGACTAACTTGGACTTGAACAAGTGAGGCAAATGATTTACATCACTTTAGACTCGAGTGGATAGAATCAAACAGTGACACATATGGGAAGGATAAACTGTATTTAGAATGGCGGAATATGGATGATACAGGCATTGACTTGATTAAACTTGAGACACATGATTTATATGGTTGAAATGAAAATGTGATGATAGTTGACAACTTGTCCCGGTATAAAAGGAGTACTTTGAGTTGCCCCAATTTATGAAGAAATAGGGAACAAAGTTGGACTAGACAATTATTCCAATTGAAAGTTAAGGTGATGAAATGACAATGAGATCCTTCGCCCCAGTGTGAAGTGGTTGTCTCAATTTAGTTTTGAAAGGAAGGGGTAGAGTAGGAGACAATGATGAATGTGATTGCCTTCTTTTCTGACTCAAGGAAATAATATTGATGTATGAATTGATGGAGAAATAAGACATAAAACAAATGTCTCATTTAATTGGGTAAGGGGGAATTAAAGGAGGGCATGACTTGTGATTTGTTCCCAATCTATCATTTTGAATGATTCTCATAATTATTGAGTGTAGTAATGAATGAACATCGATGAATAGAAGATTTTGCACCGGATGTTTGTTTCTCTCCATGATGTAATGGATGTACAAGTCTTACGAGCATTTGTATTGTTTTTTTTTAGCAATCATTTTAACAATGATAGATGAGTTCAATTGTTTTGTCTTAAGGCTAAACTTTAAAAAGAAGCAACCAATTTTTGATTTGTATGTATTTTATTGGGTTGTAACACTGGTCGGTGAGATGGATAAGAAAGAAAGGATACAAAGGGTTTCAAATGTGTGTTTGAAGGTTATTTGAAACAAGGATTTTTTGCTATAGTGTTGGCTTCAATACTTTTTCGATTTCTTTTCTTCGCCCCTTTTTTTTTCACCCCAGCTTTTGCCTAGGTTTTTGTTTTGGAGTTTGCAGCCTACCAGGTTGGTATAACTTTTGCCTAGACCGCCTTTTTGAGGTTTTCAGCCTAGCGAACTCTTCTTTCTTTTATTCATTTTCATTTTTTTTAGACCTTAACTTTTGCCTAGGCTTCTCTTTTCGAGTTTTTAGCCTACCAGGTCGCTCTAAATTTTGCCTAAGCTGCCTTTTTAGGTTTTCAGCCTAGCGAGCTTTTTTATTTTTGTTATTATTTTGCATAATATTTCTTGGCTGCATCAGAATTTATTGGGTTCAATAGATCTTCCCGTCCACTTCCCTTTTATGATCTTTTTGAGGTGGTAAGATCTTCTTCAATACCAAATCTTTGTTGAAACTCTTGTGGGTGGACCTTTCTGGCAAAAGCTCTCTTGATCCTTTTTTGATATCATTGACCATGATACAAGACATTCAATCTCTTCTCTTCAATTAGGTTCAACTGATCATAGCGAGCCTAAACTCATTATGCTTCCTCAAGTTTGCTTTCGGCCAATACTCTCAGAGAAGGTATCTCGACCTCAATAGAAAGGACTGCTTCCATACCATAAACCAGAGAATATGGAGTTGCCCCAGTAGAAGTGCAAACAAAAATGCGATATCCATGTAGAGCAAAAGAGAGCATTTCATGCTAATCCCTGTAGGCAACCACCATCTTCTGAATAATCTTCTTTATATTCTTATTTCCCGCTTCTACTGCCCCATTCATCTTAGGATAATATGGTGAATGATTGTGATGTTGAATTTTGAACTCTTCACACAACTCTTTCATCATCTTGTTACTCAGATTGGTCTTATTATCAATAACGATATGAATTGATAGACCATCATAATAACAAATTAAATCTCTTTTGATGAACTTGACCACCACATTGCTTGTCAGAAGGATAAAACAATGGCCTTTTGATGCTTTTGGTTCATTTCTCTTCTTTTTCATTTTCATTGTTTTGATGGTATCATAAACAAGCTAAATTAAATGGGACCATTGTGTTGTTCCTGTTTTGAGGGTGAGCCTTGTTTGAGGTAATTTTTGAGGTAATTGAAGAAAATTTTCACTTTTAGGCTCAAATTTGGGTAGCAAGTGGTATATTTTTGGAGATAGAGAAACATAGTCATACATCATTTCAAATCTCAATTGCTTATTTTTAAAGGTTAATCCTAAGACAAAACTTAATGAACTCCATGTTGCTCCTTTTCTTTTTATCTTTTTTTTCTTTTTTATTGTCCTAACTTTTGCTTAGATCGCCCTTTCGGGTTTTCAGTCTAACGGACTTTACATTTTTTCACTTTTTTTTTTTTTATTTTTTGCTCATAAGACTTATCACCATTAAATGTGGTAGATGGTCGGACAAATACTCATAAAATGATAAATTTGTCCCGATAAGAAATCTTCAAATTTTTGCCAAACTTGCTAATTGAGAATCATCTAATAGACTTGACTTTTTATGAGGACAAATTCTTTATTTTTGAAAGAATAATGAGGAAACTATGAGATGTAATGGGACAAAGACAATTTATGACAATGAAGATAACAACACAACTTGTTATGCAAGTTAATGAAATGAATACTTCAAAAGGTTAAAAATGGATTTAAAACCACGTCAATTGACAAGTTAAATGGTCAAAGAAGCTCATCTTCTCGATTGAGAATTAAATGTAAGTGAGAACAATAATTTCATGTTATTCCCTATTTTCTTTGTTTCCTGCTTTTTTCTTTTTCTTTTGAGACATTGCATAAATTTGTTGCTTGACATCCTCTTTAAAAGAAAATAATCAAATTAGATAGTTGTTATTTATTTTTTTAAAAAAATGACATGAATGAGCAATCAATTATACCTTTATTTTACTATGAAATGCATGTATAAAAGAAAAATGTTGGAGTGAAGAATTTGAAATGAAAAAAATGTTTTTTTGTTTTTGTTTTTGTTTTTTTTTTTTGTTTTTTAGAGAAACAAATGCATTTGATTCGGGATGATGAAATGAGAATGAATGCAATTATGGAGAATGATAAGAAAAGACGATGGATATGTTGATGAATATACCTAACATGATTACTTAATATAAATAATGCTTATGCGTGAATGTCATGGGAGATTATGAAAATATTGAATGTTATGAGATACATTTTAGACTAAATGCTCAAATGGAATAATGATCTTACTTTGAATTATGCAAGAGAGAACTGTATTCATTTTTTA
Source organism: Cajanus cajan (assembly GCF_000230855.2). Classification (NCBI taxonomy): domain Eukaryota; kingdom Viridiplantae; phylum Streptophyta; class Magnoliopsida; order Fabales; family Fabaceae; genus Cajanus; species Cajanus cajan. The sequence continues at coordinate 22,576,198 of NC_138527.1, read as the reverse complement.
GAAACAAGTATCAATGATGATCACAATTGCAATCTTTTAAAGTTGTATGCATGATTTCATAAAAAAAAAAAAAAAAAAAAAAATTATGCAAAGATGTAAAATGTATGTCATGAATGAATTATGAAATGTAGATGAATGCATGCATGCATGAATAGTTTTGTGGTGATGAATGTTATATTGAAGATGCGTGAGATATGATAAAAGTCAAAAAAATGTATGATGTGTATTATGAAATGAATAAAATTCTCTTTTTTTTTGCGTCATTCGAACGTAAAGGTAGAATATTGCTCCTGTGATACTTAATAAGGACATCCTTAAGTTGAAAACTCTATGGACTACTAACACGTGTTCCTCTCAAAAGGGTGGGACTATAGTTCTAAAACAGGTTCCTAGAGCCAATAACCCTTCTTAGGATATTAGTCACAATAATAGGTAAACTATTAGAGGTGATAATACCCTTGAAAGGATCAAACTCTAAGTGAGGCCTTCATAATAACCAAACAAGATGCTCATCAAGAAGGTTACTACTACTCAACCTCTTACTATCCTAAGTTGCACTCAAGTCCGGGCATAGGACCCCACTCATAAACGTGTGTAAAATTATGCAAGTGAAGTGTGTGAAGGGAGCAACCTTATACTATCCAATCTACAAAACATAGCACATATGATAAAAAAAAAAATCCTTATATCCTAAAGTTCAAATTACACAACACCTATTTATATAATTCATGCATATAAGACAAACAACAAATAAGGAACATAAAAAAATAAAAGTGAGATAAACATTTTAAAAAATTATTAATTAGTTTAACTAATTATTATAGGCTTGACTCTCAAAAATATCCCCAGTGGAGTCGCCATCTGTAGCAACCTCGGTCGCGACGGGACGGCGAAAAATAAATTGAAAAAGAGGAGTCGCCACCAATGTTATTTTTTTTACGGAAAAGCATTGGAAAAACCATAAAATAGAAAATAGTCTACGAAAACCAAATTTTTGAGTTCGGGAGTCGATTACGTGTGAGGAAGGTATTAGCACCTCACAACGTTCGTCCTAAGACGATTACCTTTAATTAATTAAACTAATTATTTATAATTTATAAAATATTTATCTCACAAAAATTATCAAATATATTTTATTTAACTAATTTAAATTATGCATTGAAAAAAAGGTTAAAATTATTATTGTTATATAAAAAGGAGGATAATATTTTTTTTATTTTTTAGCTCGACAAGATTTAGTTATTGCTCCTACGTATCTTCATGTGTAATGAAGAATCAGAGTAACGTAGTTCTTTGTAGAAAATATTTGTGTGTTGATATTTTTTAATTAGATTTACTTTTGTTAAATATAGGATTCTTGAACTGTCTAAGCTCATTCACCCTAAAAATATAAAATTGACCAAGGTGTACACCAAAGTCAATTCAATAAAATTGTAATTATAATTATTGTTATAGATGTTGTGATTAAAAAATTTCTTGGTTGGACATTTTCGTTTTTTGGAGGAAAAAATTAAAGATAAGCTGTCACAACTTGTACTTTAAATTCAAAGGTTAAAAAGATGTCACATCTAGTTAACCATTCCTCCAATAAAATTTTGATACAATAATTCCAGATATTTACATTAAATATTGTAACACTATATTTTGGTATTTAATCACATTTTGAATTTAAATAAGAACTACTGGCAGATATAAAAATAAATAAAAGAAATGAGTTTAATATACTCACAATCCTTCGTTACAGAAGTGGGTCTCCTTCTCTGGGTTCCCTCTGGTCCAAGGTGGAGATGTGTGTGGGAAGGGTGTGTGTGGGTGTCCTTTGGGAAAGTCAAGGGGGGAGAGATGTGTGTGTGGGAAGGGGAAGGGCGCTATTTATAGACTTTCTGGAGGGACCGGAACGGCCCGTTCTGAATCCAGAATGGCCCGTTCCGGGGTGGCAATTTTACTCACAACGGCCATTTTCGGAACGGCCCGTTCCAGTTTGGGAACGGCCCGTTCCGGGCTAAAATTTTTAGGTATTTTGATAGTTCGGGAACGGCCGTTCTGGCCTAAAAATTATAGGTCTTTTTTAAAAATTGGAACGGCCCGTTCCAGTTTGGGAACGGCCGTTCCAGTTGTGGGAACGGCCCGTTCTGGGCCAAAAATTAGAGGTATTTTGGAAGGTTGGAACGACCCGTTCCAGTTTTGGAACGGCCCGTTCCGGGCTAGAAATTTAGCCTTTTTTGGAAGGTTGGAACGACCCGTTCTGAATCCAGAACGGCCCGTTCCGGGCTAGAAACTTTAGGGCTTTTAGGAAAGCTGGAACGGCCCGTTCCAGATTGGGAACGACCCGTTCCAGGCCTGCAATCTTAGTACCTTTTGGAAAGTTGGAATGGCCCGTTCTGGTTTTGGAACGGCCCGTTCCGGGCCTGAAATTTTGTCCTTTTTTATTCTTTTTTGCATATACCTATTTTTCTATTTTTTAAGAACAAAATTAATATTTCCTGGACGAAATTGGGTTACTACATATAATTATATTGAATATGCAATGGACATGGACTACATGTTATCATGCATGTGATGCTAGTAAAAACATCACACTTGTGCATTACCACTAGCAACACACTAGAGTAATTTAGGAGTATATGTCAGGTCACACTCTTTGCTCATTATTATTAGAAGGACATACTACCAAGGTTTGATCGAGATAGTTAAGTTGCACAAGATACATCCTGTGCATATATGTATTCCATATAGTGCCCTTTAAAAAAACTTTTAATGCATATGATGTATGTCAAACAGACTCTATGCATGTATTCACATGGTTTCAACATTCTCCTCATATCACATTACTCTTCATTCATATTCATATGTTCATATATCAATATCAATTCATATCACATTAACATCATAATACATGATCACAACATAAAATTCAATAGAAGCACAACAGGAGATTTGCAAGCAAGACAACGCCCAATGGCACATGTCCAACGCCCGACGCGAGTCCTCTAGAGGACCACAATAGTCTTTGCTTGAACCACGCCTAACGTGACCGACTCCATGCCCAACGAGAACTCTCTAGAGTGTCATGCCCGACAAGAGTCAACTCACACTTGACGAAAATGTCATAAGGAATCCTTGGAGTTTCTGCGTCCAATGAGGGTCATCTCATGTCTGGCATGAGGGACCTTAAGAGCAAATTTTGTTGTTGGTCTCAACAACGCCTGATGCGCCCCGTGTTGTGCCTAACAACATATCATAGAAATCACACATTTGTAGAATCGCAAATTCTCAAACATGCACTTCAAATTCTATATTCACATTTCAATCAACAAAAACACTCCTAAACTATATATGTAATAAGCATTCTAAACAACTTAATACACATATATAACTAATAATTGCACACCCAATAAATCTCTTCATACAATCACCAATTCATTCCCTTAGGATTTCCAAAGGAACACATATGGATTTCAAATCATACAATTACCATCCAAAACACAAAATTAAACATACACTCAAACAATTTATGTCATTAATTATGAGTGAGAATAATAAAAAGCAAAACAAAAGCATTAAAGGAAGCCCTTCATACATAGGCACACAACATACACAAGATTGGGAGTCAATCTCACCATCCGACATATAAATCCATACCCAAAGCGAGGTTTCTCACTCCTCTCTTGCCTTGATAAGCTCTAGATCAGAACTGCACAAAGCTGGGATAATTTCCTTCATACTCTTGCTCTCTGAGCTCTAAAACACATACGCGAAAATAGCGATATAAAAGGTTTTGATCAGAAAATTTATCTTTTAAAAATTCTAATATCTCTTTAACTCTTAGTTAAAACATATTAATTACGGTTACAAATTCCTTCCCTTTTTAATAATATATTATGCTATCCTTTAATGAAATATCATACATTATAATCTAAAATATATTAAATAATTAAATAAATATTTAACAATATTTATTAATGAAAATAAAAAATACTAAAATTATTAATAAAATATTTAAATTATATTTTATGAAAAAACAAAATATTACACATCTCATCTCTTAATGAAATTATTTGATGGTAGGGTGATTTAAATATTTTAATTTTTCTTACAGTAGTGGTCTAAATATGTTAATGAAAGTTGTAACGTAGCAAGTTGTTGTAGAAAGCCCAATATAGGTAATTTAGTAGCCCAGAATGGGCCGTTCCCAATTTGGAATGGCCATTCCAAGCTATTAAATTGACCTGTAAGTCGTACTTGAGAACGGGCCGTTCTGGAGGGAGAACGAGCCGTTCTGGATGGAGAACGGGCCGTTCCAAAGGGAGTACGGGCCGTTCTGGATGGAGAACGGGCCGTTCTGAATGAGTGCCAGAACAGGCCGTTTTGATTTCAGAACGGGCCGTTCTGCATGTGGTTTTTGTGCATGTTGAGGGAGTGCAGAACGGGCCATTCCGATTTTGGTACAGACCGTTCTGGCGACTCCGGAATGTCTATAAATAGGGGTTGGGGGCAGTTGAGGAGAATGAGTTTTTAGAGAGAAGTTTTAGAGAGAAGGACTCTGGGTCTGTGAGCTTTTTTCTCTCCCAAATTTCTCTGTATGATTCTTTTTATCCTCTAGATAACTAACGCCTTCTGGCTTTTCTTGAAATTCAGACTAGGAAGCTTGCTTCGGGAGGATTGAAGTTCCGGGTTGAGCTTCGGAAGGGAATTCTACTTCTTCTCAGTTATTGGCTATTTTGAGCTAATCTTCAGGTGAGGGAAGCTAGAATATTTGTTATTTAAGTTGCATGTGAGTTTAGAAATTCAATTGATGCATGAAAGTTGAGGGTCCATGGCTAGATCGGAGAATTCGCTCATTTTTCGAGGTTTTGGGAAAAATGGGATTTTTGGGTGGAATTTATGCATCGGATGGGTGCATGTAGATTTTGAATTTGTTTTTGTGTTATATGGAGCCTATGCATTGTGTTTTTGTGTTTGCATGTGGCTGGATTTGTTGGTTTGGATGAGAGTTTATGAACTCTTTAACTAGGATTAAGCTAGGCACAACGCGCCACGCGTGGAAGAGCTTAGGGCTCTTAGGACTCTCAGGTTGGGATTAGGCTGGGCGAGCTCAGGCTACGCCGAGCGTGAATATGTTTATGAATGAATTGATGCTTATGCATGTTTAAAGTTGAAGTTTTAGATCATGTATGTATGATATATGATGTATGGTGAGGAGTGATTCATATGTATGCTTTGTGATGATACTTATGAATGTTTGAATATGATATGACATGTGTATATGTTCATATGGTTATGTTTATTGATCATAATGGTGGTAGACCATGTATGATGTATGATGCATTATTGCATGTGATGCTTTATGGCATGAGTATGTTTATTGATCATGATGGTGGGTACACTACAAGAAAATTCGCTATTACAGACGGCCAGAATCCGTGGGAAATGCCAAAAATTCGTGGGTAATAGTGCATTTCCGACGGATTACCGACGGACACCAATCCGTCGGTAAATTGCTCGTCTGAAATATTTACCGACGGATTTTTATCCGTGGGTAACTTTCCGACGGATTTTCCCACAGATTTATCCGTGGGTAATTACCCACGGACATTTTCTGTCAGAAATTATAATTTTTTTATTTTAATAAATTTATTAATGTAACAACCCTCATATTTGGTCTCTCAAGGTTCTATTTCACGGATTTTTATTTTATCCTTACTTGTGCAATTTCTGAGAAACTTCCCAGAAGGTCACCCATCCCTGTACTACTCCAGGTCAAGCACGCTTAACTGTAAAGTTCTGATGAGTAAGCTACCGAAATGTATATGTATGTTGTCAGTATAACTTGTACAAATTAATTCATTTAAGTCATCCTCAAATATACAATCTCATATTTGTACTATAATAATAATATATAATAATTTTATATTACAAATAATAATAATAATAATAATAATAATAATAATAGTATATTTAATTATTATTTATTTATATGTACTTACTTTTATAATTTACATCTACTTATTTCTATTTAAAATTATAATTTAAATTATTTAATTTTATAATTTATAATGATAATATAATTTATAAAATTATAAATATTTATTTATTACATACTTATAAATTAAATTTTAATATTTTAAATAAATTATTAATTAATTTAATATATTTATTTACCTTAAATCAAACATATAAAATTCAAAAAATGTATTTATTCTTGTTTTCTTTTTCTAATTATCAACTATTAATAAAATATTAACTTAAAATATTATCTGATTATATATAATATTCTCATATCAAATTTAAAACCAGATATTAGTTATACAAAAATATTAAGATCATATAGTAATTTGTCAATAAGATTTTAGTTAAATAATTTAAAATAATTAATGTTTCAATTATATTGTTAATTAGCAAATAATTTATTCCAAAACTAATTAATTTTTTATATTAATTATTAGTAAAATTTAATAACTTTTAATTTAACAATGAATTGGATCGATAAAATTCAACACACACCATGAGTTATTGAGCAGAATAACTTTACCAAGAGTTATTTTGTAAGTTATCTTAAATCAAACATATAAAATTCAAAAAATGTATTTATCCTTGTTTTATTTTTTAATTATCAACCATTAATAAAATACTAACTTAAAATCTTATCTCATAATATCATAATATTTTCATATCAAATTTAAAACCAGTTCTTACATTTTCGACAAATATAAATTTGTCTGAAATATTTTATCAATAATATAGGTTTTCCTACAAAAATTTTCTCATCGAAAATATAAGTTTTTCGACAGATTTAATTTTGTTTTATAAGAAATCATCTTCGATTAATATAACATTTTGTATATATGATTTAAGAGTAAAAGATTTTCTATTTAATGGTTGAATTTACAAAATTCACATTTAATATAAAGTTATTGAGAAATTACCCACGGACAAATCCGTGGGAAATTACCCACGGACAAATCCGTGGGAAATCCGTGGAAAATTCTGTGAAAAATTATTATTTTTTAAATTCAAAATTGTATTAAATAATTATCCTATTTAAAGATATTAAATCAATCATAATTATGTAGAATAAAATTTAGGAGTTCAAATTTAAAAATAACATATAGTACGATCAGTAGAATTATAACATAATGTCTAATAATCAGAATATTCATATTGTTGCTATCTAATAATCAAAGATTGAGGGGTTTCAATACATTCTTAGAATGTAAACTCATAAAAAATTTAAAAAAATTAATTTAATTATAAAATGAATAATCTAAATTATATTTATAAAATAAAAAGTAAGATAAAATTATAGAGATTAAAATTATAAAATTTTAATAATGTTATAAAACATTAAAAAAGAAAAGAATTAATAAATAATAGAAATAAAAAATTATTAAAATTACAAATAGAAATTCAAAAATTTAAGACAAAAAGACAGAAATATACTTAAAAAATAATTCAAATTCAAATATAGAAATTCAAATATTTTAAGTGAAAAGACAAAAATATACTTAAAAAATTATTAAAATTAAACTATTTAAATATATAATCATATTATTACAAATAAAATTAGAATATATAAAATAAAAATAAAATGAATAAATAATTTAAAAATTAAAAGAATAAAATATCATAAATATTATTTAAATAAATTATTAAAAATATAAAATATAAATTATAATTATAATTACAACTGTACGATACCCTCTCAAACAATGTGGGTACCATAGAATTTCTCAAAAAATTATATTCTCTCTAAATAACTACATACAATCTTCTAATATTCTATCTACATATCATTATTAGTGGCACAAAGTGATTCAACCCTCCTAGTATTTATAAAAATATTTAATTTTTAATATTATTTTTATTTTTAACAAAATTTATAGATAAAATCATTTAATATATATGTATATATATATATATATATATGGTGTATATATTAAAGAGAATGGATTTTTTTACTTTAAGAGTAAGTCTAGCTAGACTTATTCCGTTCAATAACTCATGTTCTATATCAAATTTCAACGATCTAACCGTTCAATTTAAAGTTCTTAATGCATAGATCAAATATGTAAATTGTTAGAAAATTTGAAAATTATTTGATACTTCGTTTCATTAATTTGAATCAATGTATAAAATGATTATATGATTATCCGTCAATTTGAATTAATGAAATGAAGTATCAAATGATTTTCAAATTTTCTAAAAATTTGCAGATTTGATCTATGCTTTAAGAATTTTAAATTGAACAGTTGGATCGTTAAAATTTAATGTTGAACATGAGTTATTAAATGGAGTAAGTCTATGTAAACTTACTCTTTGAGTAAAAAGATCCCTCTTCATATATATATTACTCTTTAAATCAATCAGTTATTAGGAACAAAAATAATTATTTTAACTTTAATGTTTTAAGTTTTAAATAAAGAAGATTTAATCTAGAAAAAATTCCATTAACCCCTACTTGAAGTTTTTCTCAATAACGTCATACGTATATCTCTTCTCAAATTTTTAAGTGAGTATTAATTTTCTTATTTATTTATTTAAGTGGCACATACAACTACTTATATAAGATAATACTATTTATATACTATTAATAGAAAATAATTTATTAATACAAATATCAATAATTAAATGAGATTTGATCTCTTATTTCATTATTTTAACTTTTTTGAAATTTATTTTAAATATATCATGCACACTGTGATTTAAACAATATATTAAATTTAAGTAATAATTTTAAAAATGAATTGAAAAAAATATTATTTTCAAAATTGAAGATCAATGAAAGTTTTCATGAAAACGACATAGTATTGGATGTAATTTAGAAATAAATGATAGATACATATATATGATTTGCAGAACATAATTTAACTTTTTTCCCCTTATTTAATTAATAACGTTATTTTCAAAGAGATGAGTGATTTTTTTAAAATTAAAGAAAAGATATGTTATTCTTAAATTTGGACATCATGTGTTGGTATTTTTCAAGATAAGTAAAAAAAAAATACATTTACGCTAATTAGTTTATAATTTATAATAACCTAAATATATAATTATATATAGGTAAGTCATACCTCACTCACTCTGATTTATATTTATCTTATTCATTACAATATATTTATATTTTGAAAACACCCATATAATAATGAAAATATTATATAGTGCATTGTTGTGTGTATCGATGGGATCAGGATTGCTTGCATTTGAAAAATAATTGGCTTATATTTTATTTAATAATTTCAGATGGATTTAAATCCGTTAGAAATTTCAGACGGATTTAAATCCGTCAAAATTTTTTTCAAAAATTACAAACGGATTTAAATCCGTGGAAAATTCCGTCAAAAATTTCAGGCGAATTTAAATCCGTCGGAAATTCTATTGAAAATTTCAGACGGATTTAAATCCGTAAAAAATTTTGTCGGAAATTCCATCAGTTAAAATTTCGTCGGAAATTTCGTTGGAAATTTCCAACGAATCTAAATCCGTGGGAAATTTTTGACAGTTTTTTGTACATGGGAAATTATCTGTCAGAAATTTAACTTTTTCTTGTAGTGGTAGACCATGTATGATGTATGATGCATAATTGCATGTGATCTCTTATGATATGTGTATGATTGTTGATCATGATGGTGAGCAGACCATGTATGATGTATGATGAATGATTGCATGTGATGCCTTATGGCATGAGTCTAACCTAGGACTTGAGGAGAGGAAAAATATTTTTGAACTGGAAGAGCTCACATAGAGTTTCTTGAGAGTGGTGCTTGGATAGGCCACTGATATATGAGAGTGGCGCTCAGGGATGCCACTGGATTTGGGAGAGTGGTGCTCAGATAGGCCACTGGGTTGGGTGAGTCTCCTCTAAGTCCTTAGCTAGTGTTGGAGCGGGGTATGAGGTCGAGGGTTATTCCCTTAACCAAGTACTCGGGAAGGTGCGTGGATCCTTGCGGATAGTCGGTGGGAAAATTCCACAATTGACTTGGTTATGCATGCCAAGGTCGTGGTAAGCCCGTACCCAGCTGTGTTATACCCGACGGTGGATTTAGACTTCCAATTGTGTAAGTGACATCATCCGAGTAAACCCGAGTGAGGATTATATCCTGTTTAGCTGTGACTGAACGGGCGCATTGGGCGTGAAAACGGTTGGAGTGGTTTCGGTAGGATGGAATGTCACTTATACAACTCTATTGTTATGGAGATCTCCTAGGTGTATGCGTGACGACGCATTAGATGATTGATATGCTTTGATATCTGTCATGAGATGCATTTATTGCATGATTGTTAATATGATGAAGTGTGTGGTGTTTGACTTCATGATTGGTGTAATGTACTTTATGCATGAGTAGTGTTGGATAGAGTGTATGGTGTGACTCTATGAACATGATTGATAGTTGGATGATGTGTAGTATAAATTTTATTTTGTACTTATATGATTGGTTTTGAACTCTAGCTTACCCTTTTGTTTCCATGTGGTGGAACTGCGATGATCATACTTGGTATGGGAGCAGGTCAGGGCTAGCTTGGAGTTGAGGTGACTGCTGCGAGACGGGGAGTTTGAGATCCTCGTGTTAGAATTACCATTTTGGGTAATGATTTTGTCTGTGCGTGACCGGCACTAGGGAATATTATTTTTGGGATGACTGTACATATATGGCGTTCTATTTTATAACCAGAAACTTAGTTATTTTCATTTTTATTTGTACATGTATGTATGAGTTATCTAGCTTAATATTTCTCTTAGTTTCACTAATAGTAGTGCGATTCCACTAAGTGTAGAGACCATGGCGGGTCGTTGCAAAAGTAAGATTGGTCAAAAAATTGTTTAGAGCTAAAATTGAAATTCAAAATCAAATATTAATTAAATTTTCTTAAGTTTAAGATATTATATATTTTGAGTTTTATAAAATAACTTATATATGTTCTTTAAATTCTTGATTTATGTCCAAAAACACATATCAACGAAACCAGAGTCTACGTTCTGAAATTTTATGTATGTATATAAAATAAATAGGGACAATAAACGTGTTTTTTTTAAGAAATAATAGAAATAGGTATTAGTACTATCTTTTTCGGAATACAATTTTGTTTAAATCCAATAGGACCGTTACGAGGAAGTTATTAAGAGTAGAAAATCGACGTGCCATCATTACATGAGAAATTTTGTTAAATTTCCAACACGTATACTCCAATTGCACAAAATAGTCAAAATCAATCGATCGTTTTCCTTTGATAATTCCCGGAATGAGCTTAGTTAATGCTGTGTATATGAGACGTACACGTGGAGGACTTATAGCTCACTTATGTCCATTTTAATCACACATAATGATATTTAGATTTTAGAAAGGACCGTCCAACTTTTTATCACCCCCACACATTGTAGTACGAATTCACAAGTTGATGAACACATGTTTTCAACTATAGACTAGCTTAATAAATTACACTAGCTAGTTATTTGTTGGTTGACTTGTTTTCTCGAGTCATTGCTAGCTTCATTATAATGGTGAACTTGGAGGGTATGTCCCAACCCACCAAGATACTAATTAGTCAAAATGGTAACTGCATATGACACGAGTAACCACCAAGTTCTTCAATGCACCTATCTAAATTTGCCACACAATAATGATTAATTATATAGCTCTATGTACAAAGCATAATTGACTAGGCTTAGATATTATAGTATTAGATTTTCAATTGTTGACATCATTCATAATCAAGAATTTTGGGGGTTACGTCATCTTGAATTAATAATTTAGCTTCCAAAAGGAATGAGAGATAGAGCACTAAGTAGTTAGTTGCATGTTGATTAGTGATAAAAATAAAACATAACCTACTCTTGCAATAAGTGATTCTGCTAGGTGTATGGACGGAAGCAATTGAGTTGCTATTGCATAGCCCTTTTTTCTTGAGCTTTTTTTCAAGGCCCCCACTTTGACTTATCAAGTTAATTAACATGCTTTTGCTTGTGCTTCATCTTAAGTAGTAGTTAGCACACAATTATTGATGCAAAGCCATCACAATGTAAACAAATACCATGCCTGCCACGTACAATTCCTATAATCTTTCACTTCAATTAATGAATTTCTCCTACATTATATTGTAGTTAAATATTGATGACCAACTGTTGAACAACCGTAAAGGTTGATATTTGAGAGTAATTTATATGCACTAATAGTGCAGAAAAAAATTATATTATTAACCGATTAGCAACCATAATATATATAGTTTTTAAGGATATTATTTTATAAAGAAAACAACAAATTTATCTTATATTATAATAGTTTGGATTAAATGATAGTGTAAAATTTACACAGTTAGTGTATAGATTATTTTCTATTGATATTTGTGGATACTTCAAGGTCTAATTTCTATGTTTCCAAAACCTTGGTTCTACCTATTTTTTGTTTCAATTTGAACATTCAAATCTAATAGGTAACCCCATATATAGCGGTTTCCTCTAAAATGTTGGACGTGAAAATTTATGCAACACCCTAATATGTTTAAACTTTAGATATTTATCTGGTAGCCAACAAAAACCTCGCACGAGTTAATTTCATTTTCTGCTTTGATATAGAACATATATAGATATAAAATGGAGTAGCAAGTTTAGGTAGTAATGTAGATAAGTTAATTTTTAGTGCTAAAAGGTGGAAACTTTGGTTAATTTATAATTTGAATTTTAACAAATTCAAATTATAAATAACCAGAGATTAAGCAGTAAGAGAACTACTTTGATCACTTGTATATTAGTTTTGATATCCCTTGTACCTTTTAATATATTTTTCTTTGCTGATAAAAAAATATAAAATAGAGTAATGCAACCCCCGATTATAAAGCAATTGATTAGTTTTATGCGGACAAATAATTAATTGTTTATGGAATAAGCAATATTCGCATAATTTTTTAATGATAGGCACTTATCAATAATGTTGTATATACATATATATATATATATATATATATATATATATATATATATATATATATATATATATATATGCATATGTTATATAGAGAAAAAAAAAACACCAAGCCCTATATATTGTTTTCTTTCTAATTTTTCAGTCTCTTATATCTTGTGATTAGAGCAAGAAGACACTTGAGAGTTAGGACAAAGGAGGGAACATAATATATCATAATAATAATTAATGTCATCAACACTACAACAAGATTGTCATATAGAGACACACACCCTATAGTGACACTATACATGTTACTAAAAATTACTTTTACTCACACAATAATTATAATATATGTTGGTATATTATTAAAAAGTGTGGGTATAGACTATAGTGACACACAAAATATGTTGTTAAATCTCATTCAAAATCAACACTAAAATTGTGTGTAACTATATGTGAAATAGACATATACCTACGTATATTGTACCTATAGTGACACTTTTTGTATGTCATTATATGTAACATTTCTTGTAGTGCAAACTATTTGTTATTTATTTATTTATTTATTCTCTCCTATAAAAAGTTATTGGACAAATTCTGAACGCATACCACTATATTGTTTTTGTCATATTAAAGTAGATGGAATTCTTTGAAGCCTCTTAAGGTGGACATAGCCAACACTATGGCCCAGATACACTATCATTGTCGTATTTCAGCAACTTGCGTTACGGTAGTACTCCAAAATTAAATATTACCATGGCCACGTTGAAGAATATCTATCAGAGGATTCTTTTGAAGTTGTAGATTTCCATAATATTCTCCGTAAAAGTTATATACCATCTACTATATAGTGCCATGACCTTGGAAAACTAGGAGAAACCCAGATCCAAAAACTTGTTTTAAGTTGAATAATTAATGTAGTTTGGGAAGCACCTTGTTTTGCACTCTGATATGTGTAGGGTATATGAACACTTGTAGTGGGTTTGATCATTATAAGTTTAGATTTACTTTGAGTCATTTGGGTGGACAAAAACTTTGGTGTTGTCTTATAACTACTTTAGATTGTGTTTTCAATAAAAATATACGTATACAACGAATTTTCTTACACGTGCATGCTATATATATTTAATATTTTTTCGTTGATGAACTATATATATTACACTTGTACTGTTTTCATTGGATAACAGTATTAAAAATTACTTATAAAAACAGGTTATATATATAGAACTTATTTGGATTAATGAAAATAATTTAAATTCCTATGAGATCATTTTAACTTATTCTAATAGTAAGATATAAAATGTCATCTTGATTTTAAATTGCGATCTACAATCGCAATTGTCGCTGTAATATAAAGGATTTCTGACTGACAACAATGACACCACGAAAGCAATTACGACTACATCATCTGCATTTTTCTGCAACAATTATATTATATTGTACTGTAATTACAACCGTACCTTCAGTTTAAAATCATGATTATCATATAATAAAAATTTATTAAATATAATTTGAATTTATTTAAAGGTGTACACATTTAGTTTCTGATAGTTTCTTAAATAAGATTGACTCACAAAGAGGATATTCTTGAGAGGAAAATGATTACTCAAACAGTCAAACACACCAATAGATTTTGTCTTTGCATGTTATGGGGAGATACATATACATACTTGTCCACATTCATGAACCCTTTCTTTTCCTATTAACTAATAACCTCTGTTCATGGGCTGGCACTACAATGTGGTAGTGGAAGGCAGGTCAATTAAGGGGGGCTTTATGAAAAGTTGAACTCTGATTCACTCAAGGCTAGTTTGTCCATTTAGGTTTGAATTATTAAGAGATGTAAAGAAATTGAAACCATGGTAACCAAACAAGGTGTGACCATGCCAAACTGGGCACAAAGCAATTCTGTCATAGCCTCATAGGTCATAAGTTGTTATGGTACTGAGGGGTGTTAGTGTTTTTCAAAACAAAGTGACCCCAGAAAGTGTCAACTGTCAAGTGTCAACTCATGACGGTGTTAAGGGTTAATTTGACAGCAGAGGCTCACAATGCAGTGGTTCTGTAACGAGCATAAGGCTAAGGAGGGGAACCATCCCTCAAAAGCCGGCCCAAGAGGTTGGAGAACCTCCCGCCTTATAAGGCCTCCCTGGTAAGGAGACCTCCCCGATGTGGGACTTGTTACATTACCACCCCCTTCGAAAGCCAGCGTCCTCGATGGCTGCACTCCACGGTACTTCACTCATCGGCACTTCACTCGGCCCTTGCCGGTCAGAAGACTCCGATGGTCAGAACCCTCCGTGGGTAGCCCTTCTCGATTTGGCTGGCTCTCAGCGAGAGCACCATTGTAACGAGCATAAGGCTAAGGAGGGGAACCATCCCTCAAAAGCCGGCCCAAGAGGTTGGAGAACCTCCCGCCTTATAAGGCCTCCCTGGTAAGGAGACCTCCCCGATGTGGGACTTGTTACAGGTTCCTTCTTGATGATGAGGTCAATTGAATGGACTATATTTGCCTTCAATTAAAGGGTTTCCTGTATTGGAAATTATTCGAACCATTTTAGTGAACTCAATACTTATTCTATTCCGGTTTTGAAATAAAGATATTATTGTATATCTACTATTCTTCTTGATATGCTGCATTCAATAGGAGAAAGGTGGCATCTAGCTTATATATATTCATGAGTTAGGCCGGTTGGCAGCATAAAATAAGTTAGAATTTCAAACACCAACATCTTTAATGGGATAATGGAAATCAGAATCCAATAATAGAAAATAAAAATAGTGAAGAAAAATTAAGTGACTTCACTTTCATCACCGGATGAAAACAAAAAAGTCTCGTGCATTATAATTCCATGCATGAATCACTCTTCAATTGCTAGTACATATAAACCTAGCTAGTTATTAGAGCAAACTTTGTTGGACACAGGAAGTTCACGCAGAACTGTAAAATGGATAATAACTTATTTGCTAATTTTTAAATTACCCAATTATAATTTGATTGAGTAACGGTTGTAAGAGTTTGTAACTCGATGAAGTTGAGCTAACACAACTTATATAATAAATTATTAAATTAAATTAAAACCCAATACACAATGAAAATCACAATATACTCTTTTGCATATATTTAATAATATTTTTACCTTTTTTTTATCAAATATTATAAGAATGAGTTCATTGGTTAAATTCAAAATATAAAGTAAAAAAAAATTTAATTATACTTATTATATAATTTTAAATTTGTTACGTTATTGACATAATATTTATTTATTTAAAATATTTGTAATTTCTCATGTATGATTATTATAATGTTGTTTGTATTTAAAACATGTATTTTATTTTATTTTTTCTATTTATCTGTTTCAATTTTATAAAAAATATACTTCATTTTTAAATGTTCTACTTGATGACTTGACCTAATTATAGTCCAGTTGAGTTGGGTTATATCATTTTAAAAAAAAGTTCACAAGCTCAATCCAACTTAATTCGATTAAGTTTAATTGGGTATGATATGCTAAAATAGTTTAAATTCAACCTATTTACACACTTATATATATGTTTTCATATGTTATAATATATTGTCTATTTTTCACTTAAACTTTCATAATTTTTTTTAATCATCTCCCAAAAGTTTTTTTATTAAAGGAATATATGGGTGTATTTTATAAATTATTATCTCATTTTATTTTAATGATGTAAAAATTTATTTATATCTTAACATTTTTAACCGTTGAATTGTATCTTTTCTGGCTAACTGTCAAACTCTACAAAATAGAATAAAAAATATAGTATGGATTACCCTTTTTTAACCAACAGTTTTTTTCATTTGAAGTAATTATCAAGATTTTTGATGAATAATATTTGTTCGACAACCTAATTAGGCTAAAATATTTTAAGTCTTCCTTTTCAACTATATTGATTTCAATCACATGATTCGAATGTTAAACCTTACTCAAGAAACTGAAACTCATTTTCACTTGTGCCAACCTAATTTACTTGTACCAACCTAATTTTGGTAACATTTTTTCCATAATAAGTAATAATACAGTTACAGATGAATGATACTTCTTTTTTTAAAAGTGGAGGTAAGCAACTGGCCTTAAAGTTGCTCTTAATTTGAAAATAGGCTGGACACCACTATGACTGTGATTGCTTGAGGCAAGTTTCAATTATATCATACACTTGCAGGCTACTTGATTGAACCTCACTACTTTGAATGCAGGCATGGTATCTGCTTTAAACAACATATGGCATATTCTAAATATATTTTTTTGGAAAAGGAAGCTAGTGAAATGAAAATCTTGGAGACAAGTATGTAAAAATGGTGATATATCATATTCCATTTCTAACATAACACGATGTTCACGAAGAGTGAAGTAAGAAAGGGAACCCAGAATATGTTACAACCCAAAAAAGGAACAGGCATGCCTTCACATTAAATGTCATTTTGAAAAAAAAAATTAGACCGCTAAAAAACAGTGCATTGGATAAAAAGGGTTGTCATGACGGGGAACAGTTTTTGTCGAAATTTCTTTAACCAAAATGGAATTGTAAACTTATGTATATATATAGAGAGAAAGAGAGATTTATTTCATTTATATATATATATATATATATATATATATATATATATAAATTAAAATTAAGTTCTTCAAAAGTTAAAAATTAACTTTTAGAAAGTTAACATAAGAAAACATTTACGAATTAATTTATACATAAAATATTAACTTTTAAGAAAAATTTATTTCAAATTATTATTTTTCCTTTATAATTAAGCATTTATGCATTAAGTTTGTCATATTTGATACTTCATTAAAAAATTTTAAGTTAACATATAAATATTTTTCTAAAATCTAAGTAAATATTTACTATAAGATTTCTTAACTACAAATAATTAAATATTTACATAAAATTTGATATTCGTTATCATTGAAATAATATATATCAAAATATTCAACAACGTATATCATTAAATTAAATTTAATGTATATCATAAATTTTAATATATATCATAAGTTATCGATTAAAATAATTTTATTAAAAATAATTTTATTTAATTATTTTATTAAATAATTTTATCCCAAAAATCTAATGTTGGACTGGACCTAAGAGGAGTTGGATCAATAACAAGAGATAGGTTTTTGCACTACATTAAAATTAACTTTTTGTGGCTATTATTTTGTTTTTTTAGAAGTCATATAAATAGTTATTATTTTTTTTATCTATGTAACACTCTAGAATTTTTTTTGATAATTAATAATAATTAATTAGAAAGATACTAATAATTTCATTTTATTTTATGATTATTAATTTTTATTTTATTTATTTTAATATATTTAATTATTTAGAGGAGAATTAGATATGATTAAAAATATAGGGATTTAGAGAAATACGGGTTATATATATATATATATATATATATATATATATATATATATATATATATATATATATATCTCTTAGAAGAGAAGGGAGAACGAGTCATTCTTTATTCATTTTCACTTTTTTGATGCTCGGATACTCTAAAGAAGACGTATATGGAGAACAAGAAGAATGAATCATCGGAGAGGAGTCAGAGGCATAGATATGATATTTCACATCACTCCAAGTAAGGGAGGAGTGAGAACACTCATATCTGGGGATTGGGTGTATATATGAAGGGTAGAGGGATTGACCTCAATCCCATAAGTTTTCTATTTGATGAGATGTGTGTGTTTGATGTAATTTGTCGAGTAAATTCCAAACATGTAATTTATTTGATAATCAGATATTTGTAGAGTAATTAATTGAGTGATATATAGAAAAGAGTTAACCCTAGAAGGATTGGCCCCAATCCCATAAGTTTTCTATTTGATGAACTATTATGTGCATTTGATGTGATTTATCGAGTAGATTTCGAATATGTATTTTATTTGATGATCATATGTTTTTAGAGTAATTAATTGAGCACTTTGAAAAAGGAGGTTAGAATCCTAACGGGAGAACTTTGATGAATTTAAGGGATAAGAGTTGTAGACGCTGAAATTGGTGAATTTTCTATATGTAAAACGAGTTTTGAGTATTTATAATTTGTTTGATTGATTTGTGTGATGTTTGCTTCAAGATTTTGTTCTATAATTGATATGTTTGGGTGTTGGAACGCACGCGATTCCAGGCTTAGGTGCTCAACACCGGGCGTGCCTTCATGCATATGAAGGCATTGCCCAAATATATGTGATGGCACCGGCCGTGGAAATGCCCACACCGTGCACGAGAGGTTTTGGTTGCTCTCTACCTCGACTTAAAGTTGAGGGCGACTTTAGAAAGCCACGCATGAGAGAGGCTAGGTGCTCTCTACCTTGGCTTAAAGTTGGGTGTGGGTTTCCAAGCTCGACGTGGATTGTCAGGAGGCTCTCTTTGATGTTTTAAATGATGTTATTATGATGTTTATGAGTGATCATACACTACAAAAAGAATACTCATTATTGACGGACTTTTCCCACGAATAAATATCCGTCTGAAAAATGACATTACTGACGGATATGTGTCCGTCTGAAACATAAATAATTTTGAGGATATTACCCACAGATTTTTTCCGTCTGAAATTTCAGATGGATGTTACCAACGAATTTTTTCCGTGAAAAAATTATGATGTTTCAAACAGATATTTTCCACGGATTATATATATAATTTATAATTAAATGATAGTATAAAATAATAATTTACTATCAATATATTTTAATATTATATAGTTAATTTTATTTAAATTGAGAAATATATAATTTGTGAAATGATATTGATGCATGATAGTCTAAACCCTAAACCCACGAAATATATAATTTTTAATAAAATAAGATTATTATTTAATAAAATTTTAAAATGATTTTTTAAAAATATTATCAATAATATCCACGAAATTATCGACGTTATTACCGACGGATATATCCGTGGGTAATTATTTTTTTATTAATAATTTATTTTAAAAATAATAAAATTAATTCATAAATAATTATGATAAATAAAAATTAAATTAGATAATTATCCACAGATTTATCCGTGGAAAATTAGCGACAATAAATCTGTGGCTAATTATCAACGGATAAATCCATGAGTCATTATTTTTTATTAATAGTTATGTTAAAAATAATAAAATTAATTTATAAGTAATTATCCATGGATGTATCCATGGATAATTATTGACGGATAAATCAGTAGATAATTATTTTTATTAATAATTTATGTTAAAAATAATAAAATTAATATATAAATAATAATGATAAATAAAACTAAATTAGATAAAAAAAATTAAAAAAAATATAAAATTATTCTAGTTAAAGAAAAGTCTCTAAAAAAGATATGGCACAAGAAATACATTTGTGTTTTATATATAAAAGTTAATTATTCTTTGATTAGTTACTACTTTTAATTTAATATATATTTATGCAAATTTTAAATATGATTTATTGATTTAACTATATTATTTATTTTTATATATAATTTATTATAAATTTTAATTACATATAATAAAAATGTAACTTGTGAAATACACAAACCAAAATATTAGTATTTTTTAATTTACATAAAAATTATAGTATTATATTATATTGTAATTTGTGAAATATATTGGAATGAGAGGGATCCAAAGATTGTACAAGTATGAGATTGTATAGTTGAGGATGACTTAAATGAATTAATTTGTACTTTTTTATTCCAATGAAATGTATCTACCCTTTGGTAGCTTATTTCTTAAGAACTTCACAGTTAAGCGTGTTTGACATGGAGTACTTTAGGGATTGGTGACCTTCTAGGAAGTTTTCCAGAAAAAAAAAGGTTAAATATGATGGATGTTGCACTACATAAGGGTGTTATTTCATATAATTTTGAAATAATTTTTTATTCGTGGGTAATTTTGTTAGAAAGTTACCCATGGATTATAATCCGTCGGTAAATGTTTTAGAGGAGCAATTTATCGACGGATTATTGTCCGTCTGTAATTCATCATAAATGAAGTGTTACCCATGAATTTTTTTGGATTATCCACGGATTTTGGTCGTCTATAATTTTGAAATTTCTTGTGTGACACCCTCTACCCCAACATATATATATATATATATATATTTATATATATATATATATATATATATATTTATATATATATATATATAATAAAAAGAAATATCTTATTGGATAAAAAAAATATTTAAAATTGAAACGAAAATTTCAATAATCATGTGAGTAGAGAATTCACATTCATGTACTTAATCCACATAGCAAATAAAATTACAAAGAATAAAAATTAAAATTTCCAAAATATATACTTTAATGAAACACAAACAACATCATATTCTAATTCTATCTATGTCCCGATGTCACATGTCCGATCAGAGCAAAATCTCACATAGAAGCCTAAGCTCCATCGTCCACATCCTCAGTCTCATGTTGCTGATGGTCTCCTATATATCAAACAAGAGAAACAACACAAAAGAAGGGAGTGAGAAACATCTCACTCTGGCTCACAGTGTAGGAAGGCACACCGGATAGCCAAACACAAACAATACAGTTACCTCATAGATCAATCAACAACAATCACTTATCCAATCATCCAAGTCATACAAATAGTAATTTATCATCACTTAATAATAAGAATGCACATGCATGGACACGAATTACATATTATCATGCATGTGGTGCCATGTAAAACATCACATGGCATATTGCCGCTAGCAATACACAAAGAGTAGTCTAGGAGTACATGCCGGGTCACACCCTCTGCGCACTCTCACTAGAAGGATATACTACCAGAGTCTCGTTGGGATAGCTAAGCCGCGCAGGATACATCCCATGCACACAATGGGCGAGACTGGGACTTCCAAACCGAGCTATCCCCAAGGACTAATTGTTGTAATTGAGACGGCGGACGTAAGTTAAATAAACCTAAAACCTGAAACCTGAAACACTGAACAACGACGTTAGTAAAGTTCCCAGAGGCGTGTGATGGCACTGACCTTAAGGACTTATTCGCGGGATACGCGCAAGCCCCCCAGGATACAACAGGGTCATCTCAGTGATCTGAGGAGCAGAACTAGCAGGTGAAGATTTATGAGAACTTAGAAAGAGAGCAAGAGAAAAGAATTCGGGGGTGATAATTAAAATGACGTGCTGGTATGTAGAGAGTCTCAGAAACCCTAATAGGATCCGACAGTTAAGGAAATTAACCCGAATTAATTAAGAGAATAAATATGTATAATTAAAGAAAACTAAACCGATTTTTTAGTGATAAGATTTGATCGGTTTTCAAAAACAGAATCAAGTTTGAATTTTGAAATGGAAAAACGGTCATATTCGGATAAGGTTTCTTTAATTAATTTTAAGAAAAATTTAATGTAATCAAATATAAAAATATTTCCGGATTTGATTAGGGCACGTGTAGGGGGGGCAAATCGACAGATTTGAACTACAATGGGCTCACAAGGCCCATTCTCACGTGCGCGAGCCCACTACCCATTGCTTGCCTCTTTGGAAGCTTAAGGAGCACTTTAATATATAAAGGCTCTATATTTAGGTGGACTAAGCAACGTGGGACTATTTCATTTTGAAATATCATATCTATGTGCAACAATCCCCCACATATTTCAGAAGGAAATACTTTAAATTTAATTACATTAAAGGAGAGATAGAAAAAGAAACTGAGTTCTCATATTGGTTGTAATACATTGGACCTGGTGTAGCAAGCTGTATGAACCAGTCCTAGATTGATAATACTTAACATAAAGTGAGATTGGTGTAGCAAGCTATATGAACCAATGCACTTGATGTATATTAGTGGTTTTATCAATCATATTACATCCCACAATTCATTGCCGTTATCGCTGTTTTGTGCTACTAGGCCATGTGCGTGCTCGGTATTCATGAGTGCTCTAGAGATCTTGCTAAGATCTCATGCAAGCGGCCCCACTTAACACTCATATAGATGATTTCATCAAGTGCATGCTGTAAATCATACACCACCCATAAGGGATATGAAAATCATTAAAAGTTTTATAATGTGTCAAGCTTTCTCATCATAAAGTTTGACAATAAAACTTACCCTCTCAGTAATGCAACTCTAGCACTTTCTCATATTTAAGGATGGGACAAAAATGTAATTTTAGTGCTAGCAGAACTAACAAGTAACTTGTTCTTACCCATATGAACCCTATTCATGGGATCTCCAATCACAAAGGTTGGGTTACCATCACTTGTTTTTGTTTTCAATTGGCTTTAGTCCCATTCCTCTCAATGTTTCATAAATCATTTTTCTCCCTAGGGGTTTTGTCAAAGGATCTGCCAAGTTTCCTTCTGACTTCACATAATTGATGGAAATTGTCCCATCCTTCAGCAACTACTTTACTATATTATGTCTCAATTGTATATGTCTATTCTTCCCATCGTACGATTTATTCTTAGCTATGGCTATTGCTGACTGGTTGTCACAATGTATTGACACTGATGGGGTTGGTTTCATTCCTAGAGGAATGTTTGCCAAGAAGTTTCTTAACCACTCAGCCTCAGTACTAGTCATTTCTAGAGCTACAAACTCTGACTCCATGGTTGATCTAGCAATAATAGATTGCCTGACTGATCTCGATGCAATCGCACCACCACCAAGTGTAAACACATAGCCACTAGTGGATTTTGTCTCATCTAAATCAGAGATCCAATTAGCATCACTGTACCCTTCTAGTACAGCGGGAAATCCACTATACTCAATACCATAATCCATGGTACCTCTCAAGTATCTCATGAGTCTCGCAAGTGCTTCCCAATGATCTTGATTGGGACAATGGGTATATCTATTCAGTCTACTTACTGCATATGCAATGTCAGGTCTAGAAAATTTCATCAAATGCAGTAAGCTCCCTATAATTTAGGCATATTGAGATTGAGCAAGAGACTCTCCTTTATTTTGTTTTAGTTGAGAGTTAACATCGTAAGGGGTAGTCACAGACTTACAGTCATAATAATCAAACTTCTTAAGAAGTCTTTCAACATAATGTCCTTGGGATAGTAAAATACTATCACCCTTCCTTACAACTTTAACTCCCAAGATTACACTTGGCTCACCCATGTCTTTCATATCAAAATTAGATGCAAGAAAGGATTTAGTTTTAAACACTATATCATCACAAGTACCAAAAATGAGCATTTCATCCACATATAAGCATATGATAACACAATCATCATTCATAGATTTGGTGTACACACATCTATCAACACTACTGGAACTAAACCCATCATTAAGTAAAACTTGATCAAATTTTTCATGCCAATGTTTTGGTGCTTGTTTTAAACCATATAAGGATTTTAAGAGTCTACACACTTTATTCTCTTGGCCAGGGACCTCACACCCTTCGGGTTGAGTCATATAAATTTCGTCTTCTAGTTCACCATTCAAGAAAACGGTTTTTACATCCATTTGATGTATCACAAGCCTATGGATTGATGCTAAAGCTATTAACACTCGAATAGATGAAATCTTGGCAACAGGAGCAAAGGTATCAAAGAAATCTATATCCTGCTTTTGAGTAAATCCCTTAGCTACTAATCTAGCTTTATATTTTTCTATAGATCCATCAGGGTTGTACTTTCTTTTAAAGATCCACTTACAACCTATTGGTTTTGCTCCTTTAGGTAAGTCTACTAAAGTCCATGTATTGTTTTCTATAATAGAATCAATTTCAATCCTAATAGCTTCTTTCCAAAATATTGCATCTGAAGAACTAATAGCTTCTGAGAAACTTATAGGATCATTCTCAACTAGGTAGGTATAAAAATCACTCCCAAAAGATGTTTCTTTCCTTTGTCTTTTACTTCTCCTCAAGTCCTCAAACATATGTTAACTAAAGGTCTCTAAAGGTGAAGGTTGAGTAGAACTAGTGTTGATACTAGACTTCAAAGGAAAGATGTTCTCAAAAAATTCAGCATTCTTAGTTTCTACTATCGTATTACAATCAATCACACTACTTTTAAGGACAAGAAGCCTATAGGCAGCACTACGTTCAGCATAACCAATAAACATGCAATCAGAAGTTTTAGGCCCTATTTTCCTTTTCTTAGGATCAGGTAACAAAACTTTAGCTAGGCACCCCCACACCCTCAAATACTTTAGGTTAGGGACATATCCTTTCCATAACTCAGGGTGTTTTACCAGTTCTTCTATGAGGTATCCTATTTTGTAGAAAACATGTAGTTAATAAGGCTTCTCCCCAAAGATTATCAGGAGCAGAGGAACTATTTAATAAAGCATTCATCATTTCTTTAAGGGTTCTATTTTTCCTTTCGGCTACTCCATTGGATTCAGGTGAATAAGGTGGGGTTACCTCATGAATTATACCTTCCTTTTCACAATAGTCATCAAATAACATGTATTCACCACCCCTATCAGATCTAATCCTTTTAATCCTTTTATTCAATTGATTTTCAACTTCCGCCTTATAGGATAAAAACATGTCAAATGCCTCATCTTTATGTTTAATCAAGTAAACTTTTGTGTATCTAGAAAAATCATCAATAAAAGTTACAAAATAGTTTTTACCACCTCTAGACATAGTTTGTTTTAAATCAGCAAGATCATAATGAATTAAACTAAGCGGTTCAGATTCACGAAACACAGAATGACATGTTTTCTTAATAAGCTTTGATTCAACACATATTTCACATTTACCAATTTGTTCATCATGCATGTTAATCATACCTAGTCGTTTCAATTTTAAAACATACGCGGAATTTACATGTCCTAATCTAGCATGCCACATACCATAAGAATCAATCATATAAGCAGAAGGAGATGCAGATTCACTTGTTATTTCAGAAACATTCAGTACAAAAAGACCTTGGTCACAGTAACCCTTTCCCACAAAAACATTATTCTTGGTCATAACAATTTTATCATATTCAAATGATACTTTAACCCCCACTTTGCCTAATAGTGCTACATAAACCAAGTTAACTCTGATGGAAGGAACATGCAGCACATCGTTTAAAGCCAGCGTTTTACCAGATGTAAGCTTTATAAGAACTTTACCTTTTCCTAGAACCAGAGTGGTCCTAGAATCACCGAGGTAGACTTGCTCTTCTCCATCCTCCACAGTAGTGTAAGAGGAAAAGGCATTTCTATTTGTACATATGTGGCGAGTAGCCCCAGAGTCTACCACCCATTTGCTTACATTGGTCACAATATTTACCTGAGAAACGACCGCAACAATAATATCATCCCCTTCAGCTAGGTTAACCTTAGCCTTAGGAGGGTTGTCGTTTCTCGTTGCTCGAAAACGGCACTGAGGTGCATGGTGCCCTGGCTTTCCACAGACAAAGAAATTGCCTTTTTCTTAAAGACGGGGTTAGTAGCACGAGGGAAAGAGTTCTTAGAATTGTACTTATTTTTCTTTTGATCATACCTCTTTTTGTTGGGTTGTTCTTGCACTTGTACCACGTTTTCTTTTGCTGCCAATGATTTTGCCTTTGCTGCAGCACACTCCCTACGGTTTGCATCCTCAATTATGATGTGGGTGATAAGATCTGTGAGCGACATTTGTTTGTGTCTATGCTTTAGGTGTTGCTTGTAATCAGTTCAACTTTCTGGTAATTTTTTAATGAGCAGCTCCGAAACGAATTCATCAGGTAGAGAAAGATTTTTTGATTTGAGGTCCTCCAATAATTTATGATATTCATTTATTTGCACTTTAATGTCTTTTTCTTTGGTCATCTCCCAATGATAATAGTTACCTATGATGAAGCGTTGTCTAACAGAGTCCTCGACAGTGTACTTCATTATCATTGAGTCCCATATATCTTTGGCTTCCTTGTATGAGCATTACACATCAAAGAGATCGTTAGATAAAGCACTAAGAATAGTATGACGGCAAACCTTGTTGGCCTGAGACCAATCATCTGATTTGGATGCGGATGCCGAAGTGGAGGAATCTGGGTTGGGAATAGTAAGAGGGTAAGCAACACCGTGCATGTCTAGTATGGAGTGGATGCGTTCTTGCCATCGGCGGAAATTTTGGCCAGCAAAGACTTCAATTTTGGAGACATCAAGCAAGGTCTTTGCATACGTGGTGGTTGTCGCGGGTGGGGGAGCAACAGCAGTGATAGCGGTAGCGTTGTTCGATGCGTCAGCCATTTTAAGTCCTTAAGATTGTTGTAATTGAGACGGCAGACGCAAGTTGAATAAACCTGAAACCTGAAACACTGAACAATGGCGTTAGTAAAGTTCCCTGAGGCGTGTGATGGCACTGAACTTAAGGACTTATTCGCGGGATATGCGCAAGCCCCCCAGGATACAACAGGTTCGTCTCAGTGATCTAAGGAGTAGAACTGGCAGGTGAAGATTTATGAGAACTCAGAAAGAGAGCAAGAGAAAAGCATTCGAGGGTGATAATTAAAATGACGTGCCGGTATGTATAGAGTTTCAGAAACCCTAATAGGATCCGAAAGTTAAGGAAATTAACCTGAATTAATTAAGAGAATAAATCTGTATAATTAAAGAAAACTAACCCAATTTTTTAGTGATAAGATTTGATCGGTTTTCAAAAACAGAATCAAGTTTGAATTTTGAAATGGAAAAACGGTCATATTCGGATAAGGTTTCTTTAATTAATTTTAAGAAAAATTTAATGTAATCAAAAATAAAAATATTTCCGGATTTGATTATCGCACGCGCATGGAGGGGGGGCAAATCGATAGATATGAACTACAATGGGTTCACAAGGCCCATTCTCACGTGCACGAGCCCACTACCCATTGCTTGCCTCTTTGGAAGCTTAAGGAGCACTTTAATATATAAAGGCTCTACATTTAGGTGGACCAAGCAATGTGGGACCATTTCCTTTTGA
The DNA here is from genome assembly GCF_000230855.2 of Cajanus cajan. NCBI lineage: Eukaryota > Viridiplantae > Streptophyta > Magnoliopsida > Fabales > Fabaceae > Cajanus > Cajanus cajan. The sequence continues at coordinate 22,548,450 of NC_138527.1, read as the reverse complement.
AATATCATATCTATGTGCAACACTAATCCCCAAAGCTTTTACACTAGGGGGCCTTCTCTGGCAGTGTATTCCATATCATAACCTTAAAAACATTTATGCACATGATGCATGTCAATCAAGACTATGCATTCTCATATCACATTATTATCATCACATTTTCATATCTCATGTCTCAATCACATTTCACATTACATCATCATATCACATTATCACATTATCTCATCATATTTACAAAGCCTCCATAGAGCACTTTAATTTATATCAAAACTTGTTTATTTATAAAATTAAATACATATTTTTACATCCCATCAAACAAGGAATGTAACAAAACAATCAGAAATCAAAACAGAAAATATTCATATTTTTCCTATTTTTTATAGGATTTCCCGCACGAACCCATAAAGCACTCTAAATCATATCAAAACATATTTATTCTCAAAATTAATCACATATTTACACATTACATTCAACAAGGAATACAATAGAGCAATCAGATAACAAAACAGAAAACATTCCTATTTTGCTTGTTTCTCATAGGGTTCTCACAGGAACCCATAGAACACTTTAATTCATACAATAAACATTTAAAACAATACAATTCACTCATACAATTACCTCTTCAAACCATCTTCTCTTACAATCACCAATGCATTCCCTTAGGGTTTCCCATAGGAAACCATAGAGATCTCAATTCATACAATTAATTACATATAAGAAAATAATAGGCAAAACAGATACAATTGGGGAAAACCCCTCATACATAAGCATACAAAAAATACAACAAACACAGGATTGGGGGTCAATCCCACTACCCAACAGATATTCCCACACCCAAAACGAGATTTCTCACTCCCCCCTTACCTGGATAAATAGGGGTTGAAACTGAAGTAGGAACTCCTCCTCCGGGTTCCCCTTGGTCTCCAAAAAGTGTAGAAGAAAAAGGTTAAAAGTGAAAAAATGCATTTTCCTGGAGTGCCAGTGTAACACCCCAATTTTCAAAAAGGTTATTATTATTATTATTATTAGATGGTATTTGGTCATAATTATTTTAATAATTATAGAGGAATATTATTTTGTACGTTTTAAATAATTATTATTTTGGACAATTATTTTGTACGTATTAAATAAGTATTTTTATTAGCATTTTTAAATAAATATTTATATATTTTAAGAGAAGGTTGATTTTATATGATATTTTGTTATTGAAATTATATTATTATATTTAGGGTCATAAATATATTATTATTATAGAGAAAAAAATATTTTATAATATACATGTATTTATTTTATTTAATTATTTTGAGGAAAATTAGAAGTGGGCTAGAAGAGAAGGAAAATGGGTTGGGTTGACCCAGTCCAATGGATTAATTTTAAGAAAGGAGTCAGGTGGTGTTAACCCTATCTGCCTCATTTGCGTTCTGAAGGGTTAGGGAAAAAAAGAGGAGAAACAAAGAGCTCTAAGGAAGAGTACTCAGGAACAATCTTAGATCACACCAAGACCATTCATCTTCTGCTCATCCAGGTACGGGGGAGATGGGTTTCTTCATATGTGAATATAGGGGTGTTCGGGTAGTGAGGGCAATCCCTAAGTCCCTCTAGGAACTCTATTTAAAATTCTGAACGATTATCTGTGAAATCGATGTTCTAAATTCTTAATTCATTTGGAAGAACTTATTTCTTGAATTGTCTTTGAATTCCATTGGGGCTTTCTTGTTAATTCTTTACCCTTAAATTTGATGACTTGAATTTTATGTGTTAAGAAGAGTTTAGATTTTTTTTTTGTAAAACCAATGGAAACCAATTTTTGAGGCTTGAGATGTGTATGGATTGATTTGGAACGTATGAAGAATATAAATGGAGTTAAACTGAACCAACGGGTGTAGAAGTAGTGAAAATTGGTAAAAACCTTGTTGAAACTCGTAAAACGCAGGTTTAATTTCAGAGAGGGGAGTCTGGGCAGAGATTTGGGCGCTCAGCGCCAGTTTTGGGCGTCGGGCGTCGGGACCCCGACATACGTTTGTAATTTTGCGATATCTTTCTGTGTAGTTATCCAAATCGAGTGCCGTTTGTTTTGTTAGAAACTAGACATCTGGGGCTACCATTTAGACACAAGAATTGTGTAAAAATATTAATATTTGATCAAGTTATGTGAGTTGCAATTTGAGTCTTCCAATCTGTGTGCGAACCACAACATCAATTTTTGTGAGCCCTGAATGGTAACCTAAACGACTTTATGAGGATTTGTGTTCTTCATGAAAGTTGTATATATTGATGTTAGGATTCTAATGGAGTTGGGATCACTTAGAAAGGATATGTATATCTCGAGTTATGGTTAAATTATTAACTGAATGTCATAGATATTGTGATGTGTGTGAAGAATTATGTGAAATTTGTGATCTATGATGTTGATAACTTAATGATAGGTACCTAGCATGTGAGGATGATATTGCATGGATTGTTATTGACATGTGATGATGTTATATAATGGAGATGCATTAATTATGAGTTACGTGGGATGCATGAGTTGCATGAGACTTATGAGTTGCATGTGGTGCTTGAGAAGCCAGACGTGGCTATATTGCATTGGACCCTGGGCCCAGAGAGGGGTTGAGACAGGGGGGACCATGACGGGAGGCATTCCATGCATGGGCCGTTGGGTGTTTAACTGCGCAGCTCACTGGCCACAGAGGGTTTAACGGTGGGTGGATTGCCTTTGCACGGGCCGCTGGGTGTTTAACCGTGCAACATACCGGCCCTGGGAGGGTGTGAGAACGGTATGCCCGCATTGGCAACAACTAAGGGAATTGACGAGGTACGCCCATTGTGCGGAGTGCCAAGTTGAGACTCTTAGGAGAGGAGATGTGTATGAGCATATAGTGAGCATGTGTATGAAAGCTTGTATGATTGAAAAAAAATGATGTTTGGTAATTATATGAGATGTATTTGTTGTTTATAGTTAATGATGATATTTTGGTGCACGGTGTGGGGTGGGAATTGGGTAGCTCTATGTTCATATATGATGTTATCTATCTCTCACCGTCCTGTTTTTATGTGGTTTTCTTTTAGGTGAAGATGAAGGCACTCATAGTGTTGAGTTCTAAAGGGAAAGGGTTCTGCTCTGATAGGATGTGACATTGGGGCATGAATTTAGGATGCTTTAGTTATGAATTGTTATTTGTCGTTTGAGGAGACTTATTTTTAGGAGTTTTATATTCACCTTATATTTGTAAATTCTGGATCCCTTTCATTTTTCTTTAGAGACCTTGATAATTTTCTTTTAAGAGTAAAACTTTATTATTATTATTATTATTTCTATTTATTTCAAGACTTGTGAACCTATGAGTTTTTATTAAAATATGTGGACCCTTCTTGATGTTATATTTATTGAATTATTCTTATTGTTGTTACTTATCTATTATGGGGTAGAAGGGTGTCACATTTAGTGGTATCAGAGCAGGTCGATCCAATCGGCCGTGAGTTATGAGTCTACTATGCTTGTTTGGTAGATGAATGATGGAATATGTTTTGCTTTATGATGAGGATAATGATGATGATGATGATGTTTCCCTTGTGTTGTTAGTGTTGTGCTTACACTTATATTGTTTTCTCAGAATTTGGCTGAAAGACATGATATAGCTTAGTTGAGGCTATTCATGATTACTTATTTGTTTTAATACTTATTGCTTACGTAAGAAGTAGTGGTTGAGTGGTATCGCTCGTATTGCAAGCATATGTGCCAGTAGTAGTGGACGAAGCCTTGCTAATCAACTAGAAATTATTGGGACCTTAGATTTGGGTGAGACATTGATTTGTCGAGAGTTTACGGTTAATGGAGTTTCTAGAATCTATAGTTGTAGCGATTGAATCCAAGGAGGTTGTATATGAGAATTGGAGTTTTGGTATCCTTGATGAGAGATTGAAATGTTGGTAATTCCCTTGAGTGTTGGTGTTGGCATGTTTACCGTTTATGGTTTAGGTAGCATGTGAGTTTTATTTTCTAAGTTTGTTGTGCTAAATATGTGAGTTGTTTGGTTTAGGATTGTAGTGAGAAGCTTGAATATGAAGTTGAGGTGTGAGTTTGGAAGGGTTGATGTATTTTTGTGGCCTTAGATATATTGATATACTATTGCTGTTTGGTGTAGAGGATATTTTCGCTGCAGTTTTGTTGTGCCATTATGACTACCATATTGACAGATTTAGATTTTATGATCTTCATAAAAGTTGTAGCCTTAGACGTTATCTTTCCAATGGAATTGGAATCAGGTAAAACGGAGGTCTAGAACTCCAGTTATAGCTACTTTGGTGATCAAAGGTCTAGCTGTAAGCGCCGAATATATCTGCTGCGGTTTTTGAAATTTTTAGCTAAGAAGAGGATCTTTTAGAATTTTATGTCTTCATAAGAGTTTTAACTTATTGTCTTAGCTTTCTTTTGAGATAGGTTTGAGATCATTTGGATGAGTATAACTCTCTAGGTATCATTTTCTTTGATCATTATTGAAGGGATATGTATGGTGTCATGATATTTTTGAATCGTTAGACAATGCAAGGATAAAAATTGATTTTTGTCATGATTCTAAGATGTTAGGTGGATTGAGAGGTTGTTTAAGATTGTATGATGTTATGTGGTAAAGTTGATTCATGCTTTATGGTGTAAACGATGATTGATTCGTATATGCTTAGGGATAGTATATATGAAGATTTTAAAGTAGGTATTCTAATATGATTTGATATGCATGTATGTATATATGAGGATAGATGACTTTATGGATCAATTAGTGGATGTTTGTGTATTAATGAGATTGATCTTAGGATGTGATATCACCATATTAAGAGTTAAGTGTGAAGATATATCCAAGATAAATTTAGGATAGATTATCTAAGTATGATTTTTGACTGTATGAGATGAGTGTTCTAGGCCATGTAATTTTCTTGCGGAGGTATAACGTAGATCTATCTAAGATAGAAGTTGTGCTTAAGTGAGAGATACATGAGTCTATTAGCGAGGTTATGAGTTTCTTGGATTAGCTCATTGTTGTTGGATATTTATTGAGTAACTTTCTAAGATAGCATTACCTTTGAACATATTGAGTAAGAAGAGTGTTATTTTTGTGTGAGATAGTAAGTGTGATAGTAGTTTCCAAATTCTTAAGGAAAGATCGACTAGTGCGCTAGTGTGAGCATTGGCCGATCTTAGTAAGCCTTTTGTGATATATAGTTATGCTTCTAAAGATATGTTTGGGAGGAGTATTGTGACAAGAAGGAAAGGTAGTAGGTTATGATTTTAGGCAATTGAAAATTCATGAGAGGAATTTTCTTATCTATGACCTTGAGTTAGTAGCTTTAATATTTATACTAAGATTTGGAGACATTATGTATATGATTCTAAGCTTGAAGTATTTTTTGATCGTTAGAGCCTTAATTATCTGTTGACTGAGTAGTTAATTATGTGACTAAAGAGATAGTTTAATTTCTAGAGGACTAATATTTCAAACTTAGTTGTTAATTGAGTAAAGCTATTGTGGTGACCGATGTTTTGTGTAGGAAACCTTTATATTTATCTTCCCTTATGATTAGAGAGATGAATCCTTTTGGCTCAAATTAGAGATTTAAGTTTGGCTTATAAGGTTACTCTTAGTAGTGTGAGACTAAGTATGACTTGAGTAACGAATGGATTGTTGAAGAAAATTGGAGAAGCACAATTTTGGTGACAAGATATGAGGCTATAGGATAAGGTGATGGATAAGAGTTTGACTTGGGTGTAGATGGAGTGGTGAAATTAGAGATCTGATATGTATACCTAGTGAACTTACGCTTAGGTGCTTAATCTTTAGAGATGATCATAGAAGTAAAACCAATGTTGTAGCAGATGCCTTGATTATGATAACCTCTGGTATATCGTTTATGATGATTTAAGGGTTGGATTTGATTGAAGAATTTAGAGACTTATGCTTTGTGTGTGAGATTATCCTTAGGAGCATTGAATTGATTATGTTGAAAGTGACTAGTGAATTAATGGATGAGATTAGAGAAGCCTAGGAGTTAGAGCCTTTCTTAGAGAACCAAGTGGAAAAGATTGGTAGGAGTGTAGATAATTTTTTTGAGTAGAATCGATGTTATTTTGAGGTGCAAGAACAAATTTGGGTGCTTAGTAACCTTCAATTAAGAAAGATGATTTTAGAGGAAGGACATTCATTTAGGAGCTACTGAGATGTATCGGGACCTTAGGAGGATGTATCAGAGTGGTGCAGCGGAAGCATGGTGGCCTAAGGTGAAGAGAGGAGTAGAGAAATTGTATGCTCGTGTTTAGTATGCAAGAAGTCTTTTGGAATTTTGTAGCACTTAGACGTCCCATTTTGGAACTGTAATGGTGAGTGGATAGACCTTAATTGTAGGTTTTTCTGAGATACTTAAGAGATCGATTCTATTTGTGTTTTAGTGGATAGACTCGCCAAGTTTACTTGTTTTACCTTTAGATATCCTTTGGTGAAATTGATAGAGTTGTACATCAATAAGGTAGTGAGGTTGCATAAGGATTAGAAAGTAAGAAGAGAGAAGTCTACCATTACAAAAATTTCGGGGACGAAATTTCTTAAAGGAGGGGAGTATTGTAACACCCCAATTTTCAAAAAGGTTATTATTATTATTATTATTATTATTATTAGATGGTATTTGGTCATAATTATTTTAATAATTATAGAGGAATATTATTTTGTACGTTTTAAATAATTATTATTTTGGACAATTATTTTGTACGTATTAAATAAGTATTTTTATTAGCATTTTTAAATAAATATTTATATGTTTTAAGAGAAGGTTGATTTTATATGATATTTTGTTATTGAAATTATATTATTATATTTAGGGTCAGAAATATATTATTATTATAGAGAAAAAAATATTTTATAATATACATGTATTTATTTTATTTAATTATTTTGAGGAAAATTAGAAGTGGGTTAGAAGAGAAGGAAAATGGGTTGGGTTGACCCAGTCCAATGGATTAATTTTAAGAAAGGAGTCAGGTGGTGTTAACCCTATCTGCCTCATTTGCGTTCTGAAGGGTTAGGGAAAAAAGAGGAGAAACAAAGAGCTCTAAGGAAGAGTACTCAGGAACGATCTTAGATCACACCAAGACCATTCATCTTCTGCTCATCCAGGTACGGGGGAGATGAGTTTCTTCATATGTGAATATAGGGGTGTTCGGGTAGTGAGGGCAATCCCTAAGTCCCTCTAGGAACTCTATTTAAAATTCTGAACGATTATCTGTGAAATCGATGTTCTAAATTCTTAATTCATTTGGAAGAACTTATTTCTTGAATTGTCTTTGAATTCCATTGGGGCTTTCTTGTTAATTCTTTACCCTTAAATTTGATGACTTGAATTTTATGTGTTAAAGAAGAGTTTAGATTTTTTTTTTGTAAAACCAATGGAAACCAATTTTTGAGGTATGAGATGTGTATGGATTGATTTGGAACGTATGAAGAATATAAATGGAGTTAAACTGAACCAATGGGTGTAGAAGTAGTGAAAATTGGTAAAAACCTTGTTGAAACTCGTAAAACGCAAGTTTAATTTCACAGAGGGGAGTCTGGGCAGAGATTTGGGCGCTCAGCGCCAGTTTTGGGCGTCGGGCGTCGGGACCCCGACATACGTTTATAATTTTGCGATATCTTTCTTTGTAGTTATCCAAATCGAGTGCCGTTTGTTTTGTTAGAAACTAGACATCTGGGGATACCATTTAGAAACAAGAATCGTGTAAAAATATTAATATTTGATCAAGTTATGTGAGTTGAAATGTGAGCCTTCCAATCTGTGTGCGAACCACAACATCAATTTTTGTGAGCCCTGAATGGTAACCTAAACGAATTTATTAGGATTTGTGTTCTTCATGAAAGTTGTAGATATTGATGTTAGGATTCTAATGGAGTTGGGATCACTTAGAAAGGATATGTATATCTCGAGTTATGGTTAAATTATTAACTGAATGTCATAGATATTGTGATGTGTGTGAAGAATTATGTGAAATTTGTGATCTATGATGTTGATAACTTAATGATAGGTACCTAGCATGTGAGGATGATATTGCATGGATTGTTATTGACATGTGATGATGTTATATAATGGAGATGCATTAATTATGAGTTACGTGGGATGCATGAGTTGCATGAGACTTATGAGTTGCATGTGGTGCTTGAGAAGCCAGACGTGGCTATATTGCATTGGACCCTGGGCCCAGAGAGGGGTTGAGACAGGGGGGACCATGACGGGAGGCATTCCATGCGTGGGCCGTTGGGTGTTTAACTGCGCAGCTCACTGGCCACAGAGGGTTTAACGGTGGGTGGATTGCCTTTGCACGGGCCGCTGGGTGTTTAACCGTGCAACATACCGGCCCTGGGAGGGTGTGAGAACGGTATGCCCGCATTGGCAACAACTAAGGGAATTGACGAGGTACGCCCATTGTGCGGAGTGCCAAGTTGAGACTCTTAGGAGAGGAGATGTGTATGAGCATATAGTGAGCATGTGTATGAAAGCTTGTATGATTGAAAAAAAATGATGTTTGGTAATTATATGAGATGTATTTGTTGTTTATAGTTAATGATGATATTTTGGTGCACGATGTGGGGTGGGAATTGGGTAGCTCTATGTTTATATATGATGTTATCTATCTCTCACCGTCCTGTTTTTATGTGGTTTTCTTTTAGGTGAAGATGAAGGCACTCATAGTGTTGAGTTCTAAAGGGAAAGGGTTCTGCTCTGATAGGATGTGACATTGGGGCATGAATTTAGGATGCTTTAGTTATGAATTGTTATTTGTCGTTTGAGGAGACTTATTTTTAGGAGTTTTATATTCACCTTATATTTGTAAATTCTGGATTCCTTTCATTTTTCTTTAGAGACCTTGATAATTTTCTTTTAAGAGTAAAACTTTATTATTATTATTATTATTATTTCTATTTATTTCAAGACTTGTGAACCTATGAGTTTTTATTAAAATATGTGGACCCTTCTTGATGTTATATTTATTGAATTATTCTTATTGTTGTTACTTATCTATTATGGGGTAGAAGGGTGTCACAGCCAGAACGCATTTATAGGCAGCAGGATTTGGCCAGAACGGCCCATTCCGAATCCGGAACGGCCCGTTATGGGCACATAGAACATGTACAAAAGCCTCTCCCAGAACGACCCGTTCCAAAACCAGAACGGCCCATTCTGAGTCAATACTTTGTTCTGTTAACCCACATCCGGAACGGCCCGTTCCCAAATTGGAACGGCCCGTTCTGGGTTGAAATTTTACCCATGCATGCTCGAGTTGGAACAACCCGTTCCTAAAGTGGAACGGCCCGTTCCGGGTCTATGAAAATCCAAAATTACTAATTAATAAATAAATAAATAACATATATATATATATATATATCAAATTAAAATAAAATATTAATACAATTTAAAACATGATTTTCTTCAAATAATAATTATAACAAAATGATGGAATCATGCCTAGGAAGGCAAGGGGTGACACATTGAAGGAGCCAAGAGGAGTTGGCTAGACATGAAGGTTTGGGCTAGTCAAGGCCTAATGGGCCCGATGGGCCTGGAAGGCCCAATTTGAGCTCCACATGGGCCATCTCTTGATAAATCCATTTTCTTATATTTTGTACATGTTCTATTAGTATAGGTTTCACATATTTTGGTCTTGTATTTTGTACCACATAGATTAACATTTTTTGGCCTTAGGCTTATTGGGCCTGTTTTTGGGCTTTGTGGGCCTTTGGGCTTTTGGTACCCAATATTGGGCTCATTTTGTTTCTTTTATTATTTCCTAATGTTTGTATATGTTTGGCCATTGTATTTAGGCCATTAGCATAGGAATATTGAAGGAATACTAAAATAGACCAAGAAGCTAAAATCTAGGTTTCATTTAGTAGTCATTTGAGATGCATTTGGATCACATGTTTCTTGCCAAGCATGGCTGAACATGTGCAGCTCCAAATACACCTTAAATGTCCCCTAAATGACATTTAGATGCATGGCAGCCCCATATTCACGGACTAAGCACATGGAGCCTTGAATTTGAATTCAAATTTCCATTTTGAAATTTGAATTTTTGGCTCCAATATTGGCTAGTGAAGTTGGTGCCACCTAGCTTGCTTCTAGGATCTATAAGTGCTTGTTCCTCACTCTTTGTAAACACTTTTGAACATTTGAGAAATAAATCTTCAGATTTCTCTCCCAAAAGTCTCTCCTAAAAACCACAGAGAATTCTCTCTTTAGGTTTCTACCAAAGGTGTTTCAACCTTTGCTTGGTTCCTCAAGCTTCTACCTCAAGCTAAGGAGTAACCGAATCCCTTCCTTGCTTCAACCTCCATTGAAGGTTCCTTCATGGAGATCCAAGCCTTATTTTAAAGGTTTCCTCAAGAGTATTTCGGTCCTTGCATGGAAAGCTTGGAAGAACATTCATCTTCTCCAAGTGCTTCCATCACAAAATATCATAATTAATAATATTATACAAAATAATTTTCATAAATGATTATTATTAAAAACCTTTAAAATTTCAATCAAACCCATTTAATTAATCAAAATAATTATAAGAAAACAATCTTCATAAATACAAAAATAAATAATAATTATTCGTAGTATTAGTAGAAAAATTCGGGGTGTTACAATTCTCCCCTCCTTTTAAAAATTTCGTCCCCGAAATTTCCTGAAGCAAATAAAAATGGATATGTCTCCTGCATTTGACTTTCTAGTGTTCCACCTTAGACTTCTGGAATACTACACACGAGTCCACAACTTCCCCTACTCCTCTCTTCACCTTAGACCACCACGCTTCCGCTACGCCACTCTCATACATCCTTCTAAGGTCCTAATCCATCTGAATAGCTCCTAAGTGAATACTAAGAGTACTCTTATTGCCTTCTTCTAAGATCCTCTTCCTTAATTCGGGATTGTTAGGCACATAGATTCTATCTTGAAACCACGAAACACCATCAACTTCCACTTGAAAAGGGCTATCTATACCCTTACCAATCCTCTCCACTTGGTTCACTAAGAAAGGATCTAACTCTTAAGCTCCTCTAATCTCATCCATTAATTCACTAGTTACCTTCGACATACTCAATTCAATGTTTCTAAGGGTAAGCTCACAAATCAAGCTTAAATCTCTAAACTCTTCAATCAAATTTAACCTTTAAATCATCAAAACGATAGATGAAAGATCATCCTACTCAAGGCATCTATCACCACATTGCCTTTACCTAGATAGCAACTGAGATTAAAATCCTAGTCCTTAAGAAATTCCAACTATCTCCTTTGGTCAAAAGATATTTAAGACTCTAACAATCACTAAATACCTCAAGCTTAGAATCATATAGGTAGTGTCTCCAAATCTTAATGTAATATCATAACCACTAACTCATAGATAAGGTAGTTCCTCTCATGAATTTTTAATTGCCTAGAAACATAAGCTACTACCTTTCCTTCTTACATCAACACTGCATACAAATTCATCATATAAGTACTACTATATACCACAAAAGGCTTACTAAAATCCAATAATATTAACACTAGTCAATCTTGCCTTAAGAGTTGGAACTACTCTCATACTTACTATCCCACATAAAGACAATACTCCTCCTAGTGAATGTAGTTAAGGGCAATGCTATCTTAGAAATTCTTTCAATAAATCTCCAATAATAATAACCTCATAAAACTCTTATCCTCACTAACTGGCTTAGATATCTCCCCACTTAAACACGACTTCTACTTGAGACAGATCCATGTTTACCTCAACTGGAATTTACAGGAACTAGAAAACTTATCTCATACAATCAAAAAATAAAATAAAATAAGATAAAATAAAATAGTAATACTTAGATAACTTAACATACAACCGTCTTGGATATATCTCCACCCTCAACTACAATATGATCATATCACACCCTAAGATCAATCTCACTAACCACACGACATTCACCAATTGATCCTTATGGTCATCTATGCACATATCAACATACATGCATATTAAATCATATTAGAATACCTACTTTAAACCTTCATATATACCATCCATAAGCATGTACATGAACAACCTTTACCACATAGCATCATACAACCTTAAACAACCTCTCAATCCACATGAAAACACCCCAAAACATCTTAACAAAATCAATTCTTATCCTTGAATTTCCTACTAACCCGAAAACATTATTACAACCTACTTCTCCTTCAACAACTATCAAAGAAAACAACACATAGAGAGTTCTACTCATCCACGTGATCTCAACCTATCACCAAAGAAAGCTAAGTGAATAAGCTACAACTCTTAGAGAGACATGAGATTTTAAAAGGATCATCTTCTTGGCTAAAATTTCAAAATCCACAACAGATATATTCAATGCTTACAACTAGACCTTTCATCACCAAAGTAGCTATAACTGGAGTGCAAACATCCCCTACACAATAACGCGTGAACATCTAGGCCACAAAATACCTCAATCCTTCCAACTTACTCCTTTCCACCTCAAATTCATATCAAAGTTTTCCACTACAAATCTAAATCAAACAACTCACATATTCAGTACAAAAGGCTTAGAAAATAAAATTCACATGCTACCTAAACCATAAAAGGTCAACATGCAACCATCAAACTCTAGAAATCATCAACACTTCAATCTCTCCTTAAGAATACCAAAACTCCAATTCTCAACATACATCATCCTTGGATTCACAATCAATTCATTCCATCATTCATCTACCAAACAAGCATAGTAGACTCATAACTCATGGCCGATTGGATCGACCTACTCTAATACCACTTAATTTGACACCCTTTACCCCAACATATATATATATATATACAATAACAAAAAGAAATATCTTATTGGATAAAAAAAAATATTTAAAATTGAAATGACAATTCCAATAATCATGTGAGTAAAGAATTCACATTCATGTACTTAACCCAAATAGCAAACAAAATTACAAAGAATAAAAATTAAATTTTCCAAAATATATACTTTAATGAAACACAAACAACATCATATTCTAATTCTATCTATGTCCCGATGTCACATGTCCTATCAGAGCAAAATCCCACATAGAAGCCTAAGCTCCATCGTCCATATCCTCAGTCTCATGCTGCTGATGGTCTCCTATATATCAAACAAGAGAAACAACACAAAAGAAGGGAGTGAGAAACATCTCACTCTAGCTCACGGTGTAGGAACGCACACTGGATAGCCAAACACAAACAATACAGTTACCTCATAGATCAATCAACAACAATAGCTTATCCAATCGTCCAAGTCATACAAATAGTAATTTATCATCACTTAATAATAAGAATGCACATGCATGGACACAGACTACATATTATCATGCATGTGGCGCCAGTAAAACATCACATGGCATATTGCCCCTAGCAATACATGAAGAGTAGTCTAGGAGTACATGTCGGGTCACACCCTCTACGCACTCTCACTAGAAGGATATACTATTAGAGTCTCATTGGGATAGCTAAGCCGCACAAGATACATCCCATGCACACAATGGGCGAGACTAGGACTTCCAAACCAAGCTATCCCCAAGGACTAATCCCCAAAGCTTTTACACTAGGGGGCCTTCTCTGGCGGTGTATTCCATGTCGTACCCTTAAAAATATTTATGCACATGATGCATGTCAATCAAGGCTCTATGCATTCTCATATCACATTATTATTATCACATCTTCATATCTCATGTCTCAATCACATTTCACATTACATCATCATATCACATTATCACATTATCTCATCATATTTACAAAGCCTCCATAGAGCACTTTAATTTATATCAAAACTTGTTTATTTATAAAATTAAATACATATTTTTACATCTCATCAAACAAGGAATGTAACAAAATAATCAGAAATCAAAACAGAAAATATTCATATTTTGCCTATTTTTCATAGGGTTTCCCGCAAGAACTCATAGAGCACTCTAAATCATATCAAAACATATTTATTTTCAAAATTAATCATATATTTACACATTACATTCAACAAGGAATACAATAGAGCAATTAGATAGCAAAACAGAAAACATTCCTATTTTGCCTGTTTCTCATAGGGTTCCCACAGGAACCCACAGAGCACTTTAATTCATACAATAAACATTTAAAACAATACAATTCACTCATACAATTACCTCTTCAAACCATCTTCTCTTACAATCACCAATGCATTCCCTTAGGGTTTCCCATAGGAAACCATAGAGATCTCAATTCATATAATTAATTACATATAAGAAAATAATAGGCAAAATAGATACAATTGGAGAAAACCCCTCATACATAAGCATACAAAAAATACAAAAAAACATAGGATTGGGGGCCAATCCACCTACCCAACAGATATTCCCACACCCAAAGCGAGGTTTCTCACTCCCCCTTACCTGGATAAATAGGGGTTGAAACTGAAGCAGGAACTCCTCCTCTGGGTTTCCCTTGGTCTCCAGAAAGTGTAGAAGAAAACGGTTAAAAGTGAAAAAATGTATTTTCCTGGAGTGCCGGAACGCATTTATAGGCAGCAGGATTTGGCTAGAACGGCCCATTCCGAATCCAGAACGGCCCGTTCTGGGCACATAGAACATGTACAAGAGTCTCTCCCAGAACGACTCGTTCCAAAACCAGAACGGTCCGTTCTGAGTCAATACTTTGTTCTGTTAACCCACATCCGGAACAACCCTTTCCCAAATTGTAACGGCCCGTTTTGGGTTGAAATTTTACCCATGCATGCTCGAGTTGGAACGACCTGTTTCCAAAGTGGAACGGCCCGTTCCGGGGTTATGAAAATCCAAAATTACTAATTAATAAATAAATAAATAACATATATATATATATATATATATATCAAATTAAAATAAAATATTAATACAATTTAAAACATGATTTTCTTCAAATAATAATTATAACAAAATATCATAATTAATAATATTATATAAAATAATTTTCATAAATGATTATTATTAAAAACCTTTAAAACTTCAATCAAACCCATTTAATTAATCAAAATAATTATAAGGAAACAATCTTCATAAATACAAAAATAAATAATAATTATTCGTAGTATTAGTAGAAAAATTCGGGGTGTTACATCTTGTAGTGATATGATGATGAATGTATGTGTTATATATATATATATATATATATATATATATATATATATATATATATATATATATATATATATATATATATATATATATATATATATATATATTTGTGTGTGTGTGTGTGCCTGATGAGTGATGATTATTATCTTAGTGGATGATAATTGATGTGGATGAGTAAAGATGTGCCTAATGAATGATTATTTCTATCTTGATTGTAGACACCTAATTTCGTCCGGGCATGCAAGTATGGAAATGGACTTTCAACATGGCAAAGGAGCTCCCAAAGGCCTAAAGACAGTGCTAGAGAAGGCCAAACAAAACATCCAAGGATCCAAAACATAAGTGCCAGAATTAGTAGCCTAGAATGGGTCATTTCAAGCTTAAAACAAGGCATGTAATCCTAGGTCAGAACACCCCGTTCTGGCCTGGGCTATTATGGGTAAAATTCAAATCCAGAATGGACTATTTCACTTTAGAAATGGGTCGTTCTAAATTCAATTTTTACACGTAATAGAAATGTCCAGAACGACCCGTTCCAAAATTAGAATGGCCCATTCTGGTGGATTTTCGTGCCTATAAATAATAGGCTCAGGCACAGTGCTTAGAGGGGAAAAAATTGCCTTATAGAGTTTCATAAAGTTCGAAATTCTCTATCTCCCTCCTTTGTATTTCTTGAGAGTTGTGAGACATATTGTAGTGTATAAGGCAGCCAAAAAGTGCCTCAAGTATTCCACATTTGAAGAACACTTTATAAGAGCCTGTTCAAGAGGTATTTCCATCAATCTTCTTCTCCATCCTCTACTTCTTTTATTGAAAATATTGCTATAACTAATAAAACCAACCACATATAGACATCTTAGGGTAAATCGTGTAATTTAAATTTAAGTATGTAAATAACCATTAATAAAGAGAACCAAATATTTAAACCATTATTATCTATCGCGCTAGTTTCATCATAAGGGTACCGATTTAGGACGTTGTAGGATGCCTAACACCTTTTTTGAAACCCTTTTTCTTTTTCCGATGTTTTGAGTAAAACATCGGTGCGTGACTCCTATGAACCATTTTTCAAAATCATGAATTAGGGATTAGTTTGGTTTTTGGGCATTCCCTAATTGGTGGGATTTTCAATTGCAAGCCTAAACCATATGTGAGTAAGATCGAAATTTTTCAGGTTTCGACATTGATGAATGATAATTCATATGGATAAGTATATATGTGCTTAATGAATGATGATTTCTATTTTGATGGATGATAATTGATGTGGATGAGTATAGATGTTAAAGAATGAAGGATGATATGATGATCATGATGAAATTATATATAAGCATTTGCATGGTTGTGACATGCATCATATGTGCATGATTCTGTGATTTTGGTGGGAACCTGTTATGTGGTTTTGGTGGGAACCTGTTTCTATGGTTTTGGTGGGAACCTATTGGTGTTCTGGTGAGAGCACTTTTGTGTTGGTAGCCTAAGGTTAACTTAGGACTTAGGTACCAACTGTATATTCTTGATGATGATGGTCGGGTACCCTATGCATTTAGATGTAGGTGCACATCGTATTGCATTTTTGTGTACGTGTTGATGGATGAAATTGATGTTATCTATAATTGAAGTTGAAGTGTGAATTATGATTATTATAGTTTGAAGTATGAATTGTGATTACTATAGTTTGAAGTATGAGTTGTTGTTATTATATTTCGAAGTATTAATTGTTGTCATATTTGTTTATCGTGAAGGGATGGGATGCTGAAAGTTGCGACCCATTCCCTATAGAGTAAAATTGTTCTCACTCCTTGTTTGTTGTGAGTGTATTATTTTTGTATGTTTTGCAAACGAGGATCCTCAGTACTAAGAGGGGCAAGGAGAGGTCTAGGTGTGTGTAGAACTCTAATGTCAATGTAACATCGAGGATTTAGAGTAGTTTAGAGATTATATTACTTCTTTGTTATTTCAGTATTTTTGAGTTACAATTTATTTACTAGTACTCTGTTTATTTACTTTCCAATGAACTGGATTATTCTATATATGATTTCTATGAGGATGTATTTGAGGGTTTAAATGTATTTTAATTGGTATCATCCTTGGGAGTATGTGGGTGTCACAATCAATATTTAAATAATGGTTGGTGTATCTAGAGTTGTTAATATTATTACTGAATTTCTGTAGAATACTAGTAAAGACCCAATAAATTATCAAAAAAACTTAATTAAACTGATTATATATATAAAAGAGGAGGGATCCATTTGCTCTAAGAATAAGTCTACTTTGACTTATTTCATTCAATAACTAATTCTATATCAAATTTTAATGATCCAACCATAAAATTAAAAGTTCTTAATATATAAATTAAGTGTGCCAATTTTTTAAAATTTTGAACACTTTTTAATACTTTGTTTAATTAAAATCGATAAATAGTCATAATAACATTTTATACATTCATTTAAATTAATGAATATCAAATAATTTTTAATTTTTGAAAAATTGTAAACTTGATCTACGTATTAAAAACATTTAATCCAACGGTTAGAAAATTGAAATTTGATGTAAAATATAAATTATTGAGTAGAGTAAATATAGGTAGACTTACTCTTAGGGGACATTTGGTAAGGGTGAAGCTTTCTCACACCCAAGAATCATGATTTCTAGGAATTACAAATCCTGAGAATCATGATTCATGAGAATAGGTAAAAATATGTTTGGTTACTCATAAAAGTTATTGGGAATATTCATACATGATTATCAAAAATTAAATATTTTCATATTTGTTACAATTATATTCCTAGGTTTATAAATATTTTTTTTCAAAAATATCTTTTATTAAAATAAACTCATTATATATTTATTTACTTAAACCTTGTTACAAATATGATATGAAACTACTTTAAAAAGTTGAAAATTTATTAAAATTATTTAAATACAGAATTCAACAAAAAAATAAATAAAGAAAATGCTACATTATAATTAAGAAGAATAAAAATATATAATTTTATTTCATTCAAATAAAAAAAATTAAAAAATAATAATAAGTGTTAACAAATACCATTAAAATATAAAAAAAAAAAATATTTTAATAATATTATTAAAATTGATAAGATCAAAAAATAATGAGATACAAGAAAGAGAAAGAAAGAGAGAAATAGAGATATGGGAGGGAGAGTGAGAAGGGAAGGGGAGAGCGACGGGGAAAGGTAGAGCCGCTATAGTCACCTTGAAAATAGATCGAGTCGGGGCAAAAAAAATGAAAAAATTCATAATGGGCCCAAAAATGTAACATGTCCCACTTTCGACCTAGCTCACTTGGGTTGAGCTTGTGGTGGGCCGGGTTATCCACCTAATTCACTTACTATCCTATCAACCCAACCCACTAACAACCCACTTAATTATTTATTATTATATATGTATTATTTTAACAAGATATCATTTTTTATAGATAAAGTCAATGTTAAACAACATAAAATTGTTATAAATTTATCTACTCAAACCCCCAATAAAACTTAATATTGATGAATAATCACTCTTATGAAAGGATTTTTATTTTTTTGTTTACATTTTTTAATTTAAGTTTAATATTGTATGCATGATACTTAGTTTAATAATTTTTACTTTAGAATAGATTTTATTTTATATTAGAGTTTATTTAAAATTAATTTTTTTTTTAAAAAATTAGGTGGGTTGGTGGGCCGAGTCAGGTTAAAAAATTTTGGGCAAAAAAATTGGTGGGTCGAGCCGGATCAACCCACTTAAAAAGAGAGTTGAGGTGGGCTGGGTTAAATGGGTTGGGCTAACCCATTTTGATAGCTCTAGGGAAATGGAGAGAGAGAGAGGAAGAAAGGGGGGAGTGAGAGTGAGAGACAAAGAGAGGGGGAAAGAGAAATAAAAAGAGAGGGGGGAGTAAGAGTGAGAGAGAGAGAGAGAGAGAAAGAGAGGGAGAAAAAAAATAGAATGAGATGATTTTTTTATTTTAAAAATTGACATTATGATCATTTTATATACATAAAGTTTTTCCCCTAACTTGGAAAAGTTGAATTTCCATCCCTTATGAGAATTTTTTATGGAAAAATAAGATAAAAATGGTTCCAAAGAAACTATATTTCTAAAAATATTTATTTAAATAATTATCAAGCATGAAAAATTAAGATTTCAACTTTAGAATAACTGTATCTTTCCTCTAAATAAAATAATGACTAATAAATAATAAATTTTAACAACTAATATTTATTAAACACAAAAATATATAGTTTATAATTGATTTAGTAGTAATTATATTCTTATTATAACAAAATTATCAAGTTATTTTTTTTCAATGATAATGATGCAACGTATTTTAACTAATGTTCAATGTTTTGTTGGGAAAAACTTTTACGTGTTTGATAGTCTTATATAAAATGAAGGCTAAAACCCTAATTTGGTTCTTTATAATATTTTAAAGTTTCAATTTAGTCCCACCTGTCAAAAATGCTTGTAATATTTGTCATCCGTCTATCTCACACGACGTTTAGGAGTGTTCATGTGGAAAATAATTAAATTTTTTATTATTTAGTTAATTTCCAACGTGGATTTCTAATGTGGATTAACCTCTTCCTTTCCCAAAGTCACCGTGAGTCACGAGACAAAATTTTTGATGTTGTTAGGTCTTAGAAGAAGAAGAAGCTTCGTTCATTCATTTGCGATTGATTATGTAAGGGCGTATTCGTTCGCAATTGATGTGAAGAAGAAGAAGCCATGTTTGGGTCATGTTCACATCAGGTAAGTGTTGAGTTTAAGGTTTTTTTGGTTTCACGTTTAACTGAAGGGTCTTACTGGCGTGAGTGTGGGGCTAGGGCTGAGAGTGGGCCTGAGGTACAAGTTGTGTTTTGACGTTTATTGGATTGATTTTGCTTTTTGTGTGGTCCAAACAATGGGTTCCTGCCATTTTGTGGTGTCTTTTGGTTACTGCGTGAACTTTTGATGTTGTTGTGTGGTCCCAAAGAATGTATGATACACTTTGTCAGTTAAATAAAGTAAAAAAAAATGGTGTTGTGTGCATATATTGGCCTCCCACTGACTTGTACATTGTTGACCCACGTATAGATGCATATGTTGGCCCATTGATACAATGATACACTGATCCTAATTTATTTGCATATGTTGGCCCACTAATCTTCCCTTTTTTTACTATGTTGGGCCACTGGTGTGTTGGTTGTTATGTATGCATATATTATGTTATGAATATTTGGTTATTTCTATTAATTAATTTTGTTTGTATTAATTTTTAATTAATTATTTTTCTATAATTGAAAATATATATTACAATAGGTTAATATTAAAATATGTGTGTTTTGAATTTTTATAGGAGTTGCTTGATATTGATGAGTATTTTGAGGTAGTTGTCCATCATGGGGGAAAGTTTGTGAATAGAGGGAAGTTAAATTATGTGGGTCATGATTCAACATGCTCCTGTGACCATGATATTTGGTCTTATTATGGAATATTGGATATTTTAAGGGAAATGAGATATATTATAGTCGAACATGCAACATCTCAACCTGAAATTATACAAACTTTACCATCACCTACTATTGTAAAAAATGATGGGCATGTGCCTAATGATAGTGGGCTTGGAAATGATAGGTTTATGATAGATGACAGTGGGAAGGGGCATGTAGTTATTGATGATAGTGGGCCTAGGCCTTTTGTTGATGATGAGAATGGGATAGAGGCTAATGTTGGTGTTGATTGTGGGGTTGGGTGTGTTGCTAATGATGTGAGTGTGCCAAAGGGTGGTGTTGCTGATGAGTGTGGGGCTAGGGTTGAGAGTGGGCCCAGGGTTGTTGTTGCTAATGAAAGTGTGCCAAAGGGTGGTGTTGCTTATGAGTGTGGGGCTAGGGTTGAGAGTGGGCCTAGGGCTATTGTTGCTAATGAAAGTGTGTCTAAGGCTGTTGTGGGTAATGAAAGTGGGCCTAGGAAGGTGATGATGTTTGTGATGACAAACAAAGTGAGGATAGTTATTGCAGTTATCCTTCAGTACATTTGGATGATACCGATGAAGAAGAAATTTCAGATATTGATTTATTTAAGGTACTTGTTAAACCTAGACATAATGCTTCATTTGATAGGTTTGAAGGACCTTTGAAATTAAGTCAGGCTACTCATAGTGGTGAGTTATATATATTTAATCATTTTGAAATACCTGTACCTAAACAAGTACCTAAACAATAACCTAGCTGCAGCAGTAAGAAGTGAGGTAGGCCTAGGAAGATTGTTGAGCCTATTGTAGACCCTACAGTTGAGGCTATTGATGTTTTCGATAATGATGACTTATTCGAAGGTTATAAGTTTAGAGTAGATAAAAAAAACGCATTCAATGAGTAGGGGTATTTCTGATGAAGAATATGAATCGAAAGAATTATTAAGTGGGCTGGATGACACTAGTGATGAAGAAGATAGTGTTGGTTCACTACTAGAAAAATTAAAATTAGAAAGAGAATGAATCTATCACTAAATTTTATAAAATCTGTCACAAAACAAATTAGTGACGAAATGTGTGACACAACTGATTTTGTCACAAAAATTGGCGTCACAAAATATTTAGTGAGGGATAACTTCAATCCGTCACAATCAGTGACGAAATTAAGGCATCACAAATAATATATTTTTCGTCACTAATTTCTAATAATAAATGTTCATAAATTAATAAACTTTTGTCGCAATTTGTGACAACCTCTAAGTTCGTCGCAATTTGTGAGAGACTTGTTTATGTCACTAATAAATAATTTGTGAGGAATTAACTTCGTCACAAATTTGTGAAGGATATATGCCTCTTATTAACATCATAAGTTGAGAAGGATGTGTGTCCGTCACAAATTGTGATGAATAAAATTCATCACAAATTGTAATGAATAAAATCCGTCACAAATTGTGAACTATTGATCTTATTTAGTGAAGGACTTTTTTCGTAACTATTTGAAAAGAATATGTTTTTCTCCTCTAGTTGTGATATAATTTTTTAATTATGAATATAACAAATAAATTATTAATTAATCCAAAAAGTAGAATTTATTAATTGTCTATTTGTTTATAAAAAATTAACAAAATAAATAATTAAGAAAAATTTCTCAATTTTATAAAAGCATGTAACTAAACACCAATATAAGAAAGTCAAGCATACGATAGATATAAATAACACCAAATATAACAAAGTTAAGGGATTTAGCTGATCCCTAATGTATGATAAGTACTATAGTAAAACTTAAACATAACAAAGTATAAGTTTAAAGCATAGTAAATATTAATAATAGTAAAAGATAATGCATCCCTAAACATCTATGTCATGATCATCATCTAACTCATTATTATCAGATTGTATAGTTTTTGCATCATGTGTAAGAGGAGGTTGGGGAGGACGAGAAGATTGAGAAGCCAACCCAAGAGAAAACGTCTCCATAAATTGCTTCAGTTGCTCACGAACCAACCGAGATTTTTAGAGACGAAATTTAATCCATCACAAACTTCAATAAATGGTAATCCGTCATAAAAATTAAAATTCCCTCAAAAAATTCGTCACTATTAGTGACAATATTTCATTTGTCAAAAATATTAATTTTTCTAATAGTGGTTCAAGTAAGTTTCTATATTTTAAGATGCCTAGCAATATGGAGTATTATAAGTGGGAAGTGGGGTTGTATTTTTTTTAGTAGAGAACGGTTTAAAGAGGCAATTATAACATATGTTGTTCTTTCAGGGAGAAATTTAAAATTTAAAAAAAAAATGATAAAAGAAGGATAAGGGTCATATGCAAACAAGGATGTCCATGGGTAGCATATTGTGGCAAAGTACCTTATGAAGAAAGTTAGCAACTAAGAAAGATATTTGATAGACATACATGTAGTAGAAACCACAAGGTGACTTTCTTGAGTTCTAAGTGGTTAAGTGGGAAACTTAAAACTTCAATTAAGGAGAATCCAAAACTGAAATAGAATGATATTAGAGAAAAAGTGCAGAGGAAGTGGAATGCTACCATCTCTAAGGCCATGGCATGTAGAGCTAGGAAATATGCAAAAAAATATGTTGAAAGGTCTTTCATAGAACAATTCAAGAGGATCTATGACTACAGTCATGAGCTAATCAGATCTACTCCAAGTTCTACAATGAAGGTGAAGGTTGAGGGTAATGAAGAACATGAGAATAATGTTGCCAATAATGTTGAAAGGCCTAGTAGAGTACTTCCAACCTTTCAAAGAATTTATATATATTTTCAAGGTTACAAAAAAAGTTTCTTGAAGTGCAGACCCATAATAGGGTTAGATGGATTTTTTTGAAGGGTTATTATAGTGGCAAAATATTGGTAGCAATTGGAAGAGATCCAAATGACCAAATGTTGCCAATATGTTTTGTAGACGTTGAAAGTGAGACTAGAGATTCATGGGAGTGGTTTTTACAACTCCTAATTGCTGATCTTGGAGGATTTTCAGCTTTTGCCAGTTACACATTTATTTTTTATCAAAAAAAGGTATAATTTCATTTTCAATTACTACTTAAGTTGACAATTATTATATTTATTGATTCTCTGTGTTCTATTTATTTTTTAAGGGTTGTTGTTAGCAATCAATGAATTGTTGTCTGGTGTATGATGGAAATACTAGGAGAAGCGAAGGATGTTCTTCTCCTTGGATTTGCCTAGGCTTGGATCTCTTCAAAGGAGACTTGAATCCGCAGCTAAGAACACTTGAAGAAGGATGATTCTCGGTTGGAATAAGGCTTAAGCCTTGGATGGAAGCATCCAAGCTTAAGGTGCAAGGGAAAGCTCACTTCAAAGAGGAGGAAATCCTAGAAGGGTTCCTAAGGTGAAGCTTTCTCTCATGGTGACTCTTGAACGAAATTTGGCTGAATAAGCTCTCAAATTTCATTATTCTCAAAAGTGAATACAAAAATGTGAAGGGAGGACTTAAGTATGCACGGAAATGAAGCACATAGGCACCTAAACCAAAGCTACACAAATTGGCGCCTAAAGTTTGAATTCAAATTTGAAATTTGAATTCAAACTTTGGTGCACATGTGTAAGTCCGAAAATTTAGGTACCAAGGTGCATTTAGGTCTTATTTGAGAGTCATTTAGGGTTAATTTGAGTGTCACATGTTCAGCCACCAATGGTGCAAAACATGTGACTCAAATGTAACTTAAATGGCTTCCAAATTAAACCTAGTTTAACCTAATTAGCATACTTTAGTATTCCTTGTATTTTCCTATTCTAATGACCTAATTACATTGGTCAAACAATTACAATGGAAAGGAAAAATTACAAGAATGAAAATGAGCCCAATATTGGGTACCAAAAGCCCAAAAGCCCATGAAGCCCAAAACTAGGCCCAACAAGCCTAAAACCTAAAATGCTACTCTATGTGGTCCAAAATACAAGACTAAAATATATGATACCTATACTAACATGATGTATACAAAACATATGAAAATAGCTATAACAAAATATGGCCCATGAAAAGTTTAACTTGGGCCTTCCCAGGCCCATCAGGCCCATTGGGCCCTGACTGGCCCAAACCTTCATGTCTAGCCAACTCCTCTTGGCTCCTTCAATATGTCACCTCTTGCCTTCCTAGGCATGATTCCATCATCCCCTCCCTCTTGAAAAGGATTTGTCCTCAAATCACGAGGATGCATGGAATAAGAAACATCACCTACATACACAACAAACCATGTATAAGAGGTGACATGTTTATGATGAGAAAATGGATTATGGATCCTAAGAGGAGTCCTTATATCTAGCCTAAGAAAAAATAAACTATCAAAATTAGACTCCCTAAAAGTAGAAATAGGCTCCTCTCCTAAGCATAACCTAGAAGTAAAACCTAAGAATGTAATAACACTATGACTAAGACAATGAAAAGAATGATTTTTAAACACTACAATATCTTGCCTAAAATACCCTAAATGGTAGCCTAGGCTTTTCCTAAAATATAAAGAAAAGAATACTAGAAAACGTCCTAAACAATTTTGAATCATATTGTTTGGTAGATAAAATGTCTTGGAAAATCTTGAAAACTCATATAAACTATTTTTGTTTTGTAGGGAAGGGTGCAAATTAAGTTCAAATAAAGATGAACTTCCCATAAGATCAAAAATAGAATATGAAATATGACAAGATGTATCTATCAAACAATATATTCCAAAATTTGGGTGCTTTATTAGAAAAACTATGGTAGAAGGATTCCTAAAGAGAGGAAGGCTATCTTCCTTGGGCACCTCCAAGGAAGTAGCACAAGAAGTGGAACTAAATGTAGTCCACTCCTTCTTCACTACATCTTGAAGTTGAGATTCATTTTTCTTTAGAATGATTTGTTCTTGAATCTCTACTTCATGACTAGTGGTAAGATTAGGGTAAGAGTTAAGGTCTTTATTTATGAAGAGAGTATTTTGTAAATGATTTTTAGTGGTAGAACAACTCTCTTCACTCACAAGTCCTTTAGAGGAATTATTTTCCTCCTTACTCTTCCCTAAGAGCAATGCCTTTTTTCTTTCTTTTTCTCTTGTTTTTCTCAATTTTTCTTTTGCTAAAAGTTTTTCTCTCTTTTGTTTAATAATGTGAATTTCTTCCTCTAAAATTGCAATTTGTGCTTTTTTTTCAAGTTTTTCTTTTTCTTTTTTTAAAGCTTCTTGCTTTGTCCAAGGTGTTAGTGATTTAAGCCTTTGAGTAGAATGTGAAAAACCTTTTGGAGAGCTTAATTCACTACCACTTGAGAAATATTTTCTCATGATTAAACAAAAGAATTTTTTTTTTTTTTTTTGTATATGCTATGCAAAGAGTTATAAAATGTTTTTGGTATTTTCTAGGAATGAAAATAGCACTTGGAAGTCTAAGTGTACAAGTTGCACTATCAAGGGAGGTGAGCTACAAAGAGCCACTTAATAACCAGGCCTTTTCAAGTGGAAATCACTAAACTCCTTTGTGATACTTCCAATTTCCCAAAGCTTTTCACAAAATTTTGAATGCTTTTTCACAATTTGTTTGTTTTTGAGACTAAACTAAACGTGAGCAAGTAAATCTACACAAGTCTAGACGTTTCAAGGCAGCAAAATAAAGCAATTAAAAGACAAAGAACTTAAAGGAAACAATGTAAGCAACTAGTCGGATATCCTAAGTGGAAGCTTGAAACATATGAAATTTCCAAGCCACTTCCACTAGCACTACACGTGAGGATGCTAACAAGGAGTTAGATATACCTGACCAGCTTCTTAATACTCCCTCCAAACTTTACAAATTGATTTTAAAATACAAGAGAGATTGCAAAATTTAAACTAGCCTAGAAAGCAATAAATGGCGGTTTTGGTGACCAATTTAGTGACGGATTGTTGTGCAAATTTTCCAACACTTAATCAAGTGTTTAATCCGCCACTAATCCTTCAATATGATGCTACTGGACCTGCAAAAGAAACACAACAAAGAGGTTAATGGTGGCTGCCTCACAAGGTGAAAGGAATGGTCACTCAAGTGAAGGAAGTTTAGGAGAAGTTTTGGTCACTAAATTAGGTCAAATTTTTAGGTCTTAGTGTCCAAACTTTTCCTACTCTTTGTTGAGCAATGCTTGATCCTTGAGCAAGGATTTGAGGCCACTTCCAGCACAGGGAAATTATTGAAAGAAAACTAGACAAGCAATAAAGCACAATTTGGAAAGCTTATACCAAAAGTTAAGAGTAATATGTATATATGACAAGACTCAAAGAGGTTCAACAAGTAAAACTGGAAAATAAGACTCCAAATAAAGCTAGCACTCAGTTAGGAATGTTCTTAGATAGGTACTAGAGTAGATGAACAAAACAAAAAAAATTTTGAAAGCAATTGGATAAGTATAGCAAAAGTAGTAGTCAAAACAATAACAAGGAATCAAGTGATTTTTTTCACCAATGTACACCTCTCGGCTTTTTCACTTTAAAATGCTTTCTCTAATTTTTTTTTTAATTCTTTCTTTTTCTATATTCAAGTTAAGAGTCCAGAGAGTATATTTGCCTTTTGTTTCAAATTTTTCTAAGATTCCAAGCTATAGAAACCGTGACTACAAGTTAGACAAAAATTCAAATGAAAACAAGGAAACTAGTGCACTAGTTTTTAGGTTTTGTCTTGGATTCTTTTGTACACTTTTCTTCTTTGAATCTTTGTACTTTTCTTTTGATTTAGGCTCTGTTTTTGTCTCTATTTTCAGCCTATTTACTTTTTAAAATTTGAATCCAAAAGATAGTGCACTAGAAGCAAGATTAAGCACTTGAAATTTTGAGTCACAAAAATTTTTATAAGACTTTTCAATGGAAATGTGATTTGAAAACTTAAGACACAATGGAAACCTAACTCTAAAGAAACTTACTAGAACTAATAGCAAGTTATGAACACAATAAGGTAAAGAAAAAGCACATATAGGTAGGCACAAAATCAGCAATGACCGAGACCAATATGTAGACACAAAAATCAAAATAAAACTAGGTTAAACATGCTATTCAAGGAATTGGCAACATGTAAGGATTAAACACAAACTTCTAAGACAAAACATAGATTCAAAACCAAAATCTAAATGCAATGCATGAGGTCCAATCACGGACACATACAAGAATGGAGAGACTCAAAATAAAATCAAAATAGCACAAGCAAATAGTTCCTAAACAAGTTGATTGAGGAAGAAATTCAAAAACAATCAACCAATGGATCTATGGAACAAAAAATGATAAAAAGCATGTAGATCCGAAAAGAAACTCAAACAAGACACTTAGAACACAAAGAACACAAAAACAATCGGACCAAAACAAGATGAAGAACTTATCTCCTTGAAGACCTTGCTCTGATACCAAAAATGATGGAAATACTAGGAGAAGTGAAGGATGTTCTTCTCCTTGGATTTGCCTAGGCTTGGATCTCTTCAAAGGAGACTTGAATCCGCAGCTAAGAACACTTGAAGAAGGATGATTCTCGGTTGGAATAAGGCTTAAGCCTTGGATGGAAGCATCCAAGCTTAAGGTGCAAGGGAAAGCTCACTTCAAAGAGGAGGAAATCCTAGAAGGGTTCCTAAGGTGAAGCTTTCTCTCATGGTGACTCTTGAACGAAATTTGGCTGAATAAGCTCTCAAATTTCATTATTCTCAAAAGTGAATACAAAAATGTGAAGGGAGGACTTAAGTATGCACGGAAATGAAGCACATAGGCACCTAAACCAAAGCTACACAAATTGGCGCCTAAAGTTTGAATTCAAATTTGAAATTTGAATTCAAACTTTGGTGCACATGTGTAAGTCCGAAAATTTAGGTACCAAGGTGCATTTAGGTCTTATTTGAGAGTCATTTAGGGTTAATTTGAGTGTCACATGTTCAGCCACCAATGGTGCAAAACATGTGACTCAAATGTAACTTAAATGGCTTCCAAATTAAACCTAGTTTAACCTAATTAGCATACTTTAGTATTCCTTGTATTTTCCTATTCTAATGACCTAATTACATTGGTCAAACAATTACAATGGAAAGGAAAAATTACAAGAATGAAAATGAGCCCAATATTGGGTACCAAAAGCCCAAAAGCCCATGAAGCCCAAAACTAGGCCCAACAAGCCTAAAACCTAAAATGCTACTCTATGTGGTCCAAAATACAAGACCAAAATATATGATACCTATACTAACATGATGTATACAAAACATATGAAAATAGCTATAACAAAATATGGCCCATGAAAAGTTTAACTTGGGCCTTCCCAGGCCCATCAGGCCCATTGGGCCCTGACTAGCCCAAACCTTCATGTCTAGCCAACTCCTCTTGGCTCCTTCAATATGTCACCTCTTGCCTTCCTAGGCATGATTCCATCAGTGTAGATCAAAGGTTTTGTGTCAGACACCTCTACAATAATTTTAGGAAGAATTTTTCTGGGAAAAAATTAAAGGATTTGATATGGAAGGTAACTACAGCCACATGTCCTTAAGGAAAATAAGTGGATATAGGAGAAAGTGCAACAAGTGCAAAAGTTTTGGCTATAACAAATCTACCTGCAAGGAAAACCCAAGTAATACTCCAACACCAAATGAAGCACCTTATCCCACCCAACCCTCTTAACCCATCCAGTAAACTACCCCAACTTAATCTCTTGTTGGTCCCCAACAAGATACCAATCAAAACCAAAAAGGTTCCTACCATGAAATTTCTTTTATATCAACAATAGGTAAACACTCAATCAATTCACCATCAAAAACCAATTTCTACTCACTGAGGTGCCCACAATAACAACCATGCCCAAACACAAAAATTGCAAGGCAAATCATAGCATGAACATTACAAACCAATATCTGAACATACTCTCTCAACAATGGCTCTCCAGGGTGAGTGTTTCTCTCAAGTCCATTCATCATTTCTATGAACATAAGCATTGATATCATCTCTTCAGTACTACTCTTTGAGAGAAAATTAAGGATCACAAGGACTTTTTTTTTTAAGGTTGAGGGTTGACTGAGGCTTGGTTAACAAAGGAGTGTGGTTTTTCAAATTAACAGGGTTCAAACTCAAGAGAGTAAAATGAACATGAACCAAACACTCCATCTTGCTCACTCTAAATATTCAACTCCAACCAGATGTCTCAGCCCAAATTCTTCCTCTAATTACACACCCTCTTTCCTTAAGATTCTCTGCCTAGATTTCAAGAGGCCCCTCTCTCTTTTAAGACTATTTATACAGGTGCTTGCTTATTTTGCTTTTGATTTGATTCTTTGATTTTTTTGATTTTTTTTTTTTGATTTTTTTGTTTTTTTGTTTTTGATTTTTTTTTTAGTATATGATACTGATAGAATGAAACTAACAAGCACACTTGAATTTGAACAGTGAAAATGATGGAGGGGTGACTCTTCCCTTCAACTTTGCATTAGTTTAATTTCACCACTTCCTCTCAACTTGGCAATTTTTACCAACTACCCCAACTTAATCTCCAATTCATTTTCATTTACTCTCAAGAGTTTGGTCAGGGTGATGAGTTGGTATTTGGGAAAGGTTTAAGGTTATTTGAAGGCTAAGGCTCAAACAGGTTTTAAAGGATGGATTCAATTATGGCTGGCTGTTTGGCTTTAGGCTTAAAAAGATTTCAGTTATTTACAATGGAATGCCTTGATCCTGTCCAAAACTTTCTCACAAGAACAATCATTCAAGACTCAACCAATGCAAACACATATGCTATGATGATGGCTCTCAAAGTAGAAGTGTATATGATAGATGCATTGTTTAGCCTCTCTCACTCACCAGCTCGGCTAAATGTTCAACTACTGATTTTTCATGCCATGCTAATCAAATATCTCACAACTTCATGATCAAGCAAATTGGATGAGTACAACCTCAAAGCAAGTCTCAAAACAAACCATTTTAAGGTGAATCAAAAGATGTGTTTTCACTCTTGTTGATCTAAAAGCCAGCTCATTTACTACCTTTCAAAAATGATTTTCAATTTTCCTTTTTTTTTTTGATGATTGTTAATTCACAAAAAGTATATAAACCACTAGATAGTACAAACAATTAACAAAATAGAAACTAAAACAACTGGAATTTAAAATGACTGGAATTTGAAATGGCATAAAATTAAAGTGGAACTTCTCTTCCTCAGAACGAGGGTGACAATGACCCTCCATCATCTCTTTCTTTATCATTGTCTGCTCATGCTCCTGCTCCCCACCATGAAGTTGTTCGCCTTGATCTCCACCCCCTCCAAAAAATATAGGATTGTCCCCAGGCCACTTTAGATGGTGGTGGTGGGGTTGGTGCAACTGGGATTTTATGAGTGGCTTTAGAGCTTCCGCCTGAATCGCCACCTCTTGAACAAACTATCTGAAAATTTGACAACCAATTATGGCAACCAAGTTAATCCACAGATTGATCATACAAACAAAACACAATTCTTCATGGGGCATAAGGAATGATCAATAAACATTCTAACATGTGAAGCACTAAAATTATTTCAAAGCCACCAATGATCAAGCAAATATTTCCTACTAACTCCAATGATCAATGATTTCACACTTTGGATAAAGAACACATTCACTTAGGCATTTGATCAAGCAATTGATGGACATGATAAGGAGAAATAACATGCATGTTAATTCTTGCCATGTAAGGCTCAAATTTCTTCACAAAATGGAACATTTCAGTGACCACCTTTTTCAAAGCTTTCATTGTGTTCAAATCAAATACTTTTCTCATTCAGGCATTTCTTCGAACACACAACAGGCAGAAAATGTGAATGTTTATGCATGTTCACGTTGAAAACTCAAACCCCCAAATTCATGCAATTCCACATTTGTGCACAATGGATGATGAAGAACAAAGGTTTTATGTGGATTATGAAGATAGGAGAGGGGACATGGGGAGGTGAAGAGGTTTCGTGAGTGAGAGAAGAAGAGAAATAAAGAGGTGGAGAGAGAGGTTTCATTTTTTAAACTGATCCAAGATGCTTAAAACCTTTCATTTATCACGCATGTTTTGAGTCCCAAGGTCTTAGATTTGGCGCCAGGAAGTTGGCGCTATGGCCGTGATCATGGCGTTTGAGCGCTGGAATTTTTAACATGCAATTGCCAAGACCGAAACTTGGCACTAAAGCCATGAGTCCAGCGCTGGAGCGGTGAGGTTTTGAAGCTCTAAAGAAATGGACAGAGTTAGCGCCATGGCTATGAGCCTGGCGCTATAGCTGTGGGCTTAGAGTGCAAAAATAATAGCTGGGCAGGGAGTTGGCGCTATGGCGCTGGATGTTGGAGCTTTAGCGCTGGAAGTTTGAACAAAATTCATACAGAAACTTGGCGCCATGGCTGTGAGAGTTAGAGCTTGAGCGTTGAAGATTCAACATGTAACAGAGAGTTGGCGCTAAGGCTGTGAGGACCAGCGCTGTAGCGCCAAAATCAATTTAACAAGAGTGAACTCCATAAAGTTGGCGCTAAGGCCGTGGATCTTGACGCTTCAGCTGTGGAACTTATCATGCAAACTGGCTCAAACAGAAACTTGGCGCCTTAGCTGTGGGAGCTAGCGCTGCAGCTGTGGAAATATTCTCACATAAAAGGCTTAAACAGAAAGTTGGCGCCATGGCCGTAAGCCTAGCGCTGGAGCGGTGGGACTTAGCTGAGTTAGCTTCTCTCTTTCAAGTAGAAAAATACAAACTGATAGCTCACTTTTTCTTGACAACTTAAAATAGCATTATGCACATTAAACACTAGGCACTAAACTATACACCCAAAACCATCAAGCATGATAAACTCCAAACAACAACACCTTTTGAAATCAAAATGAAACTCAAAACTCAAAATACTGCACAATTAGCTTATAAAGCATCAAAATACTTCCTAAATACTAACACAATAAGCACGAACAGGACTTTCAACCTGCATTATCAAACATTCAAAACACTAAGTGACATGCATTATGAAATCAAACATATATATAAACAAAAACTCTTAACTAAACACTACTCAACACATTCCAAACAACAAACATCAAAGATGATGAAAGCTAGCATATCAATGACCAAAAACTCTTAACTAACACTATTTAACACAAAACTCTTAATTTAAACCAAAAATTAAACAAGAACATGCTAATTTAGTGTCTTTAGCTTGACAGTTCTTGTATGGTCATGGCTCCTTCAATTGAGTGATGGTAATGAGTCTTTCAACTTCACCACCCAAATAATGTTTGAGCCTTTGACCATTGACTAACCAAGTTCTTCCAGTGGCAGGATCTTCAAACTCAATAGCTCCATATGATTTAACTGATTTAATTAAGAAAGGGCCTGACCACTTCGATTTAAGCTTTCTAGGGAACAATTTCAACCTGGAATTGAACAGCAATACTTGTTGGCCAGGCTGAAAGTTCCTGTTCAAAATTTTCTTATCATGGTATAGCTTAGCTTTGTGCTTGTAAACCTTAGAAGACTCATAAGCTTTCAATCTCCTTTCTTCCCATTTGTCGCCACCGGCCCAAACGGGCTTTCGGCATTCGCGAAGGATGGTTGGACTCGTTTATTTGTTTGAAAAATGTGGATCGCTAGAATGACTTATTCTCAAACTGAGATCTCGTCAAACGAGCAATTTTATTAAAAGGCTCACTAATCCATATTAATCCCAAGCGGGACCCTCCATGGATTAGTGGTTTTCATAAAGGGAGGGTTCGTGGAGTCGCCACCAATGTTTTACTCAAAACATTGGAAAAAGGGATAAGGCAATTGATTTAAAAATCAACTTTGGCCACTACAACCAGAGTTGGGTAAGGGAGTCGGTTACGCGTGGGGAAGGTGTTAGCACCCCACGGCGCCCCTTTCGGGTTCCCTATGACAGATTATTTTTAAAAGAACAGTATAAAATTACTAAATTACCCCTATTTATTCTAAACAATTATGAATTGACTATCTACATGATGACAGTTTAAATGTGCACACAGAAAGCAGTAAAAGGAAGGATTGAAGGGAAACCTCTTGAAGCGTGCTTTTTATAAAAAATGAATTGGGAAGCGTTTTGGCGTTCCCTCGCTCTACAAGCCCGCTCCTCGCTCTCCTAGAACAAAATTTTAACTAAGGGAATCAAAAAGATTTCCCCTCGACTAGGTTCGATCCTCAAGCAAAATGGCTCGGGGCTCAAGAACTTCGTCGGATCAACTCTCCGAGTGATTTCTAGGGCAGAACACTGCTCAAAAACCCCAGAATACTCAAGGAGAGGGTTCAAACTATGTTGAAAAGTGTGGAATGACGTCCAATTGACGTCATATTTATAGGGAATAGGCGCAGTACGGCCTACAGGGCCAATACGGCCGTATTGAAATTTTTGAACTTCAATACGGTCGTATTGGAGTTCAATACGGTCGTATTGAAAGTCCGAAATTTCAATACGCCCGTATTGAGTTCGCAGCGGTCGTATTGAAGTGTCAATACGGTCGTACTGACTTCAGTACGGCCGTATTGAAGCTTCAATACGGCCGTATTAAGTTCAGTACGGCCGTATTGGGCTTTTTCCCTCCACTTCCTTATTTTTAGCTATTCTAAGACCTCTAGACCTACAGAGAACCCTCCTAGGGCTTTCCAGGAGTCCTTCTGGCTGATTATCCTTCAGTCTTCGAGAGTCTTCAAGCTTTATTTCCGGCCCGGACAATTTTAGGGGTCTACAGCTGCCCCCCCTTTACTTAGTCGGACGGCCTTTTGGTGTATCGGCTGACAAGTAAAGGAGTTGACCCAATTGTCCGGGTATTGTGCCGACCTTCTGACTTGTAGCGTCTTCCGGTGGAAAAATGTCGAGTAGCCTCTCCAGGTGGGTGCATACCTCGGCGCTTCTGACATCCTCGGTAGCTGAGTTTACCTTCTCCAAGGTCAACTTCACTCGACGCTCGAGCTGGAAGTTGGACATCAACGCGCCTCTGATGACGCTGATGGTTGAGTACCGCCTCTCTAGGCTTAGCTTCACTCTTTGTTCGAGCCGGAAGCTAAGTACCTTTGTGACGACGGTGAGTGGTGTGAGTTTCGCCTCTCCAAGCTTAGTCTCGCTCTTTGTTCGAGCCGGAAACCAAGCACCTTTGGGACGACAGTGAGCAGTGTGAGTTTTGCCTCTCCAGGCCTTGCTTTGCTTGTTGCCCAAGCTGGAAGCTGTAAGTACCGTCTCTCCAGGCTTAGCTTCACTCTTTGTTCGAGCCGGAAACTAAGTACCTTTGTGATAACGGCGAGCAGTGAGTACCCCTTTTCCAGAGATAGCTTCGCTCATTGCCCGAGCCGGAAGCTGCATACCTCCGTGTTTGTGACGACGGGGTAGCGTGAATATCTCCTTTCCAAGGATTCGTGATGATTTTGTCTCCACAGTCCACGATGCTGCTTCGACGGTTGTTTTTTGATTTTGTGCCACTAAGGGCTGGATAACGCAGGGATCCGTCTAGGGGATGTGCAGTTACTCATAGGTTCTTGTGTCCCAACTTTCCATTGCGTAGTTGGTGCCCACTGGGGAATTTCTGATTCCTTTGGGGTATAGACACAAAGATGCTCTTTCTGATGTGAGCGGTGCCTTATGATTGGCTGACGTCCTTTCGACGTTGATGGAGTATCCCGGTTATCCTTGTTCGGGTGTCTCTTTTGGTTTTCTGATTTTTTGCTGCCTCTGTGTAGGCTGTTATCCACTGGGGATTCTGGATGTTGATTTTTTTTGACTGGCCTCTTCTGTTAGGCAGATAGTCTTGATGTTCGATGTTTTGGCGGGATGCCAAATTCCACTTGGGGAATAGTTTATTGGTCTTCCTTTTGAAGAGATGCCTCTTTAGTAGGCGATTGGGGATTTGAAGTTTTTATTCATCCCAGAGTATTATTTAGAAAGCCTCTTCAGGCTTAGCTTCACTCATCGCTTTTGAGTTGGAAAGCTATCCTCCATTGGGGAAGTTTAAAGTCCTTAGACATTTTTCTTGGATGATCAGGCCTCCTTTGGGGATTTCGCTGATCGCATTCTGATAGCTTTCACTGGGGAATTTGGCCCGTGAGTGTAAGCTTGAGATATCTCTGGGGAATCGAGCCTTTCTAGGCCCAACTATTCTGAAGGAAGAGTATTGTTTCTGCGAGCCTCTCCAGGCTCAATTATTCTGAAGGAGTATTATTTCTGCGAGCCTCTCCAGGCTCAATTATTCTGAAGGGAGTATTCTTTCTACGAGCCTCTCCAGGCTCGATTATTCTGAAGGAGTATTATTTCTGCGAGCCTCTCCAGGCTCAATTATTCTGTCTGATCGGGAGAGTATTATTTAGGAAGCCTCTACAGGCTTAGCCTCACTCAATGCCTGAGTCGGAGAGCTACTTTCCACTGAGGAAGTCCGAAGTCCTTTGACTTGGATATATTACTTGGATGATCGTACTTCCTTTGGGAGATTTTGACGATCTTGCTTTGAAAGCTCTTGTGGGATATTGGCTTCATGAGCTGAGGTTCCCTTTGGGGAGTATTATTTCTGCGAGCCTCTCCAGGCTCGATTATTCTTTGATGTGGAGTATTATTTTGGCGAGCCTCTCCAGGCTCAATTATTCTGAATGAGTATTGTTTCGGCAAGCCTCTCCAGGCTCAGTTATTTCTGAGAGAGTATTATTTCAGTAAGCCTCTCCAGGCTCAGTTATTCTGATGAGAGTATTATTTCAGCAAGCCTCTCCAGGCTCAATTATTCTGTACAGTTGGGGGAGTATTATTTCTGCAAGCCTCTCCAGGCTTTAGTTATTCTGAAAAAGTATTATTTCAGCAAGCCTCTCCAGGCTCAATTATTCTGAGAGTATTATTTCGGCGAGCCTCTCCAGGCTCAGTTATTCTGAAAGATGTGAAATCTTTGTCTTTTTTGTCGACTTTTGACTTTTTCTGTATGTTTGCCTTTTTTGTCATTTTTTGGCTTTTTCTGTATTTTTGCCTTTTCTGTTGTTTTTCGGCTTTTTCTGTACAGAAATGTCTCAGTTATTTTGAGAGAGTATTATTTCGGCGAGCCTCTCCAGGCTCAGTTATTTTGAGAGTATTATTTCGGCGAGCCTCTCCAGGCTCAGTTATTCTGAGAGTATTCTTTCGGCAAGCCTCTCCAGGCTCAAGTTATTTTGAGAGAGTATTATTTCGACAAGCCTCTCCAGGCTCAGTTATTCTGTGGGAGTATTGTTTCGGCAAGCCTCTCCAGGCTCAGTTATTCTGAGAGTATTCTTTCGGCAAGCCTCTCCAGGCTCAATTATTCTGAGAGTATTCTTTCGGCAAGCCTCTCCAGGCTCAGTTATTCTGAGAGTATTCTTTCGGCAAGCCTCTCCAGGCTCAGTTATTCTGAGAGTATTCTTTCGGCAAGCCTCTCCAGGCTCAGTTATTTTGTGCAATCTTGTTTGTTGGATTTTCTATATCCTTGCCTTTTTTCATTTTCGGCTTTTGTTGACTGTTGTCATACACAAGCAATTTTCTATTTTTTTCTATTTTTATGCAATTGCCTCATGACGAGGTCTTTGAAAATTTCTTTATGGCCAATACGGCCGCATCCATTTCAGTACGCCCATGTTGAGTTGAAATTTTGTTCATAACCCTGATTTTAGCATGGGTGTACTGAACATGGTACGGGCGCATTGTTTTTTCTGAAATTTATATTTTTTATTATTTTTTGTTTTTTCAATAAACAGAGAATAAGTGATCTTCCAGTACACCTATCATCTGTATGCATGTATGCAGTATGATGCACCTAATTCTATTTGATTCTTTTTTTCAAAAGAATTAACCGATGCGTTTTTGTGTTTGGATTTTGCCATTCCTCCAGACGGACTGTGCTCTGCCGATTTCTGTTACCGAGGAATGATGCATATTTGATTTTGGTGTCATCAACCAAATGATTCTCCCCTTTCTTTAGAAGATGTGTCAACCCTCCTATTGACCACTATATCTCCATGTTTCCACTAGATTATTCAAAAATCGTTGGGACAAGAGAGAAAAGAAGGAAAGGATATATTTTCAAAGGTTTGTGTTTTAGAGGGGATTATTTTATTTTTGAAAAATTGTTTTTTGTAAGAATGGCTGGCCATGGTAGGCTTATGTGTTTAGGCTTGTTCGATTAAACACTTATGAGTTTAAGCACATCTTTGTTATTAATGATTGTGTTTTGACAACTTGGATAGCTTTTCTTGAGCCCCTTGTTGAATTCAATTGATGGTACCATCATGGATTTATTTTGTTTTTTTCTTTTTTTGACGGCCCTAACTTTTGCCTAAAACACCCATTTGTGATGTCTTAGCGGGCTTTTGTTTTTGTTCATTATTTTGTAACCCTAATTTTTGCCTAGGTCACCCTTTTCGTGGGATTCCTAGCGGGTTTTTGTCTTCGTTTTGTAACCCTAACTTTTGCCTAGGTCACCCTTTTGTGGGATTCCTAGCGGGTCTTTTGCTCTTATTTTTGCGCAGTCCCCTT
Source organism: Cajanus cajan (assembly GCF_000230855.2). Classification (NCBI taxonomy): domain Eukaryota; kingdom Viridiplantae; phylum Streptophyta; class Magnoliopsida; order Fabales; family Fabaceae; genus Cajanus; species Cajanus cajan. Next base: position 22,510,399 of record NC_138527.1, on the reverse strand, counting down.
TTTGGGTTTCCTGCCGAGCTTATTATCTTTAGGATTTCTTTATCCATGATGGCACTTATTGAGGCCAAGAAAAGGTGCTCCAAGTTGACACACACACTTCCACATAAATGATGTGGGTTTATTATTATTAAGATGATTTTAACCTCATTCATGTTTATTCAAACAGGGTTAAAATAATGTGGTCTAGAATTTTATTGCAAGCGAGAAAAGAAGCAATAAAGAATTAATGAAGAATGATTTTATTATAATCATAATGGAAACATGTGCCCTATCAAGGCTCGGGGGTCGGGCTGTCCCCGAGGAGTGATCTCTAATAGTCACTGAATTTACACATCCCTATTAGAAGGAAAAGGACACTCGATGACGACAACCGGCCTTGACGATTGTGAACCGGCCTTCCTAAAGATCTGGCTTAAAGAACGTCGAGAAGGATCTTGGTTCCTCTTCGTCCTTTGATCTTTTGACAGGGTTGTATCCTAACCCTTGTTTCCCCGGATTGTCCTTGATAATGGGTAGCTCCGGGATTCCTTGGGAGTCCTTGCCTAATCCTTGTCCTGGCAAGTATCCGTTCTTGGTGAGCATGGAGGCTACCTTCTTCATTTCTCGGGGAAACGTTTCGACATTGGCGATTTCCAATGCTTGGAAGGCGGTTTCTAAAGCTTCCTCTGCTGCATCCACATAAAGTATGTTGGATGGCTTGCTGATGAGTATGTCATCTTTAGCTTGTTCGGTCACCAGTTTGTCACCCACTATGAACTTGACTTTCTGGTGGAGCGTAGAAGGAATAGCTTTTGCATCATGAATCCAAGGTCGGCCAAGGAGACAGCTGTATGTTGGAGTAATGTCCATCACTTGGAATTCGACATTAAAGATAGTGGGTCCAATTTGGATTGGAAGATTGATCTCTCCCACTACTTCTCTTTTAGATCCATCGAAGGTTCGAACGATCATGTTGCTCGGGCGCATTTGGACTCCCTTGATCGCCAATTGCTTGAGCGTTCTTTTTGGCATCACGTTCAAGGAAGATCCATTATCTACCAAGACTTTTGCGATGTGATACTCCTTGCACTTTACAGAGATGTGCAAGGGCTTGTTGTGGATTGATCCCTCGGCGGGGATTTCTTCATCGATGAAGGTGAGGTGATCATTAGCCTTGATGTGACTAACAATCCCCTCAAACTCGTCTTGGGAGATAGTGTGCGACACGTATGCCTCGTTCAAGACTTTCGACAGAGCTTGCCGATGCGGTTCGGAACTTAGGATTAACGACAACAGCGTAATCTTTGCTGGCGTCCTATGAAGTTGATCCACGATGGAGTACTCGCTCTGTTGGATAAACTTTAACAGCTCGTCTGTCTCCTCCTCGGATTCTTTTTCCTCGGTTTTCTTTTCTTCTTTTTCTTTATTCTTGGGGGCTTTATCATGAAGATCTTCGGGAGTGTAGATCCTGCCACTCCTAGTCATGCCCCCAAGTCCAGCGATGTTGGAGGTATCGCTGTCGGCAGAAGAGTGGATGTCGTATATCCACGGCACAGCCTTATTTGATTTGCAAGGGAAAGGCTTTGGAACTGTGATCCTTAATGGTGTCGGACCTTCCCCTTTATTCGTCTTGATTACCAACAACGGAGTTGATGTGCGCTCGCTTGGCGCGGTTGTTGGCTTACACTTGATGACGAACGGCGTGCGATCCATTTTTGAACATACGCATCGATTTAATCCTTTCTTTTTATTTATGTTTATTAATGGAATACTAGGAGAGATGTATGAAATGAATAACTCCTAGATCCCTCCATGATCTATATGCATGAGATGATGATGCATGCATTGTGTTTATTGAACTAAGCATTATCATGTTTTTAGGATTTTCCTAAGATGATGCATGATATTGCTTGGTTTGGGTAAATACATATTTTTCTTTTGAATATTTTGTATCTTTTTATATTTTTTGGGTGAAAAGGGAAACTACCTATATGAATGCAATGAAGGTAGATGTTAACACCATGTACTAGAAGATCTTTATTTCTATTTATTCTTTTTATTTAAAAAAGAATGTTGTATGTTTAAAAGGTGCAAATGTATGCTCATACAATGTCACATAGTCAATGCACAAACAATTCACTCATCCACGAACAGTCACGAGCGAATCACGAGGTGGGGGTCTCCTGCAGAAAAGTGCATATTCAAGGAGGATCTAACTGTTCTCACTTGGTCAAAGGCCCCCAAGGTGCCCCCATTATAGGGACCCAATTCCTCTCGTCGTAAGTCGATGGAAAGTTCCAACGCACTGTCGGACTCGAGTTCATGGTTATCACCTTGAGTGATGTTTTTCCGACAACGGTCTCATAGGCTCCTATAAACCCATCAACCGGCCGTACTAACATCCACTCCCTATGGATTACCACTCATGCCCCCGGGTATAGAGGGAACTGTTGTGTGCAAAGGTTTGTGTACAGTTTGTATTTCAAACAATTGCGGAATTTAAACAAACAACAGTTATTAAAGCCATGTAATAAAGCATGTTATAATACAAGCGAGGGGTAATGAAGTAATTTCAACTATTATTTATTAAAAACAATCTGTCACTAAATGGGACTGACTCTCAAGGCTTCCCCAGTGGAGTCGCCATCTGTCGCCACCGGCCCGAACGGGCTTTCGGCGGTCGCGAAGACGGTCGGACTCTTTTATTTGTTTAAAAATATGGATTGCTAGAATGACGTATTCTCAAACTGAGACCTTGTCAAACGAGCAATTTTATTAAATGATTCACCAATCCATATTAATCCCAAGCGGGACCCTCCATGGATTAGTGGTTTTCGCAAAAGGAGGGGTTCGTGGAGTCGCCACCAATGTTTTACTCAAAACATTGGAAAAAGGGATAAGGCAATTGATTTTACAAATCAACTTTGGCCATTACAACCAGAGTTGGGTAAGGGAGTCGGTTACGCGTGGGGAAGGTGTTAGCACCCCACAACGCCCCTTTCGGGTTCCCTATGACAGATTATTTCTAAAATAACAGTGTAAAATTACTAAATTACCCCTATTTATTCTAAGCAATTATAAATTAACTATCTACATGATGACAGTTTAAATATGCACACAGAAAGCAGTAAAAGGAAGGATTTAAGAATAAACCTCTTGAAGCGTGCTTTTATATATTGAGTAAAACTGGGAAGCTTTTTGGCGTTCCCTCGCTCTACAAGCTCGCTCGCTCCTTCCTAAAAACTTTTGACTATGGAAATCCGGAGGATTTCCCTTCGACTAGGTTCGAATCTCCAAGCTAAGTGCTCGGAATTCCAGAACTTCGTCGGATCGACTCCCAGAGAGATTTCTAGGGCAGAACACTGCTCAAAAACCCCAGAGTACTCAAGGAGGGAGTCAAAACTGAGTGTGAAAGTGTGGAGGAACGTCCAAATGACGTCCTATATATAGGAGTGAGGCGCAATACGGCCTCTGACATCAATACGGCCCGTACCAAAATTTTGAACTACGGTACGGCCGTATTGAATTTGGTACGGCCGTACTGAAGTTCAAAAACTTCAATACGGCCGTATTGAGTTCAGTACGGCCGTATTGTAGTTCAAAATGTTCAGTACGGCCGTACTGAACCTCTAGGAGGCCGTATTGATCTTCAATCCTCCCACATTCTTATTTTAAGCTACTCTAAGACCTCTAAACCTACAGACAATCATCCTAAAGTCTTCCAGGGTCTTCTAGGAGTCCTTTTGGCTGACTTTCCTTCAGTCTTCGAGAGTCTTCGAGTCTTATTTCTGACCCGGACAATTTTAGGGGTCTACACCATTCATGCAATTGAAGCTTTCTTTTCTCCCCTGCTGCCTTCAAATCATAATTTAAGGCCTTGAAAGCCCAAAATGCTTTATGTTCCAATCCCATTGGCAGATGACAAGCTTTACCAATGACCTTTTCCAATTCTTCGTTAGAGATAGGCAAAGCCTTCTCTAGTGGCGATGAGCTCTTGAAATCATTTTGAGTTTCCAAGTACACATCATCTAATACATCAATTCTAAAGCAATCTTTGTTTCCTTTTGGAAACTTCGTTGTTTCAAATACATTGAAACTCACTTCCTCATCTTGGACCCTCACCTTCAACTTTCCTTCATCCATGTCAATGATAACTCGAGCTGTTTTCATAAAGGGTCTGCCCAATATCAAAGGAACTTCTACATCCTCTTCCATATCCATGACTACGAAATCAACCAGAAACATGAACTTATCAACCTTCACCATCATATCTTCCACTATACCATATGGAAACTTAATGGATCTGTCTGCCAACTACAAGGTCATTCTTGTAGGTCTCATTTCCACTTCTCCTATCTTCATCAGCATGGATAAAGGCATCAAGTTAATACTGGCTCCAAGGTCCATGAGTGCCTTACCCACTGATAGATTTCCAATAGACACGGGGAGAGTGAAACTGCCTGGATCTCTGGACTTCTGAGGTAGAGACTTCTGTATAATAGCACTGCATCTTGCCTCAAGCTCCACAGTTTCTTCTTCAAGAATTCTTCTCTTCTTAGTCAAGAGATCCTTCATGAACCGAGCATAAGTAGGCATTTGTTCCATGGCTTCAGTGAAGGGAATATTTATCTGGAGCTTCTTGATGATGTCCAGAAACCTTGCAAATTGTCTTTCCTTCTCTTTCTTAGATGGGGCATGAGGGTAAGGTAAGTCTTTAATAGGAACAGTGGAAATGACTTCCTTGCCCTTCTTTTTATTTTTCTCCTTCTTTACTCCATTCTTCTCTTTTATTTTCTCACTATCTACACCCTCATTTTTATTATTTTCTCCCTCATTCTTCTCAATCTCCTCCTCAACCGCCTTCAGTTTACTATTTTCTTCCTTATTATCAGCACCCTCATTATCACCACTCACCCCAATATCACTACCAACTACCTTCCCACTTCTTGTTGTTATGGCTTTGCAATGCTCCTTGGGGTTGGTCTTGGTATTGGCTGAAAATGGGCCTCCAGACATGTCAGCTAATTGTTTAGCTAGCTGACCCACCTGCACCTCCAAATTTTTGATGGAATCTTCAGTGTTTTTCTGGTTGTTCATAGATACATGCATGAACTGGTTCAGAGTCTCCTCCAATTTACTGGTTCTTTCATGCATAGAGGGATAAGCAAGTTGATGTTGCTGTTGTTGTTGTGGGGGCCTATTGGATGGCCCAGCTTCATTCCTCCATCCATATCCCTTGTTGTTATTGTTTCTCCAACCTTGATTCCCCTGCATATAATTATTAGTATTATAATTATGGAATTAAAATTACCTCCTTCCGGTTGGTTACCCACATAGTTGACCTCTTCTTCATTTGAAGTTTCAGAACAGTGACCATTGGGATGATCTCCCCCACAAAAATCACACTTTAAATAAGAATTTGATTGAGCTGGGGAGGAAGCAATGGCATGAAGCTGCTGTGGTATTTTGGCCATCTGCTTAGTCAGTGCTTCAATCTGTTGAGATAGCAGCTTGTTCTGAGCAAGGATTGCATCATTAGTACTGAGATAAAGAACTCATCTTTTATGAGATTGATGTCTCCCATGATCTGCTTGGTGATCAGAAGATGCCAAAGATTCTATAATTTGAGTAGCTTCTTCTGGGCTCACAGTCATCATGGGGCCACCAGCTGCTGCATCCAATAACATCTTCACCTCAGGCTTGATTCCATTAACAAAGAAATTGAGTTGAGTTATATCTTCAAACCCATGGTTAGGACATTTTCTAAGCAATGACTTAAATATCTCCCAGGCTTCACAAAATGGTTCATCTGCACCTTGCCTAAAAGTAGTAATTTCTGACTTGGCCTTAATATACTTGGATGAAGGATAGAATCTATTCACAAACTTGTTTTCCACATCACCCCAGCTTGTTAAACTTTGATTTGGGTGAGATTGTAACAAAACTTTAGCTTTTCCCGTTAAAGAGAATGGAAACAACCTCAAATATACAGCTTCCTCATCACCTTCAGGTATTCCCATTGTTCCACATAGCTCATAAAAATTTGAAAGGTGTGAGTATGGGTCCTCATGATCAAGGCCAGCAAATTGTTGTGAGCTAACCAAAGTAAGGAAGGCAGGCTTCATCTCCATTGCTCTAGAAGTATTTGGAGCTGCAATGCTAGAGAAATGCCTAGGACCATGTTGTTGTGCATAATCACCTAGGGTCCTTCTAGGAGGCCTGGCTGGTCCATGTCCACCATTATGAGTGCCTGTTCCTTCTTCAACCATTTCTGTTTCGAGGTGTGGTTGATTTGATAAAGAAGAAGAACTCAGAAGATCTTGCTGTTGTTTTTGGATTCTCTCTAACTGTCTAAGCCTTCTTGTTCTACTATTGTTCCTCCTTTCCGTTCTTTCAATTTCAGGGTCAAAATGCAATTCTTCGGCTTGAGTTTTCCCTCGCATACACTTTTAAGAAGTCTGCATAGCAAGGTGAGTCCACAAAACACAACAAGACAAATATCTCTATATATTATAAATATTCACAAAATGAATTATTTACACAATTACAAAATCACAAGATTAAGAATTACTAAATAGCACCAAATCCCCGGCAACGGTGCCAGAAACTTGATGAGGTTTTTCGCAAACACACCACTTGGCAAGCGGACCAAGTTTCGTGTAGTAATTAAGTATCGTCCTCAGGGATTTGGGAGTTTAGTAATTCTTACTCCAATGATTAATAAAGAGATGTTGATATGATTGGAAGTGAGTTAATGTGAAGCAAAATTAACACGGTAATGTAAAAGATAAGAACAATTATATAAAACAAGGATTGGACCCTGGGCACTTGCTAACTCTTAAATTTCCTTAAAATAAATATGATTTTATCTTCATGACTTCCACGTTCATTTAGTAATTCAACAAGATCCCTCAAAATTGAATCCTAAAGTAATTAATCTAAAACATGATTCCTCTATGTTTTATGATTAACACTTTGCATTAAGAACAATGACTTGAACAAGGTGACTAAACAAATCAAGTCTATTCCTAGAGCAAGAGATGTTTAGGTGCAAGATTCAGTTCGAGTTTTCAAAAATGTTTTCCAACCGGATTCAAAAACCAAATATCATATAACGGGTGATCAAGCCGGTATAAGCATTAAAAGTAGAATCAAGCACAAGTAATGAGAATGAAATGCATATATAGATTTAAGAAATAGAAGAGTTAGTAGTTACACCAAGACCAATCCTCAAAAGATTTAGCCACACATGGCCATTACAAGATCTAAGAAGTAAAAGAAGAGATTACAAAGTAGAAGATGAGAACAAGGGGTTGGGCTTCGTTCCCAAATGACCCAGCTGCCCAAGTCTTCGTTCTTGCTCCGTTTCTCCCTTCACGTTCTTCCCAATCTGTTTTTCTCTCTGTTTTTTGTCCTCCCCCTGTTTCTTCGTTTTTCCCCTTTTATATGAACTTCAAAATAGGGCCAAAAACTGACTTTTACTCCCACGGCTGTAGCTGTAGATCCACGGCTATGGCTGTGGAGAGTCCTTCAGGGTGAAGAAACCTCCAAGGCTGCAGCTGTGGTTTCACAGTTATAGCTGTGACAACTCCTTCAATCTTAAGGAACTTCCAATGCTCAAGCGGTGAAGCCACAGCTATGGCTGTGAGTCTCTGGAGTTTTTGCTAGGTCCTGGGTGCTTCCATGGCTTTAGCTGTGAGTCCACAGCTTTAGCTTCAACTCTCTAGAGCTTCAAAGTGCATTTCAGATTTCCACAGCTATAGCTGCAGATCCACAGCTATAGCTCCAACTTTCTGGACCTCTATATCCTTCCCAGACTTCCACAGCTCAAGCTCCAGATCCACAGCTATGGCTGTGGATCTCTGCCTAGCCAAAAATCCTGCAAAAAAATGAGGAAATTCCTTAAGATTGCTACTACTCCTCTACTCTTATAGTATAACTTAATTCTTTAAATTAAAGGGGTGAAATAACATATATATTATCTACAATTACCCAAAAAGAGTGCCAAAAGTTGAGTGCAAATCATGCATAAAAGACACTCAACATAAGCCCAACCATCTCACCCATCCAGCAAGCCCAGCCATCCTAGGGATTTCAAGCAAGCTAGCCATCTTAAACATATAAGGTGATAGCAAAACTAGGAGAAGTGAAGGTAGTTCTTCTCCACGGATTTGCTTAGGCCGGATCTTCTTCAAAGGAGGATGAATTCTTCAACTCAAGTACTCTTGCAATCTATGAACTCACGGATGAACTCAACCTAGAACTAGGAGGGAAGCATCCAAGCTCAAGCATCAATGGAGAGCACACTTCAAAGAGAAGGATTCTAGGTGAATTCCTAAGGCTTTTGAAGATGAACTCAAGGAGACTTTGAGAGGGAAACTCGGCACTATGGCTCACAAATTTCATTAATCATTCAAAGTGAATACAAAATGTGTTAGGAGGGAACATATAATGCACCGAAAATAGGAGGAGACACTTGGCGCCACATGATAGGTCACATGTTGGCGCCAAGATTTGAATTCAAATTCAAATTTGAATTCAAACCTTGTGTCACATGTGCATGTCGCCACCCGCCGAAACGGACATTGGCATTCGCGACGATGGTTGGACTCTTTTTAAAGTTTGGAAAAAAGATGGATTGTTAGAGCGACTTATTCTCAAACTGAGACCTCATCGAACTAACAATATTTATTAAATGATTCTCACCAACCTATGTTAATCCCAAACGGGACCCTCCATAGATTAGCAGTTTTCGTAAAAAGAAGGGTTCTTGGAGTCGCCACCAATATTTTACTTAAAAGATTGGAAAAAGATATAAGGCAATTGATTTTCGTAAATCAACTTTGGCCATTACAACCAGAGTCGGGTAAGGGAGTCGGTTACGTGCGAGGAAGGTGTTAGCACCCCACAACGCCCCTTTCGGGTTCCCTATGACGGATTATTTCATAAATAACAGTGTAAAGTTACTAAATTACCCCTATTTATTAGAAACGATTATAGATAAAATATTTACATGACGAAAGCTCTAAACATGCAATGCAATAATCAAAAAGCAATAAATAAGAGCAGTAAAAGAAAGGATTTAGAAAGAAACCTTCGAAGCGGACTTTTATATATTCAAAACGAAGTTTAGGAGGCTTTTTGGCGCTCCTTCCCACTACACGTCCGCTCGCTCCTTTCCCCTAAAGATAATTTTTACTATGGAAATCAAAGAGATTTCCCTTCGACTTGTTCGAATCTCAAGCTAATGGCTCATGACTCAAGAACTTCGTCGGATCGGCTCCCGGAGAGATATCTAGGGCAGAGAATAGCTCAAAAACCCAATAATACTCAGCAGAAGGGTTGAGGAATGTGTAAAAAGTGTGGAAGGACGTGCTAATGACGTCCTATTTATAAGATTGAGGCGCAATACGGCCTGGGAGGTCAATACGGCCCGTACTGGATTTTTGAACTACAGTACGACTGTATTGAATTTGGTACGGCCGTACTGAAGTTCAAAAACTTCAGTACGGCCGTATTGAGTTCACTACGGCCGTATTGCAGTTCAAATGACTCAGTACGGCCGTACTGAACCTCTGGGAGGGTGTATTGAGCTCCAATCCTCACACACCCTTATTCTAAGCTACTCTAAGACTTCTAGACCTACAAAGAATCATCCTAGGGTCTTCCAGGAGTCCTTCCAGCTGACTTTCCTTCGGTCTTCGAGAGTCTTCGAGCTTTATTTCTGACCCGGACAATTTTAGGGGTCTACAGCTGCCCCCCCTTTACTTAGTCGAACGGCTTTTTGGTGTACCGATTGACAAGTAAAGGAGTTGACCCAATTGTCCGGGGAGTAAGCCACCCTTCAGACTTGTAGTGTCTTCAGGTGGGAAAACTATTGAGTAGCCTCTCCAGGTTGAGTATTAGTCGTCACCTCTCCAGGCTCGTGCATACCTCGGTGTTTCTGACAACCTTGGTAGCGTGAGTTTGCCCTCTCCAGGGTCTGCGGTTTGCCCTCCCCAGGGTTGCATGCCTCCGTGTTTCTGACGACGTTGGCAGCTGCATACCTCTGTGTTTCTGACGACGGGGTAGCTGAGTATTAGTCGTCGCCTCTCCAGGCTCGTTGCATACCTCGGTGTTTCTGACAACCTCGGTAGCAGCATACCTCCGTGTTTCTGACAACGGGGCAGCTGAGTATTAGTCGTCGCCTCTCCAGGCTCGTGCATACTTCGGTGTTTCTGACAACCTCAGTAGCATGAGTTTGCCCTCTCCAGGGTCTGCGGTTTGCCCTCCCCAGGGTTGCATGCCTCCGTGTTTCTGACGACGTTGGCAGCGTGAGTTTGCCCTCTCCAGGGTCTGCATGCCTCCGTGTTTCTGACGACGTTGGCAGCTGCATACCTCCGTGTTTCTGACGACGGGGTAGCTGAGTATTAGTCGTCGCCTCTCTAGGCTCGTTGCATACCTCGGTGTTTCTGACAACCTCGGTAGCTGCATACCTCCGTGTTTCTGACGACGGGGCAGCTGAGTATTAGTCGTCGCCTCTCCAGGCTCGTTGCATACCTTGGTGTTTCTGACAACCTCGGTAGCTGCATACCTCCGTGTTTCTGACGACGGGGTAGCTGAGTATTAGTCGTCGCCTCTCCAGGCTCGTGCATACTTTGGTGTTTCTGACAACCTCAGTAGCATGAGTTTGCCCTCTCCAGGGTCTGCGGTTTGCCCTCCCCAGGGTTGCATGCCTCCGTGTTTCTGACGACGTTGGCAGCGTGAGTTTGGCCTCTCCAGGGTCTGCGGTTTGCCCTCCCCAGGGTTGCATACCTCCGTGCTTCTGATCACTTTGGTAGCGTGAGTTTTCCCTCTCCAGGGATTTGAGATGATTTTGTCTCCACAGTCCACGATGCTGTTTCGACGGTTGTTTTCGATTTGGGTGCCGCTGAGGGCTGGATAACGCAGGGATCCGTCTAGGGGATGTGCAGTTACTCATGGGTTCTTGTGTCCCAACTTTCCATTGCGTAGTTGGTGCCCACTGGGGAAATTCTGATTCCTTGGGGATGTAGACACAAAGATGCTCTTTCTGATGTGAGTGATGCCTTATGATTGGCTGACGTCCTTTCGACGTTTGTGGAGTATCCTAGTTATCCTTATTCGGGTGACTCTTTTTTGATTTTCTGGTTTTGTTGCCTCTGCGTAGGCTGTTATCCGCTGGGGGATTTTGTCATTTTGATCTTTTCTGATTTTCCCCTTTTTTGAAGGAGTGCCTCTGAGTAGGCGAATGGGGATTGAGGATCTTGTGTATCCCAGAGTATTATTTAGAAAGCCTCTGCAGGCTTAGCTTCACTCGTCGCTTGAGTTGGAAAGCCATCTTCCACTGAGGAAGTCTGAGTCTTTTGACTCGGATGCTCTGTTTGGATGATCATGCTTCCGTTGAGGAATCTTGCTGATCTTGCTCTGATAGCTTTCACTGGGAATTCGGCCCAAGAGTGCAAGCTGAGATATCTTTGGGGAGTATTATTTCGGCAAGCCTCTCCAGGCTCAGTTATTCTGTTTGATTGTTGGATTTTCTGACTTTTTTTGCCTTTTTTTTGTCGATTTTTCAGCTTTTTCTGTTGCTGCTGTCATACACAAGAATTTTTCCTATTTTTCTACTTTATGCGACTGCCTCATGATAAGGTCCTTGAATGTGCAACTAATGTGTGTGATGCACGAAATGCAAGTTTAATTATTTTGTTAATGTTTTTAGAAAAATGAATGGCTCTCCCTATCCTCCTCTTTTTGGAGGAATTTCTGTGAGCCTCTTACGCAGGAGATTACGGATTTTATAGGAACCCCTCCAACTTTCTTTATTGACCGATTATTAAAGGAATTTCGTACAATTTTAAAGAAACACCAATTTAGAGGCATAATCACATGGTCAAGAGAGAAGAGAAATGAATAGATATTTTATTGATATTCACAAATGTTTTTACAGAAAGATATACAGAGGGAATTTCTGAAGAATGGCTGGCCAGGGTAGGCTATATACATTGGGCTTAACAATTATATCTGTAATTGTTGCTCTTACGTTCCCCTAATTGCTTCGGGTGAGATGCCTGAGCCAGGAGTGTAGACACTGCAAGACGCTTGCTTCTAGAAGATAATCACTTGAACCGCCTTTCGGTTTTCGGTTCAAGTAATCGTTGCTTGCTTTGTTTTTGTGTCTTATTCTTTTGCCCCTAATTTTTGCCTAGGACGTATCCTAGCGGGGATAAATTTGCCTTTATTTTGCCTAGTACCCATGTACTGGCAGGCTTTTTATTTTGCCCTAACTTTTGCCTAGGACGCCCTTTTCGGGTTTTCATCCTAGCGGGCCTATGCAAGCAACGTCTTCAAGCATAGTACTTCTTTACCACGTCAGCGTTGACTGGGTATCGAAGTTCTTCTCCATCCATGTCCGTGAGGATCAATGCTCCTCCTGAGAAGGCTCGCTTCACCACGTATGGTCCTTCGTAATTCGGGGCCCACTTTCCGATTTTGTCCTTTTGGGCCGGTAGCAATTTCTTCATTACCAGTTCTCCCTCGTGGTAGACTTGAGGGTGGACTTTCTTGTCAAAAGCCCTTTTGATCTTCCTCTGATAGGCCTGACCATGGCATATGGCGTTCAGCCGTTTCTCTTCGATAAGATTCAACTGGTCGTATCGGCTTTGAACCCATTCTGCTTCGGAAAGTTTCGCTTCCATGATTACCCTTAGAGAAGGTATCTCGACTTCGACAGGCAGAACTGCCTCCATCCCATAGACGAGGGAGAATGGAGTGGCTCCTGTAGATGTACGTACTGAAGTCCTATAACCATGAAGAGCGAAGGGTAACATCTCATGCCAGTCTCTAAATGAGACAACCATCTTTTGCACTATTTTCTTGATGTTTTTATTGGCTGCCTCGACTGCCCCATTTATCTTTGGCCGATACGGGGAAGAGTTGTGGTGTTGGATCTTGAATTCTTAGCACAGTTCTTCCACCATTTTGTTATTCAAATTAGACCCATTATCAGTGATGATTTTATCGGGAATACCGTATCTGCATATAATGTTCTTCCTGATGAAGGATGTTACCACCTTTCGGGTCACATGAGCATACGATGCCGCTTCTACCCATTTGGTGAAGTAGTCAATGGCCACAAGGATGAACCTATGTCCATTGGATGATTTTGGTTCGATGGGTCCAATAACATCCATGCCCCACATTGCGAATGGCCAAGGTGAAGCCAATACATTTAGTGGAGTCGGTGGGACATGAATGTTGTCGGCGTATGCTTGACACTTATGGCATTTTCGCACGTACTGGTAACAATCCCTTTCCATGGTCGACCAATAGTATCCCGCCCTGAGGATCTTTTTAGCCATTGCAGGCCCGGGGATATGGGTACCGAAAACCCCCTCATGTACTTCTTTGATCATATTTTGAGCTTCGACTTGGTCTATACATCTCAACAAGACCGAGTCATAATTTTTCTTGTAGAGAGTTTCACCGACTAGCAGAAATCCCATGGCCCTTCTTCGGATATGCTTCTTGTCATTGTCGTTGGCCGCATCAGGATATTCCTCTTTTGTCAAATATTGTTTGATATCATGGAACCATGGACAATTATCGACAGCTTCATCTATCAGAAGGCAGAACGCTTGCTTATCGTGCCGCCGGATATTGATGATGGGCATTTCATGCTCCTTATCCAAGGCGAACATCGACGAGAGTGTAGCAAGAGCGTCGGCAAACTGATTCTCCTCCCTTGGAATGTATTCAAAGAAGACACTTTGGAAGGAATGTGTCAAATCTTTGATATGTTCAACATATGGTATCAGTTTAGGATTTCGGACTTCCCAATCACCTCGTAGTTGGTGGATGACCAGGGCCGAATCACCAAACACTTTGAGCTTTAGGATACCATTGTTGATGGCCGCTTGGATTCCCAATGCGCAAGCCTCGTATTCAGCCATGTTGTTTGTACAGTCGAAGTTGAGTCTTGCCGTTATGGGAATGTATTTTCCTTGTGGAGAGATTAGCACTGTGCCAATCCCTCGTCCAAGCATGTTGGAGGCTCCATCAAAATACATGGTCCATGCATCATCTTTTGGTTCTTCATGTTGTAGATTCATTATATCCTCATCGGGGAAATCATCCTGAAGGGACTGGTAGCCGTTGGTCGGCCCGTGTGCTAGGTAATCAGCTAGGGTACTGCCCTTGATGGCCTTTTGTGTGACATGTGTGATGTCAAATTCTGATAATTGTACTTGCCATCGGGCGATCTTCCCAGTGATTATTGGTTTTTCGAACACGTACTTAATTGGATCCATTTTGGAAACCAGCCAAGTAGTATGCCTAATCATATATTGCCTGAGCCGCTGTGTTGCCCATGCTAACGCACAACACGTCTTTTCTAACGGCGTGTAGCGGGTCTCATAGTCGAGAAATTTCTTGCTCAGGTAGTAGATGGCTCGTTCTTTCTTTCCTGTTTCATCTTGTTGTCCTAGCACAACTCCCATGGACTCATCAAGCACGGTTAAGTAGAGGATTAATGGTCTTCCCTCGACAGGTGGCACCAATACTGGTGGATTGGCCAAGCACTGTTTAATCTTGTCAAAAGCTTGTTGACAATCCTCATTCCAAGATTCGGAATGATTCTTGCGCAACAGCCTGAATATTGGTCTACACGTGTCGGTCAACTGTGCGATGAACCTTGCGACATAGTTCACCCTGCCGAGGAATCCTCTTATTTCTTTCTCGGTTTTAGGAGGAGGCATTTCCATTATTGCCTTCGCTTTATCGGGGTCCACCTCTATGCCCTTTTTACTGACGATGAACCCGAGAAGCTTACCCGACCGAACTCCGAAAGTACACTTAGCCGGATTTAGCTTAAGCTGATACTTGCGAAGCCGGTTGAATAATTTTCTCAAATATTGGATATGGTCCATTTCGTCTTTCGACTTTGCGATCATGTCGTCCACGTATACTTCAATTTCTTTGTGGATCATGTCGTGGAATAATGTCACCATTGCTCGTTGGTAGGTGGCACCCGCATTTTTTAGTCCAAAAGGCATCACCCTGTAGCAAAAAGTGCCCCAGGGTGTAATGAAGGAAGTTTTCTCGCGGTCTTCCTCATTCATCTTGATTTGGTTGTACCCCGAGTACCCATCCATAAAGGAATAGAGTGTGTTCGTGACTGTATGATCCACTAGTGTATCGATGTGCGGTAAGGGAAAATCGTCCTTTGGACTGGCACGATTCAGATCCCTGTAGTCAACACAAACTCTAACCTTTCCATTCTTTTTAATGACCGGCACGATGTTAGCTAGCCATTCGGGATACTGAGATACAACCAAGAATCCCGCGTCTAATTGTTTCTCTACCTCCTCCTTGATCTTTAAAGACCATTCGGGCTTGATACGTCGGAGCTTTTGTTTGACGGGTCGAAACCCTTCTTTCAATGGTAACTTGTGCTCGACGATGTTAGAGTCTAAACCGGGCATATCATGATACGACCATGCAAATACGTCCTTATATTCCCTTAACAATTGGATCAACTGCTCCCTTACTTCATCACTGATATGGGTCCCAATGTTGACCTCTTTTATCTCTTGGCCCTGCCCCAAATTTACGGTCTCCAATTTCTCTTGATACGGTTGGAGCAGGCGAGCTTCTTGATTTAGCAGTCTTTGCGGATCCGGAGAGATGGTCTCCTCATCACTGTCCAACTCAACCCATTCATCCTCGACTTTCGGATCCCGGTCAGAGCGAACAATCACAGACATAATTGTTTTATCGGTTCTGTTTTTGGTTTAGAATTATTAATGTTAATGAGAGAAAGAGAGAAAAGAACAAATGAGAGAATGATATGTGAAAAATGCCTCTTTATTGATATGTAAAAAACTGTACAAAAAACCCTTATTCATATGAAAAGGATCTCAAGATCTTGGGTACTGATCATGAGTCCCTAAAAGAAAAGAAAAATGTGGAGGGGCCCTATCGTGGCTTGCTCTTCTCTCTATTCCTGCTTCGGCAGAGGATTCTTGCTCACGTCGGGCTCTGTCGAATCAAAAGTGACCCACCCAGCATCGATAAGGTCTTGGACCTTATATTTGAGAGCTCTACAGTTCTCCGTTGAATGCCCTGGTGCCCCCGAATGGTATAGACATTTGTCTTGCGGATTGTACCAATCGGGGTAAGGTGGATCAATTTTCCTTGGTGGAATGTAAGCTAGAAGATGAGCTTGTACTAGCTTCGGCAGGAGGTCGCTATATGTGGTCGGAAGTTTATCAAACTTCTTCACAGGGTTGTACTGCGACTTTCCTGACTTCGAAGCGGAGGAAGATGAAGAAATAGTTACGGCGTTGACTCCTCCTTCTTTCTTCTTCCCATAGGTCTTCTTAGCTTCAAATGATTGGGAAGGCCCAGCTAGCTTCCCACTTTTCAGCCCTTGTTCCACTCTTTCTCCAATGGTGATGATGTCCGAGAAGAGCGTTGTCGTGTTCCCTATCATCTTGTCATAATAGGGACCGGTCAACGAGTTTATAAATAGGGACACCGTCTCCTTATCTGACAGCGGGGGCTCTATTTGTGCCGCCAACTCCCTCCATCGTTGGGCGTACGCCTTAAAGGATTCATCATTTTTCTTACTCAAGGCTTGAAGATCGGACCTATCGGGTGTTAGGTCGATGTTATACTTGTAGCGCTTGAGAAATGCGTCGGCCAACTGCTTCCATGTAAGCACCTGATTCCCATCCAGCTGCATATACCAGTTGAGTGCGGTGTCAGCTAAGCTCTCTTGGAAGCAATGGATTAAGAGCTTTTCATTAGTGGCATATGCAGCCATCTTTCGGCAATACATGGTGAGATGACTTTTGGGGCAAGTCGATCCCACATACTTTGGGAAATCGGGCACTTTGAATTTGGGAGGGAATTGGATGTCCCTTACTAAACACATGTCGGCGGCATCTTTGATATCGAAATCATGCCCCTCCATAGCCCTCAGCCGGTCCTCGAGAGCGTGGAATTGCTCCTTTGAAATCTCGGGCTCTTTAATTGTAATCCCCGCCCTAGGGGGTACAGCTTGCGGAGGCTCTTGCTCTTGTTCCTCCTCATGATGGGATTCATGGTCACTGTGTTGAGCCCCGTGTCCGTTTGGGTGACGCATGAGTTCCATCATTTGCGCCATTTGCTCCTTGAGCTGCGAGAGCTCGGCTGTAAGCTTCCTATTTTGTTCCTCCAACGCTTCCATTTTCTTGAGTTTCTGCGCGCGCGTGAGGACAGAGAGATGACCAGCCACTTTCTAAAATGAATGCTTGATCTAATTAGTTTATTTATGGAATGAATACACTCTTGACATGAGCTTGATAATCTTCCATCTTTAAGGCACTGCCTTTTTAAGACGGAGGTTTACCACCCTCCTTGACTTATGATCTCTCCCCAACGGAGAATCTCAATAGTCATGGGTCTCTTTCACTTACGTCAAGGGGTATTGGTGAGCCCAAAATGAATGATTATGAGGATGCATGATGTCTTATTGGTAATGATGCACATGCTCCTTACTTTTATTGTATTTTCATACATGGTCTTTCCTCTCATGTCATGACATTTTTTTTTTTTATACGTGAGGTTTATTCTTAGACCTTATTACGAGGTTTATTATTAATGCACAAACAATGTCACATAGACCTATACACAAACAATTCACTCATCCACGAACAGTCACGAGCGAATCACGAGGTAGGGGTATCCTGCAGAAAAGTGCATATTTAAGGAGGTTCTAACTGTTCTCACTGGTCTGAGGCCCCCAAGGTGCCCCCATCATAGGGACCCAATTCCTCTCGTCGTAAGTCGATGGAAAGCTCCAACGCACTGTCGGACTTGAGTTCATGGTTATCACCTCGAGTGATGCTTTCCGACAACGGTCTACGGGCACCTATAGACCCATTCGACAACCGGCCGTACTAACATCCACTCCCTATGGCTTTCCACTCATGCCCCCGGGTATAGAGGGAACTGTTGTGTGCAAAGGTTCGTGTGCAGTTTATATTTCAACCAATTGCAAAAATTTTAAACATCCAACAGTTATTAAAGCCAACTAGGTAAAACATGTTATCATACGAGCGAGGGGTAATGAAGTAATTTTAAACTATTATTTTAGAAACGATCCATCACTAAATGGGACTGACTCTCGAGGCTTCCCCAGTGGAGTCGCCATCTGTCGCCACCCGCCGAAACGGACATTGGCATTCGCGACGATGGTTGGACTCTTTTTAAAGTTTGGAAAAAAGATGGATTGTTAGAGCGACTTATTCTCAAACTGAGACCTCATCGAACTAACAATATTTATTAAATGATTCTCACCAACCTATGTTAATCCCAAACGGGACCCTCCATAGATTCGCGGTTTTCGTAAAAAGAAGGGTTATTAGAGTCGCCACCAATATTTTACTTAAAACATTGGAAAAAGATATAAGGCAATTGATTTTCGTAAATCAACTTTGGCCATTACAACCAGAGTCGGGTAAGGGAGTCGGTTACGTGCGAGGAAGGTGTTAGCACCCCACAACGCCCCTTTCGGGTTCCCTATGACGGATTATTTCATAAATAACAGTGTAAAGTTACTAAATTACCCCTATTTATTAGAAACGATTATAGATAAAATATTTACATGACGAAAGCTCTAAACATGCAATGCAATAATCAAAAAGCAATAAATAAGAGCAGTATAAGAAAGGATTTAGAAAGAAACCTTCGAAGCGGGCTTTTATATATTCAAAACGAAGTTTAGGAGGCTTTTTGGCGCTCCTTCCCACTACACGTCCGCTCGCTCCTTTCCCCTAAAGATAATTTTTACTATGGAAATCAAAGAGATTTCCCTTCGACTTGTTCGAATCTCAAGCTAATGGCTCATGACTCAAGAACTTCGTCGGATCGGCTCCCGGAGAGATATCTAGGGCAGAGAATAGCTCAAAAACCCAAGAATACTCAGCAGGAGGGTTGAGGAATGTGTAAAAAGTGTGGAAGGACGTGCCAATGACGTCCTATTTATAAGATTGAGGCGCAATACGGCCTGGGAGGTCAATACGGCCCGTATTGGGTTTTTGAACTACAGTACGGCCGTATTGAATTTGGTACGGCCGTACTGAAGTTCAAAAACTTCAGTACGGCTGTATTGAGTTCACTACGGCCGTATTGCAGTTCAAATGACTCAGTACGGCCGTACTGAACCTCTGGGAGGGTGTATTGAGCTCCAATCCTCACACACCCTTATTCTAAGCTACTCTAAGACTTCTAGACCTACAAAGAATCATCCTAGGGTCTTCCAGGAGTCCTTCCGGCTGACTTTCCTTCGGTCTTCGAGAGTCTTCGAGCTTTATTTCCGACCCGGACAATTTTAGGGGTCTACAGTGCATAACCGGTCATGTAGAGCTAAATGTGAATTAGGCTGAATTTAGTATGTATTTAGGGTTGCATTTCGGTGTCACACTTGTGTAGCCAAGGTGGTGCCAAAAGTGTGACCTAAATGCAACTTAAATCCATCCTAAATTTAACCTAATTTGTCCTAATTCAAATGAACTACTAAACCTCCTTAAACCCTAATCTAATGACCAAAATACAATGGTCTAATGAATACAATGAATAGGAAAAAATACAAGGAGAAGAATGAGCCCAATATTGGGTATCAAAAGCCCAAAGCCCAAGAATCCCAAAATTAAGCCCAAGACACCTATAACCTAAAATGCCACTCTATATGGTCCAAAATACAAGACCAAAATATATTCAAACTAGGTTAACAAAAATATAATAAGGATGTTAATAACAAGATAAGCCCATGTTGAAACTTGGTTTGGGCCTTCCAAGCCCATAGGGCCCATTGGGCCTGGACTGGCCCAATCTTCCATGTCTAGCCCACTCCTCTTGGATCTTTGAGTATGTCACCTCTTGCACTCCAAAGCATGATTCCATCATCCCCTCCCTCTTGAAAAGGATTTGTCCTCAAATCTCGAGGATGAATGGAAGGAAAATCAACACCTACATGTACAACATACAA
Source organism: Cajanus cajan (assembly GCF_000230855.2). NCBI lineage: Eukaryota > Viridiplantae > Streptophyta > Magnoliopsida > Fabales > Fabaceae > Cajanus > Cajanus cajan. The sequence continues at coordinate 22,490,394 of NC_138527.1, read as the reverse complement.
TGGATAAGAGATGAAATTTTCATAAATCCTAAGAGGAGTCCTTCTATCTATCCTAAGAAAGAAAAATAAACTATCAAAATTAGACTCCCTAAAAATAGAAATAGGCTCCTCTTCTAAGCACAACCTAGAAGTAAACCCTAAAAATGTATGGACACTATGACTAAGACAATGAAAAGAATGATTTTTAAACACTACTATATCTTGCCTAAAGTACCCTAAATGGTAACCTAGGCTTTTCCTAAAATATAAAGAAAAAATTACTAGAAAACGCCCTAGACAATTTTGGATTTGATTGTTTACTAGATACTCATAATCATATAAGCTATATTTATCTTGTAGGGAAGGAAACATATTAAGTTCAAAAGAGTAAGAACTTCCCATAAGATCAAACATAGAATATGGACTATTACAAGTTGTATCTACTAAACAATGTAAACCGAAAATTGGGTGCTTTATTAAATTTAAAAGAAATACTTCCTTCCTTGTGCACCATCAAGGAAGTAGTATAAGGAGTAACACTAGGAATAGTCCACTTCTTCTTCACTATATCTCTAAGTTGAGAATTCTTGGTTTGAAATTTATTTTGTTTTTCATTCTCAGCTCTAAGATAAGTGGCAACATTAGGACAAGAGTCAAAACTTTTATGAATAAAGAGAGTTCTTTTCAAGTCTTGTTTGGTCATAAAATAACTCTCTTTTGTCACAAATGTCTTAGTGGAGTCCCCTTTATCCACACTCTGTCCTTCTTTCTTTTCTTTGTTTCTTTTCTTTTTCATTTGCTTTTGATCCTCAAACACTTGGGGTGGTGTTAAAGGATTGAAAACAATTTCCTTATTTTTATGAATGAAGGATATTTTGTTAGTGAGGCCATCATGTATAGTTTGTTTATCAAATTGCCATGGCCTACCAAGCAAAATATGACAAGCTTCCATAGGGATCACATCACATAAAACTTTATCTTTATAATCCCCTATAGAAAACTTGACCTTCACTTGTTGAATCACCTCCAATTCCTCACCTTCATTGAGCCAATGAAGTTTGTAAGGGTGAGGGTGAGGAATGGTGGTAAGGGCTAACTTGTTAATCAACCTTGTACTACAACAATTTGAACATGATCCACTATCAACAATGAGAGAACAAGCTCTTTTGGAAACTAAACATCTTGTGTGAAAGATGTTCTCTCTTTGTGATAATGAAGTGGGACAAGGTTGACTTCCAAGAAGCTTTTTGACCATAAGAAGATCACCATCAACAGGATATAGCTTTTCAATTTGAGGATCTTCCTTACTAGTCTCACTATCACTTGAAGTGGTAGAACTAGATTCATCAAGGCTACTATAAATGTCTTGTCCTCTCAAAATCATGACCTTTTTAGTTGGACATTGAGAAGCTATATGGCCTCTCCCAAGACATTTAAAGCATTTGATGTCACTAGTTTTACTACTAGAAGTGACAACATTTTTATTTTTATCACTTTCTTTTTCTTTTTCTTGACCCTTACTAGAGTTTGTGGAAGAGTTATCTTGCCCCTCCCTCTTGTAGTCTTTCTTCATATAAGAGTTAGTTTGAGTTTTTCCTTTTCTCAAATTTTGTTGTTCCACCCTTATACAAAGTTGGACCAAATCATCAAGGTCCCTATAAGGGAGTAACTCAACTCTATCTCTTATATCAAAATTAAGACCACTTAGAAATCTAGCAATGGTCAATCTTTCTTCTTCCCTTATTTCAGCCCTCATGAGATACAACTCCATTTTTTTTCTATACTCCTCAACACTCATACCCTTTTGTTGGTGTCTTTGGAGCTTATCCATAAGCTCCCTACTATAATAAGAAGGTATGTGCCTTCTTCTCATAGCACTCCTTAACTCATTCCAATAAGTGATGGGAGGATCATTCTGAAGTCTTCTCTCTCTTTCCAAGGATGTCCACCAATACATGGCTTGTCCTTGAAAAGCTAGGGTGGCTAAAGGAACTTTTCTTTCCTCACCTACTTGATGACAAGTGAAGATTTGCTCCACTTTCATCTCCCAATCCAAGTAGGTGTCCACATTATCTTTTCCATGAAAGTAAGGGAGATCAATCCTTGATTCCCTCACTTTGTGTTCTTTAATGACTCTCCTAGGTGGGGGTTGATAGTAAGCATCCATTTGTATACTACCATCATTATCTTGATTTTGAGAATCTTTGGAGCTCTTGGTTGAGCTCCTAGAAGAACCTTTTGGACTTTTATTTTTATTTAATCTTTTCAAAAGTTTTTCTTCTCGTTGCTTAATCTTTTGAATCTCTTGTTCTAAAGCCATGATTTGTACTTCCTTTTCAAGTTTTTCTTTTTTTTTTTGAAGTATTTCATCATGCTTCCAAATTTTTAGTGCCTCAACCTCCTTGACAATTCTTTTAAAACTTTTAGGAGATTCAAAGTCACTACTACTTTGAGAATGTTGACTCATGATTAAGCAATAAGATGTTATATGCTATGCAAAAAGTTATAAAATGTTTTTGGGATTTTCTAGTAATGAAAATAGCACTTGGAAGTCTAAGTGTACAAGTTGCACTATCAAGGGAGGTGAGCTACAAAGAGCCACTTAATAACCAAGCCTTTTCAAGTGAAAATCACTAAACTCCTTTGTGGTACTTCCAATTCCCCAAAACTTTTCACAAAAATTTTGAATGTTTTTTCACAAATTGTTTGTTTTTGAGACTAAACTAAACGTGAGCAAGTAAATCTACACAAGTCTAGACAAATTTAAGCAACTAAGTAAACACAATTAAAGTTCAAACACTTGAAGGAAGCAAGGATAATCAACTAGTCGGTTTGCCCTAGGTGGAAGCTTGAAACATATGAAATTTTCAAGCCACTTCCACTAGTACTACACGTGAGAATGCTAACAAGGAGTTAGATATACCTGACCAGCTTCTTAATACTCCCTCCAAGCTTTACAAATTGATTTTAAAATACAAGAGAGATTGCAAAATTTAAACTAGCCTAGAAAGCAATAAATGGCGGTTTTGGTGACCAATTAGTGACGGTTTTTTTTTGTTCAACTTTTCTAACACTTGTTTAAGTGTCTTAATCCGCCACTAATCCTTCAAATTTGATGCTCCTGGACCTGTAAAGAATCACAACAAAAGAGGTTAATGGTGGCTGCCTCACAAGGTGAAAGGAATGGTCACTCAAGTGAAGGAAGTTTAGGAGAAGTTTTGGTCACTAATTTAGGTCAAATTTTAAGGTCTTAGTGTCCAAACTTTTCCTACTCTTTGTTGAGCAATGCTTGATCCTTGAGCAAGGATTTGAGGCCACTTCCAGCACAGGGAAATTATTGAAAGAAAACTAGACAAGCAATAGAAGCACAATTTGAAAAGCTTATACCAAAAGTTAAGAGTAATATGTATATATGACAAGACTCAAAGAGGTTCAACAAGTAAAACTGGAAAATAAGACTCCAAATAAAGCTAGCACTCAGTTAGGAATGTTCCTAGATAGGTACTAGAGTAGATGAACAAAACAAAAAAAATTTGAAAGCAATTGGATAAGTATAGCACAAGTAGTAGTCAAAACAATAACAAGGAATCAAGTGATTTTTATCAATACACACCTCTCGGCTTTTTCCTTTTAAATTGTTTTCTCTAAATTTTTTTTTATTCTTTCTTTTTCCAGTTTCAAGTTAAGAGTCCAGAGAGTATATTTTCCTTTTGTTTCAAATTTTTCTATGATTCCAAGCTATAGAAACCGAGACTACAAGTTAGCCAAAAATTAGGTCAAAATTCAAGTAAACTTGAGAAACTAGTGCACTAATCTTTAGGTTTTGATTTGGCTTCTTTATGAACTCTTTTCTTTTGATCTTTTGAACACTTTAGGCTCTGTTTTAACTCTGATTTTCCAGCCTTAATGTATATATTTTTTTTAAAAAAAACTTGAATCCAAAGATAATGCACTAGAAGTACTTGAAATTTTGAATCATAAATGTTTTTGTAAGATTTTTTCAATGGAAAGTGATTTGAAAACTTTAAGAACACAATGGAAACCTAACTCTAAGGAAACTTGCTAGGACTAATAGCAAATCATGAACACAATAAGGTAAAAGAAAAGCACATATAGGTAGGCACAAAAAGAACACAAACCGAGAGCAAAAATTAATGAACAATGAACTCAAAACAAAAATTAGATCAACATGCTATTCAAGGAATTTTGTGACATATAAGGACTACACACAAACTCTAAGACAAAACAAGATTAAAAACCAAAAATCTAATGCAAATGCATGAAGTCCAATCACGGACACATATAAGAATGGAGAGACTCAAAGAAAATTCAAAAAAATAAGCACAAGCAAATAGTTCCTAAACAAGTTGATTGAGGAAGAAATTCAAAAACAATCAACCATGGATCTATGAACACAAAATATGAATTAAAACATATAGATCCGAAGAGAAACTCAAACAAGACAAGGAGAAATACAAGAACACAAGCACGGACACAAAAACAAGATGAAGAACTTATCTCCTTGAAGACCTTGCTCTTGATACCAAAATTGATAGCAAAACTAGGAGAAGTGAAGGTAGTTCTTCTCCACGGATTTGCTTAAGCCGGATCTTCTTCAAAGGAGGATGAATTCTTCAACTCAAGTACTCTTTCAATCTATGAACTCACGGATGAACTCAACCTAGAACTAGGAGGGAAGCATCCAAGCTCAAGCATCAATGGAGAGCACACTTCAAAGAGAAGGATTCTAGGTGAATTCCTAAGGTTTTTGAAGATGAACTCAAGGAGACTTTGAGAGGGAAACTCGGCACTATGGCTCACAAATTTCATTAATCATTCAAAGTGAATACAAAATGTGTTAGGAGGGAACATATAATGCACCGAAAATAGGAGGAGACACTTGGCGCCACATGATAGGTCACATGTTGGCGCCAAGATTTGAATTCAAATTCAAATTTGAATTCAAACCTTGTGTCACATGTGCATAACCGGTCATGTAGAGCTAAATGTGAATTAGGCTGAATTTAGTATGTATTTAGGGTTGCATTTTGGTGTCACACTTGTGTAGCCAAGGTGGTGCCAAAAGTGTGACCTAAATGCAACTTAAATCCATCCTAAATTTAACCTAATTTGTCCTAATTCAAATGAACTACTAAACCTCCTTAAACCCTAATCTAATGACCAAAATACAATGGTCTAATGAATACAATGAATAGGAAAAAATACAAGGAGAAGAATGAGCCCAATATTGGGTATCAAAAGCCCAAAGCCCAAGAATCCCAAAATTAAGCCCAAGACACCTATCACCTAAAATGCTACTCTATATGGTCCAAAATACAAGACCAAAATATATTCAAACTAGGTTAACAAAAATATAATAAGGATGTTAATAACAAGATAGGCCCATGTTGAAACTTGGTTTGGGCCTTCCAAGCCAATTGGGCCTGGACTGGCCCAATCTTCCATGTCTAGCCCACTCCTCTTGGATCTTTGAGTATGTCACCTCTTGCACTCCAAAGCATGATTCCATCATAAGGGAAAGAAAACAACAAAGTAATCTCAACCAAAGAAGAATTTTAGGGAGAAGTTGAAGCCTAAGAAAGCACGACCACAATGGAAACCATGAAAAAGTTGAAGAATTTTGTGTGTTGGTTTTATTTTGAAATAGACATTATTTTGTGTTTAGGGTTAATTGATGATTTATGATGTAATTTCCTTTTATGAAAGTGTTGTATATGACAATATTAAGTGTTAATTATATAACAATATTGAAGTTTATGAGTCTATTATGTATGACATTACTTATGACAGTAATAAGTAAATTAGGTCAAAAATTTGTGCCTATGATTCCCATGTCATGAATGACATCAATAAACTAGTAAGATGAAGCACGAGAATCACGCCCGTGATTCCCACGGCATGAATCACTTCAATAAATTTGTAAGATGGTGTGCAAGAATCACGTCCGTGATTCTAAATAACATCCATGATTCCCACGGCGTGAATGACTTCAATAAACTGGTAAGATGAAGCACAAGAATCACATAACCAACATTTTGTTAGAAAAGAATGGCTCAATCCAAGAGGGGGGGTGAATTGGATTATATGACACTTAAAATTTTTTTAGAGTTCTAAGGATCTTTATTTCAACTTAAACTTTTCTAATATGAATTCTCAAAGAAGTTTCTTGAAAGACTTGCTAATGGGAATGAGTCTTATATGCTTTCTTGATAAATCTTGATTAACAATGTTAAGAACAACTAATATGCAATACTTTGACTCAATTTAAAGCAATGTTATGCATACAAACATATTAATCAAGATCATGCACTTTAACACTCAACCAAGATTTTTTGCTCAATGTAAAAGATAAGAGTGGGAGAGAAGAATGCACAAGTATTTTATCCTGGTTTAGCCTCTCCACATGTGATGTAACACCCCAATTTTTATTTCACTTTTTATTTATTTATTTTTAATTAAGGGTATTTTGGTAATTTTACAAAGGTAATAGGGGTGATTTAGTAGCTTGGAACGGGTCGTTCCAAACTACCAAAAAGCATGTAATTTAGTAACTCGGAACGGGCCGTTCCGGAATTGGAACGGGTCGTTCCAAATTACCAAGTTGTGTGAGTTAATAGCCCAGAACGGGACGTTCTCAAGGTAGAACGGGTCATTCCAGACTATTAAATATGCCATTAACCCTAAATGAGAACGGGCCTGGAACAGGGCGTTCCCAAAATTATGGTCGTTGGGGGTAATTAATGCACACCAGAACGGGCCGTTCTGGTTTTGGAACGGGCCGTTCTGGATGTATTTTTTAACCACGTTTAAAATGTCTGGAACGGGCCGTTCCGGATTTGGAACGGGCCGTTCCGGCGTAAAAAGCCTATAAATAGAGCTGTTTGCCACTCCCAAAAAGCACACCTCTCATTTCTGATTTCTTTTCTTCTGCTCTCTCTTCTTTCCTCTACTTTCTGCTTCAGACCGAGGGGAACCCAGGGAGGGAGATCAACCAGATCTAGTCTAGATTCAGCTTCTTCATATCCAGGTACGGGGGAAAAGGGAATTATTTATATATAGTGTTACATGAGGGAATTGGGTAGAGGAAGAACCCCTTAAGATTATGAGCAATTTTAGAAATATTTCTGTTTGAAGAATTATTGGCATTATTTGATTCTATATATATTTAGGACAATAAATATATAATTTGTTTGTAAAAATGATGCTCTAGGAGAGAGAACGAAATTATATAAAAGTGCCTGTAGGTTAGGTTTTGGAAAAATTGGATTATTTATGTTTGAGGAATTAATTATACCATTAGATTCCGTATGTGTTGAGGATTAGAAATATATATTTAAATTGTAAGAATGATGATCTGGGAGAGAGAACGAAATTGTGGAAAAGTGCCTGTGAGCTATAGGTTTTGGAACAATTAGGGGTTTTACTGTTTATGTTGAAAATATATTAAATTGGTAATTCCGTTGTTTATTATATTAATTTATGAATATCATTGTTATATTATTTGGTAAAAATTGATGATTTACATGTGAATTACTTGATACGTGTGAAACCCATTATTTTGGGCATATCTGATATATGTATGAAATTGAATTATGAGATGTTGTGTGGAATGTGAATGAGATGTGGTTGTGGTTCTTCACACCTATGACCAGGGGTGAGCACGGCCCGAGATTGTTACATGAGTATCGTGACCTTGGTTAACATGTCAGGGGTGAGCACGGCCCTAGGTTAGGGGTAACGTGACCTTGGCACGGTGTTATATCAGGGGTGAGCACGGCTCTGGATTGTTACGTGGGTATCGTGACCTTGGTTAACATGTCAGGGGTGAGCACGGCCCTAGGATAGGGATAACGTGACCTTGGCACAGTGTTATATCAGGGGTGAGCACGGCCCGGGATTGTTAAATGGGTAGCGTGACCTTGGCATAGTGTGAAGTGCAAGATTTGTGATGATTGGTTTGATTGAGAATTATGACGTGATGACAATGCATGATTGATTGAAATACGATACGTTGAAATATTTACGAATATTAAATAATATATTGTGTTTTCTTATGTGCTATATATATAGATGTTTTCTTTTCTCACCGTGCGATTTGTGGATATTTTAGGTGAGGAAGATCTGGCTACGAGTGGTATCTAGAATGCCAACGGTTGAATTGTCGGGATGCTCTGATATTGTGACATCGGGGCAAAAAGGATTTTTAGAACATAGGTTTTTATTGTAAATGTTATTTTGAAAATAATTTGAAAACTCTTGCGTTTCATTTTTTGTTATTGTGGTTATCGAAGGATAATTTTTAAGATTCTCATGAACCCTTTTACCGAAATTGAAAATTTTATTTATAAGTTTTTATTCTTACAATATATATGTTGGGGTAGTAAGGGTGTCACATTTAGTGGTATCAGAGCAGGTCGATCCAATCGGCCGTGAGTTATGAGTCTACTATGCTTGTTTGGTAGATAATTGATTGAATGATTTGATTGTGAAATTTGTTGATATGTGCTATGATTGATTAAGTTTATTGTTAACTTTTCTGGTGATCAGAAAAGTAATGGCAGGAGGTACCAACGACCGTGCAATCGCTGATGCTTTACAAGCGATGGCTCAGGCTCTTGGTAATATGAACCAACAACCAGAGATAGATTGGTTGGAGAGGTTCCAGCGTAATAATCCGCCAAGCTTCCGTGGGGGTTATAATCCTGATGGAGCTACTGACTGGATTTTCGAAGTTGAAAAGATATTCCAAGCTATGGGATGTCCTTTGATACAGAAGGTGACTTTGGCTGCCTTCATGCTTTCTGGAGAGGCTGGCATCTGGTGGCAAGGTGCTTTACAAAGAATGATAGCTGCGGGTACCCAAGTGAACTGGGAGAATTTCAAGCGGCTGTTCTTAGAGAAATACTTTCCCCGAGATGTGAGACATAAGAAACAGGTGGAATTCCTTGAATTGAAGCAAGGAGAGGCTTATGTGGCTGAGTACGTGACTAAGTTTGAAGACTTGGTCAGATTTTGCCCTATGTATGATGGTGTGGGCAATGAGGAGGACAAATGTGTGAAGTTTGTGAGTAGTCTTCGCCCTGAGATTAAACAAGTTTTCAATTATCAAGAGATTACTCACTATCACGAATTGGTGAACAAGTGCCGAGTATATGATGAGGATAACCGTGCTAGGGTAACTCATTATAAGAGTGGAGGACCCATGAGGAATAATAAGTTTGGGTCATCTAGTAAGGGTAAACCTTACACCAAGTTTGCCGGGAATTCAAGTTCTAAGGTGAATAATCAAGGTTCTGTGCAACAAAGAAGCCAAGTTCCCACGGCTAGCCAAACTTCTAGAGGAGGAAGTGTGGGTTCTGTTTCACACAACTACAATTGTGGGAAGCCAGGTCATAGGGCATATGAATGTCCGTTGCCTAGAGAAATAACGTGCTTCAAATGTCAAGAGAAAGGACACAAAGCTCGTGATTGCCCCAAGAACAAGACAACAGAGGTTGGAGGGAGTGCTAGCAAACCTCGAGCGACAGGAAGGGTGTTTGCCTTGAGTGGTGCTGAAGCTTCACAATCCAAAGACTTAATCCAGGGTATGTGTTTCATTAATGGAACTCCTCTAATTGTTTTATATGACTCTGGTACGACTCACTCTTTTATATCACATGTGTGTGTGTCCAAATTAAAATTTCCTATTTCTTCCTTGTCTTTTGAGTTAATAGTAAAGACACCAACTAGTGGTTCAGTGTCTACTTCTGAGGTCTGTTTAAAATGTCCTTTGATTATTGAGGGTAGAGATTTCATGGTTGACTTAATTTGTTTGCCTCTAAGTCAGCTAGATGTTATTCTGGGTATGGATTGGTTATCTTCCAATCATGTCCTTTTGAATTGTGCTGATAAATCTATTGTCTTTGGTGAGCATGTTGAAAAAGTGAGTAAGGATTATTTTACTGCCAACCAAGTTAAGGTATCTTTACAAGAGGATGCCCAAGTGTACATGTTGTTAGCTTCTTTGAATTCTGAGAGTAATGTTTTGGTGAATGAACTGCCTGTTGTGTATGACTTTTCGGATGCCTTCTCTGATGATATGACTAGCTTACCACCTAGAAGAGAAGTAGAATTTTCCATAGACTTAGTACCAGGTACAGGACCTATTTCTATTGCACCTTATAGGATGTCACCCGTAGAGTTAGTGGAGCTTAAGAAACAAATAGAAGACTTGTTGGAGAAGGGGTTTGTGAGGCCTAGTGTATCACCTTGGGGAGCACCCGTACTATTAGTTAAGAAGAAGGATGGTAGTATGAGATTGTGTGTAGATTATCGCCAGTTGAACAAGGTGACCATTAAGAATAAATATCCATTGCCTAGGATAGATGATCTTATGGACCAGTTGGTGGGTGCTTGTGTATTTAGTAAAATTGATCCTAGATCGGGGTACCATCAGATTAGAGTTAAGGGTGAGGATGTACCTAAGACAGCATTTAGGACTCGTTATGGACACTATGAGTATCTAGTAATTCCTTTTGGTGTGACAAATGCTCCTGCATTTTTTATGGATTACATGAACCGAATTTTTCATCCGTATTTGGATAAATTTGTAGTTGTCTTCATAGATGACATACTAGTTTATTCCAAGACTAAAGAGGAGCATAAGGAACACTTAAAGGTAGTACTTCAAACTCTCAGGGAGAGACAACTTTATGCCAAGTTGTCTAAGTGTGACTTTTGGCTAGAGGAGGTGAGTTTCTTAGGACATGTGATTTCAAGTGGAGGTATAGCAGTAGATCCATCTAAAGTTGAGGCGGTGCTTAAATGGGAGACACCTAAGTCAGTTAGTGAGATTAGGAGTTTTCTTGGATTGGCTGGATATTATAGAAGATTCATAGAGGGATTCTCTAAGTTAGCATTACCCTTGACAAGTTTAACTAGGAAAGGAGTTGTGTTTGTATGGGATAGTAAATGTGAGAATAGTTTCCGAGCCCTTAAGGAGAAGTTGACTAGTGCACCTGTTTTAGTGTTGCCTAACCTTAGTAAGACTTTTGTGGTTTATTGTGACGCTTCTAAGATGGGTTTGGGTGGAGTGTTAATGCAAGAAGGAAAGGTCGTATCTTATGCATCTAGGCAATTGAAAATACATGAGAAGAATTACCCCACCCATGATCTTGAATTAGCAGCTGTGGTATTCACACTTAAGATTTGGAGACATTATTTGTATGGTTCAAAATTTGAGGTGTTTAGTGATCATAAGAGTCTTAGGTATTTATTTGACCAAAAGGAATTAAATATGAGACAAAGGAGATGGTTAGAGTTCCTTAAGGACTATGATTTTGATCTTAGTTATCATCCGGGTAAAGCTAATGTGGTGGCTGATGCATTGAGTAGGAAATCTTTGCATTTGTCTTCTCTTATGATTAGGGAGATGGACCTTTTGGCTCAATTTAGAGACTTGAGTTTGACTTATGAGGTGACCCCTAGAAGTGTGAGACTAGGTATGACTCGGGTGACTAATGAGTTGTTGAGGGAAATTGGAGAAGCACAGTTAGTGGATTCATTTCTAATGGCTAGACGTGATGCTATAGGACAAGGTGTTGGAGGAGAATTTACCTTGGGTGTAGATGGAGTGTTAAGATTTAAAGACCGAGTGTGCGTGCCTAGTGACCCTACACTTAGACGTTTGATCCTAGAGGAAGGTCATAGGAGCAAGCTTAGTTTTCACCCAGGGGCAACTAAGATGTATCAAGACCTTAGGAAGATATTTTGGTGGCCTAGGATGAAGAAAGATATAGCTGAATTTGTGAGTGCCTGTTTAGTGTGTCAGAAGGCTAAGATAGAACATCAGAAACCTTCAGGACTACTTCAGCCTTTGAGTATACCTGAGTGGAAGTGGGATAGCATTTCAATGGATTTTGTAGTTGCTTTGCCTAGGACTAGGAGAGGGCATGATTCCATTTGGGTTATAGTTGATAGGTTGACTAAGAGTGCACATTTCTTACCTATTAACATTAGGTATTCTCTAGAGAGATTGGCTGGACTATATATTGATGAGATTGTGAGATTGCATGGGATACCATCTAGCATAGTTTCAAATAGAGACGCTAGATTCACCTCTAGATTTTGGGAGAGCCTACAACGAGCTTTGGCGACCCAACTTAGACTTAGTTCAGCTTACCACCCTCAAACTGATGGTCAGACTGAGAGGAATATTCAATCTTTAGAGGATTTGCTTAGAGCCTGTGTGTTAGACCAAGGGGGTAGTTGGGATAGTCTTTTACCTTTGATAGAGTTTACCTATAATAATAATTACCACTCTAGTATAGGTATGGCACCTTATGAAGCCTTGTATGGTAGGAGATGTAGGACCCCTTTGTGTTGGTGCGAGCCTGGTGATAATGTTATCTTAGGACCTGAGATTGTGCAACAAACCACTGATAAGGTTAGATTGATACAAGAGAGGATGAGGACAGCTCAGAGTAGACAGAAAAGTTATGCTGACAGGAGAAGGAAGGACTTAGAATTTCAAGAAGGTGACCATGTGTTTTTGAAAGTCACTCCGTGGACTGGGGTTGGTAGGGCATTGAAATCCAGAAAACTTACTCCTCGATTTATTGGTCTTTTTCAAATTCTAAAAAGAGTCGGTAGTGTTGCCTACCAAATTGCTTTGCCTCCTAATCTGTCAAATCTCCATGATGTTTTCCACATTTCCCAACTTCGGAAATACATCCATGATCCTTCGCGTGTAATTGAGTCGGATCATCTTGAGGTTAAGGAGAACCTAACTGTGGAAGCTACCCCGGTGAGAGTCGAGGATTGAATGGTGAAGCAACTTAGGGGTAAGGAAATTCCTTTGGTGAAAGTTATTTGGGGAGGAGCTACACCTGAAAGTGCTACTTGGGAGTTAGAGGAGAAGATGAAAGCTTCATATCCATTTTTATTTGCTTTAGGTAATTTCGAGGACGAAATTTCTTAAAGGAGGGGAGAATTGTAACACCCCAATTTTTATTTCACTTTTTATTTATTTATTTTTAATTAAGGGTATTTTGGTAATTTTACAAAGGTAATAGGGGTGATTTAGTAGCTTGGAATGGGCCGTTCCAAACTACCAAAAAGCATGTAATTTAGTAGCTCGGAACGGGTCGTTCCGGAATTGGAACGGGCCGTTCCAAATTACCAAGTTGTGTGTGAGTTAATAGCCCAGAATGAGCAGTTCTCAAGTTAGAACGGGCCGTTCCAGACTATTAAATATGCCATTAACCCTAAATGAGAACAGGCCTGGAACGGGGCTTTCCCAAAATTATGGCCGTTGGGGGTAATTAATGCACACCAGAACGGGCCGTTCTGGTTTTGGAACGGGCCATTCTGGATGTATTTTTTAGCCACGTTTTAAGGGTCCGGAGGCGTAAAAAGCCTATAAATAGAGCTGTTTGCCACTCCCAAAAAGCACACCTCTCATTTCTGATTTCTTTTCTTCTGCTCTCTCTTCTTTCCTCTACTTTCTGCTTCAGACCGAGGGGAACCCAGGGAGGGAGATCAACCAGATCTAGTCTAGATTCAGCTTCTTCATATCCAGGTACGGGGGAAAAGGGAATTATTTATATATAGTGTTACATGAGGGAATTGGGTAGAGGAAGAACCCCATAAGATTATGAGCAATTTTAGAAATATTTCTGTTTGAAGAATTATTGGCATTATTTGATTCTATATATATTTAGGACAATAAATATATAATTTGTTTGTAAAAATGATGCTCTAGGAGAGAGAACGAAATTATATAAAAGTGCCTGTAGGTTAGGTTTTGGAAAAATTGGATTATTTCTGTTTGAGGAATTAATTATACCATTAGATTCCGTATGTGTTGAGGATTAGAAATATATATTTAAATCGTAAGAATGATGATCTGGGAAAGAGAACGAAATTGTAGAAAAGTGCCTGTGAGCTATAGGTTTTGGAACAATTATGGGTTTTACTGTTTATGTTGAAAATATATTAAATTGGTAATTCCGTTGTTTATTATATTAATTTATGAATATCATTGTTATATTATTTGGTAAAAATTGATGATTTACATGTGAATTACTTGATACGTGTGAAACCCATTATTTTGGACATATGTGATATATGTATGAAATTGAATTATGAGATGTTGTGTGGAATGTGAATGAGATGTGGTTGTGGTTCTTCACACCTATGACCAGGGGTGAGCACGACCCGAGATTGTTACATGAGTATCGTGACCTTGGTTAACATGTCAGGGGTGAGCACGGCCCTAGGTTAGGGGTAACGTGACCTTGGCACAGTGTTATATCAGGGGTGAGCACGGCTCTGGATTGTTACGTGGGTATCGTGACCTTGGTTAACATGGCAGGGGTGAGCACGGCCCTAGGATAGGGATAACGTGACCTTGGCACAGTGTTATATCAGGGGTGAGCACGGCCCGGGATTGTTAAATGGGTAGCGTGACCTTGGCATAGTGTGAAGTGCAAGATTTGTGATGATTGGTTTGATTGAGAATTATGACGTGATGACAATGCATGATTGATTGAAATACGATACATTGAAATATTTACGAATATTAAATAATATATTGTGTTTTCTTATGTGCTATATATATAGATGTTTTCTTTTCTCACCGTACGATTTGTGGATATTTTAGGTGAGGAAGATCTGGCTATGAGTGGTATCTAGAATGTCAACGGTTGAATTGTCGGGATGCTCTGATATTGTGACATCGGGACAAAAAGGATTTTTAGAACATAGGTTTTTATTGTAAATGTTATTTTGAAAATAATTTGAAAACTCTTGCGTTTCATTTTTTGTTATTGTGGTTATTGAAGGATAATTTTTAAGATTCTCATGTGAACCCTTTTACCGAAATTGAAAAATTTATTTATAAGTTTTTATTCTTACAATATATATGTTGGGGTAGTAAGGGTGTCACATGTGACCTACATCCAGTCCTCAATCATAACTTGCTCAAGATTTGTTCCACTATCTCAATGAAAAAGTTTTACAAGCATACCACACATGCATATACTCCTACATTCAAGATAACCACTTTCTTGCCCCCAAGAAAGCACTTATTGTAGAAACTCACTACAAGAATTCCTTACCACTTGAGACAGCTACTCAAGACTTCCCTTACACTTTACACAAGTAATTAAAAGAACGAATTCACCTAGAAGTTGAACAAATCAGACTGTGAATTTCAAAAGCAAATCTTAATCTTCCTCTCCCAAGAATGTAGTGATGATGATGATCTTTTTCAAAGCATTTCAGAAAATATTTTTCTTCTTGGTTTCACAAAGAAAACACCCCAAGAAGGTCACAAAGACTTCATAATATAGTTTTTCTCTCGTTGATTCTCAATTCATTCTCTATTCTGAAGTTTCAAAGTGTGAAAGCTATTTATAAAAATTTCAGAACCAGATAATCGATTATTTTAAAGGATAATCGATTATTTTGCTCTTCATGATTTCTGGAAATCACTTAAGAACAGAATAATCGATTATTTTGCAGGATAATCGATTATTCCAGAGAGTGCTTCCTAGAATAATCGATTATTTCACAGATAATCGATTACTACAGCAAGACTCTTTTCACCTGTTGCTGGAATAATCGATTACACTTAATGATAATCGATTATTTTGAGTTGGTTTTCAAAAACTCAATTTTATACTTCAAAAATCTTTTCAAGTATTTTAAATCATCATCATACTCACTCTCAATCAATTTATATTAAAATTAACTCATGCACAAAGGACACTCATGCAAAATAAACTAAGCAACATAATACAACACATAAGAACTTATGAGCTACTCCTATTACACATCATGATTTTCATATCTTCCTTTCTTGACTGGTTTGTATCCTTGATCAGCTTCAACTCCTTTGTTATCATCAAAACTCTCATACTCCAAGTCTGAGTTGATTCACTGCTCCATGAATCTCAACACATTTCACCACACAATCGCATGTACAAGTAGACAATGCTAATATCATGTCAACCATTTAGTGTATGGATCGTCGATTGCAAGAGATGGATGAACGGCAACAACACTATAATTATATGGTAGACAGGATGCATAATTGACACCTTCAGTGTTATTCAGATGATTTTCCTCCTAAATGATTTCTTTGAATCATATTGCTTTAGCACAAGCAATTTCTATTATGTCTGTTATCAGTCTTTGAACTTTCTTAGCATATGTACTTAACTCTTTCAACTTTCAAACCATATGTATTCAACTCTTTGAACATTTAAAGCTTAATACATGTATTTCTATGATTATTGGTTTGGTTCCACATTTATATTTGGTGCGGTGATGGAGTTAATAGTGTAATGGACAAAAACATCCACAAACTTGTCATCCGCAAACTAGTTTTACTCTTGAAAACTAATAGTTAAATTTAAACATGAGTCAATGCTTCAATACTATCATTATTAATTGTTGATAATTCCATTAAAATTAAAGAAACATTACAAAAATATCCAAGCACTAATGGAAGCTTCTAGTGGAAGGGATTGATGTTCTTCAACTAGCTCCATCTTCTTTAACCAATCTTCTCTCACTACTAGATTTTAATCCTTTAGCAACATTTTCTTGTTTACATTTGTTAAAATGTTACTATATATTATATAAATGTTATTTTGTAACACTTTTTTGAAAAATGTCATTATAGATAGAGTAAAATTTTTTATTTCAATATTATTTTTTCCAATTGTTTTCAAAATCAAAGTCCCATATCGAGTAAAAAAATTTACATGTTATTTTGCAACATTTTTTTGAAAAATGTTACTATAATTGCTTCTAAAATCAAAGTCCCACATCGAGTCAAAAAAAGTATATTTCTCTTATATCTAATTATAACTCATAATTAAAGTCTCACATCGAAATATAGTTATATTTAAGATAAATGAAATTTGATATTCTATATATAATTAGTGGTGACTAACTAAAATTTTTTTTCCCTAAAAACTTAAGGAATTCCTAGAAGTTTAGGAGACATAGAAATATAATAATTGATAGTAATATTTAAATTAAAATTAATTATTATTTTATAAGATTAACAAAATCTTGGCAACATCATTAAAATGTTACAAAAATTATTAAAATGTTACAAAAATACTACTTTGATAACATTTAAAAAATGTTACCTAATTATGCAAAAATGTTACTAAAAGTCTTTAGCAACATTAATTGACTATATACAACATTTGATAATGTGTTGCTAAAATAAATTAGCAACATTTATACATAATTAAGTAACATTTTTCAAATGTTACTAAATACCATTTTTGTTGTAATGTCTTGAGGCTTTAAGTCTTCACAGAATTATGAATCAAACTCCAAGAGTTTGAAGGAACAACAACAATGGCGTGGCAATCTTCTTGAAGAAGAAGAAGAAGAAGTGATGAACCAAGGAACAAAGGAAGGATTCTTTTGTGAGGGTTCTTAAGGAGAGAAGGTTCTCCACGGTTTTGGATTCTTGAGTAAAGAGAATTTTCTGAAAACTCTGATCTCATATATGTCAAAAATGATTACAAAGCCAAGAGAAAGAATTATATAATGGAGGGAAACTTGTGGTGCAAGCTAGACTAACTATGGTTCAAGAGAACCATGGTTAGCCAAGCTTGAATGACCTAGTTAGTTTAAGAGGCTTGTGGAGCAAGCTTCTAACTTAGAAGCTTGGGAAGCAAGCTAAGTTAGAAGCTTATAGCACAAGCTTCTGAAATGTGTAGGAGAAGCTTGGTAATTTTGGCCAAGAAGAAGTGCTAGGCGGCCAAAGCTAGTTTCCAACATGTAATCCAATCCAAAAATCTTGGAATTGGTTTTAGTTAGGTTCACCAAATGATGGTGAGACCTAGCTAAATCAATTCCTTGGAAAAAGAATGGAGGTGTCGCCACCGGCCCGAAACGGGCTTTCGGCATTCGCGAAGGATGGTTGGACTCTTTTATTTGTTTAAAAATATGGATTGCTAGAATGACTTATTCTCAAACTGAGACCTTGTCAAACGAGCAATTTTATTAAAAGGCTCACCAATCCATGTTAATCCCAAGCGGGACCCTCCATGGATTAGCGGTTTTCATAAAAAGGAAGGGTTCATGGAGTCGCCACCAATGTTTTACTCAAAACATTGGAAAAAGAAGTTTAAGGCAATCGATTCAAAAATCGACTTCGGCCATGACAACCAGAGTCGGGTAAGGGAGTCGGTTACGCGTGGGGAAGGTGTTAGCACCCCACAGCGCCCCTTTCGGGTTCCCTATGACAGATTATTTCTAAAAATAATAGTGCAAAATTACTAAATTACCCCTATTTATTCTAAACAATTATAACTTAACTATCTACATGATGACAGTTAAATATACACACAGAAAGCAGTAAAAGGAAGGTTTTAAGAAGAAACCTTTGAAGCGTGCTTTTATATTCAAGTAAAACTGGGAAGCTTTTTGGCGTTCCCTCGCTCTACAAGCCCGCTCGCTCCCTCCTAGAAAATTTTAACTATGGAAATCTGGAGGATTTCCCTTCGACTCAGTTCGAGACTCAAGCAAAAAGCTCAGAACTCGAGAACTTTGTCGGATCAACTCTCCGAGTGATTTCTAGGCAGAGCACTGCTCAAAAAAACCCAGAATACTCAAGAAGAGGGTTAAAACTCAGTGTAAAAGTCTAGAATGACGTCCAATTGACGTCATATTTATAGGGATGAGGCGCAATACGGCCTCTGGGGGTCAATACGGTCCGTATTGAAGTTTTGAACTACAATACGGTCGTATTGAATTCAGTACGGCCATATTGAAGTTCAAAAAACCTCAATACGGCCGTATTGAGTTCAGTGCAGCCGTATTGAAGTTCAGTGCAGCCGTATTGAGTTCAGTGCAGCCATATTGAAGTTCAGAAACTTCAATACGGCCGTATTGAGTTCAGTGCGGCCGTATTGTAGTTTAAAATGTTCAATACGGCCGTACTGAACTTTTGGGAGGCCGTATTGGGCTTCATTCCCTCCACTTTCTTATTTTTTGCTACTCTAAGACCTCTAAACCTACAGATTGTCATCCCACGGTCTTCTAAGAGTCCCTTTGGCTGACTTTCCTTTGATCTTCGAGAGTCTTCGAGTCTTATTTCCGACCCGGACAATTTTAGGGGTCTACAGCTGCCCCCCCTTTACTTAGTCAAACGGCCTTTTGGTGTACCGTTTGATAAGTAAAGGAGTTGACCCAATTGTCCGGGGAATAGGCCATCCTTCCGACTTGTAGTGTCTTCCGGTGGAAAAATGTTGAGTAGCCTCTCCAGGTTGAGTATTAGTCGTCGCCTCTCCAGGCTCGTGCATACCTCGGTGCTTCTGATCACTTTGGTAGCGTGAGTCTTGCCCTCTCCAGGGTTGCGTACCTCCGCGCTTCTAGTCACTTTGGTAACGTGAGTCTTACCCTCTCCAGGGTTGCGTACCTCTGTGCTTCTAGTCACTTTGGTAGCGTGAGTCTTGCCCTCTCCAGGGTTGCGTACCTCTGTGCTTTTAGTCACTTTGGTAGCGTGAGTCTTGCCCTCTCCAGGGTTGCGTACCTCCGTGCTTCTAGTCACTTTGATAGCGTGAGTCTTGCCCTCTCCAGGGTTGCGTATCTCCGTGCTTCTAGTCACTTTGATAGCGTGAGTCTTGCCCTCTCCAGGGTTGCGTACCTCTGTGCTTCTAGTCACTTTGGTAGCGTGAGTCTTGCCCTCTCCAGGGTTGCGTACCTCTGTGCTTTTAGTCACTTTGGTAGCGTGAGTCTTGCCCTCTCCAGGGTTGCGTATCTCCGTGCTTCTAGTCACTTTGATAGCGTGAGTCTTGCCCTCTCCAGGGTTGCGTACCTCTGTGCTTCTAGTCACTTTGGTAGCGTGAGTCTTGCCCTCTCCAGGGTTGCGTACCTCTGTGCTTTTAGTCACTTTGGTAGCGTGAGTCTTGCCCTCTCCAGGGTTGCGTACCTCCGTGCTTCTAGTCACTTTGGTAGCGTGAGTCTTGCCCTCTCCAGGGTTGCGTACCTCTGTGCTTCTAGTCACTTTGGTAGCGTGAGTCTTGCCCTCTCCAGGGTTGCGTACCTCTGTGCTTCTAGTCACTTTGGTAGCGTGAGTCTTGCCCTCTCCAGGGATTAGTGATGGGTTTGTCTCCACAGTCCACGATGCTGCTTCGACGATTTGTTTTTGATTTTGGTGCCGCTGAGGGCTGGATAACGCAGGGATCCGTCTAGGGGATGTGCAGTTACTCATAGGTTCTTGTGTCCCAATTTTGCATTGCGTAATTGGTGCCCATTGAGGAATTTCTGTTTCCTTGGGGTGTAGACACGAAGATGCTCTTTCTGAGATGAGCGGTGCCTTATGGTTGGCTGACGTCTTTTCGATGTTGGTGGAGTATCCCGATTATCCTTATTCAGGTTTTTTGATTTTCTGGTTTTATTGCCTCTGCGTAGGCTGTTATCCACTAGGGGATTCTGTCGTATGATTTTGTCTCCACAGTCCACGATGCTGCTTCGACGGTTGTTTTTTATTTTGATGCCGCTGAGGGCTGGATAACGCAGGGATCCGTCTAGGGGATGTGCAGTTACTCATAGGTTCATGTGTCCCAACTTTCCATTGAGTAGTTGGTACCCATTGGGGAATTTCTGATTCCTTGGGGTGTAGACACAAAGATGCTCTTTTCTGATGTGAGCGATGCCTTATGATTGGCTGACGTCCTTTCGACGATGGTGGAGTATCCCGGTTATCCTTATTCGGGTGACTCTTTTTTGGTTTTCTGATCTTGTTGCCTCTGTGTAGGCTATCATCCACTGGAGGATTTTGTCGTTTTGTTGTGATTAGCCTCTTCTGTTAGGCAGATCATCTTGATGCTTGATGTTTGGCTGAGAGCCGGATTCCACTTGGGGAATGATTATTTGTCTTTTGTGATTTTTCTTGAAGGGGTGCCTCTGAGTAGGCGAGTGGGGATTTAAAGTTTATATATCCCAGAGTATTATTTAGAAAGCCTCTTCAGGCTTAGCTTCACTCATCGCTTGAGTTGGAAAGCTATCCTCCATTGAGGAGGTCATAGTCCTTTCGACTCGGATATTCTGTTTAGACGATCAAACCCTCCTTGGGGAATCTTGCTGATCTTGGTTTGATAGCTTTCACTGGGGATTTGTTCCATGAGCTTAAGCTGAGGTTTCTCTGGGGAGTATTATTTCTGCGAGCCTCTCCAGGCTCAGTTATTCTGAGAGAGTATTATTTCGGCGAGCCTCTCCAGGCTCAATTATTCTAAGAGGGAGTATTGTTTCGACAAGCCTCTCCAGGCTCAATTATTCTGAGAGAGTATTATTTCGGCGAGCCTCTCCAGGCTCAATTATTCTGTATGAGTATTATTTCGGCAAGCCTCTCCAGGCTCAGTTATTCTGTACGATGAGTTGCTTTTCTTGTTCAGCCCAAGAATGCAAGCTGAGATGTCTTTTGGAGAGTATTATTTTGGCAAGCCTCTCCAGGCTCAGTTATTCTGTATAATTTGTCGGATTTTCTGTATTTTTCCTTTTTGTTGATTTTGGCTTTTTCTGTGTTTTTGCCTTTTTTGTTGATTTTGGCTTTTTCTGTGTTTTTTGCCTTTTTTGTTGATTTCGGCTTTTTCTGTATTTTTTGTTGATTTTGGCTTTTTCTGTATTTTTGCCTTTTTTGTTGGTTTTGGCTTTTTCTGTACAGAAATGTCTCTGAGGAGTATTATTTTGGCAAGCCTCTTCAGGCTCAGTTATTCTGAGAGAGTATTATTTCGGCGAGCCTCTCCAGGCTCAATTATTCTGAGAGAGTATTATTTCGGCAAGCCTCTCCAGGCTCAGTTATTCTGAGAGTATTATTTCGGCAAGCCTCTCCAGGCTCAGTTATTCTGTACGTTTTATTGATTTTCTGAATTTCTGCATTTTGTTTGCTGCTGTCATACACAAGCAATTTTTCTATTTTTTCTATTTTATGCGACTGCCTCATGATGAGGTCTTTGAATGTGCAATTAATGTGCGTGATGCACAAAATGCAAGTTTAATTATTTTATTAATTTGTTTTTTTTAGAAATGAATGGCTCCCCCTATCCTCTTCTTCTTGGAGGAATTTTTGTCATCGACGTGAGGGAGGATTTCTGTTATTGCCAATACGGCCGTTATTCATTTCAGTATGCCCGTATTGAATTGAAAATTTGTTCATAACCCTAATTTTGGTACGGGCGTACTGAACATGATACGGGCGTATTGTTTTTCTGAAGTTTATATTTTTTGTTTTGTTTTTTTTTTTTTTTCAATAAACAGAGAATAAGTGATCTTCCATTACACCTATCATCTGTATGCATGTATGCAGTATGATGCACCTAATTCTATTTGATTCATTTTTCAAAAGAATTAACCGATGCGTTTTTTGCTTGGATTTTGCCATTCCTCCAGACGGACTGTGCGCTGCCGACTTTTATGACCGAGGAATGATGCATATTTGTTTTTTGTGTCATCAACCCAATGATCTTTCCCTTCCTTTTAGAAGATGTGTCAACCCTCCTATTGACCACTATATCTCCATGTTTCCACTAGATTATTAAAAAATCGTTGGGACAAGAGAGAAAAGAAGGAAAGGATATATTTTCAAAAGTTTGTGTTTTAGAGGGGATTATTTTATTTTTTTAAAAAAAAAAATGATTTTGTAAGAATGACTTGGCCAATGGTAGGCTTAAGTGTTTAGGCTTGTTTGATTAAACACTTATGAAGTTAAGCACGTCTTGGTTATTAACGTTTGTGATTTGATAACTTGGATAGCTTTTCTTGAGCCCCTTTGTTGAATTCAGTTGGTGGTACCATCATGGATTTATTCTGTTTTTCGATTGCCCTAACTTTTGCCTAAAACGCCCATTTGTGGAGTTTTAGCGGGCTTTTGTTTTTGTTCATTATTTTGTAACCCTAATTTTTGCCTAGGTCACCCCTTTTGTGGGATTCCTAGCGGGTCTTTTGCTCTTATTTTTGCGCAGTCCCCTTTTTGGGTTTCCTGCCGAGCTTTTTGTTTTTTTAGGATTTTTGTCCTGAATGGATTTCTTTTTATCCATGACGGCACTTATTGAGGCCAAGGAAAGGTGCTCCAAGTTGTCACTCACACTTCCACATAAAAATGATGCGGGTTTATTGATTATTAAGACGATTTTAACCTCACTTATGTTCATTCAAACAGGGTTAAATAATGTGGTTTAGAATTTTATTGCAAGCAAGAAAAGAAGCAATAAGAAAGAATGATTTTATTATAATCATAGTGGAAAACATGTGCCCTATCGAGGCTCGGGGGTCGGGCTGTCCCCGAGGAGTGATCTCTAATAGTCATCAGGTCTATACATCCCTATCAGAAGGAGAAAAGCACTTGATGACAACGACCGGCCTTGACGTTTGTGAACCGGCCTTCCTAAAGATCTGGCTTAAAGAACGTCGAGAAGGATCTTGGTTTCTCTTCGTCCTTTGATCTTTATAAGGGTTGTATCCTAACCCTTGTTTCCCCGTATTATCCTTGATAATAGGTAGCTCAGGAATTCCTTGGGAGTCCTTGTCAAGTCCTTGTCCCGGCAAGTATCCATTCTTGGTGAGCATATGGGCTACCTTCTTCATTTCTCGGGGAAATGTCTCAACATTGGCGATCTCCAATGCTTGGAAGGCGGTTTCTAAAGCTTCCTCTGCTGCATCCACATAAGGTATGTTGGATGGCTTGCTGATGAGTATGTCATCTTCAGCTTGTACAGTCACCAGTTTGTCACCCACTATGAACTTGACTTTCTGGTGGAGCGTAGAGGGTACAGCTTTCGCATCATGAATCCAAGGTCGGCCGAGGAGACAGCTATATGCGGGAGAAATGTCCATCACTTGAAATTCGACGTTGAAGATGGTGGGTCCAATTTGGATTGGAAGATTGACTTTTCCCACCACTTCTCTTTTAGAACCGTCGAAAGCTCGGACGATCATGTTGCTCGGGCGCATTTGGATTCCCTTGATTGCCACTTGCTCGAGCGTTCTTTTTGGCATTACGTTCAAGGAAGATCCATTATCTACCAAGACTTTAGCGATGTGATACTCCTTGCACTTTACAGAGATGTGCAAGGGCTTGTTGTGATTTGGTCCCCCAGCGGGGATTTCCTCATCGGTGAAAGTGAGGTGATCATTAGCCGTGATGTGACTAACAATCCCCTCAAACTTGTCTTGGGAGATAGTGTGCGACACATATGCCTCGTTCAAGACTTTCAACAGAGCTTGCCGATGCGGTTCGGAGCATAGGATCAACGACAACAGAGTAATCTTTGCTGGCGTCTTATGAAGTTGATCCATGATGGAGTACTCGCTCTGTCGGATATATTTTAATAGCTCATCAGTCTCCTCCTCGGATTCTTTATTTTCCTCGGTTTTTTTCTTTTTCTTTTTCCTTTTCTTTATTCTTGGGAGCTTTATCATGAAGATCATCGGGAGTGTAGATCCTGCCACTCCTAGTCATGCCCCCAAGTCCAGCGATGTTAGAGATATCGCTGTAGGCAGAAGAATGGATGTCGTATATCCACGGCACAGCCTTATTTGATTCGTAGGGGAAAGGTCTTGGAGCAGTGATCCTTAATGGTGTTGGACCTTCCCCTTTATTCGTCTTGATTACCAACAACGGAGTTGATGTGCGCTCGCTTGGCGCGGTTGTTGGCTTACACTTAATAACAAATGGCGTGCGATCCATCTTGAACATACGCATCGATTATTTCTTTCTTTTTATTAATGTTTATTAATGATTTATTGGGAGGGATGTATGAAATGCAAACCTAGATCCCTCCATGATCTTTGATAAGAATGCATGACATGAGATGATGACGTTGAATATGCATGCATTGTGTTTATTCAACTAAGCATTATCATGTTTTCGGGATGTTCCTAAGATGATGCATGATATTGCTTGGTTTGGATAAATAACCCTTTTTTCTTTTTTGGGTATTTTTATTATATATTTTTTTTTGTATTTTTAGGGTGAAAAGGGAAACTACCTATATGAATGTGATGAAGGTAGATGTTAACACCATGTAATGGAAGATTCTTATTTCTATTTATTCTTATTATTTAAAAAGAAATGTTGTATGTTTAAAAGGTGCAATGTATGCTCATACAATGTCACATAAAAATGCACAAACAATTCACTCATCCACGAACAGTCACGAGCGAATCACGAGGTAGGGGTATCCTGCAGAAAGGTGCATATTCAAGGTGGTTCTAACTGTTCTCACCAGTCCAAGGCCCCCAAGGTGCCCCCATTATAGGGACCCAATTCCTCTCGTCGTAAGTCGATGGAAAACTCCAACGCACTGTCGGACTTGAGTTCATGGTTATCACCTTGAGTGATGCTTTCCGACAACGGTCTACGGGCACCTATAGACCCATTCGACAACCGGCCGTACTAACATCCACTCCCTATGGCTTACCACTCATGCCCCCGGGTATAGAGGGAACTGTTGTGTGCAAAGGTTCGTGTACAGTTTGTATTCCAAACAATTGCGGAAATTTAAACATACAACAGTTATTAAAGCCATATAAATAAAGCATGTTATCATACACGCGAGGGGTAATGAAGTAATTTTAACTATTATTTGTTAAAAATAATCTGTCACTAAATGGGACTGACTCTCGAGGCTTCCCCAGTGGAGTCGCCATCTGTCGCCACCGGCCCGAAACGGGCTTTCGGCATTCGCGAAGGATGGTTGGACTCTTTTATTTGTTTAAAAATATGGATTGCTAGAATGACTTATTCTCAAACTGAGACCTTGTCAAACGAGCAATTTTATTAAAAGGCTTACCAATCCATGTTAATCCCAAGCGGGACCCTCCATGGATTAGCGGTTTTCATAAAAAGGAAGGGTTCATGGAGTCGCCACCAATGTTTTACTCAAAACATTGGAAAAAGAAGTTTAAGGCAATCGATTCAAAAATCGACTTCGGCCATGACAACCAGAGTCGGGTAAGGGAGTCGGTTACGCGTGGGGAAGGTGTTAGCACCCCACAGCGCCCCTTTCGGGTTCCCTATGACAGATTATTTCTAAAAATAATAGTGCAAAATTACTAAATTACCCCTATTTATTCTAAACAATTATAACTTAACTATCTACATGATGACAGTTAAATATACACACAGAAAGCAGTAAAAGGAAGGTTTTAAGAAGAAACCTTTGAAGCGTGCTTTTATATTCAAGTAAAACTGGGAAGCTTTTTGGCGTTCCCTCGCTCTACAAGCCCGCTCGCTCCCTCCTAGAAAATTTTAACTATGGAAATCCGGAGGATTTCCCTTCGACTCAGTTCGAGACTCAAGCAAAAAGCTCAGAACTCGAGAACTTTGTCGGATCAACTCTCCGAGTGATTTCTAGGCAGAGCACTGCTCAAAAAAACCCAGAATACTCAAGAAGAGGGTTAAAACTCAGTGTAAAAGTCTAGAATGACGTCCAATTGACGTCATATTTATAGGGATGAGGCGCAATACGGCCTCTGGGGGTCAATACGGTCCGTATTGAAGTTTTGAACTACAATACGGCCGTATTGAATTCAGTACGGCCGTATTGAAGTTCAAAAAACCTCAATACGGCCGTATTGAGTTCAGTGCAGCCGTATTGAAGTTCAGTGCAGCCGTATTGAGTTCAGTGCAGCCGTATTGAAGTTCAGAAACTTCAATACGGCCGTATTGAGTTCAGTGCGGCCGTATTGTAGTTTAAAATGTTCAATACGGCCGTACTGAACTTTTGGGAGGCCGTATTGGGCTTCATTCCCTCCACTTTCTTATTTTTTGCTACTCTAAGACCTCTAAACCTACAGATTGTCATCCCACGGTCTTCTAAGAGTCCCTTTGGCTGACTTTCCTTTGATCTTCGAGAGTCTTCGAGTCTTATTTCCGACCCGGACAATTTTAGGGGTCTACAGGAGGAAAACAAGCTCAATATGTAAAATTTAGCCTAGGCCCACTTCTGGCCCAATTACTAGTTGCACCTATACACCTTACTATTTGTCACCCCACTTCTACTACTGAAAATATAAAAATGAATGACCCTTAATATAAGGTCAAATGGGGCAAATGTCTCCAAGTAACATACCCTAAATACTCAAAGGAATGTCCTATAATAGAAGAAAGAAAGTGTTTCACAAATACAAAGGCAAAATGAACCTATACAAAAAACTAGTATATACAAATGAGCTAGACCATCTCTTCAAGATGTGATGGCCCACATGAAGAGTAGCTTGGGCTTAGAAAGCCCATTAACCTCCAAGCTAGCCAATCCTTCCTGTATGCTCTTAGCCATAGCTCGAGTAATTGGGCCCTTGGCCCATGGTCCATCATCCCCTCCCTGTTGAAGTGGATTTGTCCTCAAATTTGTAGACTCAACCTCCTCCTCATCAAATCTTGCAAAAGGAATAAGATCACTAACATTAAAAGTATTACTTACTCCATAATCATCTGGACGGTCTAGCTTTTATGCATTATCATTAATCCTTTGGAGGACTTGGAAAGGACCATCTCCTCTAGGATTGAGTTTAGACTTCCTTTGAGAGGGAAATCTTTCCTTTCTCAAATGAAGGCAAACCCAGTCACCCTCCTAAAAAAATGAGGGCTTTCTTGCCTTTGCCTCTTTTTAAGGCATATCTCTCATTTTGTTGTTGAATATGGTCCCTAACCCTCTCATGTAATTTTTTTACAAAATCAGCTCTAGATACCCCTTCTTTTATGAAAGTACTGATGAGAATCAGGTAAAGGTACTAGATCCAAAGGTATGAGAGGATTGAAACCATAAACAATCTCAAAAGGTGAGATCTTGGTAGTTTTATGAATTACGCGGTTGTAGGCAAATTCTATATGGGGCAAGTACTCATCCCAAGACTTGCGGTTTCCTTTAAGGAATGCCCTCAACATGGTAGATAGGGATCTATTAACTACTTTAGTCTACCCATCAGTATGGGGATGACAAGTAGTTGAGAAAAGTATTTTAATTCCTAGTTTACTCCAAAGAGTTTTCAAAAAATGACTAACGAACTTAGTTTCCTTATCTCTAGTGACCTCTTCTTCATGCTTCTCTTGAGTCTTCAGAGTACACGCGTAGAAAAGAATGAGAAAGTGAGAAGCTTAAAAATAACTTTTGACAACCTCCTTTCTTAAAAATAATAAAAATAATAATAATACTATTTAGCAAAAGACCACTACATCTCTCCTTCCCTTCTCATCAAATAATTAAACATATTTCCTCCTTTTAAAAAATAACATAAATATAATTCTTGATAAAATATATTTTCACAAAAATAGTCTTATAGCAAATAATCCAAATATTAATTAAAAATCATGTTTTATATTAAAATAAAGCTCATATAATTAATTAAATAATATCAAAACTCTAAAATAAGTATATTAAATATCAAAATAATTTCAAAAATATTATTTATATAAAGTACAAAAAATAGGGTGTTACATCCACGTTGGCATCCACGTGGCCAAGAGTTAACACTGTCAGTGAAATTTGGACGGAAGTCCCACATTGAAGTATTATAAATAAATTGGGACCAAATTGAAACCAAAAATTAAAGTGAGACCAAATTAGAATTTTAGCCTAAAATAAATGTGAGGGGAAAAAACCGCCATTTAATTAAAAATTATTTTTTCATAAATTATATTTATAAAATTTTGTATTAATTTAAAATTATTTGAAATATCCTCCATATACATAACGTCATGTATACTTTTAAAATATATAGAATATAAATAATTTAATTATTTTCTTATTTTTCAATTTTGACAAAAAAAAAATACTAACAATAATGTACAATTATAATTCAACATTTATAGAAAATATAATCTATCTAAAAATATTAATCCTTCCAAATTTTTACTTGACATTGAGATATATCTAAGATGAAATTCGCTTAATATTTAAATTAAATGGGTAAAAAATTAAAAATTTACATGAAAATTTATTAAAACTTAATTAAAAAATAATATTTATTACATCATCAAAGAATTAAAACTTAAAAAAAAAGTATATGATATTTAAATTACAAGCACATTTAAATTCTCATGAAAGTATATTAATATATAAATAAAGAAAGTAAACAGTTGCATCGCATGGGATGAAAATCATATAATTATATATTAATGTTTAAATAAACTATTAGAGTTAATCTAGTGACAGTTGAATTGTATGAACAAACTTTCAAATTCAAATGCTAGTGTTTTTATTGTAATTCTCAAGAATAAAGTAATATTAATACCTAAATTATGTAAAAATATGACATTTTATTTATTAAATTATTTTTAAGTTTATATTTTAACCTGAGTAATTATAAATAAAATAATATATTGATAAATTAAATCATGGAAAATATATTTTTAATAGAGAAAAATTGTTCAATATTTTTCATATTTATAAATTATATAATGAGATTTTTCCAAACCTTGCCCCGGTTAAGTGGATTGCTGTGAGGCCAATCAAGTATCTTTCAGGGTCCTTTGGGAGTGATGGAATCACTAACATTCTTCATGCTAAAATTATGGTGTTATGTTTTGGCCTTTTAAGGAAGGACACATACAGTTGATTTAGTGCATGCAAAAGTGTCTCCAAACCATCATATGTAAATGAGATAACTTTAATTAATGAAAAATTGTACACAATTTTTTAATTAATGACATAATCACTAGTGAAAAATCAGTCTTTTACGTTACCTCTTTGTCGTCGGACATACCAAAAATCGACGTAAAAAAGATGCGGTGGTATTTTTGTAATTTTTGTGAACTTTTTTACGTCGAACATAAAGGAGTCCAACGTAAAATGTAAAATCTACGTCGGACATAAGATACGTCCAACGTAGATTTTACATTTTACGTCGGACCCCTTTATGTCCGACGTAAAAAAGTCTATTAATCTTCCCGCGCGTGTCAGTATTTGAAAACAAGAGACATGTGAAACGGTGTGAGAGAAAGAAGAAGCTCAACCGCTTAGGTCGGATTTGTTTTCTGCCACTTTTCACTTTCCTTCTTTGGTTTCGGTTTCATCAGAAGTAACACACCAACACCAAAATTTCTTGCTTTTTTACTTTGATATATTTAGTTTTATGTTTATTTAGTTTCTTTCAATTTTGTACTATGCTTTCAGCTATGATTATTCAGGATATGGAGCATCTACAGGTAAGGTATGTAACTCGCCTGATTCTTAAGTTTGTAAGTTTGTTTCGCCAGAGAATTTTGATTTTTCATCTGGAACGACCTATTTTGCAAGCAGAACGGCCCGTGCTGCAAGCAGAACGGCCCGTGCTGCAAGCAGAACGGCCCGTGCTGCAAGTAGAACGGCCTGTGCTGCAAGCAGAACAACCCGTTCTGCTTGCACTTGTTATGTTTTTTTTTGTTTACAACTTTTTTACGTCGGATCTTGGCAATATCTGACTTAAATTTACGTCGAATTTTACAACTGACATAAATTTACGTCTCCTGCTTTAACATTGGACTTTTTTCTAACGTAAAAAGCTTAAAATAACCGACGTAAATTACCTCTTTTGTACTAGTGAATGTAATATTTTTTAAATAATTAAACAATTAATGGAGGTTTGAGTAATGTGTAAATGACTTAATTAATATACTATTTTTTTAAACAATTCAAGAAATTTGTGTAGGGATGCAGAAAGTATATATACAATTTCGCAAAACTTTAATAGTTATAAATGTAATTTATACTTAATTAAAAGCCTCATGTTACGGGAACTGTCACTACAAGAAATTCATTAAATAGAGACTAATTTAGAGACCAAATTTATATAGTTACTTTAGCAACTTATTTAAATATTATTTTAGAGATTGATTATAGTTGGTCCCTAATTCAATCTCTATTTTCATTAATATTTTTTATGTAATTAGAGACCAAACTTTTAGTAGCTAATAGTTTAAAAATATTATTTATTTAATTAGATACAAATTATTTAGTCTCTAATTAAAATATAATCTGAGACAAAATTTTTGATCACTATTAAAACACTTTAGAAACCAATACTTTAGTCTAAATGATTTTATTATTGACTTTGCGTTGTTTCTATAAAAATGATTTGACCAGCGAGGATTTGAATTTAGATTTATGGCTGAAAAATGGGTCACTAATTCAATTATTTTAAAATTTGGTCACTAAAATAATTTATTTAGAATCGATCATTATAACCGTAATTAAATTGATTATTACAAAATAAGTTGCTAAGTTTGTCGTTAAAAAATAGGTTATTAAATTAGTTGTTATCAAAATTGGTATCTAAATTGGTTACTATAATATTGGTAATTAAATTAGTCAATGAGACAATGAGATGGTCATTAAAAATTGGTCAATAAATTGGTCGTTGTAAAATAAGTTACTAAGTTGGTCATTATAAAATTAGTCACAGAATCGGTCATAAAAAATTGGTCATTAAATTAGTTTTTAAATCAGACTCTAGATTGGTAGCTAAAATTAGCAACCAGTGGTTTAGCTACTTTAAAAAATTGGTATCTAATTCAGCCACTTATTGGTTTAGTAACTGATTTTGTTAATTTGGAGACTGAAAATTTAATCTCTAAAGATAAGTTTTCTTGTAGTGTGTGGTGTGTTTGGATTCTAGTATTGAAATCTTAGTGTTCATTAGAAGAAAATTGATGGAAGTAACTCATTATAGGCTTATAGCAATTAATAAATTAAATTTAAAAAGTGGAGCCAAAATATTTTGTTTACAATTATATCATCTAACTTAATTTTAAACTGTTTAACACCTAAGTTTAAACTTTTTCAATAATAATTTTACAATCGATTATATAGATCTTCAAGTGATTGAATGGACTCTCACCTTACCATCTCAATTGTATACAAGTGGTTTATGGAAAGATCTAGATGGGTTATAAATATTATTAAAAAAAATCTCTTTCCAGAAAAAATCTCTTTCCAGCCCAAAAAGCTACCTGTTGGTATGGAACAAAATTCGCACAATTTCAAGACTATTATCACTATCTAAATTTTACATTTATTATATGCTTCTTTCACTTACTTTATTTAATAACTCATATTTTATATTAAATTTTAATAATTTAATTATTAAATTAAAAGTTTTTAATATATAGATAGAATTTACAAATTTAAAAAAAAAATTAAAAAATTGATTGATATTTCATTTCATTAGTTTAAATTGATAGATAATTATAAAAATATGTTATATGTTAATTTAAATCTATATAATAAAATATCACATAATTTTTAATTTTTAAAAAAATTGTAATTTTATCTATATATTAGGAACTCTTAATTTAATAATTAGATTATTGAAATCTCATATAGAATATGATTTAAGTAGAGTAAGTCTACCATTACTCTTGGAATAAGTGAATCCCTCTTCATATATGTGAAAGGGATCCACTTATTCCAATAATAAGTTTAGCAAGTGGACCATTCTTCATATATATAAAGAGAGATCTACTTATTCTAAGAGTAAGTTTTGGTTCCAATCGTTAAATTAAAAATTATTAATACATAGATCAAGTCTATAAATTAATATAAATTTTGAAAAATATTTGATATTTCATTTTATTAATTTAAATTAACAAATAATCATACAAACATTTTATACATTGATTTGAATCTATATAACAAAGTATTATATAATTTTCAATTTTAAAAAAAAAAAATTACAAGTTTAATCTATGCATTAAAAAATTTTAATTCATGATTAGATTGTTAAAATTTAATATAAAATATAAGTTATTAAATGAAGTAAGTATACATTCTTCTATATATATATATATATATACACATTCGTACACACAAAATAATCATTAGGGTGTCATAGAACTTGTCTTAGTATCCACATTTAAAATAATTTCTACCTTCGACATCATATCCACATAGGATATTCATGCCTACACTCACAACTCACACTTTACTTATATACGAGATTAATAATAATAGGAAAAAACATTTAGTTTCCCTAAACTTTGCCTCTTGTATGAATAAAGACTACAAACTTTTATTTTATCTCAATTGATCTTTAAAGTAGCAAATAAACATCATAAAATTTGATTTTATTATAATTGATCTTTAAAATTTATTATCCTTTACAAATAAATACTGTGATTTCAATTTCATCTTAATTAATTTTCAAATTTTATTTCTTTTAAAACAATCTTTTATATTAATTAACATTAAACTACTAAGTTACTCATAAAGAAGAAATATTAATCATTTATTTATTTATTTTTAAACAAACTTATTTATTAGTTTTTGGTGCATATGTTAATTTTATGTTCATATCTCACTTTTTTATATATCAAATAAATATTTTTTTTGTTGTCTTTGGCATTCTCTTCTTTTTCTTTCTTTGTAATTAAACTCATATTTTTATTATATTTCTAAAATAATTGTAACAAAATGAATGATTAATATTTAAGATAAATTATCTCTAATTTGGTAATAAAATATTGTTCGTAAAAAATGATAAAATTTAAATAATAATTAGAATAAAATTAAAATTGACTATATTTATTAGTAAAAGAAGTAAAGTTTAAACAATAATTAAAACAAAATTAAGGTTTATCATGCTAAAGAACAACTTGGTGGATGCAGAATTGTTATATTCAAGCAGTTGACTTGATGGGAAGTGATTAACTTATCAAAAAAAACTTGATAAGAACTGAGAAGTGACAGAATATGTTGGAAATTAGAAATTCAATCACTGCAGAACAACTAGGAATACCTGGAATCAGCCTTCTTAAATTTAATTAACAAATGACCTTGGCGCAATTGACATTTACATTTGATTGTCCACACAAATTCAGATTTATCGACTCAAATTCAAAAAATAATAAAAAGTCAGTCTATAGTCATCCAGATGGAATAAAATTAAATGCAAGAAAAACAACGTTTCATCATATTTTGAAATTATGTTAATCATGTCTATGTGTAGAAAAAAAAGAATTTGACTAAGGCTTTTTGGCAACATTAATCTTTCATTAGCATATACATAATCCTATAAACATGGGAAAGTGTAAAGGACCAAGTTAACAACATACAGAATGAGTGAAAATTGCATATAATTAAGTTGTTGAGAACTTAACCAGTGTTCCTCATCCCTGCAGCAATACCATTTATGGTGATAAGCAAGGCATCTCTGGCTTTAAGGTTGTCATCATCACATCTTAGCCTCTTGAGTATCTCTACTTGCAACATATTCATGGGATTGAGAAAGGGAAGTCTACTCTCAATAAGCCTCCTTAGGCTCTTGTTATTCTCCTGAGGCTTCTCATGGCCACTAACCACTAGCACAAACTTGCCAGTTGTGATGAGCTCATTCCTCAGTTGAGTTCCAAGTTCTTGCCTCTGCTGTGAGACAAGAACTTCATCATAGTGCTTAGCAATAGGAATATCTGCTTTTCCCAAAACCATCTCAATCAAGTCTATTGTGCTTTGAAAGAAAGGCCACTCTTTGTACATGGCCTTTAGCTCATCACTTTGTCCTTTCTCAATAACACCTTGCAAGCCTGCTCCAACTCCAAGCCAGGCTGGAAGGACAAACCTGGTTTGAGTCCATGCAAACACCCACGGAATGGCACGAAGGTGGCCAATTCCGGTCGTGCTCTTTCGCCTTGTGGGGCGGCTGCCTATGTTGAGGAAGCCTAGCTCTGCTTGAGGTGTGGCTTCATGGAAGTAGGACAGGAATTCTGGATTTTCATATACTACATTGCGGTAACACTGGCAACTGATCTTTGAGATATCTTCCATGAGATTGCGCCATTTTTCTTCTCTTGGCGGGAGAGGTGGACGAAGGGTAGCAAGTAGCACAGCTGTTGTGTATATCTCAAGCTGTCTAACAGCTGTCTGTGGCAGGCCAAACTTGGCCTGCACCATCTCTCCTTGCTCAGTTGAACGAAGGGTTCCCTACAATGTATCATGTAACACATTGTGTCATTGGTTTCAGAACATTGCTTGTAATTCTGCTTTCAATGAAATGTCTGTGCAGATAGCAACTTAAACGGGAGAGTGGAGACTAAATGGGAACATGATCTAAACTATAGTTCATAGTCAAACAAATGTATAACTTGACTTTCAAGAAATGATAAATTTCACATGCTCTTCTAGGCTCAAGCATCGATTGGCTTAAACAACATTCAAACTTAACAATTTCACGGTCGATGACATTCAATAGTCAACAACAACTCATACCAATATGAACAAGAGACCAAGAATGCATAACAAGTTTCTGTTGGGGTTATTTTATTAGTACTTGTCTGAGGGGATATTTTATGAGAGTTATTTTTTATAATGTTATTACACAAGCATACTCTACAATGATGAGATATTGTCCACTTTGGGCCTTAACCCTCACGGTTTTGCTTTTGGTCATCACCCAAAAGAAATTTATTTCTTGTTTTATTTTATCAATGTAGGACTTGTTTATATCCCAACAATCATCCTCTCAAACAAGGGACCTAACCTTTATATATCACATTATATGTTATGAGTTATGAGGGGTTATGGGGTTATTGGTTGTCACCGAATCTAACCTGCGGCTCTGATACCAGAGATGGAATTATTTTTATGGTATTTGTCTAAGAGGAATATTTTATGAAAGTGTTATTTTTATAAGGTTATTACACAAATATATTTCACAATGATGAGATATTATCTGCTTTGGACCTTAGCCCTCACGGTTTTGCTTTTAGTCATTACTCAAAAGGTCTCTCGATCATTGAAGTATGTTTGTGCTATATAAATTGTTATTTCTTGTTTTATTTTATTGATATGAGACTTGTTTGTATCCTAACAATTTCTATGTTAACGTTTACCCTACCAACACTTCAATAGTCTAGACATTACATTTTCTTTTAAAATATGTTCTTAATTTCTATAAAATGAACGAATTTTGATGTTAGTCCCTGTAATTTTATTTTTTTTTCATCCTTAAAATTTTTAAATATTATTTTTAGTTCTTGTGAAATAAAAAAAAAAATAGTTTTGATTTCTAGAAATATTTTTCTTTGTTTATTTCTCTAAAATTCAAAGTCACTATTTTTGTTCCCTGTCACCGACACTACAATGTGTAGTGGAAGGCAGGTCAATTAAGAGGACTTTATGAAAAGTTGAACTCTGATCCACTCAAGGCTAGTTTGTCCATTTAGGTTTTGAATTATTAAGAGATGTAAAGGAATTGAAACCATGGTATCCAAACAAGGTGTGACCATGCCAAACTGGGCACCAAGCAGTTCTGTCATAGCCTCATAGGTCTTAAGTTGGTATGGTACTGAAGGGTGTTAGTGTTTTTCAAAGCAACGTGACCCCAGTAAGTGTCAAGTGTCAACCCATGACGGTGTTAAAATTTGATTACTATTAGTGTCAACTCAATAAGGTGTTACTGTTAAATTACTATTAGTGACAGGTAATAATTAAGGTTAAGATGCAAAACCCACCATCACAGAGCCGGGTGGTTGAGACTGAATAGCCAGATATGTTGGGCCACCACCACGGCCAATACTCCCTCCACGGCCATGGAAGAGAGTAACCTTAATACCATATTCCTTGCATGCAGCCACAACATCCTCCTGAGCTTTGTAGAGTTCCCAAGCAGCAGTAAAGCGCCCAGCATCTTTACCAGAATCAGAATACCCAACCATAACCTGCATATAGAAGAAATATATAATATATATAATACCACTGCAACAATTCCCATCACAGCTACAACATAAATGAACTGAATCTATAACTAAAAAGTACCTCTTGATGCCCATTATGGTTTTTAATGACGTGTTGGCGGTACCAATCTATTGACAAAAGCTTTCTGATAACTGAACCAGCTCCTCTCAGGTCCTTCACAGTTTCAAATAGAGGAACCACCCGCAACCTATGTTTGACACGTCTGTTGTTAAAACTCAAACAGTCTAATGAAACAACAGCAATATTTGTTTTGTTGGGAGATCTTTGGACCAAATATCTAGCAAATTACTACAAACTTTTCATAGAGAAATCATAAAACTTTTCCTAGCACCCTTTCCTTTTGACCTTGTAACAAATAAAGCAAAACAAGATCAGGCAAGTCCTGCCATTCATTTTCCAAACATTGACAAGAAAATTGACCATAAGCTTCTTGGGCTTGTTAAACACACTAGAATGTAAAATTTACGTGCATGAATGTCTGTGTATAGATATCATGTAATATACACGATTCACACTTTATTCTAACCTTTTGCTAAAAGAAGAGTTTCACTTTAATGCTCTCTCATCATAAAGATTTTTACACTTTTAACCAATTAGAAATTGTCCTAGATGTGACTTTTAAAATAACTATTACTAAATTCAACAACATTCAATTATATGTTAGTCGATGGTTGGATAACAATATAAAAATCTTTAGGTTGTTTTGTCTGTGTATTCTAATTAACTTCTACTTAAATTGATAAATAAGTTACACATACATGAACGTTGTATTTCCATACTTACGTTCCACCAGGACATGCTCTTCCTAACTCCCCACTAACAGCAAGTCGTGCATCCTTCTGCAAAAGCTCTACTGCAAGAACATCACTTGCCTGATAATCAAGTCAAATCCAAATCGTTAGTACCAATGCTATTGCTAATAACAACATTTTTAAAACACTATTATATCCTAGTCCTTAGATTTTTTGTTTCAAAGTTGTACCCTCGTAAGTTTAAATTGCCAAGAAAATATTAGACAACTAAATTTATAATGTAGCAAAACTGATTGTTTTTTGGGGCAAAATCAAACATTAAGAAAAAAGGGAAGAAAAAGAAGACACTGATTTTTTTTTGGAAGTTTAGCATCTGAATCGATATTGCACAAACTGTTTCAATAATTCAGTTATATAAACTTTGCAGGGACAATTTGTAACAAAGTAGTTAATCATACATTTGAGGCCATAGAGATCACATAGGCACCAAATGAATCACTCCCTAGCTCAGCCGCAGTTCGGAACGTATCCAACACTTCTCTAACATCTGGAGAAACCTAAAAAGAATAGATTAAGATGCCACTTAGATACAGAAACTCGGGAGCATGGAATAGAGAAAAAAAAATTAAATTGTACATATCATGTCAACAACTATATTTTCAAAATTGCAATTGGATTATTAAGATCTAAATTTTAAACTTTAGAAACTCCCATCAAACCAAAGCCTCAATTAGTTAGATACTTGGTTACTTTTAGACAAGATGGTTAATTATGAAATGGTTGTCATTGGTTACAATATCATGAAGGAGGAGTGTTGGAGTGCCCTGCTTACACATTTGCAGTTGCATGTTCTGTTCGATATCTTGACAAGAGGTATGGGCTTCAATGAAATTTAGGAAAAGTCATATGGTTAATCGAAATAGCTGATGGTTGTAATATTAGCTGATATGGGCAGTTAGAGAAGGAGTGTTAGTCCATATTTTGGGGAAATTTGTATCAGAGTTTGAATTGACCAATAGCAGGCTTTGAAATTACTTGAAGTGTAGTAGTAGATATGGTTTACAGGAAAAACGAACTTCAGAGTTCAAGAGTTTAGCATCAAAATAATCATCCTCTTCCACTTTAAACCTAAAATGACCATAAAGCATGTTATTGATAAGATAGAACCAATAAAAATTGCAGACTCAAGTAATACAAAATAAACTCTCAAGTCTCAAACTTCAATCAATAGAATAGCTTTAAATTTTTAAATATCAACTTTCCTTTTCTAAAAGTAAAATGTTTTACTATCCTATACTGGATAAAGAGCTTGTAAAGCTTGTAAAGGTATCATTTGGTTCAACATTCTAACCATCTCACCTCTATACTAACTGGAACCAGTGGCCTCTTCCCTTTCAACTCTTTAGTTAAGAAGTCCAGTTTCTTTTCTTCATCCCATTCACTGTATTTACCAATATCCAAATACCTTGTAATTGCATCTAGTGTTTCAGCATGTCTGCCAGATTCCTGTCACACTGCTAGTTTCAGGCCACAACTAAATATCCAAACAATAATGAGCAAAAAAATTTGAACATACTTGACGCAAATCAAGCTTCATTAACACCATGCCAAAGGTAGCAACTCTTCGAATTATATCAGCAAGTCGACCATCAGCTAGCACCCCAGATCCACATGATTGCTGGAGAAATGTAGAGTTAAATAATAATTTTTGGACAACCACCTTAGAGGGAAAAGAAAGTTGGAAACAATGAGTACCAGAGATTCATAACAAAGAAGCAGAGGTTCCAAAAGTTGCTCTGTTGTTTCATAATAATCCATAGGATTATGCTCACATGGACCATCCTCAATAAGAAGCTCCAACCATCTACGAGTTTTAACAAGCTAAACACATGAAAAAAATATATGGATGAAGTTACTATCTTATACTAGATTGACAAATTCAGATTACCAGTTAATGAGACGTGAATTTGCCTTAATGGCACCCCAGGTACAAATTCTCCGTGGATTGGACAAATATTCAAATCAAAACTGGAAAAGATATTTTTCTAACAATGCACAAAATGACATGCAAATAAGCTTGATCTCTAAATAAGTAAATTTAACTGTCTTTAACCAAAAAGCAATATGATTTTCATCATATCCAGTGTAGCTCCTAATAATGCATATAAATTAATGATCCATCCAAGATGAGTCTGCAATCTGTCATTCTATATATAGACATTTATTTGGAAATTGAATTTC
Source organism: Cajanus cajan (assembly GCF_000230855.2). Classification (NCBI taxonomy): domain Eukaryota; kingdom Viridiplantae; phylum Streptophyta; class Magnoliopsida; order Fabales; family Fabaceae; genus Cajanus; species Cajanus cajan. Next base: position 22,450,721 of record NC_138527.1, on the reverse strand, counting down.
AAATCCGCAATGTCAACACTCAAGTTAAAAAGTCCTTCACACTTTAGCTAGAAGTAATACAAAAAGTATAAATATATGCTGAAATCAATCTTGTATAGTTTTGTTTGCCACAACATTTTCTGCATTAATATCATTCCTCAATGGTTCTGCTCACTTGTTTTCATAACCACCTGTCTTTTTATCTAAAGGAAAAATAAAGGCAACAACGTGAATAAATATAAAAGACAAGAATAATGGACAATGGTGTTAGGTACTGTGAGAATTTGAATTCTCTATCTTTCAAAATCATTTTCCATGCAACTGCACTTCTAAACTAAAATGTCTTTCGACCAACCCAAACAAAAAAACCATAAAAAAAGTTACGCAAGATCATTTATTTCATTTTCAAACTACAGTCCGCTGAGTTTCATTTAAAGCCATGCTAGGTTATAAAGCTTAATAACTCCTAGGAAACAAGCAACATATTCTTGTAGAAAATTCGACAGCAGAAATTGAACAATTGTGTCCATGCAACCAATTTTGATGTAACACTGAAGTATATCTGAAGTAATACCTTATCTTTTACATGTCCAAGAACAACTCTATAAGGAGCAATTCCAGGAAACTGAGGGAGCTTTGGCTCCAAAAGCTTCTGAAAACTGGTTCTTCCTATCTGGGATTCTGCAAACAATTTCCTCTGAGCATGAAGTTGACTAGAGTTGAAAGAAGGAGAGCGTGTCATTGAAGCTAATGAAGTAGCACTGGAACTTGGTGAAATTGGTATTGATGAACGAACATTGCGATTGCCACTATTGCTCTCAGTTGAACTTGAAATCCCACCATCCTATCAGCGAATATATGTACACGTGTATTATCTAGGATTAAATGGAAAATTCAGAAAGCTACTGAATTGATCTACCTTGTGATTGGGTTTCTTTTGATCAGCTCCTGGCATGAGTCTGGGATGCTCAGATCCACCCTTTTCTACATGAAATAAAACATTCAAACAAGAACTCTGTACTAATACATAATATGTTTATAACATGTACTTCTTGATTGGTTCAGAAATTTATATATGTCAACATGAATAAAAATGCAATTTATTCTTCATGCGTGACAGCATGAACTGAGAAGTTATTTTTTAGGATTGGAGGGATTCCAATTCGTTTATTCATGCCATTAGCAAGAGGCACCATTCCTTAATTAAACATTATTAGTTAGAAGTCACATGTGACATGTAAATACTATTGTGTGGTTCTAGAAGAAAAAAACATGACATTAAAAAACACAATTTGCAAACAAAAAACTAGACAACAACTTTGAGGAAAATTATATGTACCAGCACAAGAGGGTAAATGAGCTCCAGATGGAAGTTTAGTTGGAAATGGTAAAGCTTGTTGATTAGGACTTTTGAATTGACTTCTACTCACAGATTCATTCCAATGTTCACGGCGATCCTCCTCATTGTTAGTTTCTAAAGATAAAGTGATCACCAACTCTTAAAATTGGATTGAAAGAGTATCAAACATATCTTTGAGGATATAAAAGTGACACACCATAATTTAGAACAATTCATGAAGTAACATATGCAGTTAATTATGTTAAGACATTCATAAATAGAACAATAAATAGATGACCATTTCACTTGTACTGCATCCTCAAATATCATATCATACCTATGTTACAGTCTGATTCATTACAAAGTTTAAAATATTTTCTACAAACAATTGTCATCCTAAAAGAAAACTTGCCCCTTCAAAAAGCAGATTTTGTTGCCTTCTTGAAAAAAAATTTTCTTGGGAAACATATAAAATGACCTCAAATATTTTACCACACATATGCAACTATAGTCAACCTCGTGTCATTCAATTGGATGTGATTTGAGAGTGGAGTGTAGTAAATGTTAACAGGTTGATGTCTTTGGAAACAAGAGAAAAGTAGAAGGCTAAAACACACAGTCACGTACTATCTACTGCTTTTAGGTGTTTCAATTTGCCTGTATACATGAACCAGTGTTACTTTCTGACAAACCATATCCAGCAGTCACGTGATATAGAAACAAAGATGATTGCTATTCTTGTTAGCATTTGGAAATACACAAAACTAAACAGACAAACCTTCTAGAATTTCATGTGCTAGTCTTAACAGCTTATCGCTACACCGGTTCATGGATAACTCAAATCTCATGCTATCCACTTCCCGAACATAGAGGTCAATTGCCATCCATCTTGATAGAAGTGAAACATCTTTTGTGACCTGAAGAACAAAAGGAAAACCAATTACACAATCATTGTTAGATTCCAACTTAAGACCAATTGGCTATAAGTGAAGTTGCCCAATAGATACATAAGCTGCATCCGGAGAATTGAGGCATGTGATGTGAGACTTCACAAAAGTTTGAATTCCAGGATCAAATGAAAAACACAAAAATATTCTGCAAAAAATCCCTCTCCTAATAAGAGAGAAAAATTCTGGTAATTATGGTAAGTAAGATATTGTCCATTTTGAATTTATACTCTCATAATTTTATTTTTAGTCATCACCCAAAAGACCTCTTTCCAATGGAGTATGTGTATGCTTTATATACATTTATTTCTCCTCTTATTTTAATGATGTAAACTTTATTTATATCCCTACACAAAACACATCCTTCAACTATAGCATTGACGATAACAACTATCAAGCTTTATCCCACACTTGATGGAGTAAAAACATGGATCAATTATTCTCTATCAAAAACTAAAATTTCTATTAAAAAAATTCTGAAATATTTTCTATAAAAACCATTTTGTTGTTCTTTTCTAAAGAATAATAAGAACAATAGTGATGCTAGCTTCATGGATGACACCATGTCATTGGGTTCGGTTAAAACCCAAATTCTGAGAGTGTTCACGCCTAAAAACACATTCAACATAATTTTATATTGGCTAATAACAACCTAAAACAGCCCACCTCTTTTTTTATCCTGGCCTGAGACAATATAAAATTTGACTAGAAAGTACAACATTGGCAAAGATCCAAGAAAATACTTCACATGTTAAAATCTCAGCCATTTTTGTCTTTAGTTTTCCCAATTTAATCATCATTAAACGTGCACTTTTCATAATGACAAGCATACTGGACATCTTTAGGTTGTCAATAATATAATGGTATAACAGATTCAAATATGTTTCCACTACTTGTAAACTCCTCACCTGTTGAGAAAGACTCATTGGTTATTGAGAAAATGAAATTGCATAGTAAAAGTACAGGCAGCATGAATGGATATTTGAAATTTTGCTACCTTTGCTGTCACATTTGGGTTTCCGTCTCTATCACCTCCCATCCAAGATCCAAACTTAATGGGAGTGCAAGTCAATGGAAGTGGTTTTCCCGTGTGCTGCAAGGAAGGGTAAGTTGTATTGAAAATGTTTTAGGCAAAGAATGTACAAGTTAATTGGCACAAATTAAAGATTAGACCTTCTTTAAAGCGCTGCTAACTCGACGTAAATAATGAGGAACAGCTTTCCAGAGTGATTGCTCCACAATATTCAATCCTGGGAGAATTGAAAAAAATAAACCAAGGGGTTCTTCCACTTCTTTTTTCTCAACAGTGAATCAAATCATGCAAGAGCTAACATATAAAATGTCAAGGACTGTATCTCCTAAAAGATTAAGATATTAGGTGTTCATGTAAAAGCCTTTTGGGTACAAGAGGGACAAAACTCTTGAGAACTTGGTCAAAACGGCCATAGAACATTGTCATTGAACAACCAAGAAAACTTAAGCTAAGAGGCAGATTGTTATAAAAGGTTTAATTTTTAGGAGTATCTCCAACAATGCAAACATGGAGTGGCTTAACTCACTTTTGGTGAGTCGTACAATGCCACATGGGATTTAAGGACTTTAACAAGTTTTTTCATCACTGGAGCAATCCTTAAGAACTGGTTCATTAAGTTTGAAAACACCATAAGCAACTTTTTTTAGAGATGCTCTAACATATAATACTATTTACTCAAGCAACTTACCAGCCCTGGCTTCATCAACTGGTGTGGGTTTCTCGCGCCTAAGCTCATCTGTCTGCCATATTGAAGTTATCTCTCTTACCTAAAAAACCCAATATGATTTATGAGAAAAGAAGAAAGTGTGCTAGGAAAAGAAATTCCACGACCCTTTTCACATAAAGATATGATATACCGCCCTAAATCATAGGTGCATTTTTATCTGTGGGGTACAAACACTGGTAGTTAAGTAAACCGGTAATACGATTCAAGAACATACCAGATCTTCGATAACCATATCTCGATCTTCAGGGCCAAGATCAGGTCGATCATTATAATCTAAAAGATGCTGCATGAAGGTGAAAAAGTAGTAAGAGACAAAACACTTGCAGAATATTTGACATTATATCATAAAGGTCAAGGCTGAAACCTACAATAATTTTACTTAAAAAAAGATAAAATAAAAAAAAAATTACAGCAATTTTAATGTGTTTGTATTGCAAGGTACGGCGATTAATTTGAGTCGGATGAGCTGTGAGAACGATTTCCACCTCCTGTAGCAACAAAAATGACATTGGATTTTGAATAATAGAAATTAGAACCAGATTATGCTGCAACCACTCACAATAAGCACATAATGTTTCACTAAATCAACAAGACAACAAGTAATCTCAGCTTACGTAGTGCATGGATATTGAAAATTCATATTTACTTGTTGTCATCTATACTTCTTAGACTATGCAGATTAAAAATACATAAGGAACAAAACAACATACCTGCTTGCAAACTGTGCTATAAAGATCATCAGGAGAAACACCAGCTTGCAACAACTGGTTAAAGATATCATCGCAAGATTTTGCAACATAAGCCAAATTTCCTCCTTTACGAACCCTACACAAACATAACATGTTCAAGACTATTCTACTGAAGAAATCATGTATAGAATAGTATTCGGGGGAATGTTGGTTGTTATTAGCCTACGGTTCAACTTATTCTAGAGTATTTTTGCTGAGAGCTGAACCAAAATTGCATTATCAATGTGGAAGAGGCAAAGAAGGATAAGACAAACTATGAACTAATAGAATAATAAGAGACCAATAGTTGGAGACCAGAATGAATACCTATGGTGGGTTTCAGCTATACCCATCAAAGTAAGATGATGGCTAAAGGCACGAGCAAGTGTTAGAGCTTCTTCTAGTGTCATCTTGGACAACTCTGAAGCCAATTGTTTTTCCAGTAGCTCAGCCATGTCCTCAATCCCTGCCTGTCTCATATTACAAGCACTCTAGAGACAAAAAGGAAAAAAAAAAGAATGATAAGGAATTTTCAATTCCTAGATTGTTGGCGAAAGTAAAGATTTTTACACACTCAACGAGTTAGAAATTTAGGTATAACTTTTACGGTAATTATTATAAAAAAAAAAAAAAAAAAGTCAGTATCCAATTATAGGACGATTCGTAATCGGATGATAGAGTAAATAGTCTTTGCACTTTTTGTAAGTGTTGCAGCTCGTTAGGTAACTGAGACCAATTAAATTTCCAAATTTAACGTTTAATGTTGAAGATTTCATAACTTGATGAACCCAAACACTACTTAAAATAATATGCAATCAAATTTCCACCATAAAAGGTTTAGTCTAGTCATGATTTGAGTCTTTTCTTATAATATTAACCCCACATGCATGCATTTACGAAACACTACATGCAAAATGCATATCATTTTTCAACCTCGATCCACTTTCTCCACAACCAAATAGTGTCCTTGTTAAGAAAAGTGATGAAATCATGACAAGAAAAAAAGAAGGAAAAAAAAAAAGACACGAACCCCAACAGTAACACTGAAGAATCACAAAAATCAACGTTAAAATTATTAATAACCTTGTGCTTCCACTATCCACTCTCTAAACAACCAAACAGAGTCCACAGAAAACAGTGATGAAAAATCACAAAAACAAGAACCACCCCACCCCAAGGGAAAAAAACGAAGAAGACGAACCCCATCATTGAAAAAACATGAAATGAACGTTAAAACTTAAAAGCATTACAGGGTCCCCTTAAAACTGTGATCACATCACAACCAAAAAAAAAAAAACAGATAAACCCCATCACTAAAAAAACTCAAAAACAACGTTAAAATCATTAACAACGCCAACCCACTATTCTAGGAACAAGTAAAGCAAGCAAACCCATTAAAAACTCTCAAAATAGAAAAAGTGGGGTATTGATAAAAATTAAAAATTGGTAAAAGAGAGAGAGCAAAACCTGTGAAAGGACTCGAATTTTTTCAAGCTTGTCAACGAAGGTGGTGCCAACCTCTCTCTGCAAAATGTCTTTGAGAAGGTTTCCCAACAATCTACAGTCATCATCGAAGAGATGGAATGAGATTTCCTCCGCTATGTCGTCAGTGATGTCCGTCATCGTTACTTGCCACTCAACCAAAAACTAACACACAGAAGAGAAGAACAAATACGAAAGAAGAAGAAGAAGAAAGAGAAGGAGTGTGTGTGTGTGTGTGGTGTTTGATGAGTAAGAATGGAAGAGAAGAAAGTGGCATATAATAAGGTGGCAAAGCATAACTAACATGCGCGAACAAAGCTAGAACCGTTGTGAAATTGTGACTTTCCCATGTCCCACCAAAATTGTAAGAGCATTTTACTTGGTCAATTCTATTTCTGTTCCATTTTGGTCTTTGTCTTGCTTCGCCAATAAAAATCAAACTCCAATGTTTTCGGATTATGCGCTGCGGGGAGACATCTTCACCTTCTCAAAACTACTTTCATTGGAAATCAATGATAGATTAGCAATGTGCATGAGCTGTAGGTGAAACACCAATCTATAATTCAAAAGAGTAATAAAAAAATAAAAGTATGTCTTATCAAAATTAGGGGATTCAGGGTTTTCATTGAATTGGATTGGATTTATGGGAAGAATTCGAAATTTAAAGTACACAAATTAAATTGGGTTGAATTGATTTAGATTTGTTTGATTGAGTATTTTTTTTTTTTTTTTTCATTTCAAATCTAAAATGAATGTGAGTCCCTTCTCATGAGATATTCTTCCTACCTCGTAAATGAAGGGCATTAGACTTTGGGACCATTACTCGTACATGGTGTTACCATTAATAACATCTAGACAATCCTTTTTTAAACAAATTTTTAAAAATATCCGCCAATAAATTGAATTGTCTAATATTCATTGAAGGTTTAACATAAAATAAAGGTACCTTGAAAAAGGATAAAATCTTTTATTATTAAGTATATGTGGTGAAACTTCCATACTTAATGGTTAGACCAAAATTTTTTCCTCTAATGTAATAATTGACTGCATCACATTGTGGAAGTATCAACTAACTCTTTCATCATATTGATGAAAAAAGAATGATATCGTTCTATTTTTTCCATCTGACCTAAAATATGTAAAAACCTTGTCACTTGCTCTTCTACTATTGAGTGTATAGTATTTTTAACAATTATTGTACCTTTTAGTTTATGACACAAATGGGTGAACTAGATAATTCATTAACTTATGACATCTCTAGTCTCTTATCATAATTATTAAGAGAAATTTTTACTCTTGACAATAGAAATTACATGACATGTAATGCATGTCCAACATAATACAATAAAATTATTGTAGCTATTTTCATCCTTTTATTCAACTTGTGTTGATCATGACTTAATATTGACATATTCAAATCCATTCAATTATTTATTATTTCCTCTTCATCCAACATGTCATTGTCATGTTTGTTATTCGTGCATTGCACAAATCTTCTTACCAATTAGGTATGTCAGTGACCATTTAAATTTAAACATACGATTAATTAAACTTTACATAAATAAGATATAATGTCTCAATAATCTAACATAATCACTCATTTATTTACTACTTAACATAATATACATAGATTTAAAATACAAATAGAATTAATGGCCAAACTATGGGCTCTTAGTCTAGCTTATTATTGGAGGGAAGGAAATATGTGCGTAGACATGCTTGTTAAGATGGGACCTAATTCTAGGATTGCACTTATGGAACTCGAAAATCCTCTAATTGTGTTAGAGGCCCAGCTCTTTGTTGATGCATGGGTCTCCCCGTGCTACGGGAGTAGTTGTTTTTGTCTTTCTTTTCCTCTTGTTGGCATTACAGTATAAAAAAAATGACTTAAAATAAAAATAAATAAATAAATAAAATGTGATAGAATAATTTATACAACTAAATATAAAATATGTGCATCATTTCAACCATCTTAATACTAAGGTAAGAGAATAGTTAAAGATGTGTTCTTTACATCCGCGAGTTATGGTATCTCAATATATAATATTGAAACCTATGAGGCAAGAGAATATTTACATAGTATGAAGTTACTATTAGTGAACTCGTAAAGATAGTATGAAACTACTATTCACTTTTTTATATGCAATAAAATTTTTACATCCTAAATTTTAATCTATTTTTTTTAGAATTTTAACATCTATGATTAATCTATAATATTCTCTAACCAACAAATCAATTCTTCCATCAATATTTCAAACACACTATTATGCATGCATTTGTAGGTCTATATAGTTATTATATGAATGTGCAAAAAACAAACCAAAATAAGTTAAAATAAATGTAGATTTGTACTTATATAGATGATGAACAAAAGTTGTGGATGAAGTTGAATCAAAGAAATGCCAACAACAAAAACCATAACAAATTGCTCGTTGGATGCAAAAGCAAAAGATGAAGTCAGTTGGTGAAGCAAAAAGGAAGAACAAAAGTTGGAGATGAAGATGAACACGAGAGCATGCCTGATTAAAATACCCTTTACGAGAGCTTCTCACCTTCACAAATACTCATAGGATCCATAAGTGATAATGTGGATTCACGAGAGCTTGTGGAATACCCTTCACGTAGCTTCTCGCCTTCATGTTCAAACCTTCTCACCTTGATAGGCCCAAAAGATACACTAAATCACCAGCTTGGATGAGAGACTATATCTAATGCATAGGCTAGCCCAATTATTCCTTTTTTGTTTCAGTTGTTTTTTTAGAATAATTTCCAACCCTTGATCTTACAAGACTAGTGTCCATTAGATATTTTCTAAGCACCTATATATGTACGCTCGGGTTAATTGAATGGGCAGAGAATATCATTTTCCTGAATTAGCTTTTCTTTATTTAGTAATACTAGTGTAGCCCTAGCTCTCATCAACTTGAATCCTATCATTGGTGCTTTCCTTGTTGCCGCTCATGCCTCCTCGAAAGGAAACCAACCCAAAGCCGACCGATGAGGCTATTTTGGCACTCACAGAGAAGCTTAATGCTCTCCAATCCCAGTTGGACCTTCAACACCAAACCTAAGAGTCTCGTCATGATTCCCTCACCACACTCATGGCCATATTTTTGGAACATTTTCCCCAACATATTCACCCACCCGATCCCTCACCTTCTATATCCCTTCCCATACCTTCACCTTCACCACATTCCTCCCTATCCTTTCCCACAATACCGTCTATTTTCACATCTCAAACCCTCCCACTGCATATCCACAAAACTCATTTCCCACAACTATTCCCTCCCTCCAACCTTTAGGTATTCCCCACCCTCCTAACCACCACCAACCATACCCCACCATTATTCGTCCCCCTAAACTACAGCTAGCTATGTTTAATGGTCAAGACCCACTTGATTGGCTTTTTCAAGTTGATCAATATTTCATTCTCTATCAAGTTCCTTGGGAGCAGGGTGTGTCTCTTGCTGCTTTTTATATGTGTGGTGATGCCCTCGCATGGTTCAAATGGATGTTTTACAATCAACAGTTGGGTGATTGGCTATCATTTAGTCATGCATTGGAAGTCCGTTTTGGTCCTTCTTCATATGAAAACCCTCAGGCCACCTTATTCAAATTAAAGCAAATAGGTACTATTACTGATTATCAGACTGCTTTTGAAAAATTGAATAACCAAGTATTAGGTGTAGACCCAGTTGTTATTCGAAATTGTTTCATATCTGGCCTTTCACTGGACATTCAAAAAGAGTTGGCTATTTTAAAACCCCAAATTGTGTCCCAGGCCATGGGCTTTGCTAAATTGGTAGAGGACAAATTGAAGGATCTATGCCCTAAACCTTTCTGTTCCCATACCTATTCTTCCACCACCACCACCTCTTCTTCTAAAATACCTTCCACCAACACACCACAAAATTCCCCTACCCTTACCCCAAATACACTACCCGTCAAATGCCTTTCCACCCAACAAATGCAAGAACGTCGTACTGCTGGTTTATGCTACAATTTTGATGAAAAGTTTTTTCCCGGGCATAAATGTTCTTCCCCTCGATTCCTTCTTTTACTTCATGATGAGGTAGAAACCCTTGATCCAAATTTCCAACCTGAATCTGAGACTTTACCAACTGACCCACCCCTACATTTTCATTTATCCCCACAAGCACTCACGAGTTTACCATCCCCTCAAACCCTCAAATTCCATGGTACCATCAATGGACAGTGAGTCATGGTGTTAATTAATATTGGGAGTTCCCACAATATAATCCAACCTCGCCTAGCTAAACATTTATATTTATCCACTCAACCCACTCCCCCTTTTAAGGTAATGGTTGGCAATGGCGCCCACATTCTTTGCCAAGACTACTGCCCCCAGGTTGCCATATCCTTTCAACAACAGACCTTTCAGGTACCCTTATACCTCTTTCTCATTGAGGGGGTTGATGTAGTTTTAGGCTTGGCTTGGTTACGCACCTTAGGTCCTGTTCAGGCAGATTTTTTGATCCCTTCCTTCACCTTTAATCACCATTCTATGCCTATTACTATTACGGGTGAGACCCTTCATAACCCCACCCAAGCTTCTTTCCATCAAGTTTGCCAATTACTTCATCAATATTTCATTGCCTCTTTTCACCTTTTAACCATAAGCTCGGTTACTACCCCACCAACTTTTTCCACTAACACTCACCCTTCCCCTACCGAACCTCTTCCATTTTTTCAATAGGGACTATCCACCCTCCTCCAAAATTTTTCTCAAATATTCCAACAACCTCACAGCCTTCCCCCATCCCAACCCCACGACCATCACATTCCATTAATTGCTTCCTCAAATCCTGTCAATATCAAACCATATCGTTACCCACACTCTCAAAAAGACACCATGACCTCCCTTATTTCCCCTATGCTTCATGACGGGATTATCAAACCCAACACTAGCCTGTTTTCCTCCCTAGTGCTACTTGTTAAAAAGAAGGATGGAACATGGCATTTTTTGTTGATTAGCAGGCTCTTAATGCGATTACTATTCATGATCATTTCCCTATTCCTACAATAGACGAGTTGCTTGATGAGCTTGGGGCTGCTCGAGTATTTTCTAAAATTCATTTGCATTCAGGTTATCACCAAATACGAGTTGCTCCCTCTTATACTTAAAAAACAGTTTTTAGGACATTTGATGGCCATATTATGAATTTTTGGTGATGCCTTTTGGATTGTCAAATGCTCCTTCCACTTTTCAGGCAACCATGAATGATTTACTCATACCATATTTACGAAAAATTTGTTTTAGTTTTTTTTTTATTTTATGATATTTTGGTCTATAGTGAATCATTTGATAGCCATCTTACTCATTTGCACATTATTCTCAATTTGTTACTTTCTAATCAGTTTTATGCCAAATTATCTAAGTGTGAGTTTGGTGTGACTTATATTAAGTATTTAGGCCATATTATCAATGATCAGGGTGTATCCCCAGACTCAACAAAGATACAAGCCATTGTGGAGTGGCCTACACCGCGTTCTCTCTCGGCTTTACGTGGGTTCTTAAGCTAATCAGGTTTCTATCGGTGTTTCGTGAAGAACTATGCTACTATATATCGCCGCTCCTCTCACCAATTTACTTAAATCTCATAATTTTACATGGACAGAGGACGCCCAAAAGCTTGAAACTGATGCTTCTGCCATTGCAGTTGGAGTTGTCCTTTCTTAACGGGGCCATCCGTTAGACTTCTTCAGTAAGAAACTCTGTCCAAAAATGCAGAGCGAATCAGTTTATATAAGAGAAATGTATGCCATCACAGAGGCTCTAAAAAAATGGCGACAATATCTCATTGGACAACATTTTTAGATTATTACTGATCAACAGAGTTTAAAAAACTTACTCTCGCAATCTATTCACACCCCAGCACAACAGAAATGGGCCACTAAATTTTTGGGGTTTCACTTTGACATTTTATACAGGCCTGGTAAGTAGAATATGGTTGCTGATGCTTTGTCCCAACTGGAACCACCCACCATGTTGGTTCTTTCTGTATCATCTCCGGTTGCATCCTTCATCCACAAATGGCAAAACTATTATAATCACACCACCAGGGGCCAAACAATCAAACACAAATTGTTACAGGACATTACGCATAACTACAACTTCACCTACTGCAATGGGCTGTTATTTTTCAAGGAACACCTATTCGTCCCTGACCTTTCAGATCTCCGTCACAAGCTTATCCGTGAGTTTCATTGCACACCTTTGGCTGGCCACTCTGGTCTGAAACTAACTCTTTGTCGTCTCTTTGCTTCTTTTTATTGGCCAAAAATGGATGCTGACACCAGAACCTTCATCTGCCAATGTTCCACCTGCCAATGCAACAAATAAAACCCACAGAAACCACTTGGCTAATTACAACCTTTAACCACACCAAAACGGGTTTGGGGAGAAATTACAATGGACTTTATCACCCATTTACCTAAATCTTTTGGCCACACCACTATCTGGGTTTTGTGTGATAGGCTCAGCAAGTTCGCCCACTTCATAGCCTCACTTGCCAAATTTTCTGCTCCATAACTGGCCCAATGTTTCATGGTGGACATTTGTCGTCTTCATGGAGTACCAAAGTCCATTGTTTTCGATCGTGACCCTATCTTTATTAGTGCTTTTTAGAAAGAGCTTTTTCGCATGCAAGGCACAACTCTATGTTTCAACTCAGCCTACCATCGTCAAATCGATGGTCAAACCGAGGTCTTGAACCGGTCGTTGGAAACTTACCTCTGCTATTTTGCTGGTGACCTACCCCGTACCTGGTATCGGTTCTTGCATCTCGCTGAATATTGGTACAATACTTCACGCCACTCTAGTCTAGGTACGTCTCCATTCCATGTCCTGTATGGTCGACCCCCTCCGGCTACCATTGATCTCCTTTTGGGCTCATCTTCCCTTACCACAGTTGTTAGAAAAGAATGGCACAATCCAAGAGGGGGGTGAATTGGATTCAATGACCCTTTAAAAATTTATCAGAGTATTTAGGATCTTTATTTCACTTAAACTTTTCTAAGACTGAATTTTCAAATGAAACTCTTCTAAGGACTTGTTATGAAAGTATGAATGCAATATGCTCTCTTGATTACAAAATAATGAGGTTCAAATGTAATGCTCTAATTCAGATTTAAACCAACAATATTCATACACACTTGTTAATCAAGAATTATCTTCTTTAATGTCCAACCAAGAAATTACTCAAAGTAAAAGATAAAGGTAGAAGAAGATTGCACAAGTCTTTTATACTGGTTCAGCCACTCCACATGTGACCTACATCCAGTCCTTAATCAACACCTGATTAAGATTTGTTCCACTATCTTAAGTAAGAAGGTTTACAAGCACACACACATGCATATACTTCACCACTAAAGATAACCACTTTCTTGACCCCAATAAAGCACCCCTTGTAGAAACCCACTACAAGAAACCTTACCACTTGAGAAACCCTTCTCAAGATTTTACAAGTATTCACACAGAATAAAGGAACGAATTCACCTGGAATTCTTGAAGCAAATCTTAATCTTCCCCTTTCAAGATATGATGATGATGATGATCTTCTAACAAAGTTTTTCACAAACGTTTTTACTCTTGGATTTCACAAAGAAAACTCTCCAAGATAGTCACAAAGACTCTACAAAAACGCTTATCTCAATTTGATTATCAGTTCTAACTCTTGTCTGAAGTTTCTCAAAGTTCAAACTATTTATAAAAGTCTTAGACGCAGATAATCGATTATTTTAAAGAATAATCGATTATTTTGTTCTTCAAGTTTTCTGGAAATCAACCAAGAACAATATAATCGATTATTTTGCTGGATAATCGATTATTCCAGAGAGTTGTTCCTGGGATAATCGATTATTTTGGCAAATAATCGATTATTGCAGCAAGGCATCCCATTTTGCCTGTTGCTAGAATAATCGATTATATTTAACGATAATCGATTATTTTGAGTTAGTTTTTAAAACTTCATTTTAAGTCTCAAAATAACTTTCCAACCTTTTCACTCATCATCATATACTCTCTACTTAGCTCAGATATAGATTTTGCTTATGCACAAAGCATACTAAGCACACACAACATAAAAACTCATTCAAAACACTTTATTTTCTAAACTCTATTACATAGCATTTTCTTGACTTTGTTTTTGTGCATCCAAGTTGTTCTTCCAAGTTGTTCTTCCAAGGTGTTGTTGTACACACATGTTGTGATCATCAAAACTTCTTTAAGCTTCAAGCTCTCCAAAGCTCAACAATCTCCCCCTTTTTGATGATGACAGCCCATGACTCAAATCATGTCAATCCAAAGCTATCGTGCTTCAATCTTTTCTTTAATTCCAACATACAAAACCTGCACAATACACACACAACAAGCACAATACCTGCAAAAATAACAACTAACCACACAACTACCTTTTCTCCCCCTTTGGCATTATCAAAAACAAATCAAGCTATGTATCACAATATCCAAGTCAGAATTATTGATTCAGCAATCCAAACTCATTCAATTCTAAACAATCACAGAACAGAGTATCATATACATCAACCATGATACCATCAACTATGAATCAATTATGACAATCATTTATACTGAAAACAAAGTATTGTAATCAGCCATCAACCAAGGCTCAATTTGCTCATCAAATTTCAAAACAGAGCATTCACACATGCTTTCAAAACCAGAGCATTTTTGCATCAGTCAAGCAAAACAAAATATGATACCACATTCAAAACAAGAAATCAGCAAAATAAAGTCCAAATTTCATCAAAATTTAATTGTTCAACACCAGAAAGCATTAAAATGTTTAGAAATTGAAAACATTACAACCAAATTGAAATTAATTGTTCAAAAACAAAATTTAAAATCCTAATTAAAACTAAGCATAAAATCAGAACAACGATCAATCTTCATCCTCCGGTATGCCAAGATGAGTCTTGAGCAACCTCACTTCATGATCAAGATCATCAAATCTGTCCAGAATACCAGAAAACAAAGATTCATGTCTTCTCGACATTTCCATCACCGCATCCAGCTTGTTTATCATAATTTGCTCAAATGGTGAAAACGGTTTTGGCTCCGCCTCTGCCTCCCTACCAAGTTCAGCTTCCACCTGTGGTGGCTGATCCTCATCATGTGACGGAACACCGTCTTCATCAGTTGCCGGCTCCGGGGTAGGGGGTACATCTCCTTTGAACACCCATTTGTCTTCTTGTTTAAGCATCCCCATGTGATGTAGAGAAGACTTCTCTATCTTGTTCGAAGCATGCAAAATTATTTTTCTTCCCCAGATAAATCTACACCAGCATTCTCAAAAATCTTGGACAATAATAGAGCATACGGAATTGGTCCATCTTCCTTCCGCCTTGCCTTCCAAATACAATCATTTACGACTGATACCCAATCAATCTTGATTTTCTTTTTAATAACATGCATCAATAGAATTTCGTCTCTTGACATTTGAGCATGATTATGCAACATAGGTTTCAACATCCAAGCAATAATGAAGGAAATTAAACGGGAATTCTTTTTCATACCTCCCGCTAGGAACTTCTCATAGTTGGTGTTCACTGGATTCCTTTGACAGTCCCGGAAGGTAATCATCTCTTCAAAATCCCCAAAATTGAAAGGTTGGGGTTTCTCCCGTCCAGTGCCGCTCAGCCCCGTAGCAGCCTTCAACGTTGGCCCGTCCAACTTAATCAGCTTTCCTTTCACCATCGATTGCATAATACCGTCGTTACTCGAGGCGAAACAGAGAAATAACCTGATTAACTCAGGATACTAGGGACCCTCCATTTCCAAAAACTTGCCCAGTTCTTGGTGCTCCAGAAGGGTTGGAAAACTAAAACCCTCATTCTTAAACCATTCAAGCTTAAGAGTCTTCGGAGGAATGATTCTCCGCCCGGCGTACCACTCAAAATAGTACTCTTGAGCCTTCTCATCAGCAAACCATTTTGTAATCAGTTGCCCAGAGGGTAGAGGATGTTTGCTCCCCCTCACTTCAAGCTTCTTTGGTCTCTTTGATGAAGATGCCATGAGTGGGTATTGAAGAAGATGAAGAAAATGAGAGATTTGAGAGGTTTTGAGAGGGTTAGCGTTTGTGGGTTTGAGAGAGAATGAGAGAAAATGAGAGAAGAGAAGGTTTACGCCCTAACAGCTTCTGAGTGGGAGTTATAGGAGGTTCCAAGGGTTTGGCGCGTATTTAACCGTTTAAATGTTTTAGGAATTTCAAAAACCGCCTAGATAATCGATTATTTGCATCAACAAAATCCCCTTAAAAACGCAATCTGATATGGATAATCGATTATTTTCAAGATAATCGATTATTACAGAGAGTATCTTCTCCTAACACAGCCCAGATAATCGATTATTTATAGAATAATCGATTATTCCAGTGGCCTTTCAGATTCCACTACTCAGATAATCGATTATTACCCAAGATAATCGATTATAACAGTGACTCTTTAGATTCTTCTTACCAGATAATCGATTATTTACAGAATAATCGATTATTCCAGTGGCTCTTTGAATTCTTCATGTTCCAGATAATTGATTATTACCCAAATAATCGATTATTTTCATGGGTTTTCTTAAGATAATCGATTATATTTTAAGATAATCGATTATTCCAGAGAAGTTTTGTTTCTCAGAAATTTTAACACTTCAAATTACACCAAGTCTAATTTGCCACTTAAATACTAAACATCTCTAACTTTCACTCTCAAAGCATAATCAATTCAAACATGATTCATTGATTATTCCTAATTCAATTCTCAATTGGTTGAATCTTTCCCTTGGTAGAGGTTTTGTAAAAATATCAGCTAGTTGTCTGCTAGTTTCTACAAACTCTACAACACAATCATTCCTTTGAACATGATCTCTCAAAAAGTGGTGTCTTATCTCAATATGTTTTGTCCTAGAGTGCAAAATTGGATTCTTGGTCAAATTTATTGCACTAGTATTGTCACACCTCAAAGGAATTTTGTTCAGCTCAACTCCATAATCTCTTAATTGTTGTTTCATCCAAAGAATTTGAGCACAACAACTTCCAGCAGCTATATACTCAGCCTCAGTTGTACTCAAGGCAACACAAGCTTGCTTTTTGCCATGCCATGAAACAGGTGCACTACCTAGTAAGTGACAAGTTCCACTTGTGCTCTTTCTATCTAGTCTACACCCAGCATAGTCTGAATCTGAGTAGCCCATCAGACTTAGTGAGACTCCCTTTGGATACCACAACCCCACATTGGTTGTACCTTTTAAATACTTAAGGATTCTCTTTACACTCTTCATATGAGATTCTTTAGGATTAGCCTGAAATCTTGCACATAGGCACACATCAAACATTATATCAGGCCTACTTGCTGTCAAGTACAAGAGTGATCCAATAATGTCTCTATACTTTGAACTATCAACAACAATTCCTTTCTCATCTAAGTCAAGATTGCAATTGTTTGATATAGGTGTGGCAACCTCCTTGCACCCTTCCATACCAAACTTTTTCAGAAGTTCATTGCAATACTTGCTTTGACTTATGAATATTCCATCATGCATTTGTTTGATTTGCAAACCCAAAAAGAATGTGAGCTCTCCCATCATTGACATCTCAAATTCTCCTTGCATAGTTTTAGCAAATTCTTTACAAAGAGAAGTATTTGTGGATCCAAACACAATATCATCCACATATATTTGTACATACATTGTATCATTTTCAAACTTCTTGACAAACAATGTATTATCCACCTTTCCTCTTTCATAGTCATTCTCAATCAAAAATTTGCTCAACCTGTCATACCATGATCTTGGAGCTTGCTTCAAGCCATAGAGTGCCTTTTTAAGCTTGTACACATGATTAGGATTCTTAAAGTCCACAAAGCCAGGTGGTTGTTCAACATATACTTCCTCTTGTATTAACCCATTGAGGAAAGCACTTTTAACATCCATTTGATAAAGCTTGAAATTCTTTATAGAAGAATAAGCAAGAAGTAATCTAATGGCTTCTATCCTTGCTATAGGGGCGAAAGTCTCATCATAGTCAATTCCCTCTTCTTGATTATACCCCTTAGCCACTAGTCTTGCCTTATTTCTTAGAATTATCCCAGATTCATCAAGCTTATTTCTAAAAACCCACTTGGTTCCAATAATAGGATAATCTTTTGGTAATGGCACTAAATCCCAAACTTCATTTCTTTCAAACTGATTTAGTTCCTCTTGCATGGCCATTAACCAATGCTCATCTTTTAGTGCTTCATCAATGCTCTTAGGTTCAACTTGTGACACAAATGCCATAGTGTTGCAAATATTTTTAATAGAACTCCTAGTTGAAACTCCCTTACCAATATTTCCAATTATGTTATCCATTGATAAGTCTCTAGAAGTCTTCCACTCTTTGGGCAATTGTTCACATGTTTCCCTTGCTTTCTCATGTGATTCACTCTCCTTAGACACTTCATTTGGTTCATTCTCTAATAAGGATTGATCAAGCAACTCATTTAAATCTTCAATTTCAGTTTGCCTTGTTTCTTGTTTATTAGACTCATCAAATACCACATGGACAGATTCTTCTACAACTAGAGTTCTCTTATTATAGATTCTATAAGCTTTACTATTTGTAGAGTATCCTAGAAAGATTGACTCATTAGCCTTTGCATCAAACTTTCCAAGTTGCTTTTTCCCATTATTCAGCACATAGCACTTACACCCAAACACTCTAAAGTATGAAATGTTAGGCTTCCTTCCATTGTAAATTTCATAGGGTGTTTTCTTTAATATAGGCCGAATCAGAACTTTGTTTAACACATGACAAGCTGTGTTAATAGCATCAGCCCAAAAATATTTTGGAAAGTTTGTTTCATTCAACATTGTTCTAGCAAGTTCTTCTAAGGACCTATTTTTCCTCTCAACAACCCCATTTTGTTGAGGTGTCCTAGGTGTTGAGAAATTATGGTTTATACCATGTTCCTCACAGAATTTTTGAAACATTATGTTTTGAAACTCACCTCCATGATCACTTCTTATAGAGGTGATGTTTGAACACTTCTCATTTTGAACAAGCTTGGCAAATTTTCTAAAGGCATTAAAAGCATCATTTTTGTTTGCAAGAAACATAACCCATGTGTATCTTGAGTAGTCATCAACAATCACTAAGCCATAGTAGTTTCCGCCTAAGCTCATGGTTCTTGAAGGACCAAACAAATCCATGTGAATTAATTGCAAAGGTCTAGTTGTGGAAATCTGATTTTTGCTTTTAAAGCTAGCCTTCACTTGCTTGCCCTTTTGACAAGCATCACATAGTTTGTCCTTACCAAACTTGAGTTTAGGTAGACCAATCACTAATTCTTTCCTACTCAGCTTATTCAAATGATCCATATGAATATGTGCATCTCTCCTATGCCAAAGCCATATGTTTTCTTCTTGAGTTATTAGGCACTTAGTGTTTGAAATTGCTATAGAGTTTTCTAAGTCAAACATGTATATATTGTCAATTCTTTTTCCTATGAATCTGATTTCTTTACTCTTTTTATCACATATCAAGCAACATGTATTATCAAATTCAATTTTAAAACCTTTATCACTTAGTTGACTTATACTCAGCAAATTATGTTTCAAACCATCAACAAGCAATACATTCTCAATCAATATTTGAGAGGAGGAATTACCAACATTACCATGGCCAAGAATTTTCCCTTTGTTGTTGTCACCATAGGTAACATACCTTCATTCTTCAATTTCAGACTTGAGAATTTTGAAGGATCCCCAGTCATATGCCTTGAGCAGCCATTATCAAGATACCACAGAAGATTTTTGGCCCTCAAGCATTCCTACAACAAAGATTCAGAGGAAAAATTTAGGTACACATGTGAAGGGTCCTTGTAGGTTAGTTCTCAGCCTTTGACTCTTTTCAACCCAAACCATCTCTCCATTTGGAACTCCATATTTCCTAGAATAACAGTTCCTAATTGTAAGGCCTTTTTTGCAGCAATAAAAACAAGTTGTTTGTCTAGAGAAATTGCTTTTGAATTTTCTAAAGTTTTGGTTTTTCACAAAAGCTTCTTTCTTTGACTTAAATGGCATGCTCATGCTTGGATTAAAACCAAGTCCACTCCTATCAAAAGTGTTTCTTTGTTTTCCCAAAAGAATGTTTAAGTTTGCATTTCCATTTGTGAACTTTGCAAGAGTGGATTTTAAATCAGCATTTTCTTTTTCAAAAATTTTGCAATGTTCACAAACATCTTTTGAGGAAGTGGAGTTTTCACAATGGGCTTCACTAAAGTTAAACATAGTTTGAAGATTTTCATGCTCATGTTTCAAATCCTCAAGCTCTTGTTCAGCTTTAATTAAAGCATTTTCATACCATTTCAGCTTGTTTTTCAGCTTTGAATTCAATGCATCCAATTTTACAGCTTCTTTATGAATTTGTATAAAAGCTTCTTGGAGTTGGTCATAATCCAGATTTGATTCAAGGTCAGAGTCACTTACAATTGTGTCTTGGTCAGTTCTAGCCATCAAGCACAAGTTGTTCTCCTCACATTTGGATTCATCACTTGATGTGCTTGAGTCATTATCTTCCCAAGCAATGTAGGCTTTCTTCCCTTTTCCATTTCTCTTGCTTTTCTTCTCCTCTTGTTGCTTCTTCAAGAGGTTTGGACACTCAGCTTTCATGTGTCCCGATTTTCCACATTCAAAGCAATTGAAGGAGGATGTGCTTGCTTCCTCTTTCTTGTTTGTCTTTTTATTGAATTTGTAGGGGGAATTCTTCTTTCTTCTTATGAATTTTCTGAACTTCTTTACCAGCAGATTGAAGTTCTCGATTTCGGAATCATCGGAGCTTGTTTCTTCACACACCTCTTTTCCTTTGGCAGATTTCAAAGCTTTCAATGACACACCTTTGCCTTTCTTGTCCTGCTGATCATGTTCATCAAATATGTGCAGCTTTTGCTCATGCTCTCTTAGCTTTCCAAAGAGAGTAGCTAATGTCAAGGAGGTCAAATCATTTGATTCTTCAATGGCTGTCACCTTTGCTTGCCATGATCTGTCCAAGCATTGCAGCACTTTTAAATTCAGCTCTTCTTTCTCAAATTTCCTGCCAAGGACAACAAGGTGATTTATCAAGTGTGTAAATCTCTTTTGAAAATCAGAAATAGATTAACCATTTTGCATTCTAAACAGCTCATATTCTCTAATGAGAGTATGCTTTCTTGATCTCTTTACATCACTTGTTCCTTCATGAGTGACTTGCAAAGTATCCCACATTTCTTTAGCAGATATGCATTGTGAAATTCTAAAAAATTCATCAATAGACAATGCAGATGTTATGATGTTTTTGGCTCTCTTATCATGTTGGGCTCTTTTCTTTTCCTCATCACTCCATTCACTCCAATGTTTTTCCTTTAGCTCATCACCATCTTTTTTCATAGGGATATAAGGTCCATTTTCTATAGCATCCCATACAGCAATATCAATAGCTTCAATGAAAATTCTCATCCTAATTTTCCAGTAGACATAGTTTTCACCATTGAAAACAGGAGGTCTATGAATAAACACACCCTCACCATAGGGTAGGTTGTTATTGGCCATTTTTGAAATCTTGAATAACTCTCAAGAACCTTGCTCTAGATACTAATTGTTAGAAAAGAATGGCACAATCCAAGAGGGAGGGGTGAATTGGATTCAATAACCCTTTAAAAATTTATCAAAGTATTTAGGATCTTTATTTCACTTAAACTTTTCTAAGACTGAATTTTCAAATGAAACTCTTCTAAGGACTTGTTATGAAAGTATGAATGCAATATGCTCTCTTGATTACAAAATAATGAGGTTCAAATGTAATGCTCTAATTCAGATTTAAACCAACAATATTCATACACACTTGTTAATCAATAATTATCTTCTTTAATGTCCAACCAAGAAATTACTCAAAGTAAAAGATAAAGGTAGAAGAAGATTGCACAAGTCTTTTATACTGGTTCAGCCACTCCACATGTGACCTACATCCAGTCCTTAATCAACACCTGATTAAGATTTGTTCCACTATCTTAAGTAAGAAGGTTTACAAGCACACACACATGCATATACTTCACCACTAAAGATAACCACTTTCTTGACCCCAAGAAAACACCCCTTGTAGAAACCCACTACAAGAAACCTTACCACTTGAGAAACCCTTCTCAAGATTTTACAAGTATTCACACAGAATAAAGGAACGAATTCACCTGGAATTCTTGAAGCAAATCTTAATCTTCCCCTTTCAAGATATGATGATGATGATGATCTTCTGACAAAGTTTTTCACAAACGTTTTTACTCTTGGATTTCACAAAGAAAACTCTCCAAGATAGTCACAAAGACTCCACAAAAACGCTTATCTCAATTTGATTATCAGTTCTAACTCTTTTCTGAAGTTTCTCAAAGTTCAAACTATTTATAAAAGTCTTAGACGCAGATAATCAATTATTTTAAAGAATAATCGATTATTTTGTTCTTCAGGTTTTCTGGAAATCAACCAAGAACAATATAATCGATTATTTTGCTGGATAATCGATTATTCCAGAGAGTTGTTCCTGGGATAATCGATTATTTTGGCAAATAATCGATTATTGCAGCAAGGCATCCCATTTTGCCTGTTGCTGGAATAATCAATTATATTTAACGATAATCGATTATTTTGAGTTAGTTTTTAAAACTTCATTTTAAGTCTCAAAATAAATTTCCAACCTTTTAACTCATCATCATATACTCTCTACTTAGCTCAGATATAGATTTTGCTTATGCACAAAGCATACTAAGCACACACAACATAAAAACTCATTCAAAACACTTTATTTTCTAAACTCTATTACATAGCATTTTCTGTTGAAGATTGAAGAATCTACATCTGGAAGATGTTCCCTAGAAGTTTTAGTTTTGATGTTTTGCTCATGTTGCTTTTTATTTTAAGCCTATGTCAAAAGGATAATGTATTGATTGTTTAAAAGATTAGGCTTGTATGTGTTTGTTTGTTATGTGTTAAAAATTAGTAATTAACATGAAGGTGAAAATATCATAATACTCATTTTTCTTATTTCATTCATTGTTGAGAACATGAAGTATTAATTTACTGAGTGTTTGAGACTTTAAATGAAAACTTGAAAACATCAGAAATTTTCTGAGTTAAGGAATAGATTACCTGAACTGGTAATAGATTACCTGACTCATGTTGAAAAACTGATTGATACTGGAATAATCGATTACCATGTGTGGTAATAGATTACCAAACTGATTCTGATGATTTCAAGAGGAAAAAGGATCGTGTTAATCGATTACCTCTTTAAAGTAATCGATTACCTCTGTTCCAAATGTGAGTTTTGTGTTATTTTGGCATCGTGTTAATCGATTACCATGTTAGGTAATAGATTAAAACAGGAGCTGAAACAATTAGTTCAGTTATTCTAACTCGTGGTAATAGATTACCATCACAGGTAATAGATTATCTCTGTTATGAATATAACTGAAATAACTGTTTCCTTGCACATGAAAATTATCTTTAAATAAGATTAAAACTGAAGCTTTTAAAAGAGAATTTTCACACACAGAAAAAAGAGAGATACTTACACGAACAAGAAAATTTTTTTTGAATACACATTACTGCAAAAGAGAAAAAGATTTTCTGAAAAAGAAAGAAAGAACATATCTGCTGAAAATCAACTTTTGGAAAAAGAAGTGTGCAAGATCAATTCAAGAAGATGAAGTTCATATAGAAAATTCATTCTAAACTGGTTTACGTTGTTGAAGATCATATCTACACGAACAGGTGTACTCGTTTCTGATCTTTTGTTATTGTTTGAATGGTTTTAACTCTTGAGATTAGAGAATCTCTGGAAGAGTTGTGTAAAGAGAAATCTTGAGATAGGTTTTTCTCAAGTAGGATATTGTGGGATCAATATTCTTGGGTTATATGTTTCTTGTGGAGTCAAGAAATGGTTTGTTAATCTTGTAGGTGTCAAGATTTGCTTGTTAAATTCATTGATTGGATATTGCTTGTGCAGGGTGCATGTAAAGAATATCAATAGTGGATTTGACTGGATTTAGAGGTGTATCTAAATCTGAAACTGGATGTAGGCCTTTGGATGGCTGAACCAGTATATATCTTGGTGCATGATTTTCTTAACTCTTACACTCTTTACATTCTGTATAAGTTTCTTGATTAATGTTGTATGAAGAAAAACATTATCTGCAGAAACTGAACTTTAAAGATTCTTGGTAATTGATAAATTCAATCTTTACATATCTTGTTATTCAAATCTTGTTGGATAAGCTGTGCATTTATAACTCTGAATTACCTTTTTTGTTTAAAGGTTTGTTTTAAATCAAGATTTGTTTGGTAAAGATTTAGAAAGCAAAGAAGAAAAGGAAAAATAACATAGAATCTATTCAACCCCCCCTTCTAGATTCTAACCGTAGGGACCAACATTTTCTTGACTTTGTTTTTGTGCATCCAAGTTGTTCTTCCAAGGTGTTGTTGTACACACATGTTGTGATCATCAAAACTTCTTTAAGCTTCAAGCTCTCCTAAGCTCAACAACATTGACTGCGATTATCAGAGAACACAAGCATATTGTCAAGATAGTTAAAGCTAACCTATTTCGCAGTCATCAACGAATGAAAGCTCTCGCCGACCTAGGTCGCAAAGACCTTACCTTTGAAGTTGGTGACTGGGTCCTTCTCCGGCTCCAACCGTACCGGCAAACCACATTGTCTCGTCGATCATCGAACAAACTTGGCTGTCCTTTTTTTGGCCCCTTCCAGGTTCGTCGTCGCATTGGTTTGGTGGCCTATGATTTGGCACTTCCAGAGACAACCAAAATCGATCCTGTGGTTCATATTTCCAAGCTTAGGCCCTATCGGGGACCTTCTCTTCCATTGTCGCCCCTAAACCTTCCTAGTGACCTCTTCCCTCCGCTTAACTCACATACCAATCCAAATGACACTTTCCTTCCCAATATTGCATTTTCAGATGCTGCCCCATCACCCTATCAACCTCTCTCCCAATCTGAGCTATCCAATTTGAATCCCACAAGTCTAAATTCCTCACTCCCACCTAACCCCACTAAGGTCACTTCGACTTCTGCAAGCACGCACGTGTCCACACTTAACCCCACGAGTGTTGCGGTTTCATCTAGGCCACTCCCAACAAACACAAATTCATCCTCACCACTCCCTGCAACCGTGATCCGTAACTTCCATACTTCCACCAACCAGTTGCCGCCACATCATGATATGGCCATTGTGGACCTTGAGGACAAGGTTCATTGTCGACCGGGCGGTAATGATAAGCCCAAAAGATACATTAAATCACCAACTTGGATGAGAGACTATATTTAATGGATACACTGGCCCAATTGTTCCTTTTGTTGTTTCAGTTGTTTTTTTAGAATAATTTCCAGCCCTTGATCTCACAAGACTAGTGTCCATTAGATATTTTCTAAGCACCTATATATGTACGCTCGGGTTAATTGAACGGGCAGAGAATATCATTTTCCTGAATTAGCTTTTCTTTATTTAGTAATACTAGTGTAACCTTATAGCTCTCATCAACTTGAATCCTATCACACCTTCACAATAAAAAATAAATAAAAAAAGGCGAACAACATGCCCAAATGCTCAAGCTTTTCAAGATACCTTTTGGAGCTTACTTGATTAGAAACAAAAGAACAAAGGTTAATTTTGTAACTATTAGTGAACTAAAATATAATTTAACACAAATGACTCCTTTATATATAGTAATTGATTTCATCATGAAATCCACAAGTATTTATCTTTAATCAACTTAAAATAATCCTTAACAAGCATAACTTTTATTAAATCCACACAAATTCATTCACATCCACTTAAATATATTATTTACTTCTAGTAGTTATTTATTTTCAAACTCTTCTAATCTGTATACAAACAAATTCTTTATTTATTAAAGCAAATTCAATAAAAAAAAAACTTCTCCAAAACTCTTTCACATCATATCCAAATAGACTATTGATATTCTTAACATTAAAATATACTTAGGTTAATTTTTCAAATAATAATTACCCTTTTAAATATTTTTTTGACAAATATCTAACCAGAATACCGTAGTGAAGGAGTCAGTCAAACACTAACTTTTTTGCATTTAAAATAAAATGCTTGGAGCCCAAGGAGGTTCACATTCCGAGAAAATCAAAACGCCACGTGTCGTCTAACAATTGGAGAGAATGAAGACTGCAGAAGTTATATAAAGAGAAAGAGAGTAGTGAGAACTCAGAAGTGAGGCAACAGAGACCTCAAATGGAACACAACAAAGGAGACCTGACGCCGGAGCCGCGGGTGGCGGTCGTCGTTTTCCTCTTGAAGGGCAGATCGGTGCTCCTCGGCCGCCGTCGCGCCTCCGTTGGCAATGCCACCTTTGCTCTCCCTGGCGGCCACCTCGAATTCGGTATCTCCCTCTCCCTCTCCCTCTCCCTTTTATTTATTTATTTTATTATTATTGTGATTATAATTATATTTATGATTACGATTTCCGACAAATATTTTGAAAAGAAAAATGATAGATCCTCAAAAAATTTGTCTAAAAATTTGTCCGAATATATAAAATAATAATTTAAATTATAAAATATTAAATTAAATAATTATTTTATAACAAATTTATTAAAAAAATATTAATATTTTAAATTTCGAAGGATGATTTTCACAATTTTTTGAAAAAGGGGAGTAGAGTATTATTTTCTGTTTGTTCCATTTTTTCGATGTGGTTTTCTATCGTTTCCTTTTCAATCCATTCGCCGTCTTAGTGGTTGGTTACTGCTTACTAGTTTAGTTATTCAGAAAAAAATAAAAAAATAAAAAATAAATACCAGTTTAGATATGAGAGTCATTAAAATGAAAAATGTTAAAAGAATGTGTCATTTTATTTATATATATATATATATATAAGAGGGGTTATAATAATATTGGTATATTTTTTATTAAGTGTTACACCGCTCAATAATTTTATATTAAATATAAATTTTGTAAATTTAATTATATATATATTAATCCAAGATAATTTGATATTTTATTCTTATAAAACAAAATTAACGTAATATATTTATTTTAAAATATATTAAAATATGAGCACTTTGATTACTTTCAAGTTGTTGTTCAATTTTAACAAAATTTGTTATACACATATAAAGTGATATGAACTTTTAATCTAACGGTTAGATTTATAAAATTTACATTTAATATAAAGTTATTGAGTGGTGTAATACTTAGTAAAAGTTATACCGGTATAATTATAATCATATATATATATATATATATAATTTTTTTAAGGCTAAATTGTAATTTTATTTTCTTTATAATATCTAATTCACAATTTTGGTATTCTATTCTTAATTTTATAATTTTATTCTCTCATTTTAAATGTTGTCCATTTATTGTTAATAGTGTAACATTAGTTTTGATTCAATGTTAAGCAAATTGACAAGATTATTATTTAATAATATTTAGGTTAAATTATAATAATTATGTTATTATTATTTTTATGAGATAAAAATAAAAAATAAAAATTAAATTTAATCTAAATATTATTAAATTTTAATTGTTATGTCATTTATTTAATGACATGGATGAACATGTCATCGGGAGATAAAATTCTAAAATTAAAAATAAAAAGATTGTATGTAATAATTTATGATTGGGGATAATATTTATATTGTCAATGTATAATTTTTTTCTCTCTAAAGTTTAAAGAAAATAAAAAGGTAATTACTAGAGTTGACACATTGATGAAGAATAGTCAATAAAGTTAGTATCTTATGTGTATTTTTGTTTAAGCAATTATATCTTTTTTTCCCTATTAAAGTTGGTTTACCTAGCATAAAAGTATCTTAATTTTAAGTTTTATATCTTACTCTTGTTTTTTATAAGGAAAAAAAAATTGTTTCACACATGTTAAGAAATCAACTTAGTGCATTATATTTTACTATTCCTTAATACGGTTCCTTAATTATCTTTCATAAATGCATAAAAGTAGTGTAACTAAAAAGTCATGTGTTGAAAAAAAAATATTTAAAAAAGTTATTAAATAAAATAAAAGTAGTTGAAATTTGTTTAGATTTAATAAAAAAATGTGTGACTTTTTTTTATAAAAGTAATTAGGAGCATGTAAGATATGATAGCTTATAAATAAAAAGTTATTTTTACACCATTAAATCGAGAAAAAGAAAAATAAAAACGAGAAATCATATCTAGAAAAAGATTTAGTAAGGATCGTTTAAAATTATACTATTAGAGAAAAAATGTAGTATGTTGTCTATGAATTACTTAAATGTGATGTGATAATATTAGATATAATAAAATAAAATACATGGCGAAGTAATTTGCATCACGGATAGTTTAATCTTATTATACATAAAGGGGGAAAAAAAGAATAAAACGGTGTTGATTCCAACTCCCCTAATTTTTGTTTCTTGACAAGCAAAAATGACATTGAATTGAAAAACAAGACATTGAATTGAAGCATAAGATGTGTCATCAACCCAATGTTATCGAGAGAAAGTTGTCTAAGAGTTGATAACTAGAATTTAAAACAATAACTTATACAGAAAGATCCACCCTAAATGAAAGCATATACAGTAAAAATAACTCAAGTCATTATTACTATTTGATTCGTGTAAGAGTTGCTGTGATATAAGCTTTGACACCTCTTATAATTGAACAGAGCATTAAAAACGTATACTCCCTCTGTTTTTTTTTTATTGTCGTTTAAGATTATGCACAAAAATTAAGAAAATGGTTGAGGGGTGTTTTTAGTTTTGCAGGGGAGAGTTTTGAGGAATGTGCAGCTAGAGAAGTGAAAGAGGAAACAGGGTTGGAGATAAGGAACGCAGAGTTTCTGACTGTAACGAACAACGTGATGTTGGATCAGCCTAAAAAGTGCCACTATGTGACCATTTTCATGAGAGTAATTGTGGGCGTGGATGCCCCAAAAGAAGAGCAAGAGCCACAAAATCTAGAGCCTCACAAGTGTGATGGTTGGGATTGGTATGAATGGGATCATTTGCCGCAACCTTTGTTTGGGCCACTCGAGAAAATGGTCAAAGGAGGTTATGACCCATTTTCGTCCTAATTCTGTTTTTCATGTATGCTTTTTTGAATATGCTCGGGTAGCTATGTGTTTGGGCTAGGTTTTCTTTTTGGTGTGATGTGGATTTTGTAGTTCAGTTTGCCATATTTTGATGAAGTGCATGTGTGATCTCTCCTATTGCCATATTTTGTTGTTGAGTAGGTGCATCTTATTGATAATAAGTAATATTAATTAATTTTTTTAATTAGCCTTTTTTTTTAAGTGTTTTAAATTGTAATGAGATTGAATACCTCTCTTTTAAACGAAACAACTCTGACTATTATACCAAGAAAAATTTATAGGCTTTAAATGTGATTTTGGTCTATGAAGTACATTAATTGAGTAATTTTAATTTTTAAAATTTTAATTGAATAATTTTAGTCTTTTAAATATCATAATTATGTAATTTTAGTTATAATATATGTAATTTAAATAGGTCAAAAATTGCATTATTATGATATTTGAATGACTAAAATTATATAATTGTAAAACTTAAAAAATTAAATTACTTAATTAAAATTTAGGAGACCAAAATTATATAATTATAATATTTGAATAATTAAAATTATTCAATTAAAATCTTAAAAATCAAAATTATATGATTATAATATTAGACGAATAAAGACAATTAAACCACATTTATAATATTCCACTATCTAAAAGATTGAACAATTTTAATTTCACCTAGCATAATGGACGAAGCAATTAATTTGAGTTTTTTGTAATTGCTAGCTGTTTTGTCTCGAAAATACTTCAGTTGCAACAAATGAGTTTGCAAAAAATGATGCATTGGGTCTTGAAATCTTAATTTTGGAAGAAGATATTGCTAATATGTTGTTATGATTTTCAGTGTTGCTTTTGGTGTGTAAAATCATTCAATCAAATGGCAAAATATATCACAAGACTACCAATCAGGCTTCTATGTCATGGAGGAAAACTCCTTTATTGTTGACAAACTCGACATTTGGAAATTGAAAAGGATAAAATCCTAAAGTCGACACTTGTTTGAGAGAGGTAATTTAGTAGGAAATAAAGAAAAAAGATAAAAAAAAATTATGAAGGAATTAGAAAAAGTGTGTTTAAAAGAGATGATTTAAGTAGATTTGTGAGAAAATTGTGCTAGAGTTCATGTAGATTTAATTTCATTCTTATGCATGGGTTTGTGAGGAATTTTTCAAAAAAAAAAATGCCTACAATATTGTCTAAATGTATATTTTAAAATAGTTAGTAAAGAGTAAAGATGTAATTGTCTAAATCATATATTTTTACATAAAATTATAACTATATAAAATACAATTTTAAAATATCAATTTCTCTTTATTTCTCACTTAATTTCATTTTATCAAATAATTACAAATTCTATACTATTTTTTTGATATATATTCTATCAAATCAATGCTCACTTATCTCTCATTCCCTTCGATTCTTCCACCTTCTCCAAATCAAGCATTAAGTATGTTTGATAGGTTAGAAATGGAAGGAGAGGACAATGAGAGGAAATTTTGGAGTGGAAATGAGTTTTGTTGTTTACAATATTGGTGGTGGCAAGGTGAGTGAGGCCTTAAGCCCTTCATAATTTTTTTTATATTATTAAAAAATAATTTTTAATTTAAATTATGAAATGATATATTTTATATATTAAATTTATTTATTTTGTTTTACTCAACTTATTTTAACAAATACTAAAATATGAAATCAATTTAATTTTTTTACATGAATCTCAATAAACGAAAATTTTAAAAAAGAATAACTTGAAAAATGAAATATTATATTAATTTTAAATAAACATTAATTTGATATTATTGATATTGACTTACTTTTCAAATTGAAAATATTAAAATAAATACTAACAAAACAAATTAATATCTTATTTGAAACACTAGACTATATTAAAATGATGTTTTTACATGCATGTAATGTTTATAAAATATATAATATTAAAAATATTTGAAATTAGAGTCATTGTCAAAATATATTTTTTTAGGTTTAATTGAGATAAATTATATATGTTATGATATAATGATTGAATGAATTATCATTAAATAAAATGTCAAAATTATTGTATTTTTGACGTTACGTTTGTTTACCAAATATCCAAGAAATAGCATAGGGACAGAAGAAATATTATCATTCAAATAAGTTGTGTTGTTTGTTTAGTGGGAGATTCATCAAAGGAGAAATTTGCACATGTGGATCCTTGTCTATAAATTTTTTTCACAAATTCAAGTTGAAATAGCCCAGAAAACAGAAGAGGGAGAGAGGACAAGGTTTTTTCTCACACTTTTATTCCTCTACTCTCTCAAAAGAATATTTTTAATTATTAATTTATTTATAAAAATATAAAAATTTGACCCAAAAATTAATAAGATAAATAAAAATTTGGAGTATATAAGAAATTTTTTAAAAATTTAAAAATGTTTCATCAAAGAATAGTCCTAAATGATAACAAATATAATATATATATATATATATATATATATATATATAATTTACGCAAAATTAATTTTTATCATATGAATGATTATAAGATTATTTTGTTTTATTTATTTTTCTTTTCTATATTTTTTCTTATTTCTCTTTAATTAAATTTCTACTTTATTTTTATTCGCCTATTTATCTCTTTTCGATCTCTCTCCATTTTATTTATCACATATTTCTTTTCACTCTATTTATCTATCAAACGAGTCATTAATTTGTATTTAATATGTCACCAATTATATAGAATTATTTATCTCTCATTTCTCATGGGCAATTTCAAAGCCCCAGGTCCAGATGGTCTCCAAGCCATATTCTACCAAACCCAATGGCATATTATCGAGACTACTTTGTGTTAGCTAATTCATGACATTAAAGATAATCCAACTAGAGTTGCTCATATAAATGACATGTTCATTATCTTAATCCCAAAGTTGGACAATGTTGCCTAGTTGAATCATATGCGACCAATTGGGCTTTGCAATGTTTCTTACAAGGTCCTCATCAAGGTTTTAGCCCACCGACTCAACCAAGTTATGGAGCAACTGGTGCATCCTAATCAGAGCAGTTTCATACCCATAGGAATAGCAAGGACAATATTATAATAGCATAGGAAGTTATCACCAACCCAACAACTCAAAATAAATAATAATATAAAAAGAAAAAAGAGTAAATGTCAGCTACCTTAGAGTAAAAATAACTTAAAATGTATAAATTATTTTTATCATATAAAACGTGATTTTATAAAAGAGTTATCACTAGTAAGGTTATACAGTCATCCAAGAAGATAATATAGTTACAACATCATGAAAACATCAAAATAAGACACCCTAGGTGCTGGTCAAGCTCTAGATCTAGTCACTTCTCAAAGAAGTTACCAAAAGACTCCTTGTCATCCCAAAGTCTCACACCTGATCTTCTCCCCCACATAGTGAGATCATCACAGTCCACATCATGAAAATATAAGGGTTAACATGTATAAAACCAACCATAACACATATAAATGAAATATCATCAAACCAAATATTAATCATCGACATTTATCCATACCAAAGGAATGACAACATTATTACATGCCCATCTCCATGCCAATATAAACAAATTCAAAATCTAATGTATACACATCCATACCAATGCATACATATATATTCTATAATAATAAAGAATCCATAACCAATGTATACAATCCATACCAAATGCATACATATTCCATATCCAAACCAAAGTCACACCATTGTATAATCCCATGAAGTAGCCAACACATCCAAACCAAATGTTGGCATCAACACATCCAACCCAAGTGTTGAGTTTGTGAACATGTCACCTGCCCATGTCACACACCTAACCTCTCATGGAAAATACACAGTTGGATTACGTCGTCACGTAACCCTGGTGATTCTAGCCACTTCATCCATCAGTATGACTCGACCTTGCCCTCATACCGGTAGCAAATAGAATGCTTAGAGGAGTACTTTAGAATCCACCTAACATCTAAATTGGTTTATTATATAATCTTTGGAAAAGTTCCATATTAGGATCCTCACCATGGAACCCCCAAATTCCATGTTTTCCCAAGGATTATATCCAGATCTCACCAAGAGATCTCCCAATCCATATCATAACCTTATTCCTCTAAGTCCTATTAGCTTTCCGAACCAAACACACATAAGCATATTCCATAATTACATGTAATCTTTTCCATAATCATGCCACATTCCATACCAAATATATAACATCAAAAGATGGTATGATTCAAAATTTGAAAGTTTCATAACAACTCAATTATAAAAGGTTTTCCTCAAAGAAACCACGTGCCTAGCGTAGTGGTATTTGCGCTCAACGCAATCAAAACTGGGAGCCTATCAGGCTTTGCCCGCTCAGTGCGTCACCACATGCGCTCAACCCATGGCTACATGCGCTCAATGCGCTCTGTACAGAGAGCCACTAGAAGCTGCCCGCTTAGCACATAGACTCGTGCGCTTAACCCATGGTTAAATGCACTCAACGCGCTCTAGATAGAAAGCTCTGTTCTTCAATGCGCTTAGCGTGTCGTCGCGTGCGCTTAGCGCACATGCATCAGACAACGCGTCAGAAGTTTGAAAACTTCGATTTTCACCCTCAACTCCATCCTAACATGAATTCCAAACCAAATTACATGATTTCGAACCATTATAGAGCATAAACATCATCCAAAAACAACATATTAAGTGATAAAATCAAGTATTAACCATTAATCCATGAAAATCATGAAGAAACCCAACCAAACCCTCTCCACTCAATCTAACCTTAATCATGCATAAAACATGGAATCAATGTGATATTTCAAATCCACATACTAGATTAAATCTTATAAGTACTACCCTTACCCTTAGAAATGCAAGATTTTAACTAGATCCTCAAATCCCAACTCAAACTTCAATCTCACTTTCCAAGCTTTTAAAGGCTAAAACTCTTGAAATTCCAGTTGTGAAGATTGATCCTAGCTTGATAAACTTCCCAAATGTATTCTCAGCTTCCCTCTGGACCAGAGCTTCTCTATATACTTCCTCTCTCTAGAAACTGTTTCTTTCTGACAAATGAAATCCTCTGGTCCTAAGCCCCTATATATAGCCATTTTCCAAAATTTCCATTTTCCAAATTTCACTCTTAGCACCTATTTACCTCAAATTTCCTACTCTTTGAAGTATTTCAACTCCCCAAGCTCTAAAACAACTTCAAATTCACTTAGAAAGACCAGATTTATCTTATGTTCACATCCTTCAATCTCCTAACATTCCTATTGTAACACCTTAGTTTTCATGCTTTTTGATGAGGGTAATTTAGTAATTTTTAGTGTGACTTAGTAGCCCAAAACGGGCCGTTCCCAAATTAGAACGGGTCGTTCCAAACTACTAAAACAAGCGTGATCTAGTAGCCCAGAACTGGCCGTTCCCAAATTGGAACGGGCCGTTCCAAACTACTAAAATGGCCTACAAATTCTAGATGGGAACAGGGCGTTCCAAACCACCCAAAAGGCTTGTAACCCTAGTTGAGAACTGGTCGTTCTGGGTTTAGAACGGGCCGTTCCAAACATGGTCATTATGTGTTAAAGTGCAACCTCAGAACAGCTTGTTCTGGTTCTAGAACGGACCATTCCAAAATGAGAATTTAACACATGATGAAATTATCCAGATCGGGCAATTCCAGATTCAAAACGGGCCGTTCTGGCAACTCCTGAAATCTATAAATAGAGTAGTTTGACAGTGTTTCTGGACACACTCTCTAGAGACCAAGGATAACCAAGAGAAGGAGATCGACCAGATTTTGCTCTAGCTTCGTCTTCTGCTCATCCAGGTAAGGAGGGAGTGAGAAACCTCGCTCGGGGGTGTGAGAAAAATTGTTTGGTAGTAGGATTGGCCCCCAATCCCTTGCCTGCATGCATGCTTCTAGGAAAAGGCAACATATGAACGTTTTATGTTTTGCCTCCTGATTGTTCTGTTGGGCTTCTTGTTAGATGTGTTGTGTAGATATGATTGATTTTGAGAATGATCATGTTTTGATATGTATTAAAGTGCTCTATGGGTTCCTCCGAGAAATCCTATGAGAAACAGGCAAAATAGGAATGTTTTCTATTTTTCTTTCTGATTCTTTCGTTGTGTTCCTTATTGGATGTGATGTATGAATATGTGATTGATTTTGAAAATGAATATGTTTTTATATAAATTATAGTGCTTTGTGGGATCTTGAGAACCCTATGAGAAACAGGCAAAATATAAATATTTTCTGTTTTGCTTTTCGAATGCTCTGTTGCGTTCCTTGTGCGATTTAGAGTGTAAATATGTATTTAATTTCAAAATTAGACATGATGTGAATGAGAATGTGCTAATGTGAACACTATGACTATGGGGATGTGAAATCTGAGGTGATGAATCCATGAGTTTGTGAAGGTATGACATGCATCATGTGCATATATGAGCTAACAAGGTGTACCTTAGGGTCATTGGTGACGTAACATGCTAACAAGGTGTACCTTAGGGTCATTGGTGATGTAACATGCTAACAAGGTGTACCTTAGGGTCACTAGTGATGTAACAAGCTAACAAGGTGTACCTTAGGGTCACTGGCGATCTAACATGCTAACAAGGTGTACCTTAGGGTCCTGGTGATGTAACAAGCTAACAAGGTGTACCTTAGGGTCACCGGTGATATAACAGGCTAATAAGGTGTACCGTGGGTCACCAATGATGAAATGATGAGAAATGTGATTATGAGACACGTGATTGGCGCCACATGCATTTATGAGTCGAGTCCATCATTGCATGATAAAAGAGTGTACATGTGATATTGATTATGTATGTGTATTGTTTATGTGTGATTGGTGATTATAACTTGTAATATGTTTGTTGTGTGTGTGCTATCTAACCTTTATTTCCGCACCTGAACTTGAGTGAGATGTTTCTCACTCCCTTTTTGTTATTTTTTTGTTATTTAAATTGTGTTCCAGGTGATCATCAGCATGAGGATGTTGGTGGTGAGGCTTAGGCTTAAGTTGGGCATGCTCTGATAGGATATGTGACATCGGAGCATAGCTAGGCTTAGTTTAGGATGTTATTTTCATTAAACTATTTGAAAACTCAATTTTATTTCTTTGTAATTTTCGTGTTGAAAATATTGTTTATGAGTTTATGAATGTGAATCCTCTACGTAAGATATTTGAGAATTTGGTATTATTTATGAAAGATTTTAATTAAAGCATTTTTTTATATAATTACTGTATATGTATGTTGGGATAAAGGGTTTCACATTTAGTGGTATCAGAGCAGGTCGATCCAATCGGCCGTGAGTTATGAGTCTACTATGCTTGTTTGGTAGATGAATGATGGAATTAATTGATTGTGAAATTTATTGATATGCTAGTATGATGATTGATTATGTTTGTTGTTATTTAATTGTGTGTACTCTAACAATGTTTTGCATTATGATGAGGATAATGATGATGTTTCCCTTGTGTTGTTAGTTTGTGCTTACTTGTGTATTGTTTTCTCAAAATTTGGCTGAAAGACATGATATAGCTTAGTTGATGCTATTCATGATTTCTTATTTGTTTTGATACTTCTTGCTTACGTAAGAAGTAGTGGTTGAGTGGTATCACTCGTGTTGCGAGCATATGTTCCAGTAGTAGTGGACGAAGCCTTGTGCTAACCAACTAGAACTATTAGAACCTTGGATGTGGGTGAGACATTGATTTGTTGAGTGTATTAAGAGTTTACGATTGGTGGAATTTCTGACATCTATAGTTGTAGCAGTTGAATCCAAGGAGATTGTATGTTGAGAATTGGACTTTTGGTATTCTTGATGAGAGATTGGAAAGTTGGTAATTTCCTTGAGTGTTGGTGTTTGCATGTTAACCTTTTATGGTTTAGGTAGCATGTGAGTTTCCTTTTCTAAGTCTTTTGTGATGAATATGTGAGTTGTTTTGTTTTAGGATTGTAGTGGGAAGCTTGGATATGAGTTTGAGGTGGAAAGGAGTGGGTTTGGAAGGATTGAGATATTTTTCGTGAGCTTAAGTGATGATACACTATTGTTGTCTAGTGTAGGG
Source organism: Cajanus cajan (assembly GCF_000230855.2). Classification (NCBI taxonomy): domain Eukaryota; kingdom Viridiplantae; phylum Streptophyta; class Magnoliopsida; order Fabales; family Fabaceae; genus Cajanus; species Cajanus cajan. The sequence goes on along the minus strand of NC_138527.1, from coordinate 22,413,299 downwards.
GATATTTTCGCTGCCGGTTTGTTGTGCCAGTATGAGTTTCGTATTAACAGAGTTAGATTTTGTGATCTTCATGAAAGTTGTATCCTTGGACGTTATCTTTCTAATGGAACTGGAATCAGGTAAAAGGGAGGTCTAGAACTCCAGTTATAACTTCTTTGGTGATCAGAAGTCTAGTTGTAAGCGCTAAATATATTTGTTGTAGTTTTTTAATTTTTATGTAAGAAGTTGATCTTTTTAGAATCTTATGTTTTCATAAGAGTTATAGCTTATTCTCTTAGCTTTCTTTTGAGATAGGTTTGAGATCATTTGGATGAGTATAACTCTTTGTGTGTCATTTGTTTTGACAGTTGTTGAAGGGAGGTATATGCTGTCATGATGTTTTTGAGTTGTTAGGCATAGCAAGGATAAAAACTGATTTGGATATGATGTTCTGAGGTGTTGTCATTGAGAGATTGTTTAAGATGGTATGATGCTATGTGGTAAGGTTGGTTCATGTACATGTTATATGGTGTAAACGGTGGTTGATTCGTACATGCTTAGGAATGGTATATATGAAGGTTTAAAGTAGGTATTCTAATATGATTTGATATGCATGATAGATGACCTTATGGATCAATTAGCGAGTGTTTATGTGTTTAGTAAGATTGACCTTAGGGTGTGATATCATCATATTGGAGATGAGGATGAAGATGTATCCAAGACAATTTTATGCAGTTATCTAAGTGTGATTTTTAGTTATATGAAGTGAGTTTTCTAGGCCCTGTAAATTCTAGCGGAGGTATAATGTAAATCTATCTTTGGTAGAAGTTGTGCTTAAGTGGGAGATACTTAAGTCAATTAGTCAGGTTAAGATTTTTCTTAGATTAGCTTGTTATTATGGGAGGTTATTGAGGAAATTTCTAAGATAACATTACCTTTCACTAGATTGACTAGGAAGAGTGTTGTCTTTGTGCGGGACAGTACGTGTGCAATTAGTTCCCAAACTCTTAAGGAAAGATCGACTAGTGCACCAGTGTTAGCATTGGCCGATCTTAGTAAATCTTTTGTGGTATATGTTAATGTTTCTAAGATAGTTTTGGGTGGAGTGTTGATGCAAGAAGGAATAGTAGTAGCTTGTGCTTCTAGAAAATTGAGAATTCATGAGAGGAATTACCTTACCCATGACCTTAAGTTAGTAGTTATGATATTTACACTAAGATTTGGAGACACTACCTGTATGGTTCTAAGCTTGAGGTATTTAGTGATCATATGAGCCTAAAATATCTTTTGACCAAAGGAGTTGAATATGAGACAAAAGAGATAACTGGAATTTCTTAAGAACTAGAATTTTGATCTTAGTTGTCATCTGGGCAAAGCTAATATGGTGGCTGATGCTTTGAGTAGAAGACCTCTAGATATATCTTCCCTTATGGTTAGAGAGATAGATCTTTTGGCTAGTCTAAGGATTAAGTTTGGCTTATGAGGTTACCCTTAGTAGTGTGAGATTAGGTATGACTCGAGTAACGAGTGGATTGTTGAAGGAAATTGAAGAAGCATAATTAGTTTATTCATTTTGGTAACAAGACATGAGGCTATAAGACAAGGTGGTAGATAAGAGTTTGCCTTGGGTATAAATGAACTAGTAAGACTTGGAGATCGAGTATATGTATCCAGTGAACTTACGCTTAGGTGCTTAATCTTTGGAGAGGGTCATAGAAGTAAAGCTAATATTGTAGTAGATGCCTTGATTAGGATGACCATTCATCTATCGTCTTTCTGATTTAAAGGTTGGATTTGATTGAAGAGTTTATAGACTTAAGATCGGTGTGTGTGATTACCCTTAGGAGCATTGAATTGATTATGTTGAAAGTGACTAGTGAATTAATGGATGAGATTAGAGTAGCCCAAGAGTCAGTCTTTTCTTAGTGACCAAGTGGAGAAAAGTGGTAGGAGTATAGATAACCTTTTCTGAGTAGGAATCGACGTTGTTCTGAGGTGCAAGAACAAAATTTGTGTGCCTAGAAATCCTGAATTAAGAGAATGATCTTAGAGGAAGGACATAAGAGTTCTCTTAGTATTCACTCGGAAGCTACTAAGGTGTATCAAGACCTTAGGAAGATGTTTTGGCAGCTTAAGGTGGAGAGAGAAGTAGAGGAATTTGTGTACTCATGTTTAGTATGCCAGAAGTCTAAGTAAAACACTAGAAGTCTTTAGGACTTTTACAACCTTTAGACATCCTAGTTTGGAAGTGAGATGTTGTATCTATAAACTTAGTTGTAGGTTTGTCTGAGATGCTTAAGAAATTTGATTCTTTTTGGGTAAAAGTGGATAGACTCACTAAGTTTGCTTGTCTTACCTTATTGATGACAGATATTCCTTAGAGAGATTGATGGAGTTGTACATCAGTGAGGTAGTGAGGTTACATGTGATTTTCTACCAGTATAGTTTCTACATCAGAGTGGCATAGTGGAAGCGTGATGAGAATTGTTTACGAAAGTGCTATTTTGCAGTAGAGAGCAAGATCCATGAAGTTCATCCATTCAGGTTTTCGATAAATTCCGGGGAAAAATTTCTAAAAGGAGGGGAGAATTATAATACCCCAATTTTCATGCTTTTTGATGAGGGTAATTTAGTAATTTTTAGTGAGACTTAGTAGCCCAGAATGGGCCGTTCCCAAATTGGAACGGGCCATTCCAAACTACTAAAATAAGCTTGATTTAGTAGCCTAGAATGGGTCGTTCCCAAACTGGAATGGATTGTTCCAAACTACTAAAATGGCCTACAAATTCTAGATGGGAACGGGGCATTCCAAACCACCCAAAAGGCTTGTAACCCTAGTTGTGAACGGGTCGTTCTGATTTTAGAACGGGTTGTTCCAAACATGGTCGTTATGAGTTAAAGTGCAACTTCAGAACGGGACATTCTGGTTCTAGAACATGCCATTCCAAATAAGAATTTAACACCCAATGAAATGATCCAGAACGTGCCGTTCTGAATTCAAAACGGGTTGTTCTAACCACTCCTAAAATCTATAAATAGAGTAGTTTGGCAGTGTTTCTGGACATACTCTCTAGAGACCAAGGAGAACCAAGAGAAGGAGATCGACCAAATTTCTCTCTAGCTTCGTCTTCTGCTCATCCAGGTAAGGGGGAGTGAGAAACCTCGCTCGAGGTGTGGGAATAATTGTTGGGTAGTAGGATTGGCCCCCGATCCCTTGCCTGCATGCATGCTTCTAGGAACAGAAAACATATGAACGTTTTCTATTTTGACTCCTGATTGTTCTGTTGGGCTTCTTGTTAGATGTGATGTGTAGATATGTCATTGATTTTGAGAATGATCATGTTTTGATATGTATTAAAGTGCTCTATGGGTTCCTACGGGAAACCCTATGAGAAACAGGTAAAATAGGAATGCTTTCTTTTTTTGCTTTCTGATTCTTTCGTTTTGTTCCTTATTATATGTGATGTATGAATATGTGACTGGTATTAAAAATGAATATGTTTTGATATAAATTATAGTGCTCTGTGGGTTCTTGAGAGAATCCTATGAGAAACAGGAAAAATATGAATGCTTTCTGTTTTGCTTTTTGAATGTTCTGTTGCATTCCTTGTGCGATGTAGAGTGTAAATATGTATTTAATTTCAAAATTAGATATGTTTTGATATAAATTCGAGTACTCTGTGGGTTCCTGTGCGAAACCCTATAAGGAACAATTATGAATAAGATTGTGTGAAATATGAACAAATGACATGAGACATGATGTGAATGAGAATGTCCTAATGTGAACACTATGACTATGGGGATGTAAAATGTGAAATGATGAGTCCATGAGTTTGTGAAGGTGTGACATGCATCATGTGTATATATGAGCTAACAAGGTGTACCTTAGGGTCACTGGTGACGTAACATGCTAACAAGGTGTACCTTAGGGTCACTGGTGATGTAACATGCTAACAAGGTGTACCTTAGGATCACTGGTGATGTAACAAGCTAACAAGTTGTACCTTAGGGTCACTGGCGATCTAACATGCTAACAAGGTGTACCTTAGGGTCCTGGTGATGTAACAAGCTAACAAGGTGTACCTTAAGGTCACCGGTGATGTAACAGGCTAACAAGGTGTAACTTGGGTCACCAATGATGAAATGGCGAGAAATGTGATTATGAGACACGTGATTGGCGCCACATGCATTTATGAGTCGAGTCCATCATTGCATGATAAAAGAGTGTACATGTGATATTGATTATGTATGTGTATTGTTTATGTGTGATTGGTGCTTATAACTTGTAATATGTTTTTTGTGTGTGAGTGTGTTATCTAACATTTATTTCTGTACCTGAACCTGAGTGAGATGATTCTCACTCCCTTGTTGTTATTTGTCTGTTATTTAAATTCTGTTGCAGGTGATCATCAGCATGAGGATGTTGGTGGTGAGGCTTAGGCTTAAGTTGGGCATGCTCTGATAGGATATGTGACATTGGGGCATAGTTAGGCTTGGTTTAGGATGCTATTTCCATTAAACTATTTGAAAACTCAGTTTTATTTCTTTGTAATTTCCGTGTTGAAAATATTGTTTATGAGTTTATGAATGTAAATCCTCTACAGAAGATATTTGAGAATTTGGTTTTATTTATGAAAGATTTTAATTAAAGCATTTATTTTATATAATTACTGTATATGTTTGTTGGGGTAGAGGGTGTCACATTTAGTGGTATCAGAGCAGGTCGATCCAATCGGCCGTGAGTTATGAGTCTACTATGCTTGTTTGGTAGATGAATGATGGAATGAATTAATTGTGAAATTTATTCATATGCTAGTATGATGATTGATTATGTTTGTTGTTATTTAATTGTGTGTACTCTAACAATGTTTTGCATTATGATGAGGATAATGATGATGTTTCCCTTGTGTTGTTAGTTTGTGCTTACTTGTGTATTGTTTTCTCAAAATTTGGCTGAAAGACATGATATAGCTTAGTTGATGTTATTCATGATTGCTTATTTGTTTTGATACTTCTTGCTTACGTAAGAAGTAGTGGTTGAGTGGTATCACTCGTGTTGCGAGCATATGTTCCAGTAATAGTGGACGAAGCTTTGTGCTAACTAACTAGAACTATTAGAACCTTGGATGTGGGTGAGACATTGATTTGTTGAGTGTATTAAGAGTTTAAGATGGCTGGAGTTTCTGACATCTATAGTTGTAGCAGTTGAATCCAAGGAGGTTGTATGTTGAGAATTGGAGTTTTGGTATTCTTGATGAGAGATTGGAACGTTGGTAATTTCCTTGAGTGTTGGTGTTAGCATGTTAACCTTTTATGGTTTAGGTAGCATGTGACTTTTATTTTCTAAGTCTTTTGTGATGAATATGTGAGTTGTTTTGTTTTAGGATTGTAGTGGGAAGCTTGGATATGAGTTTGAGGTGGAAAGGAGTGGGTTTGGAAGGATTGAGATATTTTCGTGGGCTTAGGTGTTGATACACTATTGTTGTGTGGTGTAGGGGATATTTTTGCTGAAGTTTTGTTGTGCCAGTATGAGTATCGTATTTGACAGAGTTATATTTTGTGGTCTTCATGAAAGTTGTAGCCTTGGACATTATCTTTCTAATGGAACTGGAATCAGGTAAAAGGGAGGTCTAGAACTCCAGTTATAACTGCTTTGGTGATCAGAAGTCTAGTTTTAAGCGCTGAATATATTTGTTGTGGTTTTTGAATTTTTAGCTAAGAATATGATCTTTTTAGAATCTTATGTTTTCATAAGAGTTATAGCTTATTCTCTTAGCTTTCTTTTTAGATAGGTTTGAGATCATTTGGATGAGAATAACTCTTTGTGTGTCATTTTTTTTATAGTTGTTGAAGGGAGGTATGTTGTCATGATGTTTTTGAGTTGTTAGGCATAGCAAGGATAAAAACTGATTTGGATATGATGTTTTGAGGTGTTGTCATTGAGAGATTGTTTAAGATGGTATGATGTTATGTGGTAAGGTTGGTTCATATACATGTTATATGGTGTAAATGATGGTTAATTCGAATATGCTTAGGAATGATATATATGAAGGTTTAAAGTAGGTATTCTAATATTATTTGATATGCAGGATAGATGACCTTATGGATCAATTAGCGAGTGTTTATGTGTTTAGTAAGATTGACCTTAGGGTGTTATATCATCATATTGGAGATGAGGATGAAGATGTATCCAAGACAATTTTGTGCAATTATCTAAGTATGATTTTTAGTTATATGAAGTGAGGTTTCTAGGCCCTGTAAATTCTAGTGGAGGTATAATGTAGATCTATCTATGGTAGAAGTTGTGCTTAAGTGGGAGATACTTAAGTCAATTAGTGAGGTTAAGAGTTTTCTAAGATTAGCTTATTATTATGGGAGGTTATTGAGAAAATTTCTAAGATAGCATTACCTTTGACTAGATTGACTAGGAAGAGTGTTGTCTTTGTGCGGGATAGTACATGTGCAAGTAGTTCCCAAACTCTTAAGGAAAGATCGGCTAGTGCACCAGTGTTAGCATTGACCGATCTTAGTATATCTTTTGTGGTATATGTTAATGTTTCTAAGATAGTTTTGGGCGGAGTGTTGATGCAAGAAGGAACGGTAGTAGCTTATGCTTCTAGAAAATTGAGAATTCATGAAAGGAATTACCTTACCCATAACCCTAAATAAGTAGTTATGATATTTATACTAAGATTTGGAGACACTACCTGTATGGTTCTAAGCTTGAGGTATTTAGTGATCATAAAAGCCTAAAATATCTTTTGACCAAAGGAGTTGAATATGAGACAAAAGAGATAACTGGAATTTCTTAAGAACTAGGATTTTGATCTTAGTTGTCATCTGGGCAAAGCTAATATGGTGGCTGATGCTTTGAGTAGAAGACCTCTAGATATATCTTCCCTTATGGTTAGAGAGATAGATCTTTTGGCTCGGTCTAAGGATTAAGTTTAGCTTATGAGGTTACCCTTAGTAGTGTGAGACTAGGTATGACTCGAGTAAAGTGGATTGTTGAAGGAAATTGAAGAAACATAATTAGTTTATTAATTTTGGTAACAAGACATGAGGCTATAAGACAAGGTGGTAGATAAGAGTTTGCCTTGGGTATAGATGAATTGGTAAGACTTGGAGATTGAGTATATGTACCCAATGAACTTATGCTTAGGTGCTTAATCTTTGGAGAGGGTCATAGAAGTAAAGCTAATATTGTAGTAGATGCCTTGATTAGGATGACCATTCATTTATCGTCTTTATGATTTAAAGGTTGGATTTGATTGAAGATTTCAGAGACTTAAGCTTGGTGTGTGAGATTACCTTAGGAGCATTGAATTTATTATGTTGAAAGTGACTAGTGAATTAATGGATGAGATTATAGAAGCCCAAGAGTCAGATCTTTTCTTAGTGACCAAGTGGAGAAGATTGGTAAGAGTATAGATAACGTTTTCTGAGTAGGAATCGACGTTGTTCTGAGGTGCAAGAACAAAGTTTGTGTGCCTAGAAATCCTGAATTAAGAGAATGATCTTAGAGGAAGGACATAAGAGTTCTCTTAGTATTCACTCGGAAGCTACTAAGGTGTATCAAGACCTTAGGAAGATGTTCTGGCAGCTTAAGGTGGAGAGAGAAGTAGAGGAATTTGTGTACACATGTTTAGTATGCTAGAAGTCTAAGTAAAACACTAGAAGTATTTAGGACTTTTACAGCCTTTAGACGTCCTAGTTTGGAAGTGAGATGCTGTATCTATAAACTTAGTTGTAGGTTTGTCTGAGATGCTTAAGAAATTTGATTCTTTTTGGGTAACAGTGGATAGACTCACCAAGTTTGCTTGTCTTACCTTATTGATGACAGATATTCCTTAGAGAGATTGATGGAGTTGTACATTAGTGAGGTAGTGAGGTTACATGTGATTTTCTACTAGTATAGTTTCTACATCAGAGTGGCATAGCGGAAGCATGATGAGAAATGTTTACGAATGTGCTATTTGGCAGTAGAGAGCAAGATCCATCAAGTTTAGCCATTCAGGTTTTCGGTAAATTTTGAGGACAAAATTTCTAAAAGGAGGGGAGAATTGTAACACCCCAGTTTTCATGCTTTAGATGAGGATAATTTAGTAATTTTTAGTGTGAATTAGTAGCCCAGAACGGGCCGTTCCCAAATTGGAACGGGTCGTTCCAAACTACTAAATCAAGCGCGATTTAGTAGCCCAAAACGGGCCGTTCTCAAACTGGAACGGGTCATTCCAAACTACTGACAATGTGTACCTTAGGGTCACTGGTGATGTAACAAGCTAACAAGTTGTGCCTTAGGGTCACCGATGATGTAATAGGCTAACAAGGTATACCTTGGGTCACCAATGATGAAATGATGAGAAATGTGATTATGAGACACGTGATTGGCGCCACGTGCATTTATGAGTCAAGTCCATCATTGCATGATAAAAGAGTGTACAGGTGATATTGATTATGTATGTGTATTATTTATGTGTGATTGGTGTTGTAACTTGTAATATGTTTATTGTGTGTGTGTGTGCTATCTATCCTTTATTTCCGCACCTGAACCTGAGTGAGATGTTTCTCACTCCCTTGTTATTTGTGTGTTATTTAAATTGTGTTGCAGGTGATCATCAGCATGAGGATGTTGGTGGTGAGGCTTAGGCTTCAGTTGGACATGCTCTGATAGGATATGTGACATCGGGGCATAGCTAGGCTTAGTTTAGGATGCTATTTCCATTAAACTATTTGAAAACTCAGTTTTATTCCTTTGTAATTTTTGTGTTGAAAATATTGTTTATGAATTTATGATCGTGAATCCTTTACATAAGATGTTTGAAAATTTGGTTTTATTTATCAAAGATTTTAATTAAAGCATTTTTTTTATATAATTACTATGGATGACAAATATACTCGTACCTATGGGTAATACCCAAACTCGTTCCGACTTTGACGGGAAATACCCGGTTTGACCAGGTACGGGTATGGGTACGGGTAAAACCTGATATATTAAATCGGGTACGAGTACGGGTACGGGTATGTACTTACCCGCCCCGTACCCGTACCCGTCCCCGTCCCGTTCCCATTTTTAATTTAATATCCACTTTCAGTTTAATTATATTAAAGAATTTTAATATTTTTTTATGTGTGATTACTTATTATAATATGAGATAGAGAAATAATCTAATTATAATTATAATATAATAAAAAAAATAATTTAAAAATATCATATTTTTTTTACAAAAAATAAAAAATAAAAAATTGACGGGTATGGGTACGGGTACGAGTATACCCGATACCTGAAGGGGACGGGAATGGGGATGAAAATCATATACCCGACGGGTACGGGTACGGGAACGATGATGGGTTTGACTCGCAGGGACGGGGACGGATATCATGAAACTCATACCCGACCCGCCCCGTTACCATCCCTAATAATTACTGTATATGTATGTTCGGGTAGAGGGTGTCACACCTATTCCTTTTTATGCAATACTCACAACTCACCACCATATAAAATGCAACATGTATCAACATACAAACGAATATCACCTTCAGATGCATATGGTTGGAATAATGAGTTGCATGCTATAATACTTCACTTAACTAAGATGAGAAGGAAGGTGATCAGTCTTCTTCCCTCTTAGTACTAGTTCAATATAATGATGTACAATGCATCATTCACCACACTCATGCATACACATGCCTACTTAAACACCTCAAAACAATGATATCTTGTTTCGTACTATAAAATCACTTCTATGTCCAAACAACAAATCAAAACCACATAAATATACAACATGCACAGAGGTAAGTACATTTAAAATCCACATATTCACAATCCAATCCAAATCCATATAAACAACATATACATACATACATACATACCTACACACACACACACACACACATATATATATATATATATATATATATATATATATAAAGTATATTTACCAAATAGCTCGATATTTCCATGGCATTACATGTTTTCCTCTAGAGAATAGCCCACAATAGCCTAATGACAAATGTTTGTCGTGTGAAACGTGGTTTTACAACAAGTAACTCATGCCAAATTTGCATGCATGGGGTGGAAGATAATCTACATGTACTAAGGGATCGTGCCTTTGCGAAAGAAGTTTGGCAAAAGATTCATAAAAACCATATGTGATGTGAAACAATCGATTATAAGGAAGGCGCCACAAATACGATTATTTGATAAGCCAAGAAAGATCGCCACAAGAATTGGAGAATTCTTGATAAGATCAGTTGATGCAAGGAAGAACCCTAGCAGAGCTAAAACTCACAAAAAAAATATAATCTGAATAATTTGTCCCTTCTCTCAATTCCCAAAATGTTTAATACAACTTTAGTTTGAGTTTGCCTCATTTGGAAGTAAATAAAGAAAATTAAAATACTAATATCCTAACAGAAGCTAATATGCCCAAGTGGTTTGATTAAGGCATTATAAGCTTAAGGTCTTGGGTTCAAATCTTGAAATGTAGCAGTTTATTATTTTTATTTTTTTAATACTGCCTTTTACAAAACAAAATTAACACATCTTTAAAACTTAAGACATAAAAAGATAATAATAATAATAATAAAATAAAAAATAAATCTTCCGGTTGGCCTCCTAGCTCTCCAAGCAAGCTATGCATGTCATAAGTCTAGCCTCCTCCATGTGTTGAGTCGATTGTTGAGTCTCTAGCAAATGAGCCACTTTGTGTTGCAATGCCTCTTGGGTTTTTTTAAGCATCCCTCTAGTCATAGGCCCACCTAAGATTTGAATTGGATCTTGATCTTTATCCTCTTCGTCGTGGACTTGGGCCTTCTGATCATGGGCCTCTTGAGTTTGGGCTTTTATGTCCACATCATTCTCTCTTTCTTGGGGAGCATTTGTCCTCAAAGCTATGAATTCATCTCTTGCATCAAAATGAGTCAAATCAGCAACATTAAAAGACAAACTTACACCATACTCACCTGGTAGATCGATCTTGTAAGCATTATCATTGATCTTTTCTAGGACTTGGAAAGGTCCATCTCCTCTAGGTTGAAGTTTGGACTTCCTTTGTTCAGGGAACCTCTCTTTTCTCATATGTACCCAAACCCAATCACCAGGTTCAAAAATAACTTTCTTTCTACCCTTGTTTGGCATAACTCTCAATTTTCTTTTCTTTTAACTTGCTCATGAAACTTCTTCACATATTCAGCCTTAGCCTGTGCATCTTTATGTTTAAATTCAGAAATGTTAGGCATAGGTAACAAGTCAAGTGGTGTTAGAGGATTAAATCCATACACAATTTCAAATGGTGAACATTTAGTTGTGCTATGGACAGTCCTATTATATGCAAACTCTACATGAGGCAAATGTTCTTCCCAAAATTTAATATTTTTCTTTAAAACAGTCCTAAGCAAAGTGCCTAAAGTTCTTTTCACTACCTCAGTTTGTCCATCGGTTTGTGGGTGACAAGTAGTAGAGAAAAGTAATTTGGTACCCAACTTACCCCACAACGTTCTCCAAAAATGACTTAGGAACTTGGTGTCCCTATCACTTACAATGCTCCTAGGTAGCCCATGGAGTCGTACAACTTCCCTGAAAAATAAGTCAGCTACATGGCAAGCATCATTAACCTTTTTACATGGTATAAAATGTGCCTTTTTTGAAAACCTGTCAACAACAACAAAAATAGAATTTTTTTCATTCTTTGTTCTAGGCAACCCCAAAACAAAGTCCATAGATATATCAATCCAAGGAAAATCAGGAATAGGCAAAGGGGTATACAATCCATGAGGCTTAACTTTAGATTTAGCCTTTTTACAAATAATACAATGATCACAAAATTTATGTACATCACGCTTCATATGGGGCTAATAGAAATGTTCTTGCAAAATTTCCAAAGTCTTTTGAACCCCAAAATGACCCATCAACCCCCCCTCATGTGATTCACTCACAAGCAGCTCTCTAATGGAACACTTAGGCACACATAATCTATATGCTTTAAACAAGAATCCATTATGCCTATAGTAACCATTTTCAGACAATTTTTCACATGCAGCAAAAATTTCAGCAAAGTCTACATCATGCATATACATGTCTTTCAAAGATTCAAGACCAAATAGTTTAGTTTCAAGCATAGAGAGCAATGCATGTCTCCTAGACAAAGCATCAGCCACTACATTCCCTTTTCCTTTTTTATGCTTGATGACATATGGAAATTGTTCTAGAAACTCTACCCACTTAGCATGTCTCTTATGAAGCTTACCTTGTCCTTTTAAGTACTTTAAGGACTCATGATCACTATGGATGACAAAATCTTTGGGCAAAAGGTAATGTTGCCAAGTCTTTAAAGCTCTCACCAAGTCATACAATTCCTTATCATAAGTGGGATAATTTAGGGCAGCCTCATTCAGCTTCTCACTAAAATAAGCAATTGGATGACCTTCTTGCATCAAAACAGCCCCAATACCCACATTAGATGCATCAAATTCAATTTCAAAAGATTTTGCAAAATTTGGTAATGCAAGAATGGGGCCATTAGTTAGTTTGTGCTTAAGTTCAGAAAATGCCTTTTCTTGTTTTTCATCCCATTTAAACCCAACATGCTTTTTAACTATTTCATTAAGAGGTGTAGCCAAAGTACTAAAATCCTTAACAAACCTCCTATAGAAACTAGCTAACCCATGAAAGCTTCTCACTTCACTCACATTCTTAGGGGTAGGCCACTCTTGGATGGCTCTAATCTTTTCCTCATCAACTTGTACCCCTTTAGAACTCACAACAAATCCCAAAAACACAACATGATCAATGCAAAAGGTACATTTTTCAATATTAGCAAACAATTTTTCCTCTCTAAGCACATTCATGACAGCACTTAAATGTTCAACATGCAAATCAAAGTTAGTGCTATATATCAGAATATCATCAAAGTACACCACAACACATTTGCCTAAAATTTCCTTTAAGACGTGGTTCATCAATCTCATAAAAGTGCTTGGGGCATTAGTTAACCCAAAGGGCATCACTAGCCACTCATACAAACCATACTTAGTTTTAAAGGCAGTTTTCCATTCATCCCCTTCCCTAATCCTAATTTGATGGTACCCACTTTTCAAGTCAATTTTTGAGAAAATACAGGCACCATGCACTTCATCCAATAAGTCATCTAACCTAGGAATAGGATGCCTATACTTAACTGTGATGTTGTTGATGGCTCTACAATCAGTGCAAATCCTCCATGTTCCATCCTTCTTAAGGACTAAAATGACTAGAACTGCACATGGACTCATGCTCTCTAATACCCATCCTTTGCTCATCAATTCTTCGACTTGCCTTTGGATCTCTTTGGTCTCTTGGGGATTACTTCTATATGCTGGTCGGTTGGGCAATGACACTCCTGGAATGAGATCAATATGGTGTTCAATTCCCCTCAAAGGTGGCAGTCCCTTTGGTAACTCCTTCGGAAACACATCCTTATATTCCTGCAAAAGAAATTCAACACTAGGAGGAATAGCAATTTTATTTGAATTGTCAACAACAAAAATATTATTTTTGCAGTACATCAAGTAAAGTGGTTTATGAGCAAGAAACATCCTTTTCACCTCACTCTCTTTTGCTAAACAACTCATTTTTCTCTCAAGTGTTTCACTTTTTCCCTCAAGTGTTTCACTCTTCTTCTTTCTACCTTTGATAGGTGTTTTACTCTTCTCTCTTTTCTCTTGAATTATTTTTTTCTCTCATTTTTATTTGATCCTCACACACATCTCTAGGAGATAATGGTTCGAGAATAATTTTTTGGTCATTGTGCATGAAAGAAATCTTGTTGGTGAATCCATCACGTAGTGCTTTTGTGTCATACTGCCATGGCCTCCCTAGGAGGAGATGATTTGCTTTCATTGGAACCACATCACACAACACCTTATCATTATACCTTCTAATTGAGAAGCACACCTCAACCTGCTGAGTTACTTTCATCTCTCCATCTTCACTAAGCCATTGAAGTTTGTATGGCCTAGGATGTGGTTTGGTTCCCAAATTTAATTTAGAGACTAATCTGGAACTAGCCACATTAGTACAACTTCCACCATCAACTATTAAAGAGCATAATTTACCTTTGATGGAACATCTAGTGTGGAAAATATTTTCTCTTTGGGTTTGCTCAAGTGGTTGTATCTGACTTCCCAACAACCTCCTTACCATTAGTATATCACCCTGTAATGCTTCCTCTTCCTTCTCCACTTCTTCTTCATCATGTTCAGATTCACTAGTGATTTGCCCATCCTCCTTCATGATCATAATCCTCCTGGTTGGGCATTTAGAAGCAATATGTCCTCTTCCCAAGCATTTGAAGCATTTGATGTTTCTAGTTCCAGTGGGAAAAACATATGCATTTGGCTTTGTTGGTGATTTCCCTTGTGGAGGAGTCACTGCTGAACTAGATAAATTTCCTCCTTCCTTCTTAAATCTATCCCTCCAGATTGGATTATAAGAACTGGAAGAATTCTTCCTTGCTATACCTTTCCTCTTGAGTTGTTGTTCAACCTGTACAACCTTGTGAAACAAATCTTCCATCTCCACATATTCCTACAATTCCACAACATCCCTAATATCAATGTTTAGGCCATTCAGAAAACGAACCGTTGTTGCTTCATTTTCTTCCTCTATATAGGCTCTCATCAATGTTATCTCCATCTCCTTATAGTATTCTTCAACAGTCATGCTACCTTGAGTTAATTTTTGAAGTTTTAAACTCAAAGTTCTACTATAACTGGTTGGCACGTATCTCTTCCTCATGACTCTCCTCATTTCAGCCCATGTATCTATTTCCCGTTCCTCATCTCTTTGCATTTCCTTTTGATATTTGTTCCACCAAATGAGGGCATAGTCTGAGAATTCAGCTGCTGCCACTTTGAATTAGGAAATTCAAGGATAAGAATCAAAAGTAGTTCCTAAGAACCTAGAGAGAGAAAATCCTCTCAATTGGAAAAATATCCAAATTCTGAATAATTCATAAAAGTCCAAACTCAAGAGGCCCATGATCAGAAGGCCCAAGTCCACGACGAAGAGGATCAAGATCAAGATCCAATTCAAATCTTAGGTGGGCCTATGACTAGAGGGATGCTTAAAAAAAACCCAATAGGCATTGCAACACAAAGTGGCCCATTTGCTAGAGACCCAATAATCGACTCAACACATGGAGGAGGCTAGACTTATTACATGCATTGCTTGCTTGAAGAGCTAGCCAACCAGAAGATTTAGTTTTTATTTTATTATTATTATTATCTTTTTATGTCTTAAGTTTTAAAGTTGTGTTAATTTTGTTTTATAAAAGGCAGTATTAAAAAAATAAAAATAATAAACTGCTACATTTCAGGATTTGAACCCAAGACCTTAAGCTTATAATGCCTTCATCAAACCACTTGGGCATATTAGCTTCTGTTGGGATATTAGTATTTTAATTTTCTTTATTTACTTCCAAATGAGGCAAACCCAAACTAAAGTTGTATTAAACATTTTGGGAATTGAGAAAAGGGACAGATTATTCAGATTATATTTTTTTGTGAGTTTTAGCTCTGCTAGGGTTCTTCCTTGCATCAACTGATCTTATCAAGAATTCTCCAATTCTTGTGGCGATCTTTCTTGGCTTATCAAATAATCGTATTTGTGGTGCCTTCCTTATAATCGATTGTTTCACATCATTTGGTATCAGAGCTTTGGGTCTAGGTTTGGAATGGAAATGGAAATTTTCTATACAAGATGTTTGGTTGACGACTCTCTGTTCTTGGTTGCAGTAGATGAATTCAATTTCAGAAATGTCGTGAGCAGCAGGGTGGTTGAGAAATTATGTCTGGCCACTACAAATGGACAAGCAATGATTAAATTCTCTATTGGAAAATATGAAGATGAAGTTCTTTGTGATATTGCCCCCGTGGAGATATGCCATATGTTATTAGGGAGGCCATGGCTGTACAATAAAATTATAAATCCTGAACGGCCTTCTATTTGTTTTGTGCATGGTGGACGAAGGATTAAGTTGATATGTCTATCAATCGACGCTGTACATGAGGATCAACTGAAATTGAAAATAAAGATAGAAAAAGAAAGAGAAGAGAATAGGAGAGCAGAAGATGAGATACATAGAGAGGAAGATGACAACTCTAACGTTACATTTTTCTTCTTTTGATGTGTCAAATTTACAGGAACAGGAGGACGAGTTTTCTTGTTTGAAGAAGCATGTCAACATCATTCCTAATGCACCTTTATACATTCAGTCCACCTTTCAAAATAAAATTCAAGAGACCTTGCACCTGGAAAATGGAGTTGATTTGTTGTTTGAAGTTACTATTTTCCAAAGTTGCCACTTGAATGGGATTCAATTCCTATTCATTGAGTACGTTTGTGGTTATGAGTTTGAAGAAGTTTTATTTGTTTCGTTGATGATTAATAACTTACCAACAGGTGAAGCTAGAGATGGATACAAGCGAGATGTCTTCGACCCAGGAGGAAGCATTTGCGTTCCGGCAGTAGTTAGTGAATTAAATAAATTAGGAAATAAATAAAGCCTTAAGATTCGGGACGAATCTTCTCAAAGAATGAGGGTATGATGTGAATCCAGCAGGGTAAAATTGAAGACTAACAAGCCCAAAGTCATATGATAAAGAAGAAAGATTAATGGGCTGGAATTTAAGTAGTTTGGGACTGAATAATTAAATAAGTCCATTATCTTATTTTTTTAATGTAATTTTCATTTCATTTCATTTTATTAAATAAATCTGATGGGTTTCCTTGCCTTTTAGGTTGCTAAGGGGAAATAAATGCTAGTGGGAATTAGTGGGAATTTATTGCTTAATTAGTGGGCTAATGAGGAGTCAATATTAAGTGTTAGTGAGAATTTATGTCATCTTGCTCATCTAAGCTTATAAATAAGAACCTTTTGTAAAAATTTTAGAAGAAAAAAAAATGAATTATTCAGAATTTGGATATTTTTCCAATTGAGAGGATTTTCTCTCTCTAGGTTCTTAGGAACTACTTTTGATTCTTATCCTTGAATTTCCTAATTCAAAGTGGCGAATCTTCCTCAACTTATCAATCTTTAGGGATTGTGGCGTTGTTCTTCCATTTCTTACCTTAATCCATATTTTTTTTCTTTTAATTTCTTAATTATGAGCTTTCCAACCTAGATAAATCTGTAAAACGAATCCATCCCTCTAGGTTCATATCAATATGGCAAGGCATATTTTTCATGATAATCTGCTAGTATGAACCTCACAAGAGTAGGCTATTATCCTATAAATTGGGAAATTTTCTTTGTCATAACTCTTGATTCCCTTTGGCACTGTCATAAGAAATTCCTTTTCCAAGATCTACATATCAATTCAAACCAGTTAGTGGCAGAGATTAATACTCATACCTATGTTATCACTAGGAGTTGAGTTTCGAATACTCCTATTATTGTTACATGAATCAGACATACGGTGACTAACCCTTTCATACAGTAGACACTTCCTTTAGTTGATCATATAAAGCTCAATTGCGATGGTGCAGTCACTAGGGGAAGTGAAGCCTTGCGTGGAGGAGTCATTTGTAATAAAATGGGAAGATGTTTAGTAGCATTTTCATGTAAATTGGGTTGTTGCTCTATTGCTAAAACAGAACTAAGGGCCATTCTTCATGGGTTACATATCATTCGGGAACGTAGGATTGGAGAAAGAGTCTTGATAGAATCTGATTCCACCATAGCAGTTAATCTTATTAATGAGGGGTGTTCACATCCATGTTTTGCTTTAGTACAAGATATAGTAAGCCTAATACAACAAAAGCATGTTATCTCTTGCTCTCATATTTTTAGGGAAGTCAATCAAGTTGTGGATGTCCTTGTCAAACATAGGCCTCGTTTGGAGAAGCTTTTTAGATTTATGATTTTCCTCCTACTTTTATTCAATCATTGTTACTAGCATACTTGTATGCTATTTTTTCTTTTAGTGGAATGTAATTTAGACTTCTAGTCCCCCTTAAGTACTAAAAAGGAAAAATTTATCTCTCATTTCTTTTGATCTCTCTCAAGTTATAGACACTCCAAAAATATTTTTTCTTTTCTTTTTTACATTACTCACAAATCTCATTTTTAACTGTAAAATTTTGATACCATTTATTTTCTTATATTACTCCCACATCTCAATTTTTAAGGTAGAAGAAGAAGAAACACAAACCTATCTAAATATTTTCATCGTTTTTTTTTATCCTAAAGATAGGAAATAGACATATTAAATTAACAATGTGAGAGAAACATTATTCTTTGAATCTTGATGGAATAGACTATTTCCTTTTTCATCTCACGTTCACTTCATTCTCACTCGATAAAGCACCCAAGATCTAGTAGGTTTTCGTAGATTTTGAATAATTGCTAATAAATTAGAGATAGGTAAACGGTTTGCACTAAGCAACACATTAAACACTATTTCTAGTCCAGTATTATGTTATCTTCTTGGGTTAGAAAAGGCCATTGAAAAAGAAAAGCTCACACATGACATAATGCAACACTAGTCCTAGGGTTGGTTTTTGCATCAATGTTAGGTGATCCGTGAGAAAGGTGGGTCCCCAACACCAAATAAAGCGACCACACATAATCCTCAGTCCTATGTTGATTGAAAGGACCCACCCTCTTCAACACTGTCAACAGTGTTTGACTTTTTACCCCACTTTGATGATCATAATGAACATTTCTGAGCAAGTAGCACGAGACAAGTTCTAATAATTATTTTTCTTTGGACAACATTGAATTTTGTATACTTATGGTGTCTTGGGATCCGATGAACTCAAATAATTCACACTAACAAGATAATAATCGCCCAATAGCCAAAACCCTATTCATCTATATCTCTACCATAGGGTGTAGTAGTTTATTGGCTCAATGCTTCTATAGATATGATGATGTTATAAACTTTCCCACATGGTTGAGCTGTTGAACTTCCACCCAAAATCTATTACTGTACTATTTTTATTTCTTTATTATTATGATTATGACTATTACTCCTATGAGAAAATACTGGCTTTATTTAAGACAATTTTAGGCGTAGAAAATTGGTAGACTTCTATTGAAAAAGTTCCTACGTTAATTTAAAATTTAATTCATAATTATCATAAGTAATTGTAATTAGTATGAAATTAAAGCATGTCGTAATTTTAACATATATTTTTCATATGTTTTAGAATGAAATTAAAAATTACCATATTAACTCATTAAAAAAAATCAAATTGATGCAAGAGCTTTACTTAATGAATGTCAATTAATTATTATATAACACACAGAAGCTCAATACTAGTTTATATATACGAATTTAGATAAAGTAATTAAATGATTTTGCTTGGCTTTCGGTATTCAGATTCGTTTAAACATCTATTATTTGATAAAACGAAGCTTAATAAATTATTTTAGGCATCATTCCATATATATTCCATATATGTATATTTTAAATATATACATAGTCGAAGATTCCTGGACAGATCCTTCAACATGTCTAGAGTTTAAGATTTAGAATTTAGTATAAATAATAATGACTAATGACAAAAAAATGTGTACTTTCATATGGAAGACGAAGATCTACGGAAAGCAGCAAAATTATTGAAGTACAGCAGTTACAAAATATATTTAAAAAAATCAATACATTGAATTAAAGAATGCTTTACTACTGGTCTATAGATACCATAGGTATTTTCTTGTTCCATAAGCTTTTCCACGATATCCCATTCACTTTATGTTTGAATACAAAATTTAAAATGTGAATCAACACTCTCTACATGTAACAGAAACAATGAATGGACAAAATTTATTATAATTTCTTAAATATAATTAGTACGGTTCTTTATTTAAAATTGACGTTGATTCTCAATGTGCATGCAAGCATGTAAAAAATGTAGATGAGACTTGTAGATACTACTACTACTACTACGTTTATAGCAGGAGGCATGAAAAAAAGTGCATATCCAGAAGGGTAAGCATTATTGAATGCATGTGTGGTGTGGTATGAGAGGGTGATGGCAGTTTTCATTGTGAAAGGATGGCAACACAGAACACAATGGTGGCTGAAGGCATGGTGCAGAGTGGGGTGGTGGGTGTGGTAGGTGTGCCTTCACCTGCTCTTAACT
Organism: Cajanus cajan; assembly: GCF_000230855.2. NCBI lineage: Eukaryota > Viridiplantae > Streptophyta > Magnoliopsida > Fabales > Fabaceae > Cajanus > Cajanus cajan. The sequence continues at coordinate 22,393,192 of NC_138527.1, read as the reverse complement.
GTTTCCAATGCAACTCAGAGTAGCTAGAGTAAACAGTCCTATGCTTACCCTTCCTTTTTTCTTCTTCCTCTATGGACCCCCACACCCTTGGTGAACAAATCACAATGAAAAGCTTGTCTTTTTTGTTTCTTCACTACCCACCAAAATCCACTTTTTAATTTCACTTTCTTTTTTAATCCATCTTGTATTGAAATATATCTTTTTTGTTTTTCTACTTTAGACACCATGCAATAAAAGGATTAGAAATATCTGTCGTGTAAAATTTATTTAATGTTTTTCTCAAATAAATAAAAACCTTTAAAGTGAGGAGAAAGAATTGAAGAGAATATTGAGATGAAAGAACTGAAAATTAATTTGATAACAAATAAATATAAAATGATGTAAAATTTGTAATTAAAAAAAAGTATTTTAAAATTATATTTTATATAATTAGATTTTATGTAAAAATAAATAATAATTTCATTAATCTCTTTAAGTTTGTATATAATATTAAAATTATAATTACTTTTATATAATTTAGTAGTATAATCGATGATCTTACCTTACTCTAGTTTTGTAATAGTGGTATAATGCATTTTCATTTTAACCGTAGTTAAATATTCACATATAGTGGCCATAAACCGACGTCGATCCTACAAGTAGTTCGGACGTGTAACTGTTTTGAACCCATAATTAAGGGAGAACCATTTTTAAAAAAAAAAATTGTATAATTGCAAGATAATTTTTATATTATTTTTAAAAATAAAATTATATTTAAATATATTTTTATCCTTATAAATTAGAGTTTTTTTTTTTTAAATTTTAGTCTCTATGAAATGCTTGCTTTGTTTTTTATGAGTCTAAAATTTGTAAATATTATTTTTTATTCATGTAAAATGAATAAATTTTTGCTTTAGTCTCTATAAAATATATTTATTTAGTTTTTATCCTTCTAAATCTATATTCATTGTTTTTATAATGAATACATAAATTATTAAAAATGAACACATAATATAGAGATTAAAAATATAGTTTCAAATATTTTAGGGATAAAATAAAAAAAGAAAAAAAGGACATTTTATGTTAAATTTTTAAACACTATGTTACTTGTTTAATATAATAAAATATATTATTTTAATTAAATTATGTATATACTTTTATGTGATAAATTTTTATATTTTAAAAAAATTTGTCATACTTTAATCTTTCTAATTTGGAGATGCACCACTTTTGATTGTCAAAGTTATGTATACAGTGTATTTAAATGAATGGTAGATAGTATACAAGTAAAATGAATGAAAAATATAATATATTTATTTTTTAAAAAAATTATTAACATTATATTATTTATTTAATGTAATAAAACATGTCATTTTAATTAAATTATGCATATACTTTTATGTTATAAATTTTTATATTTAAAAATGTTTTTACATAATTAGGACTCATATAAACAAGTTGTTAATTTAAATGATATTAAATTTAAGGTATCAAAATAATTAGCCAATTTTTTAATAAAAATTAATCATCAATAAAATAATGAGTATTTCATAAATAAAATAATTAAATAAAAAATATATGAACTCGTATTCATAGTTTCACTAAAGAGTTATAATGTCAAGACCCACATACTATAATGGATTATGAAATATTCATGGTTAAACATATACAACAGAGCAAAGTCTACTGTTCACTAGCTGCAATGTAATTTGTCACGAGAGTGCGAAATGACCCAAAACATAAGAGAGTCCCAAGTATGAGAGTAGAAACTCATACTATATTTTTTATAAAATTTTCCTTATAATAAGAGTTATTTGTTAACACCTTCACTTTTTATAACTTATATTTCATTTTTTATTCTCATCAATAATATTGGTTCAATAAGTTATTTTCACAAAACAATTTCACAGAACAAAAAAGTTATTTTAACAAGTAATTTTCTTTTTCATGTCACATCAACTAACCTCAATGCATATTCCTAATAAGCTAAGTTGTTTACTCGCAATTAACAATCCAAACAACCTATTGAAATTGTTCATAACCATAATTTCTTTAAGTATGATTCATATTATTCTTTAATCAGAATTAAAATTTTACTTTAATAATATAAACACTTATATTTAATACAAATCTGAGTTAACTACTAAAATAAAAAATTTAATTTTTATTAAAAAAAAACACCTAAAACTTATCTAAGCAAGTTGATCCAAGTGTTTTTGAAAAGAAATTTTGTTGGGAGTGAGTTGTAGGAAAGGCAAGAGGTAGGTGGAGGGTGGTGAGCTTCCTTTTGTCAGATTCCCTTGCTTGTCCTTTGGTAATTGGTATCACAATCACAAACCCTGACAGAAGCCAAGAATAAAATAAAACCACCCATCCAAATCCAACACAAGACAAGACAAGACAACGTAATGAAGACCATAATGTCGGCCAAATCCCCCCACGACACTTCCTTCTCCTTCTCAAGGAGATACTTCCACTGGAAAAAGAAGCCCTTGGACGAGGAGGAGGAGGAGGAGGAGGACCAAGAACGAGAAGAGGAAAGAGAAATCCTAAACCACACAACCTCCTTCTCCCACTTCCAAGAACCACCAAGGAAAAGCAAAAGACCCCACTTCTCAAGGTCGAAGCTCAAGTCAGCCCTACTCACGCTACCCTTCACGAAGCGACCACCCTCCCTCGGCACACGTGTGGTGGGCACGCTCTTCGGCCACCGCCGCGGCCACGTGCGGTTCGCCTTCCAGGAAAACCCCAAGCTGGGCCCGGCCTTCCTCCTGGAGCTCCCCACGCCCACCAGCCTCCTCGTCCGCGAGATGGCCTCGGGCCTCGTCCGGATAGCCCTCGAGTGCGACAAGCCCAACAAGGGGGGTGCCAATACCAGTCGCAAGCTGCTCGAGGAGCCTCTCTGGAGAAGCTACTGCAACGGGAGGAAGTGCGGGTACGCCAACCGCCGCCAGTGCGGGCCCGAGGACTGGGCCGTGCTGCGGGCCGTGGAGCCCATTTCGATGGGCGCGGGCGTGTTGCCGGTGAGTGGAGGTGTCTCCGACGAGGGGGAAGTGATGTACATGAGAGCGAGGTATGAGAGGGTTGTGGGCTCCAAAGACTCTGAAGCCTTCTACATGATGAACCCTGATGGAACTGGGGGTCCTGAACTCAGCATTTACTTCATCAGGGTTTAGCTTAATTACCTTTACAACTTTTTCTTTTTCTTTTTAAAAAAAAAAAAAAAAAATTATCTATTGCAAATTTACGACCACAACGACAACAACCATTGTTCCCATGTCGATTATTATATATATATATATGTTTTATTATGTCGTTTTGATGAGCATGTTTTGTTTTGTTTGCTGCTTGTGTGTAAACAAGACGAGGGACTACTTCATTTTGCTAATGCCTTAGTACAAGATCATGAGATAATTGTGTTCTAGCTAGATAGGATTATGAGAGCTTATGTAAAATTATATGCTCTAGATTTGAGTAAGAGTTTTTTTTTTTTTCTTTTTGTGTGAAGGGTTTGTCCATGTTTACCGAATCTGAACAATTCTGATTGGCTTTAGTGTGACTGTCATTGGTTGAATAAAGGGATTTTGCATGTGGCGAGAATTATCATGGGATTTCTTGCTAAATAGATGATGTGAGCTTAAGAAATTGCTTGCTTTTTTTATTGACTGGGTGAATTTACTACAAATGTATGGAGATATTGGAAGTGTGTTGGATTCTAATGTTGGGTAAGAAGTTGTATGATTTTGGAATGCGGATACGGGTGTGTAAAAATAAAAAAATTCGAACCAATCCGAAATAATCTACATTGCATGATTTCTTTAAGTTATTTAATTTATTTTTAAATCGATCGATATATATATACAAAAGAATTGATCCAATTTAAAAGAACATGATTTTTATAATTTTAAGAAGTCTAACCTATCCATTTAAAATATGAAGCTCTCTACTTTTATAAAGTAGAATAGATCGATTTGTTTTGGTTTTTTAAATACTCCGAGTATATACGGTGCAATTTTTAAAATTTTTTCATTTGAGTAGTGTGTTTGGAAGCTACCAACGAAATTAGTGGTTAGTTTATGCTTGGCAGAAATATATGGTTCTTCAAAATCTCAGCAAAACAATAGGGCCGCACTATTAGTATGACTTTTTCTTTTTTTAAAATGTGGATAACACTTGGTGTTTTCGAATAACAGTTTTCATTCATTCATAAGCAAGAAAGATGTGTCCTTTAAATACATTTAACTATCCCAATAAATTAGTTTTTAATTTTAGCCAGGGATTAAAAAGAAGATAAGGATTCTTTCCGAACGAATAAAATAATGATTTAAATTATAAAATATTAAATTAAATAATCATTTTATAATAAATTTATTAAAAAATATTAATATTTTAAGAATTCCGACCATAATTTGGATAACTCTTTCTATTGTTTTGATAAATGGGTGGTTTGGAAGGAATACAGGGCCAGGGGGCAGAAAATCTCGTAGTTGTTGCAATTTTGTTGTCTTTTTGTCTCTATCGGGAAATGCATGGTTATGGTTAGTTGAAAAGTGCTTTTATGAATTATTACGTTCCGAAAACTAATTGGTACTCTAGATAGGTTTTGCACGAGATTTAAAAAAAATAATTAATATTTTAATTTTTATAAATATTTATTACTTATTTTTTTATTTTATTTTTTATTTTTTTATAATATTTTATTAGAAATATATTATTTTTTTAAATGCAATATTAAATAGTTAGAGAAAAATAGATAGATATTAAAAATAAATAAACATAATATTTAGTAAACATACTTTAATAGGTAAAAATGAAAAGAAAAAAAAATAATAAGTCATTAATTTTAGTATAATGACAATAAAAAAAATAATAAATTCTAACTAAACGACTAATACAGTATAATATGCATGTTGTTAGTTTTCTGTCTCTTTACTCTATATTTTGAAAACTTTAAAAATAATTCTGTCACCACTCACCATTCACGTGTATTGTGTAAAAACAAGGTGGTAACTGGTAAGGAACTATTTCTTTGTTCTTTATTCTTCGATTGAAATTATGTAGGGTACGATGATTAGTGCGTCATTCAGTTGTTGAGCTAGAACTAGAAGTTGTGAATTTCTTTTGATTTTGAAATAGGTATTTTCATAATATATGCCAGATTTTATTTGTGTGTAGTGGTTGGATTATCTTAAAACGTTGAATTGCTTTTGCAGACCAGCGTTTTCTATAGAACATGGCTCACACGTAAGACTTAAAAAGCTACTCATGGACTAGCTTTCCACCGGAAGACCAATTAAAAACGGTAGTAGAAGACTTATAAAGTCTAGATACTTAATACGACACAGATACGAGGGTACGATTTTTATTTTTATTTTAAATTAAGGATACAATACGTCATTATATACGATAAAAAAAATAGAAAATTTTATATCAATATAAAATATTTGTAAAAAAGAGAGAAATATGTCTTTGTAAATATATATATATATATATATATATATATTAACTTTTAAAATATTTTTTTCGTTTAAAAATTTTAAAACTAAAAAATATTAAGATATTAATAAAACGAACATTTGGGTAAAAAAAAAACGTATCCAAACCATATCACATGCGGAACTTGAATAAAAAATTTGGGGTACCAAATTAATTTTTTATATATAAATTAATTTTTTATTAATTAAAAAATAATAGAATTCTTCATTTTTCTACTCAAAATAAACATGCATAATAAAAAAAATCTAAGAAAAGTATTATCATTTACTAATCATTTCATAAAATAATCATAAAATACTGTTATTAAATATCAAAGGTTACCTAGAATGAACCGAGTCAAAATAATTGAAGTAAACTCCAAAATATGTTGTACATTTTTCTCCCATAAGATCCAAAATAATATACTAACATAGCCCAAGCTACTTGTATTGTATAGTATCAATTGCACACGACATATCCAAAATTGTGTAATGCAAGTCAAGTAAAAAGAATCATCCAAAAGCCAATAATTATTTTTAAGTGGACCAAAATTCAGGAGTGACCGCATAAATTAAATATTGACATTATTATATATATATATATATATATATATATATATATATATCTAAAATTTTAAATGCAATCCTAACATAAATTTTATCATTAAAATAATAAAAACATAAGTAGAAGTTATCTTTAGTTAAAGTGCTACTCTGCACTGTTTCAATGACTTAAAATGTTCAATAATTGAGTCAGAACTAAAACTTGTTGCAATATCCCTTTCAATATAAATGATCATACTATCTGCTAAAAGTCAGCTTCCATCTTATTTCTCAACCTGATCTTGATTATTTTCATTGTAGAAAAAGATCTTTCAGTTGTAGCTGTAGAAACTGGAAGAGTCATGATAAGACGAAGTAATCTATCGATCAAGTAGCAAACTTCTGACTTTTTGTTATTGCCAAACATGTACATAACTCTTGCATTGTTGATAAATTCTTTAAATTTGAATCTTGACGAGCATCAACAATGAAATGTTGAAGTTGGAAATGCAAATTAACCTTCTCTTGCTCACTGAAATCCATGGGATAATATTTGCCTACAAGAGTGCAAATATTTTCAATATTAAAAGCTTTATAAGCATCCTTAGGAACTAATGTCAAGCTTAGAGTTAATAAGTAATAACTCCACTGTTTGGTCATTAAATCTACAATTTTAATTGCTTATCAATTGTAACAAAGAATATTTCAACTCTCAAATAATGCTCCACTGTGATATGATCTTTTTGGTGATGAGAGCGCCCTTGCCTTGCTACATAAGAAGCACTAAATTGGGGAACCTCAAGATCATGTTTTTCACAAAAAGATGTCACATTTTTTAATAACTTATCCCAACCTTTTTCTCTCAAGTTTTGAATAAGTGCTTTTGTAGAACGAACTAAATGCATAACAATAACTACATCTTAAGATTGTTGTTGTAAAGCTTGACAAAGAACATATGTTATCCCCATATTTCTCTCATAAAATGCAAAATCAATATAAACTCAAATGAGGTCAAGCTTTTGTAAGCATTATTAGCATCCTCACGTTGAGAATAAGTAGATCCATCAACAATAATTTTTTCTAGAACAAAACAAGTTGCATCATACATATTTATTAAGCTACAAATAGATTAGAAATGAGAGCTCCAACGAGTATCCCCAGTTTGTTTCAAAGTACCAATTTGATTTTTCCCTTTACCAATTTCAAGCTCATCAATCTCTAACAAATATGCAATTTCATCTAACTTGGCAGCTTGTAACTCATCATGACGTTTACTAGAAGAGCAAACAATATTCACAATAAAAGTCAATTTTGAAAAGAATTGATGAATTGGAATAACTTCTCTTGATGCAGCAACCAAGGCAAGTTGTAACCGATGAACAAAACAATGAACATAATATGCATAAGGACAATCATTTAAGAATAATTTCTGTAATCCTTTCCATTCTCCTTTCATATTACTAGCACCATCATACCCTTGACCATGAATATTAGAAACATTAAAATTATGTCGAGAAAGTACAACACATAATTCATTCTTTAGAGTTAATGCCGCAGTGTCTTTAACATGCACAATATCAAAAAACCACTCTTGTATAAAACCATTTTCAACAACAAATCTCAAATAAGAGCCATTTGTTCCTTTTTTGATTCATCACGAGCCTCATCAACAATTATGCAAAATAATATCTCCTTTTGAATTTTATGGGAAGTATATTTGCAATTATATGGAGCATTTTCCAACACAACTTTTGCAACCTCATCATTGTATGATGCTATGAGTTTTATCATCTCAAGAAAATTACCTTGGTTTCTTGATTCACTAGTTTCACCACGATCTAAAAGCACAAGCTTGAAGTGATAAATAATGAACAATGTCAATTGAGGTCTTGAGACGCAAACGATTCTTCGTAATTTGATCTAAGTTTTGCACATGAAAAACATTCCTAATATGACAATTTTGATTCAACAAGTCTTGACAAGCTCTCACTGCATTATTGTGTGGTGAGCAAGGATCCTTTCCAATGTGTTTAAGAAAAACACAATTCTTTCCATTATTAACTTTCCTCCAACTTTTAAAACCTGTAGAAAAAATAATCAACAAAGTTAAAACTTGTTGATGAAAATCAACTCATTGGCAATTATAATTCAAATTCAATCACCTATAGCAATGAAAACATTTGAACCAAGGCGTCCGTTTGGTTTTTTACTAGAAAGATAGCAAGGCAAGCAATATGCAACATCTTGTGAAGGTGAATACTCTAACCATGAAGGAAATATGCTAAACCAAGTGTATTGAAATCTCCTTGGATGATCATCTTTACCAGATAAAGGATAATTTTCTAAATGCATTTTATATGGACCCATTTTAGATAAGCCCTTCGTACCTCATCCGTTTGATTTGGTGGGTATTGCCAAATTTGAGGTCGTTTCCCCGGATCACGTTCCAAAGAATTTTCAAATTCATTATATGTAACTTTATGAACCTTTGAGAGTTGTTTTTCATTTTCTTCAATTCTTGGATTCTCGGGAAATTTCTCAAGTTCAGTTAACATACAAGTTGCCTTTTTTTCATCTTTCTCACAAGTCTTCCTCTTGAAAAAAGAATCAATTCTTTTACTCTTTATCATAATTCTTCTAATATATATTTATCACCTTTCAGTCTTTCTCCTATATAGAAAGGAAAAAAATTATGTTCACAATTATCACAATGCAAAACACTGTTTCATTCTTTCTAAGCTTTTAGCTAAAACGCTTGTTAGTTAATTTTATATTTATCCTTTTTTTTCAAGAACAGAACAGTGTACCATAACAAGCACAAATGTAAAATTTTTGTTTCATGCCACATACAACTGCACTTAAGTGAGGAACTAATGTTTATAAATCATAATAAAGTCACTGGAGAGTACCAATTAATCAAGGAAAGTAGGAAAACATAGAAAACAATAATAATTTCCAAAATCGTTTCTGATAAATACAGAGACTTTGAGAGCAAAACAACTTTCAAGTGGAAGCATAAAAATTAAAACATAAACTAAACTTTGTGTCCTAAGATAACCAAAGTCAATCCTAGCAAAAGGGGAAATGAGCTTTTATTTAGTCCACCAAAAAGTCCAATGCAAATTAAAATTTGCAACACAACCCAAAAGTCTTCTTTCTCTATTTTCCTAACCCACTAGGTAAAAGACAAACCTATATGATTTCATTTGCACATCGTAAGGGACGATAAACACAAAGACCATAGCTAAATGGAAAAAAGAGGAAACAAAACACGTAGTGGCAGAGAAACAATAAGAGAAGAAAAACAATAACTGAAAAATGGTATATAAAGAATATCAATGTGAAAGGCTGATGGAATCATGCCTAAGAAGGCAGGGGGTGACACACTAAAGGAACCAGGAGGAATGGGCTAGACATGAAGGTTTGGGCTAGTCAAGGCAAATCTTCAAGAAGTTGATCCTACGCTTTGTGAAGGAAAGGAGAAGCAAATCTTCCACTTCTCATGAACTCCACCATCAAAGGCGAAGGCATTGGAGAAAAGAGAAGTCCTAGTCCATAATGTTAGGAGGGGAGAACTAGAAAGCCATGAATGTGAGTGAGTGATCAAAAGAGAATTCTTGATTCAAGGGAAAGGCTTTCAGCTTTGGAGGCTTCTTTGAGAAGTTAACTAGGAGAAAGATAATAGATTTAGACTTTTAATTTGATTACAATTAATAATATAAAAATATAAAAATATAATATTAAAATATATATTAGTTTTTAGAAAATTTTGGGGGAGTTGTGGCTCCCCCCGTCCAATAAAAGATCCACCTCTGCATGTTATAAAGTCGTATCTAGCCATTGTATCCAATAATTTTTTTTAAAAAAATAAAAAATAATCGAATACTCCTTAGATACGTATTTTGACATATCCTTACCGTATAGGTATCTAATATGGGTACAACACCGATACTTCTTCATTTTTGGAGTATCTGAACTTCATAGTAAAAGGCTAATTTTCCAATGAGAGATGTGAAAAAATTTTGTTGGCTTCTTCTATTCTACATGTGCATCATGTAGAAGACTATTGCACAAATTTGAACACAACACGAGTACACAATATGAATATAGGAATACGACAAAATAAAAAATATAGGATATGAGGACACGACACACACACACACACAAACACACACACACACACACATACACACACACACATATATATATATAGAGAGAGAGAGAGAGAAAGAGGAGGGATCTGTTTACTCCAGGAGTAAGTCTACCTAGACTTACTTCATTCAATAACTCATGTTCTACATCAAATTTCAACGATCCAACCGTTGAATTTAAAGTTCTTAATGCATAGATCAAATTTGTCAATTTTTAAAAAATTTGAAAATCATTTGATACTTTGTTTCATTAATTCAAATCAATGTATAAAATAATTTTATGATTATCCGTTAATTTAAATTAATGAAATGAAGTATCAGATGGTTTTCAAATTTTTTAAAAATTTTTCAGATTTGATCTATGCATTAAGAACTTTAAATTCAATGGTTGAATCATTGAAATTTATAAAACATAAATTATTGAACGAATTAAATCTACTCCTAGAGTAAACGAATCCCTCCTAGAGTTAGTTAATTTAAATATAATATCTTCTACCAATAATTAATCTATTGTTATAATTTTTATTTTTATTTTTTTTTGCATTAAAATAATATTTAAAATAATAATCTAACATTTATTCTTCTTAGCATATATAATTATCAACATTATATTTATTTTATAGATATTTTATATCTTTTGGAGAAAAAAAAATTAAACATGTTATTCTTATTAAAATTTTTGAGACATGAAAAAGTTCTGTGTTTTTAATATATGAGTATGCTATATTTTGAAATGGACAGTTATATATATATATATATATATATATATATATATATATATATATATATATATTAACTAAAATGATTGATATCTGATTATAGATTTTTTAATTAATTAGAATCAGGTGTTACTTAATATAAATTATAATATAACAATTATTATTGTAATTAATTTTATTAAATTAAGCATAAGTTATTATTGTAAGTTATTATACTTAAAAAAAATAGTAAAAATGAATAAGATAAAAAAGTTAATAGTGTTATAATTTTATCATGTAATCAATTATTATAAACTCTCAGTTATAACAAAATTTTTTTAGTTTTAATTTTAAGTGAAAACATATAAATATCATGCCATTATAAATAAAATATTTTAAATGAAAAAACATAAAAATATTGTAGTTTTTAATATTCATAACACAAGAGTATAAAGTGAATTTTTTAATTAAATATAATTAAGTAGGTATATATCTTTGAATTTGGAATTGTTTGTAATAATATAATAGCATGTTCAATGGCTGTGCCTTGGAGAGTTGCTTAATCCAAGCAACAAATCCTTCTAGAAATTTATCATTGGAGGAATCCTACATGTCATGAGAGAGGCGTGAGAAAAGAAGAAAAAGAAAAAAATAAAAAAGAAAAAAAATTAAAAAAGAAAGAGTTGTTGGTGTTGGTGGAAGAAGATAAAAAATAAAAAATTTGAAAAAAAAGTGTCGTTGGTGATGGTGGAAGAAGAAAAAAAAAAAGATATGTTGCAGTGTTGAGGAAAAAAAAGAGAAAAAAAAAAAGAAAACAAGAAAGAAAAAAAAAGAAGAAAAGAGATGTTGGAATTAGCCGTTATGCATTTTCAGGTATGTTAGGCTTAATAACAAAGACATAGAACCACTTCTACAAATGGGAGTAGCGCCTGACTTTTCAGGTATGTTAGGCTCAATTGACTATATGCATTGGGAATGAAAAAATTGTCCTGTTGCGTGGAAAGGTCAATTTTGTCAAGTTGATCATGCAAATCCGACAATCATTCTTGAAGCAGTTTGATGGAGGTGAGTAGTAGGAGTGAAGCTCAAACTCTTCCTAAACTCCTCCTAGGCTCGGATCTTCTTCAATGGAGATAGAACACACTTGAAGAACTCGTGAAGATGAAGAACAATCTGCGGAAATGGAAGAAGGAAGCATCCAAGCTCATGAACTCAAAGGATTGCACACTTCAAAGGGAAGGAAAACTAGGTTTTCCTAAGGTTTTTGAAGGCATTCTCTTAGGTTTTCTCTCTTGGAATTTTCGGTGACTCTTGAGGGAATTGGCTGAAGTATTTGTTCAGGAATTCTCATATATTCAAAAGTGTCTTTACAAGGAGGGAAGAGATACAATTATAGGAGGAAAATTAGGTCAAGCTTGGCAGCAACCAAGTAGGCATAGTTGGCGCCAAGTTTGAATTTCAAATTTTGAATTTGAAATTCAAACTTTGGCCACTCACATGCTTAAACCGGATTGCTACCTTCATTTAGGTGTCATTTAGGAGTGATTTGAAGTGGATTTGAGCTCACATGGCCGGAACTACTACATGCCATCCATGTGACTCAAATTCATCTCAAATTACCTCTAAATGATGCATAAATGAAACCTAATTCTCCTATTAATGTATTCTTCATATAATCCTAATCTAATGACCGAAATACATTGGTCTAATGAATACAATGAATAGGAAAAAAATATAAGAAGAAGAATGAGCCCAATTTTGGGTATCAAAAGCCCAAAGCTCAAGAAGCCCAAAATTAAGCCCAAGACACCTAAACCCTAATCTATGGTCAAAATACAAGACCAACAACAAAGTAAATTCCTATACTAAGAAAATACAATTAAACATGGTGTTAAATCAATTAAAGCCCAAGTGAGAAGCACCCTAGGCCCACCAAGCCCATTGGGCCCACTAAGCTCTGAAGCAGTCAAATCTTCAAGTAACCTCCTGGCCATTGCTCTAGTGGTTGGGCCTTTAGCCCATGCTCTTCCATCATTCCCTCCCTCTTGAGAAGGATTCGTCCTCGAATCTGAAGAGTCGTCCTCATCATCACTAGCACCTATAAAAGGTTTAAGATCACAAACATTAAAAGTGGTGCTGACTCCATAATCAGAGGGTAAATCAAGTCTATAAGCGTTATCATTGATACGCTGTAAGACTTGAAAGGGACCATCTCCTCTAGGACTGAGTTTGGACTTCCTTTGATTTGGAAAACGTTCTTTTCTTAAGTGAAGCCAAACCCAATCACCTTCCTCGAAGATGATAGACTTTTTGCCTTTATTCCCTTGTTTGGCATATTTCTCATTTTGATTTTGAATATGAGTTTTAATCCTTTCATACAGTTTCTTGATAAAATCAGCCTTTGAAGCCCCTTCCTTATGAATGAAATGTTCAACATTAGGAAGAGGTATCAAGTCTAAAGGAGTTAAAGGATTAAACCCATACACAGCCTCAAAAGGAGAAATATTGGTAGTTTTGTGAACTACCCTATTGTAGGCAAATTCAATGTGGGGCAAAAACTCATCCCAAGATTTGTGATTACCCTTTAGGACTGCCCTAAGCATAGTAGACAGAGATCTATTCACTACTTTAGTTTGGCCATCTGTTTGAGGATGACAAGTAGTTGAAAAGAGGAGTTTGGTTCCTAGTCTTGACCATAAGACACGCCAAAAGTGGCTTAGGAACTTTGTATCTCTATCTGAAACTATGGTCCTAGGAAGTCCATGTAGTTTAACCACATCTCTAAAGAAGAGTTTTGCAATGTTGCTTGCATCATCTACTTTGTGGCAAGGAATAAAATGAGCCATTTTACTGAAACGGTCCACTACCACAAAGATAGAATCCATTCCCCTTTGAGTTCTAGGCAAGCCTAGCACAAAATCCATGCTAATATCTACCCAAGGAGAAGAAGCAACAGGCAAAGGTGTGTATGTACCACGAGGCATTACTTTAGACTTAGCTTGTAAACAAGCTAAACATCTAAAACAATGCCTTTGGACATCTTTTCGCATATGGGGCCAATAAAATTTTTCTTTTAACAAACTAAGGGTTTTCTCAACACCAAAGTGCCCCATAAGCCCACCTTCATGACTCTCTTTAATTAATAATTTCCTAATGGATCCTTGGGGTATGCATAACCTTCCTTCTTTATACAAGTACCCCTCAACCATATAAAAACCATCAAAAGCTTTTTGTTGACATTTTTTATAATTATCACCAAACTCAAGATCTTCCTCATACAATTCCCTAATATTATCAAATCCAAGAATTTGAGTACCTAAAGACACAAGCAAAGTATGTCTCCTAGATAAAGCATCAGCTACAACATTTGATTTTCCTTTCTTGAATTTAATGATATATGGAAATTGTTCAAGGAACTCTAACCATTTGGCATGCCTCTTATTTAACTTACCTTGACCTCTTAAATATTTAAGTGACTCATGGTCACTATGAATGACAAACTCTTTAGACACAAGATAGTGTTCCCAAGTTTGTAAAGCTCTAACCAATGCATACAACTCCTTGTCATAGGTTGAGTAATTGATGGAGGCACCTTTTAGTTTTTCACTAAAATAGGCAATGGGGTGTCCTCCTTGCAATAACACAGCGCCTATGCCAACTCCTGATGCATCACATTCTAGCTCAAAAGTCTTTTTAAAATTTGGTAGAGCTAAAATGGGTGCATTAGTAAGTTGATCTTTAAGTAATTGAAATGCTTGGTCATGCTTTGAAGTCCAATCAAATAAAATATCTTTTTTGACTAGCTCATTCAAGGGTGAAGTAATGCTAGAGAAGTTAGGCACAAATCTTCTATAAAAACTTGCTAGTCCATGAAAACTCCTAACTTCACTAACATTTTTTGGCTTGGGCCACTCTTGAATGGCTTTGATTTTCTCGGGGTCCACTTGAACCCCATTTTTGCTTACAATGAACCCTAGGAAAACCACATGATCCACACAAAAAGTACATTTTTCAAGATTTGCAAATAATTGGTTTTCCCTAAGGATCATCATAACTTCTCTAAGATGTCCTAAGTGATCATCTTGAGAACTACTATAGATTAATATATCATCAAAATAAACAACAACAAATTTTCCTATACACTCTCTTAAGACATGATTCATAAGCCTCATGAATGTACTTGGTGCATTGGTTAAACCAAAAGGCATAACTAGCCACTCATACAATCCAAATTTGGTCTTAAAAGCAGTTTTCCACTCATCACCCTTTTTAATTCTTATTTGGTGATAACCACTTTTAAGATCAATTTTAGAAAATATAGTAGCACCATGTAATTCATCAAGCATATCATCAAGTCTAGGGATTGGGTGCCTGTACTTGATTGTGATATTGTTAATGGACCTACAATCACAACACATTCTCCATTTTCCATCTTTCTTGGGCACTAACAATACAGGCACAGCACAGGGACTCAAACTCTTTTGTACCCACCCTTTATTCAATAATTCATGGACTTAGTTCTCTATCTCCTTAGTTTCTTGAGGATTTGTCCTATAGGCTGGTCTATTGGGTAGACTAGCCCTAGGCACAAAATCAATTTGATGTTCTATACCCCTAAAAGGAGGAAGGCCTTTTGGACCTTCACTAGGGAATATATCATCAAATTCTTTTAATAAATGAGAAACTTGAGGAGGTAAAGAACTAAGTTCAATGCTTAAATTATGACACTAAAGCACACTTTTACAAAGAAGAAGGTAAGAAGGTTTTTCAACAATTAGGGTTTGTTTTAAAGTTTCTTGTTGAATTTCTTCTATAGAAAGAAATTTCTCTTCCTTCTTCTTTGAAGACTTATGTTTCTTTTCCTTTTTGTTTTTTTTAATCAAGTTTTTTTTTTCTTCTTCTCTTTTCAATTTCATTTGTACTTGATCCTCTATCACTTGTGAAGGAGACAAAGGATGAAGTACAAATTTCTTTTCTTTGTGGGTGAAAGTGATTTCATTGGTAAGGCCATTATGCATGGTTTTCTTGTCAAATTGCCATGGCCTTCCCAACAAAATATGGCAAGCTTCCATTGGAACTATGTCACAAACCACTTGATCTTCATAGTTACCAATAGAGAACTTGACTTTCACTTGATTATTAACATTAATATCCCCATCTTCATTAATCCAATGAAGTTGATATGGTTTCGGATGGGGAATAATAGTAAGACCAAGCTTCTCCACCAACCTTGTACTACAACAATTACAACAAGACCCACTATCCACAATGAGAGAACAAGCATTATTAAGAATTTTACACCTTGTGTGAAAAATATTCTCTCTTTGTGAAAGGTGAGACTCATGAGGTTGGTTTCCTAGAAGCCTTCTAATCATTAGAAGTTGACCATCACAAGGATATGCACTTTCAATGGGATGGTCTTCCTCACTTGATTCACTGTCACTTGAAGTAGTGGAACTAGATTCATCAACACTACTATAAATGTCTTGCCCTTTCAAAATCATCACCTTTTTAGTTGGGCATTGAGAGGCTATATGTCCTCTCCCAAGACACTTAAAGCATTTGATATCACTAGTTTTGCTACTAGAAGTGACAATATTTTTATTTTTCTCATTTTCTTTTTCTTTTTCTTTGCCAAATTTCTTAGAGGTATCAAATTGACCCTCCCTCTTGTAGTTTTTCTTAACATAAGGGCTAGATTGAGTTTTTCCTTTAAAAGAAGATTTTCTCAAATTTTGTTGTTCCACCCTTATACAAAGTTGGACCAAATCATCAAGGTCCCTATAAGGGAGTAACTCAACTCTATCTCTTATGTCAAAATTAAGACCACTTAGAAATCTAGCAATGGTCAATCTTTCTTCTTCCCTTATCCCAGCCCACATGAGATATAACTCCATTTTTTGCCTATACTCCTCAACACTCATACCCTTTTGTTGGAGTCTTTGGAGCTTATCCATAAGCTCCCTACTATAATAAGAAGGTATGTGCCTTCTTCTCATAGCACTCCTCAACTCATTCCAATAAGTGATGGGAGGATCATTGTGAAGTCTTCTCTCTCTTTCCAAGGATGTCCACCAATACATGGCTTGTCCTTGAAAATCTAGGGTGGCTAAAGGAACTTTTCTTTCCTCACCTACTTGATGACAAGTGAAGATTTGCTCCACTTTCATCTCCCAATCTAAGTAAGTGTCCACATTATCTTTTCCATGAAAGTAAGGGAGATCAACCCTTGATTCCCTCACTTTGGCTTCTTTAATGACTCTTCTAGGATGGGGTTGGTAATATGCATCAAGGTTTAGGCTATCCTCATTTTGGCTAGGAGAGTCATTGGAACTCTTTGTGGAACCTTTTGAGGAACTTTTTTGACTTTTGATTTTATGTAATTTTTTTAAAAGTTTTGTTTCTTGTTGCTTAATCTTTTGAATCTCTTCTTCTAAAGCAAGAAGTTGTACTTCTCTTTCAATCTTTTCTTTTTGTTTTTGAAGTACTTCTTCATGCTTCCAAAGTTTTAGTGCTTCAACCTCCTTGACAATTTTTCTAAAACTTTTAGGAGTATCAAAGTCACTACTACTTGGAGAATGATGACTCATGATTAAACAATAAGAATTTGTATGCTATGCAAAAAGGTATAAAATGTTTTTGGGATTTTCTAGGAATGAAAATAACACTTGGAAGTCTAAGTGTACAAGTTGCACTATCAAGGGAGGTGAGCTACAAAGAGCCACTTAATAACCAAGCCTTTTCAAGTGGAAATCACTAAACTCCTTTGTGGTATCTCCAATTCCCCAAAACTTTTCACAAAAATTTTGAATGCTTTTTCACAATTTGTTTGTTTTCTGAGACTAAACTAAACGTGAGCAAGTAAATCTACACAAGTCTAGACCTTTCAAGGCAGCAAAGTAAACAAAATTAAAGTTCAAACACTTGAAGGAAGCAAGGATAATCAACTAGTCGGTTTGCCCTAGGTGGAAGCTTGAAACATATGAAATTTTCAAGCCACTTCCACTAGTACTACACGTGAGAATGCTAACAAGGAGTTAGATATACCTGACCAGCTTCTTAATACTCCCTCCAAGCTTTACAAATTTATTTTAAAATACAAGAGAGATTGCAAAATTTAAACTATCCTAGAAAGCAATAAATGGCGGTTTTGGTGACCAACTAGTGACGGATTGTTGTGCAAATTTTCCAACACTTAATCAAGTGTTTAATCCGCCACTAATCCTTCAATATGATGCTACTGGACCTTCAAAAGAAACACAACAAAGAGGTTAATGGTGGCTGCCTCACAAGGTGAAAGGAATGGTCACTCAAGTGAAGGAAGTTTAGGAGAAGTTTTGGTCACTAAATTAGGTCAAATTTTTAGGTCTTAGTGTCCAAACTTTTCCTACTCTTTGTTGAGCAATGCTTGATCCTTGAGCAAGGATTTGAGGCCACTTCCAGCACAGGGAAATTATTGAAAGAAAACTAGACAAGCAATAAAAGCACAATTTGGAAAGCTTATACCAAAAGTTAAGAGTAATATGTATATATGACAAAACTCAAAGAGGTTCAACAAGTAAAACTGGAAAATAAGACTCCAAATAAAGCTAGCACTCAGTTAGGAATGTTCCTAGATAGGTACTAGAGTAGATGAACAAAACAAAAAAAAATTGAAAGCAATTGGATAAGTATAGAACAAATAGTAGTCAAAACAAATAACAAGGAATCAAGTGATTTTTCACCAATGTACACCTCTCGGCTTTTTCTATTTAAAATGCTTTCTCTATTTTTTTTTAATTCTTTCTTTTTCTATATTCAAGTTAAGAGTCCAGAGAGTATATTTGCCTTTTGTTTCAATTTTGTTTAAGATTCCAAGTTATAGAAACCGAGACTACAAGTTAGCCAAAAATTAGGTCAAAATTCAAGTAACTTAAGAAACTAGTGCACTAGTCTTTAGGTTTTGGTTTGGATTCCTTTTGAACTCTTTTTCTTTTGAACTTTAGGTCTTTTCTTTTGATTTAGGCTCTGTTTTATCTCTGTTTTCAGCCTCTAATTTTTTTTTAAATTGAATCCACAAGAAAGAGTGCACTAAAAGTAGAATTAAGCACTTGAAATTTTGAATCAAAATTTTTTTTATAAAATTTTCAATGGAAAGTGATTTGAAAACTTAAGAACACAATGGAAACCTAACTCTAAGGAAACTTGCTAGGACTAATAGCAAATCATGAACACAATAAGGTAAAATAAAAAGCACATATAGGTAGGCACAAATGGAGTATGACCGAAATAACAATGTAGACACAAAATTCAAAATAACACTAGGTTAAACATGCTATTCAAGGAATTTGCAACATATAAAGACTAAACACAAACTTCTAAGACAAAACATAGATTCAAAACCAAAATCTAAATGCAATGCATGAGGTCCAATCACGGACACATACAAGGAATGAAGAGACTCAAATTAAACTTAAAATAAGCACAAGCAAATAGTTCCTAAAACATTGGTTGTGGAAGAAAATCAAGAACAATCAACCATGGATCTATGAACACAAAATATGACTTAAAACATATAGATCCGAAGAGAAACTCAAACAAGACAAGGAGAAATACAAGAACACAAGCACGGACACAAAAGAAGATGAAGAACTTATCTCCTTGAAGACCTTGCTCTTGATACCAAAATTGATGGAGGTGAGTAGTAGGAGTGAAGCTCAAACTCTTCCTAAACTCCTCCTAGGCTCGGATCTTCTTCAATGGAGATAGAACACACTTGAAGAACTCGTGAAGATGAAGAACAATCTGCGGAAATGGAAGAAGGAAGCATCCAAGCTCATGAACTCAAAGGATTGCACACTTCAAAGGGAAGGAAAACTAGGTTTTCCTAAGGTTTTTGAAGGCATTCTCTTAGGTTTTCTCTCTTGGAATTTTCGGTGACTCTTGAGGGAATTGGCTGAAGTATTTGTTCAGGAATTCTCATATATTCAAAAGTGTCTTTACAAGGAGGGAAGAGATACAATTATAGGAGGAAAATTAGGTCAAGCTTGGCGGCAACCAAGTAGGCATAGTTGGCGCCAAGTTTGAATTTCAAATTTTGAATTTGAAATTCAAACTTTGGCCACTCACATGCTTAAACCAGATTGCTACCTTCATTTAGGTGTCATTTAGGAGTGATTTGAAGTGGATTTGAGCTCACATGGCCGGAACTACTACATGCCATCCATGTGACTCAAATTCATCTCAAATTACCTCTAAATGATGCATAAATGAAACCTAATTCTCCTATTAATGTATTCTTCATATAATCCTAATCTAATGACCGAAATACATTGGTCTAATGAATACAATGAATAGGAAAAAATATAAGAAGAAGAATGAGCCCAATTTTGGGTATCAAAAGCTCAAAGCTCAAGAAGCCCAAAATTAAGCCCAAGACACCTAAACCCTAATCTATGGTCAAAATACAAGACCAACAACAAAGTAAATTCCTATACTAAGAAAATACAATTAAACATGGTGTTCAATCAATTAAAACCCAAGTGAGAAGCACCCTAGGCCCACCAAGCCCATTGGGCCCACTAAGCTCTGAAGCAGTCAAATCTTCAAGTAACCTCCTGGCCATTGCTCTAGTGGTTGGGCCTTTAGCCCATGCTCTTCCATCACAGTTGCATCACAAGATTTGTGGATTTGACATGCTCTTTTTGGTACTACAAGGTCAAACATTGACATTACTGTGTTAAATGCATATAATGTGTTTAATGAAGTTATGTTGGATCGTGCACTTGCAGTGAATTTCACTGTCAACGGAACCCAATATGATATGGGATACTATTTGGCGGATGACATTTATCCAGAATTTGCCACATTTGTGAAGACCACTTCAATGCCACAAGGGGAGAAGCGAAAATTATTTGCAAAATGACAAGAGTCAACCAAAAAGGATGTAGAATGTGCATTTGGGCTACTTCAATCACGATTCACAATTATACATGGTTCATCACATTTTTGGGATGCTTATACCATGAATAATATAATTTATGCATGTATCATATTACATAATATGATCATCGAGGATGAACGACACACTTATCATAATCATATTGATTCTGATATTATTGGACATGAATGTCGACATTGGATGTATCTTTGGATATCAATCCCAGTTTCAAACATACATACTTTGAGAGGAGAGTAGCGGTTCAAAACAGAGACAAACATCAACAACTTCAAGCGGATTTTGTCAAACATATTTGCCAACGATTTGGAATAGAAAATAACAAAAAATAATTTAATATAGAATATTGAAAATTTCATTGCCATGACTTTTTTTCAACATTATTATTTTAAATTTTTATATTATTATTTTACATTTAGTATGTATTTCAATTGTTACGTTTTTATTTATATATTATGTAAATATAATTGTTTTTAAATTAAAAGTTTATTACATATTTAGAATATTAAAAAAAATTTCTAAATTAAATAAAATTGTTACTTGATATGCAATAATTAAAAATAAATTTTTAATTTAAATGTACCTTAATTTTAATGAAATTCAACATTAAAAAATTATAAAATATTAAGTTCTTTAGAGTTGCTTGAAGAAACTCACCGTTCAAGTAAAAATAGAGTAAAATTGTTTAATGCTGATGTAGTACAGTGGAGACCACTAAACACATGAATTCATGCACCAAACTAATGTAAAAAGTTACTCCTATTGGAGATGCTCTAATTATGTACAATTAATAGTTGTTGATAACAATAATTAAAATTAAGTGTGAATTAAATATCACATATTAAACTATCTAATAAAAATACAATTAATTATAATTAAAAGATATTAAATAATTGTTTTGAGGTCATATAGTATATATCTAATTATAACATTTGCGTCTATAATTAATTACCATTAAGTGTGAATTTAATATCAATTAAAATATAGCTGTTATTTTATAATTGATTTTATTGAAATATGTGTGAAGTGTGACATTATCTACCCTCATGCATAAATCCAAAGTATCATAATAATAAATTGAAATGTACTTCATTTAATAGAAGAAAACTTGAGAGTAAAAAGTATCACATTCAAATTTCGAAATTCAAAGACTATAACTAAACTAAAACAATCAAGAAAATTCAAATAATTGTGAAAACATTTTCAAAAGAAAGAAACTAAATGCTAGTGTAGTAGGAACAAAAAAATAGTCCTAAGAAAGTCCCAATGTCACAGCAATCCCATCCACAACTTAAACTCCTTCAAAATTTGAAATCTCCTACATAAACAAACTAAAAACAAGACAGAAAGGAAATAGGGGAGTGAGAATATATTCACTCTGATTGCTAGTGTAAGAAAAAGCTGAGTAGTCCCACACAGACAATATTCATAGATCTTTCTAGGTATAATATATCAATCATGAGTTGCAAATAATCAAATAATTCTCCAAAGATAATTAATCTAATAAAAAATTTTCATAATTTACATATATTTAATTATATACATAAAAATTATTAGACATAGTAAATTAACTTTAAAACACATAAAAATTTTTAGGGATACTTCAAGAAATATACATGTGCATCATATAAATACAAATTGAGAAGATATGAGCAAAAAATAATAATATGAATGTACATTTTATACTGCATTGTCCTCAATGACTTTTTTTTTTCTTTCCTAAAACAACTATTTTTCAACTACTCTTTCTTTTTTTTTTCTTTTTGGCAAAAAAAAACGCTTTTTGTCCTTAATATTATTTATTAGAGTCAATTTAGTCTCACTTTAATTATTTGAATCAATTTCGTTCCACATCTTTAAAATATATCCCAATGTTTGAATTTCAATTCCCTTCGTTTAAATACTTAACGAATATGTCTATGTGGAATTGTATATTATTTTTTAAGTGAGCTGTCATGACACATGTATTAGATGAGGACCCTTTAGACCACATTTGAAATTTTGGTTAAGGGTGGAAACACACTCTACTGGAACTCGAAGTTGCGTTTTTCCCAGGTTTGCGTTCTTCCATTGTCTCCTTCTTACATTCTGATATGGGTTCTCATTGAGGGTATTGAAAACCATTATCATTTTTGTTTTAGGGTTTCTTCTCACAAACTTTGTTACTAGAGGTTCCATTTTCGTCATCGTCGCCTCTTCCATTTTAGCGTTTATAGTTCGTTGTGACGTTCGACAGGCTCTCGGTAAGGTTTATGATTTTCATAGTTTTTTGTTGCTTCATTTTAGTGATTTATATGTTTCTACCTTTGTTTGTTGTTGTGTGATCCCGTTTGCGGGGTTCACTTTTAGTGTTGATCTTGTTGCTTTTTAGTGTGCTTCCATTTTCGCGTCCCACTTTCGCTTTTAGGGTGTGGTCCCATGATTGGATTTCACATTTTTTATAATTGTGTTATGTGTTATTAGTTTAGGGTTTTGCATTTTTGCCTTTGTCAGTATTTGTTACAGTAATAGAAAAAATTTGTTGGCCCACTACATGTGTTATTCTACTATTTTAGTTGGCCCATTGCATATGTTGCTCCTTTGTCTGATTCTAACATGTTTGCTTGATATGCTTTGGTTTGCTGTTTAGGTTGTAATTTAAAGTTGTTTTTTTTATTAATTTAAATAGAGACTAAATGTAGTTTAATTTTAAAATATGTCTTTTTGTATTTGTATAGGGTTTGGTTTAAATGGATGATTATTTTGAGGTCATTGAGCATCATGGGGCGAGGGGCAATTTGTATAGCGAAGGATTGCCAAAACATGTCCGCGTACACATTTGGAAAGATTTCCTTATAAAAGGTTTGCTTTGGAGGTTCCAAATATTTTCTCTTTTATTTATTATTTTATTGATTATTTTATTTATTATTTTGTTTATTGTTTTATTTATTATTTTATTATTGTATTTATTATTTTTCTTATATGCAATAACTAAATAAATAATCATGTAAATAATATGTAATATAGATTATTGTGTACAAAATAAAATGGGTAAATATTTAATTGTATATTATTATGTTAAATTCATCATAGGATATTGAGTTAGGGCGTTGTGGGGTGCTTAATACCTTCATCACACGTAACCAACTTTCGAACCTAATTATGGTTATGAAGACCATTATTAATTTTTGAAAACCCTTTTCTTTTTTTGATATTTTAAGTAAAATATTGGTGACGACTCCTTCAAACTCTTTTCAAAACTATTGGTGAAGGATTAGTTTGATCCTCGAGCATTCCTAAACCAATGAGATTTTTCAAAACGAAGTCCAAACCATTTATGGGCAATATTGGAACTTTTCTGGTTTTGACACTACAATGCCACAAATAAGTTAAGCATAATAAATCAGATAAAGTCATAATGATGGTGCAATAAATTACCATACATCTCCCTCTTTCTAGTATAACATACTTTAGATTTGACTTAGACTTTTTGATAATAAGTTGTATTTGGTAGCTAAAACTACCTTTATTAAGTTCACAATCTAAACATTTAAAATGGAAAAGTGAAAAATGTGCAGGGAGTTGTTCCTTTGTTGCATGTTAGTTTCTATTCCTTTTGGATAAAATAGTTTATGAACTAATACTCATCATTTTTTTCCCTTTATTTTAAAGTAATATTTGCTAGTTTGACAAGGTTTGGAGAAGGTATTGAGGCTATTTTTGCTTAAAAAGCTTTTAGCTGTAAGGCTATTTTAGCTTGAAGAGCTAAAAATGCTTTTAGCTAGTATCTGCAATTAAATGAAGATTGGCGTCAATTGGTCCTACATTTTACACCACCACTTTTTAATTAAAACCCCACCTCATGCTATCCAACTTGTTAATTTAAATATTTTCTCACAAGCATTGGTATATCATTAGTAATTGTAGCATGATATTACTTATCATTGTATATTATAACAGAAATTAATTCCACAAAAAAGAAAACATATAAAACCAAAGTAAGGGTGTCATTCACAACATATCTAAAGTAACTCAAAAGTAGTACCGATTTTTGCACAATACAACTTTTTGTACCACAGCTACAACTTTTTCGACCCTATAATCTTAAACCAGCATATAATACAATCATAAACCACCCTTCTCTTACAAATAAAACACTACACAGAACAACACAATCATAAACCACTCTACTTCAAATACACCAAATTTCCAATTTGACCCAACTTATTACATAATATCATCGTGACAAACACATTTATCATCAGCAGAACAATTACAAAAATAATCAACATCTTCATCCATCATTTTGTTGATTTCAACGACCTTTAGAGATGGAGAAGTCTCTGTCATCAAAAAATTCTTCTAAAAACCATTTAAAGAAGTTGCAGCCACTGTCATCATCACCACTCTATAACAAATTAAAACATTATCAAACAAAAACTCGAAAAGGGGAATCAAAACCTAAACCCAAAATGAGACATACCTTATACTTGGGACAACCCCAGAACTTTTTACTAGCATTTGCAGACATCTTGCCTATTTGCAAAACAACCACATCGCTGCAATAACAAGTGGACACAAACGATCTACAACAACCACCAACATACATACCTAACAAAGATGGATTCATTGAAGATTCATAATTCATTAGTCAAATATTGCCAGAGACACGCTACATCGTGGAGAAAAAACTAAGTGAGAAGAAATGCACAAATGGACAAGAAGAAAAAACCCAAAAGCAAACAAAGAAGAAGAAGAAACGAAGATACAGTGATACAGTGAAGTGCACAAAAGACCTAAAGAATGCCTAATATTCTACATCATCAATAAAAAAAATAAACAATTCCACGTAGATACACTCATTAAGTATTTAAACGGATGAGACTAAATTGATTCAAATAATTAAAGTGGGACTAAATTGACTCTAATAAATAATATAAGGAACAAAAAGTGTATTTTTTCCTTTCTTTTTTGATCACTTCTCTACAACATCTGTCTTCCTTTTTATTTTTATTTTTCATTTCCTTCTTTTCCCACCTAACTCTTCTCCAATCTCTAGAACCTTCTCCTTTTCTCCATATGCTTTGTCTTCTCCCTTTCCCTTTTGCTTCATCTTCTTCCCCTTCCCATTCTCTTCTCCAACAAACCCGTCAATTTCTTCTCCCCACGTCTTCCCTTTTTTCTTTGACCACACTTTTTGCTATCAATAAAGGACAAACTTGTTGCTAAACCCTTCTCATCTCCTTTTTTCTTCCTTTTCTTTTTCTTTATTTCCATTTTTTTTTTGTGTAGTTGTTAGAGATTGGGTCCAAAATATTGGTTTTTAATGGTGAGGAACAATTTTACCGAAGGAATTGAAATTTGCTTAAGCAACTTCATCATCACATTAGATTGCTCCAATAGGAGAGTTGCTTCAAACAACTAGAGTTTCATTGAAGCACTTCAGCAAGCATTTCCTATTGGAGATTCTCTTATTATCTCCAATCTTTTTAAGTGTTGCTTAAGTTTTTTCATTTTATTTTTTACACCCAAATCAAGAAATAATTTTTTTTAATTTACATAAAATAGTTTTAAAGTTTTTAAATTCAACTCGTGTTTCTAAAATGGGGCTTAGGAATCCAATGAGTTGGCATAATATTTAGCCACTTTGTATTTACATGTTATGAGAACGATCTATTTAGTGAAAAATCTCATGTTTGATTCCTGTTGTATGCAAAAACTCTTTTGACCTGGTGGGCTAAAGATACCATGAAAAGACTAAAAAATGATGCTCATGTCCCATTTTGTATGAGTGTTTTTTAATCTAAGGTTAGATCAAGCTAAAAAGACTAGGATTTAAGGGTAAATAGTTTATGCAATAATGAAATAAAAGGTTCTTATATTGTAAACCAATCACAAATTATCATGTATGATAAGTTTATTCTTGAGTCTTACAAGAATTATCTTAAAAATCTTACCTATCATATTTTTTTATTAGTTGACACTAGTTTTTTTTTTCTTTTCTTTTTTTACGTTGATAGTACATAGAAGTTAAACTTCAAATTCAATTTGTGCTCAAAATTTGAACTGAAGCTTAAGCCAAGAATTTCATTAAATAAGTGAATAAGATTGATCATAAGTCATAAACGATTAGGAAAAAATGTCAAGATTCAATTTTTTGTTATAAATTAATGCTCAAATCTTAGAAAAGTTTCATTTTATTTTTTTAGACAAAGCCTATATTAGTGCATGATTAAAATAAACTAAAAAGGAGAAAATTTCATTCATGCTCAAGATTTAAAGATCAAATCCTAAATTTTGTCAGACAAGTTTAGATCGAGTCAATTGACTTGACTCATTTGAAACCTTTAGTGAATATTGAATGGAAGGTCAAAAACATTAACAGATAGATGAAAAAGTGTGAAAGAAAATATTGAAATGGATGAAACAACTTTTAAAATCTTAAAACTAAAATTAGATTTTTTTTCAATTTTAAAGACATAAAATGATTTTAAAAATCATTTGAATATCATTTCAACATATTTTTATTCAAACTTGCCTTCTTTTTTTTTTTCAAATTTAAGTTTTGAAAAACAAAATCAAAGCTTACGATCACTCCAAATGATATATAAATTATAAGAAATTTATTGTCATTAACATGGGATCAAGGATAACATGGGTTGGATAGTTGAGGATGGTAGTAAAATAAACTTTTGGAATGATTCATATGTCGACTAAGCTCAAGATTAAGACGTGTTTAGCTTTGATGATTACAAATATAAGCTTTTTGAATGATAAAGGTGCAAATTGTATCTTGCTATGTGTTTATGTTTTGTTACATGTTTGCTTTGTGTTTTTTAGTTAACTTAGGTTTAAATCTACATATAGATGATGTTTAATGATGAAAAACAGTTTTAAAACTGATTAGAAAAGAAATTTGATTGCAAAAATTGAAGTATTGATTTTTCACTCAAAATAATCAATTATCACTTAAAATAATCAATTATTTACTCTATTTTTCAAAAGCAAATAAACATTATTGTAATAATCGATTATCTTATGAAATAATTGATTATTTCAAAAGCAACTCTCTAAAATAATTGACTAACTTGAGAAATAATCAATTAAACTATTATTGGTAGATTTCTAAATCTACAAAGAACAAAATAATTGATTGTCTATAAGAATAATTGATTATTTATGTCAGAAAAATCTATATTATTTTTCTCTTTTAGAAATCAGAAAACTTGAATCTTAGTGATATTACTTTTGAAAATACTCTCTGGAAAATGTTTATCTTGAAAAGAAGAGATTTGATACACTTTGTGGAACCTCAAGAAAAAATTCAAGAATTGAGTTGATCATCATCATCTTCACAAAAATATAGTATAAGCTACACTATTTCATTCACTTATCTGAATTATTTTGTACATCAGGTGAATTCATTCCTTAATCTCTCTGTAACTAGTTTTCTTAAGAAAAAGGAATCTTGTAATGGGGCGCTATAAGAGGAAATTTCTTGGGGTGCAAGAAGTGATTTTTTTAATGTGTAGAAGTATATTGCATGTGTTTGTGCGATTCCTACACTTGTCTTTATATACATTCTTGAAAATCTAATTATATGCTTAATGTTGTGTTAATTCAAAGGATGATCTTGGATCCCTTGAACTTAAAGTTTTAATGGTAAGAAACAAGATGTTTTTATAAGGAGAAAATTTCCTAAAACACGTCTTGGGAAATATGTTTGAAAATACTTATCAGATGAAGTGTAAGATGTAGATCATTGGTAAGATGTTGTAGAAAAGATGAAACATATAATTTGTCTCATATACATCAAATGCTTATTATTTATTAAGACTAATGACAAAGGCTTTTGAATGTTTCATTCCTTAACAGATTGAACTAGAACATTATGTTGAAACTCACAAATTTGTTAAAGAGAACAAAAACATACTTTTCGTCAGGACCAAGGACAAAATTCCCTAAAATCACAAGGAAAGACAGATAAAGTCACTATTGATGCTGCATTGCGTTGACATTACCTCTATAAGCTTCATAATTGGTATGAAAAAAAAAAGATGAGTAGTTTCTTTGATTAGATAAGAGTATCATTTGATGAAATACATTTAATGCTCGCATTAAATGAGTCAAACAATTATCTGCCATCACAATGAAAGACAATGAAGATAGACAAAGAAAACTTGTGAGCTAGACTCAAAGTATTGCAACGATCATCTTTTTTGAACTATGTAAGAAAATTTAAAGCTCAAGAAAGATATACAAATTTTTACATAAGTGGCACATATATACATTTTGTATAGAAACATTCTCTCTGTAAATATATTTTTTCTTGTAAACACTCATTGCTTTGTATTGGTTGTATAACATCTAAGTGAGATGAACACATCACTTGTGAAATCTTCACAACCATTGTTATATGGTTGAACCTAGAGAGACTTGTTTGAAAAAAAAATACTCGTTTTAATCCTCGAGAGGCTTGATTGTAAAACAATACTTGGTTGTTTAATAAAGAGACAAGTCAAAGAATACTTAGAGGTTGAGTCAAAAGTGACTTATTGAAAGAATACTTGTATCTTTTTCAAAGATAGTGGAACTCAATTTGGTTGGATTGAGAACTAGGCGTAGTATCAGTGGTTGAGACAAACCAATATAAAAATACCTAGTGTTCGACCTGATTGCTCTTTGTGCTTCATTTGACTAGAGTAACTACTTCACTACGAAAATCATATGAGTTTTGCTACACACTATTCAACTCTCTTTCTAGTATTTATCTTTTCTCCACATGTTGTATGACACAACTAATTGAATCTAATATTGCATGTACAAGATAATCTTAACAACATATCCTATATACAACTATATTTCAATATACTTCATTAGAAAGTTTTAGAAAAGTTTTTAAACCAAGAAAATCTTAAAAGTTTTTTTAATATCCAATTCACCTTCCTCTTGGATAAGCCATCTTTTCTAACATCATGGTGCTTTGATTTCTCGATTACAGTAGCTCGTGGAATTTCAAATAAAATCTAGGGTAAACTTGGTGCTACTATTAGTTATTTTGTAGAAGATACTTCCTGGCTTGTCCCAAACTTGCTGCTACAAAAATTACCAAACTTGCATGCTACTTTATTATGTGTTAACACTCCTAGTGAGCAGGATAAGGATTAACCTTTTTGCAGGCCTTCAAACAACAATTCGTTTTTTTCAAAAGAGGCACTCCTTCATGTTAAGTCCCTAATGTAGCATTGCACTTGGGCTAAAATCATATGGACCCAATTTATAACTCTTACTCGATCGTGAATTGTTTGGGGTCCTCTACATAATGGATTTCCCACAGATGAAAGTTTGCAATCTCATGGGGTGGTTGTGGTATCAATGTGTAGCCTTTATGGAGTAGCAGATGAATCCTCCTATCATCTGTTTCTTTGACAATCTTTTGCCAAATATGTTTGGTCTTGGTTTTAGGATACTATTCAACAACAAATTGACTTGACCACACTATGCATAACATGTTGTTCTTTTTGGATAGTAACTAGAGTGTTCAAGTTAGGGAGGTATTGGTTTCTGCTTTGATGTGTTATTCATTTGATTTGGCTTTGAAGAAATAATGTACCTTGAAGGAAAAATGATTTTATTTTCTAGAAGTCTATGTCAATGATCATTTCAACAGTAGCTTTATCTAGCTTGTTTACTAAGAGGCATATCTCACACTCTTGGAATGATGTTTCATAATGGAAGTTTTTTTGGCCAACATCCATCCTCCAAGACACTTAATCATAAAGTAGGTAGATTGACACCCTTTAACTTGTGATTTCGTGAAGTGCAATATTGATGGTGGAGTTAAAGGAACCCTTGGTGTAACAGCCCAATTTTCACTTGGCCTTGGGCCCAATTCGTTGCCCGGAACGGGCCGTTTCAAAAGTGAAATGGGCCGTTCCAGAATAAAAAATTTGCCTAAAAATGTAGTTGAGAACGGGCCGTTCTGGTTGGAGAACGGGCCGTTCTGGTTTAGAGAACGGGTCGTTCTGAAACTGGAACGGGTTGTTCTGCTGGGATTGAGAACGGGCCGTTCTGGTTTTAGAACGGGCCGTTCCAGTTGAGAAATTTACGTAAGTTTAAAGGGCCTAGAACGGGCCGTTCTGATTTTGGAACGGGCCGTAGCGGTAGGTGGGCGAAAAATCCTATAAATAGGCCTCAAATCCTCTCATTTCTTTACACCTCTCATTCTCATTCTTTCTTCTCTTCTGTTCTCTCTTCTTTCCCTCTCCTTCTTTCCGAAAGCCGTAGTTGTAGCGATTGAATCCAAGAGGTTATGTGTTGAGCATTAGAGCTTTGAGCGTTCTTGATGAAAGGTCAAAGTTTTGGTGATTTCCTTAAGTTTTAGTGCTTGTCTATTAACCTAGTTAGGGGTTAGGTTGCATGAGGATTTTACTTCAGATATAAGTCTTTTGTGTGGAATATGTGAGTTGTTTTGTTTTAGGATTGTAGTAGAAAGCTTGAATATGAAGTTGAGGAGTGAGTTTGGAATGGTTGAAGTATTTTGTGGAATGTTAGTACACTATCGCTGTATGGTATAAGGGATATTTTCGTTGCAGTTTCGTTGTGCCAATATGAGTATCGTATTGACAGAATTAGATTTTGTGGTCTTCATGAAAGTGGTGGCTTTGGATATTATATTTTCAATGGAACTGGATTAAGATAAAACAGAGGTCTAGAACTTTAGTTATAACTGCTTTGATGATCAAAAGTCTAGTTGTAAGCATTGAATATATTTGTTATAGTTTTTGAATTTTTAGTTAAGAAGATGAATTTTTTTAGAGTCTTATGACTTCATAAGAGTTATAACTTATTCCCTTAGATTTCTTTTGATATAGGTTTGAGATCATTTTGATGAGTATAACTCTTTGTGTGTCAATTGCTTTGACATTGTTGAAGGGAGGTAAATGTTGTCATGATGTTTTGAGTTATTAGGCATAGCAAGGATAGAAACTGATTTGGATATGATGTTCTCTAAGGTGTTGTCATTGAAAGGTTGTTTAAGGTGATATGATGCCTTGTGGTAAGGTTGATTCATGCTTTATGGTGTAAACGATGATTGATTCGTATATGCTTAGGGATGGTATATATGAAGGTTTAAAGTAGGTATTCTAATATGATTTGATATGCATGTATGTTGATATGAGGATAGATGACTTTATGGATCAATTAGTGGATGTTTGTGTATTAATGAGATTGACCTTAGGATGTGATATCATCATATTAAGAGTTAAGTGTGAAGATATATCCGAGATAAATTTAGGATAGATTATCTAAGTATGATTTTTGACTATATGAGATGAGTGTTCTAGGCCATGTAATTTCTTGCGGAGGTATAACGTAGATCTATCTAATATAGAAGTTGTCCTTAAGTGAGAGATACATGAGTCTATTAGCGAGGTTATGAGTTTCTTGGATTAGCTCATTGTTGTTGGATATTTATTGAGTAACTTTCTAAGATAGCATTACCTTTGAACAGATTGAGTAAGAAGAGTGTTATTTTTGTGTGAGATAGTAAGTGTGAGAGTAGTTTCCAAATTCTTAAGGAAAGATCGACTAGTGCGCTAGTGTGAGCATTGGCCGATCTTAGTAAGCCTTTTGTGGTATGGGTTGATGTTTCTAAGATAGGTTTGGGTGGAGTATTGATGCAAGAAGAAAGGTAGCAGCTTGTGATTCTAGGCAAATGAAAACTCATTACAAGAATTACCTTACCTATGATTTTAAGTTAGCAGTTGTAATATTTAGAGACACTGCTTATATGATTCTAAGCTTGAGGTATTTATTGATAATTAGAGCCTTAATTATCTGTTGACTGAAGGAGTTAATTATGAGACAAAACAAATAGTTTAATTTTTGGAGGACTAATATTTCAAACTTAGTTGTTATTTGAGTAAAACCATTGTGGTGACCGATGTTTTGTGTAGGAAACCTTCATATTTATCTTTCCTTATGATTAGAGGGATGAATCCTTTTGGCTCAAATTAGAGATTTAAGTTTGGCTTATAAGGTTACTCTTAGTAGTGTGAGACTAAGTATGACTTGAGTAACGAATGGATTGTTGAAGGAAATTGGAGAAGCACAATTTTGGTGACAAGATATGAGGCTATAGGATAAGGTGATGGATAAGAGTTTGACTTGGGTGTAGATGGAGTGGTGAAATTAGAGATCTGATATGTATACCTAGTGAACTTACGCTTAGGTGCTTAATCTTTAGAGATGATCATAGAAGTAAAACCAATGTTGTGGCAGATGCCTTGATTATGATGACCTCTAGTATATCATTTTTGATGATTTAAGGGTTGTATTTGATTGAAGAATTTAGAGACTTATGCTTTGTGTGTGAGATTATCCTTAGGAGCATTGAATTGATTATGTTGAAAGTGACTAGTGAATTAATGGATGAGATTAGAGAAGCCTAGGAGTTAGAGCCTTTCTTAGAGAACCAAGTGGAAAAGATTGGTAGGAGTGTAGATAACTTTTTTGAGTAGAATCGATGTTGTTTTGAGGTGCAAGAACAAATTTGGGTGCTTAGTAACCTTCAATTAAGAAAGATGATTTTAGAGGAAGGACATTCATTTAGGAGCTACTGAGATGTATCGGGACCTTAGGAGGATGTATCAGAGTGGTGCAGCGGAAGCATGGTGGCCTAAGGTGAAGAGAGGAGTAGAGAAATTGTATGCTCGTGTTTAGTATGCAAGAAGTCTTTTGGAATTTTGTAGCACTTAGACGTCCCATTTTGGAACTGTAATGGTGAGTGGATAGACCTTAATTGTAGGTTTGTCTTAGACACTTAAGAGATCGATTCTATTTGTGTTTTAGTGGAAAGACTCGCCAAGTTTACTTGTTTTACCTTTAGATATCCTTTAGTGAAATTGATAGAGTTGTACATCAATAAGGTAGTGAGGTTGCATAAGAATTAAAAAGTAAGAAGCGAGGAGTCTACCATTGTAAAATTTCAGGGACGAAACTTCTTAAAGGAGGGGAGTATTGTAACAATCCAATTTTCACTGGGCCTTGGGCCCAATTCGTTGCCCGGAACGGGCCGTTTCAAAAGTGAAACGGGCCGTTACGGAATAAAAAATTTGCCTAAAAACGTAGTTGAGAACGGGCCGTTCTGGTTGGAGAACGGGCCGTTCTGGTTTGGAGAACGGGCCGTTCTGAAACTGGAACGGGTCATTCTGCTGGGATTGAGAACGAGACGTTCTGTTGGGATTGAGAACGGGCCGTTCCAGTTGAGAAATTTACGTAGGTTTGAAGGGCCCAGAACGGGTCGTTCTGATTTTGGAACGGGCCGTAGTGGTAGGTGGGAAAAATCCTATAAATAGGCCTCAAATCCTCTCATTTCTTTACACCTCTCATTCTCATTCTTTCTTCTCTTCTGTTCTATCTTCTTTCCCTCTCCTTCTTTCTGAAGACCAAGAGGAATCTAGAGGAGGAGATTCTACCCTAGTTTTAGTTCCGGTTCCTGTTTAAGGAAAAAGAGGAGGAGGTTCTGCCCTAGTTCCTATTTATCCAGGTACGGGGGAAAAATGGATTTTTTATATGTAGAGGTACATGAAGGAATTGGGTAGAGGAAAAACCCTTAGGATTATGAGCAATAATTTTATAATTATTTCTTTTTGGAGAATTATTGGTCTTATTTGATTCTGTATGAATTTAGGATTATGAATATATGATTAATTTGTAAAAATGATGCTCTAGGAGAGAGAATGAAATCATAGAAAAGTGCCTGTTAGTTAGGTTGTGAAAAATTGGATGATTTCTGTTTGAGGAATTGATGATCCCATTAGATTCTGTATGTGTTGAGGATTATAAATATGTTAATAATTTGTAAGAATGATGATCTGGGAGAGAGAACGAAATTGTAGAAAAGTGCCTGTGAGCTAGGTTTTGGAACAATTAGGAGTTTTACTGTTTATGTTGAAATTATATTAAATTGATAATTCTGTTGAGTATTATATTAATTTATGAATGTTATTGCTATATTACTTGATAAAAATTGGTGATTTAGATGTGAATTGCTTGAGGTGTATGAAACCCATTATTTTGGGCTTATCTTATATGTGTATGGATTTGAACTATGAGATGTTGTGTGGAATGTGAATGAGATGTGGTTGTGGTTCTTCACACCTATGACCAGGGGTGAGCACGGCCCGATATTGTTACAAGAGTATCGTGACCTTGGTTAACATGTCAGGGGTGAGCACGACCTTAGGTTAGGGGTAACGTGACCTTGGCACAGTGTTATATCAGGGGTGAGCACGGCTCTGGATTATTACGTGGGTATCGTGACCTTGGTTAACATGTCAGGGGTGAGCACGACCCTAGGATAGGGATAACGTGACCTTGGCACAGTGTTATATCAGGGGTGAGCACGACCCGAGATTGTTAAATGGGTAGCGTGACCTTGGCATAGTGTGAAGTGCAAGAATTGTAAGATTGGTGTGAATTATGGATGTGGATATGATATTGTTAATTGTAAGATTGGTGTGAATTATGGATGTGGATATGATATTGTTAATTGTAAGATTGGCTTGAATTATGGATGTAGAAATGATATTGTTAATCGTAAAATTATGTCGATGGTGATGAATTGATAAATTATGATACATGCTTATATATATGGATTATGATGAGATTTCATTATGATGTGGTTGTATGTACTTTGCATATAGATATTTTCTTTTCTCACCGTATAAATTGTGGATGTTTTAGGTGAGGAAGATCCGGCTACGAGTAGAATGCCAACAGTTGAATTGTGGGTATGTTTTGATATTGTGACATCGGGACAGGGGATTTTTAGTACATAGATTTTATATGGATTTGGAATTGTAAATATGATTTTGAAAACAATTTGTAAATTTTCAAGTTTTATTTTAAATTATTATGTTGGTTATTGATAAATGAATATGAAGGTTTTATGTGAACCCTTTTACCAATGTTAAAAATTTTATTCTTTAGTTTATTTATATGATTAATATTTATATATGTGTTGGGGTAGTAAGGGTGTCACACTTGGCCTGGTTGCAACTAGAGGACTATTTTTGCCCTCACAATTGTTGCATTCCTTGGGGTTTTTGTAGCTTACCTTGGTACCAAGGATGCTCTTCATGCCAAGTTGGTAGCGGTCATGATGGCGGTAGAACATGCATATGAAGTAGGGAGGCATACCTTTGGCTTGAATGTGGCTTGAAGCTTAACTCTTACAACTTTAGTGGATATCCAAATTGTTCCTTGGCACATACACAGAAGATGGGAGCACTATTTACACTTAAGCTCGCAAATGAGATTTTTCTCATCTCACATCTTCAAGGAAGTTAATCAATGTGTTGAAGAGCTTGTAGGTTATGGAATAGAGAATAGGGTGGACTTTATATGGTGAGATATACTTCCCAACTTCATTAGATAGGACTTTTATTGCAATCGGTGTGAGTTGCCTTCATTTAGTTTTTGTTGATGTTTCATGAGTTTTGGTCTAATCTTCCATGCTCATTTGTTCTCTTTTATTTTTATTTGTTATATTTTCTTGAGTGTATTGTAGATGTTTTGTAGACTTTAAGGTGACAACGTTGTTGAGATATTTCTATCTTATAATGATATTTTGCACACCTAACCTTTTATTTAAAACAAATTTATATGACGTCATTTTCAAATTGTTATTATATGTAAGAAATAAGTACATTTATTGGTTAAATAACAAAATAAAAAAAATTAATGAAAGAGGAAAAGATAATTTTAATGATGTGATTTTTGAGTTGAAACTAGTGGTGAACATGAGGATTGGTTTGGACAAATTTATCTTTTTTCTACTTTATCTAAAATTTATAGAATGATCATTTATTTAAATCTAAGCTTAACTTATCAAAACATAATGATATAAAATAGGCTTAATTGCATTTTTGATCCCTCAAGTATTGCAATTGTGCAGTTTTGATCCCAAGATTTTAATTGGGTAATTTTAGTCCTTAAAGAATTGCAATTGTGGGATTTTGGTCCTTCAATTTTTAATTGAACAATTTTAATCTCTCAAATATCATAATAGTGCGATTTTAGTCTCTCCCATTAAAAATTTAATAATTTTAATATATATATATATATATATATATAATATTTTAAAATTAAACAATTATTTATCTATTCAAATTAACGTATATTATAATTTTCGATATTATATCAAATGATATATATTTATTTTTATTAAATAAATAAAATTTATATATTATTATTTTTATAATATTATTGATAAATTAATATCAATAATATTATTAGTATATTTATAGATAAACTAATAATTTGATAAATATAACTTGTTATATATTAATATACTTTTAAAAAAAATATAAGTATATTAAATAGAAATATATATCTGATCTTATATATTTATATTTTTGTAAAAATATATTAATATATATTAAGTTATATTTATCAAATTATTAGTTTATCTATAAATATAGTAAAAATATTATTGATATTAACTTATCAGTAATATTAAAATATTAATAATATATAAATTTTATTTATTTAGTAATAATAAATATATATTATTTGATACATTAACAAAAATTATAATATACGTTAATTTAAATAAGCAAATAATTATATAGTTTTAAAACATTATATATATATATATAAATTTTAAAATTATTAAATTTTTAATGAGAAAGACTAAAATTGCACAATTATGATATTTGAGGGACTAAAATTATTCAATTAAAAATTGAGGGACTAAAATTGCACAATTGTAATCTTTTAAGGACTAAAATTACTTAATTAAAATCTTAGGGATCAAAATTGCACAATCACAATACTTGAGGGATCAAAAACACAATTAAGCCTATAAAATAATATTGAGTTAACTTAATTTGTTAATGCAACATATCAATCTTAATATTATGTACAATTAAATTATAAAATAAAATATATAAAACATAAATTAAAATCTATTTTACAATATGTATTTTTAAATAAGTAATATTAAGATAACTATAATAACATATTTTATAAAATATATTTTCTATCAAATAAAAAATTATAGTATTAATACACAATTGTTATAAACAACTTCTACTTACAAAAATGACATTTCACTGTGTTAAGATGAATTAAAATATAACATAAACTTGTCCTTAAAGTATCTCCTATATAATTTCTAAAACTCAAATGTGTTAAAATCAACTTGGTTGCGTTAGTAAGATGAGACAAGTCGTATACACCCCTAATCGAAAAGATTCAAAATTCTATTAGATGTATTTTTTTTTTAATAAAAACAATCTATTTTTTTTTCTTTCCTTTTTCTTTTCACTTTTTGTTCTTTAAGTAAACATATCCTCATCATACATACATTGTATCAAGTATCCATAAAAAATGGCTTTTTGACCAAAGTGGGGTTGTTTGACAAGTTTATTACGTAAATGGGGCTCTTTTGAAAGTATTTACGTCTTTGGGGCTGTTTACAATGGTGTCGCTATGGCTCATAGCGACACCCATGCCATGTGGCATTTCTTTTTTTTGGCTTAGGGTGGGCTGGAATGAGTCACACCAGTGTCGCTATGGGCTGGGCCAACACAGTTGCTGGACCAACAAAAATGATGTAGCCCATAGCAACACCATGTAAGAAAAAAAACAAAAAAAACTAAAATAATTTAAATGTAACCTAAAATTAATAAACTTAGTTTACTTATTATATATTTATAAAAATAAAAATGTTTTTTAAATACGTAATTTTAAAATATGTATTTAATTATATATAAGAGTGGCGCTATGGCCTATAGCGACACAGTGTCGCTATAGGTCATAGCGCCACTAATTTATTTGTTTTTTTTTAAATTAATAACTTATTTTGTTTTAAAATTTCTTTATTTTATATTAGCAGCTAAATATTAATTTGTAATTATAAACTTATTTTTTCTCTAATTTCTTTTCTTTTCTATATATATTTTTTCCTTTAAATTATTTTATCACAAATTAAATATGTATTTAATTATTTATCACAGTGGCGCTATGGCCTATAGCGACATTGTGTCGCTATAGGCCATAGCGCCACTAATTTTGTTGGTTTTAATTTTTTAAAATATTTAACTTAATTTATTTTAAAATTTCTATAATTTATATTAGCAATTAAATATTATTTTGTATTTATAAGCATATTTTCTCTGTAATTTCTTTTTCTTTATATATATTTATTTCCTTTAAAATATTTTATCATGAATTAAATATGTATTTAATTATTTATCACAGTGGCGCTATGGCCTATAGCGACACTGTGTCGCTATAGGCCATAGCGCCACCAGGTTTTTTTGTTTTTTTTTTTAAATTAGTAACTAAAATTATTTTTATAAATTTTATTTTTTATTATACATTTGACATAACATTATATTTATAAATGTAAGGTTTCTGTAATTTCTTAATTTTATACATTTTTATTCCATTTTATGTATTTTTCTTATTTTTAAAAGTGGCGCTATGGCCTATAGCGACACTGTGTCGCTATGGCCCATAGCGACAATATCAGTATATATACCCCCTCCCAGCTACGTTTTTTTCCCAGTTGAAATCATATATTTATCAGTTACGTTTTGCTCTGATTTAAATTTGTGAGCCAGTTACGTTTCTTTCTGATTCGGTGAGTATAATTTTATTTTTGTTAAGATATAAATTGTAGCTATTTGCACTAATTAATTTTTTTTGTTGCAGATATTATGGATCAAATGATTGCTTATATTTACACTGGAAAGATGTATGAAGGTGCTGAAGGTGTAACATTTGATGGACCAAGAAAAGGAATGTATATTAAACGAGGTATCACTTTGGATATATTAAAGAGAAGGATTCACAACAAATTTAGTCTTAACTCAAATCAAGTGATATTATCTGTAAGTTACAAATTTTTAGTTTCACAAGGTGATAACAACATATATTCTTCATTGGAATTGAGTGACGATGATGATGTACAATGCATGATAGAAGCATTTCAGAGCCAGAATGTGATGCCAATAATGGAATTATATGCTGAAATAGGTATGCAAGAATCTTCTACTTTTTCATTAGAAAATTTGTCAATTGAACGATCACCTTTGATCACAAGAGACGAAGATGAAGATGACGAAGAAGATGAAGACTATCATGTTTCATCATCATATGAAAGCATTGATGAATCCAATGAAGATGAAATTGATAATTGTGAACCATCTGATGATGAGGTGCAGCCGGATGTTCTTGTTAATAGTCCAATGGTTGAACCAATTTCAATGTATCCATCTACTGAAGGTAACATCTGAAAATTAAATTTGTTAATAATTTGTTATTTGTTTAAAATAAATTGTTGAAATTGATTTTATTGAAATTACTAAATTCATTATTATTAAAATAGGTGGAAGTCAATTTTGGGGTAATTTACCCCACTACACTAACATCAATTGGAATCATCCCGATGAAGAAGATATCTCAGGGATGGATGTGGGTAATACTTGGTCAATTGGGCAAGATTTATATGTGGGGTTGGAGTTTGAGAATAAAGATGCGGTTAAAAATGCAGTCAAGCAAAATGCAATGAGAATGCATCAAAGTTTTTATGTGGTTGAGTCGAAAAAGACTAAGTGGGTTGTTAGATGTCCAAATGCACATGATGGATGTGGATGGTACATGAGAGCCATTGAGTCAAAGAGATCTGATAAGTGGAAAGTGACTCAGTGGGGTGGACGTCATACGTGTTTGAACATGTCTTTGTCCCAAGATCATGCTAAGTTAGATTCTGAGTTAATTGCAACATTTATACAAGGTAAGTTCTGCAAAGTTTATAGTTTATATTAATAATAATTTATCTTAGTGTTTACTAATATTTAATATGTAGGAATGGTTAACCATGATCCATCAATCAAGATTAGCCTTATCCAAGAGAGAATAACATCTCAAACTGGATTCAAAATATCTTATAGAAAGGCTTGGATGGCGAAACAAAAAGCAATTGTTAACGTTTTTGGAGATTGGGAAGAATCGTATGCTTATTTACCTCGATGGCTCCAATACATGAAAGAAATTGCTCCAGGGTCATTTTATGATCTGTGTCATGATGTGTTTTTTGTTGGTAATCGTTGTCATCGTGGTTACCGTCAATTTCACAGATTATTCTGGACATTCAAGCCGTGTTGTGATGCCTTTAATTTTTGTAAACTGTTGATACAAGTTGATGGCACTCATCTATATGACAAGTATCGATGTACATTGCTCATTGCTACAACACAAGATGGTAATAACAACGTTCTTCCTCTTGCATTTGCTGTGGTTGAAGGAGAAACATTACTTGCGTGGTCGTGATGTATAAGCACGACTGATATAATCATGATCATACTGAATATGAAAAGGTGCTTCCTGACTCGATTGTGTGGCATCCTGTGGCATACTTGGCTATGGAGTCATTAAAGGGGAATGTCCAAAAATATGATCCATCATTTCTGATGACATAGTTGGTTCCGGTGATGAGTCTAAACCAAGTGACTCACAGATATGTGTAGTAGTCATCGGAACTGATGTCTCAAAACCTGGTGGGCGAGGTGGAGTGTACCAATATGTAGATTGGGATTGCGATGGATAAGTGGGCTCTTGAGAAGGAATATAATATAACCCTGCTGCTCTATCTGGCACTATAGGGTACATCTGATCCATCGCCTCAACTGCCGTTCTTCGTCTAGGTAACCCTGCAGCCTCCCTTGACTGTGGAGGAACATTGAAAGTCCCCACGTCATATGAACCAGGGGGAAGGGGTGCTTCCTCAGCTGGCTCAACGAATCTAGCCCTATAGTCATCAGATATCGATAATAATCGATTAGTCTGCTCTGTGACTGTTTCCACAGAAAAGTCTGGCCTGCCATGAGGAGATGTCAAGTATGCCAAGCATTCAGTTACGTCTCCCTACATATAGAAAACATAATAAAATTAGTTTACAACTTTATAATTTAACAAAATAATATATTAAAATATGAGTTGTAATATGCACATACCACAATTGAGTCTTTAACTTCATCAGGATCAATGTACAACTTCCCCTTTCTACGATACCACCTCATGTATTCAAAATTTGGACCGAATAGTCCAACCTGTGGAGAAGTAGGTGCAAAGTGGTATGCATATCGATTGGCCCAGTGCTCAAGTGCTGGACTTAATATTGTAGTCCAATCATCATC
This sequence comes from Cajanus cajan, assembly GCF_000230855.2. Classification (NCBI taxonomy): domain Eukaryota; kingdom Viridiplantae; phylum Streptophyta; class Magnoliopsida; order Fabales; family Fabaceae; genus Cajanus; species Cajanus cajan. The sequence goes on along the minus strand of NC_138527.1, from coordinate 22,351,216 downwards.
AGTCTTTCCCCGCAGGGTCAACGCATGCACATGAGCAGGAGTCATCGGAGGATTTGGAATTGGTTGTTGGCAACCAAATTGCCTCATCACCCTATCAGGCTGATGCCATTCACAAATACACAGAGAAAGTAAGGGGATTACAGAACCCCAAATATGAATCCCCTGTGTGCAGTCCTCAGGCATCTGTTCCAAAGGCGGATATGGTTGCCAAATAATCTGCAAATAAAATAATTTAATTAGTTTATATTAAAATACTAATAACTTACATAATGAAAATCGTAAACCCTTAAATTTTAGTTACTTACAGATTTTCTAGTCAAACGATCAAAGAATTTGTGATAAAATTTAATATCATCGCTCATGCTTATTTTAGTGGCTGTGTTGGACCACCTGAAATCAAAATGTAAACAATTAATTTCTCTAAAATTTATTGAATAATTTTAAAAATGTTAATATTTGAATTTGATCATACCTTAAACCAATAGGACTGGCTGGAGGAATAGGTGGGAATGGAGAAGACAGAATGGTTGGGAATCGTTCCCATGCCCATAATTGCAATAAAAGTGTGAACCCACCACAACTTGGCGTTTTGTAATCAGTAGAGGTGCATAAATTGCGATACAAACATCCAAGCACAGCTGCACCCCATGCATACGTCTTAATGGTGTGAAAGTCACCTAAGAACGCCAACCACCTCAATGAGACATAGCTGGAAGATTTATCAGGAAATAGAAGCCCTCCTATAAACCGTAGTATCCAAGCTCGAGCATAAGGAAGCAACTGATGTAGCTCCTGTAGATCATCTGCAATCTCATTAAAATATGTTGCCAACCAAGATAGCTTCACCCGATGTGCTTTAATTTCTGACTCAGGTGGAACAACACCTAAAAAATCATGAGCTGCATAAAATAAAACAAATTATTTAGCAATTTTTAATATTATAAAACACAATTACTATAACAAAAAATTAAAATTTAAAGTATAGTTATTTTAGTACCTAATTCGAATATATTAGCACTGCCTCGACTTAACAGTGCTTCACCGTCAACTGGAAGACCAACAATCATACCAACATCTTGGAGAGTAATTGTGCATTCTCCAAATGGCATGTGAAATGTGTGTGTTTCTGGCCTCCATCGTTCTACCAAAGTAGTTAATAAACCAGGACTAACTTTGATATAACTCAACCGAGCAATCCATCCAAATCCAGCCTGGTCTAATAACGAAACTATTTGATGTGGAATTCCGTCAATTCCATTGCGTGTTGGAGCAGCACGTCGTGCTAATAATCTCCTATCATCTTCTTTATTCCAAACATGTTGTGAAACATGTATAGATTGCAATGACAATAAATCATCCTCAACGGGTCCACAACTCACACGCATAGATGTAGAAGATGATGCCATCTATAACAAATAAATTTTAAATAATTTTTTTAAAATTAATTTAAATAACACGTTATTAAATTAAATGAATTTATAATTTAAATAAAATTAATTTTGAAATAAATTTACATTACACAGAATTAAATTAAATCAATTTAAAATTTAAATATCATTATTTTTAAAATAAAGATAAATTACACACAAATAATTTAATTCAATTTAAATTTTAAATAAAATTTTTTTAAAATAAATTTAAAAAACACGTTATTAAATTAAATTAATTTATAATTTAAATTAATTTCTTTTCTAAATAAATTTACATTACACAGAATTAAAATAAATCAATTTAAAATTTAAATATCATTATTTTTAAAATAAAGATAAATTACACAGAAATAATTTAATTCAATTTAAAATTTAAATATTTTTTTTAAAAATAAATTTAAATAACACGTTATTAAATTAAATGAATTTATAATTTAAATTAAATTCTTTTCTAAATAAATATAAATTAAACAGAGTTAAAATAAATCAATTCAAAATTTAAATATCATTATTTTTAAATAAATATAAATTACACAAAAATATAACTAAATAAATTATTTATTTAAAATGAATTAAATTTCATAAATTTAAAATTTATTTATAATTTTTTAAAAATAAATTTATTTAAAATGATATAGACTATAGCGACTTCACACACAGAAAAAAAATATACTCATAATTTAATAATTACACAGAAATAAATTATAAAATATAAAATTTAATTAAAAGCAGTTTTTATATAATTTATGTGACATGACGTAGCCCACAGCGATTTTCAAATAATTACACAAAAAATATAAATATATCTAATTAAATTACAGTAACTATAAAAATGAATAAAATTAATTAAATTACAGAAACTAATAAAACATAAAATACCTGAAACCTTGAATAAATCTAGAGCTCTGAGGAAATCCAAAAAATACAAATTAACCTGAAATAATAATTAAAATATCTAAACGTTACACAAAATTTAAAAATAACTAAATAATTTTAAACTAAATTCAACACATAAATTAAAAAAAAGAAAACTTACCTTGATTCAAAGGAGGCAAGAAACCAAACGAGGAGGGGACCATCTCTGAGGGTAAAAACCCTTATATAGAAATTTTTTTTTTTTACTGTTCGAAGTCCACGTGTCAAATTACTAGTAGTTGAATCTGCGGTAATTTGACACGTGGCCACTGTAATTAATTTTTCAACCACCAACTGTGTCGCTATGGGCTATAGCGACACAGTGTCGCTATGGGCTATAGCGACACAGTGTCGCTATAGGCCATAGCGCCACCATATTTGAAGTTTTTTTTTTTAAATTATTAAATAAATTGTTTTTTATCACATTTTAATTTATTTACGAATATCATAAAAATATATATTTATATATTTACCTATTTCTGTTTTTTCTTTATTTTATACATATTTATTTTTATATTTACGTTTTTTAATTTTTAAAATAACTGGCACTATGGCTTATAGCGACACTGTGTCGCTATAGGCCATAGCGCCACTATGTTTGCAGTTTTTTTCTTTTAAAAATTTTTAAATAAATTGTTTTTAATCACATTTTAATTTATTTACGAATATCATAAAAATATATATTTATATATTTACCTATTTCTGTTTTTTCTTTATTTTATACATATTTTTTTTATATTTACGTTTTTTAATTTTTAAAATAAGTGGCACTATGGCCTATAGCGACACTGTGTCGCTATAGGCCATAGCGCCACTATATTTGTAGTTTTTTTTATTTAAAAAATTATTAAATAAATTGTTTTCTATTTTATATATATTTATTCTTTTTAAATTATTAACTTAATTAATTTTACCCACATTTTCTTTATTTATTTACTTATATTTTTTTAAAAAAGTTTTTTTATATTAAATATGTGGCGCTGTAGGCTATAACGAGTTTAGTGAAGCTGTTTTGTGGCGTTATAGACTCTAGCGACACTATCAATATGACTTTCATGGCTTTTGTGGAGTTTAAAAAAAGCCACGTGTCACTGGTGTCGCTATGGCCCATAGCGACACCATTGTAAACAGCTCTAAAGGCGTAAATACTTTCAGAAGAGTCCCATTTACGTAAAGGCAAATGATAAACACACCTCCACTCTCATATAAATACACCTCCTTTTTAAAAAAAAAATATAAAATGTCTATATTATCCTTAAAAAAAATTTCTAAATTTACACCCCCTTTCCCTGCACCCTCTTCCCCGCACCCCCTTCCCCTCACCCCACACCCTCCTTCTCCGCGCAATATATAATAAATAGGAGCAGTAATATATAGGTTTAATTACTGCTACATTTCATGGCTTCTCTCCTCGTCCTCACCACTGTCCAACCTGGAACTCATTGGAGCGGTGGTGCCGAGGTTGAGATACACCAACCTTGAATCCAAGTTGAGGTTACTTGTTGTTGTTGTTGCCGCTGCTGCTACTGTTGTTGTGGTCCTCGGTCATAGGTGGAGGGTAGATGGGTGCCGCGGAAGAAGGAGCATTGTTGTTGTTGTTGTTGACATTGCCTTCTTCTCGCGACATGACAAGAGCCGCGCGGGGGTCCGCCTTCCACTTCCTCAAGGGTCTCTACAACGCTCCCAAGGGCCACCGCCTCCTCGCCGCCTCCCAGGCCCTCCGCCTCAACGCCCCCCGCGTCGGCGGCAGCTTCGCCGTCTGGGGCGGCCTCTTCTCCACCTTCGACTGCACCATGGTCTACCTCCGCCAGAAGGAGGACCCCTGGAACTCCGGCGCCGGCGGCTTCCTCTCCATGCGCCAGGGCCTCCCCGCCTCCACCCGCTCCGCCGCGTTCGGCGGCGTTCTTCTCGCCCTCATCGAGGGCGCCGGCATCATGCTCAACAAGTTCCTCAGCGCCCAGCAGCCCATGCCCATCATCATCGACGAGCCTTTACCCCCCAGCGGGATGCCCGCTCCTCTGACTCCGCCATCTGACTCCGCTGTGCCGTCGTGGCTCGGCGGCTGGTTCGGCGGCGAGAAGAAGGACGAGCCTGTGGGTGCTGGAGGAAAGAGGTTTAGGTAGAAGAAGGGTGTGGGGTGCGAGAAAGGGAGGGTGTGGGATGCGGGGAAAGGAGGTGCGGAAAACGGGGGTACCGAGAAGAGAAGGGAATATAAATTTAGAAATTTTATTTTTTTTAAGGGTAATTTAGATATTTTATATATATTTTTTTAAAAAGAGGGTGTGTTCATAGGTGAGTGGAGGTGTGTTTATCATCTGCCTTACGTAAAAAAGTTTGCAAAGGACCCCACTATGCTCAAAAACCCATAAAAAATCTACTATGTCACGCATCATGAGGGTTTGGTCATAATGGGTCCTTAGTGGGCTTCATATAGCGTTTTAGTTCTTAGTCCAACAAAAAATTGGACATTAAATTTTCCCTTATTGATGTTATATTATTATCAGTAAAATATGTTTTTAGTTTCTAAAAAAAATATTTAAATTTAGTTTCAGTTTTTTTTTATAAATATTTTGTTCTATTTCAGTCTCTCTAATCTAAAAATGTGCTACTTTTGATTCTCACAGTAATTTAAATAACATTTTATAATTATTTTTAAGTGTTATCAATTTTTTTTGAAAGACTACAGTGATATATTTTTAAAATTGAGAAATTAAAATAAAATAAATATATTTGAAAAGATGAAAAACAAATTTTCATAATTTTAGGGAGACTAAAATATATATTTTAGTCTATTATTATTAGATTAGATTGAATGTAAGGATGTAATACATGTTTGAGAACCTATTATTGTCTCATTAAAAACCAGAATTTCACACTTTCCTAAGTATAAAATGAAGAAATAACATGTTTGTTCCTTTCATTGATCTTGTAAAGCAATAAGAGCCTAAAGCAATGGTTGAAGCACCCCTACTCTTGTTGATGTTGAAGCAGATATTGTGTGTTAATGAACAATAAAAAATAATAATAAATTCATGTCCTTTTTGAAAGGGATCAATGTGTAATTTTCACTAATTGCAACAAACCAACCTCTTCATTTGGTTGCCAATATGATTAATCTCAACAATGCAGGTTTTAACTGTATTTATTAAATCATATTATTGCTTGGTTTATTAATGGTCAAAAAATTAATGTGACCAATTGATTCATTCAAGAATCTGTTGGGAGTTGCGGTGAAGAAGATTGCAAGATGAAATTACATGAATTCCATACCTTTTTTTTTTAATGTTTAACATTCCATAAAAAAAAGGTTAAAACCCTATTTTGGTCCCTTATAATCTTTTTTTGTTTCAATTTAGTCTCTCATTAATTTTTGGTCTCAATTTGGTCCCAAATTAATTAATTGGTTTCAATTTAGTCCCAAATTAATTAATTGGTTTCAATTTAGTCCCAAATTAATTAATTAGTTTCAATGTGGGACTTCCGTCCAAATTATTTAAACCGAGTTAACTTTTGGCCACGTGGATGCCACGTAGATACATACGTGGCATCCACGTGGATGAGAAAATTCTTTTTAATACACCTGGACCCGGAACGGCCCGTTCTGAAACCGGAACGGACCGTTCTGGTTGCAAAATTAAAACACAACCAGTGAATCAGAACGGGCCGTTCTGAAATCAGAACGGGCCGTTCTTCTTTCAAAACGGGCCGTTCTGAACTGTGAATAAAATATTATTTACTTAATTGTGTTTTTGATATTATAATTATGCAATTTTGATCTCTAAGGTTTTAATTGAGTAATTTCAGTCCTTAAAAGATTATAATTGTGTAATTTTCTCACAATTTTTAATTGAACAATTTTAATCTCTCAAATATCATAATTGTGGAATTTTAGTCTTTCTCATTAAAAATTTAATAATTTTAAAATTTTAATATATATATATATATAATGTTTTAAAATTATATAATTGTTTGTTTATTTAAATTAATGTATATTATTTTTTTTAATGTATCAAATGATATATATTTACTATTACTAAATAAATAAAATTTATATATTATTAGTATTTTAATATTACTGATAAATTAATATCAGTAATATTTTTACCCTTTTTATAAATAAACTAATAATTTGATAAATATAACTTAATATATATTAATATACTTTTACAAAAATATAAATATATAAGATCAGATATATATTTCTAATTAATATACTTATATTTTTGTAACAGTATATTAATATATAACAAGTTATATTTATCAAATTATTAGTTTATCTATAAATATATTAATAATATTATTGATATAATATCGAAAATTATAATATACGTTAATTTGAATAGATAAATAATTATTTAATTTTAAAACATTATATATATATATATATTAAAATTATTAATTTTTAATGGGAGAAACAAAAATCATACTATTATGATATTTGAGGGACTAAAATTGTTCAATTAAAAATTGAAGGACCAAAATCGCGCAATTGCAAATCTTTAAGGACTAAAATTATGCAATTAAAATCTTGGAGATCACAAAATTGCACAATTATAATACTTGAGGGATAAAAAATGCAATTAAACCAATATTCTTAATTAATTTTATTAAAAAATATAATAATTAATAAGATAAAAGGAATATCACTTTATAATTTTTTGCAACTTATTTAAGATTAAAGGAATAAAATGATAAAAATTAATAAGATAAACGTAATAAAATAAAATATAAAAAAAATATTAATATATTTATTTTATTGGATATAATAACATAATTAAAATATAATTAATAATATATATTTTATAAAATTATTAATATTTTATATATAAAAAAATAAAATAAAACCGGAACGGCCCGTTCTAAAACTGGAACGGGCCGTTCTGGTGCATTTTGGGTGTGTTAATTTTGCACTTGGAATGGGCCGTTCCGGATGCAAAATTAACACACCAAAAGTGCACCCAGAACAGCCCGTTCCGGTTGCAGAACGGGCCGTTCTGGGTCCAGGTGTTTTCAAAAAAAAATCTCATCTACGTGGATGCCACGTATGCATCTACGTGGCGTCCACGTGGCCAAAAGTTAACATCGTTAAAGCAATTTGGACGGAAAGTCCCACATTGAAATCAATTAATTAATTTAGGACTAAATTGAAACCAATTAATTAATTTGGGACCAAATTGAGACAAAAAATTAATGAGGAACTAAATTGAAACAAAAAAAGATTATAAGGGACCAAAATAGGGTTTTAACCTAAAAAAAAACATTATTTTTGTAATGATTTTTAGATCAGTTTCTCACGAAATTGTTTTATAAAGAGGTGAAAAACTGATATTTACAAGTTAAAAATAAAGTTTTTATACGATAATTTTTTTTAAAGTTAATCACCTATACACTACCAGTGTAAAGTTTTTTTACACTGGCAACCAATTATATTTTTTAATTATGCCATGTCACTATAAACACATTTACTTTTAACAGTGACATGACACAATTAAAATATATAATTGGTTACCAGTGTAAAAAAACTTTACACTAGCAGTGTATAGGTGATTAACTCTTTTTTTTATTATCTTTATTTATTTATTTTAATACAATAATATTTATAAATATTCATATAAATATTTATAATTAACCAAATAAATTTTTATTATTCTTAAGAATTACGATTTTAAGGATTTATGATTCTCAAAAGCTTATATAATTACTATAATGACAAATAAATTAAAGCCAGTTTAATAATAAATAATTGTACTCCATTAAGCTTATGATAACTTTTATCAAAAAGTAAAAAGAACCTATCATAACTTATTTGGGCCATTTGGTTCAAGAAAAATAGATGGGTTTTGGATGATGACCTATGCATGGACAAAAACCAGATTCTTGCCCAAGCTGCTAGAATTCGGAGACCAAACAAACCTCACCCACCAAGAAAAGTACTTTTTTATTTATTTATTAAGATTTGAGATAGAATTTAATTTTTTTTATTATTGATTCTGACTTTGTATGTGGTTGCATTTTATTCTAATTTATATTTTTATTAAAAAAATATATTATAAGGTTTTTATAAATGTCTATCTTAAATTTTGAACTCAATTTAAAAACTGCATTATAAAGTATTAAAGGTTGAATTATAATAATTGATTAAACATTATAAGAATAAAGTTCAATAGTTTTATAATTGTTTAATATACTCATCTATATATTTTACCAATGATTTCATAATTAAGGATCATAATTATATATATTATTTTTCAAAAATAATTATTTTTTTTTTTGATAAAGCTAAATCTATTATATCATCCAAATGCATTAATGTATACTTATTAAAATAACATAACATTTAATCTATTAAAATTTGAAAACAATAATTTAACAATGTAGTAGTGACATTCATAATCATCATAAGCGTGCTATGATTCAATCACTCTAGGGGGAAAATATCAAAGAAGCTGTGTGAGAGTGACAAATGTGCTAAAGTTATTCTAGTATCTGTCAACTCTACCTCATTAATGATTATACGAAATTATCTCAATAATATTTTTGAGTTTAATTCCTTACAGTTTTAATTTTTGGTCATCATCTAAATTTTTTTTAATATTAAAGTATGTGTATATTTTATAAATTGTTATTTTTTATTTTTTTTATCAATACGAGACTTATCTATATCTTAACACTTTATACAATATTTATTTATTTATTTTTGAATAGGAATCTTAATTTATATAATATGATATGTATATATATTATTACATTATGTCATTGAAATCAAAGTTCTTGAGATTTGCATTCCGTGGAAACTGGAAACTGCACAGCATAGAACAGAAAAGAAAATAACGACATTGGCTCTGGCCAACGCCATGACATAGACATTCCATCTTAACTCACACTATTTTAATATTTTAGACTTTCTGTTTCTTTCATTGGATTCAAAATTCATGGATCATGATTTCTTTTAATTAAATTATGTTATTTTCTTCCCTGTATTCAAATAATTGTTATTTTCAGTCAAACCATATTTAGCTTTGTTATTTTGGGACATAAAATAAGAAAATTAACATGTATTATTAAAATGATATTAATTTATTTTTCAGATAATCATTTGAGGATATATAACTGTATTAGTGTTTTTTTTCTTTCTATTTTGTACATTTCACAAGATTAAAGAGTAAAAAAAATATGTGGAAAATTTATTCATCATACAAAAATAAAATGTTTAACACTTAATTTTTAAATATTTTAATGCATTTAATATATACGTGAATATCTAAAACAATAATTTTTTATATTAAATTATGGAAAAATGTGTATGGATATTATGTGTAATAATCAATTTTGCATATAAATTAATCAATTGATAAATAAAAGTTATAGCTAAAAAATAAACTTAAAAGTTTGATCATCTATATAAAAAAAAAATTATCACCAAAAGTCATTTTTTATATTAAGATTATAGTCTTGAATTGTAATTTAAGTTTAAATATATTTTTAATCTATCAAATTAAAAATGAATTTATTTTTTTCTTCAATTTTAAAATTGATTTATTTATCCCGTACAATTTTAAAAATGCTCATTTTAGTTCATCAATACCACCAAAAGCAATTTTTTTAATATGATGTTTTCATCATTTATGAGAATAAAATTAGATTTTATGGACAAGTTTAATAATAAGTAAGTTTTGTTTAATAAATACATCAACAAAGTTTGAAGAGAAGGATTAAAATAAGATTTTTCAAAAAATTATAAGAACTAAAAAAATTACTTTAAATATAAGAGACCAAAATCAATTTCTCCTATCTAAATGCATCTTAGGCTTCAATTCAAGTATTGGAAGTTTATACCTTTTTAATTTTATTTTTGATTATCTCTCAAAAAATCTCATCAATAAAAATGATATATTTTATAAATAATTATTTTTCCTCATAATTCAATAATCTATGAACTTTATTTATATTCCAAAACAAACTTTCACATAGCATATGGTTGAAGAGATCAATATATCCCTTACTTAAGACACTTGAACTTTGAATATGGATTCAGAAAAATCCCCTGAATGCATTAACTTGTTTGCATGATGCTGCGGCTTTTAGATTCTGCCAAGTTTATGAATGGACCAGTGACCTTATTCTAATAATTGATCCCTTGCTTTCAGTAGATTTATATTTAACTGAAATTTATAACATTTCCAACCAAACGCAGCCTATGTTAATTGTTGTAGCTCTGTAAGGTAAAGCCATGAAGAAATGAGAATTTAACATTAATATCCCAACAACAGAAATAGGTTTATAATAAATTTCTTCAACAAAAAAGCATAGGGAATTCATGCAATGTCTTGTCTTTAGTAGGTAAAGTACAATATCGTATCAATTCCTTTTTTATTTATTTAAGAAGATGAAGTTTAAATGTGTTTTTTTTTAAGTATCTCAAATTGGATATTTAATTTTAGTTAAGCAAATTAATGCGGACGTTTTAGTCTTCATAAGTTAAAATAAAAAACTTATTTTAATCCCTCCACAACATCAAATGCATCACAAATAGTGATAAATCGGGTTAATTGTGCATGATTAGTTAGATTTAATGTGATAATTATTAATTATTAATCATATTAACAATGCTACTAATAAGTAGGCTTTGTGTAAAATATTTAAGAACAGATAATTTCTTTTACTATTCACTACATATACGAGCACAAAAATTAAAATATTTAAAAAATAAATAAATTAACTACTGAAAAATTAATTTTAAATTTAAGAGATTAAAATTTTTGAATGTGAGTTTGAGACCTAATTCAATCATATATAATCAACTTGTAAGATAAATATTGTCTTCTATTTATATATTTTTTGTTTATTATATTTTTAGTTGATGTGAGACTTGAATTTTTCCTAATACATCTCACACTTCAACATTATTGAATTTAGTACGTAGATAAATGGTGAGTAACTCCTTTTAATAATATAGATTAGGTAGGATTCGAATTTTTCCTAATACATCTCTTAATATCTAACACTATTGAGTTTGATATATGAGTCAATGATGGATGACCTTTTTAGGATAGATTTAGACAACTCTGGTACCATTTTAAAAAAATAGATTAAGAATTTAACTCAATCTTACATAATCAACTTGTAAGATGATTTTTTTTTTCTATTTATATACTCATTTTTATTATATTTCTAATGAGACTTAAACTTTTTTAAATATAAAATTAAATTTATATCCATATTTAATGAATTAAAAACATATTTAAAAAAAATATTAGGAAATTCATGCAATGTTTCTGTGAGAGCATTTTTTAAGTTATAAGTGGAACATTCACAAGAGAGTGGGCCATGCTACACCTGTCAAAGTCTAAGCCAGCTATAAGATCAGACTTTGAGGAATCCATTTTTGCCTTACATACTGCAGTCCTGAAAAGTCCAAATTCTTGCCTTTTACATTTCTGAATTTTTCACCTGATGTCAATGTTACACGCACACAGAGAAAAGTCACAAGTGAAAAACAAAAGGGTAACCTTAGTTTCTGATATAAAAAAAAAAAAAAAAAAAGGGTAGCCTTAATTTGAATGAAAATCTGATGGCTGCAAATGATTCTGCCGTTGCAGATTCTCACGAAATGAAACAGAGAATAAATCAAGCCATTGCAGTTGATCATAATCAATAACCATAAATCAATTAAACATTGAAGTCTTGAGTCTCATACTGAAACATAACTAATATACATATATTCCTACATATGTCAACAATCTTTTTTCTATACAGTGTAATTTAGAATAACAGCCAAAAAATATTTCAGACCCTCTGATCTATTGGGACTTGACATTTGATCTGATTATAATCCTTACCCTTTCCAATGAAAACGAAACCAAAATATTCTACAAGAAAAGGAATAGATAGAAGAAGAAAAAAAGTGGAAAAAATTGAACAAAATGGACTTAATTAGGAGGTGTTGAATCCACCACTGCGTTATGCCTCTTTGAAGGACCTGAAGGTGGCACTGGACCTTTGGGAAAGAAGTTGAAAACCATGCTTTGGTATGGAAAACTTGGTTTGTTGTGCTTTCCCTTGAGAAGTTCAACCTCTCTTCTTTCATTCAGCCTCATAGTTTGGCCCGTTCTTATTGCAACACAAGGACCAACAAGTAGCAAGTAAACAAAAAGGAGAACTAGAGACAAGGTTTTGCAAGGAAGATGCAAGGATTTAGAGAAATATCGAGAATTTGCCATGGAAGGAATAAGGCTTATGGATGGTTTGGTTGTGAAGAGGGGTTTGGCTTGGTTGCTATGAAGGGGGTAGGTTTGAGATGGGTTGTTGAGAGTTTTTTGAGGGAATTTTTAACTTAGTGGGAAGGGGTTTTATATATGTGTGTTTGCATGGGGAACATGGGAAAAAGTTAGGCAATTGGGGTTTTGAAGAGTGGGAAATTTGAACAAGAGAAGTGAGGTACACGCAAAAGAGGTAGAGACTATAACATTTTTGAATGTCAACGCAAGGTTGAGAAGAAAAAAAAATATAATGTTTATATAAGTGTATTTGGCGCCGGCTACGCTTGATATTGGACTTACAATACTTGGCTACATGGAAATTTCTTATATATTGGTCCATGAAAATGATTTTCGAGGAAAACACACCAAAGCGTGTCATTGTGAAGATTTGAAAACTTGGCACATGTTAGATCCTCAAGAGGACAACGAGGATGGTCACTATCACTACTCATACGTGAAGGGTTAAGTGTGTTTATGCAAATTATTAGCATTTATGAAAGTTAATTAGAACTAGAACAAATAACAAGAACGTGACTTGTTCAATTTGTTCTTATCCCACATTTTTATTAATTGTATATATTATTTTATTTTTTTATTTTTTTATTTATTTTTATAATTATAGTATTAGTATGAAATATCTATCATCAAAAATAGTGATTAATTTCTATCAAAAATGGTGAAAGCAGACAAGATAAATATTTTTTCTTTTTAACATACTTTATTCTATATCCAAAATTATTTTGAGCATTTTGGTTTAATAATGAGACAAGGTGGGTTTAAGTATATGAATTGTGCAAATGGGTCAAACTCATTTTCTTTTTTTAATTTGGACTAGTGGAGGAATCCTATATCGAGTTTCACACGGAGGAAAATTTGGGTTCAAGTACGGCAAGCATGGCTTTATAAAAGCTAAGGTGTGATGAAATTTAAGGAATGAGAGATGGAGTCTATAATTTGATGAATCCCACTAGTACATGAAAATGAATTGAATGGAAGAGAAATGGGTGTGATTTTGGGAGAAAGCCAAAAGTGTTGAAGCCTATCAACATTTGGAACATAATGGCTGCCAAAGCCTCCACTTTTGGCAAGAAGAAAAGGGCTTTTCATGAGTTAATGGCATTAATTATTGGCATTTATGTTGTGGGCGAAAACGAAAGAAGTGATGAGAGGGTCCTTTAACATTCCTCGAGTGTTGGATGTTGATGAACTTGCCAATTTGTGACAATAAGAGTTCTTGTTATGGCATCATTATTGGGGGTATTTATTTGGTGGAGAAATTAAATAAATAAGACTTGGTTTCATTATTTGTTCACCAGAACAACACCAATTATTTTTCTTGTGGGTATCTTGCGTGAGATGTTCTAATAAGCAAACAAATATTTGGGGTCCACTGCTCTTGTACATTTGTCTCTTATTGACACCAATGGATATATTTGGATTGGTAGATAGATAATGTATGTTAATTTACCAATCTTTCTTTTCAGGATTGCTAATCAATTGTTCCTTCACCCAACGTTTTTTATTCTATACAACTGCATCTTTTAAAGACCTTATCTCAACACAATAATCGTTTATTCATATTTTATATATATATATATATAGAAATTTTTCTTTAAATAATTAGTTAATCCTCAACTATATTAATTTTTTCTTAAGATAAATAAATATAAAATGTCACAAATCACAATCACAACTAACTTGTATTAGCACATTTTTTTTTAAATAATTATCTTCACGAGTTAAATAAATGTTGAGTAAAATAACAGAATAACATGAAGTTCATAACACTTTATAAAACATTTTGCTCGACAAAATAATGTTAAAGTAAATAATTTATTAAAAAAAGAAAAAATTAACTTGATGAGTCAATCCAACCAAAATATAATTATATATATCATTTCAATTTTAATAATTGTGAGAAGATGAACCAAAGTAGAAGAAGATTTTAATTATTATTTAATTCCCCTCAATTATTAAATCAGTTATACAATGAATATATATATATATATATATATATATATATATATATATATTAGATAACTATTCTAGTAACAAATCTATAACTACCTAATTATGGTTAATGACTAATAAATTTGTAATTATCTAATTATGGTTACAAAGATAAAAAAAATATTGATCTAAGAGGATTAATTCTCCTTAATACCTCTTCGCAAGTTCGGTTGTATATATCAATGAGACACAACTTGGAGGCATTTTCTGTAAAACTCCGTGGATACAAAGCTTTGGTGAAGGCATCTGCTAGTTGAGATTTGGATGACACATGAAACAAGTTGAATCTTTAATCTTGTGAGATGACAATCCACTTTGATATGCTTTGTTCGTTCATGAAAAGTGGGATTTTTTGCTATATAAATTGCAGACTGACTATCATAGAAAATAGAAAATGGAGTAAGAATGTTGATAGATAAGTCATGACACAAAAATTGCAACCATTAAAGCTCATAAGTAATAGAGGCCAAGGCTCTATACTCAACCTCAAAAGAGGATCTAGAAACAATGGACTATTTCTTAGATTTCCAAGAGATTAAGGCTGAACCATAAAAGATACAAAAACCAATAACAGAGCGTCTAGTATTGAGACAAGAAGCCTAGTCAGAATCAAAAAAGGCTTGAATACGGTGCTCAATTTGAGAAGGATAAAATAGACCAAGTGCTGGAGAAGACTTCAAATACCTTAGAATGCGAAGAGCAGCTTGGAAGTGAGTGGCCCTTGGAGAGTCAACAAACTAACTTAGTTTTTGGACAACAAAACTAATATCAGGTCTAATATTTGTTAAGTAAATAAGGCGACCAATAAGACTTCAAAAAGTAGTAGGATCATCCAAAGGAAGACCTTCAAAAGCATAAAGCTTAACAGAAGCATCAATAGGAGTGCTCATAGGTTTGCAATTTGTTAAACCATGTTCAGAGAGAAGCTCCAAATAGTATTTTCGTTGATTAAGGATAGAACCAAATTGAGATCGAGCAATTTCAGGATCTAAAAATAATTTGAGAGGACCGAGATCCTTGATCTGAAACTAAGCATGCAAATGTGCTTTAACAGCGAAAATTTTAGCCATAACATTACCAGTTAATACCACATCATCAACATAAAGCATAAGAGTTGTGATAGAAAAATGAGACTTTTTGATAAAAAGGGAGTGATCTGCAGAACTATGAACGAAGAGAAATAAGAGCCTCAGTTAATTTTTGGTTCCACTATCTACTTGCTTGTTTAAGGCCGTAGGGAGATTTGTGTACCTTGCAAACAAGGCATTGATGAGAGAGCTCGAAACCTGGTGGAGGCTTCATATATACTTCCTCAAAGAGATCTCCATGCAAAAAGGCATTGTCAACATCTAATTGGTGAAGAAACTAATTATGAGAATTTGTTAAAGAGAGTAGAAACTGAACAGTAGTGAGCTTGATCACAAGAGAAAAGGTCTCAAAATAGTCCACCCCTTCTATTTGAGTGAATCCCTTAGTCACTAACCTAGCCTTATAACATTCAACACTACCACCAACCTTATATTTGACACGATAAACCCATTTACAACCCATAGGGCACTTTCCCTCAGGAAGTCTAACTAGTGACCAAGTTTGATTCTTCTCCAAAGCTTGAAGTTCTACTTCCATGGATTTTCTCCAACACTCCTCTGAGTTGGCTTCCTTAAAAGAAGTAGGCTCATGTTGTGTAGAAATAGAAAGACAAAAAGAATTGTGAGAAGGAGAACAATTATTATAAGCAACAAAAGAAGAGAGAGGATACAAACAATTAGATGCAGTCAAAGAAGAAGCAAGATTTTCACTAATATTCTTGTAAATTCCTTGGGGGTTTTCTAATTCTGGTTGAGGCCCTAGTTTAAGGGATAATGACTTGACTTGCATCATTAGTTGTGTTTGAAGAGGGTAATTCAAGCGTAGATAAAGTAGCAGTTGGAATAGGACAAGTATTTATAAGAGAAAAAAGAGGTCCATTTGTAGAAATAGTGGTCTTAGAAAAAGGTAAAGGTGTGTCAAGTGGTATGGAAGGGGACCCATGTGAAAAAGTAGTTGTTAGAAAAGGATAAAAAAAAAAAACATAGTGGGATCATTATCTTTGTCAACATCTGGTAAAAGACAATCAGAGGCTGGCATAGAAGGAACATGTGTAGAATAAGAAAATATCTTTGCATAAAATTGCACATCTCTAGATATCAAAAAAGATTTATTATGTAAATTGAAAAGAAAAAAAACCTTTAGTACCATTTTTGTAACCTAGAAAAATGCATTTAGATGCACGACAATCAAGCTTGGTTCTCCCGGAAGATAAAGTGGTTGCAAAAGCCAAGCAACCAAAGACCTTAAGCTTAGTGAGGCAAGTTTACAATTATAAATTATCTCAAAGGGTGATTTTTGAGATAATAAAGGAGTTGGCAACCGATTAATAATGTGAATAGCTTGTTGAACAAAAAAACGCATGACATACATTTAGAATGTGTTAATGCTTACGTTCAACAATTCCATTTTGTTGTGGTCATTAAACACATCAAGTTTCGTGTAAAATACCTTTAGTTTGAAAAAATCATGAAGATAAAATTCTTTGCCATTGTCAGAACGCAACCGTTTCAAATGAACATCAATCTGGTTTTCAATGAGAGTAATAAAAGAAGGAACTATGGCTTTTACTTCAAATTTAATTTTATTAAATGAGTCCAAGTGAAGCGGCTGTAATCATCAACAACAGTTAAAAAATATTTGTGTCCTTGAAAAGAACTAACATTTAAGGGACTTTAGATATCAACAGGTATTAGTTCAAAAAATCTAGAAGATGTAGTACAATTGTTTGGAAAGGACAAATTCTTTTGTTTAGAGTAATGACAAACATCACAAACTTCAAATTTATGAAAAAGAATTGTAGAATATTGAGAACAGATTTGTTGCATTACTTTGTTAGGAACGTGACCAAGCTTGGAATGCCACAACATAGAATCATTCAAAGTAGTATTATCAACAACATTGTTGTACAATATCATGCATAGTGTTATTAACAGTGGAAAAACATTGATTGAAAAAAGGATGGATATCAACTAAAGTAGATGCAATCAAGTCATGCTCAACAAAGTCCAAAAGATAGGAGAGGCCTTGCTTCTTCTTAGCTACATCAATCTTCTTCAAGGTGGATTTCTACACAATGTGACAATTGGTGTCGCAAAAGCGTATCAGACAATCAGAAGAAGTAAGAATGGGAATAGAAATCAAATGCATTGCAAAATGAGGTACATAAAATGTATTAGGAAAAACCAAATCACCTAATCTAACAATACCAAAGACTTTTGCTAAAACAGTGGTGTTATTAGGAAGAGAAATAGGGATAAGCTCAATAGGATCAAGAGAATCAAACAAATGTTGAGAAGGACAGATGTGGTCAGTAGCACCACTATAGCGCATCCATAAAGAAGAAGAAAAAAGTTTACCTAGGAGGAATTTTTAGGATTTTGTTGAACATGATTCATAGAGTGAGGAACATCCTTATTGTGTTGAATGAGAGCCAAAAAAATATGATATTTCTAAAGTTAGCGGAAAAACACATAGAAGGGGGGGTTGAATATGTATGTGTAAGTGAACAAAGGAGTTTTAAAACATTTCGCAATAAAGCTCTCTTTCGTCTAGTAAAGATATCATCAGTGAATGCTTGAACAAAAACATTTTGCGTCTGGAAATTTCATCGTCTGCTAAGAGAAAAATACTTCATAAACAAAAATTGTTCTTTTAGAATAATCAATTGAGCAATTATAGTTTTCGTCTGAAGATAGCTTTGATAGACGATAATTATTGGACGAAGTTTTCAGTGAATTAGATTAATCAAATAAATTGCATTTGAAACATTAAGACGTAGAACAAGTATTTTTATATTATTTCACTCAAATTGAGCTACATCCAGTCTCCTTCAACTACAGGGTTCCACTACATATGAAGTTTAAGAACATTTGAGTATTGTCGTCCACTCCTGGACCTGAGTATTCTTGACCACTTCTAGCCCGTCGGCTTCACTCACCAATGCTAGTATTCTTAAACCACTTCTAGTTCTCCAAGTATTCTCGACGACTCCTGACCCACCAGCTTCACTCACCAGCACTACTATTCTTAAACCATTTCTGGTTCTCCAAGTATTCTTGACCACTCCTGGCCCGCCAGCTTCACTCACCAGCGCTAGTATTCTTAAACCACTTCTGGTTCTCCAAGTATTCTTGACCACTCCTAGCCCGCTAGCTTCACTCACCAGCACTAGTATTCTTAAACCACTTCTAGTTCTCCAAGTATTCTCGACCACTCCTGGCTCGTCGAATTCACTCACCAACGCTAGTATTTTCTTATCAGCCACTTCTGGCTAGCAGTGAGTATTCTTTGACAAGCCCCTCCAGGCTTCACAAGTATTCTTTTCCTAGCCTCTTCAGGCTTTACAACTAATAGATGTGTAGTCGGGTTCGAGTGTTTTGGGTTACTCTCATAGAGAGGATACATATATGATCTACACTCACTAAGGTTTTGCCTTCTAAGATGTATACATTTAGAATTCCTTAGTTTATAGAGAGAATTACACTAAGGTACATTTGGACTTTATTTGCTCTGTCTCTGATTTTGTTACTTCATGGGCTGAATATAGCTATTCTTCATGCTTGCACTATTTCGGACCAAACAGCCAACTCTTTAAGGTTTGATGTTGAGGCTTATATAGTCTTGTGAAATCTGCCCGTTGCAATTGTCCGTTGAAGCACATATAGTCGTTTACGACCAGTTTGATCTTCTCATTTAATGCTCAAATTCTTGCATTAAATATTGTTTCCTGTTTATAGACAATGCGTGAAGTTTCCTTGCTCTGTTAGTAGTTGTGTCTGAATATAGCAAAGTCCTAGGAAACTTTTGTCCTTTTTTGATCCTATAGCTGTGGAACTTTTGTCATTGCTTGAAAAAATGATGTACTTTTTCTGACATATGCATGATTTTAGCGTTTGAGCATGGTCTTTTTCTTTTTTTCTTATCTTCTAATAATTCAAATGACTTCGTGTATTCTTCTGTGAGTGTAGAAAATATTCAAATTGTCTTTTGAAGCTTGATTTCTCAGGTGATTGCGTGTCATTCTTCGTCCGCGTCTGGTAGTCGACATTTAGTTTAATACTTCGACCTTTGTCTGATCATCAGCGTTTTGACTTTTCCATTCGTCTTGGTGGACCTTGTATATGGTCAGACTTCTCATTTCTTCTGGAGTTTCTTCTTGGTCATTTGACCATCTTCCGTCTGAGTCTTTATGTGCTGCCTTAGATTGTGCTTGGCATGGTCTTGTTCCTGATTTGACTTGTTGAGTGCTTATGTTGGCCTTTCATTTTGTATCGTCTGATGCTTATGCCTCTTCGTCATTTCACCTGTTCTTATGTCTTTCTGAAACACTAACTCACTTGTTAGAGATAACAACATATATTATATTTTTCTCACTCAATCTTTTTAGGAAACTCTTTGTTTGACTTAACAATTTCTCCTTTGAAATAGTAAACTAAGTTTAATTAGAACTTCCTTCTAGAATAATAGATCGAGAGGTTATGTCTGAATCTGTTGTAGTCAAATTGGCAGAAGCCTTTGAAGTGGAGTTGTCTTTGCCTTTGTTTCTGTACCCAATAGGATATCCATAAATTTTGAAACAAGAATCAATTGTGTGATTAGTCTTCTTGCATTTTGCACAAAAGAAATTGCCCCTGCCATTGCCTCTACAAAAACGACCTCCACCACAATTATTTGAAGAACCACCACACTCAAAGGATGAAGGTTTCGTGGAAGCATCAGTTAATGTAATAAATGTTGTAGAGTCAGTAAGAGGGGAGAGCAGTGAAGTGCCACCAATTTCGCATTCATGCTATTGAATTAAAGAAAAAGTCTTGGTAATGGAGGGCATATGATCCATCATTAAGGTGTTGGACTGAACCTGAGAGTACTCCTCGTTGAGACCACGCAAAAATTTAATCACACAATCATCTTCACGTTCCTTTTTGATTTTCAACAAGATACCACAAGAACATGGATTATCACAAGAACATACCAAGACAGAGCGATACTACTCGAGTTGCTTCCAAAGAGTCTTCAAATGATTATAATACTAAGAAACGGTGGAATCACCTTGTTTACACTTGTGAATGGAAGCTTGAAAGTCAGAGATACGAAACTTATCGCCATGAGAGAATCACTCACATAGGTTCTTCCCATTCTCCGCTGCAGTATCCATGTAAAGGATGCATTGGGCAATAGATGGCGTCATAGATCGAATAAGCCAAGACATGATGGTTTTGTTGCAGCACCGCCATATATTGTGAAGATGATCGAAAACCAAAAGAGAAGGAAGCGAACCATCGATGAATTGCTCCTTGTTCTTCGATTCAATGCGATAAGCATATTTTGCGTCCAAGCATGAAAATTATGCTTTGTCAAAAAAGGCGTAACAAGAATGAGAGAGGGATTCTCATTAGAATGAAGAAACAAAGGATTTGATGGATTCACAAGATGATCGGCAAATACATATGGAGTTGAATTGGAATTTGAGGTTGCCATGGTTGAATCGAAGTCAAGAAACATAGTAAATTTTTGAAATGGAGTCTTTGAAAACCTAGGATTCTTTAACAAATTTCTCACTACACCATGTGAGAAGATGAACCCAAGTAGAAGAAGATTTTGATTATTATTTAATTCCCCTCAACTATTAAATCAGTTATACAATGAGTATATATATTTACAAATAGTAGATAACTATTCTAGTAACAAATTTGTAATAACCTAATTATGGTTAATGACTAACAAATTTGTAATTATCTAATTATGGTTACGAAGATCAAAACTATTGATCCAAGAGGATCAATTCTCCCTAATAATAATTTAATATCATAATTTAAATTATTTATTATAAATTTTAAATATAATTATAGATTTTAAATATTTATTTATTATACATTTATTTATAATATAACTTATATATTTAAAAATATTTTATCTATAATAATTTTTAATTATAACATGATTTATAAATTTAAAACACTTATTTATTTTGAACTATAGTTATAATTATACATAAATTAATATTTACTGTGTGCATTGTGTAATGTACAAACTACAAACTAAAATACATGTGTAATGTTGCATATACAATATCTAGTCTTGGACTAAGGGTTTGGATTATGTATTGATAGGAAACTACTAAATATGGAGTTATTTGTGTCATTTGGTTATAGTTTGCTTTGTAGTAAGTAAAACATGTAACATTCTACGTTTTTTAAAATTAATAAAAGAGTTTTAATTAATTAATTAATTAATTTTATAAAAATTAATTTTTTAATTATATAAGGTAAATAAAAATTAAAATAGATAAAAGGTTAAAAAAATTATCCTCATATTAAAAAAAACCTAAAATTGTTTTGACACAAGATATTCATATTTGATATATAAAAATATATTTCAAAATAATTTTTTAAGAAAACTATCAATAACTTAAAATAATCTTATATTATAATATAAATTATTAATTATAAATTATATTTGTATAAAATAAAAATTTATTAAATACACAAATTAAAATACTAGTTTTCTATATACATAAATTAGAGTATAATTATATTGAACAAGAACATTTTTGGGACTATTTCTCAAGAAAAGATTTTTCAACTATTTTTCTTCAATGAAAACGTTTTTAAGATTTCTTTTCCTAACTTTGTATCCCTTTTAATATATAACTAGCAGGAAAAAGGCATTCCGTGCCTATATTGTATTAAAAAATAAATAAAAAAATGAGAAATTACTTATAAAAAGGTAATTATTAAAAAATAAATAAAGGATAAAATGGTCCATATAAAAATAAAAATTAAAAATAATTATTGAAAGTGAAATTCCTTTATATATTAGTATAAATTCATTAGTTTCAAGATTTTAAATTTGATTAAAAATATTTTTTCTAATTTTTTAAAATAAAAGAGTATAATGGTCCAAAAAAGTGGAGACCAAGGTGGTTACCAAAACGTGTATCCCCTTTATATATTAGTATAGATTTTATTTATAAATATATTTCAAATTAGAAAAAAGATCTATATTTAAAATAAATTTGTATCGTAATATAAATTATTTATTATAAATTGAAAATATAATTTATAAAAATATTTAATTATTACAAATTTTAATTACGTTCCAGTTTATATATTTATCATATAAAATAAAAAGTTATCTTATGTATTATAAATATTAAAATACTAGTTGTCAATAATTAAAAAATACCCTTATATTATAATATAAATTATCTGTCACAAATACAAAATATAATTTAAATGTGTAAAAAATATTTATTTATTATAAATATTAATTATATAAAACTAAGTATTTACTTTGTGCTTGGTCAAATTAAAATATTATAGTTTATATATAACACACAAGCTAACTTTTTAAATCTACAAATGTTAGTTTTTGCTCTAGTGCAAAATCATCCTGTAGAGACACGTACGGCCCAAGTTTTCAATGGTTTTTTAAATCTTAATGGGCAAGCAACCCCAATTTCAACTTTTGTATATCATTTTCAAGAACTAGTAGTAATACTAACATTAACTTACAAAACATTTGTATTCATATTACTAAGAATTAGGTAACTGTCTACATTTGCGGGACCTGAAATTTCATTTGGGATGCCCCCAAGATTCATATTTCTTTCCTTTTAAAAGAGGGTCAAATTATCAAATAAAAGTCTTCAAATTTTAAAATATTTTTTCAATGAAAAATGGATGGGGCTGCGATCTTGCAAAACAATCGAACTAATTTTTCTCTTTGGTCGTTTGTATAATTTGATTTTTTTTTTCCTTTGAAAACGAAGACAGGTAGGGTCAGTGTTGAGCAATTAATATTATTAAAAGTAAAAAGTGTGCAACGAATTAATTGAGTGTAGATTCATATAGCATATTGTAATACATGTGAGTATGAAGGAAATAGATGAAAAGGGTCAACGTCATACATGACACATACACTTTGAACCAAATGGATGCGTGTGGCGACAGTTTAGTGGGTTGTTATGCAATTCAAAAGAAAGAAAAAGGAAAAAGGAAAAAAAACAAAGATATTTTATGTGTCAAATGTCAACGTGGTATGCATAATATGAACTATGAGATTTAGTTCGATATCCCAAAGGGGAAGAAATGCTCATAGAAATTAATTAACAAATAAGAATTACATCACCTAGTGAGAAACACCAAAAGCAGGTAAACGTAAACATTAAACTATGCGGATATTGTGGAAATTGGGTCGTTGAATTGAATAATGGTGTCAACTCATTTGGTGAGTCTTGCTAGGCTTAATAAATGGTGATTTGGGTACAAAATTCTGTTTACTATTTTGTGCTTTGATGGGTCAATTGGAAAGTGAAGATTATGGAGCAAATATTCCTTGTGATACAAATGCACACACTGTGGACTCTCATATGCAAGCATTTTATGTGTTCAAAGAAAGGAATTGAGACCAATTCTTGTTATGGGGCATGTGGAAGATATGTTCATGTAATATATATGTCCATTTCACTATATAGGCATGTGCGTAACATCTTTTGGGGGCTTATATTTAAGATTGTTTTGTCAATGAATCATTTTGGAGATACATATGATGTGGTCAAGAAGTGAGATCAATCCGTAGCTATTATCTGTAACGTGGGATAAATGATCAGCATGCCATGCCATGCCGTGCTATTTCCTCTCTGCCAGATTCTAAAAAGTTGGGTAGGGTGGAAAATAGTCACATTAGGGGGAGTTCTACTAAGGGGTTTTCAAACCGTTATATGTACTAGTTTTGATAGGTACTTTTTATGGATCAAATCCAATAATTGGCACACAGGAATACTATGTATGGGGGTGTAGTTTTCTTGAAACTAAAATTACTTGATTTTCCTTTTTTTTTTTAATGTATTTTGATTATTGGGGATGACGCATTACACATGTATATTATTTTAGAAAAAAAACTAATAATAAAATGAGTATCTATGCAAAATATACATTTAAAATTAGTTGCTTTTACATTTAAAATTGATAATTTTTCTGATTTTGATTTAATTGATTTAGTAGGTATAAACGTTTCAAATTGAGTGAGAATCAATTTTAAAAGTGAATTTTTAGGATTGGTTATTCATAACCGATTTTAAAAGTTTTATGTCATTCTAATACAAACTCGGCCCCTCTCCCTCTTTTGTCCATTCCCTCTCAACATAATTGGCTGCCTTATGTAGCTTTGAGTCCTCAACCTCCACCAAAACACGATTTATCCAACCTCAACTTCCTTTGCAACCCCTACCTCCAAAACAATTATCTTTTCGGTGAACTCTTTATCGCGTTAACTCGCCGCACTCACTTAACTTGTCTCTAACTCCCTTCTAGTAGCTTCTTTGACAATACATACAAATGTACATACTTTACATATATACAAAGGAATAACTTCGTCTTGTAAACGAGAAGGTGAGAGAGAAACTTGAGAAAGAGGCCATGAATAGGAAGCATAACTTGGGTGTGCAATGGTGAACAAGAGGTTGGCGGTAAGCACTTTGTCAGTTAGTCAACGACAGTTACAAATGAAGTAGAGGGATAAGTGCGAGAGAAGAGGCGAGAGGGGGAAGCACATCACAAGAGCAACACAATATTGAATTAAAATGAAAATTGCTTATTTAAATAAAATTTATATCATGGACTTGATGTTTATTTAATTGGGTTTATATTATAAATAAAAGGTTTTAATAATTAAATTAAAAGCATAAAGGTAGTGCATTAGAGAGGAGTCTTAGGTTGGACTCTTGAATTCAATCCAAAAATTTATTAAAAATAAAAAGAAAAAGGGTGGGGAAGGGGTTAGGTCTTGTTAAGCTTTTGTTCTGAACCCTAAGTGTGTTTGTAGAAGAAACCCCATAAGTAAACATTGGAAAACACATGGAGTAGCGATGATGGAAGAGCATGTTAATACCTTAAAAGTCATCACTTGAAGTAAGGAAGAGTATGGATGTCTCTTTCATGGACACATATGAGGGGGTATGAGTAGTTAGATTGCCCTTAAGCCTTTTAGGTTATTGATTGGAATTTGTTTATGCATGTGATAATGTCATTGTTTAGATGTTATTGTATGATGACTATATTTGTAATTTTGTGGCAAAAGACATTGAATTGTTTGAGGGTTAGGGTTGTGCAAATTGGAATTTTTTATTGGAATGGATGAATTGGAGTGTTGTGATGATTTCATGTTGTTCTATGAGTGTTATATAATTGATTTTCCAATTGATTTGAGTAAAGGAATGTTTACATGAATTTTGATGGGTTTTAAAGACTTGAAATCGTGAGATTTGCTATTTTGCAAAGTGTAGGATCTGCAATAACATTGGATAGTGTTTAAGGCGTCAGGCACAATGAATGTAGTTTTTGTGCTATGTGACACCCTCTACCCAACATAATTATATAATAATTAAAAGAAAAAAATTGTGGAACTAAAACAACAATTCCAATAACATGAGAGTAGAGAATTCACATTCACCAACTTAAAACATGATCAAATGCGAAAAAATGAAACATGAGTCCTTCCAAAATAAAATACAATAATGAACTCCTAATTACGCCTAGCTATGCCCCGATGTCACATATCCTATCAGAGCATGCCCAACTGAAGCCTAAGCCTCATCACCAACATCCTCATGTTGATCATCACCTGCAACACAATTTTAAACACATACAAAGGACAATAAGGGAGTGAGAAACATCTCACTCGGTTCCAAGTGTATAAATAACGATTAGGCAACACACACAAATCATACAAGCACAATCATAGCTACACATTATTTAAGTACAAATTCCAATTATACATACAACAGTAACACATGCACAGTCATTTATCATGCAATGATCTCATGGACTCGACTCATAAATGCATGTGGCGCAAGTCACGTGTCTCATAATCAAATTTCTCATCATTTCATCACTAGTGACCCAAGGTACACCTTGTTAGCTTGTTACATCATCGGTGACACTAAGGTACACCTTGTTAGCTTGTTACATCATCGGTGACACTAAGGTACACCTTGTTAGCTTGTTACATCACCAGTGATCCTAAGGTACATCTTGTTAGCTTGTTACATCACCGGTGACCCTAAGGTACACCTTGTTAGCTTGTTACATCACCAGTGACCCTAAGGTACACCTTGTTAGCTTGTTACATCATCAGTGACCCTAAGGTACACCTTGTTAGCTTGTTACATCACTAGTGACCGTAAGGTACACCTTGTTAGCTTGTAAATGCACATGATGCATGTCACACATTCATGATTTCATTAACTCAACACTTCACTTATCACGTCTCATGACATCTCGTGTCTCATTATTTCACAATATCATATCACAGATCATATGTTCACCTTTCACATTCTCGCATCACATTCACATAGTCTCATACAAGAAACTTATCGTAGTCATATACGTCAAAATAGTACATAAATCATACCAAGTAATTATCCAAAACATGAAGCCATCGTCAATTTTACATATATTTCCTCAAAATCATCCAAAGATCATATTCCTAATTTTACCTCATAGGGTTTCCCACAAGAACCCACAGAGCACTCTAATTCATATCAAAACTTGCCTATTTTCAAAATTAATCACATATTCATACATTTTATTCAACAAGAAACACAACAGAAGAATCAGAAAGAAAAACAGAAAACCTTCAAATTTTGCCTGTTTCTCATAAGGTTCTCTCAGGAACCCACAGAGCATAGCAAAATTGATCATATTTTTAAATTAAACACATCTTTACACTAAACATCATACAAGGAACACAACGAGACATTCAGAAAGTAAAATAGAAAATATTCATATTTTTCATGTTCCTAGAGGCATACATCAGGCAAGGGATTAGGGTCCAATCTTACTACCCAACAATTATTCCCATACCCCCGAGCAAGGTTTCTCACTCCCCCCTTACCTGGATAAGCAGAAGTCGAAGCTAGAGCGAAATCTGGTTGATCTCCTTCTCTTGGTTCTCCTTGGTCTTCAGAGAGTGTGTTTAGAAACACTGTTAGAGTGCTCTATTTATATATTTCAGGAGTGGCCAAAATGACCCGTTTCGTATCTGGAACGGCCCGTTCTGGATCCTTTCAGCATGTGTAAACTTGGCATCTGGAACGACCCGTTCTAAAACCAGAGCGGCCCGTTCTCAGGTTGCGTTTTAACACACAACGGCCATATTTGGAATGACCCGTTCCCAACTAGGATTATAGGCCATTTTGGTGGTTTGGAACAACCCATTCCAATTTGAAAACGGCCCGTTCTAGGCTACCAAAATTAGGTCTTTTTAGTAGTTTGGAACGGCCCATTCCAATTTGGGAACGGCCCGTTTTGGGCTACTAAATCACCTCAATAAATCTTATGAAAATTACTAAATTACCCTTCATAAAAATTATGAAGACTAGGGTGTTACAATTCTCCCTCCTTTTAGAAATTTTGTCCTCGAAATTTACCGAACACCTGAACAGATGAACTTCATGGATCTTGCTCTCTACTACCAAATAACACTTTCCTAAATATTTCTCATCACGTTTTCGCTATGCCACTCTGATGTAGAAACTATACTAGTAGAAAATCACATGTAGGCTCACTACCTCACTAATGGACAACTCTATCAATCTCTCTAAGGAATATCTTTTGTCAATAAGGGGAAGACAAGAAAACTTGGTGAGTCTATCTTAGACTTCTAGCATACGACACACGAGTACACAAATTCCTCTACTCCTCTCTTCATCTTAAGCCACCACGCTTCCACTGCGCCACTATGATACATCTTAGTAGTTCCTAAATGAATGTTAAGAGTACTCTTTTGTCTTTTCCCTAAGATCACCTTCTTTAATTCGAGATTACTAGGTACATAGATTCTATCATTGAATCCCAAAACACCATCAACTTCCACTCGTAAAGGGCTATCTATACCCCTACCAATCTTCTCCACTTGGTTCACTAAGAAAGGATCTAACTCCTGAGGTTCTGTAATCTCATCCATTAATCTATTAGTCCTTTCCAACATTCTCAATCCAATGCTTTTTAGGGTAATCTCACACACCAAGCTTAAGTCTCTAAACTCTTAAATTAAATCTAACCTTTAAATCATAAAAATGATAGATGAATGATCATCCTACTCAAGGCATTTGCTACAATAATAGCTTTACTTCTATGACCCTCTCCAAAGATCAAACACCTAACCATACTCGGTTTCAAAGTCGTACTACTCCATCTATACTTAAGGCAAAATCTTATCCATCACCTTATCCTATAGTCTCATATCTTGTCACTAAAATGAATCAATTAATTATGCTTCTCCAATATCCTTCAAAAATCCACTCGTTACTCGAGTCATACCTAGTTCCACATTACTAGGAACAATCTCACAAGTCAAACTTAAATCCCTAATTTGAGCCCAAAGATTCATCTCTCTAATGGGAGGATAAATATAAATGTTTCCAACTCAAAACATCAGTCACTACATTGGCTTTGCCCAAATAACAGAATCATATAGGTAGTGTCTCCAAATCTTAGTATAAATATTACAACTGCTAACTTAGAGTCATGGGTAAGGTAATTCCTCTAATAAATTTTCAATTGCCTAGAAACATAAGCTACTACACTTCCTTCTTGCATCAACACTCCACCCAAACCCATCTTAGAAGCATCGCTATGTACCACAAAGGACTTATTAAAATCCGTTAATATTAACACTAGTCAATCTTTCCTTAAGAGTTTGGAAACTACTATCACACTATCCCACATAAAGGCAACTCTCTCTTTTCCTGGTCAATCTAGTCAAAGGTAATGTTATCTTAGAAATTTCCTCAATAATTCTCCTATAATAATAAGCTAAGCTAATCTAAGAAAACTCTTAACCTCACTAATTGACTTAAATATCTCCCACTTAATCACAACTTCTACCATAAATAGATCTACATTATACCTCCACTAAAATTTAAAAGACCTAGAAAACTCACTTCATACAACCAAAAATCATACTTAACATAAAATTGTCTTGGATATATCGTCACCCTCAACTCCAATATGGTGATATCACATCATAAGGTCATCTCACTAAACACACAAACATATACTAATTAATCCATAAGGTCATCTATCCTCGTATCAACATACACGCATATCAAATCATATTAGAATACCTACTTTAAACATTTGATATATGATGGAGGAAGCCCATGGGCCAAGGGCCCAACTACTAGGGCTATGGCAAGAAGGATGCATGAAGAGTGGGCCCAACCCCAAGAAAGGCCCATCACTTTATTTTGTTGGGCTTTGTCTCAAGCCCATTAGATTAGGGTTAGTATAGGATTGGGCCTTGGTGCCTTGTATTCCTTTTTTTGGGCCTTGTATTTTCGGCCACTTAGATTAGGATTTTCATTTGAAGGTCATTTGAAATTAGGGTTAATTAAGGTTGCATGTGAATTGTCATTAGAATGTAATTAGCTTTGCATTTGATATGCATTTCGGCCATGTGCACACATGCACATGGTGTGACCGAAATGCAACTCAAATGGAAGGCAAATCACATTCCAAATGAGGTGCACATGGGAGGTTCCGGGTTTGGCTCCCAAAATTTGAATTTTGAATTCAAATTTTGGGCGCCTAAGGTTAAGTAACCATACCATGGTTTCACTTAACCTTAGGCTAACCCATGGTTCACTTTGACCTAATTTTCCCTATATATTCTATATGACCGAGACTTGTAGCTACTTTGGATTATATTGATGAGATTTTCTATCTTGAAATCCATCCCTCCGAAGTCACCTTGGTTCCCTACTCTACCCTCCTTGAGTGCTTCTCTTTGTAGAGCTAGGTCACCATTCTTCTTTGGACTTAGCTTGTGTGCAAGCTTAGGTCACCTTGAGTCTTCGTGGACCTCCATCCTTGAAGCTTCTTCCGAGGACATCCGTGAAGACTAGAAGCATCCATGTGCATTCCAAGTGGAAGCACATCAAGTGGTATCAAGAGCATTCGGTTCTTCAAGAGATAAGTCATTTCCTTGTCTTTTGAAGTTGTGATCCGTGGTTAATTCTCATCTTGTGTTCATCTTGTTTTTGAGTCTTTGTCACTTAGAGTTTACTCTTTCCTAGATCTAATTTTTGTCTTAAAATTTGATGGATCTAGTATCATGTGCTTGAATGATTCATTTATGCTTTATGACTATATGCTTCCATGAATCATGCTCCATTCTCTTTTGCCTATTAGGAAAATTCTGCCTATGATCTTTTTGTTTTCTTTGAGTCATAATTGAAATTTTATTCGGTCATTGCTTGTTTGAGTCCATTTTATTTTGAATCTATGTCTAGTAGTCATGTGTAGTTCTTTTTGTGTTTATCATTCCTAGCTATGCTTGTTGATCCGATTTGATTTTCTTTTAATTGCATCTTAAAAGTATTTTTTTGGATTTGGACGAGATCCATAGCCTTTGGTATATGCTCATAATTTTTGTTTTGTGTGAGTTCATGAACTACTATTAGATCATTAGTAGTTTTCTTAAAAAAATTAGGTTTCCAAAATTTGAAAATGTCTTAAAAAAATTCTTCAATCCGTGAGTGTTTTGATCTTTGTTGCTTAAAGGAGTGCTGGAAATTGTGTTTGTAATTCAAATTTGAATTTGAATTGTGGAGCCTAAAACCGTGCATGTGCCTTCTAAATTCACAAGCATTAAAAGCATGACTCATTTGACTTGAATTTGAACCTTATTTGCTTGTCATTTGGCACTTCATTTTTGAATCCGGTTTTTTTTTTGTGTTCCTAAGGTGACCGAGACTTATATGAGACATAAAACTTTATAGTAAAAGGCAATTCCTAAAGATTAGAAAAAATTAGAAGAAAGATCAAAAGAAATTCAAAACAAAAGTGATTAAAAAAAAAGTGCTAAACCTGAATTTGAAAAGAAAAAGCCAATTAAGGAGTTTGAATTTTCATTTGTTCTTCTCGGTTTGAATTTGTTCTTGACTCATACTATTTTCAGCTCACTTATCTTTGAGTGTTTTGGTTTTGTGCATCCATTCTAGAACTAATCCTAGGTTAAATCCTTCTTGTTCTAGTCATCTACATGTTTGTGTCATCTAAACTTGTCATCTCCTAATCTACTCTTGTCTTCCCTACTTCTTCAATACTTTTTGCTGCTCTTATACTTGATTAAACTCAAAGTTTGGCCTAAGTTTGACCTAGCCTATCTTCCTAGAAGCTAGTTCTACAAGGGTCATCAAAAGAAGCCTAAGGAAAGGAGGAGGAAAGGACATAGGTGGCTCTCGGATTTGGCTACTTCAAACACAAACACCATAAACACTCTTGGCTGAAAATTGTGGTGGCTGGACTGGATCAACCGTGAAGCATCTTGGAAATTTAATTTGTATTTGTACTTGAATTTTAATATATATATATATATATATATATATATATATATATATATATATATATAAGTATTAGTGACAGATTTTAGAGACCAATTTTCCTTACTAGTTTGAAATTTTTGTTGCAAATTCGGTCTCTAATCCATCACTAATTCTTGGTGGCTGTTT
The DNA here is from genome assembly GCF_000230855.2 of Cajanus cajan. Classification (NCBI taxonomy): domain Eukaryota; kingdom Viridiplantae; phylum Streptophyta; class Magnoliopsida; order Fabales; family Fabaceae; genus Cajanus; species Cajanus cajan. The sequence continues at coordinate 22,318,997 of NC_138527.1, read as the reverse complement.
TCTTAATTCTTTTAAGCCACTTGTTCTTTGCTGTTTTAGCTTTGTTCATACCTTGCATTTGGCCATTTAAAGGAGTGTCTTGGGAGTGTCTTTGGTACACAACCATCTCTCCTTAGGTTTATAATTTTTGTTTGTACTTGGTGGGAGTGGTCCTTGATTGATCTTTGGTATCTCTCACGCTCTCACCCTAGGACACGTTTAGGTAGTTTAAATTCTTGCTTGATACTTGTTTTAATTGCTTTCAAACGTCTAGTATATCATAGTTCATAAAACATCAAAAATAAATTTTCATTGAAAAGAATTTGGTAGAGATTAACTACAAAGGGGATTAGTAATTTTTACTTGAAGAGGCTTGGTTTTTAAGTGGCTCTTAGTAGCTCACCTCCCTCCAAAGTTCAATTTGTATACTTAATCCTCCAAGTACTTAGTCTTAACCTTGCATAAAAAATTGCTTTTCAAACTTCTTTCATAAAAAGAAATCTTTCACCTATAATGGAAGGATTTTCTACTCCTCATAGTGATACTAATTCAAGTGATAACAATGACCTTGCTAAGTTATCACGTGAATTAAGATCACTAAAGCTATGGAAAGAGCAAGAATCACAACAAAGAATTAGAGAAAAATTTGAAAGAGAAGCTCAAATAGCTCTTATGGAGGAAGAAATTCGTCTATTAAAGGAAAAAGAAAAAAAGAAACATCATAGTAGACATAGCTCATACGCCAATAGTTCCACCTTAGGAGAGTCAATGCATGATGGTAACCTAGCATTAGGAGATCATTATCAACAACCTCGTAGAAGAGTCCATAAGACCCCCAAGTCAAGGGAACCTAGGGTAGATCTTCCCTATTTTCATGGAAAAGATGATGTGAGGGGTACCTAGATTGGGAGCTGAAGGTGGAACAAATCTTCACTTGCCACCAAGTGAGTGAAGAAAGGAAAGTCTCCCTAGCCACCCTAAGCTTTCAAGGTCATGTCATGTATTGGTGGACCTCTCTTGTGAGAGATAGGCGTCTCCATAATGATCCTCCAATTCAATATTGGAATGAATTAAGGAGTGCCTTGAGGAGGAGGCATATTCCCTCTTACTACACTAGGGAGCTTATCAACAAGCTCCAAAGACTCCATCAAAAAAATATGACGGTGGAAGAGTATAGAAAAACGATGGAGTTATACTTAATGAGGGCTGGTATTAGGGAGGAGGAAAATATTACCATTGCTAGGTTTTTGAGTGGTTTAACATTTGAGATAAGAGATAAGGTTGAGCTTCTCCCTTATAGGGATTTGAATGATTTGGTTCAACTTTGTATAAAGGTTGAACAACAAAATTTGAGAAAAGGTTTTAAAACAAGCTCATACTCATCTTCTTTCTCTAAGGTTGACTACAAGAGGGAGGGTAAGAAAAATGATTTTGAAAAGAAAAATACTTTTCCCTCCAAAAATCTAGACAAGGGTAAAGAAAAAGAAAAAGACAAAAAAATAAACACCTCACACACTAGCACTAAGTCTAGTGATATTAAGTGCTTTAAGAGTCTTGGGAGAGGCCACATTGCTTCTCAATGCCCTAACAAGAAAGTGATGATTTTAAGGGGCCAAGACATTTATAGTAGCCAAGATGAAGCTACTACTTCTCCATCTTCAAGTGAGGATGAAGAAGAAACAAGTGAGGGAGAGTCATGTGAGGTCACTTATCCTTATAATGGGGAACTTCTTATGATGAGAAGGGTCCTCAATAACCAACCTAGTGATACACAATCCCAAAGAGAGAACATCTTTCATACAAGGTGTAACATTTCAAACAAGGCTTGTTCTCTCATAGTGGATAGTGGATCTTGGTGCAATTGTTGTAGCACTAGGATGGTTGAGAAGTTGGGCTTGACTACTACACCCCATCCCAAACTTTATCAACTTCATTGGCTTAATGATGATGGGGATATGGTAGTCAACCAACAAGTGGATGTAGAGTTTTCTATTGGCAACTATCAAGATAAAGTTAAATGTGATGTAGTTCCCATGGAATCTTGTCATATTTTATTAGGTAGGCCATGGCAATTTGATAAACAAACTCATCATGATGGCCTAACTAATAAAATAACTTTCACACATATGGGTAAAAAGTTTGTGCTTCATCCTTTATCACCTTCACAAGTGATAGAAGATCAAGTACAAATGAAGGCCAAACGTGAGCAATAAAAAGGGAAACAAAAAAAAGTTGAAAAAAAAAACTTCTAAAAATTGATGAAAAAGAGGATTCTAGAGAGACTAGTGTTCCCTCTCTAGAGATAGTTCAAGAAGAGAGTTTTAAATCAAAACCTTTACACAAAACTTCTCTCTTTATTGAACCTTCTTCTCATATCCTCATGTGTAGAGGAACACTAACTTGCACTGCCACATCTTCTTTGGAAACTTCTCTACCTCTTGAGGTGAAACATCTTTTAAAAGAATTTGGTGATGTATTCCCTAGTGAAGGCCCCATTGGACTTCCACCTTTTAGGGGAATAGAGCATCAAATAGATCTTGTGCCTGGGGCTAATCTTCCAAATAGGCCAGCCTATAGGACTAATCCACAAGAAACTAAAGAGATAGAGAAGCAAGTACAAGAGTTGTTGGAGAAGGGTTGGATTCAAAAGAGTCTAAGCCCTTGTGTTGTACCAGTTATCTTGGTGCCAAAGAAAGATGGAAAATGGAGGATGTGTTGTGACTGTAGAGCCATCAACAACATCACCATAAAATATAGGCACCCAATCCCTAGGCTTGATGACATGCTTGATGAATTGCATGGGTCATCCATATTTTCCAAAATAGATCTTAAAAGTGGATATCACCAAATTAGAATCAAGGAAGGTGATGAGTGGAAAACTGCTTTTAAGACTAAATTTGGTCTATATGAATGGTTAGTAATGCCTTTTGGGCTTACTAATGCACCTAGCACATTCATGAGGCTAATGAATCATACCTTAAGGGATTGCATTGGTAGATTTGTAGTTGTTTATTTTGATGATATTTTAATATATAGCAAAAGTCTAAGTGATCATGTGGATCACCTAAGACAAGTCTTACTTGTTCTTAGAGACAATCACTTGTTTGCCAATGTAGATAAGTGCACTTTTTGTGTGGATAATGTTATTTTCTTAGGGTTTGTGGTAAGCAAAAATGGGGTTCACGTGGACCCCGAGAAAATCAAAGCCATCCAAGAATGACCTATTCCTACTAATGTTACTGAAGTTAGGAGCTTCCATGGTTTGGCAAGCTTTTATCGAAGATTTGTTCCTAACTTCTCTACATTAGCTTCACCTCTCAATGAGTTGGTGAAGAAGGATGTGGTTTTTGAGTGCCAAGAAAAACATAACTTAGCTTTTCAACAACTTAAGCATAAACTTACTCAAGCACATGTTCTAGCTTTGCCTGATTTTTCTAAAACTTTTGAGCTAGAATGTGATGCTTCAGGGCTTGGCATAGGAGCTGTGTTGTTACTTGGTGGTCACCCCATAGCTTATTTCAGTGAAAAACTTCATGGGGCTGCCTTGAACTACCCTACCTATGACAAGGAGTTATATGTTTTAGTTCGTGCCCTTCACACTTGGGAACATTACCTTGTGACCAAGGAATTTGTTATCCATAGTGATCATGAATCACTTAAATACTTGAAGGGTCAACATAAATTAAATAAAAGGCATGCAAAATGGGTTGAGTACCTTGAGCAATTTCCTTATGTCATCAAATATAAAAAGGGCTCTACAAATGTAGTAGCTGATGCTTTGTCAAGAAGACATGTTTTATTGAACACCCTAGGTTCTCAAATACTAGGGTTTGATGACATCAAGGAGTTGTATGAGAAAGACCTTGATTTTGCTAACTTTTATTCCTTATGTATTCAAAAACCTTATCAAGGGTACTATATTTCTGAGGGGTATCTTTTTAAAGAAAACAAACTTTGTATACCCCAAGGATCTATTAGGAAACTCTTGGTTAAGGAGAGCTATGATGGTGGGCTCATGGGACATTTTGGAATTGAGAAAACTCTTTCACTTTTGAGAGAGAAATTCTTTTGGCCTCATACGAAAAGAGATGTCCAAAGGTTTTGTAGTAGTTTCATTGCTTGTTTACAAGCAAAGTCTACCGCCAAACCTCATGGACTATACACCCCCTTGCCCATATCCTCTTCTCCTTGGGTAGACATTCCCATGGATTTTATCCTTGGGTTGCCTAGAACCCAAAGAGGAAAGGATTTCATCTTTGTGGTTGTGGACCGTTTTAGCAAAATGGCACACTTTATTCCATGTCACAAAGTGGATGATGCAAGTCACATTGCTAAATTATTCTTTCAAGAAATAGTGAGACTACATGGGTTACCCAAAACTATAGTCTCAGATAGAGATGTTAAGTTTCTTAGCCATTTTTGGAAAACTCTTTGGGCAAGGCTAGGAACTAAACTTCTATTTTCTACCACATGTCATCCCCAAACTGATGGACAAACTGAGGTAGTGAATAGGTCTCTAGGGACTATGTTGAGGGCAATCCTCAAAGGCAATAAAAAGTCATGGGATGACTATCTCCCTCATGTGGAGTTTGCCTATAATAGAGTGGTTCACAAGACCACTAACATGTCTCCTTTTGAGATTGTCTATGGTTTCAATCCTCTTATCCCTTTGGATTTACTACCCTTACCCGATGTTGCTTCCTTTATTCATAAAGAAGGCACATCTAGGGCTGAGTTTGTCAAGAAATTACATGAGAGGGTTAGAGATCATATTCAATCCCAAACAGAAAAATACCAAAAATACAATAATAAGGGTAGAAAGGAAGTAGTCTTCAGGGAAGGTGACTGGGTTTGGCTCCACCTTAGGAAGGATAGGTTTCCTTCCAAAAGAAAGTCAAAACTTAGTCCTAGAGGAGATGGACCCTTTCAAGTCCTTAGGAAGATCAATAATAATGCCTATGTCTTAGATCTCCCTTCTGAGTATGGTGTTAGTCCTAGCTTTAATGTTTCTGATTTATCTCTCTTTATAGGACTGGCTACCCAAGAGGAGGACTCCTTGAATTTGAGGACAAATCCTCTTCAAGAGGGAGGGGATGATGCAGGAAGCCCATGGGCCAAGGGCCCAACTACTAGGGCTATGGCAAGAAGGATGCATGAAGAGTGGGCCCAACCCCAAGAAAGGCCCATCACTTTATTTTGTTGGGCTTTGTCTCAAGCCCATTAGATTAGGGTTAGTATAGGATTGGGCCTTGGTGCCTTGTATTCCTTTTTTTGGGCCTTGTATTTTCGGCCACTTAGATTCAGATTTTCATTTGAAGGTCATTTGAAATTAGGGTTAATTAAGGTTGCATGTGAATTGTCATTAGAATGTAATTAGCTTTGCATTTGATATGCATTTCGGCCATGTGCACACATGCACATGGTGTGACCGAAATGCAACTCAAATGGAAGGCAAATCACATTCCAAATGAGGTGCACATGGGAGGTTCCGGGTTTGGCTCCCAAAATTTGAATTTTGAATTCAAATTTTGGGCGCCTAAGGTTAAGTAACCATACCATGGTTTCACTTAACCTTAGGCTAACCCATGGTTCACTTTGACCTAATTTTCCCTATATATTCTATATGACCGAGACTTGTAGCTACTTTGGATTATATTGATGAGATTTTCTATCTTGAAATTCATCCCTCCGAAGTCACCTTGGTTCCCTACTCTACCCTCCTTGAGTGCTTCTCTTTGTAGAGCTAGGTCACCATTCTTCTTTGGACTTAGCTTGTGTGCAAGCTTAGGTCACCTTGAGTCTTCGTGGACCTCCATCCTTGAAGCTTCTTCCAAGGACATCCGTGAAGACTAGAAGCATCCATGTGCATTCCAAGTGGAAGCACATCAATATATATCATCCCTAAGTATTTATGACTCAGTCACCATTTACTCCATATAGCATGTACATGAACCAACTTTACCACATAGCATCATACAACCTTAAACAACCTTTCAATCCACATGAAAACGCCTTAGAACATCATAACCAAATCAGTTTTTATCTTTGCATTGCCTAACACTCAAAACATCATGACTCTGAACATATCCCTTCAACAACTACCAAAGAAAATTATACCTAGAGATTTATACTCATCCAAATGATCCCAATCCTATCTCAAAAGAAAGCTAAGAGAATAAGCTACAACTCTTGTGCATACATGAGATTCTAAAAAGATCATCTTCTTAGCTAAAAATTCAAAAATCACAATAGATATATTCAGTACTTATAGCTAGACCTCTGATCACCAAAGCAACTATAACTAGAGTTCTAGACATCCAATTTACCTGATTCTAGTTCCATTGGAAAGATAACGTCTAAGGCTACAACTTTTATGAATACCAAAAAATCTAATTCTATCAATATAGCACTTGTACTGGCACAACAAAACAGCAGTGCAAAACATCCCCTGAACCAGACAACAATATTGTATCAACATCTAAGGCCACGAAAATACCTCAATCCTTTCAAACTCACACCTCAAATTCATATTCAAGCTTCTCACTACAATCCTAAACCAAAACAACTCACATATTTAGCACAACAAACTTAGAAAATAAAACTCACATGCTACCTAAACCATAAAAGGTGAACATGTAAGCACCAAACTCAAAGAAATCACCAACATTTCAATCTCTCATCAAGAATACCAAAACTCCAATTCTCAAGATACAACCTCCTTGGATTCAATCACTACAACTATAGATTCCAGAAATTTCCATCAACCATAAACTCTCAATACATTCGACAAATAAATGTCTCACCCGCATCCAAGGTTCCAATAGTTCTAACTGGTTAGCACAATGCTTCGTCCACTACTACTTGCACATATGCTCGCAACACGAGGGATACCACCCAACCACTACTTCTTACGTAAGCAATAAGTATCAAAACAAATAAGCAATCATAAACAACATCATCTAAGCTTTATCATGCCCATCAGCCAAATTATAAGAAAACAATACACACAATTAAATAAACAAAAACATAGTTATTCATCACACTAGCACATCAATAAGTTCCACAATCAAATCATTCCATCATTCATCTACCAAACAAGCATAATAGACTCATAACTCATGGTCGAATGGATCGACTTGCTCTGATACCACTAAATGTGACACCCTCTACCCCAACATAATTATATAATAATTAAAAGAAATATCTTATTGGGTTAAAAAAATTGTGGAACTCCTATAACATGAGAGTAGAGAATTCATATTCATCAACTTAAAATATGAACAAATGCGGAAAATGAAACATGAGTTCTTCCAAAATAAAATACAATAATGAAATCTTAATTACGCCTAACTATGCCCCGATGTCACATATCCTATCAGAGCATGCTCAACTGAAGCATAAGCCTCATCACCAACATCCTCATGCTGATGATCACCTATAACACAATTTTAAACACATACAAAGGACAACAAGGGAGTGAGAAACATCTCACTCGGTTCCAAGTGTAGAAATAACGATTAGGCAACACACACAAATCATACAAGCACAATCATAACTACACATTATTTAAGTACAAATTCCAATTATACATACAACAGTAACACATGCACAGTCATTCATCATGCAATGATCTCATGGACTCGACTCATAAATGCATGTGGCGCCAGTCACGTGTCTCATAATCACATTTCTCATCATTTCATCACTGGTGACCCAAGGTACACCTTGTTAGCTTGTTACATCACCGGTGACCCTAAGATACACCTTGTTAGCTTGTTACATCACCAGTGATCCTAAGGTACACCTTGTTAGCTTGTTACATCACCAGTGACCCTAAGGTACACCTTATTAGCTTGTTACATCTTCGGTGACCGTAAGGTACACCTTGTTAGCTTGTAAATGCACATGATGCATGTCACACATTCACAATTTCATTAACTCAACACTTCACTTATCACGTCTCATTGCATCTCGTGTCGCATCATTTCATAATATCATATCACAGATCATATGTTCACCTTTCACATTCTCGCATCACATTCACATAGTCTCATACAAGAAACTTATCATAGTCATATACGTCAAAATAATACATAAATCATACCAAGTAATTATCCAAAACATGAAGCCATCATCAATTTTACATATATTTCCTCAAAATCATCCAAAGATCATATTCCTAATTTTACCTCATAGGGTTTCCCACAAGAACCCACAAAGCACTCTAATTCATATCAAAACTTGTCTATTTTCAAAATTAATCACATATTCATACATTTTATTCAACAAGGAACACAATAGAAGAATCAGAAAGCAAAACTGAAAACATTCAAATTTTTCCCTCAGGAACCCACAAAGCATAGCAAAATTGATCATATTTTTAAATTAAACACATCTTTACACTAAACATCACACAAGGAACACAACGAGATATTCATAAAGTAAAATAGAAAATATTCATATTTTGCCTGTTTCTAGAGGCATACATCAGGCAAGGGTAGGGATGGCAAAAATACTCGCACCCACGTGTATTTGCGGGTAAAATCTGCTACGGATAATAAATGAATAGGCTAATTGGGTACCCGCGAATAATGAGAATGGATAATTTTTTATCCGTTTATAAATGGGGCGGGGACGGGTATGATGATATCCATACCCGCGGGTACCTGTTTAATAATATTTCTTAAATATCCTAATTATCCTTGTACCACATAACCCTAAAACTACACTTTCTCATCTTATTTTCCTACAAAAGTGAGGTTGATGAAGTTACCAACATGTGTTAAGCATGTTATAGAATTATGTTAGATGTAATTTGATTAATTTTCTAGCTTTGATTGGACCAATAAGATTTATGTATTTTAAGTTGTTTTATTTTGTTTGGAATTATGAGATTAAATTATTGTAGCTTTGTGATGAGACTTTAACTTACTTGTGAGATTGATGTATTTTAAGTTATTGATTATCTTGCATTTTTATTATTATTTCAACAAAATTAATGTTAAATACAAGTTCAAAATTAACACTGAATTTTTAGTTTTAATATTTCAATGATATTAAATATAAACTTAAAATTATTTATAATATGATTTTTTTAATTTCTTAAAAAAATTATAAATATCCATGGATATCCGTGGGTATTTAAGAAATTCATGGATACCCGCTTAATGGATACCCGCATGGATATCGGGTGGATATGGGGCCAATTTTCATCCAGCGGGGTGGGGGCGGGTTTACTACTACCCGCCCTCATGGGGCCCCATTGCCATCCCTAGGCAAGGGATTAGGGGCCAATCTTACTACCCAACAATTATTCCTACACCCCGAGCAAGGTTTCTCACTCCCCCCTTACCTAGATAAGTAGAAGACGAAGCTAGAGCGAAATCTGGTTGATCTCCTTCTCTTGGTTCTCCTTGGTCTTTAGAGAGTGTTTAGAAACATTGCTAGAGTGCTCTATTTATAGATTTCTAGAGTGGCCAGAACGACCCGTTTTGAATCTGGAACGGCCTATTCTGGACCCTTTCAGCATGTGTAAACTTGGCATCTGGAATGGCCCGTTCTAAAACTAGAACGACCTGTTCTCAGGTTGTGTTTTAACACACAATGACCATATTTGAAACGGTCCGTTCCCAACTTTGGAACGACCCGTTCCCAACTAGGGTTATAGGCCATTTTGGTGGTTTGAACGACCCGTTTTGGGCTACCAAAATTAGGTCTTTTTAGTAGTTTGGAATGACCCATTTCAATTTGAGAACGACCCGTTCTGGGTTACTAAATCACCTCAATAAATCTTATGAAAATTACTAAAATACCCTCCATAAAAAGTATGAAAACTAGGGTGTTACATGCTAGGTATGGAGAGGGTCATGTTAGGTGCAGAAATGATAGAGATGTCTCTAACTTCCCCATGTTGGGCGAGGAGTGTCCCACCTAGAGCAATTTGATATCGGGTGTAATATTCTAAATTCTACTATAATATTTCAATACCATTTTTTAGTTACATTATTATCATATGGTACAAATGTTTTATCTTTAATATTTTATCATTTTATATGTTTATATCAAATTTTGTATATATAATCTAAGAGTAATTTTTTTTTGTATATATGGTACAAATGAAGTATTAAATCATCTTAGATTAATATAAAATTTTGTATATATGATATAAGAGTAAAAAACTTTCAATCTAACAATTAGGTTTACAAAATTCACATTTGATATAAAGTTATTGAATGGTGTAATACTTAGTAAAATTTATACTGGTATTATTATAATCTTCCTCTTTAAAAATATATTATATAAATATATATATATAAAAATATATATATATATATATATATATATATATATATATATATGCAGTAATCCCCTTCCTCCCCCCACACCCCCTCCCCCTCTCATATATTTCCTCCCCCCATACCCCCTCATATATATATATATATATATATATATATATATATATATATTACTTTATTTTTATAAAATAAAATTGACATAATATATATTTCAAAATATAATATTTTGATTATTTTTAAGTTGTTATTTAATTTTAATAAAATATAAATATAAATATTTATATTTATATGTGTGTGTTTGAGAAGAAAAAAAAAAAATATATATATATATATATATAATAAATTATTAGAAAAGTTAAATTATTAAAATAATAGAAAGATGTGACGTACTGCTATATGATCAGAGGCTACGTATAAGCCTTGTCAATAAGAATCAAAATTATGTAACAAGAAGTTGGAGTTCTAAGTAATGGAAAGAAAAAAAAAAATTAGTTAGAAGTGAACAATGAGTAACCATTACTCACATGTCTATAAATATGCTTAAAGATCATCTGAAGGGGAAAACGTGAAGTAAAATAACAAAGTGAGAATTGAGAAGTACAATGGGAAATAAAAGAGTAGAACATTCGGGCAATAGTTCTAAATGTTACTAAGGGACGAGACTTTTATCTCTTATAAATATTTTATTTTTTATATGGTTATATTTATTTTATATTTGTCTATATTTAATTAGTGATGTGTCTTTAACTTCATTTTACTTGCTTAATTTATGATATTTTTAACTTCAAATAACCCACAAGGTGTTCCTAATTTATTTGGTTTAATTATTATATGATATTTATAACTATTTAAGTAGTTGAATGTTTTTAATCTCTTGTTTAATCTATGATATTTATAACTGTCGTTTAACTAGTTTAATACCCTTAACCTCCCCTTATTTTTGTAAACTATATTATACTAAATTCTAAATAATTAAAATATTCTAAATCATTTAGTTTAATTATTTTTATATTATTTCTAACTATAATCTAGTTTAGTTAATCTTCCTAAGCTCCTCTTATTATTATATCATCATTCTTTATAAAGATAAATGTTAATCTATGGTCATAAGAAAAATAAAGGTTTGAATTAATTTGTAGTTGGAGGTTTCGTTTTGTGATTTAAATGAGTAAAATTTTAAGGTGAAATATCCTTGTGTTATTTGAGATTATGATAATGTTCCCTTATCTTGACTAGTCACTATAAGAATAATTCAAATTTCACTGACATAAAAATCTAAAATATATAATTAATACATGTTGGAGAGAATTCTGTATATTACATTTATTTATTTGTATTTATTGGATTGTTAGCCACTTACCCTCGTATAACTTAAGAAGGGGGGAGTGAATTAAGTTTTCTAAATTTTCCTCTTGTAAAAACTTTTCCATTTACTTTCTTATCAATTTATTTCCTTAGACAAATTTGTATGTAAAAAATGATGATGTAGAACAACTCAAACACAATTAAATAAAAAATAAATAAAAGTGTAGGGAAGAAGAATTGCAAACTTGATTTTATACTAGTTCGGCCAATCCTGCCTACATCTAGTCCTTAAGTCTCCCACTTGAGATTTTCACTACTCTTGTAAACCTTACAAGACTTGAATCCTCCAACACCTCGGAATTCCCTTTCCTTGTGTTGAGATTCAAAAACCAACAAGGAGAAAAACTTTTTCTCCTTTACAGATCCAATGATCAATTGAGTTTTTACAGAATGACTCTCTTTGAAGAGTGGATATTACAATTTGATGATCTTAAAGAACTCTTAAGAGATTTTGCAAATGACTTTGAGCAAGTAGTTTTTGTAAATGATTTTCACAATAGAGTTCGTAACCTTTCTCTGAAAAATTATAGGTATTTATAGAAAATTATTTCTTAGGTTATGTATTTTCATGAAGAGTTGTAACTTTCTATAATTTTTTAGAAAATAGGCTCTGGTAATCGATTACAAGACTTGGTAATCGATTACAACGGTTTAAGTTCAAAATGTTTGAAACGTTGTATCATTTAAATTTAAATTTTGAAGTTTCATCTTCTGGTAATCGATTACAAGAACTAGTAATCGATTACCAGAGCACGTTTAACATTTCAATTTTGAACAAAGAAACTTTCATCCTCTGGTAATCGATTACATGTACTGGTAATCATTACCAGACTGATAATACCAAAATTAGCTTATGAAAACTTAAGATATAGAAAACTTCTATTTTCTAGTTAAAAATATTTTTCTTTAATCTTTTGAATACTCTTTTTTCTTTCTTTTCAAAAAACTTATTCTTATATTCAAAAAGATTAAGTTTAGGTTTTCTTGAAATCCTTATTTTAATGGCCAAGTAAAATTTGCAAATTCTAAAAGTTCATTTTACATACTAAGCTAAGCAGTCAAGACTTATCTAGTTATTACTTGAGATCTTGCTTCTTGATCAGCTTGCTTTATCTTGACCTTTATTTTCTTCAAAAAAACTTTAGCATATGTTCTTCCACATGGATAATTGTTCTCACTCCTTATTTTTCTTGTTGCAAATATTAAATTAAATATGATGTAAAATAGATGGATCTTCTCGCAATTCCCGATCCTTTTACTAAAGTTATCTCGGGCATATTCTCTGGCACAAATTGGAGCATTGATGTAGTTACCAATTTAATTACCTTTTAAGGTGTAGGGTTATCAACCTTTGTATTTTCACCAAACAAGGAAACTCCTACTGATAATGGTTCTATAGTAGTTATTTTCTATCTATCTCCAACCAATCACATTAACCCAATAGTAACTTTATTTCAACATGAGATGTAATTTTTCTAGTAGAAGTGTGAAGGAAAAATAGTTTGTAAATAAGGCCTTTTTCTTTCACTTAGATGATAAAACTAATATATATAACGTTATATGTATCTATTACATGATATGATGTATTAATAACCTTACTATATGTACATTAGTGCACGAAAATTTTCTTTTATTTTTTTATGTTGAATTTTGGCATATCTATACATTTTACTTTTATATAATTATGAAATCAAATATACCAAATTACAAATGTTAATTTTATACTTGAATTAATAACCTATAATAAAGATGTTGTTTTATCACTAATTTAAGAATTATAACAGACGTTACATCGGGCATGGTAACACCTAAGGGGTCTCTAACTTCTCAACGTTGGGCATGGAAGTAATTATGTTAGGCATAAAACGGACAATGTCTCATCAGTGTAGAATTGTGTATGAAATAATCTTATAAAAATAACAAAGTTATAACCTTTCTCTTGATAAATATAAATATCCCCTTAGATAAATACCATAAATGACCCTAACATAAAAGCCTAATTTTGTATCTATTTTTTTGCACTAGTGGGATGATTAGATAAAGATTTAAAAAGTAGAAGAAAAAATAGAAATTAAATAAAAAAGATAGTTAGATATGAAAGACGAGGTGCCTAAAAAAGGCACTCTAATACTCAAGTTAGGACGAAATCAAGTATCTAAGATAATAATAAATGAACAATAGTTTTATCTCAATTTATGTAACTATTTGTACTGACTATAATAGGTTTGGATCTGTTAGATTTTTGGTTCCTAATTTCCACTTAGGTAATACAATTATTGATGATAGGTTAATCTCTTAATCTTATTTATCTCCTTTATTAGTTCGACAATTCTAAATAATTTGAGCTATGGTTATCATGATCATTTGTCGAGACCGTCCTACGTAAGCAAGTGAGTACATATGTAAAGGTGAACTCATCACTAGTTGATTGTCTCGATCATTGAGACAATCAAGGCAGATGATAATACTTCTTATCCATATTTTAAGTTTTACTCTTGGTCATTTTGATAGTCGAAGAGGCTAAGTGAAAAGCCTGAGACATGTCCTCTAATCCCTTCTAGTATATTAATAAATACAAAAACTATAACTAGACCTAAGGTCCCATAACATTTTTGAAAGGAAATTTTCTTTGGAAGATAAGAATTCAGATTATGGGGGAGATGAGTGGCATTCAATTTTCCATAGCTAGTAAACAGTTGTACGTTGTTTAGTTTAATGCTTTATGAACAAATGCATAAACCGAACTCTAACAAAGAGAGCCCAGATAGCCTCAGAGCTTTGACATGGACCAGCCCCACAATTGTCCACTTTAAACAAAACACAGCCCATTAAAGGCATTGGACAAGCCTACCCATTTTCATCGTCAAGCCCTGCATTAAAGGCCCATAGGTTTCATTCAAATTTCAATTTCACCCTACTACTCATAAAGGAATGTGAGGCTTAAATATGCTTTTATTTTTTATAATATATCTATTTTATGATTTTAGTCTTTATTTAAAAATTATGATTTTGGTTTTAGTAAAAAATTATTTATTATTTTAGCTTTTTTTCATTATTTAAATATACTTTAATCATTAGTTTTGAATATTCATGAACAAAAAAGATGAACTAGATGATTGTTGATAGAATTGAATGATAATAATTACTAAAAAAAATATTTTTTATTTAAATAATTGAAAATTTAATGGTCCAAAATTTGTTATGAAAAAATATTTCCTTTATTTATAAAATTATAGATAAAGGAAAACAGAGCTTACAAGACAAAGTAAAATAAAGAAAAAAAACAAATAAATTGTATCTTTCGTTGTTGGTTGTTTACAACTTACAAGATTGGTCGGAAAAGGTTTATGTTTTTTCCGCTCAATTTGAAATTTAATTAGATTATACATTTGTATTCAAATACGATTCAATTGAGATAAAAACATATTAAATAAAACAATCATGATTAAAATAATATGTTAATTTAAACTAATATATAATTAAAATATAAAATTAAAGAAATATAAAACTAAAGATATATTTTGTATTATTATATATTTAAAAGAATATCATTACAAATTTAAGATTTCGTTAAAATATATTAAGTCAAAAACATCTTATCATCATTAAAAGAACACAGGACAATAAACAAGTTAGAACAACTCAGTATAATTCTTATTTATCCTCAAAACACACACAAAAAAAATCAAATTCAAATTGATCAAAATTAATTTTAAACTAAATCAAATTAGCAGTGCAAAACAAGTAATGACAATGATCATTAACACCCAACTTCTAAGATAGTTCCTTTCAAAATTCATCTTGACTTTGTATGGTACCTCAAGAAGCTAAATCCTCTTAAAGAAATCCACTTTATTGTTGCTATTTGCAGCAAAATAGTACCCAGAGGGCAATATTTATTAGGCATATAATAATCCAAAATCCAAATATATTTATTTTTTATCATTAAAACAAATTTCTAATATAAGAATTTATACACAGTACTAATAAAACTTATGTTGAAATTGTTCTAGTACATATAATTTTAAGCTTTCGTGCAAAATACATGGTTGGTTGATAGTAAAGGATTTGAATTAGGCAACAAGTGCAAGTAGTACGGTCATACTATTTATGGCCAACAAAATACAAATAGTAAATGATGATAGTAGGTTCAACTAACTATTTGTACAATGAAATAGGTCTTCAACTAATGAATGATTTGGGTATTTTTCGAATTCAAATCTTAATGATGTAATTATATTAAATATTTAAAAGTTGTATTTGGATGAGGTATTCTCAAAATTAATGAAATTTTAAAATTTTAAAATTTAAATTATTTTAATTTTAATTTCATCATTCATTAAATATTTTGATTAGATAAATTAATTTTAATTTTAATTTTTAGTTTGAATAAGACAATTTAATTTATATGATAGGAAGAATTTGATTTTAAATATATATATATATATATATATATATATATATATATTCAAATTTTAAAATTAAACTTCGTAAAATAAACTTTAGTCAATTTTTAAATATTTAATATTTTTTTAAAAAACATTATTTAATATTTTTTTTTTAAAAATTGAATCTTCAATAATTAAAAAAAAACTTGATATTTTTTTAAGAAAAAAAATAGCTAAAGGATATATAAATGAGATAAGAAAGAAAAGAAATATGAATAATTTCAAAACTTACTTTTTCTTAAAAGATTTTAAAATTTTACTATTTTAAATTTTTTTTAAATACTTAAATAGTAAATTCTTTAAGAATTTCTCATCTAAAAAATTTGAAATTCCTAAAAAAAAAAATAGCTTGTTAAATTTGTTCAACCGAATATAGCATTGATCAACCATTTCTCTTAATCACCAAAGGCATCTTTTCAGAAAATAGTAAGTGCAAATGCTTAATTAAGTCCTCGTAAACATCTCAAAAGAATTGAACAAATATTATGTGAATAAAAATTAAAAAACGAAAAAAAAAAAACAAAATATGAGGCGTTGTGGCTCCAAGCGCCCCAAAGGCGCTATGAGTCACAGCGCATTTTTAAAATTTTTTTATAATAATTGTTAAATATAAAAATTGATAAATGAATTATAAAAAAATTTCCAGAAAAAGTGGAAAAAAGAATTGAAATAAGAAAAAATAACATTTTTTTAAAAAAAGTAATGTAATGTGGAAAAAATTAATAAAAACAAAAAAAAAATTTAAAAACGGGGCGCTGGGGCTTGTAGCGCCTGCTTTAAAAATAAATAAACCAAAAAATATAATTTATTTAAAATATTTTATAAAAATAAGAATTGATAAATTAATATAAAAAAATTTCAGATAAAAAAGCAGAAAAAAGAACTGAAATAAGAAAAAATTTAGTTTTTTTAAAAAAAAGTAATGTAATGTGGAAAAAAATAATAAAAACCAAAAAAAAAATTAAAAAAGGGGCGCTGGGGCTTGTAGCGCCTTACAGGCGCAGTGGCCGATAGTGCCTCCTTTAAAAATAAAAAAAACCAAAAAATATAATTTATTTAAAATATTTTATAAAAATAAGAATTGATAAATTAATATAAAAAAATTTCAGATAAAAAAGCAGAAAAAAGAACTGAAATAAGAAAAAATTTAGTTTTTTTAAAAAAAAGTAATGTAATGTGGAAAAAAATAATAAAAACCAAAAAAAAAATTAAAAAAGGGGCGCTGGGGCTTGTAGCGCCTTACAGGCGCAGTGGCCGATAGTGCCTCCTTTAAAAATAAAAAAACCAAAAAATATAATTTATTTAAAATATTTTATAAAAATAAGAATTGATAAATTAATTAAAAAAAAATTCGGATAAAAAAGCGGAAAAAAGAACTGAAATAAGAAAAAATTTAGTTATTTCAAAAAAAAGTAATGTAATGTGGAAAAAAATAATAAAAAGGAAAAAAAAAAAAAAAAAAAAAAAAAAAAGGGGCGCTGTGGCTTGTAGCGCCTTACAGGCGCTGTGGCTGATAGCGCCACCAGTTACAACGTGACACGTGGCCCAGCCTTTTCAAATTCACCGCAAGCGTGGCCAATAGGATGGTGACACGTGTTGCAGTTGGGGTAAAAAAATTTAATTTTACAGTTATAAAATGAAACAGATGGTCCCCTCCCCCACTTTCACTTTCACGTTCCTTCTTCTTCGGGTAAGTTTCTGTTCTGTTAATTTTTTCGTTTTCATAATTTTATTTTATTAAATATTTTATATTTATTTTATGTTTAAGTTAACAATAATTTAAACGTTTGAAATAGGTATTAATTTATTTGGATCTGTTCTGTGGCTGTTGTTCGTTTCAGGTAAATTTTATATTTTGAGGTTATATTTTTTTTCATAATATTTAAAAGTCGCTATAGGATATTTAATTAATTTTTTCTGATTATAATTGATTTAGAAGTCGTTATAGGATATTTATAAGTGTTATAACTGTTATTTAAAATTAATTATTTTGATTTTTATTTAATTTAAAAAATTTATGTAATAATACATTTATGTTATTTCAGGTTGTTGGTGTTTTTTTTGGGATATTATATCATACGAGGTATTTATGATTTATTATGTTTTAAATTTTGTAATTTTCTGCAATTTATTTGGTTTTAAATATGTGTTTTTTAGAATTTTAGTTGTAAGTCAATTTTTTACTGTAATTGTGAATTATATATTAAATTGAATAAACTTAATTCTGTGTCAATAATATATATATGAAAATTAATTATATTTAAATTGTTAATTGATTTGATTTATTGCAGTATAATTGAGATTAATTAAAATAAGAAATATATTTAAATTTTAAATTGATAAATTGATTTTTTATGTAATTTTTATTTATTTATATTTGAAATTGCTTTATTTTATTTCTGTTTAGGATAAATTTTTTTCGTAAATAATTGTATTTAAAATATAAATTGGTTTAATTTAATTTTGTGTAATTTATATTTATTTAAAAGAAAGTTAATTTTAAATTTGAAAATGATTTAATTTATTTCTGTGTGATTTATATTTATTTCATAATTAAATTTATTTAATTTAATTCTGTGTTATTTTCATTTAATTACAGTTTATTTTACAGGCCCGCAGCATCACCCGAGCCCTTCATTTCGTCAGAAATGATGGCCATATTTGGGCAATCTCCTTTTGCAACTCCACAACCAAGTGGGCCACAGGATGACACGCAGCATAGTCAGCAAGCCCCATATCATATTCCATATGATGATGCTTATATCACTCATGCTTATACATAAGGTAATATAAAATTTAATTAATTTGTCTATTATTTTATTATTTTATTTATTATTAATAATTTAAATTTGTATTTTAAATTTGATGTTACAGGGGTTGATTTGCAACCACAGTTTTCAGCTGAGGCTAGTCATCCACCATCGGAGCGACATGTTCGTAGAAATCCTCAAAGGGCGGCAAGAGAAAGACGACGACGATGCATTCTCACTCCTGGTACTGTTAGAGGTGTTGGTCATCATGAGGAGGAAGATGAGGAGGATGAGGAGGATGATGATTAGACATTGTATATTTATGAACTATTTGATTAACTTTAAAAAATTGTAATCATCGAAAAAAAATTAAACACTATTCACCACGGTTACATATTCTCGGACAATTGCGCCTGTTGTGACCTTCTTGTTTACATATACCACATTTTTGTCGTCGCGTTGAGCTTTCAACCCAGTCGTTTTCGTTTCTAATTCTGGTTGATTTTGGTCGGCCTTTCCCACGCACAGATGTTGGATCTGGGACAAGTATCCAGTCTTCATCACTTGGAGGGATTAAGTCTTCATTTCCGATTGGTTCCCAAAGACCAGAATAGGCTCTTAAAACATAATCATTTGTATAAACTGGATCTATAAACTGGTAGTAATCAATGCTAACGACACCACATGCAGCTATAACATGAGAACAAGGATAGTGAAATGCTGTAAACTTTCCGCATTGACAGTATCGTTCATTTAGATTAACTACCCATTTCTTTCCCCCTGTTTGTCTTACTGGATCAAATGCCTCTTCAACCTCAAATTTTGAAGCTTGAATGTCATATCTACAAACTTGGTGGGAACAAGCCTCTTCTTGATTTTTTTGCAAAGCCTCAACCAATTTAGAAACGAAAACTTTCCCTGATGAAACTTCAGATAAAGCACGACTATCACGAGTACTGAAATACTCAGCACACCTCGTATAAGTCGATCGCACTAATGCAGTGATAGGCAGATTTCTACAGTCCTTTAAAACTTTATTAACACATTCAGACAAATTTGTTGTCATGTGACCGTATCTCCGACCATCTGCATCGTATGCCATGCTCCATTTTTCTTTTGATACTCCTCCTATCCACCTTTGAACATCAGGGCTAGATTGACAAAACTTTTCCAGATTACGATCAAAAATGTGTTTACATGGTGTATACCCTGCATACAAATTATGAATGATGCACAATTAGAATAATGAAATTACGAATAATTTTAAAATAATTTTCCTTACCTAACTTCACAAGTTGTTATTTTAGCTTGTCATCCTTGAATCGAGTATTAAAATTACTTGCAATGTGCCTAATGCAGTACTTGTGATATGCATTTGGCGGTCTCCAACCAAGTGCCTCGTTGTCAAAAGCCGATTTAATGCTACGATGTCGATCAGAAATTAAGCATATTCCTTGTTTATTTGTAACATGTAGCCGCAAATGAGCCAAAAACCATGACCACGCAAGTAATGTTTCTCCTTCCACCACAACAAATGCCAGAGGAAGAACATTGTTATTACCATCCTGTGTTGTGGCAATAAGCAGTGTGCCTCCATACTTCCCATACAGATGAGTGCCATCAACTTGTATCAGGGGTTTACAATAATCAAATGCATCACAACACGGCTTGAATGTCCAAAATAACCTGTGAAACTGACGATAACCACGGTGACAACGATTACCAACGAAAAACTCATCATGACACAGATCATAAAAAGATCCAGGCGCAATTTCCTTCATGTATTTAAGCCACCGGGGTAAAAAAGCATAAGATTCTTCCCAATCACCAAATATTTTAACAATTGCTTTTTGTTTAGCCATCCAAGCCTTCCTATATGATATCTTAAACCCAGTTTGAGATGTTATTCTTTCTTGGATAAGGCTAATCTTGATTGTTGGATCTTGGTTAACCATTCCTACATATTAAATATTCAAAATCAGTGATATAAATTATTATTAATATAATATTATAAGTTGCAGTTGCAGAACTTACCTTGTATAAATGATGCAATTAGCTCAGAATCCAACTTATTATGATCTTGTGACAAAGACATGTTCAAACATGTATGACGTCCACCCCATTGAGTCACTTTCCACTTGTCAGATTTCTTTGACTCAATAGCTCTCATGTATCATGGACATCCATCATGCGCATTTGGACATCTAACAACCCACTTTGTCATTTTCGATTCAACTACATAAAAACTCTGATGCATTCTCATTGCATTTTGCTTTACTGCATTTTTTACTGCATCTTTATTCTTAAACTCCAATCCAACATATAAATCTTCGCCAATAGACCAATTATTAGCCACATCCATCCCTGAGATTTCTTCTTCATCGGGATGACTCCAATTGATATTAGTATAGTGAGGTAAATTACCCCAAAATTCACTTCCACCTAATTTAAACAAAATTTTTTAAACAAATAACACAAATTGTTGACAAATTTAATTTTCAAACGTTACCTTCAGTAGATGGATACATTGAAATTGGTTCAACCATTGGACTTTCAACAATAGCATCTGACTCCACGTCACTATCAGATACTTCACAATTATCGATTTCATCTTCATTTGATTCATCATTGCTTTCATATGATAATGAAACATGATAGTCTTCATCATCTTCGTCATCTTCATCTTCGTCTCTTGTCATCACCGGTGATCGTTGAATTGACAAATTTTCTAACGAAATTGTTGAAGATTCTAAGTTACCTATTTCAGCATGTAATTCCATTATTGGCATCACATTCTGACTCATAAAAGCTTCTATCATGCATTGTACATCATCATCGTCACTCAATTCCAATGAAGAATATCTGCTCTCACCATGCTGTGAAACAACAAATCTGTAAGTTACAGATAATATAACTTGATTTGACTTAAGATGAAATTTGTTGTAAATCCTTCTCTTTAATATATCCAAAGTTAAACCTCGTTTAATATACATCCCTGATGGAGGAGGCCCATGGGCTAAGGGCCCAACTACTAGAGCCATGGCAAGGATGATGCATGAAGAGTGGGCCCAAGCCCAAGGAAAGCCCACTACTTTATTTTGTTGGGCTTTGTTTCAAGCCCATTAGATTAGGGTTAGCATAGGAGTGGGCCTTAGTGCCATGTATTTCTTTTGGGCCTTGTATTTTCGGCCTAGTAGTGTAGGAATGTCATTTAGAGGTCATGTGAATTTAGGGATAATTAGGTTACATGTGAATCTCCATTAGCATGTAATTAGAAGCACATTTGGAGTGCATTTCGGCCATGTGCTACACATGCACAAGGTGTGATCCGAAATGCAACTCAAATAGCTTCCTAATTACATGCCAAATGAGTGCACATGGGGGGGTGGCCGGTTGGCACCAAAATTTGAATTTTAGAATTCAAATTTTGGCGCCTAGAGTTAAGTTAACCATACCATGGTTTTACTTAACTCTAGGTGAACCCAACTTAAACCCTTAACCTAATTTCTATTATAAATACTTGTATGGCCGGATTGTAGGATACTTTTGGATGATATATTGATGAGATTTCTTACCATAGAAATTGCCTATCCGAAAGTCACTTTCCTAAACTCTACCCTACTTGAGATCCTCTCCTTGTAGAGTTAGGAAAGCATTCCTTCTTCCGGACTTAGCTAGACGCAAGCTAGAGTCACATTGGAGCTTCTTGGAGCCTCCATTCCTTGTCAATCTTCCAAGGAACCGAGGAGCATTGAGGGAATTCTTGAGGATTTCCAAGTGGAACCTCATCAAGTGGTATCAAGAGCTTCGGTCTTCAAGAGATAAGTCATCTTCTTGAATTTTGATCCGTGGTTCAACTTGTCATCTTGTGTTCTTATTGTTCAATGTTTGAGTTCATGTCATTTTAGAGTTGATTCTTTCCTAGATCTATTTTCTTGTCTTAAAATTGATGGATCTAGTTTTGGATTTGCTTGAGTGATTCATATATGCATTTTACTTTGAATTGCTTCCATGAATCATGCTCCATTCTCTTGTGCTTAATTAGGAATTTTCTGCCTAATAGCCTTTGAATTTGTTTGAGTCATCTTTGCATCTTATTCGGTCATTTAAATGCTTGAGTCTTTTATTTTTAAATCCATGTCTAGTAGGTTTGTGTAGTTCTTTTATGTTCATCTATCTTAGCTATGCTTGTTGATCCTTGATTTTTGATTTGCACCTTGAAACCATTTTCTGGATTTGGCCGAGATCCATTTCTTTTCTTTGGTATAAGCTCATGAATTTTTGTTTCATTTTTGAGTTCATAAACTACTATTAGATCATTAGTAGTTTTCTTAGAATTTTAGGCTTCCAAAATTTTGAAAAAAATGTCTTACACAAAAATTCTTCAATCCGTGAGTGTTTGATCTTGTATCATTGGTGTGTGCTGAAAAATTGTGTTAGGATTGTAATTTGAATTTGAAAATTGGAGCCAAAACCGTGCATGTGCTACATAAACCAACCAAGCAACAAAAGCATGTCACATGTTCATTACATTTTGAACTAATTTGTGTGGCATTTGAATTTCAATTTGAATTCGGTTTTGGTGTTTCACTTAAGGTGTGACCGAGAGTTTGTGAGGTTCTTTTAAAGAAAAAGGCAACTCCTAAGATTTAAAAAAAAAAGAAAAAAAGAAAAGTTCAAAATCAAAAGTGAATTTAAAAAAAAAAAAATATGCTAAACCTAATTTGAAAAGTAAAAGCCAAATTAAGGAGTTTAATTTCTCAATTTGTTCTTCTCGGTTTCTACTTGTTTTGGAGTCATTAAAAGGAATTTTCAGCTCACCTATTTTTGAGTGTTTGGTTTTGTGCATCTACTCTAGAACCTTTCTTAGGTTTGTTCTTCCTTGACCTAGTTTAATCTTGTCTTGTGTCATCTATATTCACTTCTTCTATTCTAATCTTCTTTCCTAAAACTCTTCCATACTTGTCTTTGTTTGAATTCATCATGGAACTCAAATGTGACTTATGCTTGACCTAGTTTATCTCCTTAGAAGCTAGTTCTACAAGGGTCATCAAAAGAGGACTAAGAAAAGGAGGAGGAAAGGGAAAAGGAGGCTTTCGGATTTGGCTATCAAACACCAAACACTTGTGGCTGGAAATTTGAAGTGGCTGGCCTAGCAATTCCATGAAGACTTCTTGGAGATTCAATTGAAGATTGTACTTAAATTTTAAAAAAAAAATTGTATAAGCATTAGTGACGGATTTTAGTGACCGATTTTACCTTACTAATTTGAATTTTGTTGCAAAATTTGGTCACTAATCCATCACTAATTCTTTGTGGCTGTTTTTAATACTTTATTTTAGCCACTTGTTCTTAGTTGTTTATACTTTGTATTTGGCCATTTCAAGGAGTGTCTTGGAAGTGTCTTTGGTACACAACCATCTCTCCTTAGGAATAGAATTTTTGTTAGTACTTGGTGGGAGTGGTCCTTGATTGATCTTTGGTATCTCTCAAGCTCTCACCTTAGGACACATTTAGGTAGTTTAATTTTTGTTGCTTAATCCTTGTTTTACTTGCTTTTATACGGCTAGCTTATCATAGTTCATAAAAAAACATCCAAAATAATTTTCATTGAAAAGAATTTGGTAAAGATTAACTACAAAGGGGATTAGTAATTTTTACTTGAAGAGGCTTGGTTTTTAAGTGGCTCTTAGTAGCTCACCTCCCTCCAAAGTTCAATTTGTATACATAATCCTCTAAGTACTTAGTCTTAACCTTGCATAAAAACAATTGCTTTTCAAAGTTCATTCATAAAAAATAATCTTTCACCTATAATGGAAGAATTTTCTACTCCTCATAGTGATACTAATTCAAGTGACAACAAAAGTTTTACTAAATTGTCACGTGAATTAAGATCACTAAAACTATGGAAAGAGCAAGAATTACAACAAAAACTTGAAAAAGAAGCTCAATTTGCTCTAATGGAGGAGGAAATTCGTTTATTAAAGGAGAAAGATAAAAGAAAACATCACCATGGTCAACATAGTTCCTATGCTCATAGTTCCACACTAGGAGAGTCAATGTATAATAGCCTAGCCTTAGGAGATCATTATCAACCACCTCCTAGGAGAATCCATAGGAACTCCACAACAAGGGAATCTAGGGTAGATCTCCCTTATTTTCATGGAAAAGATGATGTGGAGGGATACCTAGACTGGGAAATGAAAGTGGAACAAATCTTTACTTGCCACCAAGTAAGTGAAGAAAGAAAAGTTTCCCTAGCCACTTTGAGTTTTCAAGGTCATGCCATGTATTGGTGGACCTCTCTTGTGAGAGATAGGCGTCTCCATAATGAACCTCCAATTCAATATTGGAATGAATTAAGGAGTGCCTTGAGGAGAAGGCATATACCCTCTTATTACACTAGGGAGCTTATCAACAAGCTCCAAAGACTCCATCAAAAGAATATGACTGTGGAAGAATATAGACAAACAATGGAGTTGTACATCATGAGGGCTGGCATTAGAGAAGAGGAAAATATTACCATTGCTAGATTTTTGAGTGGATTATCCTATGAAATAAGAGATAAGGTTGAGCTTCTCCCTTATAGGGATTTGGATGATTTGGTTCAACTTTGCATAAAGGTTGAACAACAAAATTTACGAAAAGGTTTTAAAGTAAGCTCATACTCATCTTCTTTTTCTAAGGATAACTACAAGAGGGAAAGTAAGAAAAATGATTTTGACAAGAAAAATACTTCTTCCTCCAAAAATCTAGATAAAGGTAAAGAAAAAGATAAAAAAACAAACACCTCATACACTAGCACCAAGTCTAGTGACATAAAATGCTTTAAGTGTCTTGGGAGAGGCCACATTGCTTCTCAATGCCCTAACAAAAAAGTGATGATTCTAAGGGGCCAAGACATTTATAGTAGCCATGATGAAGCTACTACTTCTTCATCTTCAAGTGAGGATGAAGAAGAAGCAAGTGAAGAAGAGTCATGTGAGGTTACTTATCCTTATAATGGGGAACTTCTTATGATGAGAAGGGTCCTCAATAACCAACCTAGTGATACACAATCCCAAAGAGAGAACATCTTTCATACAAGATGTAACATTTCAAACAAGGCTTGTTCTCTCATAGTGGATAGTGGATCTTGGTGCAATTGTTGTAGCACTAGGATGGTTGAGAAGTTGGGATTGACTACCACACCCCACCCAAAACCTTATCAACTTCATTGGCTTAATGATGATGGGGATATGGTGGTCAACCAACAAGTGGAAGTAGAGTTTTCTATAGGGAACTATCAAGATAAAGTTAAATGTGATGTACTTCCTATGGAGGCTTGTCATATTTTATTGGGTAGACCATGGCAATTTGATAAACAAACTCATCATGATGGCCTAACTAATAAAATAACTTTCACTCATAAGGGTAAAAAGTTTGTACTTCATCCTTTGTCACCTTCACAAGTGATAGAAGATCAAGTACAAATGAAAGCCAAACGTGAGCAAGAAAAAGGAAAACCAAAAAAGGTGGAAAAAAAAAACTTCTAAAAATTGATGAAAAGGAGGATTCTAGAGAGATTAATGTTCCCTCTCTAGAGATAGTTCAAAAAGAGAGTTTTCAATCAAAACCTTTAAATAAAACTTCTCTCTTTATTGAACCATCTTCTCATATCCTCATGTGTAGAGGAACATTAACTTGCACTGCCACATCTTCTTTGAACACTTCTCTACCTCTTGAGGTGAAAAATCTTTTAAATCAATTTGATGATATATTTCCCAAGGAAGGTCCAATGGGACTTCCACCTTTTAGGGGAATAGAGCATCAAATAGATCTTGTGCCTGGGGCTAGTCTTCCAAATAGACCAGCTTATAGGACAAATCCACAAGAGACCAAAGAGATAGAGAAGCAAGTACAAGAGTTGTTGGAGAAGGGTTGGATTCAAAAGAGTCTAAGCCCTTGTGCTGTACCAGTCATCTTGGTGCCAAAAAAAGATGGAAAATGGAGGATGTGTTGTGACTGTCGAGCTATCAACAACATCACCATCAAATATAGGCACCCAATTCCTAGGCTTGATGACATGCTTGATGAATTGCATGGGTCATCCATATTTTCCAAAGTAGATCTTAAGAGTGGCTATCACCAAATTAGAATCAAAGAAGGTGATGAGTGGAAAACCGCTTTTAAGACTAAATTTGGACTATATGAATGGTTAGTAATGCCTTTTGGGCTTACTAATGCACCTAGCACATTCATGAGGTTGATGAATCATGCCCTTAGGGATTGCATTGGGAAGTTTGTAGTTGTTTATTTTGATGATATTTTAATCTATAGCAAAAGTCTAAGTGATCATGTAGATCACCTAAGGCAAGTTTTTCTTGTCCTTAGAGACAATCACTTGTTTGCCAATGTCGACAAGTGCACTTTTTGTGTAGATAATGTTATTTTTCTAGGTTTTGTGGTGAGTAAAAATGGGGTTCATGTGGACCCCGAGAAAATCAAAGCCATCCAAGAATGGCCTATTCCTACTAATGTAAGTGAAGTTAGGAGCTTCCATGGATTGGCAAGCTTTTATAGGAGATTTGTTCCTAACTTCTCTACATTAGCTTCCCCTCTCAATGAGTTGGTGAAGAAGGATGTGGTCTTTGAATGGACGGAAAAACATAACTTAGCTTTTCAAGATCTAAAGCATAAACTTACTCAAGCACCTGTTCTAGCTCTGCCTGATTTTTCTAAAACTTTTGAGCTAGAATGTGATGCTTCTGGACTTGGCATAGGCGCTGTGTTGTTACAAGGTGGTCATCCCATAGCTTATTTCAGTGAAAAACTTCATGGGGCTACCTTGAACTACCCTACCTATGACAAGGAGTTATATGCTTTAGTTCGTGCCCTTCAAACTTGGGAACATTATCTTGTGACCAAGGAATTTGTCATTCATAGTGATCATGAATCACTTAAATATTTGAAGGGTCAGCATAAATTAAATAAAAGGCATGCAAAATGGGTTGAGTACCTTGAACAATTTCCCTATGTCATCAAATATAAAAAAGGCTCTACAAATGTAGTGGCTGATGCTTTGTCTAGACGACATGTGTTATTAAATATCCTAGGTTCTCAAATTCTAGGCTTTGATGATATTAAGGATTTGTATGAGAAAGACCTTGATTTTGCTAACTTTTATTCTTTATGTATTCAAAAACCTTACCAAGGTTACTATATTTCTGAGGGGTTTCTTTTTAAAGAAAACAAACTTTGTATACCCCAAGGATCTATTAGGAAACTTTTGGTTAAGGAGAGCCATGAGGGTGGGCTCATGGGGCATTTTGGAATGGAGAAAACTCTTTCACTTTTGAAAGAGAAATTCTTTTGGCCTCACATGAAACGTGATGTCCAACGGTTTTGTAGTAGTTGCATTGCTTGTTTACAAGCAAAGTCTACCACAAAACCTCATGGATTATACACCCCCTTGCCCATCTCTTCTTCTCCTTGGGTAGACATTTCCATGGATTTTATCCTTGGATTGCCTAGAACTCAAAGAGGGAAAGATTCCATCTTTGTGGTAGTGGACCGTTTTAGCAAAATGGCACACTTTATTCCATGCCACAAAGTGGATGATGCAAGTCACATTGCTAAATTATTCTTTCAAGAAATTGTGAGACTTCATGGGTTACCTAAAACTATAGTTTCAGATAGAGATGTTAAGTTCCTAAGCCACTTTTGGAAAACTATTTGGGCTAGGTTAGGAACTAAACTTCTATTTTCTACCACATGTCATCCCCAAACTGATGGGCAAACTGAGGTAGTCAATAGGTCTCTAGGGACTATGTTGAGGGCAATCCTCAAAGGCAATAAAAAGTCATGGGATGACTATCTCCCTCATGTGGAGTTTGCCTATAATAGAGTGGTTCATAAGACCACTAACATGTCTCCTTTTGAGATTGTTTATGGTTTTAATCCTCTCACTCCATTAGATTTATTACCTCTACCCGATGTTGCTTCCTTTATTCATAAAGAAGGCACCTCTAGGGCTGAGTTTGTCAAGAAATTACATGAGAGGGTTCGAACTCATATTCAATCCCAAACTGAAAAATACCAAAAATATAATAATAAGGGTAGGAAAGAGGTTATCTTCAAGGAAGGTGACTGGGTTTGGCTCCACCTTAGGAAGGATCGGTTTCCTTCCAAACGAAAGTCCAAACTTAGTCCTCGAGGGGATGGTCCTTTCCAAATCCTTAAGAAAATCAATAATAATGCCTATGTCCTAGATCTCCCTTCTGAGTATGGTGTTAGTTCTAGTTTCAATGTTGCTGATTTGTCTCTTTTTACAGGACTACCCACACAAGAGGAAGATGCTTTGGATTTGAGGACAAATCCTCTTCAAGAGGGAGGGGATGATGGAGGAGGCCCATGGGCTAAGGGCCCAACTACTAGAGCCATGGCAAGGATGATGCATGAAGAGTGGGCCCAAGCCCAAGGAAAGCCCACTACTTTATTTTGTTGGGCTTTGTTTCAAGCCCATTAGATTAGGGTTAGCATAGGAGTGGGCCTTAGTGCCATGTATTTCTTTTGGGCCTTGTATTTTCGGCCTAGTAGTGTAGGAATGTCATTTAGAGGTCATGTGAATTTAGGGATAATTAGGTTACATGTGAATCTCCATTAGCATGTAATTAGAAGCACATTTGGAGTGCATTTCGGCCATGTGCTACACATGCACAAGGTGTGATCCGAAATGCAACTCAAATAGCTTCCTAATTACATGCCAAATGAGTGCACATGGGGGGGTGGCCGGTTGGCACCAAAATTTGAATTTTAGAATTCAAATTTTGGCGCCTAGAGTTAAGTTAACCATACCATGGTTTTACTTAACTCTAGGTGAACCCAACTTAAACCCTTAACCTAATTTCTATTATAAATACTTGTATGGCCGGATTGTAGGATACTTTTGGATGATATATTGATGAGATTTCTTACCATAGAAATTGCCTATCCGAAAGTCACTTTCCTAAACTCTACCCTACTTGAGATCCTCTCCTTGTAGAGTTAGGAAAGCATTCCTTCTTCCGGACTTAGCTAGACGCAAGCTAGAGTCACATTGGAGCTTCTTGGAGCCTCCATTCCTTGTCAATCTTCCAAGGAACCGAGGAGCATTGAGGGAATTCTTGAGGATTTCCAAGTGGAACCTCATCAATCCCTTTTTTTGGTCCCTCAAATGTTACACCACATTCTGGACTATCATACATCCTTCTAGTGTAAATATAAGCGATAATTTGATCCATAATATCTGCAGAAAAATTAAAATATTAGTACAAATACATACAACTTATTTAAACTACAAAATATTTCAATCATAAATAACATTTTAAAACTCAACTTAACAGGAGCAAAGAACCAACCAGACTGATTTAGTGGATAAATAACAAATACAGTAACAAAAACAACAACTGAAGTAGAGATTTCGATGTGATTAAATAGAACGGAAGGGGGGTATATATACTACAAGAGTCTCCATCACCTATAGCGACATCTGCATAAATTATTTAATAAAAAATTAAAAAATTTCAAGTCGCTATGGGCCATAGCTCCAGTTAAAAAATATATATATTATTTTATAAATACAAAAATTGTTTACAAATTTATAAAAAATTAACAGATAAAAGGGAAAATAAAAATTCATATAATATAAAATGTAAATTTCAAAAAATAAGTAATATAATGTAAAAAAATAATTCATAAACGAAAAAAAAATAAATTAAAATTTGGGGCGCTCTGGGCCACAGCTCCACTCAGGCGCTGTGGCCCATAGCGCCAGTTAAGGAAAATATATATATTATTTTATAAATACAAAAATTGTTTACAAATTTATCAAAAATCAACAGATAAAAGGGAAAAAATTAATTCATATAATATAAAATGTAAATTTGAAAAAATAAGTAATATAATGTAAAAAAATAATTCAAAAACGAAAAAAAAATTAAAATTTGGGGCGCTATGGGCCACAGCTCCACTCAGGCGTTGTGGCCCATAGCGCCAGTTAAGGAAAATATATATATTATTTTATAAATACAAAAATTGTTTACAAATTTATAAAAAATCAACAGATAAAAGGGAAAAAATTAATTCATATAATATAAAATGTAAATTTGAAAAAATAAGTAATATAATGTAAAAAAATAATTCAAAAACGAAAAAAAAAAATTAAAATTTGGGGCGCTATGGGCCACAGCTCCACTCAGGCACTGTGGCCCATAGCGCTAGTTAAGGAAAATATATATATTATTTTATAAATACAAAAATTGTTTACAAATTTATCAAAAATCAACAGATAAAAGGAAAAAAATTAATTCATATAATATAAAATGTAAATTTGAAAAAATAAGTAATATAATGTAAAAAAATAATTCAAAAACGAAAAAAAAAATTAAAATTTGGGGCGCTATGGGCCACAGCTCCACTCAGGCACTGTGGCCCATAGCGCCAGTTAAGGAAAATATATATATTATTTTATAAATACAAAAATTGTTTACAAATTTATAAAAAAATTAGCAGATAAAAGGAAATAAAATAATTCAAATAATAAATAATGTAAATTTGAAAAAAGAAGTAAATATAATGTAAAAAAATTATTTAAAAACGAATAAAAATAAATAAATTTGGGACGCTATGGCCCATAGCTGCCACAACGGCAGTTTAAAAAAATACATATTATTTATTTAAAATTACTTTTTTTATAAAAATTTGTTTTCTTTTTATAATTATATAATAATAACTTTCAGTTTATTATATTTATTCTACATTATTATTAATTTTGTTTTTTTTTTCTTTGCTTAGTGTCGCTATGGGTTATATAATTTTTTTTAGCCCATCAGGTGTGGTGTTTCAGCCTATAGCGACAGTGGTCCAGCCCAACCAAGCCAAAAAAAAAAAAAACCACGTGTCATGAGTGTCGCTATGGGCCATACCCCAAAAGTGTAAAATGTTTCAAAACAACCCCATTTTAGTATTTTGTTTGTAAAACTACACCAAATTAGTCGTTTAGCCCCAAAAAAAAATTCTAATGAGACCTATGTTTGATATAATGAGACCATTAACATTTATTGGACAGAGTTCCATAGTCAAGTCAATTCTTAGTCACCTAACCTTTTGAATGTCATTGTCGTCATTCAAAATAGTTTTGAAAGCCAATAAAGAATCATAAGAATTTTGGTATTCATAGGATTTCATGTGTGACATAGGATTCTATACTGATGCATTCTTTTTTCTAACTCCTCTTTACTGTAGATCACAGTATAGTATTATTTTGACTTCAAATATACTTTCCTTTTGCATGGATTTCAGTGTGAGGGTAATCACCCATCATTGTGTCCATTTCATATCTTTTCTATTAAAATTATTTGTAGTTCAAGTTCATGCAAGAATAGAAAAAAAAATAACGAAGCTATCATAATCTAAATTAATTATCTATTAAAAAAATCCAAATTATTATTAGCATGTTAAGACTCCAAAAATTTATTTAAACAAAGTATTTGGTATTTCTTATCTTCATTGGACAGCCTAAATAAAATCTAAGTTTTAAGTCCATCAGAAAAAAAAATATATTTGTTATTAGTTTTTAAATAAAAAAGTACACATATTGTCAAAACATATTCAATATGTTTGTAAAAATTGTCTTCTATATTTAAAAAAGCTTTAACATATATTATTTTCATTTTTTTTTAAAAGTAACTCTTAAAATTGATTTTACTTCTTACATTTAGTTGGATCAACTTCATTTATCTTATGAAAAACAAAAACCAAGTTAAAAAAAAACTTTTATACAATCATCACTATAATATTAGATATCCAAATCTTTTAAGTGTCCCAACTGTTGTTCTAATGAATTTATTTAACCATTGTTTGTCTAAAAATATTCACCACAATTATATATAAAAGTCAAATTTGAAATCACTAATCATCCCTATCTAATCATATATAGGGGAATATTCTGCAGATTAAAAAAAACATAAAATATAACTTTTAAAAAAAAAAAATTATAGTAAAACCACATTGAAAGCAAATATTTGTTTGGAAGATGACAAGAATTGAGATGAAGGGTAGGGAAACATCAAACTGAGAAGAGTTATAGGTTGTGTTAATGCCCTATGAACAAATGAATAAACCAATGTTGAAGAAAGATAGCCCCAGGTAGTGTTGCAGAATGGACCCAGTCATCGAACTCCATCATTGTCTACTTTAAACATCATTGAAAGCACTGTACCATTCCTAGCACCTACCACTTCATCATCAACAACACATATCCATAGGTCCCTAGCTTACCTTCATATTTCTCTTTCACCCCATTAAAGTCATAAATAAATGTCTTGCATTGCATGCCTTGGAAATCAAAAGCTAGAAATGCCAAATCCTCATCCCAGATCCTCTCTTTTAATTCCTCCTTACATTGCATAATGCAAATATTCACAACAAAACGAAAATTTGTACAATCCATAAGACACTTATCGGGCCTCAGAAGCCAGCAAAGTACAGAAAGGAAATTGTATAAATTGTACTTCTTGTTAGGGATTTGCCAGACATGTTGATATTTATATTTATCTTGTTCAATCCAAGATTTTGATATCATCATTTGTTTGAATCACAGTACGGATCTAGATCCAACAATATTTGCATTATTTGGTTGCACATTGTGCATTATTTGAAATTTATATTTACTTCATCTGATGAGTATGTTTGGTAAGATCTTGGTTGAAAATTTGTAAATTAACTGATCACTTAAAAATTGAAAACTCAGAAATTTATAAACTAATTTATTAAATCAAGTGTGTTTAATAAAATTAACTAATAAGTTAGTGGATGTAAAATAACATATTTATTTATTCAATAATAAACACTAAAGAATGACATGAGAATAAAATGAGTTGAAAGGAGTAAAAAATAATTTTAAATTAATTGATAAAGATAAAAAAAATTAAAAACTTATAAATTAAAGTTACTTTAAATTTTCTTTTATATATATAAAAATGAGTTATAAGTTCTTAAATAAAATTTTGTACCAAACAAATTTATTTTTGTGAAACTAATTTATAAATTAATCAAAGAAACTTATAAACTTTTCCAATGACATTCAAAACACTTATATAAAATTAAGTTAACTTGATTCATTAACATAATATATTCATTTTAATCTTATATATAATTAAATTGTATATGTAAAAAATAAAAAATTAAAATTAAAGTGAACATTATAACATATTTAAAAATTAATAATATCGATATAAATATAATATTAATATACATATATATATATACATATTTAAACTAAAAGTTTTTGTAATGTTAGAAACTTGTAGTATTAGTCTTAAAATTAAAAAAAAAAAATATATATATATATATATATATATATATATATATTATTTATTTATAGTACTAAATTCAGACTCAAACTTAGATCTATATCCGTCAGATATATTTTGTTATTCATATTTACATTGACAACATTAAAATTTGAATCTAAGACTTTGTATATATCTCTAATTTTTCACCAATAAATTAATTTTAATTAATAATAATAATTAAAAGATTATTTTTAATTATGTAAATATAAAAATTAAGCTCAAAATTAACATAAAAAATATTATTTAATTATTTATACCGAGAATATTTGAAGTTTGGTAAATATTTTATTATCAATGAATCTTTTCATTTTAAAGAAAATAGTGTCCATGACATACATAATCGGAATGATATGTAATTATTATGAGTTAATGTTGATATAAAATTATTACTAAAGAAAAATTTCACTCCTCTATCGTTGATAGATTTCTGGATAACATATATTTGTCCTTAATTTTCAATCGATAGTTTTGTGTCTTGTAATATTTTATGTTGTTAATGATTGTGCAAATTATAAATATTCAAGTTTATTTTTTATTTTGATATATAAAAATGTTGTGTTTCATATTTATTTCAATTATAATTTATGAAAATTTGAACATACTTGCTAATAAGATTTTTATTTAGAACTAATCAAGTTGTTAGTCTTAACACTATTAAACTTAATTTTTTTAAAATAAATGTCAGATTTAAATTTGGTAGATAGACAAAAAAAAACATTACTAAAGATGATCCTCAGTAAAATAAAGATCAGTGATCGACAAAATCTTACTTTAAAAAAATATAGATTTTCATTCTGAATTTAAATAAAATAATATATACAAAATTTTAATTTGAAATTTTGTTGCGATCATTGTGATTCTTATAAATAAATACTAAGTATACAACTTTTTTTTATTAAGATTAAAAAACTTAAGAAAATTTATATATATATATATATATATATATATATATATATATATATATAATGTGTGTGAGAGAATTAATAGTATTAAAGGATGCACCAACTTGCACACTCTTAATATTAAAAGTTGTTTTAAAAAAAGGTAGATACCAACAAAATAAACTAAAATGTTAATGATGTAAAATTTCCTTAAACATTACTTTCCAACATCCTATAATTTGCACCACAGAATTTATGCATCATAAATAGATAAACAGATCCCAGTGATTACACTCAAAATTAACTGTGGATATTCTTAGCTCACAAAATACAAAATAGTGAATTCCAATAATAAACTCAATTATTTGTACTATGAAACTAGTGTGTACCAACATACATTGTTAGCTGTGACTTGGAGACATTGCCATTACTGTTCCATTATTCCATTTGTAGAGAGGCCCTCATGGTTTTTGTTTGAACATTAGCAACCAAAGGTACTACACTACTTCTATTACTATGGTGAAAAATTCATAATAAAAAATTTGTGCAACCCTTAATGTAATTATATACAAACATTAAATAGACAGATTAATTCAGCTGAAACATGTTAAGATAAGGACAACTAACAAATTGAAAAAAGACTGCCACCTTATGTCAGAACAAAACACAAAAGAACAATACATGTAGCTGTAATTGATTGATACCCCTAAAAAGTACTCTCTTCTTGATTAAAGACCTACATAAGAATTCAAGAGAACCATGATGAAGAGAAAAGTGCAGCAGAAACCATTAGGGGCATGACTCATAAATCCTGAAGAGGGTGTGGTGGAAATGGAATGATAAGTCTTGTTCACATCCCCTTCAAAAGTTGTATTAGATTTTTGCAATTTGATCTCTTGCTGGCATGGTTTTACCCCAAATGGAACATGACTTGTGGACATTACTTCAACAGGGTAGCAAAGGCTGGGGTTGTTCCAGGCCCCAAAACGTGTTCCCATTTTTCCATAAAACTCCATAGAGAATTTAAGCTCTCCTGCTAGATTGTTGCCACTAACATATAGTGCACTCAGACAAGGAAGAGTTGATAGTTTTGGTGAAAGTTTGCCTGTTATGTTGTTGTCACTAAGGCCTAAAAATCTCAACCTCTTCAATTCTGATATAGACTCAGGAATTTCCCCTGCCAACCCCAT
The DNA here is from genome assembly GCF_000230855.2 of Cajanus cajan. Taxonomy (NCBI): domain Eukaryota; kingdom Viridiplantae; phylum Streptophyta; class Magnoliopsida; order Fabales; family Fabaceae; genus Cajanus; species Cajanus cajan. The sequence goes on along the minus strand of NC_138527.1, from coordinate 22,282,715 downwards.
GTTAGAGAGATCCAAAATTACCAAGTTATGAAGGTTTTGCCACTTTAGAGACCTGATATCTCCACCTATTGCGTTGTTGGACAGAACCATTTCCTCTAAAGAATACATCTCTTGAATACTTAAGGTCAACCCTCCAGAGAATCTGTTACTCCTAAGGTCCATAAGGGTCAGATTCTTAAGATAAGCAAATTCTTTAAGGAGATTCCCCTCCAAGTTGTTATGACTCGCATCAAGCTTCAAAAGGGAAGTTAGCCTCCCAAGAGTCAAAGGTAAAGTACCAGATAGTGAATTTCTACTTAAATCAAGTATTAGTAACTCACCTAGTGAAGTAAAAATATCTGGAATGTGTCCAGTTAAATAGTTACCAGCAAGAACAAGCCTCTTCAACTTGTTGAGGTTGCCAATATCTGGTGGAATTTCGCCCGTTAAGCCATTGTCTAATAGTACTAGTGACTGAAGGTTCCTAAGGACACCAAAACTTGAGGGAATTTTTCCAATGAGACCTTTGTTTGATCTAAATTCAAGTGATTCTAAACTGTCAGCCAGTTTTTCCCAGTTTGCATTGGGGATGGTAACTGGATGCTTGTGTTGTGGTTCAAAGCATTTGAAAAAGGATATAGCTTTAAGGTGCTTCAGTTCAAACAACTGTGGCCTGAATGCCAAAATTTTGCCACAACTTAGAGAATTGTCGTGGATTGGTCCAATGTTCAAGACAGTAACATACCAAAATCCATTAAACAGATCACAAGAGACCCCCTGCAGCAGAAAACAATACTAATTATTAATTAAACAATATTTGAAAATCATAATGTTCTGAAAAATTTATAACTTTTTTGTTGAATTATAAAGAATTTAGATTTCATGGCTTAATAGGCAATAAATATAACGGATACATGGTGCATGTGACATCTTACTAGGACCATTTTAACTTACTGATTTTCATTTTTCTTTCTTTGAAAGGTAGCACTGTGTGAAAGAAGCTTTATAGAAGTATATTTAGACTCTGTAAAATTGATTTAATTAAGCCAAGTGAATTTCTATTCCTTTAGCATGCGTCAGAAAGCATAGAAGCTGAAGTTCATCTCAGAATTCTTTTATAAAATTTTCAAAGCCTCATTTACTTATAATAATGATTACTTGCTTAGCCTAAAATCTTTCATGGTCAAAAATAATAATAATAATTTGAAATGACCTCATGAAAGGATGCTCTCACAACTTTAACCAGAAATAGTTTAAAATGTTCAACCCTTATCAATAGCACAGTATAAAGGTGGCTTCTTGAAAATTTAGCACATGATGTCAAACCATTCAGAAGGTAAAAGTACCTGAATAGGAGTCCAACCACAAGGATCTGGATAGAGATCTGAACCATTCCACCAATCACCAACAAAGCCTTGAATGGTGGAGTATAGAGCATCCCTCTCAGCCTTCTTCATTGGAGCTGTGTCAAGTTCCACTTGTCCACAACACCTTGCACTCATAGAGATAATGAAGAGACCAATTATGGCATGACTAAAAGCCTTGAAGTTCCTCATGAGGTAATTGAGTCAAAGAAGCACAGGATAAGATGGATGAAGCAAAATTGATAAAAAAGAAACACCAAACAAAAGGTGGTAACTTGGCCTGAACTCTAGTTCTTCACAATTTGCATTATGATTTTCATAGACAATTCACTTCTCACAGAGACAACATCTAACAAAATTACAAGAAAAAGGACAGACAAAGGAGGAGAAAGAACAGGTGAGCTGCTCCCACAACAATAAAGAGCATATCTAGACAAAACAAGTACCAACTAGAGTGTCTGCGGAAAACTAGTGATATTTTGATAAAATAAAACAGATTGTGGCATCATGAGAGGAAGAACAGGATCCTGAAATTGTGTTGAAGCTGAACAGGAAAAGGAGGAGAATAATGGTAGTGGAAAAAGAAAAGCATAACTAGAAACCTGACCTTTTTTCTTGTGTTTATGGAAAAGCTAAGGAAGTATAATATAGCAGATAAAAGAGAACAACATACACGAGATATGTTATGTTAGCACAGTTCTCCAAGCTCAAAGTCTTAATATTAATGAGTCTAATATGACCAGAGCTGTAGCATCCAGCAAGTCACTGAAGGCCTATATAAGATGAAAGCGAAAGCTGGTCTGCAATTTGCACACCCTTTTTGATCCTGTTACTTAACATCACATTACAAAATTGTCTGTATAAAAACTAAAATATAAAAAATTATATGAGGCTAAAAAAAAAAAAGTTGACACGGGTATAGAATCAAAAGATAATTAAACCATTAGAGTTTAAATTTTATGCAATGAAAAGAAAAAATTCTACATTGTCTATAATCATAAGTTATGGTAGGTACTATTTTTAAAATAATAAACTTAATGTGTAACTTATTATTGTTGTTATTATTTTGGTTGCAATTGTATCTTAGGGCATGATTGTTTAAAGCGAATTATGAAAAGATAAAGAGGGAGGTTATTATTTGTAGATAAATGAAAATAATTGGCATGGGTAGGGGACCATGATGCATGCAAAAAATGAAAGGTGCATGTAAGTGCATGCAAGACAAAGTAGGCTTTTATCTGTTATTGCCTCGTTGTCTTGTTTGGTGGTGGTGGCCTAGCTAGGGAGTTTTAACAGCACTCTGAAACTGCAGGGGGAAAAAGGACAAGTGATCAGTGTCTTTGAAAAGTTAACTTAACCATATTGCTTCATTGCAGTTGGGTCGTAAGGACCACATTTTGTACCATAACAACAACACAACCTCAGAGTCTAAGGGGATCCTCAAAATTTGTAGCTGGGAAATAATTGAAACTATGTCTCAGCAAAAAGAGAAGATAAATTAGCAATAATCATTAGCTACCTCTTCCTTTTATGAACGGGAGAATTATTGCTTTGGCTTCACATTATTATACTTTCATATAAGAAGAAAATTTTATTGTCCGTTTGAAACCTCTTAGAAGTCCTAGAACAGACATTCTAAGTAGTTTGTGCACACTCTGTTAAAAATTTACTCAATTTAGTATACCATGTAACAGTATACAGGAAGTTGCTAATATATTTATATGAATTCAAACGATGATGCCTGATATTTGAACAGTTTCACAACAATCTAAACTGAATGGTTATGCAATATCTTAGGGAATGTTTGGACACAAATTCTTCACAATATACACGAATACTTCCCTCATTGAAGGGATTTGCTTCTGTTTCCTACTCTCAAAAAGTGTGTGAACTCTCTTTTTTCAATTTTCATACTGCTATCCAAACGATACTCAACTACTTTTGAATTTGTGTGAATCGGTAATTTTGGTACAAATTAACAATCTTGCATTATAGTAGTTGTAACTTGCAAGTTTCGTAATAAAGAGAGTAGATGGTCAATTTCATTTTTGAAACATCATCTTTTTTGTAAGTAGTTCTTAAAGTAAAAAGTAAAAAAAATAAAAATAAAAAAGTACTATTATAAATGAAGAAGATAATCAATTTCATTTTTCAGAGATTATCTTTTTCTAAGTAGTTTTTAAAGTAAAATAAAAAAGTACTACCATTAAATAGTTTTAAAAGTATAAAAAATTGCCTTCATACTCATTTTTATTTTTTTCAATCATAAACTCTAATAACTAAATCTTAACTTAATGATTGTAAAATTTAAAATTTGTTTTAAGATATTTGTGGACAACTTGATGTTTTTAGATTCATTTATATTTGTATTCAAATAATATTTGATTAGTGAAAATTATATTCTATGAATGTACATATTAGTCTTTAGTTGTCATAATTGAACATGTTTATAAAAAATATTATAAGCTATTATATACAACAAATTTGTTAACTTTTTATAATAAATAATTAAAAAGTAAAAAAGTGATACTTTTAATATTGTAAAATTATGGTATACCATCATTAAACACTCGTTGAACTCTATAAATATTATAAATTACACTAAATAAGCCACTTTTTTTTGTAATAATAGTTTTATAACTATTTAAAAAAATTATTAAACAACTATTTCAACCATATTTCAGAAAAACTAATTTTTAAAAATCATGTAAAACACAATCTCACATGTAAGATAATATTACAAAAAAAAAAAAAAAGTTTGTTTCAAATATACTAATTCCAGCAAGCTCTTACTAAACTAAAATACGTCAATTCACCGTGAATATAACTAAATTGTACTTCCACTATCAATAGATGTAGCTAAGTTGCTTGAATAACAAGAATATATTTGAATAATTTTTTTCATTATCATTAATAAGAGAAAAAAAATATGAAAGGAAAATAAAATAATTTTTTTAAAATTAAAATTAGATTATTAACTAATTTATAGAAACTCCTTCATGTATGATGTTATTTCTTCAAAAACTTATTTTTAAATTGTACATAAGTTAATATTTTTTTTGTTATGAAAAAGTTTAGATTAAGATGAGATATTAAGTTTAACCAACAATTTCTTTCAAGATTTTTACTGGAATTACAGATTATTTATCACATTTTTATAAAAAAAAAAAAATCTTAGATTGTAATAACCAATAAACTTAATTAGTTGTAACACCCTCATAAGATTATGTAAGTTAAATTTAATTTATAAAAAATGATTTCATATTTCTCTTTATTTTTTTATAAGTGTTTATAAATAAGTTTATTTGAACAAGCTCTAAATATAGAATGATTGATAATATTAATTTGAATTTTGGATAGATTTTCATTGGATGCTAGTGAGTAGAGAGTATTGCAATAATAAGTCTCCACTTGTAGGATAGAAGGAAATGAAAATAAAATCAGAAAAGGCTAAGGAATTGTAGCTAAGCCTATGGCCAATTAATTTGCCTTAAGCTAGGGTCTAAGGTAGGTTGACAAGTCTTTTTTTACCCTACATTTTCTCTGCCTACCCTCCAATGAGAGTAGTTAAGAATAACACTATGCAGAAAAAGTTATTGATTAGTTTTCCCTCCCTTCTTTTTTCTTTTTCAAGAAAATATTCCGTAAATGATCGTGTGTAGGGTAGGGTCTAGGATGTTCACTATTTGCATTTAAGTGATCATATATTTTTTTACCAAAAAATTTTTATTGACCATATATATTTATGCAATTTACATTCTAATTTCAAAGAAGTTGTCCATGTTTACAATTTCTTTAATTTTTTATTAAGATGAATTAGATATTTTTAATCATTGTCTAAGATTTAATTATTTAAGAATTGTATGATAACTATATTTATACGTATAACTAATAATGAAGAAAAGTTATATACCTGTCTGAGGGCACACTCGTAATCTTCTGTGATGAAGGGCCGAACGGGAGCTTTAGGTGGATCCTTCGAAGGGGGGAGGTACCTGCAAAAGGCACTCCGACGCTCAAGTCAAGACAAGCACGATTTTCTAGAGTAATAAATGAACAGTAACGTACCTCTATATAAGTGACCTATTTATACTACCTTTGATGGGCCTTGTCAGTAGTGGGCCTCTTCTGAAGCTTACCAAATTAGGTAATATGACGCTAATCGGCTGATTATATCTTAATCATGTATTTGTCCTTGTTAACCGCGATCAATACCGTAATCCGTGTTGTCCCTCGGCTCATTGCCGAGCCAACAGGTAAAGGCTTGGGATGCTGGACGTCTTCGGCCGTTGGCCGGGCCGATAGGTATTTGTTCGGTTATCCTACTCGGTCGGCACTTTGCCGAGCCGATATGTAGCATATGGAGACGCATCATGGTGTTATTCTTATCGGTCTTCAGCCAAGCCGAGATTGCTAGCGGACTCTTCTCGGCCTTCGGCTGTATGCCGAGCCGATGTTAACGCCAAGGTTTGTGTGGGCATGGTTGGTTTCATTCTGCGTGGGTGTCTGACGGAACGGCACGTGTTGGTCGACGTGACCGATAGGATCTCTCCGGTACACAAGCCCCCCAGCCTTCAGGAGTGAAATGACGCAAAGGGTAAATTTTGTGTTTCGGTTGTGGAAATTAGTGGGAAATGTGCGGAGTCGTGACCATAGGGTATGTGTGTGCCTTTGGAATACGGAGGGTTGTTCCCTTTGAGGGGAGGTAAAGGGTTACAACTGCTGGTAGAATGCGAAGGGTTGTAACCGTTGGGCATTAAATGACGCATGCGAAGGGTTACAACGGCTGGTGGAATGCGAAGGGTTGTAACCGTTGGGCATTGATGACGCATGCGAAGGGTTACAACTACTGGTGGAGTGCGAAGGGTTGTAACCGTTGGGCATTGATGACGCATGCGAAGGGTTACGCATTGTAGACCATTGGATCTAATTGATCCAACGGTGTGCAAAGGGGTATCGCATTTGCCATAGTTGCAAGGAACGCCTATAAATAGGCGGGTGGTGGGGACCCAAAAGGTACGCGTTTATTGTTTGCTCCGAGCCGAAGTCACATTGCAGCTGTAGCGTTCAAGCGTTCTTTCATCAAGACCAATCAAGCTCCACTTCTAGGTACGTTAACATGGCGGATGTAGATGTTGTTCAGATCGGCTCCTCTGGGGACACAGGTGATTCTGCCGGCACCGGGTCGCGAGCAGCACCGGACCGACACGATGCATCGGCCTCGACTTCCAATGGGCAGATAATGTAGAGTCCGTTTCTGGGTCTGAACCGTCGCAGAGTGGGAGTGACTCTTCGTCTACGATAGTCTCTGATGGTCATCCGAGGAGGAGTGGCGGGGCTTCCAGGCAGTTTGCTCCCATAGGGACTCTTGGGTATTCATGGGTGCACGGGGAGGTTGGCAGCGTATATTCCCGGTATACCGATAAGAATTATATTGTTCGTTTCGTTTCGGCTGTGAAGTTCCTGACCTTTCTCGAGGAAGAGGAGCCTTCCCCCATTTTCTTCCAGCAACCCTGACTTCGTATACTTGGACCAAGGAACATGCACGTACCAGTACTTTTATGTGTACGTTTACATGTTCCGGGATTTGAAGGTGGCGCTTCCCTTCGATGATTACTTCGTGGGTATATTGCGACTTTTGAACGTGGCATCGAGCCAACTCCATCCAAACACTTGGGCGGCCATGCAAGGCTTCCGACAGCTTTGTTTGGCAATCAACATCGAGCCAACCCCGCATTTATTCCTATATTATTACTCGTCTCGGCCGACGAAAAAGGTTAAGTGGTTGTCGTTGGTTTGGCACGGCGATTGTTTGTTGCAACCTTTCACAACGTCCTACAAGAATTTTAAAGTAGGATTTATCAAGGTGATGATTCAGCCGTCGACGGGGAATAAATATTTCTTCGATGCCGAGGGGAATTCATTATTTCCGCTGTATTGGACTCAGAAGCCGAGGAAATACGACACGGTGTCCAAGTCTCGAATGTCCCCGGAGGAGAGAGCTAGTTTAAATTTTTTGGAGAAGCTGCATCGGCCTTTACCATGCCGACCTTTGGTCCGATTGTGTGAATCGGCCAACGTAGTCGATGAATTAATTGGTATAGTACCTTTCCTACTTATTTGAATTCTTACGTTATCATTGATTTTGACTAATGATGTGCAGGTATCATGGCGAGTTATGGAGGCGACAATTTGGACATCTGTACTCTGATCAAAAGTTGTATGGCTTCTGCTCCGGCTGCGAGGGCCCCGACTGACGGGCGCGTGGTCGGGAACCAGACTACTCCCCAAGGTGGTGGAACGGGGCCGAACCCGAAAGTGAGAAAGGGAAACAAGGGTCCAACTAGGCCCCAAGGAGAAAAAAGAAGGCCCGAAGACATCCGGGCCGAAGATGTTAGCCGTTAGGCTAAACAATAGCGCTCGGGCAACTCGACCGTTCCACAAGGTTTGGTTGGGCCGGGCTTCTTGGCCAATAACGTCAACGCTCAGGATTTCCTGAGCCAGGATTTGACCTCTGAATCAGGTCAAGGGGTCTTGAGTCGGATGAGTTTGGCTCAGAAATGGAGCTTCTTCTGCGAGTTCCAAGTTCGGGCAGTGGCCTTAGCGCAAAGCATCGTTATGGAGCCGAATCGTGAGGCTGATGGGCTGCGTCGGCAAATGGCGGAGCAGGAGAAGTCTTTGCAAGAAACGTTGGCCGCGTTGACTGATGCCCAAACGGCCAATGGGAAATTCCAGGCCGAGATGGACCGCCGTGGGCGAGCTGCCGACGACCTGGCTCTAAAGGTCCAACGTCTCGAGCTGTCTCTGAAGACCGAGACGGAGAAGGTTGTCGTGCTAAGCAAGGAGTTGGATGCTGAGAGGCTTGCCTTCGGGGCTTATAGGGAGAAGGCACGTAACAAGGTCCTTTCTCAGCATCAGGCCGGGTTTGCCCAGGTGGCTCGGCAAGCGTCCTTCTTTGGCGACGTTCCCCCTAAATTTCACCTTGATATGACCAAGGATTTCTTCCAGGGTAAGCTGGTGGACTTGACCTCAATCCCTCCGGATCAACAAGCCAACAAGGAAGCTCCGGCGCGGCCAACTAGACCGAATAAGGAGGAGACAGCGTACGAGGAAGGTGCGCCTGAAGATGGTCCGGTTCAGGGGAACCAGAGGTGGTGTCTTAAGCTTGTCGTGTTCTTTTTTGTAATGATGGGCCGATAGTGTCCCTTTAATGTAGTTTTTTGGGCCGATAGTGCCCTATTAATGAATTTGAATTTCACTTACTGTCGTATATTAATGTAAAATGATATATTGCATTTTTCGGGAGGGAAGACAAAGTAATGTAAGCTGCATCCTTGGCCGAGAGAGATCTCCGGAGGGAAGACTTGTAAAAATTGAACGTAAGCCGCATCCTTGGCCGAGAGAGATCTCGGGAGGGAAGACTTGTAAAAATTGAACGTAAGCCACATCCTTGGCCGAGAGAGATCTCAGGAGGGAAGACTTGTAAAAATTGAATGTAAGCCGCATCCTTGGCCAAGAGAGATCTCAGGAGGGAAGACTTGTAAAAATTCTGAAAAAATGAGACTTATGTGGAATGGGTCTTCATTAATGAATTGATGCCTCATTAAAAACCTTGTCGACCAAAAACTCCTTTTCACGTTTTTATAAGAGGGAAAAAGATCAATCAAGGAAAAGAGTGCATCGCGATACATATACATTGTTTACGCATTACAAAGTTGAATTTAACTATAGTATGTCTTCAGATGGGTAGAGTTCCAAGTTCTCGGAATGACCTTGCCGGACAGTTCCTCCAACTTGTATGCTCCATTGTGGAGTGCATGCCGTACCCGGAAGGGGCCGTCCCAGTTGGCTGAGAGCTTTCCTTCAGAGGAGTTGCATCTTGCCGACCCGGTTGCTCTCCATACGAGATCGCCTACATGAAACGTCCTTGGCTTTAAGTTGGAATTAAAGCGTCGGCTCATTCGTTGCTTGCATGCTTCGGCCACAACCTGTGTCTTCTCTCGCACTTCGTCCAGAACATCGAGCTCGACTCGGAGTGAATCGTCGTTAGACTCTTCATGGAAGTGCTGCCGCCAGAATGATGGTTCCCCAACCTCAACCAGGATCATCGCATCCGCGCCGTATGTTAGGCGAAAAGGAGTCTCCCTGGTGGTTGACTGTGGTGTGCATCGGTATGCCCAAAGGACTTCCGGTAATTCCTCGGCCCATGCTCCTTTTGCCGAACCTAGCCTCTTCTTCAGTTCTGTCAGTATGACCTTGTTGGCCGCTTCGGCCTGCCCGTTTGACTGAGGATGCTCGACTGATGTGAACCGGTGCCGAATGCCAAGGTTTTCAAGGAAAGAGTTAAACTTTTTGTCCGTGAACTGAAGACCGTTGTCCGAAACGATGGCGTGCGGGATGCCGAAGCGGGTAACCATGTTCTTCCAGACGAACTTCTGGACGTTGGCAGTGGAGATGCAGGCGAGCGGTTCGGCCTCTATCCACTTCGTGAAGTAATCCACCACGACTAGGAGAAACTTGACCTGCCCCTTTGCCACAGGGAATGGTCGAAGTACGTCGATACCCCACAAGGCGAACGGCCATGGAGAACTAATGCTGTGTAATTCGGCGGCAGAGGTGTGGATGAGGTTCCCGTGCTTTTGACATTGCACGCATTTTTTGACGAACTCGGCGCAATCTCCCTTCAGAGTCGGCCAATAATAGCCGGCTCGCAAGACTTTGGCCGCTAAGGTTCGCCCCCCCGAGTGAGAGCCACAAATACCTTCGTGGATTTCTCACATCACGTAGTCGGCTTGCAGGTCATCAATGCATTTGAGCATCGGGGTGGAGAATCCTCGCTTGTAGAGCTCATCGGCTACCATGGAGTACCGAGCCACTTGCGTTCATATTTTCTTGGCCTCCATCGGGTCGGCTGGCAGTGTGCCGTTAATTATATAGTTCCGAATGGGGGTGACCCATGAGGGTGCTTCATTTATTGTCATGCATTCGACAGTTACACTTGGGGAGGGAATCTCAAGTGAATGGTGGTCCGTAATTGACCTGGCTTTCGGCTGCTGGCGAGCCGAGCCAGCTGGTCGGCCCGTTCGTTGTTGTTTCGTAGGAGGTGCCATACCTGAACTTCACTGAAGCCATCCTTGAGTCCCTGGAACAAGTGATAGTATTGCAACAAGTTCGAGTCCTTGACTTGGAAATTATCGTTGACCTGTTCGGCTACGATCTTCGAATCGGTCCAGCATATGACTTTTTTCACACCCATTTCGGTTGCTAATCGCATCCCGGCTATCAAGGCTTCATATTCCGCTTGATTATTGGATGCTCGGAAGCCAAAACGAAGGGACTGTTCCACTGTGATACCTGAGGGACTAGCAAGAATGACGCCTGCCTCACTACCTTGGGCATTGGAGGACCCATCAACATGCATGGTCCACGGCTCATCTTCAAAACGTCCCGGAGGAGTGAGCTCGTTGACAAAGTCAACCAAGTGTTGGGACTTGATGGGGCCTCTCGGCTCGAAAGACACGTCGAACTCTGAGAGCTCGACCGACCACGCCATCATTCGGCCGGCAATCTCTGGTTTCCGGAGGACTTTTGCAATCGGGCAATCAGTACGGACGACTACCTTGTGACTTTGGAAATACTGCCTGAGTCGGCGGGCGGTGTAGATGAGCCCTAAGGCTACTTTTTCTAACAATTGGTAGCGCCGTTCGGCATCCTGTAACGTCCAGCTGATGAAATATACAGGTTGTTGTTCGTCTCGGTTCTCCTGTATCAGGACGACACTTATTGAATTGCTCGAGACGGCCAAGTAAACGATCATGTCGAGGTTGTCAAGCGGTTTGGAAAGTATTGGGGGTGTGCTAAGACGCTCCTTGAACTATCGAAACGATTCTTCACACTCCTGGGTCCATCTGAACTGCTCCGTCTTCTTGAGTAAAAGCAGGATAGGTTGGGCTATCTCGGCCAAGCGAGGGAGGAACCGGGAGAGCGAGGTGAGTCGGCCTGCTAACTTTTGAACTTCTTTCAAAGTGCCTGGGCTTCTCATATCCAAGATGGCTTGGCATTTGTCAGGGTTTGCCTCGATGCCCTGATTGGACAACATAAATCCCAAAATTTTATCGCCCGAGACCCCAAACACACATTTCTCGGGGTTGAGCCTCATTTGGTGTTGTCGAAGGGCTTGGAACACCTCGGCCAAGTCACGTACGTGTGTGGATACGTCACTTGACTTTACTACCATATAATGCCGTCTTCTCTTCATCTTGGGGGTGCATACGGATCTGGTTGTACCCAGAGTATGCATCAAGGAAAGACAAGAATTTGTGGTCGAACACCCCATCAACAAGTCGGTCAATATTCGGCAATGGGTAAGCGTCTTTCGGACAGGCTTTGTTCAGACTCGTGTAATCGGTACACATACGCCATTTCCCATTCGGCTTCTTGACCATGACGACATTGGCCAGCCATGTTGTATAGTGGACCTCTCGGATGAACTGAGCATCCAATAACTTGCGCACTTCAGTTTCAATTGCTGCTTTCCTCTCTTCCCCGGCCTTCCGGCGTCGTTGTGCGATCGGCTTGCTTCTTTACTGATTGACAGCTTGTGGCAAAGGAAATTTGGATCGATGCCAGGCATGTCGGAGGGGTGCCATGCAAACAAGTCTTTGTTGTCAAGAACTACTTGTCCGATAGCTGACCTTTCTTGTTCAGAGAGGACGGTCCCTAAGTAAGTAAGTTGGGAGTCCGAGACTCTGACTTGGAGAGGCTGCTTGTCTTCAATGGGTTCGACTCTCTCGTCCTGATCAATCCGGGGGTCAAGGTCTATGGTCGATTGCTGTGACACCGAATGGATGCGTCTCGGTTCCTCAGGGACTTCTCTGTTCATTTTCGGTAACCGCAAGCTAGCGAAGTAGCACTCGCGTGCAGTTTTTTGATCGGCATGGATAGTGATCACTCGTCCTGTCTCGGACAGGAACTTCATGGCTAGATGAGGGGTGGATACGATTGCCCCGAGCCGATTCAAGGACGTCCGGCCGAGCAGAATGTTGTAAGATGTGTTGGCGTGGACTACCACATATTTAACCGAAACGTCTCGGTATTCTGCTTCCTCAAACCCAAATCGGGTCGAAAGCTTGATGTATCCTTTTGTCTTGACCCGTTCGCCCGAGAACCCAACCAAAGGTTCATCATAAGGAACTAGTTCAGATTCCGGGATGCCCAACTGCTTGAACTTGTTCCGATAAAGGATGTCGGCTGAACTCCCCTAGTCAACCAAAGTCTTTCGCACAATACAGTTGTGAATCTCCATGCTAATTACCATCGGATTGTCTTGGTCGGGGTCGATACCTTTGAAGTCCGCCTCGGTGAAGGTTATGTTAGGCAAGCGGTGACGAACTTTCTCCACTGCATGTACGTGCCAAACGGCTCGCAAATGCCTCCGTTGTGCTGACGAGGAGGAGCCACCACCCACGAACCCGCCAGCTATGGTGTTGATGACTCGCCGAGGTTATGTTGAAGGTTCCTCTTCCCTTCGATCTCTTGACTGACTGCGTTCCCTGTATGATCATGTTTCTATCTTCCTTTGCTCAGGCTGATCATGCCGGCGGGACCAGTCGGTGTACTAAGATGTGTTCTGTCGGTCCACAAAACCTTGCAGCTGTCCCTGTTTGATTAAATCTTCAATTTTATCCTTCATAGCCGAGCATTCCTCTGTTGAATGTCCTCGATTGCGATGGTACCTGCAGGATTTGGTCGTATCGGCCCTGGGAGGGGTCGAGGCTCTTTTCGGGACGGCTAGCACCTCTGAGGCAAGTGCTTGCTCTAGTATGGCCGATCTACTAGTATTGAGCGGCGTATACTGCGAGTACCTTGGCCCGCGAGGGGGCTTCTCGCGAGGAACCAGTTCTTTCGGACGGCTCCGAAAACTACTCTCAGTCGGCTTTTCAAGTTTAGCCACCACCTCCGCCCTAGCCTGGTTACGGAACTCAGCTAACTCCTTCATTTGCATGTACTTGTCGGCTCGCCGACGCAAGTCATCCCTATCGGTGGGTGGTTTTTTGCAAATGCTGTTGGCAAAGGGTCCTGGTTTCAAGGCGGTGGTGAGATGGTGCAGAGCTACAGTAGGATTCAGATCCTGAATTTCGAGCGCCACTTTGTTGAACCGGCTCATGAACGCCCGAAGGGATTCCTTTTTGTCCTGATGAATGTTGATTAATGCTAAAGAGGTCAACTGGTGGGATCGGCTCGTAGCAAATTGGATAGTGAACTGGGAGGCTAACGTGTTGAACGAGTCGATCAAGTTAGCAAGAAGCCGAGTAAACCAGCTCAGCGCACGTCCTTTCAGTGACGTCAGGAAGATTCGGCAGAGTGTCGCGTCGTCTGTGGTGCTCAAAGTGACTTGGGTTAGGAACACGTCCACGTGCTCATCTGGATCGGTCGTCCCGTCATACTTGTCCAATGGCAGGGATTTCCAATGGTCAAGGAGTGAGGACTGCATAATGTTTGGGGTGAACGGGTGTCGGTGAGCGCCGGCCGGGACGGCATGTGCGGGTCGGCCAGGTGCCTGCACCGAAGTATGATTGCCTGGGGCAGCGATAGAAGTGTGTGGGATGGAGGTGTGATGGCCGAGAGAGTGAAACGACCCCTGAGTGTGTGTCGACTCAGAGGGTTTCCATGTGGGATCGCGGTATTGGTTTTTGAGGGTGGCATTCTCTTCTCGTAACGCAGCCATCTCGCGGGCATCTTTCTCCCGTTGCTACTTCATGGCGGCCATTTCTTCTTTCATTTGGCGTACCATCTCGGTCAGGTTTGTCTCGTCTACCGTCTCGGCATTGTCTGCCCCGGACTGGTGCTCATCTTCAGACTGGTGGTCTTCAACGTTAGTTCTCCTTGTCTTTGCCATGATTCTCTTCAATGTAGTGCTCAGTCTGCCTTTGAAAAGCTATCGGTTCGACCCCACGGTGGGCGCCAAAATGTACCTGTCTGAGGGCACACTCGTAATCTTCTGTGATGAAGGGCTGAACGGAAGCTTTAGGTGGATCCTTTGAAGGGGGGAGGTACCTACAAAAGGCACTCCGAAGGTCAAGTCAGGACAAGCACGATTTTCTAGGGTAATAAATGAACAATGACGTACCTCGATATAAGTGACCTATTTATACTACCTCTGATGGGCCTTGTCAGTAGTGGGCCTCTTCTAAAGCTTACCAAATTAGGTAATATGACGCTAACCGGCTGATTATATCTTAATCATGTGTTTGTCCTTGTTAACCGCGATCAATACCGTAATCCGTGTTGTCCCTCGACTCATTGCCGAGCCAACAGGTAAAGGCTTGGGATGCTGGACGTCTTCGGCCGTTGGCTGGGCCGACAGGTATTTGTTCGGTTATCCTACTCGGTCGGCGCTTTGCCGAGCCGATATGTAGCATATGGAGACGCATCATGGTGCTATTCTTATCGGTCTTCAGCCGAGCCGAGATTGCTAGCGGACTCTTCTCGGCCTTCGGCTGTATGCCGAGCCGATGTTAACGCCGAGGTTTGTGTGGGCATGGTTGGTTTCATTCCGCGTGGGTGTCTGACGGAACGGCACGTGTTAGTTCACGTGACCGATAGAATCTCTCCGGTACAAGTTCCGTAAAAAAAATAATGAAAAAATGTTGTTAATTGTCTACTCATGCAAGAGTAATGCTTAAAATATAAGATGAGATGAAAAAGTGGTTAGAATTACATTATATATTATATAAATATTATGAATAAAAAGTGTCTTACTAGAAATATTATGAAAAAGTGATAAGATGAGAAATTGCATTATATATTATATAAATAAAAATAGTAAAATTACATTATTCATAAATAAGACCCTCGTATTAAACTAATGACGTATAATTCAATATATATATAAAAAAATCATCTTAACCAACCTCATTATGTTGTTGGTACAAACTTATACTTGTGAAGAGATGTGAAGAATTTTTTTTACATCTTTTATGTTAATAATATATTAACTTTTATGTTAATAATGTATTAAGAAACTGTACAAATTACAACAAAAAAAATACATAATAAGAATAGAGAAATAAAGGAAAAAAAATATAAAGAAAGAACTTTTAGGAATTTGTTTAACTTCACATCTAATTCAATTTTTATTTATCATAATTATTTATGAATTAAATTTTAATATTTTAAAATAAATTATTAATAAAAAAATATTACTATAATATAATTTATTTATTATAAATCTAAAATATAATTTATATATTTAAATATATCTATTTATTCAAATTTTAAATAGAATTTACATATTCAAATATAATATTTATTTACATATATAATTATTTTAAATTTTAATTATATAATGATTTAATCTGTGCATTATACATGCTAAAATATTAGTATTTATATAAATAAAAATAGTAATAAAAAAAAAACAGAATAGTGATTTCATAATTGAGTTTATCACAAATAACACGTTAAAAGTTTAGAGTTTCAAATAATTAAAGTTTTTTATTTTATTTTAAAATTATAAAAATCAGCAAATAAACCACTTATAATAATGAATAATTAGAAAATTTTTTAAAATTGAACTAGTTATTTTAACGATCTAAATATTGATTAAAGATTTAGTAGTTAAACTATAATTAAACCATAATAAAATCGATATTAATAAAATAATAATAATAATAATTATTATTATTATTATTAAAATATTAACTAAATATAATATCATAATTTTATAACACTAAAAAATAAAAATACTATTTCTTAACATTTAATACACACATAAAAGTCTATACTAAATATAATATAATCTTTAATTTTAAATTTTACTAAAATATAGCATTTCCATGTCAATTTACATGTAGAATAAAAAGTATCAATCTAATTTAATATAATATAAATTATAAAAATAAAATTTTAAAATTTTAAAATTACCATAAATGATCAAATTATAATTTTATAAAAAAAAAAGTATTAAAAATAATTGAGAAAATAATTTATTATAACATATAATTTTTTATTAAATATGTATTTTTAATAAAAATATTTAAATTAAATTTAAAAATTAAAAATATTTTATTTAAAAAATTAAAAAAGATTAGATTAAAATAATTTTTTAGTTCCTATAATTTATTTATTTTATCTTTTAGTCTCTATAATTTAAAATAAACATTTTTATTCCCTATACATATTTTTTAATCATTTTTAGTCCATATAATTTAAGACAGATTTTTTAGTCACTATACTAATTTTTTAATCTTTTTAGTTTCATTCATTAAATTTTTTTGTAATATTGTCTTTCTTTTGTATTGGCGTGTAAAAGTATTAAGTCAATTTTGTGTGTTTGATGTGACTTTCATTATTGAAACACATTTTTTCACCTCACAAAATTAAAAATATCTACACGTCAATACAAAAGAAATTAAGACAACGTTACACAAAGAAAGTAACGACAAAAACTAAAGGATAAAAAAATTGTAAGTATACGAACTAAAAATATTTATCTTAAACTATAAGGATAAAATAGATATTTTAAACTATAGAGACTAAAAAGTAAATTAAGTAAAACTATTAAAAAAAAAGTATTTTAACCAAAAAGTTAAAATAGAAATGATTCTTAACATCGGTTTTAGACTAGTTTGATGAGCTTTTGGTTAATTCTTATCAGTTCTAGTACATTTTCATTTAACTAGGTCAATTCAATTTGATTTTTAAAATAGAGCTCTCACTAGGTTCTACCCAACACAAGGGTGTCTTACACCTTCTACATGAAGGACTTTTTAAGGTGTCATCCCAATATTGGAATGGTAGCTATTATTGTATGTGAATTCAATTAAAGGTAGGAAACTATCCTAACCACCCCATGATCTAAGACACAAGCTCTGAGTAAATCTTTTAAAGATTGGATAGTCCTTTGGGTTTAGCTATCTGTTTGGGGACGGTAGGCTGAACTTAACCTAAGGTTAGTTCCAAAAGCCTTATGCAAGTTGTCCCAAAATCTAGAGGTAAGTTTAAGGTCTCTATTAGAAACTATGCCAGATAATATCCCATGAAGCATTACAATCTCACCTATGTATAACTTAGTCAACCTATCTAAAGGATATATAATATTAATTCAAATGAAGTGAATAGACATAGTGAGTCTATCCACTATCACCTAAATGGAATTCATATTCCTTATAGCTCTAAGCAACTCAACCACAAAGTCCATAGGGTTGAAGCGTTCATGATGGTTTCTGGTGTTTTACCTTAGACTTTTGATAAACTAGGCACTTTAAAACAAACTCCTTTACCTCTCTCTTCATCTTAGCCAACCAAAATATTTTCTTAAGGTCTTGGTACATCTTAGTGGCTCTTGGAAGGACTCTAAAGTTACTCTTATGTATTTCTTCTAAAATCATTTTCTTAAGCTCTAGAATGCAAGGTACACATACCTTATGCTTAAGTCTCAATACTCCATCTACACTCACTCCAAAATCATTATCCTTATCTAACTTCAACTTCTCCACTTAAGCTTATAGGAATGGATTTATCTTTTGGCCCTTTTCTAATCTCATCCACTGAACTATCAATCACTCTCAAGGTTCCTAACTTAACACTATTAAGAGTCAACTCACACACCAAACTAAGGTCTTTAAGTTCCTCCAAAAGGTCAAACTCTTTAATCATCAGTGATGATATCTGTAAGGATTTCCTACTCAAGGTGTCTGTCACAACATTGGCTTTACCTGGGTGATATTTAAGCTCAAAATCATAATCCTTGAGAAATTCTAACCACATTCTCTATCTCATCTTCAATTTCTTTAATTTGGTCAAATAGGTACCTAAGCATCTTATGATCACTAAAAACCTCAAATCTCGAACCATAGAGGTAATGTCTCTCCACAATATATTTAAGTGTAAAGACTACGACTGCTAACTCTAAGTCATAGGTAGAGTAGTTCTATTCATGAGGTTTTAGTTGCCTAGATGCATAAGCTACTACGTTACCTTTCTGCATAAGCACACCTTCTAACCTCATGTTAAAGGCATCACAGTAAACTACAAAGGTCTCACTAGGGTTAGGTAACACTAGGATGGGTGCACTAGTTAACCTCCTCTTAAGCTCTTAGAAAGTTAGAAACTCTCTTCACAACTATAGTCCCACACAAAATGTTGTTTCTTCCTAGTTAACTTAGTCAAGGGTAAAACTAGCCTAGAGAACTTCTTTATAAACCTCTTATAGTAATCGGCTAATCTTAAGTAGGATCTACGTCCATGCCCCCTTCAAAAATAACATGTCCTAAGAAACTAACCTCACTCCACCAAAATTCACACTTAGATAGTTTGAAAAAAAAGTGTTTATCCTTAAGGGTTTGCAACACTACTCTAAGGTGCTCATTATGTTCCTCTCTAATCCTAGAATACACCAAGATGTCATCTGTAAAGACTACTATGAATCTATTAAGGTAGGGATGGAAAATCCTATTCATGTAATCCATGAAGACACTAGGTGCATTAGTCACACCCAAAGGCATAACCAAATACCCATAGTGTCTATAACAAGTTCTAAAAGCAGTCTTTGGAATATCCTTAGACCTTATCTAGATTTGATGGTATCTTGATCTTAGATCTATCTTGCTAAAAACACATGCTCTCACTAGTTGGTCCATAAGGTCATCTATTCTAAGAAAAAGGTATTTATTCTTAATTATTACCTTATTAAGTTGATGGTAATCTACACACAACCTCATATTCCTATATTTTTTTCTTCACTAACAACATCAGTGCTCCCCAAGATGATACACTAGGTCTAATGAATTATTTTTCTATAAGTTCCTATAATTATTTCTTAAGTTCAACTAACTCCTTAGGAGACATCCTATAGGGTGCTATAAATATAGGGGCAGTACTAGGCACTAAATCTATGGTAAACTCGATCTCTCTTAGGTGGTAAATTAGTTATGTCCACGGGAAATACTTTAGGAAACTCTCTCACTGAAGGTATATCACATAATTCATTTTCTTTCTCAAGTTTTAAACAGTAAAGTAACATGTATACCTTTTCATTTTATTTTATACATGAGTTAATTTGGTAGGTAGAAATAAAATATGCACTTTTACTCTTGTAAAAAAAATTGATTTGTCAAAGTATTTTACTAAAATACACTTGGAAGATAACTAGTTCATCCCAAGAATTGCATCTAGTTAATTAAAAGAAAAACAAATTAAATCGACAAGAATTTTAACAAGAACTTGCAAAGGTCATTATAAAAGGCAATATGAATGAAAACTAAACTACAAGTTAAAGTTGCAGGAAGATGATAATTTAGAAGAAGACAAACAATTAAATTTTGACAAATGATTGGATAACATGAAGGAATAAGTTGTAAAAAAAATAAAATAAAAATAAAAATAAAAAAGGTTCAACATCACATGAAGAAAATTTTTCTAGCAGTTTCTAGTTGATTAGCATGAAGTGTCATCCACCGTTACTCGCACCTATGCTGAAAACACTAGTAATACAACCCACAACCACTACTTCTTATGTAAGCAAGAGGTATCAGAACAAACAAGCAGACAAAAGAACCAAGGAAAACAATCATACTACAAAGTAAACACGAACACTTAGTCACGACACATAACACATGTCCAGTTTGAATCAACCAAACTCTAATACCATTAAATGTGACACTCTCTACCCCTCATGCATAAACTTAATAAAATATAAAAATAGTAGTCTAAAAAAATACTCATTAACTAAATAGAAAACTAAGGGTAAAAGTATCACATTACAACTTTCCAAGTAATAAGACTAAAAATCAAAAACAATTACAAAGAATATACTAATTGAAGCGGAAATATCTTAAAGAAACTAAATTCCTAATGCAATGATAAAGAGAAACAATCACTAACTAAGCCTTGATGTCACATCTTATTAGAGTTATCCTAGTATAAAACTCATACTCCTGCATAATTAAATTCACTTGCATAAACACACAAAGACAAGACAACAAAAGAAAAGGGGAGTGAAAAACATTTCATTTCGGTTACAGGTGTAGGAAATGGTTAGGTAGTCATACATATACAATAACAAATTATAAAGCATACATGTAATACATGAGCAATTATTTCATTTATAACATTATAGTAATCGAAGCAATAATCATTCATTCAGATTCCATCACATCACATCTCATCATATATCAATGTCACATTTTAAAAATAATTGGTATGTTATGCTCTCTCCTAACTACATGCATATGGAATTAGTAAAGCACTTTATCCCTTCCCAAAGGTTTAGTAGCTTAGGAATTCATGCCAGGTCAATTCATCACAACACTCTATACTAGGAGAAAATACACCAATGGCGCATCAGAATAGCTATATTGGCTAGGTTTCATCCCATGCACACAAAGTGGCAGGACTGGGACTCTCAAATCTAGTTATCTCCAAATTCACGAACCCCCAAGATTTTACACAAGGGGACCATCCCTAGTTGTGTATTTCATGTTGTACCCATCACAAAAATACATTATGCAAATGGTGCATGTCATACAGACTCTATGTAAGGTCACAAAATTCACATTCACATGATTTCATATTTCACAAGTCACATCACTACTAAGTTATAATTAGGCTTATGTACACAATTACTTACACTTATCACATATCACATATCTCACAATTTCATAGATTCACGTTACATTCTCAATTTCCAACCTTATGCACATAATTTCTATCTCAATCATTAGTTTATATAACCTATCAATCAATGCTAATTTCAATAATTATACAATTATACAAATTTCAGTTACAAGCATAGGACGACACCCAGTGTGGGGTGCCCTATGTCCAGCGCAATCAAGGTCGCAAACCTCTGAAAGGATCACGCCCAACGTGACTTTTCCCATACTCAGGGAATTAATTTGATACAAGGAACCCCTAGAGCTCTCGTGCTCATTATGACCAAACTCACGCTCGACATCAACGATGCCACAATCATTATGTGGCTCTCACGCCTGTCATCCACCTCCTCATGCCCATCGTGATCACCACAGGGGTCGCTCTATTGTTTCCACACCCGATGGCCCCCAAATGGCACCCATTGCAGTGTTAGTAAATTCTTTTTCTGCATAATTTTGAATCACTCAATATTAGGTCTCACCACTTACATGAATTCATGTTAAAAAGAGGGTATCTATATTCTAACCAATTTGTTCTTGTTAATAGGATTACTATATGGAATTGTTTCTCTAATAATTTATTTGTATTCATCCTAAGTGTAACGCTGTGTGTTTTTCGAAGTTAAATTAATTATATATTTTTTTATTCTAAAACTTAAAGGGGCTAATTTTATAGAGCGTTTTGATATTAAATTTAAATATTTTGATATTTACTTTAGTTAATTATATGAGGATCAAAATATAATATATTATTTTATATTATTACTATTATTATATTATTAGTTTAATTAATTGAGGGGAAGGAAGATATAACCAAAGTTAAGACTAAGTAATTGTGGATGAGTTTGAAGGAGGTAAAGTTAGGTTTTTAAAATTAAAAGGGGAGATGCATTTGTTTTTTTTTCACGTCCTTTTTCTTTTTACTCTTTAAAGACCCAATGAGAGGAGGAGCTACAAGAGATCACCCCAGAGACCCATTTTCTTTTTCCAACGTCGAACAAGATAGGGGGTAGTGAGAATTCTCGCTCTAGTACATGGGATAATTGTTGGGTAATGAGGTTGGCCCCAACCTCAATGTGTTGTATACGTTGTATGAAGGGGGAAATCCCAATTGTTATCTATTCTCATTTGTCGTCTTTCTCGTGACTCTTCTACTCTTGAATTGTTATAAATTATGATTATTTATGGTTGATTTTGTGTATTTAATGGATTTGTTGTGATTTTAGTTGCCTTTGGGTTCCTATGGGAACCCTAAGGAGATGGATTTGAGTATTATTGTGCGAGCAGTTAATAAAAGTGTAATTATGTGTAACTATTGCCTTTTAAATGCATAATATGATTGTTTTGAAGTATTATATCATTTGTGTATGTAAATTGATGGATTGAAGAAGAGAATACGAAAATCGCAAGTTGCAGAGTTATTGTTCATGAAAATGACATTGAGTGTCATTTTTGACGTTGAGCATCATAGTGGCAGATAGCCAAAGTTGTTGTTTGTAACTTACATGTTGAGCGTGAGTTTTAAGTTGAGTGTGGTTTAGGCTAAGCGTGAATTTCACGCTAGGTGTGGCTCAAGCTAAGCGTAACTCAACCAGAGAGAAAGGGTTTCTCTTTAGAAGTCCAATGATGAGCATCACTACAGTTTTGATTTGTTTTTCCCTTATTTTGTGTTCCTTGAATTCCAATGATGTATTGTAAATCCTTATGCTACTCAATGTTAATGCTTGATGATGTGCATATGTATATTAATAGCATGATTGCTAACAATTGATAGAATGGATGATATGGATGATTCTTGTGTTAAATGTGGAATGTCATTAAGTGTGATGGATTGAGTATGAGTTGTGAAGTAATGAGTATTGAATATTGTAAATGGAATGTATGGCAAATCATGTATATGGCCAATCACTGAGCATGTATAATGATTTATGAGTTTGTGTGACATGCATCATATGCACCCAAATCAAAAACTGACAAATTGGCAAAGTGTTATATATACATTAAGCATATCTTGTGATTGACATCACATGCATGCAAATCGTAGTCCATGTTTATTGCAACTCATGTTGCATGTTATTGTATGTTGTTCTTGAGAATGTAAATATAATGAATCAAGAATGAACTACTTACATCATGACAGTGTGGAATCTATGCTTAATTGTGATGTCTTTCCTTTATAAATGTTATATTATGTGTGTGGTTATCTGTCTTTTATCTCATACTATGAGCTAGAGTGAAAAGTTTCTCACTCTCCTTGTTTCCATATCTTTATTGTTATGTATGTTGTTGCAGGAGATGCTCATTAGGATATTGATGATGCTAGTGATGAGGCTTATGTTGGAGTTTGTTAATTATACATGGATTTTAGTATTCTTATATCTATTATCTTCCTAAATATAAGTTATACATGTACACCAAGTAAAAGGTGTCACATTTAGTGGTATCAAAGTCGGATTGATTCAAATCGGATGTGTGTGTTATGTTCTTTGTTGCGTGTTTCGTGTGTACTTTGATGTTTGATTGGTTATGTGTTGTGATATGTTTATTTGCATTGATTTGTTTGTTGGTAGATTGTTTGGATACTTCTTGCTTATGTAAGAAGTAATGGTTGTTGGACGTAATACGTATGTTTTGAGCAAAGGTGCTAGTGGCAATGAACGGTGCTTGAATGGTAATCAACTAGAAACTATTGGAAAATTGTTGTTTGTGTGATGTTGAACCCTTCAGTTGTACTCTTTGACTTTTGTGCAACTTATTATTTCTAGTTATCCATTCATTTGTCAAAATTCAATTGCTTTTCATCTCCTAATTTACCCTTTGATTCAACAACTCTAGCTAATAATCTTGTTTTTATTCTTATTGCATGTGTTATAACATCATTTACAAGTTCTTGTTGAAATTCTAGTTGATTTGATACGTTTGTCTCTTAGTCAACTAAACATTATATTTGGAATCGACTAATTTCTTCCAACTATGTTCTTTTAAACTGTTTTGAAAAGTCTATATCCTTTGGTGAGAGTAAGAGTGTGGAATTTTTATCTGCTAATAAAATTAAAACTTATGTGAAAGAAAATGAAGAGGTTAAGAAACAAAATAACACAACTTCAGGAAAAACAATTTATTATGCTTAATGGGTCACCCTAGGGAGTGTCTGTGTGTGCTCATGCGTACGTGTGTGTGTTAAGGCGTGATGGGACAGGATAGATAAGATAGGATAAATCTTATCACTCTCACTTTTAATAACTTTTTATTAATCCATTAGAAGTATTCAAAATATTGTTAATAAAATTATAAATGTAATAAATTTATATTTACAATTTAGTTATAAAATAATTAAATACATTTATCATTTCACATTTTAAAATTACAAAAAATTTAAATTTAAGATAAGTTAAATTCTTTTAAAAATTTCAAAATAAATTTGTCATGATGTAAAAAAAATCTTACAATTTTATAAATATTTTAAATAATAAAAAAAAAATACAAGACTATATCCAACTTGAATATAGTTATATTCTTTCAATATTTTTATAAAAAAAACCAAACAATTAATTATGTTATATCAATATAAAAAAATTATAAATAAATGTGTTATTAACATACGTCAAAATGAGAGTAACTTGTACAAATGCATAGATATTGTTCTAATATTTAGAAAAGAGAACAAGCCTTTCTTGATGAAAACTAGTAGAGAGATGATTGTTGTTTCTCTTTAACTAGCTTCAATGTATTTCTAATCTTCTTTGATGAACTCGAAACCTTCAAATAAAATCGAAAATGGTGGACGAGAAAGAGGTTGAGGTGAGCCACTTCAAAGTGAAGATAAGCAAGAGAGGAAGAACTTACCATAAGGAAGAATTCCTTAATAAAAGTTCACAAGGCGAATTTTTCCAATTGAGAGAACTAAGGCTTAGGAAAGAACAAATATGAATATTATTCTCAAATACATCAAAAGTGGACATCCTTGGTGAGGGAGGATGAGTATTTAGGATTTGATAACTGTTGCAAGTTAAGTTAACCTAAGTTGAATTTAATATAAGTTATGTTAACTTGGACTCAAGACTACTAACCTATGTTACAATTTGAAATCGAAAATTCTCTCCTAAAAGTGTCACAATTCTAGATCTAAAAAAGTCAACAGAAACTTACTACATTATAAGATAAGAAAAGTGTGACTCGTGTTAACATCCTATACTTAATAAAGCTAGTAAGAAGTTGTCACATGACAAGATGTTAAAAGTGTGACTTAACAAAGACATGTAACATGTTGGAGACTTGAACTAGTCATAAAAATACCTTATCCACTAGGAGTGCACGCCCAACATCATGGATATCACATCCATGTGTTTCCATGGACCAATTTAAGTCCAACATACGCATATCTTCTTTTCTAATTACCCTCCTTCTCCCCCTCCCTCACTTTCCTAAAATACTATATATACCCCTAAAATAAAAATAAAAATAAAAATAAAAAGTAAAAGTAAAAGAAAATAAATTCTGACTTTAATTGATTAAAAAATATAATATCAAAATTAAGAAAATATTTACAAGAAATTTTTTTATAAATATAAGAAAATAAACTGCTAAAAATAATCTAAAATTAATAAGAATTTGGACCTTTTTCCTTTTAAGTATAATTCATTTTGCTTAACTCCTTTAGAACTTCACTCATTGACATGATTTCATCTTCCCTTCCGATGAAGTCTCCTTTTTCATTCCAGAGTGTTTTGGTTTCAATGGGCCACAAGATTGTTACAAAGTGAGGCTTTAAAACATTTCACAATTCTCATACGAACATAGTTTCCGGATACAGTTTGATAACACGTGTTTTTATTTTATATTCAGCTTATTTAAAAATAGAATTGAACATATTACTAAAAATAATATATTTTAAGTTGACTTTAAAAAAAATAATAAATAAAGTGTCATTTTGTTTTGTCTAAATTGCCATAAATTACCTTACCATTCAGGCACAAATATTAATGCAAATGTCAAAAAGATTTTTCGAGACCTTTTTTGGTACAAAATCTGGCTTGACCCACACTTAGTAACTGCTTAGAGTAATCTCGGACCAATGAGCATCAATAATTAAGATGACGAAAAAAAATGCCTTGAAAAACACGGGCAAACTTCAAGTGAAAATTTGTGTTAGGTTATTCATATATAAATCCTTATCTCAGTCACTGCACATTATTCTCCAAAAATAATGTACCATATACAATAAAAATTGTAAAACTTGGATAATAACATTTTTGTTTATTTCTATGCATCACTAATAAATATCTTCCCCCATGATAAATGAAGTGAAGAGAATATACACCGAATAAATGTTATACAAGATGTATAACTTTGCTTTACATCAACACCATTACTCTTCTCCAAATAATGTTTTGGCGTCATAAAAAAAATTACCCATAACCATAAGAATTAAGTTTACAATTTTCAAGCACTCTTCTCAACCAACAGTGAAGTTGAATACGTAATAAAGATACCTTTTGTTCAATTTTAAGAAATATATCCATCCTTTCTTAAGCAGCATAATCTATTATGCAAAAGAACAGTTATTGAGAACAAAGGCAGCAGAACAATGCTTCTCATCTGCCAGTAATAAATGCTAAAACAAACATGGAAACTAAATCCAAAGTAATATTACATGCCTAATCTCCTAAATAAGGAATGAGGACATTAGCATATCTACTGTGATGTGATATCAATGAGATATAACAACTTCCATCATGTTGTAAAAAATCTGAAGATCTTCTTTCCAATAGACACCTCACCCGGATGTTCCTCTTCTTCTTCCTCCTCATACTCCTCCTCTTCATCATCATCATTTTCAACATCATGGATTGTACTTCCATCTCCATCTCGATATTCTGGTGTACCATTTTCCTCCACACGATTCAGAGAGTCAGTTGCAGCACCATTGTCATCAACAATATCTCTTGGTACTTCAAACTGTAAAAGAAAAAAGTGTAAAAATAGAATAGAACATATATACCAAAATTTCAATGAAATCAATCATCAAAACAAGGCTGTTACCCTAACAACTCTATCATCTGTTAACTCCACAGTCTTTACTATAGAAGTCTGCACCAGTGATGTGTTTCGTACACTGTCTTCAGCTACTACAGATGAAGTTTCAACAACTTCAGGGCCTTTTTCCTCCTCCAATTTACCACCAGCAGCTTCTATCTCCACGCCCTTTGTTCTATTAGATAAATCCTGTGTTGATGAATCTTTGCCCGCACTGCTAAAGAAAAGGAGTGATATCAGAACAATCAAGAAAATTATGACCACTGTACCATGGTTCATGACGGTGTTTGATAAACATGCAATAACACCCTTAGCATCCTCCCACATAAATTCAAATGGCATTAAATACTGGCTCAATTGAGCAATTTACTTTCCTACTATTATACACACGTAAAACACTATTTACTATTGGAAAAGTATCCACACTTCGCTGGACAACCAAGTAAAATCTGTGCTTTAAAACCCAAAATTGCTAAACAAATAAGCAAACAAAGATTGTTAGTTTTGACTAGGATATTTTTCATTTCAGTTAAACATTCTGAATAATCAACAACAAAGTCTAATCTCACTATGATAAGTCCGCTACATAGATCGTATCACACCATTGGACTGTTAAAAACCAAATTCTTATAGATATTATTCACCATGAGATCATAACAAATAAGACCCTACGACACCTTTGATCATTTAGTAAACAGAAATTTACTTTCAAAAAAATATACTACAGAACAGAAACTAACACCTTAATAATATTTTTATTTTTACTATCTGAAAATTAGTGCTTCTGTCCATATATTAAATAATCTAGCCACTTGAGTGATTTACACCAAAATAGTTCGTTTCCCAACCACAATTTGACAGTGACAAAATAATAAATATCATTCTTCCTATTACAGAAATCTACAAATCACCTTGACTAATCAATAAAATGTTGGAAAGATCAATTGACATAATAGTTAACGTTCAGATCCAATATTACAAAAATGAAGCAACCTTGTTAATCACAATGACAAAATGAAGCCATCCAGCGCAACAGATTCGCACACCACACTTTTCTTTATTCCTTTTTGGGTAGGGGGCAAGGGGAAGAGAAAAAATGAAGGATGAATTCTTCAGGGTGGATATCAAACGTGACTTTATTTCAAGCAACATTCCTTTAGAATTAATATAAATCTATAAACATCAATACCCATGTATATTTAGTTCACACCTCACACCAAGGAGTGTTATCCCCAATAAATAAACACAATCAGCATAAGATATAATGTAAACTGCCATTGGTCCCAGATAAGGCCTGCAACTAAACTTACATCTTATGCCGCCTGAGATTGTATCGTTTCTCCCCAGTAACTTGTGCAGGTGGAGCAACCGTCTGCCTCTTCTTCCTACGTGCACCAGTTGTAATACTATCTGAGTGTCCTTCACTATCACCCGCATTCTGCTCACTTTCTGTAACCCTAGAAGTCTGTGCCCGTTGCCGCTTCCTTCTAGTGTTACCAATTGCTTTCTCAGTGTGACTGGAGTCTTCTCGACTGTCTTCTTTGATAGGATCAGTATTGAAAGACTGCAAACTTGCATTTTCTATTCTCTCTGGGGCTTTACCTAGGAACTCCTTGGCCTCTTCAACAACAGCCTTCACTGAGCGTGTTCTAGCAATTCCAGATTTGCTTTTCCGCCCAGGTCTGCGCCGACCTCCCTTTGGAACTGACTGCTGAGAATCACCTGGATCTCCATCTACCAAACTATCCACACGGCTATGATCGCCTATGGATAGAGAGTATTCATCACCAACCTCTTTAACAATGTTATCAGATTGGAGGTGTGGTGTATCTGAAGAGTGATAAGCTATCCCACCTGCTGGTTGCCGTTCTTCAGGAATAACTCTAGCTCCTATATTAGGAAGCGATGCTGGGTCATCTACATTTTCTACGCTAACATTCACATTTGACAGTGGCGATGTCCCAGCCATGTCTGAAGCACCAACAGCATCTGTTCTTTTACTTGGGGACAATTTGAAAATCTTGGATGTGCATTTTCGGAGCCAAGACACAGACCTTACAGATCCAGAATTGTTAAAGTCAGAAGCAGCTACATTGTCCTGGGAGTTATCAAGAGGCTTTTCATTCAGAACAGGAGAGATAGGCAAGGGAGTGGCCACTCTTTCCTTAAAGTCAGGTAACTGAATATCAGATACAACAAAGTCCCTAACAACTTCACCACAGCCCTTGCAACTCCTTAGCTTCTCAACAAGTTCAAGAAAATGTTTTCTTTCAGCCACAAGGCGTTCACGTTCCTTCTTAACCTTCCGACTGAGATTCATAAGCATTTCAGAATCTTCATGCATCTCACGTTGGCCTGACTTCAGTTGCTGTTTGTTTGACTCAAGTTCCTTCCTTTCAGTTTCTAACCTAATCTCCTCAGCCTTCACTTCTCCCCATTCCTTCTCAGTTGCATCCTTCAAGATATTAATATTATCAAGCTCTCTTCGCATCTCCTCCTGAAAATCTCTCTCCCTTTCCTGAAAGTCTTTATCCATTTCTTCATGTCTTTTCTGAATTTCATTCTCAAGACTCCTCGTCTTCGATTCAAAATCTTGTAGCATTTGTGACCTTTCATTTTTTGCCATTTCGGACAAAAGAAGTTTCTCTTGATTCATTGAATCTCGAAATGATTCCTTCTCCAATTCAAGCTTCTCCAGCTCTTTCTTTATATGATCTTGGATATGTTGTTTCTCTCTTTTCAATCTTTCTTCTCCACTGTTCTGAAGTTTTCTTAAGCTTTCTTTCTCCACATCTAAATCATGCTGTTTTCTAGTAATTTCCACTCTTTTCTCATCGAGCACTTCCCACTCTTTCTCAAACCTCTGTCTCTCCTCCCTTAAGTTTTCAGCTTCCTTCAAAAGAAAGTCCTTCTGCGATCTGGTATGCTCTATCTCCTGTTTTAGTTCCAATTGCAAACGAGAATGTTCTGACCTCTCTTCTTCAGTAATCTTCAAATTCTCACTCTCTTGGCATATTTGCATCTCCTGCTGAGAAATCTCAGCTTTTACCTTCTCAAGTTCAGCATTTAAATTCTCCAGGCTCTCCCGATCAGCAAGTAGTTGTTGTTTTTCCTTCTCCAACTCTTTCTCTTTGATTTTCATAGTCTTTTCTTCCTCCTTTAAAGATTTCAACTTTGCTTCAATCTCCTTATTTTGATCCTTTATTCTCTCAGCCTTCTTATTCAAGGCCTGCTCTTCTTTTCTAACCTTGGTTTCTCTATGGTTAACTTCAACTTCCCTCTGCTCCATGGCTTCCTCCTTGCTCCTAAACTCCTCAACAAGAGATTTCTGCTTTTGTTCCAGTTCAAGTTCAAATTGCTGCAACTTTAAATCCAGAGTAGACTTTTGTTCACCAAGGAGCTTCTGAATCCCCTCCTGTAGGAACCACAGCTACAAGTCAGAATGCAATAAAATCATGCAAGTTACTCATGTCATACATGTACACTTCTGCTCACAAACCATGTTAATTTATTTGTCACAAGACTGTATTTATATAGTGAATTCCCATTTTCAATTTCTTTCCCACTTGGCAAAAATTGTGTAAAGTTGTCATTTAATTTTACATCACAATCCCACTCTTGCATCTATCTAAGCAAGGCCAAAAGTAGGTACATCATGTTAAGCATCTTTGAAATCTAAATATTTCAACACGAATGTGTTTCTCCATATCCCTTTGGATTTCATTTCTAGGTAACATGGATTAAGCCAATTATAAATTGATATATCATGCAGTTTCTTCATTAAAACAACTTCACACAGCATTTTAATGTATTTTAAAGTCACCAGGTCCCCGTACTCACTCTTTCTCTAGCACTAAGCTTTAGTTCCAGAGCAAGTAATTCTTTCTCTTTTGACTCCAGCATGCTCTTTAAAGAATCCACTTTCTGCAACCATAATCACAACACACAAATAATGGAAAGGGTCAGCAAGTAGATGTTTGCAAGCAAAAAAAGAACAAAAAAATAAACAAGACACAATAATAAAGCACAAAACAGACCTTCTCTTCTACATCTAAATCTGCTACTCTTCCAATTATCTCGGCTTCCTTTTCTTTCAATAAAGAATTAGATGAATCAATTTTCTTCTCCAACACTTCCAGGTCTCTCTCTTTCTGCTTCAGGTACTTCTCAGTTTCAACTATCTTTTCTTCTTTCTCACTAAGATTATGCCTACCACCAGATAGCATATCTTCTCTTTGCTGTAGCCTCCTTTCCCACTCTTTCAAATCTTCCCTTTGTTTGTAGAATGTTGCCTCAAATGATTCTCGACTGTAATGGGGATACAATACCAATGAATTGAGCCACAATGCATAAAAGATGAAATAATATGATGACTAGAGACATCCAAAAAAGGTCAGGCATAGAGCATACTCAGTAGCTAAAGACAATCGCTCCTGTTGAAGCAAGCTTTCACGAACCTCCACCTCTCGTAATTTCATATCCAGCTCTGCATTTTTTCTATTTATCTCAGCAAGCTTAGATTCTGCATCAAGCAGTTTCTTGTCAACCACAGAAGACTTCTCTTCAATTCCATTAACCAATGCATTAGCTTCAGCTAGCTTTGTATGGGAGGAAGACTGGACATGGGCATGCTCTTCTTGCATTGCACGCAGAGCTCTCTCAAGCTGCAATTGATCGATTTCCACAACATCAGCATAAAATCCAGGAACATCTAAACTGACATCTCAAGCAAAAACCTTAGCAACATGAGAACACTTCAAAATTGCCCCAGAAATCTTGACATAAAATTCAAATAGAAATAAATTGGTAAAGTATTGAACAAAATGAAAAACTAAGCATAGAAAATGTGTATCAAGGTGACATTTAAGGACTACTTGGTTTAAGAAAATGATTTATATTTTCACTAATAATTACAAAAATATCACCTTTCTGCTTTCTGCTGTTTTCACCACTTCCTATACAAATCTGTGAAAACTGGAAACCTAATGAAAATAAGGTGACATTTTTTGTAATAATTAGTAAAGGCTTAAGGCAGGGAAAAAAAGCAGATAAAACTATGATTCTCAACACATCATAATATTTATCCTATATCAATTATGGTTTTTATGGAAAGGTAATGCCTATATGCATAATAGAGTTCATGGAAATGGGGAAAGTGGGGAAGAGAGGGAAAAAGTTTAAGCCCAACCCCAATCAATAATCAGCTCTTTCAACACTAACCAAAGTAAAAGGAGTTAAATCATCAACAGAAGGAGCAATGAATGCAAGTACAAACAAATTTAAAACAATCATAAACTTGAAGATAGAAACAAAGACATACATCAGTCGCACACTGCTTCTCTGTGCTCAATGCTTTCCTCAAATTTTCCTCTCGCTTCTCAACTTCAAATAATGCAATTAAATGCGCTGACTGTTCTCGTTTTAAAATCTCCTTACTTTCAGCTAGTTCTTGCCTCAGCTGATCAAACTTTGAATTCCATTCTTTCTTCTCAATCAACAGGAGGCCCATGTTGTACTGGTAGTCAAAAAGCTAATAAAAAAAATAAAGGAACCAAAATGTTCATCAATGATCAATCAACATAGATAAAAAAATGATTTCCATGAGAACATGTTTTTGCAATAACATTCGAGGAACACAATAATGGGTAATTCTGCAACAATAAAATTATTTCATAAACTATAATGCAAAGCCTAACAAAGAATTTTCATGGTTAGGCAATTTGATATGTTTTTGTACCTTTTTTTTTTTATATTCAGTCTACAGTAACAATGCTAGTTTAGATTTCATTGTGATAACATAACAACATTCTCGGTTGCAACACATATCAAGTGGCTTTTAATAAGTTTCAAACTTAGAATCGCCAAGTTTAAGGGAAACTAAGTGAAATCAGGTGACATAATCTGAGTCAACATAAACCTGCCATACAATGACATGAATTACATATTCTTACTGCGGATGAACTATGTTTCTCAACTTTAAATTTATCATTTTCACCTAGATGTGATTTTACTAATAATTACAAGAACTTGCAAAGGAAATGGTGAAGATTCAGTTGTTTTCACTATTTCCTAAGCAAAATCATTAGAACAGTAAACAAAGAGAAGAATAAGGTGGAAAATTTTAATTATTAGTAGAGACATTTCGACTGAAAATATTTTCACTAAATTAAAAAAGAATTTTCAGTATTTCCTTTCTCAAAATCACTTTAAAAATTAACACTGAAACAACATAGAAACAAAAAATGAAAAAGAAAAAGAAACCACCTACATATATGTTTTCACTTTCACTTTCTAAGCAACCCAGCCAAAATATTGATGTAACATTAAGTTTTGGATCAGAATTGCACACAAAAACACAGAAACATTGTATGTATCTTCTATCATAACCTAACATCTAGATGACACCAAATTGGTGGGCCTAGTAAGTATATAGAAAACAAATATAAACTTTCAAAAAATGAAAGGAATACCAAGGATAACCAAGAAAATCTATTATATTTTATAAATCTAATAATTTATATGCATATCTATATACATATCCTGCACACACACACCTCTACATATATATATATACATATATAATAATCACATCACCATATCAAATGTGTATGTGTGTGTGAAAGCATGCATCGAATATGATTCAAATCTGATACAAAGATGCGATGCAATCATTATTATTATTATATTAATATATCAATGTCTGTGTATCATACTAAGCTACTGATGAAAATTTTAAATGATGCATTAAGGAAACTTTTAAAAGGTTCTTTTCTACCTCTTTTGCTCCATCCAAATTCAAAACTGTATCGACCATCTATATGCAACAGCAAAAAATGCTTTGCCTTCATTACTCTATCAACTACAATGCTCTTTCTATGATTTTTAATTGCAATTTGCTCTGCAGCCGCAATTATCACCAACTGTATCAATTTAATTCTCTACAACCCACATTTGCTAGTAATCACTGCAAAGAGGGGTTATTTTTTGGGGGAGGGGATGTAGATACCAGTAGAATCAACCAAAAGAGTCCATTTCTCTAAACACAAGCGCAATATCAATATCAATATTCAAAATATTAGTAACTATCTGCAACTATAGATTCTTATTGATCAATCATAAATACCAAACGCCAATTGTCACCATCCGACTAACTCACAATATAATTAATATAAAACAAAGAAAAATAATAAATAATTTAATCAACAAAACTTATCTTAAAAAGCAGAAGAAAAATCACAACAAAGCACAAAAGCATGAAATCAAACCCTAGAAAAGCACTTCAAATTGCAAAATCTTCATTAAAACTAACCTCTTTCTCGAGCCTCGACACCTTCTCCGAGAGCGCCTCCCTGTCCTTCCTCTGCATCACGGCCTCATCCAGCAACCCTAACTCCGAGAACCGCTTCCAGTCCTCAGCGTTCCCGGCGTCCAACTCCACCGCCACGGTGGTTTCGGTGAGAGACCCCAACGGCGGCGGCGGCAGAGGATCGGCGTCAACCGCCTTGCCCTTGGCGGAGGCAGAAGCCACCGCAGAACCTCCTCGGTGCGGCGTGAACGGCGCGGAGGCGGGCCACGCCTTTCTCTGCGGCGTAAACATCGATGCAATGAAACGTTAACCGAGAAAGTTGTGCGGAGAGTAAAATCCGGTGAGGGTTTCGCCGGAAAAGAACAAAAGAGAGGGATTGTGTTTTGTGAAAGGGTTTAAAGGTTTTGAGGAAGAGAAACTCTATGGATTACAATGCTCTCAATGATAATAATTGGGGAAAATTAAAAGCCAATTTTTATGGATAATCTTTAACGTATATAAATATATTTTTTTTCATGTGTAACATATACATAAATATGACACTGAATCAAATAATTGTATATTGTAAAGATTTTATTTGGTAAAAATATAACTTTTTTTTCTTTTTATTATTTATTAATGTTAATTTAATCTTATTTTAATTAATTAAATTAATTTAGTTATATATTTTTAAAATGTATTTATGATTAATCTTTCGTTTCTTTCATTTAAATACTTAATAAATTTAACACGTGTCATATCACATGTCATATTGTCATGTTATGATGTCTAGCTATATCGCATAAAAGCATGACACGTGACATAATATGGTGATATTAATTAGATATTTAAACGAAATAGACGAAAAATTAAACATTAAGATACATTTTAAGATATGAGACTAAATTGATTCAATTAATTAAAATGTGACTAAATTAAATTTAATAAATAATATAAAAAAATAAAAAAATATATTTTTGTCATTTTATTTTATCTTATTAATTTAATCTTTACATATATTTTATGAGAAAAAATCATATAATATAATATATTAATGTATTAGTTATACAAAATCAGAAGTAATATGTTAAAACTATATATTCCACTAAATCTCGCAGTATACTTAATAGAATAAAAGAATTTTTATCTAGCATTAAAGTATAAATAGGTGGGTATTTTCATTTTTCAACCAATTATGTACATCTCCCTGTCTTAAATTCATTGAAAATTTTATTATTAAGAAAATGTTAACTTGATAATTAATTTACTTTTAATTAGTATTTTAATATATATAATGTACATGTATTTTTATTATATATAATATTTATAATAAATTATATAAATAAATAAATATTATATTTAAATATATAAATTATATTTAAAAGTAATATTAATATAAATTTTTAACATATAAAATATATTTTAAATTTATAATAAATAATTTATATTATAGAAAAAATATTTTTATTTATTAATAATTTATTTTAAAATATTAAATAAAAATAACTCTTACAAACTTCTTACAAACTTTCTCTTTAAGGAAAAATTTCTAAAAACTTCATCATAAAACATAAATATTCATGTTTAATATATAAGATTTGATTAAATAAATGACACATCAATTTTACAAAATAAAATTTAGTGTTTTTTTAAATAATACAAAACAATTTAACTAAATGAAGATTTTATATTTTAATAATGTCTCTAATCAATAAATTTGTATTAAAAAAATAATCATATTAATGAGTATATAATCACATGTTAAACTAATCATATTATTGTCTAATTCTAAGAATTCTTTTTCTGGGACTGAATTTTAAACTGATCCTTGGCATCGGCGAGAGGTGGTGGTTGTCATTCCGAGCAGCCTTATTTTTTTCGATTTTATTAAATTGTTATTTTAAAAAAAGAATTTAAAATTTTTAAACAATTTAAAAAATATGTAATAATTGAATAAAATTTATTTATTAATATTTAAAAAAAGTAATTTAAATTTTTACTTTAATAAATTGAAAATATAATAAGTTATAATGTTAAAATAATAATTTTAATAAGTTATTTTTATAATAAATTAGAAATTTAATAAATAATAATTTTAATAAGTTATATTTATAATAAATTAGAAATGTAATAAATAATAAATATGATAAGTTATAGTTATGTGTGTGTTTAAAAATATTAATAATATATACTATTTAAATATCTTTATAATTACTAAATTTAATAAATTAGTATGTATTAAATATATTGATTATATTTACAATGAAAATTACATTTATCAGACTTAAAACTTATTACAACAATAAAGATCAATGGTGGCGGAAACTAAATGCATGACCTATATTTGAACATGTGTTCTTAGTGTGACCAGGGGTGTGACAATAGGAACAATTTTTTACATGATTATGTTATTCTTTAGTGTCTATCTCTATTCTAATCTTGCTGGACTTGGGCCGACCCTTAAAAGTTCTCTTGAATTCCAGATTTGGCTACAAAGTTAGACCAGTGTAAGTAGCTCAATAATCTTCATGTTGAAGATCTCTAAACTGTCATTCGTATACCTTTGCAACTTGTTGTAAGGTATATATGAGAGATATGTAGCTTTCATAGTCGTGGTGTTCATTTAAGCATGAAGCGAGTACATGCGAGCAAGGAATATGAACTTTCTGGAACTTGCCACAATCATACCATATCTCATCTAGCCTTATAGTAAATCTCTCAGCGGGTTGAACTTCTCCCAGATGTTGCGTTTCTTCCACTAGAAATCTAGTGTTTGATTCGTCAAAGGTGATAACTCTATGAATATTTGCCTTTAACTATGCATCTTGAATAGTTTTACTAGCAATTTCCGAGTAGACATGTCCATCATTAATTATTGCATCCACTTTCCTGTCTCTTTGAACGAAGAACTTGTTGCAACGAGTGTATGTCGTCATTACCATGGAACAAATTGATAGATTTCTTGTTTTCTTCAATACCGAATTAATAGACTCTGCTAGGTTTGTTGTTATGTGTCCCCAACGTCGTCCATTGTCCCATGTCAGCGTCCATTTTTCTCTAGGAATGTTATCTAACCATTGTGCTGCTTTAGCATTATTATCTCTTACTATGTTGTAATAGTAAAAGAATCTAGGTTCATTCATCCCATATGTTGGAGAAAAAAATAACAATTAAATAATGAATACTAAGTAACAAAGTTTTAAAAAAAAAGTAATGATAAAATTACCCATGTTGACAACATCCTTCTTCAATGCTGCATTTTTGAATCGTCGCATGAAGTTCTATGCAATGTGTATAATGCAATAAACATGACATAATTGTTTTCTATCCAACCACTTCCATTTTTGGAATATGTATTTCGAATAGCCTCGTGACGATCCAAAATGACGCACAACTCGTCTTTCGATGTTACATACCGCCTTAAGTTCTTTAGGAAAAAAAGTCATGCATCACTAGTTTCACCTTCAACAACAGCAAACGCAATAGAAATTATGTTGTTGCGTCCGTCTTGCGTAACTGCGACCAATAGCGTACCTTTGTATTTGTCGTATAAAAATGTTCCATCCACTTGAACAATTGATTTGCAGAAGGAAAAACCATCAATGCATGGTTTAAAGGTCCAAAATAACCTTTTGAATAAAACACTCCTCTCGTCCAATAAGTCACCTTGGTATGTCGATTGTGTATTTAATTCTAGATAAAGCCCAGAACATACATTTGCATTGATTGCAACATACCTGGTAACTTGTTGTATGAATCCTCCCAGTTGCCAAAGATGTTTTCAATGGCATGTTGCTTCCCCAGCCATATCATTTTCTGTAACTGATTGTATAACCTATTGTCGACTTAATGTAGGCTATGATGGTTGAGATGGGTGTGGATGGATCAATGTCAATAATTTCACGAATGGTTTAAGAAATCATTTGTGATCCCAATTTATTATGATCTTGTGAGATGAGTGGGAAAACACATGTGTGGGGGCCTTCAAGGATCATGATTTCCCAATGTTGCTCTCTAGTGTGTAATATAGCACGACATCTCCAAGCACAGTCGTGGTGAACGGATTCCATGTGTAGACATCCAATTTTGTCCGGACCCACAAAAGCAATGAAATGGACGTCTATTATCAAGGAAAGGAGCTCCCGAAGCATGGAAGCAACAGGACATGACATTAGAGGGCCTAAAAGCCCAAACAAGCTAGTTTTAGTAGCCCAGAACAGGTTGTTACAAAACTGGAACGGGCCGTTCCAAGTCCATAAACAGGCCTAAAACCTAAGTTTGGAATTGGAGTTTATTAGAATTGTTAACATTGAAAAGTGTCTTAACATCTTCGTCATCAGTCAACTCAACACAAGTGTAGTTACTAACCCCGGGCCAAGTCTAATAGGTAGCGAAAATGTATGTTAGCCACCCTTTCAGTAACTTGTTGATGTAGCTTTGTGTGGATGACTCTCTATAGCCTTTCTATATCGTAATTCCTCTCTCTATATGAACTAATTTTTCATATGGGGAGGAGAAGTTGACTCCTTCATTCGGACATTGGTTAATGAAACCATCTGAGTGAACAATAACATAGATTGAAGAAGACATTTTATGAAGGGTTTAAAGGAAATGAACAACATGATTCAGAGGATAGGCTTAGTAGGGGAAGAGGTATAACGAACAAGGTTAGAATGTAAGCTGAAGGTGAATGAAGAAAATGAAGGGAAAAGGGCGTATTTATAATGGTAGCATTGGATTCCCTGTGGGCCCTACACATAAGAAGAAATTGATTTCCTAGGGCGCCCCACGCGTTAGAGGGAATTGATTCCCTAGGCCCCACGCGTCACAAGGAATTGATTCCCTACGCCCTATGCATCAGAGGGAATTGATTCCTTGGGCCCCACACGTCAAAAGGAATTAATTACTTACGCCCCACGCGTCAGATGGAATTGATTCCCTGGGCCCTACGCATCGGTGCATGTAGTGCGAAGATGGAATTGATTCCCTAGGCCCCCACACATCATAAGGAATTGATTCCCTGGGCCCCATGCCTAACCCTATCCCTAAGTATAACTCTAACCCTAACCCTCACCCTCACCCTAAACCATAAACCCCAAAAACTTAGCCCTAAACTGGAAATAATTACCCAAAATCCTAACTGACGTACCATTTTCGAGATGATATTTTATGTAAATATTTTTTGAAATTTTTTACCAAATCCACTTATTTCAATACTTTTCATATCAATGAATTCAATAGTATAAGTTTCAAAAGTCAAAAAAATTTGTAATTTATCCAAAAATTTAGCCCTAAGCTAACAAAAATTACCCTAAACCATAACCGACGTACCACTTTCAGGATAATATTTTATGTAAATTTTTTTGAAATTTTTTACCAAAACCACTTATTTCAATAGTTTTCATATCAATGAATTCAATGGTACAAGTTTCATAAATAAAAAAAATTGTAATTTATCCAAAAACTTAGCTCTAATTTGAAAAAAAAATTAACCTAAACCCTAACCAACATACCACTTTCGGCCACTTTCGGGACGATATTTTATGTAAATTGTTTCTGAAATTTTTTATCAAAGGCACTTATTTCAATTCTTTTCATATCAATAAATTCGATGGTATAAGTTTCAGAAGTCAAAAAAAATTTGTAATTTATCCAAAAACTTAGCCCTAAACTGACACAATTTACCCTAAACCATAACCAACGTACCATTTTCGGGACAATATTTTATGTAAATTTTTTTTGAAATCTTTTATCAAACCCACTTATTTCAATTGTTTTCATATCAATGAATTCAATGGTATAAGTTTCAGAAGTCAAAAATTTTGTAATTTATCCAAAAACTTAGCCCTAACCTGACAAAAATTATCCTAAACCCTAATTGACGTACCATTTTCAAAACGATATTTAATGTAAATTTATTTGAAATTTTTTACCAAATTCACTTATTTCAATAGTTTTCATATCAATAAATTCAATGGTACAAGTTTCAGAAGTCAAGAAAATTTGTAATTTATGCAAAAACTTAACCCTAAACCTTAATAAATTACTCTAAACCCTAACCGTACCATCACTACACCAGAAGTGGCAATAGATAACGCTATTTAGATAGCGCTTTGTGTTATTTTATTTATAAAAAAAAAAATTGTTTATAGCACTTTTCTAAAAAAGTGCTTTCTAAAGAAAATAAATAGACAGCGCATGTGAATAGAAGCGTCATTTATAAGATTTTATAAATTGATTATTTTTTTAAAAAAAATTATTATGGCGCTCATTGAAAAATAACATTTTTAGAAAAATAACTACAAAGCTCTTATTAAAAAACCCTTTTTATTGGTCTTTTGTTTAATGTACCAATTCACTTCACATGCATTTGTATTCGCTGTCCCTCTCATAACCCACTGTTCTTTTTTTTTCCTTCACACCCATGTTAACATTCAGTATTCTATTGTTCATGCTCCTTATCACTCCCGTAGTCATCCTTTACATTCATTCTGAAGTCTTCCTCCACCATCATTCACAAAATTTGTATTGTTGTTCGTAAAGTGTATCTCAAGCTACCTCCGCTCAGCATTCACATTATTGACTCATATTCTACGTTTTTATTATTAGGTGTTTCTTTTTTGTTTTATTTATTGAATATTTTTTTCCATTAATGCTTAACTTTGATTCAAGAAACAAATATTAAATTTTGTTTTTTTGCTTTCTGTACTTTTTCTATGATCAATAGATGAATGCACTGCGACAAATTTCGTGATGAAGAAATTTTGTGACGAAGACGTTAATCTCTTCCATCGAGAAATCTAGGGCTTTTTTTGCAAGATTCATCCTTGAATAGGCTTTTTTCAAGATTCATTAAAGTTACATTCTTTTCTTCTTATAAGAAATAAAAAAAAAGGTGAGTTCTCATATATGCAATTACCTTCTTTTAGTCAAATATTACATTTTTTTTATTTACTATTTTTATATTTAGTTGCGAGTTTATTGCAAATGATGTATGATGATTTGTGTTGTTTTGAAATTTTAATAATTAGACAAGATTATCTTATATGGTTGAAAATGAATTTTACAATTAAGAGATGTTGGTTGAGTGTAAATTGCCTTATAATTTTGTAATTAGTGTCCATGCTTTACTATTTTTTACAAAACCACTCCTAATAAGATTATGAAATATTATAACAAAAATTTGTGAAATCATTAATTGTGAACCCGAAAACATTCATGGCTTCAATTAGAAAATGTGAACCTGAAGAATTATCAGTCTATTGTAATCTTCCTGTGTTGAATTCATAAGACTAAAATAAATAAGTAAAATATCACATATTTTCCATGAAAGATTAAGAAGTGAGACTTAAAAACGGATGTTTATGTCCATCCTAGAAGTACAATTTTAGTGGCAGAAAGTATAATAATTTGGTATGAATTTGGTAAAATGGAAATTCCCATGAAGGTTTCATAGCAATGAGGATCAACATTTTTATCATATATGTAATGCTTGCATATAATTATGCTCCCATTAACCATAACATTTGCACTGAAATATTCAAAAACTGTGAGAACATAATCCTTGTTTCAAGGAAGAGATAGAATAAGTGAGTTTCTTATTGATAAAATTGACAAAATTTGAATGTTTAAAACACTAAAAGTTAGTCATACCGTGGGGAATGTGTTGTTGGTGTAGGAGATGATCATGCAAGTCTTTCCCACAGCCTCATCATAAATGATACACTTGATGAATCTTGTTGTGTTTATATTCTTTCAACTTTGCAATCATGACACACTAACACAAAAAGGCAGTCGTCTTCGATTAAAAGAATTAGTTCTTACAAATAGTTTAAAAAGTGTTTTCAGTCTGATTATTTAGAGCCTAAGAAAAGCATTCCCTGTTTTTATGGTATAGAAGTACTATTTTAGCCAAAACATATCAGCACTTGAAGCAAACCACATTAATGAAAACATAAAACAAATGGGTATGAAACAAATTTCATTACCTGCCCTGTTTAAGTTTATATAGTTTGATAAACTAAAAAAAATAATATCATTGTATAGTTTTTTGTAGGGGAAAGCCTAATAATATGAACATAACTCTTACCTTTTTTTCTACTGGTCAAGAATGCATGACTTGTTGCACAAAAACAAAATCCCTTTCCAAAGACACATCCTCATATATGACCTTTTTTTTTATCTATGCTACTTTTTCTCCTTTATCTGAACTAACAAATCTTTATTCCTAGCAAGACCTTCAATAAAGTGATCAATCTACTCCCTGAAGATTAGCATTAGGCTTGATCTTCATAATATCAACCCCACATAACGAATAAACCTTAAAGTGTGACACATGCATGCTCTAATTTCATACAAGTAGAATATGAGAATATCGAGCTAAACTCAAATTATGCATTATGCAACTCAACATAGGTTCAAGAAATGAATATAGGAAACAATACATACTTGTAGAAAACATGATGAGAAGAAGATGCAGATTTTTAAGGTAGTGTTTTTAGCAATTTTTCATGATAGAGGAAAGTTGTAAGAGGAGGGGAAAGATAAGGAAAGCAGAAGGTAAAATTGTGATTGAAGTGCAAGTGAAAATGAAATGTGAATGTTAAACTATGAGTGAGAAGTGAAGATAATGATAATTGACAAAAGAGCGACAATCGTCGGAGGAGGGGAATTTGCGGTCTGTGTTGTAGTGTAGAAGAGAGTGTTGAGTGTTGAAATAGAAGGAAAGGGAGCGTAGAAAATAAATGAACCTGATTCTGTATCTTCTATTCTCGAACACCGACACTTTGCCAGAATAGTAGCATAGTTTACCAGAATTGGATGATTAATTATAGTAATAGGGAGTGGTGGCTTGGCTTGGAAGGAAATCAAACACATTACACATGTCTAGTAGGTGTGAGTGAGTACGATTCCCATAGAGCATAACAATACCAGTGCATCAGTTGTCATGTGGTCCCCACATACAGGCTATCACAGAATAG
Source organism: Cajanus cajan (assembly GCF_000230855.2). Taxonomy (NCBI): domain Eukaryota; kingdom Viridiplantae; phylum Streptophyta; class Magnoliopsida; order Fabales; family Fabaceae; genus Cajanus; species Cajanus cajan. The sequence continues at coordinate 22,239,415 of NC_138527.1, read as the reverse complement.
TATGTATTATATTCACATATTCACATACAGGCTCAACAATTAAGCAAAGGCAAAAGACAGAGACTCACCAACCACGTGTTCCTGAGACCATGAGTAAGCAAATACAAGCTTACCTAAGGATATACACGTGTTCCTGGGAACTTGAATCCAATACCATGTGTTTATAAGAAAATAAAACACGTGTTTATAATTCAATTCTATATTTTTTTATTTTTTTTATCCATGAGAATACAATTCAATATAGAGATATTTATAACAACTAAACTGAATCCCCTTAATCAATTATAAACTAGTAAACAACGTAAATTGATTGATGAATGTTAATTTAATTTTTTCTTACATGCATATTGATGACAATAAAAATCAAACTTAAATAATAATAGATTTACATATTAATAAAAAGAAAATATTTTCAAATATTTCAAATAAACTTGAATACAAATTCATAAGATAAAATAAAACTCTCTACAAATTTTTTTATACTCAAATTTGATAATTACTTGAGAAGAGTTAAGCACTCTAGCATAATTGTATTTGTCTAATAAGTTTTATAATAATTTATTTAAGGCAACTTGATAATATATTACTAACTTATTAACTAAATTTATTCCATTTTATTAATTTAATTTATACATACAAAACACTTTTTATCGGTAGTATTTTTTTTCTAGTTATTTAAGATGATATTTTTGAGAAAAACTATTATAGTAGTTAATCATAATATTCACAACAAATATTTTATATCAAAAGAAATTTCTTTAGGGCTAAATATATATGAAAATAAAACACGTAATAAGTTTCATGCATGTTTAACTTTATCCAAAGTTATCTTTATGTGCATCTTATAAAAGAAAATAAAACACGTAAAAAGTAGTTTCATGCATGTTTAACTTTTTATTAAATTAAATCTCTATGTAGAGTACTAACGATTATATACATTCTTAACTTTTAAGGGGAAGTCCTACTTCTACATTAAGTTATTTTATATTGTTATGCTTAAAGAAAAAAGAAAATATATTTTTAATATAAGACTTTATAGGAATTCTTTATACTTCTTATTAATTTAATTTTTATTTGTTATAATTATTTATAAATTGATTTTTAATATTTTAATAAAATTATCAATAAATAATATTATTTGACAATATAAATTATTTATCATAAATTTAAAATATAATTTATATTTTATTGTTGAAAAATATAAGTTTTATATATTTAAAAATATCTATTCATATATTTTTAAAATATAATTTATATATTCAAAAATAATATTTTTATATATATAATTTATTTTAAATTTCAAATATATATATATAATAAATATTTAGTCTATCATTATATAGATTAAAATACTAGTTGGTTATAATCACTTTCATTGTCAAAAAATTATATTAAAATTTTTACTTTAATTTTATCTTATGACAGGTTGATATTGTTGAACTTACAACTACTATAGAAAAGATTGAAGGCCTTATTGTACTTGTTGAAAGTTTTTCAAATTTAAAATATTAAGGTAAGTCTTTAAAGAATTTCCTTTTTTATTTTATTATTTGATGTATGAAAAGTATAGATAAACAACAATTTTTTTAAAACTATGCATTTATGTCATTAGATGTTAACATTGATGTAACTATTATCAATGACTAATATGATAGATCAAGAAAAAATGGATCGACAATGGATGTATGCTAGTCGATTGTCAAAAGAATATGAAGATGGGGTGAAAGAGTTTCGTAGATTTGCAGTTGAGCATGCAAAAGATCCTAGTAGAATTATTTGCCCTTGCTTGAAGTGTTGTCATTCAAAGGTAGTTAATGTGGATGTGTTGAAAGAACATTTAGTATGTAATGAAATTGATAAAAGTTATTCATGTTGGACAAAACATGGTGAAACTAGAAACATGATGTTGACCTTGATTTACAAGATAGTGTCAATTATACACCAAGCGAGCCTGACACTACATATGAGTTTGACCAAGTTGAAGAGATTGTAAATGTTGTTGAAGAGGATCTTCATGATTGTCCTTAGATGTTTGACAAATTGGCAAGTGATGCAAATACACCATTATATGATGGTTGTACTAAGTTCACAAGACTATCAGCAGTGTTAAAGCTACTCAAATTAAAAGCAGAAAATGGATGGGAGTTGGATTACAAGACATTTCAGGTTCCCATATTTGGTTGCAAGTGGGTTGATAACAATAGTGGAGTTCGACAAGATGAGACAGGGTTTATGCAAGTGAACTTTAATAAGGAGGGGTACCAAGATGAGCCATTTATCTTAGCATCACAAGCTCAACAAGTTTTTTATGTCACTGATCCTGTTGATGCCAATTGGTCAATTGTGTTGTTAACCAATAAAATAAATGATCACCAAAATGAAGATATAGAGGATGAAGATACAAATGTTGAGGATGACCCATTGTATGAGATATCACATATACTTGACGATGATCCAACGATAGATGATATCCTGTATAGGAGAGATGACCATGATGAGGGGATTTGGATCAATCCATCATTTTGTGTCCATAAGAAACAAAAAAGTTTTAATTTGACTAGGAAGAGGAAAAGGTTGATTTACACATAATTTTTACATTATATTGTTAATTTATTTTTATTTTTATATCTTTCCTTTATATCGATGGTAACATTTTTTATTACTCTTTTTCTTGTAGGTAAATGGCATCTCCTAGCCAAGATGATAGCTTTAATTCTAATGAACCTAAATGGAAGAAAGGTGTAGTTATTATGAAGAAAATCATTGGAGCTAGAAGTGAAGGAAAAAAAATAGATATAATGTATTTATTTTTTGCTTTGGAATCTTAGTTATGTTTCTTGTTTAAAAATTAATATGTGCTTATTTGTTTTATTAGGTTTCATGGAATGCAAAGGGTCAACCAATTGAACCTGGTGGAACAATATTCATTAGTTATCTCGAGTCCATTGTCCGATCTAACATTCCTATAACATGTGATAATTGGAAAGTTTTGACTGTAAGTTCCTATAAGAACATGATTTGGAAGGATATACAAGTAAAATATACTAATTATATCTACTTATTTTAAATTAGTTTCTATGATTAACCAACTTATTTCTATTATTACTTTTTTGACAGTTAACTTTTAATGTTGATGTACCACACAAGAAACATGTACTAAAGGTGGCATGTAAATTGCTTAGGAATTTTAGAACTTACTTGGCTAATTGTTATCTAAAAGACGAGAATGAGAATTATTTAGATAGTCCACCTACTCAACCTCCTGAGCAGTATGCATCCATGATCACTGAGGATGTTTGGAGAAAATTTGTTGCAAAACTTATGGATGAATCTTTTCAGGTATAATATCCAAATATGGTATCTTTATCCTTTGATTCACAATATGTACATATAACTCATTTACTGCCTTTTTATACAGGAAATAAACAAAAAAAACAAGGAGAGGGCATCACACTCTAATAAGTACCCTTATAGGGCCTCATGTAAGGGGTATGCATGCCTCGAGCAAGAAATGGTAAATCAATACATACAAAAATATATAATATACAAGTTTCCAATATGAATTCTAACTTGTATGATTATTTTCACAAAAATTAGATAAAGAAATCAAGATCAAATGTTACAAGTGTTCCCCATCAAGAATTGTGGAAGCATGCTCGTGTGAACAAAGCTGGAGAAATTGAAAATGAAAATGTTCAACAAGTATGGGATAAATGTGAGTAAAATATTTTCATAATAAAATATGACTTAAAAATAGTTATGGTATGTGTTATAGCGAGGTTATATGCTTGAATTTTATATATATATATATATATATATATATATATATATATTTTAGGAATTGTTATCACAAACTATACATCTAGAGGACATAATTAAGTGATGCTCGTTCAGACATTCTTTCTCAAGCTTTATGTGTCCTAGAGTATCTTGGTCGTGTTAGGGGTGTGGGATTTGGAGTCACTCACAAAGACTATTTTCCACCAAAAAAGCGACACACGCAACAGGAGCATGATTTATTAATTGCTCAAGTGAGAGACATGAGTGCAAGAATGGCACGAAAGGAAAAAGAGATGTTGTCACTTAGACAAAAGGACTCATCGGATAGTATATAACAACTTTATGTTTGTAACAATAGTGGCAAAGGGAGTTGCACAATCCCATCTAATAGCTTTCCTGAGGTAATTAATTTCTCTATATTAATTAGCTTCAATATTTTAGTGTAAATTACTTACTTTAAATTTGTAATAGCTCTCTAAATTTTCTTAATTTAAATATTGCATAATATAATTATGTTTTTATAATGTAGGGGGTCTCATGTTGTAAATTGTTTGTATCATCACCATTACTTTGCTTGGTTGCCCATGGAAAATTGCATAATATTCAAAGTGATACATTGCATAGGAGATCTCTACCTAATGGACATGTAAAAGTTAGTATAGATGTTGTTGTAGAGCCAAATGTCTCCTTGCCAATACCTAATATGGATGATGGCATAATGACAATAAGGCAAGCAATAGGTACATTTGTGGCATGTGGCCAATCAACCTCTTACAGGTTGTTGATGCGATATGTTTATACAATTATATTAATTCATAATTATTTATGAAATAATTTACCTATTAGCTAACTTGTTTAATTTGTAACTTTATAGGATTCCACTCTATCTAAAAAGAAAGGGGTTAATAATACGAATGACTTTATTGCACCAAAAGGAAAAAATCGAGGGAAGATGGTTATTCAACATACCCCTCACACTGTAATTTGTCACAGTATTCCTGAATGGTGCAACTACCTCTTTTTACACTTGAAATTGAAGTCGACAAAGTCACTTCCCCCTATAGAAATGGAGAAAGGCATATTTGGACTAGATGAACATAAAGAAATAGTAAATGCAGAAGTTATTGGATAAATTATTGACCATACATGGCTAGGTGCTGTTGCAATTTCTATATATATTGGGTACGTTATAAAACTTTGCATCATACTTTTAAACTTTAATTAGCTCGTTTATGATATTACTAATTCATTATTATATTATTTTTCTTTCATAAGGTACTTGTATCACACAATTATTAAGCCAAATCATATGGTGTTCTTCTTCTTATCCCCCCAGATAACAAAACATGAATTACCTGTGAAAGAACGAATGCACAAAATAGTTAGTATTTTTGTTGATAATAGGGTGCTTCACAAGTTTGTTCTTGCACCAATCAATACAGGGTAAGACTTTTTTCTCCCAAACTTTATTAGCAATAGATTATTTTGAAAGTTATAAACAATTTAGATTTGTTGATTCACTTTATTTTTTTTAGCCAACATTGGGTGTTGCTTGGAATCAATCTTAAAATGGAGATAATTCATTATCTTGATCCATTAGAGAATGACATAAGTATGTGGCAAGATTTGAAGAATTTGTTTGACATGTAATAATATACACATGGTTGACATTTTGTGTGTTTTGTTGTACTATTTTTTTACTTATATATATATATATTATTGTCTTTATTAACTAAAGTTATACAAGCCTACCGAGCTCAAGGAGGAGCTATGGTTTCAAAGTCTAAGTCAAGTAACATTAATTGGATAACAATTAAGGTAAATTATAATTGCTATTTGAAAATCAATCAATGATGTTAATTTTAATTATATTGATATTTTTGCTTTTTGGTTATAGTGTCCGAAACAATCAAATGGCAATGATTTGGATATTACATTTGTCGGTATATGAAGGAAATTATGACCTATTGTGAAGGGGGGACAATTCCAAAAGATGAATAAAATATATTGGTTCCTTATAATTCCTTTTAAGTACAATCTTAGTTGGTTTATTTTATTTTATTTTTTTCAGTACTTCCCTAAATGCAGCGTGCAACGATATTCTAATGATCAAATCACAGAAGTTAGAGAAGATTGGTGTTTGTATGTCATTAAAAAATGCTTGTAGGTTAGTATGTTGTGATATAGCATTTTTAGGCCATGCCACTTTTCTTTTATGCTATTTTTTTTAATCTTTATATATTTTCTTTTATATTGTATCTAGTTGGTGACTTACAATTTTTCTTTTCTTTGCAGAACAAATGGGCTGTGGAATATTCTAAGAGCGAGAACTACATGATATTGGACAAGCATTGATTATATGTTACTATCAAGTTGATGTCAAATAACTAAATGTAATATGTTAGGTCTATATACATTTATTTATTTGAGTCTATGACTAGGAGTTACATGGTAATAGACAAGCATTGATTTTGTTTAGATATATGTAACTATTATTGCAACAAATTAAATGTAATATATGTTAGGTTTATATAAACTAATCTTTTAATTTTAATGTATACATTATACATTATATTTTTGAATTAGATTTGCCTACATTCTTGATTGATTGGTATAGTTCTATGTCTTGGGATTATTTTTGCATGCATAGCAGAATCAACAAGTGTCAATGATGTGAAAAATTATTAAAAAAAATTAAACATATAGATAGCGCTTAAATAAGGAAACGCTTTCTACTGGTTAGAATATAAAAAGCGCTTTTTCTACAAGCGCTTTCTATAAGATAAACCAAAGACAACGCTTTAACATAAAATGTTGTGTATACATTCAAAGATAGAGAGCACTTATTTGAAAAAACGTCATGTAGGTACTTGGACACAGATAACGCACTTAAAAGGAAGTGTTTTCTATTTGCATATACATAGATAACGCTTTTTTAGAAGCGTTATCTATTAATAGACATCGTTCAAATAGAGAGCGCTTTTTAAGCGTTGTCTATCATTAAAATAAGCGTCATCTATTGATGTTTTTGACGTAGTGCATGTGGGTCCTACCTTTGTCAACGATAAGGACATGTCAGTCATGCTTTCAAAGCATTGATTCCCTCTGTCCACATTACAGGACATGTCAGTCACGCCTTCAAAGCATTTATTCCCTCTATCCACGTTACAGGACATGTCAGTCATGCCTTCAAAGCATTGATTCCCTTCGTCCATGTTACAGGACATGTCGGTCACGCCTTCAGAGATATTAATGATGTGAATCTTGTCTCAAAAGACTCAAACTGTGGCTAATAATGTAATTACAACTTCAGGAATCCAATGCAAGTGTCTTTCTGGCTCAATCATCCCACCTCTATAAATAACCATATGCTAACTATTAGAGTAACTATCATTCTTAGTTTCATCCTTCTTTGCTTTGTTTCAAACTTCCATTCTCAGTTGCATCCTTCTTTGTTTCGTTTCTCACTTATCAAATACCAAAAATGTTATTGTGGAAGCAAAATGAACACAGGTCTGCCTTCATTGGTAGAACAGTAAGTTGAACAACATCGTTATTTGCTTAAAATTTCAATGAACCTCTTACACATAATGTGTCTAATTTTGTTAATCATCATAGGAGATTGAAAATATTATTTCCTCTTACTGTCATTCAATGCCAGAACCCCACCCTCTAATTATTCCTATACTAGAGGAAGTTGGTTTTTTTGGGGTTGCAAACCTCAAGCATCTCAAGGTAATCACCCATTGGTGACAGCTTTGGTCGAAAGATGGAGACCTGAGACTCACACCTTTCATTTTCCAATAAGGGGGTGCACCATAACACTGGAGGATGTTGCACTTCAACTTGGCCTAAGAGTTGATGGATTACTAGTCATTAGCCCAACATTATATGACTAGGAGGATATGTGTTCCACGTATCTTGGCATCGTGTCAGTTAAAGGAGAGTCACTAATTGGCTCTATGATAAAGCTAAAGTGGTTGAATGACAATATGTTGGAATTACCAGAGGAACCATCACAAGAAGAATTACATGAACATTGTAGGGCATATATATTAGGTTTAATATATATATAGGAGGTGTTTTGATGCCTGGCAAAATAGACAATAAGGTACATCTTATGTATTTATCTTTATTAATAAATCTTAGAAAAACACGATGATATAGTCGGGGGTCTGCTTGTTGAGGTATGTTATATAGGAAAATGTGTAAAGCTACAAATGTTACAAGCAGAACAATGGGTGGTTGTGCATCATTGTTACAATCCTGGGCATGACATCGCATACCATATATTGCGCCAATTTGTAGAGTACCACCGACATTCCCTTTGGTCTGCAAATGGAGCAGGGTAGAGTACTAAAATTTTAAAGTGTACCTCATAATGATGTTGTCAGATGTAGATTAAGGTTTGATCACATTCAGGCTAATCAGGTAAATCTTCATCACAAAGTTTTATTTGTTTCTTATTTTCTTTTGTTTAGCATATTATCTTAAGTAACAAAGTTTAGTTTATTTGTAGTTTTTATGGGCTCCATATCAAGGCTTGCAAACATCAATACCCATGCAAATATAGAGATGCCCAATTGTGGACTTCATGTACCCCTATCATTTGTTTTGCAATTGTTGAATGACACCAATCAGATAGAGTGAAATTGCAATTTTGTCTCTTCTAGGATGTCCCTTCTCCACCCAATAATTTGGATAACCTACACAAAATTGACATAAAGGGGAAAACAAGATGAAAATTGGGTTACAAGACATGCTCAATGGATCGACATGTTGAACAATAGACATGAGCACACATTAATGGGTCATCCAATGCAAGGCTCATTGTTTCACACATGAGAATACATGGAATGGTACATGGCCAATTCCATTTATTTCCTATCTGTGCCACGACTATTACAAGATCCAAGGACCCATCAATAACGAAGGACTTCAACAATATTTGAAACTAGTGCGACTTCCATGTCGTCATATGAAGAGAGTCATTAGCATGTATCAAATTCTCCATACAACATCACGCCACAAGAAAACATAAATGATAGAAGACGTTCGTTTGCAACAACTTTAGAGGATTTTTTTACAAATTTATTTGGAGTAGATTTTAGAACTCCATCTTCAGCACAATCATACATGCAATCTCTTTACCAACTAGAATTTGCTAATGAGCCTAGTAGTTCTTCAGCTGCATTCTAACTATCAGTGCTTGATGATGATCCAAATCCTACTGAGCAACAACCTCCACGGCGTAACCCAGGCCACAACAGACGTCACCCGTTGTGGAATTGGATACCATTACAGAGATTAAAAACCTTATATATAATTCACTTTATCTGAATGTTATGAATTTTTACTTTTAATGCACACTCTCTCTCTTTATCAACGTAATATTTAAGTTATTAATATTATAAATTGTTAAAGTATAAATTATTAATATTATAAATTATTAACATTATACATTATTAAAAGTATACATTATTAAAATTATACATTATTATAATTCTAACTTATTAAAATTAAACATTATTATAAAATTTAAAACACATATATATTAAAATTATTACTTATTAACATTATTAATAATTTCAATTATTAATTATAAAAAGTAATAATATTTTATACACATATATTTATAATTCATTTTTACACTTTTATAATATTTATTTTAAATATATATATATATAATATTTATATTTTATACATATATATATATTTATATTAACATTATAACTTATTATATTTTTAATTTATTAAATTTAAAAGTTAACTTACTTTTTTTTAGATATTATTAAATAAATATTATTTAAATATTACATATTTTTTAAATTGTTTAAAAACTATAAATTCTTTTTTTTTTTTAATTTCAATTTAATCAAAACGAAAAAAAAGAAAAAAAAAAAACGCCGCTCGAAATTCAACTCCCTGGGAACCGAATTCTGGTAGCCAAAATGTACGACAGAGACCACAAAGGAGGTCAGAATTCAGTTCCTGAGAAACCAAATTCTGAACCTCAATAGTAATCAGTTCTACTCTTGTAAATATTTTCTGACAAGTTCCATTTTTGTAATTTTAAAAAAATTATTATTTCAGAAAAAAATCCTAATTCTAATTGACCTCATTTATAAATAATTTTAATATAAAAAAAAGAAATTATAATTGGTGATCGAAAATAAATGTCTCTCTATTATACTTTATATTTATTAAAATGCTTTTGAATATGAAATTTTTAATTCTCTATATGCACATTTTTTAATCACATTCAATTTATTTTATAATTATCTTCAATATTTTATGTCTTGATAATTTTTCTTTTTTAACCTACTTTTTTTAATGTGTTCTTTATCTATTTTCTTTATTTAATCATAGTATTTTTTATACTTAATTGTTTATTTATTTATTTATATTAAACTGAAGTCTTCAAATATTTGTATCAATTTGATAAAACGAAATGCGAAAAGTCTAACTCAGAAATTGAATCACAATTAATATTTAAGATTTTTTTAAAACATTCATAATTTAACTTATGTTAAGCCTAGTAACATTGGGCTGGAAAATTAAATATTTGCTGCTCAATTGATTCTTGTTTATAATTTAAAATAATTGAACATCTATCCTCGATTATATGCTACATAAAAAAAACTGTAGGTAAATACATTGAAAATCTAATAGCAGACCATCGTGACATATCAGAAGAAATAAAATATAAGTGTGATTGAAATTATTAAAATGTCAAGTCTTAATATTTTACTTAAAAAACACACGAAGTTTGTTTATGATAATATACCGATAATCAAAAAATGTGTAAAAATAATTATACATTGAAAGGATTTTGGTTTTAAAAACTTTTATAATATTTTCATCATTGATAAAAGGTTAATATATAAAAAAGAAACATAAAGAATATTTTATCATTGATTGAAATTAAAATCATAAAATACTATAATGTACTAGCTAGCTGAAAATAAAATATAAAAAAAAGGATAATATCTTAATTCGACAACATCCCAAACATTTATATGGTAGTAGGTTCAATTATAATTGTCTTTTTGAATTCTTTTGTAGGCATCACCTTTGCAAATAGAGTAGTCTTTCATCTTATCTTTTGCTAACTAAGAAAATGTTCTTTTTGAATTTCTTTGATATCTTTATATATATGATTAATAAAAGAGATGTGAATAGACATTTAAAGCAGTGATTTAAAACCCGGACCGAACCGGCCGGTCGGACCGGTTGGATCGGGAATCGGTGGTCTAGCCGGTCCGAATTTTAAGTTGGACCGGTTATGCAATCGACCCGTTTTAAATCGAATTAAACCGGTCAATTTTCCAGTTCAACCGGTGAACCGGTAGGTTAAACCGGTTCAACCACTTTCTTTTTTTTTAAATTTTTTTTAAGGGACCATAAACCACAAAAATAATAATGAAAATTGAATCTCTTAATAAAAAGCAAGGAGTCTTATTAAATTTAACAATGACTACTTGTTCTAATATATTTGTTTGCAATATATACAACTTAAATAACTTTTATAGTATATTATTAATTTTAAATTATATATTTAATAATATAATATCTATGTAAATATTCCATATATTATTTTATGATATTAATTGCAAGCATATTATATATGTACATATTATTTATATTTTTAATTTGTATTAATATACCGTTTAACATGTAATTTTTTATGTATTTTTTTACAAAATAAAAATAAAAATAATTTTAAATAAGATAGAAAAATTGAAATTTAAAATAAGATATGAATTTATTAAAATTTATAAGTATTAAATATATTTAATATAAATTTTTTTAATAAAAATAAATAAAAATCGAGTCATGCGGTTTAACTAGTGACCCACTGGTTCAACCTTTGACTCACTGACCCACTACCTTAACCGGTTCGATGACCGGTCCGGTTTTTAAAACTATGATTCAAAGTGACTATTTAGAAAAAACTGATATTTAGAGGGGTGTATTGGTTCAAGATTTCGTAGGATTTTAAAAGATTTTTTTTGAGTAAAAAAGTCCATTGGTATTCAATCAGGATTTTATATCGCTTAAAAATAATCCAGTGGTATTCAATCTGGATTTTCAAGATTTTTTAAAGAGTCTATTAAAATCCATTGGTATTCATTTGAGATTTTCTACAACTTAAAAACAATCTATTAGTATTCAAAAATATAAGGATTTTAAAAGATTGTTGTGTGAGATGGATTTTGAAAGACTTTCTAGTGTTATCTATAAATACCAAATTCATAAAACAATCTCATCCAAACCCATCGGATTTTGAAGGATTGTTTGAAGTGACTTTTCAAGAATTTTCAAGTGAGTTTTTCATTTTTTTTTTCTATGCTTTTGTCTTCTCCATTTTTTCTCTACTAATAATATTGCACTATTATTCATTGCTCATATATGATATTGTAATACTGTTCTCATTCCATTCCTCTATTTTGTGAAACTCCGATATGTAAATGGTAGTGTCATTGACTTGCTCTATTTTTCTGTTCGTTCTCTTTAATTGACTTGCTTTATTTTATTTTATGTAGTTGAATTTGTTCTTTCATATAACACAAAAAATGCTTGAAATTTTAACTTTTAAGTGGTCATTTTTTTTATAACAAACGTCAAGAAAAGAAAAAGGTGAAAGATAAAATTGATATCATAATCTCTACAATATATATATATATATATATATATATATATATATATATAAAAGATGAATTTGTTAGGGTTTCTGTGAGTAGAATGAGATGAAAATGGATCTTAGTTGGGGGAAGAACCCTCTCAGCATAAATATTTTTTGGTGGATTGTGGATTTCCTAATCGACGCCAATTTTTAGCTCCATTTCGAGGTGTAAGATATCATCTACAAGATTTTGCAGGTCAGGGTAATGACCCTGAAAATGAGAAAGAATTGTTCAATCTTCGTCATGCGTCTTTAAAGAATATGATCGAGAGAATATTTGGTATTTTTAAATCAAGGTTCACAATTTTTAAGTCAGCGCCTCCATTTTTATTTAAGACACAAGTAGAACTTGTGTTAGTACGTGCAACACTACATAACTTTCTACGTAAATAATGTTGTTCCGATGAATTTCCAATTGAAGCGGTGGATGAACCTTCATCTTCAATGTTACCAGTTAATGAAGATCATATTTTTGAGCCTATTATTCAAACCCAGGAGCAATAACAAAAAGGCGTTAATGCTTGAAGGACTAGTATAACTATGGATATGTAGGTGAATGCTATTTAAGAGGATAGAATATTATGGAGAATTATTATTATTATTATTATTTAGACATTATTTTTTTATATTATTTTTGTCTTTGACTCTTTTTAAATATGAATGTATGAAATTTTTTATGAAATCTTATCAAATGTAAAAAATCCACGAAAATTTTACAAAATCCCACAGAATCCATTAAAATCCTGATTTAAAAGTCTTGCAGAATATTAAAATCCTGATTTTAAGTCTTGTAGAATCCTGCAAAATCTTAAAAGTCATGAAAATCTTGCAAAGTCTTTTAAAATCCGCAGGATTTTTTTTAACTAAAAAAGTCCTTTAAAATCCTAATCCAATACACCCCCCTTAGTGTGGTGTGGTCAGTGTTTTAAAACCCGGACCGACCCGGCCGGTCGGACCGGTTGGACCGGGAACCGGTGGTCCAGCCGGTCCAAATCTGAAGTTGGATCGGTTATGCAGTCGACCCGTTTCAAACCGGATTGAACCGGTCAATTTTCCGGTTCAACCGGTGAACCGGTGGGTCAAACCAGTTCAACCACTTTTTTTTTTAATAAATTTTTTAAGGGACCATAAATCACAAAAATAATAATGAAAATTGAATCTCTTAATGAAAAAGTAAGGAGTCTTATTAAATATAACAATGACTACTTGTTCTAATATATTTGTTTGCAATATATACAACTTAAATAACTTTTATAGTATATTATTAATTTTAAATTATATATTTAATAATTCAATATCTATGTAAATATTACATATATTATTTTGTGATATTAATTGCAAGCATATTATATATGTACATATTATTTATATTTTTAATTTGTATTAATATACCGTTTAACATGTAATTTTTTTATGTATTTTTTTACAAAATAAAAATAAAAATAATTTTAAATAAGATAGAAAAATTTAAATTTAAAATAAGATATGAATTTATTAAAATTTATAAGTATAAATATATTTAATATGAATATTTTTTAATAAAAATAAATAAAAATCGAGTCATGCGGTTCAACCAGTGACCCACCGGTTCAACCTTTGACCCACTGACCCAATACCTTAACCGGTTCGATGACCGGTCCGGTTTTTAAAACTATGGGTGTGGTAGTTTTCAAGAAAAAGTAATGTGCATTTGTCATATAAAGGTGTACTTTTGTATTTTTTAATGTGGGAATTTAAGTGAAAAAAAATAAGTGGAAGAACTACTTCACTTTATATATATATATATATATATATATATATATATATATATATATATATATATATATATATATATAAAGATGAATCCATTTACTTAGATTTGTTTCACTTAATAATTCATGTTATACGTTAAATTTTAACAATTCAATTGTTAAATTAAAAATTCTTAATGCATATATCAAGTTTACAGATTTTATAAAAAAATTGAAAATTATTTAATACTTCATTTTATTAATTAAATTTGAAGAGATTAAAGTGTTTCGCCAAAGTTTGATTTCATTTTGAATGGAAAAAATTAAAGAAAACAAGAAATAGTGAAAACTACTAGACATATGAAAACTTAACTTTACTAAAAACATGTTGATGATCTAATAACATGCTGTTGGGATACAAACAAGTCCCACATCGATAAAATAAGATAAGAAATAACAACTTATATAGCACAAAAATACTTTAATGATAAAGAGGCCTTTTGGGTGATGACCAAAAGCAAAACCGTGAGGGCTTAAGCCCAAAAAGGACAATATTTCATCATTGTGGAGTATGTTTGTGTAATAACCTTATAAAAATAATCCTCATAAAATATCCCCTTAGACAAATACCATAAAAAATAACAACTTATATAGCACAAAAATACTTCAATGATAAAGAGGCCTTTTGGGTGATGACCAAAAGCAAAACCGTGAGGGCTTAAGCCCAAAATGGACAATATCTCATCATTATGGAGTATGCTTGTGTAATAACCTTATAAAAATAACCCTTATAAAATATCCCCCCATAACCCCTCAAAAATACTTCAATGATAAAGAGGCCTTTTGGGTGATGACCAAAAGCAAAACCACGAGGGCTTAGGCCCAAAACAGACAATATCTCATCATTATGGAGTATGTTTGTGTAATAACCTTATAGAAATAACCCTCATAAAATAACCCTCATGAAAGGTTAGGTCCCTTGTTTGAGGGGAGGATTGTTGGGATATAAACAAGTCCCACATCGATAAAATAAGATAAGAAATAATAACTTATATAGAACAAAAATACTTCAATGATAAAAAGGCTTTTTGGGTGATGACCAAAAGCAAAACCGTGAGAGCTTAGGCCCAAAATGGACAATATCTCATCATTGTAAAGTATGCTTGTGTAATAACCTTATAAAAATAACCCTTATAAAATATCCCCTCAGAAAAATATCATAAAAATAACCCTAACACATGTATGACCTCAAATATCATAAGCAAAAAGCACATAAACAATTTTTGCCAACACGTATATCATATGTATTTTCAAGATTCAAAAGCAAAATGTACTATTAGAAGTGATGACATACAAAGACTAAACATGATATCTAAGACATAGGTATTGTACTATTTCAAACAAAAAATGACTCTATCACCATATAATTTTCATGCGAATCATATTCATACACCAAACAACATATTAGACATCAAAAAATAAAGGAAAGCTCATAAAACAAGAATCCTATGGTAAAACATAAAGATTCGTTCTATAGAAACTAGTACTAATGAAATACACGATCAACCAACATTTATCAAATTTGAAAAAAAGTATAAAAAAAATGGTTCAATCCTCTTATTTGGATTTCTCGAACGGAGAGATCCATAAATCGAGATCCTAGTGCATATAGATACAAATGGTCTAATGGATAATTTATAGGAACATTTGGACTATTTCCATGAATTCCAAATACTTAAAAACAAACTTCAAATGGTGGAAAAGGTAGGGACGAGGCCCGCCACTTCCAAGTAGAAGATAAACAACAATGTAGAACTTATCACAAGGAGAAAATCCTTGATAAAAATTCGTAAAGACAAATATCTCCAAGTGAGAGAACTATGACTTTTGAAAAAGAGAAAACACAAAGTGTATCTCACATATATCTCAAAAGTGATGTCCAAATACAGAAATATCTTATATATAGGGTTTTGTAGCTTATGGTGCAAGTTACTCTAACCTAGGTTAAAAATAACCTAATTTAAATTAACTTTTATTTAAGACTATTAATCCTAGTCTAATGATGTTATTCGGCCAACCAAGCCCCAAATATCACTATCTTAAATCTAGAATGACAAATGAGAGTTTGTCATGTGGTAAGACAAGAAAAGTATGATTCATGTTACCATCTTAAATCCAATAAAACAAATGGTAGCTTGCCATGTGGCATGAAATGTTTGGTGTGATTAGACAAGTAACATGTTAGCTCCTTGAAAGGTCTAAGAACACCTTGACCCCTCCATATTGGATGTCCAACACATCATGTGTGTCTTGCAAGTGGACATCCCACATGGAGCATGGTAAGGTGCTTTTGGGCTTTACACAATAAATTATATATATAAATAAATATTATACTTGAATATGTAGATTATATTTAAAATTTATATAAATAAATATTGCTTAAAAATATTAAAATTTGATTCATAAGTAAATTATGATAAATAAAAATTAAATTAAATAAAAATATAAAAATTCATAAAAACCCTCTTATGGTTGATGGTTTATTTAACTAAAATATTAATAAAGACGATATATTTTCCTGATGGTTTATTTGTTAACTTCAAAAAGATGCATTCCCCCGTACTTTTATTTTTTTTTTTGTTTTTATTTTTTCTCTATAAAATTATTTTTCAATTTTTTCACACTTTTTAAATAATTACTCAAAACGATCCAGTCTCTTTAACTAATAACCAATCACTCATATTTAACTTTAATTATTTTTAATATTTACTTTTAATAAATATTAATTATCTTAAACATTTTATATGTATTGAAATTAAAATACTAGTTATTATTAATTATTGATATTATTATTAACTATTAATATTAATTATTACTCCATCAACATTCATATATGTGAAAAATACTTAAATTCACACATACTTAAAAAAATTAGTTAAATTAATATAATTTTATTGATTTTATATAAAAATTAAACTTTATTTCTTAAATTATTTTTAATAATATTTATCGAAAAAAGTAATCACATTAAATTTAATTTAAGACGTATTTTTTTTAATTTTTAAATGATAACATTAAATATTTATGCTTAAGTTTAAAATTTTATACACCTTTTTCTTAAATATGTGTAAGTGTAATAAACAACAAATCTAAGTTTGAATCCATGACTAACCTTGGACTAGATTCTCCTGGATCTTAATTCTTATATCAAACACGCTCCTCTTTTAACTGGTTTTCCGTATGAAGTAAAATAAAACAAACCAAAAAAGATAAAAATGTTAGAAGATATAGCTATTATTATTATTATTATTATATAAATTATAGAAATTATATATTAAATATTGCATCACCTCTTTCAATTCACATCACCCCAGTTGAAATCTGAAACCGATTACAGATTAGAGGCTTCTTCAAACAAGGGGCCCCAAAACCTAAACCCTAATCTGATTTGCTAGCGATTATGGCGTCCGAGAGTGCTTCTCGATCGAGTTCCGCGGCTGATTCCTACGTTGGCAGCTTGATAAGCTTGACCTCCAAGAGTGAGATCAGATACGAAGGCATTCTCTACAACATCAACACCGAAGAGTCCAGTATTGGCCTCAGAAACGGTATTCTTCTGCTACCCACTTGTTTTTTCCCGAGGAATTTCCCTTAATCCTTTCTGGGTTTTGTTAATTTTCTGCTTAATTTGGTTTCCATGGTTTCAGATCTCTGAATTCACTCTCAAAATTTGATCTTTATTATTGCTGAGGTTGTTGTTGTTAATTGCTGAAGGGTGGGCTTTATCACGGGGTTGTGAATTCAGGGCACAGGGAAGGAATTATTATGAACTTGTGGTGGTTTTGGGGGGTTTTCTGTTATAATGTTGTGAAGGGCTTTGAATTATTATTTTTTTATCTCTGAGGCAGCTGGGTTGCGTGTTCTACTGATGTATCTTAAGTGTGTTATGTGCTTTTTAATCTATCTCTATTGGAGCATCTGAATTGTGCTTCTTTCAATATGTGATTTTCACTTGGACAACTACTTAGGTTTGATTCTTGTATTATTTGAGTTTGTTATTTGCTGTTTTCTTTCGTGGATTGTACAGTTATCGCGTTCCAGATTACGCATTATGATCAATAAATTGGAGGAGTACATAAGAATCTCAAAAACTCCCTAAGTGGTTAGCCAGCTAGTGCAACGCCAAAATAAGCAAAATTCAGATGCTCCAGTGGTGATAGATTAATGACAAAGCTTCCAAACACTAAGGCTAGCCTGAATTAAAGAATGAAGATTCATATTTTTCCCTTTATGTTTGGGTTATTAATGCTAGTGAGGGAATAATAATTGGCATACATATTTGTATTCCAGGGCTGTCAATCATGCGCAGTAGAGCCATTGTGGTGGGTCATTTGCTGTAGAACTGTTGTGGCACATCACAGCTTGCTTTTGTTCTTGGAGTGTTGCGAATCCCAACCATTTGTGGCATTAGTAGTGGGTGCAACATTGATTAATGGCTGGAAAATGAAACCCCTGTTTATCCCTCAATCTGGTGTCATTTAAGTTTTATATTGGGGACAGTTTCATGATTTAACTTCCCTTATTCAGGCTGTGCCTCTTCCATGAGTGCTGTGCCTCTTCCATCAGGCTATTTTGTCACCACAGCTCCATCCACTCCCTTCTCCATCTGCAATCTCTTCCTTCTCTCTCTGTGAAGCTGTCTGCATTTTAGTCTCCTTCATTTGCAATTGAATCTTCTAAGAAGGGGGAGGCAATACTTAACCGCTGGGGTCTTAGTATTAAAGTAAACAAAGGGTTAGGGTGGGGCAATTGGCTCAATTACCATAAACATTTGGTATCAGAGGGTGTACTACATAGCATGGCTACTGGGATTGCAAAGCATGCTGGAATGTTACACTCCAATTGCAAGATATAGCTTGATTCCCACATAGGAAGTATAGGGTTTTGATGTGAGGTTTATATGGTCTAGGACTCTCCCATCACAGTAGCTAGATTTTGGTGTGTGGTCTTCCTAGATTTGCATCATTGTTTAATGTTTACTTATTTTAGGCCTTAAATGGTTCCTCTCTTTCATTTTCCTTTCCATTCCCTTCTCTTCTATCTATCCAAACAAGGTTTAACTGTAATGCTAGTTGATGTATTAATTTCCTAGTGCACCATATGGATTTTTTCTTTTTGTTTGAATTCCCATTACATGCATACACACACACACACATATTTCTTGGTTAGAAGTTGCAGCCATTACTAGTGAAAAGAGAAGAATCACATCAAGCAAATTTATGTACTGTTATAAAGGTTTTTCTGTTTGCTTACATTTCGAATGATCAAAACTGTTGATCATTGGTTTTCATATGTGCAAGATTTTCATGCAATGCAAATATGTGGACTATTGCAGCTGTGAATTTTGCCATCTAAATATGTTGTTTACTATCATGGTTTTGGTTGGTGGAGTGATGCTTTTGTTTTTTGTGTTGTAGTGCGATCTTTTGGAACAGAAGGAAGAAAAAAGGATGGTCCACAAATTCCTCCAGGCGACAAGGTTTATGAGTATATACTTTTCCGCGGGTCTGACATCAAGGTATCATGCATGGAATACATAAAAGTTTCTCTCTAAATTGTTAGTGTATTGGTACCTGATTATTATGTTGAGTGTATGTTAGAAACAATGGCATGTCGCTCATGTGACATTTTGTAAAAAAAACCTTTTTGGTATAACTTGGTTCTAGAATCTTTGAATGCATAAACCAGGAGATGAAACATTAGAAGGCTGATTCAGATTTTCTTATCTCTTATGATTTCATGTGATTATCTGATAAAGGCTTTGTTTAAATGTTACTGTGTGGACATGTTGAATGATTGTTGACCATATTATGAATCATATCAGCTGATACATCTGAATTTTTTATGCAGGATTTACAGGTTAAATCTTCTCCACCTGTCCAGCCTACTCCCCAAGTCAACAATGACCCAGCTATTATTCAGGTTGATAATTTTTTTTTGTCTGAATAATGAATTAGTTAAATGAATCACATCCTAATTATATTGAATTGCATTTGCAGTCTCACTATCCTCGCCCAGTCACCACATCTACAACTTTGCCTTCTGCTGTAAGTGGGCCTTTGACTGATCTTGGTTCTCAAACCACCCAGCTTGGACTTCCTGGGTCAAATTTGCAAGGGCCCTTGCCTTTGTATCAACCTGGAGGGAACATAGGATCATGGGGAGCTTCTCCACCTGCTCCAAATGCAAATGGTGGTAGGCTTGCGATGCCAATGTATTGGCAAGGATACTATGCCCCAAATGGGCTTCCTCAGTTACACCAACAATCTTTTCTTCGACCGCCACCTGGTTTATCAATGCCTCCATCCATGCAGCAGCCATTGCAGTATCCCAATTTCAGTCCCTCTTTACCTAATGTATCTTGTAATTTGCCAGAATTACCATCATCTTTGCTACCTGTGAGTTCTAGTACCTCCAGTGTAACATCTGCCTCCTTTCCTTCATCTAATTTGCCTCCTGCACCTTCTGCTTTGCCTCCTGCACCTTCTACTTTATCTCCTGTACCTTCTGCTGCGCTAGCTTCTGAAATTTTGCCAGTATCAGTAACAAACAAGGCACCCAATGTTTCAACTTCAGCAGCCGTGTTAGCTGCTAACTTACCATCACTGACTTCACTGACCGATTCTAGTTCAGATATTAATGCTATAGTGCCACCAATCTCAAGCAAATTGAATGCGATTTCAGGTTCTAGCTTGCCCTATCAAACTGTATCCCAGTTGTCTTCTGCAGTTGTTGGATCATCAAGTACTATCCATACCGAAACATCTGCCCCATCTCTGGTAACCCCAGGTCAATTATTGCAGCCTGGTCCAACTATAGTTTCTTCAGCTCAGCCTTCACAAGCACCTCATAAGGATGTTGAAGTGGTTCAGGTGTCATCAACATCATCTCCTGAGCCATCTTTGCCAGTTTCTGCGGAAACTCAACCACCAATACTGCCATTGCCAGTAACTTCACGGCCCAGCCACAGGGTATCCTTCTCTTGATCTATCAATTTTATGCATGCGGATATCACACACACTAATGGTTTTTTATGTTCTTGTGTTGTATACAATATGGTAGCATGGCGGAGACTAGAGTCTTGTAAATTAACTGGAATAATCTCATCATCCAAAGATATTTAGTGTGTTTGGATGAGTGGTTTTAAACTTGATTTTAGATGATCTTGATTTTGTTTAGAATGAAGTTTGAACTGAAGTTATTTATGTTTGGAAACTTTAATCTAAAAGTTGAAAACTTTTCAACCCAAGTTAAAACTTCCATCTTTTCCTATTTTTGAAAATTTTGATTTTAAAAATATAAGCAAACATGTTTTCTTTCCTAGCAAAATCACATGTGCCCAAGTGGAATGTGCATTTGACATGTTTAAACGTTGTTCCAAATGTGGAAATTATGACAGTGATCTTTCATGGCAAGTCATCTCTACCCACCCTGTAATCAAGGCTTTGATCAAATCAGGAATGTGGGGAAATTGTTCTCTGTAATTTAAATAGTGCACTAACTCTTTTTCCTACTGAGCAACATCTCTGATTTTCCTGTTTCTTTTGCATAGAATTTAAAGTAGTATTTGATCTGGTTTGCCCATGGTTTTAATTGACAACTGCTATACATGAATTATGATAATTGATGAGTCTTTCTTATTTTATTTTCTGTGTACTAATATCAAATAAATTTAGCACTGTGTAATTAATAACTAAGTATGGATATTTTATTACATCAATTTATCCTGTTTACCATCTATTTTTTTGATTGAAAAGGACTTCTGACATTTGGTTGCACTTTTTTAAGGTCAGTGGAGCTCTTAACCAGACTCATCCTGGCTATAGTTACAGAGGACGTGGAAGAGGAAGAGGAACTGGGGTAATGTTCAGTTTACTGTTTCATTTAACATGTATGCCTTTTTTTACAATGGCTTATATCAATTGAAATCGAGAATGCATTGGATGATTTGGAGTCTTAAAGGTTTTGTTGTTTTGGAGGGGGTGTTGGTGGTTTGGATGGAAAAGGGGTTGTCAGTTTTGAGTTTCATACTTCACTTTTCATTTATTATAAATGTTAATATACTCCAAGTTTTTTTTTTTTAATAATTGTTGTTGGACCATTAAGATTAGTTGAATAAATCTACTAGACAATTTATGTCTTTAGTTTTTAATTTTTTTTCTTATATCGATAAGTTATGAAGGTAATATTCAGTTGAGCTCTTGAAAAATTCAATTCATGCTTCACAGGGTTTGCGCCCAGTCACAAAATTCACTGAAGATTTTGATTTCATGGCAATGAATGAGAAGTTCAAAAAGGATGAAGTATGGGGTCATCTTGGTAAAAATAAGTCTAATTCAAAAGACAAAGATGGGGAAGAAAATTCCTTTGATGAAGATTATCAAGATGAAGACAATGACGATGAATCAAACTTTGAGGTCAAGGTAATGTTATCTAGTTAAATGTTTTTCTTTTTTTGATATGCACTTAGTTAAATGTATTTTTGTTTTCAGTCTATGTCTTTGACTCTGCTTTTCATGTTTTTTGCAGCCTATTTATAACAAGGACGACTTCTTTGACTCGCTCTCATCCAACGTGCATGGTAATGCTTCTCAAAATGGAAGGACTAGATACTCTGAACAAATCAAGATTGATACTGAGGTAATTTCTATCTTTCATACTCATCTCATATTTGGGGGACAATGTTCATTTCTTTTTCTGATTTGTGGTGCAGACATTTGGCGATTTTGTGAGGCATCGTGGTGGTCGAGGCGGCCGTGGTGGACGTTCTCGAGGTGGTTATTATGGAAGAGGTGGAGGATATGGCTACTCTGGACGAGGAAGGGGACGTGGTGGCGGTGGCGGTGGCATTCCCGGTCGCAATTTGTAGTTGGCAGCAGTTAATGTTTAGTGATGGACATGGTGGACAACAAGAACCTGGGTAGCCTCCCATTAAAGCACCGTAATTATGTTAGGATTATGCTTCATTGTTGTGTTACCTTTGTTATATGTTTATTTCACAGAATAAGTAGGACATTTTTTTTCCTTTTACCATTATGTTGGCCTTGTTACTCTACCAAAGTCAAGTTGGTTTGATGGAGAAAATGTTTGTGCTCCATTTTATTTATAAGCTTATATCAACAGGCAGGAGTTTAGACTAATTTATTGCAGGTTAATGTTTATGCATGTAAGCAATTAGTCAATCATCCATTTCTTAGGCATTTGTGCTGTGGTGGTAAATGATTGTTATCCCTCCAATTATTTATATGCATATTTTTTTTTAACTATAAGCTTAACACAGTTAGATGTGTTTGAAAATAATCACTTGGAAATCGTGGTGGAGAGTAATGGGTTTTAATATGGACGTCAGAAAAATTCACTTATGATGCTTCTTGTTGTAATACTCTTACGAAAAACTTTTTCTTTGGTAACGAGTAAGCAAGCATACAATAAAACAAGGGCATCACAAATAATTGCTACTATTGTTATTTAACTTTTATGTTTCTTATTGGGTTTCATGCCTTGTATTTATAATCAGTGTTTTAAAACCCGGACCGACCCGGCCGGTCGGACTGGTTGGACCGGGAACCGGTGGTCCAGCCGGTTCGAATTTGAAGTTGGATCGGTTATGCAATCGACCCGTTTCAAACCGGATTGAACCGGTCAATTTTCCGGTTCAACCGGTGAACCGGTGGGTCAAACCGGTTCAACCACTTTTTTTTTTAATTTTTTTTAAATTTTTTTAAGGGACCATAAATCACAAAAATAATAATGAAAATTGAATCTCTTAATGAAAAAGCAAGGAGTCTTATTAAATATAACAATGACTACTTGTTCTAATATATTTGTTTGCAATATATACAACTTAAATAACTTTTATAGTATATTATTAATTTTAAATTTATATTTAATAATGCAATATCTATGTAAATATTACATATATTATTTTGTGATATTAATTGCAAGCATATTATATATGTACATATTATTTATATTTTTAATTTGTATTAATATACCGTTTAACATGTAATTTTTTTATGTATTTTTTTACAAAATAAAAATAAAAATTTTAAATAAGATAGAAAAATTGAAATTTAAAATAAGATATGAATTTATTAAAATTTATAAGTATAAAATATATTTAATATAAATATTTTTTAATAAAAATCGAGCCATGCGGTTCAACTAGTGACCCACCGGTTCAACCTTTGACCCACTGACCCAGTACCTTAACCGGTTCGATGACCGGTCCGGTTTTTAAAACTATGTTTATAATAGCTAGGTCTATTTGGAATGGTGGTAATAAGTTCAGTTTAAAGTTTTCAAATTTAAAATATTAAAATAAAACGTGTTTGGTTCTAATTTTGGTGTAAAATAAGGTACTTATAATTTAATTAAGGTTAAACTACTTTTTTTTACTTCTTGTAGTTTTATTTACTCTACCTTTAAGTTCTTATAATTAAAAATAATTTTTTAGTCTTTATATTTATTTTTTAAAATCTTTAAGATAATTTTTTTTTGTTTTTAAATTTGTAATTTTTTAATCTTTTGAGTCTCTAACATTAATTTTTTATGACATGATTTCTGTTGTGTTGTTGTTAGGGATATTTAACTTTGTGTTATCAACATTGAATTTATTTTGTTGGATTTATCTTAAATTGAGTCTTTTAATGTATTGTATTGTTCCTTTTTTTTTACCTTTACTTGATGTTTATTGTTGAGACATTATTTTTTTATCTTCATAAAATTTAAAATTTCTCTACTATGTCAATACATAAGAGGTGACATTACAAAAAATAATAATTAATGACAAATACTAAAAAAAGTAAGTATAGAAATTAAAAAGATATATTTTAAATTATACGAATCAAAAAGAATTAATTAAGATAAATATAGTGATTAAAGATATTTATTTTAAGTTATAACGACTAAAAAATAAAGTAAAATTATAGAAACTAAAATTAATTCTTATATATTAAACATGAACCTCTCTGTCTTGCACAAAAGTATTTTTATGAGCTTTTCTTCAATAAAAAGGTTTGTAGGAATTTTTATAATCTTTTATCTAATTCAATTTTTATTTATTGTTATTATTTTATTAATTAAATATTAATATTTTAAAATAATTATCAATAAATAAAAAATATTTTTTTACAATAAAAATTATTTATCATAAATACAAAATATAATTTATGTTTAAAAATATTTATGTATACTTATTTTAAATATAATTTATATATTCAAATATAATATTTTTATATAATTTATTATAAATTTTAATTATATTATGTATAATAAACATGAACAAACTAAAATACTAGTCTTTAATTAATTTTAAATTGAAAACACGATCGTCCGATCATCAAACAACTTGGACTAGGTTTATAGGATTTAATAACTTAAAAGTAGCATTGAAATTTAAAATTTATAGTACAAAAAATATAAAATACGATTAAAAAAGTTGAAGTTTGGTTTTGTTAGTTTTTTTTTAAATGAAAATTTAAGTCTAACCAGTAACCATCTTACTGAAGGCCTAAAACGATTACAATTGTTATGGTTTATGTTATCATTGAGAATGTTATATACACTTTTTTACATTTTCTAATTATTATAAAATTTTATCTAAACCCACTCTTTAACATGACTCTTGTGACTTGCATCTAAACCACTCAATTAGTTGTTTATAAGTTACAAGAAAATACAAAGGGAATTTAGGAGATGAAGGGTGTGTTTGAAGCACTATTCAGTCGCATTCAACATCAATTTATTCAATTTATTATAAGAGTAGGATGGACGTTGAGGAAGCACTAAATAGTTTTATTCAATTTATTATAAGAGAAGGATTCACGTTAAACATGCACTAAAAAGTGAATATGGGTAAAACAAACATGCTCAAAGTCATTTCACATGACTAAAAAAATAAGTAATTCTCTCTCTCTCTAGCATGAGGATATCATAGATAATTTCCCTCTCAAAAAACATTAGAAGGAAAAAAAATAAAATAAAATCTATGTGTGGCATCAAAAGGGATGACATAAAAAAAAATATTGTTTCTTTCACAAAAATTAGAAGAAAGACAAAATGACTTTACCTCATTTGATATCATTAAGAAGAAAGAAAGAATAATTAAACTATAAAAAAGGTTAAATATATTTTTTTTCTGAAAAATATTGATTGATACAATTGATATATTGATTGGTATCGATTTGTGTCCCTTAAACTAAAATGTTCAGAGTTTGATCTTGATCTTAGATATGAAATAAATTATGTTGGAAGAAAAATATTTATCTTGTGTACACTTATAGTCTTCAATATAAATTAGTCATTATTTTCGTTGGTGGATACTTTATCATGGTTACCCAATATATATATATATATGTGTGTGTGTATTTTTTGGTCCTTAATTTTTTTTAAATTTCATTTTTAGTCTTTTAATTTTTTTTTATTTTATGAATTGCAGTCCCTAAACTTTTTATTTGTGTTAATATTTTTTATTTCTTTCATCAAGTATTATTGTTAAGTAGTGATGCTAACAACTATCTTAAAGGTTATGTATATGTTATGTCATCAACTAGTATGACATGACAATCATGTACACTTTTTGAAAATTGTTTTAAGTCCTTATTTCTTCACAATTTTTAGTTTAGTTTCTTAACAATTTTTTGACCAATCTCAGTCTCTTATCTTCTCATAAAATTTACTTTTAGTCCAACAATTTTTTTGACAATTTTAACCACTCAATTAATATTCATCATTGCTTTTGAGCTCTCACATCAAGTACAATCATAAAGCAAAGATGTGACGATCACATTAGTAGTTACCCAACTTTTCATTTGATTTATTAGTTTGTCAACACAACAAATAAATGATACAACATTGTTGATATGAGACATTTTCTTATCGGTTCTATGGTGTTATAATCTTCTCACTACAAAAAAAAAATGGGTTTGAAATTTTAAAAGAAAGAAAAAGAAGAGATATGATAAGAAAAACCAATGATTTTCAATATTCAAGTCAACAACTCACTTACCACAATCCAATACACAAAAATCAACAACTTACCATAAGCAAAATCAACAAACCATTAAATTCTGATTAAAACTCAAAGCACCAATACCAAATGACATAATAGTGTGTTTGGATGAAAAATTTTATAAATGTAAGGAATTTTAAATTTTTGGTATTTGAATTACTTTGATTTCAATTTCTATCATTCTTAAAATATTTTGTTTGGATAAGTCAATTCAAATTTCTTAAATTTTAAATTGTTAAGTTAAATATGATAATTTGATTCCACCACAATAAAATTGATTTTAAAAATATATTTATATGTTGAGACTTTTAAATTAAATTTTATAAAAATAAATATTAATCCATTTTTAAGTATTTAATAATTTTAAAAATTAATATTAGATAATATTTAATAATTTTAAAAATATTTTTAAAAATTCAATAATTAAAAGAAAGAAGAGATAAGTTAAAATATATAGGTGAAATAAGAAAAACAAATATAAGGAATTTCAAATTCTTACTTTTTGGGGAGAGATTGAAATTATACTATTTTAAAGAATTTCACAAATGCTTAGATTTCAAATTCTTTGTAAATTCCTCATCCAAACAAAACATTTCACCTCAAAAAATTTGAAATTCTTCAAATAAATTAATTATCTTATATAAATTCTCCTTCCAAACACACCATAAATTTTTAAACATTTTCCGTATTCCAATCTCCAACCCCACTTTTAGAAGAAAAAAAATACTAAGCTCTCTTATAATTTTATTTCTGACAATACACTCTCTAACACAAGCCTCTTAATGTATTATATTGAAAATTACAAAATTAGGAGACAGAAACATTAATTTGAATGTGAGATCCGTCAATTTTATGTGTTCTCCAACAAATTTTAATCAATTAAAAAAGTTTCAAAATAGTGAATTAGAAAATATATTTCTAGAATTTCTCTTTATACTAGTAATTATTTCACTCCAAACAAATTGCTTAATTATTGATTTTAATTTAGCTTTTCGAATAAATTTTTATTACATACACTACTAGATACTTATTTTCTCTAGGAACACGCAAGCATATTCGTACAATTTTTTACACAGCTTAACACCACTTCTTAACTTTTCACATATAACATAGTTTCAAAAGATTGATCCTTCAAGTAGGTTCTGCACGGAGAACAATTTTATTCGAGAAATGATGCAATTATGCAATATTGAAAGTCGCCATACATCACTTTTCCTTGTAATATATATTGGTGAAATGACACACTTATTCATAGCTTTTATCCTCAACACCCTTTATCTCTTAGCATATATATAATTTGAACACTATAATATCAAATTACTTGCATGTAGAAACTAGGACTTTCCTAGGAGGAAGGGAAGGTCTTCTACCATGAAGCAAAGCATAGTTATCAAAGAAGACAACATCCCCTTTCTCCCACTTGAACTGAATGCTCTCTTCTTCAATGATCTGTTCACACCTTTTCACTACATGTTCTGGAATCTCTGTTCCATCTGCCATCATGGCTGAGCTAAGCTCCTTCCCATACATTCCTACCAAGGTGTTGAACCACATTCTTCTTCCTTTCCTTCCTTCAAATACCTTGGTTAAGTTTCTTGGTCCAAGTATTGTCTTCACCCCACCATCTGGAAGCCACTCCATGTCCATTCCTAGAGCTTTTGCCCTACAACAATTTTTTAATAAAAAATGTAAGGTTCAATGAGCCAAGCCACACATGATGGCATAGAGATTTTCACTAGATTCTCTATGTATAAGTTTACTTATATGCCTATCAATAATGCAGCTTGTTGATTTATTTATTATTGCTTCAGTTAGATCCATGCTAACTTGTCTATGACAAGTTAGTGTACTTGTTAGACATCATATACTCACACATTGTGAGGGTGATTTATTTAGTGAAAAATCCTGTGTTTGATTCTCTTTCTGTACGAAATCCTTTAGGACCAACAATAATAATAATACTGTAAACGAAATTAGTCTTTGCTTTAATATACAGGAAATAGCCGTGACAAAAAAATAGTCTGATGTTGCTGCTATTCTCATG
The DNA here is from genome assembly GCF_000230855.2 of Cajanus cajan. Classification (NCBI taxonomy): domain Eukaryota; kingdom Viridiplantae; phylum Streptophyta; class Magnoliopsida; order Fabales; family Fabaceae; genus Cajanus; species Cajanus cajan. Next base: position 22,210,103 of record NC_138527.1, on the reverse strand, counting down.
TGTTTAAAAGAAGCAAATAAATACCTTCTCTCAGCTTCTTTGCGATCTGAGGTTCCAAATGCATCCTCCCACCCTCTACCTCTCATGGAGGAGTTATCATTCTGAGTACTACGAGCTGTAAATGAATACTTCAACCCCTTCTTCTCCATCTCCTTCACCTCTTCTGGGAACTCCTCCACCATCCTTTCTGTCACTTTGAAACTTGGAACAAAAGGGGTCTCTCCCCCTTCAGGGGGAGGTATCTCACAAAACAGTATCACTTTCTTGGGGTATTCCCGAATCTGTTAAATTAATCACCAATGTTTGAAATGCACATGGAAAGTTAAGTTTCATTGAAAATCCAAATAATTGGCTAGATATTACTAGTGATTTTTTTTTTCATTAAAGTTATAGTTTTGATTGTTTAGGAAATATATGCAAGTAGCTAGATGATGTATGAAGCTGAATTAAAAAGATATATATTGACATATGTTGTTGTAGGATATACTATACCAGTTCAAATTAATATTTATGTTAAATAATCAGTGTGCATGGGTCACATCACATCATCAATTTCTTCCCCCAATTAGTGTGTGCAAACGTTCGAAGTATATGACATAATCAAAATATTTTATTATCATGAATAGAAGGATATACAGAGAATATTGTCAAACATTATCGACTAGTGCAATTAATTATATACATGTTTTTATGTATGCTAACTTTGTTTCAGTTTGGTCAAACTGATTGTTATCAAAAAAGGATCAAACAAACAGATAATCTGATTAACCAACAGAATTCATTCACTGAAAGATTCTCTAAAATGCATAGTGATCTCAAATTCTGTTCTTTTTATCCTTCTTTGTGATCAAACAGGATCTCAGTTTTTTTGAATTGAAATTCCTTAGTGATTAGTTGAAATGAAAGTTACCAACAACACTAGAAACAAAAAGAAAGAAAAACTGTTTGAAAATACTTATTTCAGCGATTCTATGATTCTTGCAATATGATGATACATGAAACTAGTAAACTGCATCTCTTCTAATGTCAAAGATTGTTCTTCACTTATATATACTATTATGATCATATGAGTAGTTGACGTGGAATCTCTAATATATCATGGTGATGCTAATTTGAATGTATAGTTTTGAGTTTTGGCTTACCAAAACCATTTCATGGTGATAGTATATGAACTCTGAGAGGGGTCCTTCGTTGGCAGTCCATACCCTTTTGTAAATATGCGTGCGAGGTGCTGGTCCTACATAACGAATGTCTTCCCATCCACAGGTTTCTACGATCTCATTGAAGTCCTCAGCATTCTTGACATCATAGCCTCTGAGAAGAACAGCACTGTTCTTGATGATCATTTGCTCAAACCACTCTTTGTTGTTCTTCAGAGCCAAGACCAAGGACTCCAAATCACTCTTGTTAGCCACTGGAGGTTGCAGCACCAAGGGCATGGTTTCTCCATCCACCACTTTTTCTCCCTCACATTTTCCCACCTTGAAGTCCTTGCAAGAAAACTCCATCTTTCTAATAACGTTTTTGTTATAGTTTAACTTGTGTGGTTTTACCTTCAATTGGCTTATATATATATATAGTATAGTAGTGGTTGGTGTTGACAATTACTATGCTAAAATGACGAGGCTGGCTTTGCCATTGGTCTATAGAGATTCTTCTTGTCCTTTTCTAGCTGTTCATTTATGTAAAGAATTTGAGATGATCAGTGTTTTAGGATTTGCAAATTATAAAAAAGCATCATTTTCGTTGAAGACATTTTAGGGGGGATTAAAATTATCTTCATTTGTTTTTTGTTTCAATTGTATACTATTGTTCCAAAAGCAGCCTGCAAAACTGCTAATGGCACAAGGAATTTTTAACTAGCTGAATGGTAATGATAAAATTGAGGTAGCGCCAAAAAAGTGATAAGATCAATTATAATCCCAAAACCAAACTCACAGATATCTTAGTAATTATCTCTGGACGTTGCTTAAGAAATTTTGGTTGTGACTGTGAGGAAGCCACGTAATCTTGTAAAATTTGATTCCTAGTTTTTTTTTTTTTTATAAACTTAATCCAGAAACAATATATTCATTAACTATTAGGATTTTGGAAGCTCCAAGGTTAGTGAGATGCATTGTAAAATGAAATTTCTTGTTCTATAGCAACGTGTCTCTTAGCAGGCCTATGCCAAAGCAAACACTTATTTACTTAGGTTATCACGGGTTAGGATGGATTAGTTTGGTAAAATTTTGAATCAAGTAATCCATAAGCCTTTTATTTTTTATAATCAGGTTAGGTCGGACATAAAATGTTGTATCTAGTTAAACCTTTTGATTCAATGATTATAAGGTTTGTTCTGAGATACATGGGATTACTCGATGTTCCCAGATTCCATGTTTTATGAGCAATAAAGAAAATAACAATAATTTTTTAACACTTTTTATTATTGGTTGAAAATTACAAATTTTGATGAGTCTTAAGTTCTAGATTAAAAGTCACTCGTTAAATAAGATGCATGATCTATGATATTTATATTTTCCAATAAATTTTAGCCAATAAAAAGGTGTTAAAAATAGAATGTCTTTAACATTTTTTCATAAAGGAATTATTATGTGATCAACGACTATTATGGTATCAATTAATCTTTACATAATATATAATAAAATGTAAAGTTTGAATATGTTATATAAATATCTATTTTGATCAAAAATTTGCTAGTATCATTAGAGTTATCACATTTGAAATACTAGTTGCTTTGACCTTCGCTGGACTGTACTTTTAACGTATTCTATAATAAGCTTAATCTAAACTCATCATTATTAAAGTCTAAGTTTGAGCCTATATGATCCTATACCATTAAAGTCAAATTCAATCCGGTAATGATCAAAGTAATGACAAAAATTCAAGTTTAAGAGGGTGTATTGTGTTAGGATTTTAAAGTACCTTTTCAGTTAAAAAAAGTCTTGTAAATTTTAAAAGACTTTGCAAGATTTTCATGATTTTTAAGATTTTGTAAGATTTTACTCTACAAGACTTTTAAAAAGGTGTATTGGTTTAGGATTTTGTAGGATTTTAAAAGATTTTTTTTAGTAAAAAAGTCTGTTGGTATTCGATTAGGATTTTATGTCACTTAAAAATAATATAGTAATATTCAATATGGATTTTCAAGATTTTTTAAAGAGTTCATTAAAATGCATTGATATTCATTTGAGATTTTTTACAACTTAAAAACAATCCATTAGTATTAAAAAATATATAGGGATTTCAAATGATTGTTGTATTAGAGGAATTTTGAAGGACTTTTTTTAGTAGTATCTATAAATATCAAATTCATAAAAAAATCTCATCCAAACCCATCAGATTTTGGAGGATTGTTTGAAGTGACTTATCAAGTGCTCAGGGCCGTATTTAGGAATTTTGGGGACTTGGGCAAAAATTAAGACAAGGGCCTATGTTAATATAGCCTAATAATTTTTATGTTATTTTTCTAGGCTTTTAAGCTGCAAAATTATTTATTAAAATTTTATAATCAAGTAATTCAAACATCTCACTCTCAATAGATAGTATAGTTAACCCATTCAATCTATCTTGTAGCATAATTGATCTTAAATATGATTTAATCAATTTTAATTTTGAAACACTTTTTGCAGTAATCGCAACAGTTATAGGTAATGTTAATAATATTCTATAAGTAATGTATGTATTTGGAAAAGACTATGATCTTTTTATATGGTTCAATATTTTTAATGGTGTGTTAATTTCATTTGTTAGAATTTCTTTCAATAACTTTAATTCTGAAAACAAATCAAGACCATCAATATCAGAATATATGGTCCTCAAAACTCAAAATCTTTTCAAGATTGATACAATATTTTTTCAATTCATCTTCCCCTAAAGTTTTAAATTTATTTGAATTAAATAAAAAAACCAAACATGTTTTCATATTCTAAAAAATGTTTAAATTGATTCTCAATAGAAGAAATAGATTGATGTAATATATACAAAAAATAATCAATGTGAAAAGAATCTTCAACAGAATGAGCTATCTCATCACTATCAATGTCATCAAAATATTTTTTCCTATGAATCTTACATTTTTCATTGAATTTAGGCTCTATATCCATTTCAATAGTCATTTCTTTGGTGGATTCTAATGCAAATGCAAAACCATTTTCCCTATAATTTTTTAAATAAGTTATAAGACATCTTAAGTGATCTATAACAATATCTATATGCATATCTTTAGATTGCATAATCTTACTTACAAAATTAATCGCAAAAAGTATATCATGTCAAATATTTATTCCTAATAAAAATTCAAAATTCTCCATCTCATAAGCCGCTAAACACCTGGCTTCACTCCTTATCTTATGATCTTTACTAGTTTTTGATAATTGAACAAGTGCATCCCTTATTTTTGGTGCTTGAAACTTTATGACTTTAATGCTTTCAAGTAATTTTAATAATAAAAAAATAAGAGATATAAAAAATGTAAGATAGTGTCTTATAAAATATTGGGCCTTATCTCAAATATTATTAATTTTTTAAAAATTAATTTATATCAATAATACTACTATTAAAAGAATTTTGAGGCCTTATAAGTTTGGGGGCTCTAGGCATTAGCCTTAATTGTCTTATTGAATGTCTGGCCCTACAAGTGCTTCAAGAATTTTCAAGTGAGTTTTTCATTTTTTTTTCTATGCTCATGTCTTCTCCATTTTTTTTTCTCTTGCTAATAATACTACAATAATGCTCATATATAATATTGTACTACTATCTCCATTATGAACATAGAAAAATGGAGACAGTAGTACATTATTATATATGAGCATTAGTACAGTATTATTAGTAAGAGAAAAAAAATGTAGAAGACATGAACATAGAAAAAAAAGATGAAAAAATCACTTAGAAATTCTTGAAACAAGTCATTTCAAGCAATCCTCCAAAATCTGATGAGTTTGGATGTGATTGTTTTATGAATTTGGTATTTATAGATACCACTAAAAAGTCCTTCAAAATTCCTTTAATACAACAATCCTTTGAAATCCTTGTATTTTTGAATACCAATCCATTGTTTTTAAGTTGTAAAAAGTCTCAAATGAATACCAATGCATTTTAATGGACTCTTTAAAAAATCTTGAAAATCTAAATTAAATATCACTGATTATTTTTAAGTAACATAAAATCCTGATCGAATATTAACGAATTTTTTTTATTCAAAAAAATCTTTTAAATCTTATGAAATCCTAAACCAATACACCTTCTTAAGCTTATTAAAATCGAATATTGAACCAATACTTAAAATGAACAAAAGTGAATTGCAACAAAGTTTGTTAGCCAAACACAAAGTCACACCAGACAAGTTGAAGAAAGATGAACAACAAACACTCATTTTGGCAAGAACAATATCGTTTGTGATTATAGTGGTCTATAGATAAATGTGGTCCTGAACTACGAGATGTTCCAAAAAAAAGTGTCACAAATATTATAGCGTTTGTTGTTGATCGGCAGACTGCAAAATCAAACCATATATTATAATGAAAAACAATATATCTATATTTGACTTCTATAATATATGCAATGCGACAGTATAATTAGTTTGAATGTTTCATTAGTCACCATTTCCATCACTCATATGATGTCATAACTTCACATTCACGTACACTTGTCATGCTAAATAGAGAGTTTGACCAGCAATTAAGTTTCATTTTATTTTCAACTTCCGACTCAATATATATGTGTGTGCTATCTTCTGCTTGGAGTGTGCTCTCTGTATGTATATGCAAGAGTCTAAACTAAGCTCAGAAACTTAAAGCCAGAAACACGAGACAACTGAATAATCCAACTTAATTACTATAGGTGCATATTTTAAATTCAGGAAGAAAAAAAAAAGACCAGATAAGAAGGTAATAATTACAGTGACAAACACTGCAAAAATCGTTTAATCAAGAAAAGAAAAACTTTATATAAAAAGCAACTTTAAGGCTCGGATAAGACAATTTTCAGCTACCTTGAAGCCTCATAAAAATTAGTTCATTAATTAAGATTGTTGCTTAACTTTGTGAACAATGTTTTTGTTTTGTATAGTATTATAACTAATTATAATTATAAATTTATAATCATCATTGTAATGTTGCATATAACATGTCATCCACACCTTTATATCATTGCTAGGTTTCTAAAACCTACATGTGGCACTTTTAAGCCTTTTTCTAACCTTAAGCTTCTATTTTGATGTTAGTGATGATTGCCAACAATGCACCTGTGATGCATTTTCCTTTTTATTTCAGTGGGAAGAGACTTACACAGTAAATTGGCATTATGCATTCTACCTAGTTTCTTGGTCAGTACTTTTGCCATTTTTCTCTCAAGTTCTTTGTCTTTTAACTTAATCACTAGATAAAATTTCATTACGATTTTATATCCCATAAATTACACTAATACTCTTAAAATTTTGTGAAATTACTTATAATTTTCATGTTTTTCTAACATTTATAGATTAAGGAGAATTAATGTAAGAGTAAAAAAAATGGTGCTCATTTATATTCTCGAAATTTTAGAAATGAATATATAATTTTATATATATATATTTGACCCATACAGTAAAAAAGTTAAAAAAAATTTCACTGTATATGCATCCATCTTAAGACCAAAAATAATCTTTTACCTCTTTTTTTTCTTTATTATTTTTTTGTGTGAAAACATTCACTGTTATTCAATTTTGAAGAAAAAAATCCCAACTCGTTCTCACTGTTGTGGTGTAGATAGAGCTAGAGAGATACAATATATAATGTGATGTGTGATGTAAAAAAAAGAAAGCATAGGTTGGAATTAGTTTAGAAGTTAGAATTGAGTAATAAATTAAGTATTATGTGTCACTTAAATAAATAAGAAAAACTAATTTTCACACATAAGAATTAAAGGAAAGTTATATTTCATTTAATGAAGCTTTATAAGAGATGAGTGTATAATTTTTCCTAAAAATTAAAATAATATTTTAAAATGTAAAAATTAAAAATAAATTAAAAGTAGTAATAAAAACAATCTACTAGAGGTTTGATACTATAAATGAATTAAATATTATTTTATGTACATAAATTTAAGTAAACTTATTTTTAATAACTCAAATTTATTTATTTATTTTTTTTTTAAAAATTACATGGACTTAAAAATTAAATATCGATGCATCCATTTTTAATGGCCTTGGACGTTTTGGGCTAGGAATGTGTAAGGAACTTCAAAAGAGAATTTATAGCTGCTAGAACTTCTTGACACCTTGGAATACCTCCTACCGACGAAGTCGAAGTATTATAATGTGTTTGAATGATAAATTTAAATGGAGTAAGTCATTTATTTGAAGAATTTCAAATTTTTTGAGATGAAATATTTTGTTTGGATGATGAATTTATAAGGAATTTGAAATTCAAGCATTTGTGAAATTCTTTAAAAATAGTAGAATTTCAAATTCTTACTATTTCAAATTCTCTCAAAAGAGTAAGAATTTGAAATTCCTCATATTTTTTTCTTCTTATTTCACTTATATATTTTATCTTATCTCTTATCTCTTCATGTTTTTAATTATTGAATATTTAAAAATATATTTAAAATTATTAAATATTATCTAATGTTAATTTTTAAAATATTAAATATTTAAAAATTAGATAATATTTATTTTTATAAAATTTAATTTAAAAATCTCAACATAAAATATATTTTTAAAATCAATTTTATCATGGTAGAATTAAATTATCATATCCAACCTAACAATTTAAAATTTGAGAAATTTGAATTGACTTTTCCGAACAAAATATTTTAAGAATGATAGAAATTGAAATCAAAGTAATTCAAATACCAAGAATTTAAAATTCTTTGAATTTGTAAAATTCTTCATCCAAACACACCATTAATGTTGTGTTGGATAAAGCATTTCATGAATTCAGGCATTATTTATTTTTAAAATCCAATTTCATCTTCTAATTTTATATTATTTAGTTTATATTTTTAATTTTTTTTAAAATATTCAATGATATACTTCCTTCTAAATTGACACTTATAATATCAATAAAATTAGAAAAATAGATAATATTAATTTTTTTTAAAAAAAAAGTTAGAGGATTAAATTGAACATTTTAAAAATATTAGACTAAATTAAATATTTTAAAAATAGAGTGACAAATTGAATAATAATTAACAAAATTGGTAAAAAAAAATATCAAATAGGTGAAAAAAATTCAAATTTATTTAGACAAAAAATATATAAATTATTATTTAATTTGGTCTTTCTATTTTTATAATGTTGAATTTGATCCTTTAATTTTTTTTAAAAAATATGTAATATTATCCTTTCATTCAATTTCATTACTGTCATTAGTGTCAATATAGATAGAAGAAAAACATTAAACATTTTCTAAAAATTAGACGACTAAATGGAACTATTTAAAAATAGTAGGATCAAATTGAATCTCAAAAATAAAAAGGTACGAAATGTATAATTTAGCAAAACTTGTTCAATGACTTGGTTTACCAAAATGGGTTGCAAACAAATGGTTGATAACATCTCTTCTCGATCCATCCAACTCGTTTCCATCCTCTCGTACTCGATTTAATAAATTAGGTATTACCTATAATCGTATTCATACCTATGTTCAATCAAATAAGGTATTATTCGTCATAATTGAGACGAGTTCAAACATTACACATAACACAAGTACCAATTTATTTGACATCCCTTCTCGCCACCATCATGACCATTATGTTATAAATTTGAAAATGAAAATTATTTTTAGAAAATTGAATATAGAAAATGTTTTAATAAACTTATCAACCCCTTAGTTTTCCATGTTTGATTTTTTATTTTAAAAATAACATTTCTAAAGAACATTGTTTATTAGGGGTGGTTTTTACATAGGTTTCCCACAAAATTGTTTTTATGGTGGTGGAAACTAGCATTCCCAAGTTAAAAATAAAGTTAAAATAAAGTTTAAATGTGGTAAAAAAAATCATTATTCCTTTATTTGTTTGTTTAATGCAATAGAAATATTTGATTCTCAGGTTGTTGAATCCTGCCTTAATATATATTTTAGGCTAAAACCTTATTTTGGTCCCTTATAATAATTGTTTGTTTCAATTTAGTCCCACTTTTATTTTTTGTTTCAATTTGGTCCCAAATTAATTAATTGGTTTCAATTTGATCCCAAATAAATTAATTGGTTTCAATTTGGGACTTCCGTCCAAATTATTTAAACGAAGTTAACTATTGGCCACGTAGATACCACGTAGATGCATAGGTGGATGCCAATTTTTTTTTAAAAGACCTGGACCCAGAATGGTCCGTTTTGAAACCAGAACGGGTCGTTCTGGTTGCACTTTTGGTGTGTAAAATTTGCATCCGGAACGGCCCGTTTCAGATGCAAATATAACACACTAAAAGTGAAACCAGAACGGACCGTTCTGGTTTCAGAATGGGCCGTTCTGGTTTCAGAACGGGCCGTTCTGGTTCCACACTGCTAAACATAAACAATGATTATAGTTTACGGTTGTGAATCATGGAAGGAAAAATACCCAAGTTACAAAGTATTTCAAACACTGAATTTGGAAATATTGTTAATGAAAATTAATAACTTCAATTGCTAAACAGTTAGGCTATACAGTGTATTATTAAGGACAATGCAATGTATCACTAAAGACAATGGTAGTAGATTTTATTTTATTTCAAACTGGAGTGAAACACTTACTACTAAATTGACACTATAGAGTAAAAGATGAAATGATATGATATTTTTCCTTGAAGTCATTAACGATGTACCCCAACAACAACATCTTGTTCTTGAAGAGGTAGAACCTGAAGTAAAGGAAGAGGATACACAAGACTAACATTTCACCACACAACCATATGCAGGGACAAATCTAAGTTAATTATAGTGGGGGCACTTGCCCCCACTAAAATTGCTTTCATTCTTTTTTTTATATTTTATTTTTATTATGTTTATCCTATTAATTTTTATCATTTTATTCCTCTAATTTTAAATAAGTTGCAAAAAATTATAAAGTGACACTTAAATATTTCTTCAGACAGAAAGAGAAAAGAAAAAGTTATTACTCTATTTATAAGACAATTGTATTTTATAAAAATAAGTAATTTTAAAATTTTTACCATAAAAAAATACTTTTCAAAATTATTATATTTTTAATAAAATTAATAAAGAATATTCTATTCTCAGTTTTGGAACGGCCCCAGAACGGCCCGTTATGAATCCAGAACGGCCCGTTCTGTTGCATCTGGAACGGCCCATTTCAGGTGCAAAATTAACACACCACTAGTGCATCCGGAACGGCCCGTTCTGGTTTCAGAACGGGCCGTTCTGGTTCCAGATGTTTTTCAAAAAATTTGGCGTCCACGTGGTATCCACGTATACATCTACGTGGCATCCACGTGGCCAAAAGTTAACTCCGTTTAAATAATTTGGACAGAAGTCCCAAATTGAAATCAATTAATTTATTTGGGACCAAATTGAAACAAAAAATAAAAGTGGGACTAAATTGAAACAAACAATTATTATAAGGGACCAAAATAGGGTTTTAGCCTATATTTTAATAATGACAAACTTTTAGTTTCAAGTTTTAACCATGAAGAGCACTATTGTGGAGTACTAACAGATTTGTTCAAGTGTTTCATATTCACTTTGATTAGTACTTAGAAGCTTAAGGATATTTTCAACTCAAAAGCACCAATAGAAAGTAACTAAGCTGCTTGAGCTGATATATAGTATTGTGGTCTTAGTTATTCTGTGAGCATACATAGACTATTGATCAAAAGAGTTCAAGTTGGACATTTTCTCCCAGGAAGATGCCTCAAAGACTTGGTTTAGAGGTCCAATTCTTTGAACACTTCATCAAGAAGTTTCAGTTCAAGCTTATATTTTCAAAAGACTGGTATTGAAAACTTTATTTAGAAGGTTTTTCAAAAGGATGTCCAGAAGGAAGCTCATAAGGTTGCTCAAAAGGAAGTTCAAATGGTAGCTCAAAAGAAAGCTTTAAAAGTAAACTACTTTTGAGGAGTTTAATGACTACATTAATGAAAGTACAAGTTGATGTCAACACTACTTAAAAACTAAGCTACCTATAATGACCATATTCCAAAGGCTATGAAAGGAAGACCAATGCTACAAATTTGAAGTAAGCAAGATCAAAGAAAGCCATCAAAATACAAGTTTCCATAGTTGTAATCCTCGTTTCATACTCTATGTTTAGAGATCTCCACTTCTACTTTTCAAACACTTTCGTAATAGAAATAGAAGTGAAAAACTTTCTTAGCAAAAGTTCCTAGTTAAGGAGAGATTGTTGTAACCATAGTTGTTGCTAGGATACACAAAAAATTGATTCTGTAAAAAGCCTTCCTTACCCAGATTTGGTGTTCAAAGGTGTGAGAATGAGTAAAGAGATTCAACAATTGGTTGAGTGGGCTTATAATAGTAGGTGGCTGTGAGTGTAGGTGCCCCAACAAGTATTGTTAAGGAAGAAGTCTTAATAGATTGCGGTTGTTAACAAAGAAGTCTTAACAACAATTGTTTATTACAATATATATTTGAACTACATGTTTTATATTGTCTAAACATTTGAGCAAAGAAAATTTTAAAGGAAAGACTAAGTTTTACTCACTTAGAAGCATGATTTTACTCTAAACTTCTCAGCAATAGACTTTGAAGTAACTAAGTTTTTAAAACACTCAAAAACATCATCTTCTGAATAACAAATTTTCATAAAGAATTGAAGAAAGACAACAAGTATATATTTATGACTAACCAAACAAATTTTTATCATTCCTTGAAATCATGACACCAAAGATTTAGTATTCCCATGAATTATAATTCTTTGACATAAAAAAATTACCATGTTGAGAGAGTATTATAAGTATTTATACTACTTTTATTATTAATTGATTTAGTATAGTATCTGATAATTAAAGTATGTTTATTCTTATAAAATTCAAAAATTGCTTAAGGAAAAAATTTAAAGATCCAAATTTTCTATTACATTCATTAATTTTACATTAAATTACCTTTTATTCACGAGTCATCGCATGTAACATGTCAATAAGTTTCATTAAAATTAATGATACATCATCATCAATTAAAGACAACTAAATATCAATTGATACATAACATTAAAAATTAGAAACTAAAATTATATAATTAAAAATATGTCCACAAAAATTACATATAAAAAATTATAAGCCTAGCCAAAAATTTATTGAAATATAAAATTATAAGGTTTCCTAAATTAAATATCGATGCATCCATTTTTAATGATCTTGAACGTTTTGGGCTAGGAATGTGTATCAGGAACTTCAAAAGAGAATTTGTAATTGCTAGAACTTCTTGACACATTGAAATACTTCTTACCACCGAAAAGTGTGTTTGGATGTGAAATTTAAATAAAATAATTTATTTATTTGAAGAATTTTAAATTTTTAAAATGAAATGTTTTATTTGGATAGAAAATTTATAAAGAATTTAAAATTTAAGAATTTGTGAAAATTTTTAAAATAGTATAACTTTAAATTCTCCCAAAAAATTAAGAATTTGAAAATTTCTCATATTTATTTTTCTTATTTCACTCATATATTTTATCTTATCTCTTATCTTTTCATTCTTTTAATTATTGAATATTCAAAAATATTTTTAAAATGATTAAATATTATCTAATATTAATTTTTAAAATTATTAAATATTTTAAAATTTGTTAGTATTTATTTTTATAAAATTTAATTTAAAAATCTCAACATATGAATATATTTTTAAAATCAATTTTACCATGATGGAATCAAATTACCATAACTAAACTAAAATTTTAAAATTTAAAAAATTTGTAATTGACTTATCTAAACAAAATATTTTTAAAATGATAGAAAGTGAAATCAAAGTAATTCAAATACCAAGAATTTTAAATTCCTTAAATTTGTAAAATCCTTCGTCCAAACACACCATTAATGTTGTGTTGGATGAAACATTTCATAAATTCAAGCATTATTTGTTTATTTTATTTATTTTTAAAATTCAATCTCATCTTCTAATTTTATATTATTTAATTTAGATTTTTAATTTTTAAAAAATATTCAATGATATACTTCCATCTAAATCGACACTTACAATATCAATAAAATTAGACAAACAGATAATATTGAATATTTTAAAAAAATTAGAGGACCAAATTGAACATTTTAAAAATAGGAGACTAAATTAAACATTTTAAAAATAGAGTGACCAAATTGAATAATCATTAACAAAATAGGAAAAAAAATATTAAATAGGTAAAAAAAATTAAATTTATTTAGACAAAAAATGTTAGATAAATTATTATTTAATTTGGTCTCCCTATTTTTATAATGTTGAATTTGATCCTTTAATTTTTTTTAAAAAAATATCTAATATTATCCTTTCATCCAATTTTATTACTGTTGTTAGTGTCAATATAGATAGAAGAGAAACATTAAACATTTTCTAAAAATTAGAGGACTAATTGAACTATTTAAAAATAGTAGGATCAAATTGAATCTAAAAAATAAAAAAAGGAACAAAATGTATAATTTAGCCTAACTTGTTGAATGACTTGGGTTACCAAAACTGGGTTGCAAACAAGTGGTTGATAACATCTCTTCTTAATCCATCCAACTCGTTTTCATCCCCCTGTACTTGATTTAATAAATTGGATATTACCTATAATACTATTCATACTTGTGTTCGATCAAAAAAGATATTCAAACATTACTTATGACACAAGTATCAATTTATTTGACATACCTTCTCGCCACCATTATGACTATTGTCTTATAAATTTGAAAATGAAAATTATTTTTAGAAAATAGAAATAGAATATAGAAAATGTTTTCATAAACTTATCAACCCCTTAGTTTTTCATGTTTGATTTGTTATTTTAAAAATAACATTTCTAGAAAACATTGTTTATTAGGGGTGGTTTTTACACAGGTTTCCCATGGAATTGTTTTTATGGTGGAGGTGGAAACTAGCATTCCTAAGTTAAAAATAAAGTTTAAATGTGGTAAAAAAATCATTATTTCTTTATTTGATTATTTAATGCAGTAAAAATATTTGATTTCCATGTTGTTGAATCCCGCCTTAATATATGTTTTAATAATGACAAACTTTTAGTTTCAAGTTTTAACCATGAGGAGTATTATTGTGGATACTAACAGATTTGTTCAAGTGTTTCATATTTACTTTGATTAGTACTCAGAAGCTTTAAGGATATTTCAGCCCAAAAACATCAATAAAAAGCAACTAAATTGCTTGAGCTGACATATAGTACTATGGTCTTAGTTGTTCTATGAGCATACAAAGATCGTTGATCAAAAGGGTTCAAGTTAGATATTTTCTCTCAAGGAAGATGCCTCAAAGACTTAGTTTAGAGGTCCAATTCTTTGAACCCTTCATCAAGAAGTTTTAGTTCAAGCTTAGCTTTTTAGAAGACTGGTATTGAAGACTTTATTTAGAAGATTTCTCAAAAGGATGTTCAGAAGGAAACTCATAAGATTGTTCAAAAAGGAAGATTCAAAAGTAAACTACTTTTGAGAAATTTACTGACTACATTAATGAAAATACAAGTTGATGTCAACACTACTTAAAACTAAGCTACCCATAATGACCATATTCCAAAGGCTATGAAATGAAGACCAATGCTACAAATTTGAAGTAAGCAAGATCAAAGAAAGTCATCAAAATACAAGCTTCCATAGTTTTAATCCTTACTTCATACTCTATGTTTAGAGATCTCCACTTCTACTTTTTAAACACTTTCGTAATAGAAAAAGAAGTGAAAAACTTCCTTAGCAAAAGTTCCTAGTTAAGGAGAGATTGTTGTAACCATAGTTTTTGCTAGATACACAAAAAATTGATTATGTAAAAAGCCTTCCTTACCCAAATTTGGTGTTCAAAGGTGTAGGAAGGATTAAAGAGATTCAACCAGTTGGTTGAGTAAACTTATAGTAGGTGGTTGTGAGTGTAGGTGCCCCAACAGGTATTGTTAAGGAAGAAGTCTTAGTAGATTGCAGTTGTTAAGGAAGAAGTTTTAACTGTAATTGTTTATTACAATATATATTTGAACTATATGTTTTATTACCATCTCAATATTTGATTAAAAAAAGTTCTAAAGGAAAGACTAAGTTTTACTCACTTAGAAGCACAATTTTACTCTAAACTTCTCAAAAGCAGACTTTGAAGTAACTAAGTTTTTAAAACACTCAAAAGCATCATCTTCTAAGTAACAAATTCTCATAAAGAATTGAAGAAAGACAACAAGTATATATTTATTGCTAACCAAACAAATTTTTATCATTCCTTGAAATCATGACTCCAAGGATTTAGTATTTCCATGAATTATGATTCTTGGACATAAAGAAACTTAACATGTACTAAAACACTCCCTTAAGGTAAGTAGATCAATATATATATATATATATATATATATATATATATATATATATATATAATATTAAGTGAGAAAGAATTTATTATGAGAGATAAGAGGGTTAAAATATAACTATTAGATTAATCAAGTGAGAGAAAATTAATCTAAGGGTTATATTTTAACCCTCTCATCTCTCATAATAAATTTCCTCTCACTTAATATGCTCCCTATATATATATATATATATATATATATATATATATATTAGGAATATCACTTCTTCAGTTCATGTCAAGATCATATTATTAGTATTTATACTACTTTTATTATTAATTAATTTAGTATAGTATCTTATAGTTAAAATATGTTTATTCTTAATAGTTCAAAAATTGTTTGAAGAAAAAAATTTAAGGATCTAATTTTTCTATTACTTTAATTAATTTTACAATAAGTCGTCCTAAATTCATATGAGCCATCACATGTAACATGTCAATAAGTCACATTAAAATTAATGTTTAGCATCATCAATTAACGACAACTAAATATCAATGGATACATGATATTAAAAGTTAGAAACTAAAATTATGTAATTAAGAATACGTCCACAAAAATTACATATAAAAAATTATAAACCTAGCCTAAAATTAATTTATTGAAATATAGAATTATAAGGTTTCCTAAATTAAATATCGTGTAAATGATTGGTCCACATGAAAGCATTCCAACACAAGACTACTGCTTGGACTCTAGAGAATTTACTCTAGCACTAGTTTCCTAGTTGGATCTAAAGCTGAGTTGTCGGCAAAGACACAGTGAGACTACTCTCACTCAACTCAAACAACACAAACACACTTGTTATGGCCACACTACTTCCTCTCCTCTTTTTTGCAAGAGTTTCAGGCCTTGCTGTGGCAGTACTTGTCCTCTTCTGGGCCCTTTCTTTCAAATCTAGCTTTCTCACTCCCTCACTTTCCCAACAAGACCTCATCTATGCAGTAACTACCAACTACATTGCCCTCCCTCTTCTCCCTTTCTACATTATTCAACTAACTTCCTCTTTCTCTAATTGTAGGTTCTCCATCCTCTCCTCATGGTCATTGGCTTTATCCTCTTGAGTGGAGAAGGTACCTTATCTTAGCTTAGCTCTATTTTTTTCCTTTTCTTTTATCTTATCCTCTTGTGCAGCAATTTTGGTGCACAGATGGTTACCTGGGTCAAGGGGTTTGAAGAAATTGGTGCATTTGTGGCTTCAAGGGGTGGCTTTAACTTGTGGGATCTTTGGGATTTGGACTAAGTTCCAGGGAAAGGATGGGATTGTGGCTAATTTCTTTAGCTTGCACTCATGGATGGGTTTGGTTTGTGTATCTCTCTTTGGAGCCCAGGTATTGCTTCTTCATTCAGATAACTTAGAGAAGTTAATTAATTTTGGTACATTATTTTCTTACTTATTATCCAATAATGTTTTTGATAGATGAATTTGAGTTGGCACGAGTCCTTACTCAAGTTAAATTTCCGAAAACATTGTCCTAACTAGAAATATTTCTTAGTAAACAAAAAAAAATAAAATAATGATGTCTTTGAAAGGCTTACTCAATGGGACAAAATACCTTTAAAAATATAAAAAGGATAAAAGTTAAAGATTTTGGTTAAACTTGTTGGTTTAGTTTTTGACATAATTTTAGCATTTTTGCCTCTGTTGTGATAATTTTATGATGTCACTGTCCTTGGCACTAAATGGGTGCTAACATAGTGGATGATTGATGATGCCATGGTGGTCCTACACTACTCTTCTTTTCGGAAGAAAGGAAGACACGTTGCGTTTCAAACATTTTTTTTGTTTATTCGATACAAATTCATTAGATGCAGTTTATCTTTCACAAGATAGAAGACACAGAAGAGAAACTTTTCTTGGAAATATTAGTTTTTTTTTTTTTTTTAATGTTTGATATCTATTTTTAAAAAATAAGATTCATAGAGAATATTATTTTCTGAAAATTATTTTGATCTTATTTTTCTATTAGAGAATATTATTTTCTGAAATTATTTTTATCTTATTTTTCTATAAAAAAAATAAGATTCATAGAGAATATTATTTTTTGAAAATTATTTTTATTTTATTTTTTTTATAAAAACATTCTTACGAGAGAAGTCGAAAATCCATTTGTTAGTCGAAAATTATTTTTATCTTATTTTTCTACAAAAAAAAAAAAAGATTCATAGAGAATAGTGTTTTCTGAAAATTATTTTTGTCTTATAGTATTTATTAATATTTTTTATTTTTATTTATTTTTAAATGAGATGAAATAATATATTTTTATCCTTCTTAATTACAAGATAATATTTTTTTATTAAATTTTGTGTTTAAATAAATTTATTTATAAATTTTCAACTTTTTAAAATAGTTTAAATTTTATCAATTGTAAATATTATTATATAAATATTTATATATATATATAATTACTTTTTATTATCCTCAAAAAGTAATTAAATCATAAAAAATTTTAATGTTATATTTATAATAAAATTTATGTAAATAAAAATATATAATAAATAACTAAATAAATTTTAACTATCATGAAAAGTGATTATCAAGATTTGTAACTATCGATGAAAATACCTATCCTCTTCCTTATAGGAAAAATAAATTCATTGGAAGACATCTCATAGAAAATATTTAAAATTGTTAAAGTTAAGAAAATATTTTTTATTTTTATTTATTTTTATTATAAATGAAAAGGCATCTTGTTTTTATTTTGTTTTTAGTTTTTGAAAAATATATAAATATAGTGAAATAATAAAAATATTTTTATTAGATTCTTATACAATTTTTATAAAATAAAAATGAGGTGAAATTTTTCATAACTAAAAACAAAGACAGAAAATATATTTAATATATAACGAATTATAATTTGATACTACTTCATGAATTAAATACTTTTTATTCAAATATACTTACTTCGATAATAATAACTAATAAGTGTATTAATTTTAATTATAATCTATAATAATATATAAAAGTGATAAATTCTCTGATTTGCATATTTTTTATGATGTTTTTGTCCATATAATTTGTAATTTTTCTTTTATTTTTATTTTTATTATTTTTTCAGAGAAAGTAGAGACGACTATTAAAAAGTTGTGGAAGAAAGTGAAATTAATTCAAGAAAGTTTTTTTTTTTATAAAATGAAAATGTTCAAAGTGCTTATTTTATTTTAAAATGATTCTAAATTTGATTTTTAAATGGTTAAAAATGTTGAATCTTTTATAATTGTATAATTTAATAATTTATAATTAAACGGATAACAATGAAATAAAGTTCCTATCTTCCGTTGGGTGTAACGTGCAAGTAACGGATAATTTTAAGAAATACATGCACGTGCACTTCTAGAAATATGTCGGCCGAAAGTTGTTGGAATGAAATGAAATTTTATTACCGGTATTGCCTAAAAGTCCCACATTGCTTAGGAGTCGAGGCTAAGAGTAATTTATAAACACTCTTCCTCCTTAACTCACCAAGATACCTTTTCAAGGATAACGTCAAAGCAAACAATACCTCGGATGTGGTCATCCTAACAATGACAACGAACTTATTATAGTAACAATTACATTTCCCAGATGGGCTGAAAAGCCCAATCTATTGCTCCTCTTTATTGATTTTTGGCTAATGATATATATACTTCTTTTTATTTTTTTTTTAATTTTAAAATATTCATAATATTTTTTATGCTTGCATTACTTCTTTGTGTAAAATATTTTGACACGTACATTTAAATATGCCCTATGATCTGATCCATTTTATTTGATGCATGGCCACACAGTGGTTGATTGGCTTCTTGAACTTTTGGCACAGAGGAGAGGTTCGCACTGTGAGGATAAGGATCTTACCATGGCATGTGTTCCTTGGCCTATACACTTATGCATTGGCAATAGCAACAGCAGAAACTGGATTGCTAGAGAAATTAACATTCTTGCAAACAAAGAGAAATGTAGCCAAACACAGCACTGAGTCCATGGTGGTTAATAGTTTAGGCTTGGTTCTTGCCCTTCTCAGTGGCTTTGTTATTTTGGCTGCTGTTTCACCTAAGTATCATACAATTCAAAACAAACTTTTGTACTCAGATACCAAGTGTTTGTCATCTTAATGAAACGTGGTAGTAAAACTTCAAATGTAACATATTTTGTCTTTTGTGATCCTTAATTAAGTTTGCATGTGTACATTTGAGTTAGATGTGAAGCAGTTTGGGTTTGTTGGTGCAAACTGCAAAATGTAAGAGGTTTTTAGGTTAAGGAGTGTAGAAGAGTAATAGTTGAATGATCGATTATTTGAGCACTGGTCATAGTTGAGAACATGACAAGTAGAACCTTCAGGAATATGAAGTAGAGGGAGGGAAAGCATAATCTTGATTTTATGCCTAAAATATAAGAGATAGGGCTTATGGAAACAGGTAAGCAATTTTAACTACTTTTAGACCTTTTAAATATGGGAAAATATGTTTTAATCAAGGCTAATGACTAAGATCAAATTACTTTATCTTTTATTAGTTTAAAAAAAGTATTTTGTGGTTATATATTTTATTTAAAAATTTATTAAAAATAATAAATAAAATTAGGATTAAGTAATAAATGAGTAGTTAACAATTTGAAGATATGAGTAGTTGCACATGGTTGACTTATGTGAGTGGTGACCGGTGAGAATAAAAATAAATTATAATATTATTTTTATTATTTAAAGATTTAAGGGTAAAATCATCTGAAAAAGATGGAGATGAAAAATGGTTATAAATAAATTTATCCCTTTCATATATAGTGTACTTCTAACTTGGACAAATTGAATCGAGCTTACAATGAGTTTGGACTAGCCAAACAGTCTAGTCGACTCACCATATTAAATTCAAAACACAATTAATAGTAGGAATTCCCATATCATATCTCCCATAATCTGGGCAATACGTCAATGGTTCATTGAATACCATGCCCAATCACAAGAGCGTATCAATAAATATCATGGATGATTATCTCCTAAAATTAGACAACAGTATAAACCATTTATACAAGGGTATCATGTATCATTCTAATCTAATATGATTCTTAACCTAAACTCCTCTCTAACTTGAATGTTGAAGTATCTTTGTAAGTGTCCCTTATTGTGTAGATATTGGAATGACGAGGATGTCATCCTACCATCGAAGCACTTGCAAATTTCAATAAGAACATTTGGTGCCCATCGTGAGGTTGAAGTGAAACTATCCACTAGTCACACATGATTTCCATTCGAAATGACGATGAATAACAACACGGTTGAAATCTCCTTAACAAACGACAATGTGGGCCCTATCCCACGGCAATGCAGGCCCTATCCCTAAACAATCGCCCCATGCCTTCGTAGTCACCGCAACCCTGCTCACGGAGCTCATGATGACCATTGCCACCATAGACCCATCTATCCTGCCACCTTATGCCGAATTACTGCAATGCATGAAGACCATGCAAAAACATAATGAAGAGGTTTTAACTGCCCTCCACCAATAACTTAAGGTTGATCCACGTACTATAAAGCTGATCGTACTTGTTACGAGCAAGAACTATAGGCCCTATGCAAAGAAAATAACAACACGCACTCAGAAACCAACATCTTCACAAAAAAAGGAATACATTTCCTTTAGATCATCCCAAGACACACATTGCACAAAAATCCCAGCTCAACAAGGAGATCCATCCCCTTCTCAGATCCCACCAAGACGACTTAATAGTGAACATTGTGGTCATCCCTTTATCGACATCGTAGTTGACACACCACTTGCTAGATGCTGGAAACACCTTGTCATGAAAGAATATGATGACTTAACTTGTTTGAATGAACACTTGGCCATGTAGGAAACTAGAATGCACCTCCACACCTCTCTTTGTGGTTGTGAACAAAAATCAAACAACTCAATGACCCTTTTCCCAATGGCTCCTACATAGGTTTCCCACGCCCCATCCCCTAAGCAAGTCGCCACATCACCAAGGTTGGCCCTCTAAAACAACCACCCTTGAGGAAGCACAAAGCCTTTCCTATTATTAATAATATCAACAAGACCAGACCCCTCATCCAACACCACCATAATTAGCTCAAGCGCATCACCAGTTGTCTTCCCCTTAACAATGATTGTCCATTCGACCTCCCAAACATTCATGGTTACAAGCTTAGTTCCCACATTCATTGTAGTCCCCTCAATCACTTGCCTTTGACCCAATCTCTTCACCTTTGGTTTATTCGCAAGTGGAGATTTTGCTCACCGCAAATACTCAACAACTGACTTACTTGCCCTAGTTGAGTTAGAATTTTTCGACGACTGTGATGTTAGATGAGCAATAGTCCTCAACACAACAATAATTTTTGCTTCCTAACTAAGGGCATCACCACCTTCTCCTCGACCACAAGTAATGGCCTTGTTCATCGCTATCAACATTAAACTTGGTTTTCAACTACTTCCACATGCTTTTCCTTATCAACCCTATGCATAAACAAACAATGTATCAACATACAACACAAAAACCAACGATGGTGAAATGAAACCAAGTAAAACACTTGACACAACCACACTTACCCTCCAAAGCTTGGTCCAAATTGATAATGCCCATTAACCTTGGTCTTTGTAGTCCCCATTTTTCCTTCACCACTAAATCTATCAAGATTCTCCCTCCAATAATAAGGAAACTTAGCTGCCCCTATTTGGGCTTTGAAACACAATGTTCCTCCTCTTATGGCCCATAGTCACCTCTATGTAAACATAATCGCTCTTGAACCCTTGAACAATTGGGAAAACAGGCTAAACAAACCTCTCCTATTTCACATGTTCAATGAAATCCAACCTATAGGTAAACCTACCTTCATTTGATAAAAGAACATGAACTTGGACAAAATTAGCTCTATCCCAATGTATGTGCACACCACTTTAAAGGCTCTTAAAAACGCCCAATTGTTTGGATGAAGCTGGCTTAGAGCAACATTTGCTCACCTTAAAAATGAACATTCCAGATCACTAAATGGTAGTGTAACCTCAATATCTTGAAGAACACAAGTGTACATATACATGAATGGGCAAGGGTACATTTCCTTGTCTAGGTACACACAATCACCCTCAACATAGGGATGAATCGCGAACAAATGAGAGTCACATGACGTGAACAAAGCATAACTATCAAGTAAAGAGACCATTGTCTCCTCCATATCCAACCAACTCTCGTACCAATCTACCTCAGTATTCACCCATTTGTAGCCCTTTCTGTCTAGAGGACCTTTACCCTTATCGTTGCCCATTTCCTTTAACTGTGAATTCACAACTTCTTTAACTCTAATCAAAATAGACTTTACCATTACCACCTGATGAACCATGCCAATAGTAACCACCCTTGCACCACCCACACTAGATGTTCCCCCCCAAATGGTGATGACATCACTCTCAATAGGCAACCTCATCACAATATCAAAGAAGTTGCTATCCCTTGAAAAAAATACCAAACACCACTTCCTTGTTCATGCACACTTGAATGCAACACAAATAAAAAAACTTAAAGATAACGAGAGGGAATGAAATTGCCTAAAGCGACAATAACAAACTAGGACAACAACTACGACCTCAAGAATGATTGCAAACAATAGACAAGTGAAACACGAAGCAACACTAGTGAGAAATGAACAAACCTTCAAAACCACTCTTATAAAATCATAGTCACTAAACCACTCTCTCTCCTTAGATCAAAGGTTCACATTCAAATCTAGCATGTAATGAGCGACCTAGATTCACCCACAACAACAATAATCATTACTCATTAAAGCACACGAGAAACTATTACAAGCGTGCGTTATACGCCAACAACTAACTCACTTGATCTGCAAACTAATAGTTCCTTCACTCTTGCAAAGCTCAAAATTGGGGGGTTTATGTACCTCCCAACTCGGATGAATCGAGTCAAGCTTACAACTAGTTTGGATTGACTGAACAACCCAATTAACTCGCCACATTAAATCTAGAACATAATTGATAGGAAGAATCCTCATATCATATCTCCTAAAATCTTGGGCAATATGTCAATGATTCATTGAATACCATGTGCAATCACATGAGTGTATTAACAAATATCATTCAAAATTATTTCCTAAAATTAGACAACACTATCAACCACTTATATAGGGGTATCCGGTATCATTCTAATATAATCTGATTCTTAAGCTAAACTCTTTTTTAACTTGAGCGTCAAAGTATGTAAATGTCCCTTACTACACAAATATTGAAACAACAAGGACGTCATCCTATTGTCGGAGCACTTATAAATTTCGATAACAGCAAATGGGTATTTGTCCTTTTACAACTCTTTTCACATCATTTTTACAAGATTTCCTTTATCATATTTTATTAAATTAAAAAACATAAAAAAATAAAATTAATATAAGTCTGTTAGGTAACTTTTTTGGAGGGAACTAGAAGCTCAATTAAAGAATAAAGTCTCTTCGATGAATCAATCATATATTTTAGAAATCAATCAATATTATATGACAAATAATTAGATATTGTTTATGTTTATGTTAAAAATAAATGATGACATGAAAAAAAAATATTTTGATGCATGAAAAAAAAATATACATAAGAACATGTGGTTGAGTTGATCATCCAGTTATGTTAGATTTTATATAGTAATTATGCTTTTTAACACCATATAGTAATTATGTTAGAATGTTCAAATCATAATTAATTACTGTAGTTAAATATTTCAGATTAAAAAATTCTTCTTCATCACTATTACTATAATTATATATTTTAAGAATTAAAAGTAAAATAAAAAAATCTCCTTCATCACTATTACTATAATTCTCCTTCATCACTATTACTACCCCTGCATATCTACTTCGTAAATTTTTTTAAATCACTTTTTTAATTTTAAAAATGGCCCCAAGTATCATTTCCCTTAACTAAAGTTATCAAAATCATATAATAAAGAGCATTAACATCGACAATTAAATTCTTTATTAATTATAGTTAAGTACATTAATTTTATTAAATCCAACAACTATTACAATTTTTACGCTAAATATTATACATTAATTCGAAATATCCTAAACAAATATTATCAGTTAATTTGACATATTTAAAGACATTATATGGCAATTTAAATTTATATAATAAAATATTAACGAAAATTCTAACATGAAATAGTATGAAATGTGGTACATGGATGAAACACTATTTTTAATAATTAAATTTAATAATATAATAATTAATTGTTCAAATTTGTTACCTGTAACTTGGAAAAGAAAATTTTTGTATTTTACATATTAGTCCTTGTGTAAAAATACAGAATTTGAGAGGGTTGCTGTTTTGGCCACCGACGGGTGGTGAGGATGAGGAAGACGATGGCGGCGAGACAGTCAAGGGCAAGTCAGGGGCAGGGAGGGTCGGATTTGGAAGTGGCGAGATTTTGGTCGTAGTGGATGTAGTTGACAACAGAGAAGATGAAGGAGAGGCCTGTGAGAGTTGAATGCCATGGACGACGAGGAGGGGGAGGTAGCGGCAAAGGAGGGACATGAGGTCGATGGCGCCGAGGAGGAACCTGCGCCTCCGCTACCACCAAGCAAACAAAGTTGCACTTCCACTGCCATTGCTTGAAGGAGACCGCGCCTCCGTTGCCACCGCGCGAACAAAGTCGCGCTTCTGCAGCCACCGCTTGAAGGAGTCACCTCGTGAACGAAGCTGCGCTTTCGCTGTCATCGCTTAAAGGAGCCCGCGACTCTACTGCCACCGCCCGAAGGAGCCGCACCTCCACTGCCACCACCGTGGAAGGAGACAGTACCTCCGCTGTCACCGTGTCTCCACCACCACGCCTCCATCGTACCTCTGCATATAATATAAAAACTATTTTACAAATATAAACAAGTTGAAAAATTTATTATTACCGGTAACTTTAGTGCCTTATGAATGAGGCATCGACTTAACTACTTCATGTTATAAGCATTCAAATATTAAATAGTTATGAAGAATTATTATTAGAATATTAAATAGTTATGAAGAATTAATATTAGAGTAAGTGAAAGACGCATCGGATGGTGTGTGGGTTCGCTAGCGGCGCTGTGACGCAGTGGTGAGTGGTTAGTGGTTACACTCTCACTCCCAACGCATTGCGCATCTTCCTCAAAAGTCAAAAGTCAACCAAACCCTAATTCCCCAAAATGTGGTCTGCAATAACCTCTATCACCCCTCCGCTCTTCCTCTCCCTCCGCCCCCTCCCCCGCCGCCCCCTCGCCGCCTCCCTCTCTTGGGCCTCCCCCGACCCACCCGACGACTTCGGCGGCTGGGCCCTCCCCCACGCCCCGGCCCACTCCACCGTCAACAAACCTCCCCTCATCCACCCCAATTCCCCATCTCCTTCCTACGCCCTCCTCGGCTTCGGCACTTCCCTCGCTCTTCTCCTCGCCGTCTTCGCCGCCTCCAGGAGAGGTACGTTACGTCACAAAACCTTCTCCTTCTTCTTCAGAATGCGTGCCTCTCTCCTTTTTCACTCAAAGGAAATCTCTGCTGCGCGTTTAGGGTTCCACGTTCCGTTCGCGAGACCGTTGCAAGGGCTGTGGACTCGCGTGGAGACTCGCCGTGATCAAAACGACACTCCGGAGTCTGACGTTTCTGCCGGAACCAAGTCAACTGTGTCCGAGAACAGCGTTGCCGTTACGGAAACTGGTAGATGCTTCGTGCTTTTTGTTTTTTTCATCATGATAGTGGTTTTGGTATTATCGCATTCGTTTGTTGTTTGAGTTCCTTAATTTGTCTCTGAAATTGCAGACATAATTTAATGTTTCCTAATTTCAGAAACTGAAATAGTCACATTTTGGAATTTTAGGGATAAATTGACTGGTTTACTCTACTAGTAAATTTAGGGTCTGATTTTGTGTATTACTAATACTCTATGGTTGCTTTTTGTAGTTTTCTTATCCTTGTTTTTCCTTGTCATGTCTGTAGCTGTGGAAAAGCTTGAACGAATTGTGATCCCGGTTTCGGTGGATTCTACACAAGAAGAAGCATTGTCAGTCCTAAAGACACTGAAGGTTTGTTTCTAGAAGCAATTATTCTTCTTTTGATGTATTAGAAGCGTGGTTTTTAAATGTGAATCAGAGGGACCAGTAGTATCTGCCTACGCGGTGTTAAATCGTTGATGGTTGTAGAGCTTCGAGGTAACTTTGTCTTTTGTAATTGAATCTCTACTAATGGGAAACCTAGAAGCCTTTGATATTGTGAGCCTTAGCTCTCTATTGTATTTAATTCAGTTCAATGTATTGGCAATTGGGAAACAATTGCTCCGGTCATTTGTTTTGGTTGTATTTATACTGCTTCTTAAGTTTGTGGACCAAAGATAAAGCAAGAACTGAGGGGAAAGAGCCAGAGAAAGGTTAACGGGAATGGAATAAACATGGACATTTTGGTTTTTGTTATAAATGATGATGGTGATTATGAAATTTGATTTATTGTGCCTCTTGGAATTGGATGCTTTTGCATGTAGTGTAACATTTATGCTATGGTGCACCTGAAATTGTGCTGCTTGCTTGCGTGGAATTTTCTCTTGTAGTTTATTGCCTTGCACGTGTCTTCATTGCATAATGTAGCGCTAACACTGTGCTATGTTTTGGATGCTTAGGTAGAGTTGTAGGCTTGAATATTGTGGTTTTTGTTGATATGTCTAGATAATTGAAGATGACGTAGAAGCCAATGAATTGTGTACCAGAAGAGAATTTGCTAGATGGCTAGTTAAATTGAATTCTTCCTTGGAAAGGTCAGTAGTTCCTGATATGTCATGCATGTAACTTTGCAGTCTGGGACTGAATGAGCTAAAAATATGTAGCTATGTCTGACTTCCATTCCTTGTCTTCCAGGAATCCTAAACACAGGATCGTTCCTATAGTATCACTTTCTGGATCTGTAGTTGCTGCATTTGATGATATCAGTATTGTCGACCCAGACTTTAGATCCATTCAAGGTAAAATTGATGGAACTTTACTTCAACACATAATTTTGTCTCGTGCAGAAATTTAAATGTTTGCTTTTGAATTTGTGGATAAAGTCTTAGCAGAAGCAGGTGTGATCCCCAGCAAATTATCATGGAATGATAGTTCCAATTACAATGGATTTGACAGTCAAGAAAACATAAACTTTTTTCCTGATAGGTATATTTGTATTCCATCCTTCTACGCTGTACAATCAAATTTCATTTTACTGAATTGAATATATGTGCACTTCAGATTCATCTCACGACAAGATCTAGTAGATTGGAGAGCTCAGCTGGAATATGAATTTTTCTCTGGGGTAATTGATCAGGTAGGCTGTTTTCAAAAGTTAGGTATTTGGATAGTTTTCAATATTCATTGTGAAAAACTTCACCTTTCTTTCAGCTCTTAATACATGACTTTTTTACAGTCCAGATATCAATTAAAAAAGCAGGTTATATGGATGTGAAGGAAATCACTTCTCCAGCAGTTTATGTGGACATGTTGGCAGGGGATAGGAGTATACTTAGAAAAGTTTTTGGTATCACTCCTCAGGCTTTTCCTCTATGCATTGATGTTTTTCTTTTTGTTTCATCAAATACATCAAATTTCTTTACACGTCTCTATCTGTAATTTCTTGTTGTCAATGATGGTAAAACTTTGATAATACGAGACATGATAGATCAGAAATATTTCGTTTCATTAAAAGTTATATAAATTAAATTCCAGTTTAGGTTATTATAGTATTTGTCTGGGAATGGGAACAAATGAACAATAGATCAATTAGTGTAGGTTGTTTGATGTTGAAGTGTAGAAGAAAGTGTAAGTGTAACAGTAGAAGCATAACAAAATGAGAAGCAAAACTAGACTCAGAATTTCCAGCAGCACCCATTTTATGCTTACTAGGGGAGAAGAGACACTTCATGCCTCTATATATTTATTTAAAAATAAAAATAAAAATAGTGGTTTAGGGTAGTTAAATGATATATGGTTCCAAAAATGTGGAGATGTAAATGATTGAGAAACTGGGAGAGAGACACAATGTGAGTACTGAGTAATAATAGGAGTGTAGGTTACGTCTACAGAGAAATATGAAAACTTCCTATAGTGAAAAAGTAACGTATAGAGGATACCACCATAATGTGTAAAAGAATGAGTTAATAAGTTTGTAATATTTTTCCAGTAAAAGTGGAGACAAAAAAAAGTTAAGAGAAAAGGTATTTCCTTTATATAATGATGATATGATGATGATATAGATGGTGTGCCGTATACCTATAATGATCATTAGGCTGAGTTAATGAATGAATAGTGAGGCTTGTTATATATTTTATTTAAGACTTGGATTATTTCTATGTATCTAAGAATGCTTAGTTGAAGAATGATCTTACAAAGAATCTGTGTGAACTTATTGTTACAGGACAGAGCAAGCGATTTCAGCCAAACAAACCTTCAACAAAAGCACAAGCAGCGGTGGCTCTGACAAGTGGCAGGATGAAGGAGGCAATATCAGCTGAAATGTTGAGAATAGAAGCTGAGAATTCTGCCAGATTGGCTGAGGCAGAAGAGATCAGGTCTGAGTTGCTTAGCCGAGGAGATATACAGAGGTTTTGGGATGAGAAGCTTAATAAAGAGAAAATTCGTGGTTTTGAGGTAGAGAGGCTTTATCATATGGAAGTAAAAAATTTGCAAGATGAGGAGATCAATCAAGATAAGATATATGCGGAGTATTTAAAAGAAAAGGCAGCGATGGATTGTCAGAAGCAGCTGCTGCTTAGCTTAAAGAAAGAAATTGATGAGATATCAGAAAAACTTGCATCAGAGAGAGTCATATATCTGGACGAAAGGCATGTTGTACAAAAGTTGCTCAAAGATTTAGAATTCAAGCATGAAGAAATGCTTGACACCAAATCCACTCTAGAAGCTGAGAAAGAAGCTCTTCAGATTCTTAGGTAATTTGTGATTTACTCTTGTTAGTCTACTTTTAGAATGTCGTGATTATTTTGGATACTCCTTAATTCCGTGTCAACTAAAGTATCCATTTTGATTTATGGCCTTTCAAACCACAATTTATATATTGGGAGGCTTGTAAAGCCATGGAGTGGGAAGGTTTGGGAGTTTATTTGATGTCGTAACAGATTACTATGGTATTGCTAAACACATTGCTATGATAGCTAAATGGTTTTCTCTGATGGTCAATTCAATATGGCAACTGGTAATTTGAAGTTAATCTGGTGTACTTTAGACCTTAAATGGTGGGATGCCAAACTGGAAGTTGCTGATACTAATGTAAATATTTTGGAAATTTATTTCCCAAATATGTTTGTCAGACAACTTTTATTTTTAGATTGATTGATGGTTCTTTACTCAGGATTTGGGAGGACATTTAGGTGGAGAGTGGAGACTGTTCTGTTTTACTGTCTTTTTCTTCCTTGCACATCTAAATTGTTTACTTTTGATGCGATCATGTCCTGGTTTTAGGTATTTCTTTTACCTTTTTAGTTAAATCCTGTCTTTGGGTGCATTTAGGCAACCAAGTATAAAAAGTTCTGGAGTGATGCTGGTGCAGAAATTTTGATGGACATGAATTAAGTTTATGGTACTAAAAGTACAGTCATATATCTAATTAGTACTTGGTTGGTTCTATTATGTATTTATGTTACTAGTAGCATAGCCATAGCATTATAAAATAATCAGTTGATGTGCAAATTGGTAAAATTACTTTCACCCAAGTGAACCTGCTAGAAATTGTGATTATATTTGGAGTTAGGACTCTAATGAATTATGCAAATGTTGCAGATCTTGGGTGGAGGACGAGGCAAGGAGAAGCCAAGCTCGGGCAGCTGTTCTCGAAGAGGTAGGGCGAAGATGGAAATGGGAGGACCAAGCTTGATTGTAAATTAACATATCTACATATCAATATATTTACTAAAAAGATAAATTCTTTAGACTACAATGCTTTGTTTTGTATTATGGTCTTTTGGGAGAGAAAGGAAAGGACTAAGGGTGATGACGAGCCTCATCCTTTGTTTGGTATATACACATTCAGAAAGGAAAGTGTTAAATTATGATGCAAATTCTAGAAAAGAAAAGAGTATTCTAGAAACATAATTAAGATAAGATGTATAAGAAAAGAAAAGAAAATTCTAGAATCATAAGAAAAGTTGTAAAAGTCTCTAGAAAAAACTAAAAGAGTGTAGAGATTTAAATAGTATAGAAAATTCTAGATATTTCCACCATCATCTAGAGATGGAGCACCATGCCTATAAATAGGCAAATTGGAACTTCATTGTATCATCAACAACATCAACAACAATTACCACAACTACTACTACTCTCACAATACAAATAAGTTTCTATTATTCCTCCAACTATTCCCTTGACAACTATCATATACTAACAGTGGTACTAGAGCTACGTTCGATCATCTACTGGGCGTAGAAAAATCACCCAACTACTTCCAAAATTCCCTTATATACTTATAAACATCTTTCTTTGATCTATGGCCTCCAATACTGTTAATTTTTCATCTGTCCCTTTACCAGTTTTTACTGGTGAAAATTTTGATCATTGGAAGCTCAAACTAAAGACATACTTTATCTCACAAAAACTGTGGGATATCGTTCAATCTGGTTATACAAAACCAGATAATACTATCACTCTATCTAAGGAGGAGCAGAAGAAGTTAGAAGATTGTGAACAAAAGGATGCACAAGCACTGTTTGTTCTTCAACAAGCTGTGGGAGAAACTATCGCTAGAAGGATCATGGACGCCAATACTGCAAAAAAGGCATGAGATATTTTGGAAGAAGAATTTGAAGGCAATGAACAGGTACGCTCCGTCAAGCTACACTATCTAAGAAGAGAATTTGAGACCATTAAAATGAAGGAATTCGAGACCATTGAAGAATACTATGGAAGAATAAAAGAAATAGTTAATAAAATGAAATTATATGGAAAAGAAATTAAGGAGAAGAGAGTGGTGGAAAAAATTCTTATCAGTCTCACGGAAAAATATGATTCCATTGTAGCTTCCATAGAAACTTCCTCGGATCCATCTTCTCTATCGGTGAATAAATTAATTGGTCTCCTCGGAGCTCATGAAGCAAGATTAAATAGCCGTGCCGATACAAATTCAGTTGAAAATGCATTTCAATCAAAGCTTAAATTACAGTCTAGAAATAAAGAAGATGGAGGAAAGAAAAATGCTGGAGAATATTCTAGAAACAAAGATTCTAGAAACTTCTCTGGAAACAAAAAAGATAAATACCCTTTATGTGGTATTTGCAATAAGCCGGGACATGCAGAAAAAGATTGTTGGCATCGTGGTAAGCCAATATGTCACTATTGCAATAAACCCGGTCACGTGGAGAAGTACTGTCATAACAAAAATAAACATCAAGCAAATTTTGCCAAAGAGCATAATCAAGAGCAACGTCTGTTCTATGCTAACCAAGAATCTTGTGACAACGGAGATGGAAGCTGGTACTTGGATAGTGGATGTAGCAATCACATGGCCAAGGACCAAAGCATCTTCAAAGACATTGATAACTCCGTCAAAGTCAAAGTTCGACTGGGAAAGGGCACCATGGTGGAGTCTCAAGGCAAAGGCACTGTCGTGGTGGAGACAAAGAAAGGTACGAGACTCATCAAGGACGTGTTACTAGTTCCTAATCTTAAAGAAAATCTTTTAAGCATTGGCCAAATGATGGAAAATGGGTATTCTCTTCACTTTGAAAGAGATATATGCAAAATTTATGATAGTAAAAAGGTAGAGATTGGCCAAGTAAAAATGGAGAAGAGAAATAGAAGCTTTCCTTTAAGCTTCAATTGTGGCACTAATCTTGCCATGAAGGTAGAAGTTGATGACTCATGGCTCTGGCATCGGAGATTTGGCCATTTCAATATTCATGCCTTAAAGCTTCTACATCAGAAAGGTATGATGAGGGATCTACCCAACCTAAAGGAAAATAATGAAGCTTGTGAAGGATGCCTTCTCGGAAAGCAACACCGATTGCCGTTCTCAACAAGCAAAGCATGGAGAGCCAAGGACTTGTTGGAGCTAATTCATACAGATGTTTGTGGACCGATGAGGACACCATCACACACCAACAACAGGTATTTCATCCTCTTCATTGATGATTTTTCTAGAATGACGTGGTTCTATTTTCTAAAGACAAAGTCAAAAGTCTTTGGAATATTTAAGAAATTCAAGGCCCTTATCGAAAAGCAAAGTGGAAAACAAATAAAAGTACTTAGAAGTGATCGTGGCAAGGAGTATACATCTCGCGAGTTTAACAAATTTTGCGAAGATGAAGGCATAGAGCGACAACTTACAGTCGCATATACTCCTCAACAAAATGGTGTGTCAGAGAGGAAGAATCAAACAGTCATGGAGATGGCGAGATCGATGTTGAAGGAGAAAGGACTGCCAAATACATTCTGGGCTGAAGCAGTCTACACTGCAGTCTACCTACTCAACAGATGTCCTACTAAGGCAGTTCGGGACAAGACTCCAATAGAAGCTTGGAGCGGGAAGAAGCCATCAGCTAAGCACCTAGGGTCTTTGGATCTATCTGCTACATTCATGTGCCAGATGAAAAAAGGCATAAGTTAGAAGACAAGACCGTACGAGGCATATTCTTGGGATACAGCTCACAATCAAAAGGCTACCGAGTCTACAATCTTCAGACAAAGAAACTAACAATCAGTAGAGATATTGAAGTAGATGAAAATGCTACTTGGAACTGGGAAGAAGAACGAATTGAGAAGAAGACTATATACATGCCCATCAATCAACCAACTACATCAAGTCTGGAAGACAACAATCAAGACATTGTTATCTCTCCAGAATCTCCAAGAATAGTTCCACAACAAGAAGAATCATCATCTGAGTCTATTCCAAGACGAGTTAGATCACTAGTAGATATATATGAAACCTGCAACTTGGCCATACTTGAACCAGGAAGCTTTGAAGAGGCAGCAAACCAAGAAGTATGGGTCAAGGCTATGGAAGAAGAGATTAAAATGATTGAGAAGAATAATACATGGGAGCTCGTAGATTGCCCTCATGGAAAAGATATCATTGGAGTAAAATGGGTATATAAAACAAAGCTTAATCCTGATGGAACTATACAAAAACACAAAGCAAGATTGGTCGCTAAAGGCTACTCACAACAACCAGGAGTGGACTACAATGAGACATTTGCTCCAGTCGCACGCCTAGACACAATAAGAGCTTTAATAGCTCTTGCAGCACATAAAGGATGGAACATCTATCAACTGGATGTCAAGTCTGCATTTCTCAATGGCGTACTCGAAGAAGAGATCTATGTGGAGCAACCACCAGGATTTGTAATGAAAGGCCATGAAGGCAAAGTATTGAGACTGAAGAAAGCTTTATATGGCCTGAAGCAAGCTCCTCGAGCATGGTATAGCAAGATTGACCAGTACTTCACTGATCATGGATTTAGGAGGAGTAAGAGTGAGCCTACACTATACATCAAGACTTAAGGTCAGCATACTCTCTTACTCTCTTTGTATGTAGATGATCTTATTTATACTGGAACCAATACAAATATGATGATGGAGTTTAAAGAAGACATGATGAAGACCTTTGAGATGACTGATCTTGGCTTGATGAGTTACTTCCTCTGTATAGAGGTAAGTCAGAGAAATAATGGAATATTCATCTCACAAAAGAAATATACAGAAGCTTTACTAAAGAAATTTAATATGTACGGATGCAAACCTGTAAGTACACCGCTAGTGACGAATGAGAAATTACAAAAGGTGGATGGAGCACCAGAAGCTGATGCATCACGATACAGGAGTCTAGTCGGAAGTCTTCTATATCTCACAGCCACAAGACCAGACATTATGTATGCCACAAATGCAAAAGCCAAGTCAAATTTACTATGGAACAGGAAAAAGAATATTGAGATACCTACAAGGGACAAGGGAGTTTGGTATATGGTATAAAACTATGACCAAATCAAGGATGATTGGCTATACCGACAGTGATTGGGCAGGATCAATAGATGACATGAAGAGTACATTAGGATATGCCTTCTCACTAGGATCTGGATTTTTCTCTTGGGCGTCAAAGAAGCAAGCAACAGTTGCACAATCAACAGCAGAAGCAGAGTATATAGCAGCTGCTGAAACTACAAGTCAAGCAATATGGCTACGAAGAATACTTGAAGAAATGAGTGAACAACAAGATGGACCGACAATTATATACTGTGACAACAAATCAGCAATAGCAATGGCAAAGAATCCAGTTCATCATCAAAGAACGAAACACATAGCCATCAAATATCACTTCATCAGAGAAGCAGAGCCAACGAAGCAAATTCAACTTGAATACTGCTCAACAGAAGATCAAGTTGCAGACATATTTACAAAGGCACTACCAAGAGTGAAGTTTGAACAACTACGGACTATGCTTGGAATTACCGAAATTTGCATCAAGGAGGAGTGTTAAATTATGATGCAATTTCTAGAAAAGAAAAGAGTATTCTAGAAACATAATTAAGATAAGATGTATAAGAAAAGAAAAGAAAATTCTAGAATAATAAGAAAAGTTGTAAAAGTCTCTAGAAAAAACTAAAAGAGTGTAGAGACTTAAATAGTATAGAAAATTCTAGATATTTTCACCATCATCTAGAGATGGAGCACCATGCCTATAAATAGGCAAATTGGAACTTCATTGTATCATCAACAACATCAACAACAATTACCACAACTACTACTTTTCTCTCAATACAAATAAGTTTCTATTATTCCTCCAACTATTCCCTTGACAACTATCATATACTAACAGAAAGTGATTGATGTGAATGGGTTGAATTTCTGTGGTCCTCAAAGATTTTCCATACCTCCCTTGAGACGGATTGGGAGGGAAGATGGTACGCAGCCAGTCTTGTCACTTTTTATGTTTAGCTTTTTTTTTTTTTTTTTTTTTTTTTTTTTTTTTTTTAATGTTTTGGAAGCTTTATGAAATTGTCTTTCAACTAAAATGTCATTTACTACCTTATCACCGGTGACCTGTCTTGCATATGATAGGAAGTGGAATAATTCCAAAATGATGGACATTTATAGAGAAGATACGGATTTTGTTCTCTGTAATGCCTATTTTAATGTGTTCTTTCAGTTTTGTTGTCCTAATGGTTAAACTTTGATGCATAAGAAACCTTGAAATAATTATGATTTATATTATAACGTATACATATTTTATATTTGAATAATTTTTTATCCATATGATTGTGCTTGGTTTTACTCGATATTTATACCCTATGTTAAGATTGTGCCATTTATGATCTTCTGGCTGGAACTTCTACCACCACTTTATGAAAACTCACTCCATTTGTCATTTCAACTTAGCACAAAGCGTGCTGTATCATCAAATTTAAGACTATGCAGCAAGTTGACACGTTCAAACTGTAATGATCATGCCAACTCACATATATCATATCTAACTAAATATTTATTTCATATTTCTCAACTTCTTTCACTTTACCAACTCCTTCATACCTTATGTCATTGCACCCACCTTTGTGTGATGAAGAAAATAAAAGAGTTTCTTGCTGGGTAATTGCTATGGTTTCTCAACTTTTCCCACTTAACTAATTCCTTCCCTGCCTACCTGTCTCTTCTTCAACTCCCCTTCTAATGCATTAACATTATCACCAAACATAATGATGGATATCGGAGTATTAAAGGACCAATGATACAACCATTTTCTTTTCTTCCACACCTCTCTTTGTTTTCACTATTTTTTAGTTTTTTAATATTACTTAAAAATGGAGGATGAACATCCATGGATTGATAAATGTTTTGTGCCTTTGACTACTGGAGTTTGAAAGAAAATCATGCAAAAATATAGCTAATATATTATAAATTTTTCAATCAAAAATTATCTTCAACTTAATATATATATATTTATTATAATATGTATGTTACAAAATGAATTTGGAATTACTTGGCTAGGTAGATGTCATTTGATCCATTTAGTGTTAGTTCCAATGAGGAGAGAAACTATCTCTACTCCCCAATGTCCAACTTCTGTTAGGGTTGAGTAAAATTTCACACTCTGAACGAAAACCAATATTACCTGATCTAATAACAAGCACTTTGGATGGTCTAGTTTTAGGTGGATACCCGTGTGGGTTCAAGAATTTCTTTTTATCTAAACCCACACTTGGACAATATAAGTTTTTTTTATATATTAAAAATAAGAAAACAATACTCTGATTAATTTCACAAAATGTAACCATAATAAGATGTCAAAATTGAGCAAATATCAACAACTGCTCCGAGATGACATAAAAGTCTTAGTGATATAGAAAATCATACTTGATAGGATTATTGACATCATACACATTAGACACTTATACCTCCGTGATCCAATACAAAATATGGTCAATTATGCAATTCCATAAAACAAAATGGCCCAATTAGGACAAAATATCTTACCATTACTCAATGAAATTGGGTCCAAAATGTCTCCAAACACTAAGTCATAATATAAATTAATAAAATTGCACATGAACAACAAGATTATATGGTAGTAATATAAAAAATTATAGTAACAATAATTTATTCATAAAAGTTTTATGATATAATAACAAGATATAATGTTGCTACAAATTTATAACCCACTAACTTAAAGCATCAAAAGATCTCACAATCCCTATATGGATTACATGATTACTCCTCGTAAATTTAGAACTCTTATCATTTTGATTGAAGCATACTACAACAGAGTTGTAATAGTATATTGTTAAAGGATAGGAAATACTATCTACAAGATGAAATTCATAAATAAAGCTCCTCAATCATATAGCTTGACAAGTGGTCTCATAACAATCTACATATTTTAATTCCATAATAGAAGTAGTTTCAAGTGTCTCTTTGACATTTTTCCAAGAAATAGTTTCTCTTGCCAACAATAAATATCATGGTCATCCAGACAACCATCATAATCAGCATTAGTATAGTTTATCACCTCAAGGTGATCAAACCTCTTATAAATGAGAAAATGTTGCTTAGTACCTTGTATATACCTTATAACTTATTTAACAACTTTTCATTGACTCACACCACGATCAATTAAGTATCTCCCAAGCATAAGACTGCCAACAATAGAAGCATAAGGGATTTTTTCTATTTCCACTCTTTATCATTTTTAGGAAACTAGGTATTAGAGAATTTCTTTCCCTTTTGAATGAGTGTTGCACAAGGATTACACAATTTTATATGAAACCTATTTATAATCCTTTCAATATAACTTTCATGAGATAAGCCAAGGACACCATGAGATCTATCATGGTGAATTTCAATGCCCAAAACAAAATAAGCATTACTAAAATCTTTCATATCAAAATAGGCAAGCAACATCTATGTGGTCTAAAACAAGAAACTTATATCATTACAAGCTAAAAGACTGTCATCAATATATAAGATAAGAATAATAAATTTTCTCCCACTTTTTTTTTTAGATAAATGCACTAATCAACAAAATTTTCTTTAAAACCAAAAGAGCAAATAATTTTATCAAATTTCAAGTACTACTACTTGTAGGCTTATTTCAACCCACAAATGGATTTTCTCAATTTACACATCAAGTTCTTTTTACCTTTCTTTACGAAACCATCAAGTTGATTCATGTACGCATCCTCATATAAATCACCATTCAAAAAAGTTGTTTTAACATCTATTTGGTGAAGCTCTATATCAAAATGAGTCATCAAAACCATCACAACAAGAAACAAGTCTTTAGTAGAGACTAGAGAAAACATTTCCTTATAATTAAAGCCTTCTCTCTAGTTATATCCCTTAGCAATGAGCCCAGGTTTATATCTCTCTATTTTACATTTTGCATCTCGTTTAGTCTTAAAAACCCATTTACATCCTATAGTTTTACAAATTGTAGGTAATTCCACCAACTCCCAAACACCATTCCTCTCCATAGAAGCTAACTCATCCTCCATGGGCATCAACCATTTAGAACTAAAAGATCTAGAAATAGCCTTGTGAAAAGAATTAGGACCAAAGTCCTCACTGGAAGAAAGTTCATGCTCTTGGAGATAAATCAAATAATCTCTAGATTTAGTAAGTCTAGTGGACTTAGGAAGCCTTTTTGACCTTCTAGGTGTAAACAAGTCTTCAACTTGATTTTGCTCATCATCAATAACTTGTTGTTGAGGGATTTCGATATCATTGATAGGATCAATAACTTCATTATGAGGAAAAACAAGCACCTCTTCCACTAAAAAAAGGAACAACACTTTCATCTTTGAATTCAATAGTTTGTGGCCTATAGCTCTGACCATGCTCTTGTTTATTCTCAAAAAATATCACTCCATCAGATTCAATAGCTCTAGTAGTATGAGTAGGACAATAAAATCTAAATCCTCTTGAGCCAATGTAATACCCAATGAAGAAATCAGTAACTATTTTGAAACCAAGCTTCTTCAATTGTGGATTACAAGGCCTCACTTCTGTTTTACAACCCCAAACATGAAAATCAAGCTTGGTCTTATACTCAACATCAAATTATAAAGAGTCTTGGCAACAAATTTACTAGGAACATGGTTCAAGATATATGTAGTTATTTTAAAGCATTTACCACAAGAATTCGGGGAGAGTTAAATGGTTAAGCATGCATCTTATCATGTCCACAAGGGTGGGATTTCACCTTTAAACAATCCCATTTTGTTGAGGCATGTTATGGCAAGGTATATTAAGTCTCAATACCTCAATCCTGCAAGAACCTAGCAAAAAGTCCTAGATTTCTTTTAGTCTTATCAAATCTTTCATAAAATTCACCTCCTCTATCTGATGTCACACACATAATTTTCATATTAATTTCAACTCAACTACTACCTTGAATGCCTTAAAAGCATTGAAATATTTAGACTTCTCACAAAGAAATTCAATTCATTCATACCCTGATAAATCAATAATGTTAATAAAATACCTAAAAACACCCATAGTAGCAAGAACAATGGTCCACAAATATCTATGTTAATTAATTGTAAAACTTTCTCACTTCTGGTAACCTTACTTTTTCTAGCTTCAACGTTAAATTTTCCTTTTATGAAATCAAAATATTTATCAAAATCAGAAAAGTTTAAATCATGCAAGATCCCCTCTAATCAATCTCTCTATTCTTTCTTTGGAAATATGTCCTACACATTTATGCCATAACATGGAAGAACTTTCAATAATCTTGCCATGTTTATTTCCAATTATAGAATTAACCATTAAGTTTTTTCCTACATCAGAAATAAGATGAACATCCAACATATACAAACCATTACATAAAACACTAGAGCCAATAGCAACAAAGTCATAAGATAAAGTAATTCTTTTATTACTAAAGTTGAAAAAGTAGCCAGAATCATCCAATACAAAAATAATAATAAAATTCCTTCTTATAAAAGGTACATAAATTGTATTATTCAAATTCAAAACGTGTCTATTGAATAAGTTTAGAGGAACAACTCCTATGTGCTTAACATCCATTATAACTCCATTCTTAATGTGACAATCATTTATCCTTTATTTGGCTCTTGCCTACTTCTGAACTTCTATAAAGAGTTTGTAACATGAATTGTGAGAAGAAACTTCA
This sequence comes from Cajanus cajan, assembly GCF_000230855.2. NCBI lineage: Eukaryota > Viridiplantae > Streptophyta > Magnoliopsida > Fabales > Fabaceae > Cajanus > Cajanus cajan. Next base: position 22,170,053 of record NC_138527.1, on the reverse strand, counting down.
ACAAAATTTGATTCAAAACACACTAGAACTAAAAATTTACCCAATGTTATTAGAATTAGATTGGTGATTAAATCAGTCATGGCATTGGATCAGTGGGTCAATGGTTGAATTAGTGGGTCACTAATTGATCCACATGAACTGATATATTATTAAATATTTTATATTAACAATATAATATAAATATAATGTTTGTTGTACATATTACAAAGATGCATACTGGAATAGTGGTTAGTTGTCGTTCAAAATAACCGTATGGATTTGTGAGAAGTATATATGTTGTGACACATTAATTTGTTCCCCATTGGTAAGAAAATGACCATGGGCAACTTTCCAAAGGAAAGTTCTAACTTGTCACTACCAGGCTAACTTAAAGTTAAAAGAAGAAACTGTTAAGTCAGACGAAGATCATTCGCAATTCCCACCAAGGTTTTGAATATGACAAATATAATACATATTGTTATTACTAACATGTGCATTAGTGTTTCAGTCGGATAATGAAAAGTTCAAACAGTTGAATATGTTCAAGCATAATCTAGCGAGACAAAATATCAGACGATAGACAGACCAGCATCAAGGCTAAGGTTGATTCAGGCTCAAATCAAATACAAAATCTATCAATAAAAGCCTGAGGCATCAAATGCAAATTGGCCAAGGAATCAACATGATGTGACCATCAGAAAGAATCAATATAAAAGATGAAGATATCACTTCTACACTCAGACGAAAAGGGTCATCAAGATCAGACGTAGTATCTTGTAATCAGACGATGTCGAGAATGTTGAAGCACGTCTGAAGTCCGCTAATCACATTGAAAGGAATTATACAAGAAACACAAAAGGACATCATCGTGAATAAAAAATTGGGCAAGCATCACAAGTCAAATCTAAGTACGTTAGAGAAAGGACACCTACTTTTTAGAAAAAGACAGCATCGCAACGGCTAAACTGAGAAGATCTGCATAAATATGAACGAAGCCTCCATCTGCAACGAACACAAGCCTACGCTCTAACGGAAAAATTCAAATTAAAAGTAATTGGCAGATTTATCAAAAGGTGTATAAGTATCGAGGCAAAGAAGAAGAAGAGAGAGAATATAGAGAAGTTGAGAAAAACGTGCAATACGAAAAAGAAAATCAAGAGCATAAACTATCCTTTCTTTCTCAAAGAAATTCCTGTATATCTGTTTAAAAACTAAGATAGCTTATCTTAGTAAGTGTTGTCAATAGTTCATCCTCTCTACGAGAATAACCAAACACTCAGACACCTATCTTAGAGAAACTAAGGTTAGCACCTTAGTGAGTGTAGAAATTATCCAATACTCTCTGTGAGAGTAACACACACACTCAAAACCTACAACTTCTGTAAAGCCTGAAGAGGCTGGTAGAAAGAATACTTGTGAACCAAAAGTGGTTGAGAATACTAGCGTTGGTAAGTGAAGCCGACGGGCCAGGAGTGGTCGAGAGTACTTGTAAAACCAGAAGTGCTTACGAATACTAGCGTCTAGTTGACGAGCCAGAAGTGGCTGAGAATACTTGTAATCCTTTGTGATTAGTGGAACCTTTCTGCGGAAGGAAACTAGACGTAGCTCAAATTGAGTGAACTAGTATAACTATCTGTGCATTCTCTTTACTTTCCAGCATTACATACTTTGCACTTGATTTACTTCGTTTTTCAACAAAGCTTTAGTACAAAAACTTATTTGATCTTGTTGAAACTATTCTACCAAACGATAACGTTTTCCAGACTGAAAACCAGTTTACTTCATCTTCTACGTTGAAAATTAGTTTTGCTAAAACAAAAGTCACTAGACGAAGATTGTAATTAAAATTGCCAATAGCACTCTTGCGAAAAACATTTTCAAAAATTCCTTTGAATTTGAACACACACATTCAACCCCCCTTCTATGTGTATTTCCGCTAACTTCAATTGGTATCAAAGCTTGATCCCTTAGGTTGAGCATCTAACACTGCAGTGGAAACGATCATGGGAAACGAAGGACAAGCCGTAAATCGATCACCCCTTTTTCAAAGGAGCAAAATATGACTACTGGAAGCAAGGAATGATTGCATTCTTTGATGCATGTCATATAAACATGTGGGACGTTGTTGAGCAAGGAAACTACATTCCCCTAGATCAACCCGACAACGAGAAACCCAGAGCACAATGAACTAAAGAGCAAAAGCAAAGATTCATGCTGAACTCCAAAGCATGCAATGCGCTTATGTGTGCTTTGTCCGAAGAGGAATACACCAAAGTTCACAGCTTCAGAAGCGCCAAACAAATGTGGGACACCCTAGCTCTAACCTACGAGGGGTCCCTAGAGGTAAAACGCAACAAGCTAAGCTTGTTGGCACGTAAGTATGAACTTTTTGAGATGGAAGAAAGTGAATCTATACAGACTATGTTTGGAAGATTCCAAACCATCGTAAATGAACTTTCCTTCCTAGGTAGAACTTATGATAATTTTGATCATATTGACAAATTACTTCGTAGTTTACCCAGAAAATGGAGACCACAAGTCACTGCTCTGAGAGCATCCAAAAATCTGGAAAAGCTCTCTCTGGAGGAACTCATTGGACTCCTTAAAGTTCATGAGCTGAAGTTACAACAAGATGATACTGGGAGAAAATAGAAGTCTATTACGTTAAATGTGCAAAAGACAAAATCAACACCATCCTCCTCAAAAGCGCTAAAGATTAATGATATGTCCGATGATAGCTGCAGTAAAGGAACCTGTGACACAGACGATGAAATATCCTTCCTGTCAAGGAAGATTCATTTAATGATGAAGAAAAAGGGAGGAATACGATGGAGGAAATACAATAGACCTTCTAGAGAAAAGGCATAAGCATTGTGTTATGAATGTAAGAAACTTGGACATTACAAAATAGAATGTTCGTAACTGGAAAAAGAAAAAGAAAAAGACAAGAAGAATTTGATCCCCTTCAAAAAGAAGAAAGCCATGATGGCCATCTGGGAGGATCTTGACACAACTTTGTCAGAGGAAGATGAAGAAGCAAACATCCGTCTCATGGAAGACGTAGACTCATCATCAGAATCAGATAATGAGGAGGTAACTGAATCTGACCTAAAAATTCTTGAGCATGCATATAATCAACTTTTATCAGATTCAGCAAAGATTTCTACAGCATATAAGGAACAAAAGAAAAGAATTTTGGAATTACTTGAAGAAAATCGTCTACTAAAAAATGAAAATACAAAGCTCCTTTCAACTTTTGAAGAAGTAATCAAATTAACCAAAGAAAATGATTTATTAAGATCTGATTTATCAAAATTTACACTGGAAACTAAAAATCTTGAGCATCTTCTATAGCACTCCAGGAGTGGGAAAGATAGAACAGGATTAGGGTTTGTTGAATCTGAGTCTGAAATCAAGACAAAAACTTATGCATCTTCCTTGTATGGAATGGACATTTTACTTCCAAATGCAGTCACATGCATAAGAAGAGGGATTCCTAAACCTCTAGTACTAACACTCATGGACCCAAATCCATTTGGGTACCAAAAACTGAAATAGTGCCTGTTGCAGATCTGTTCAACAAAAATAAAAAATGCCCAATCATGGTACCTGGACAGTGGCTGCTTGCGACACATGACAGGCGAAAGTTCTATGTTACTAGACCTCAAGTCCAAGAAAGGATGGCAAGTCACATTTGGAGGAGGACAGAAAGGGTATATCATGGGAATAGGTAAAATAGGTATAAACTCCTCTATTTCCATTGATAATGTTTTGTATGTTAAAGGATTAACGCATAATCTACTAAGCATATGTCAATTGTGCGATAGCGGTTATGAAGTATCCTTCAACAAATATAAGTGTTGTTAGTCAACTTGATTCATCCATATTATTCATGGCTAACAGATGCAACAACTTGTACAAAATAATGCTTAATGAACTAGAAAATCATAATGTTGACTGCTTAGTTTCTTATGAAAATCGGTGGATCTGGCACCAGAAACTTGGTCATGAAAGTCAGAGATTAATCTCAAAATTGAAAAAGCATAACCTCGTAAGAAGACTACCGAATCTTGTGCATCAGACGAACAGTGTATGTGAAACATGTCAAAAGGCGAAACAAGTTAAAAGTTCATTTCAAAGAAAAAATCATGTTTCCACCTCACGACCTCTTGAACTACTCCACATAGATCTATTCGGTCCCACTAGAATAGTATCTGTGAGTGGTAAAAGATATGGATTGGTCATTGTGGATGATTACACTAGATGGACATGGGTACTGTTCATAACTAACAAGGATGAGTCTTTTAGGGTATTCCATGTATTCTGTAAAAGAGTTCAAAATAAAAAAGGAATATCAATTGCATCTATCAGAATTGATCATGAGGGAGAATTTGAAAATGAATAGTTTCAAGAATTTTGTAAAGAAAATGGAATAACACATAATTTTTCAAAACCTAGAACTCCACAACAAAATGGAGTTGTAGAACGAAAAAATCACTCTTTACAAGAAATGGCAAGAACTTTACTAAACGATTTTTCCACCCCTAAACATTTCTGGGCAGAAGCAGTTAATACGTCCTGTTATATTCAAAACAGGATATATATTGGGCCCTTATTGAAAAAGACTCCTTATGAATTGTGGAAAGGGAGAGAACCAACATATCATATTTTCATCCATTTGGATGTAAATGTTTTATCCTGAATACCAAAGATAATTTAAGAAAATTTGACTCAAAAACTGATGAAGGTATCCTACTTGGATACTCTGAGAGGTTGAGTGCCTATAGAGTGTTCAACAATAGAACTAAAACTGTTGAGGAAGCCATTCACGTTAAATTTGATGAACACATGCCTGATAAAGAAATATCAGAGCTAGGAAATTTCTTTGAGAATATGCAAGTAAGCAATGATCAGTTGAAAAAGCCTGAGTCTGAAAGAACAACAACTCAACAAGATGAAAGAGAGGATAGCGAGCCATTCAATCGCAACTGGCAGATGAAGGCTCATCATCCGCAAGAGCAAATCATTGGAGAGGTAAAGGATGCTGTAAGAACTAGAAGCTCGTTCAAAATGCAAGCACAAATTGCTCTTCTATCTCAGATAGAGCCAAGAACCACGGACGAAGCATTATCAGACAAAAGCTGGGTTCAGGCCATGCAAGAGGAATGAGTCAATTCTAGAAGAATGATGTTTGGAAACTTGTTCCAATGCCTAAGGACAAAACAATAATAAGAACAAAATGGGTATACAAAAACAAGTTGGACGAATTGGGAAACGTGGTAAGAAACAAAGCAAGGTTAGTTGCAAAAGGGTACTTTCAGCAGGAAGGTATAGACTTTACTGAAACTTTTGCACCTGTTGTTCGTATAGAAGCCATTCGAATTTTACTTTCTTTTGTTGCATGTACTGGTATGAAACTATATCAAATGGATGTTAAAAGTGCATTTTTAAACGGAACAATTTCAGAAGAAGTTTATGTATGTCAACCCCCTGGTTTTGAAAAGGAATTACTATCATCTTATGTTTTCAAACAAAATAAAGCTTTATATGGATTAAAATAGGCACCACGTGCGTGGTATGGAAAACTAAGCTCCTTTCTAATAGATAATAACTTTGTAAGAGGCAAGATTGACAACATCCATATGAAATGAGGTGGCAATGAAGATGATTGGGAATGTTTCCCATATGAAATTTTGAAAATTTTACTCAACCTCTTTGCAAATAGAGACTAGTAAACATGTTGTTTGCATGACATAATTGAGTAAAGACAATAGAGACAACATTTTGGACTTCTAGCTAGATAACATGTTGCAAACTCCATCAACAAAAAAACATAAGTGTTAGCAAATTTTCAATGGTGGAGCACAAGGACTCCCAAGTACTTTTGGATATCATCAGTCATAGTAATGCCCAAGGAATTCTGAGAAGAGTGGCCATATCCTTGTTAAAATTCTTTGAGAAGAAAACCTTGTTTAAATTGATCTTTTGCTTAAAGGAACCACATAACAAATCAATAACTCTAAGGATTTCATCTACCTGATTATGACCCTCACTTACAAGGATTATATTATCTATGAAAAATAAATGCAATTTAATAAGATGGAGTCTTGAATAAGATGAACTAATCTTTCTAGGCACATGATAAATGTACGAAGACATAGGATCACCATGGCATAATCCTCTTGTGAGGGGGGGGGAGGGACGGGTAAAGGGAGATGTAGTCCTACTATTCTAATTTATAGACATAGTAGTACTTGACAAGCATTTGAATATAAGGGAGATTGTTCAGTCAACAAGATTAAAGGAACGGATAACTTCCTACAAAATAATCTTCTTGTCAATAGTGTGGCATTCATTCATGAAGTTGCTTTGAGTAGGAGCAATGATAAAAGGAAGAACATTGACAAAGTTACAAAGTGCGATGGACTAAAATTGGGTGATAGAGGAAGGGCCATCACATTCAAGAATGACTGTGGAGGATCTAATTCACATATATAATCTAATTGGATCAACTACAAATTGTTTGGTGAATTTAAACATGAAAATCCCTATAGTCTTTCTTTGAGTTTTGAAGAAAATGGGATGATAATCATTGGGTGCGAGACCTTTTGAATTCCTTATAATGAAAACAGATTTTCTAGTTTCCTTAGAAGATATCCCCTTAAGGAAGATAAGGTCTTCTAAAGGTAGGGGAAGGAGCAAATAAATTAAAGAGCCTAGAGGTTATGGTATTTGGTAGAATAAAGATTTCCAAAGAAATTCATCACAAGAATTTTGATCTGGTTAGAATCATAAGTCATGACATTAACCTCATTTAATAGAGCCATGATCTTATTATAGCGACAACGAGAAATATTGATGAAAAAAAAAACAATGTTCCTATCACCCAAGTTTAATTGAAACAAGTAGATTTCTTCTTCCTCTAAAACTTTAGAATAATCCTCCCAAAGCTTTGCATTAAGATGAATTAGCTTGGGGATATGATTCATCATTAGAACATAATTTATACCTTCCAACCTTCCTAGAATACATATTTTCCTTTTAAATTTATTACAAAAAAAAATCCATGTTCCAACACTTGAAAGAATTAGTCAAGATTTAAATATTTTCATTCCAAGGAGCTGATAGACACCAACCATTAATTAGAAACTTGGATTTGGAAATCTAGGTGGTCGTATAGACAAGGCCCTAAGAACTTGAAGTAATTTTGATACCTTTTGTTATCATCCTTATTTTGCAACTTCACCCATAAACCATAATGGTCAAATGTTGGGAGGTAAAGATCAATAATAAAAGATGAAGGGAAAGAAGCTTACTAGCAAGTACTTCATGAGATATTTTGTATTTGTATTTTGTAAAAATACATTTTAATCAAAGGAGCATAATCTGATTTTATTCATGAGTTCTTTATATATAGAGAAAATTGTGATACAAAAGTTAAATATTGATATTATCCTATTCTAAAAATAAGGAAACAAATTCTAAAATAGTCTAAAAAATTAAATTTAAATATTTGAAACATAAATAAAATATTCCTATCAAAACTAATTTATTCTTTTAAAGATATTTAGTCTTATTTCCAACACTCCTCCTTGATTCAATATCTTTATCACCCAATTTGAATTTCAATTTCAAATCTGTCTTTTCTCTTTTTGATTGTTTTCTTCCTTTTATTTTGCTTGTGATTTTTGTCACACTATTTAATGAGTGGGACCACCTTAGCTTTTGACTCGAAATTTTCTTTTAAAAGTATTTTTTTGTCATCTTTATTCTCCTCTTGATCATCAAATTTCTTCTAAAGACATGCATACTTTTTCTCTTCACTGATATCTTCATCTATAATTGACTCTTCCTTCACCAAATCTAAAGTAAAAATCTTTCCTAAACATGAAACATTTTTTTATTGTATATATCTTTAATCACACAATTTTTATCTTCAAATAGCACTTTGTAGCTTTTTTTCAACAACTAAGAAATACTTAAAAAATTATGGTTAATATCATAAATGTATAAAACATCAAATATTAATTTCAAACCTGAATGGATTTTAATAGCAATTGTTGCTTTGCCTTTTACGAAAAGGTGTGCTCCATTTCCCATTTGGACTTTAAAGATATTAGTTTTTTTGAGTTCTTTGAAGAGCTCTCAATCATAAGTCATGTGGTTTGTACAACCATTATCAATAAGCCAAGCCTTTGAAGGTTTTTTGGTTGGCATGACATTGAGAGTATTTGTTCTTCTTCCTTTTCTTGTAGATTTTCAACAATGTTGACTTCTTATTGTTGCTTATGAGATGTGAATAATTTTTCCATGTATCATTATTGCCCACACTTGTAACATTTTGCAATTGGCCTCTACCAAAATCTCTATTGTAGATGATTAGTCTTTTTGTAATAAGAACATGGTGAAAAATTTTGTGTTATTATTTTGGTTGTTCTCTTAGAACTATTTACTCTTCTTATTTTTGTCACCATTTTTGTTCTTCCACTTGACTAAATATACACCCTCCACAAATATTTCTCGCCTCATATATTTTCTTTGTTCTAATGCTTGCAATGCATGTAACACCTCTGCCAAAGTGATCTTACTTACATCCTTTGTATTCTCCAAGGCTGTTATTGAACTTTATATCTCTCAAGCACAATTACTGGAATTTTTCAATAATTATAGAATTAGGAAATTGTGTTCCTAGTAGTTGTACCTTTTTAGCAATGCCAAACATTTTCTTTGAGTATTGCTTGATTGTCCGAGTTTCCTTCATTCTTTGTAATTCAAATTCTCTAATTAAATTTAGCACTTGAATGGTTTGAATCCTTTCATCTCCAACATATTTTTCCTTTAAGTAATCCTAAATTACTTTTTGGCAATTTGAGAGCCATGATTCTAGTGAAAACATCTTGTGAGACACATGCAAATAAACAAGTTTTCCTTTGCCTTCTTGATTTTTTTTTTATTTTGTGAATTTTCATTTGGACTATGATGGGATTGTTTGACATCATGAAAACATCACGAACTTCTTCTATGGCTTCCTAGCAATCTAAAGTTTGTAGGTATGTCTGTAGTCTTACAACCCAAAAATTATAGCTTTCTTCACCAAAGATAGGTGGGGAGATTTGGAAAAAAATTATTTTGCCTTCCATTTCCACAAGTCATAAGAACATGGCTCATACTAATGATGAGATATTTTATATTTGTATTTTGTAAAGATATATTTTTTTTTATCAAAGAAGTATAATCTAATTTTTTTATTGAGTTTTCTGTATATAGAAAAAAAAAATATAATACAAGAATCAAATATTGATATTATCTTATTCTAAAAATAAGAAAACAAATATTAAAATAATCTAAATAAATTAAATTCAAATAATTAAATATTTGAAAATAAATAAAAGATTCCTATCAAAACTAATTTATTCTCCTAAAGATATTTAGGTATATTCCCAACAGTACACTGCATTACACAGTCCAAATGTTATTTAAGACGAACTCTGATCCAAGTAAAAGTTCCTTCTTTAAAGCCAATATCCATAAGGTTGCATTGATTAAGGCATGTAGCTAAGCACAAGCTAATGTTTCTGTTCATAGGGGAACCACCAAAATTTTCACAATCAAAGAGAATTGTATTAAAGTCTCCAACAACGCACCACAGGCCATTCAAGTATTCACTAACTAAAAGAAGTGGCTCTAACAAAGAAGATTCATAGGATCCAAGTAAAAGAAAAAGTTAGATGTTAACAAGAGGAACATCCTCTACAATAAGAGCTACTATGGATGCTCTCAACTTCCATATGGTCATGTGGAGAAAAGATAGACACTAGAAAGGCGTTGAATAATATATTAAAAACTTGTACGTTTGCAAGTACGTTAAGTAGTATCTGCAATAGATGAAGGATTAGCACGAGTAATCAAAGAACATAGGAAGTTTTCATACTGGTTCACCTCAACCATCAAAGTTATATTCAGTTCTTAATCCAACCAGATTAAGTTCCACTAATGTCACAACCCGACAGGTCTCACACAGTCTATAGCTTTAGGGGGAAACATAATAATACATTTCCCATACCATACATAATGCATAAAAATAAAACATCTCCATTAAGTAGTTATATACATGATGATAAATAACGACTAAAGTCCCATTTACATATATATGACTGAAAATGGGATATAATATACTATACAAAATATATGGCAACCAACAAAACATAAACAACATAGTAACTACCCTCAACTATGTTTCGCCCAAAAGACCGTTTTCCCGCCATAGTATCACCTACTTCTAATCTACTCACATACCAAGGTATGGTCATCGCAGTCCCAAACACAAGAGAAAACATGTTAGGGTAAGCTCACAACAATAATCATTATAAAATAGCATCATCATGAAATAAGCAACAATAGAGTACAACATGTCGACTTTCAACTTCAACTTGAATACAACAAATACAACAACACATGCAACATCAACAAATGCGTCATCACGCATATACAACTAGGAGATCTCCAACAACTGAGGTTGAGCAGTCTAGGTGCCATAAACTCTATTGAATGCAATGTTTGACCTATCTTAACTAGGTATAGGGCATCATTAGGAACTCCGAAGAGAACTAGGTATAAACAACAATAAGCGATTACTCAGGTGTGCCACTCAAACTCGGAGGTCCAGTACTACTGTCAAGGTAGAAGGGTTTGGATGTGGGCCTATCATAGCCTTGACTTGCATCACCAATCCACATATAGAGTTAGCTCACCCATTGCCCTCTAAGTACCACACACCCTCCAGTACCTAGTCAAAGTACATCACTAACTAGATACCTTACTCAAATTGGTCATTCAACCATGACATGGATCGACTACTTCCATGCCGCCCACACAGTACTAAGAGATTCAATTTTAAGAAAACAACTTTCAACTTATCACCTTAGTACTATGTATCTCAAAATAGGACATATATCTTCACCTTATGTCCCCAACTTTACAACAATAGACATCTTTATACAACTTTACAATTATAGACATCTTTATACAACTTGAATAAACAACTTGAGCAACTATAGTCAACACAATATTAATTTTACAACAATAAGCTACTTTTCAACTTTATAGCATAAACAACTTATATAACACAACATCATCAAAACATCATCAACAATAGAAAACACACATTTAGCAACTTCTATACAACTATACAACTTTAACAACATAGCAACTTTTCCATATACATCACAATACAACTTTACAACATATAAACAACTTCAATAAACAACTTTAAAACAACTAAAAATAAACTTACAAAATATAATCAACTTGAATTTACAACCTAAACAACTTTAATATACATATTAGCCTTTAAAAATAAGGGATTCTTGAAGAAAATGATCAAACAGAGTCAGTCACACTTGTGACTCACCAGTCACGCCCGTGACTCGCTCTATCTTAAAAATATTATGAAACTTGAGTAGATCACGGTCGTGATTCACCAGTCACGCCTATGATTGATCAATCACACCCGTGACTGACCTAGAAAACTTTAAAAAGAAAAATCTCACTTTGATTTTTCCTTCAAAACCCGAAACTTAAAAGAATCCTAGCACATACAAACATTCTCAAGCATTCCAAACAACATATAATCATCAAAACAACTACAAACATCAACATGCAACCCTAAAAGCATCTCAAATCATCCTTTTTTTTTTACATTTATTCAATACCCACTTCAACATTCAACCATTAGAACCCAAAGACTCAACCTATTTCAACAAAAAACCAAGAAAGGAGCTTCCTTAACCTTGAATTCGTAAACTCTGAGGTTTCGAGCTAGATGAGAAGCACGGGGGAAAAGAATCTGAGCTTCTGCGAATAGGAAGAAGAAGCTTGAGATAAATCCCTAAAAAGAAACTCAGAAGAAGAAGGGGAAGAAGAAGGAATCAGCACCCTTGCCCTACCACTTCAGCCTTGAGAAAATGAAGAAAATGAGAGAATTAAAAATAAAGGAGAGTGAAAAAGAGGAAAAGATAAGAAAAAATGGGGCTTGGGTCTTACAATCTCCCCAACAACAAAAATTTTTGTCCTCAAAAATTGACCTACTAGAAGAATAAAATTGGATAAGCATCTCTCATCTTGTTCTCCTACTCCCATGTGGCTTCACCGGTAGACACATCTTAAACAACCTTAACAAGGTTGATGATCTTACCTCTCAACGAGTTCTCCTTGCAGCCAACCACTAAAGCAGGCAACCTCTCAAAGGTCAAATTCTCCCTCAACTGTGTAGAATCCTGCTCCACCACATGACTCAAGTCATGCACATACTTCCATAGTTGAGATACATGAAACATGTTGTGTAAGTTTGCCAAACAAGGTGGCAAAGCCAACTAATAAGCCATAAGGCCTACACGCCGAAGGATCTGATAAGGCCTAACAAACCTAGGGTGTTAGCTTCTTGGACCTCATTGCCTTTCCCACTCTAGTCGTGGGTGTCACCTTGAGGAACACATGTTCCCCCTTATCAAACTCTAAAGGCTTCCTCCTTTAACTTGCATACGACTTCTGCCTACTGAGCAGTCTTCATTCTTTCTTTTATCTGATTCACCTTCTGTATGGTCTGAAGAACTAGCTCAGGTCCAACAACCAAGGTCTCACCTTCCTTGTACCAACATAGAGGAGTCTGCCACCTTCTCCCATACAACACCTCAAAAGGAGTCATACCAATGCTCGCGTGAAAACTATTGTTGTATGTGAACTCAACCAACGGTAGTACATCTTCCCAACTCCCAAGATGATCTAGTACACAAATCCTCAACAAATCCTCTAGTGACTGGATCGTCCTCTCAGATTGTCCATCAATCTGTGGGTGATAGGTGGAACTTAGCCTCAACCTTGTTCCCAAAGCCTGATGCAGACTCTGTCAGAACCTAGAAGTGAACCTTGGATCCTTGTCTAAGATAATGCTATAAGAAACTCCATGTAGATGCACTATCTCTCGAATGTACACCTATGTCAGCTTCTCCAAGGACCACTTCTTGTTGACAGGAAGAAAATGAGCACACTTAGTCAACCTGTCAACAATCACTAGATAGAATCACAGTTTCTAGCTGACCTAGGTAGCCCAACCACAAAATCCATAGTAATGTTATCCCACTTTCACTTTAGAATCTCCATCAACTAAACCAACCCACCAGGTTTCTGATGCTCAACCTTCACCTTTTGACAAGTCAGATAGGCCGCCACATCTCTCTTCACATCGGACCACCAATAATGTTGTTTGATGTCCTGGTACATCTTAGCCATACCAGGATATATGCTAAGTCTACTCTTGTGGCCCTCCTCTAATATTTTTTTCCTCAACTCTGAATCTTGAGGTAGATAAATCTTGCCCTTAAACCTCAAAATCCCATCTGACCCCAACTCAAAGCCAACTATTTTTTCGGTCCCTAACAATCCCAAAATCTTGGATCAACTCTAGAACTTGCAACTATTTCAATCTAATCTGCCTCAAGAACTCATTAGTTATGGAAACTGCCCCACAACTAATGTGATCTTGAGCTACTTTTGCTTTAATGATCAAGTCTCTGAACTGTTCCAAAAGCTCCAACTCCTTCACCATCAACATGAATGGATTTCCTACTCAGGGCGTTCGCTATAACATTGGCCATCCCCGAGTAATACATCAGCTAAAACTCATAATCGTTTAGAAATTCCATCAACTACCTCTATCTCATGTTCAACTCCTTATTATCAAACAAGTACTTGAAGCTCTTGTGATCACTAAAGACGCTGAACCTAGCACCATATGAATAGTGCCTCCATATCTTCAAGGAAAAAATAACAGCTACTAACTCCAAGTCATGAGTGGGATAATTCTTCTCATGTTTTTTCAACTGCCTTGAAGCATATGCCACTATTCTCCTATTCTACATCAACACACACCTCAATCCCTGGTGAGAAGCATCATAATATACCTCAAAAGGCTCACTGGAATTGGGAAACACCAACATAGAAAAGGTAATCAACCTCTTCTTCAGTTCCTCAAAACTCTGCTCACATGACTTTGTCCATATGAAAGATGATCTTTTCTAGTCAACTAGGTCAACACATCACTATCTTGGAAAATCCCTCATTGAATCTCTTATAGTAGCCTGCTAAGCCCACAAAGCTTTTAATATCTGTGATAGTCTTTGGCCGTTCCCACTGAAGCACTAACTCCACCTAAGTCAGATCCACTACAATCCCTTCTGCAGAAATAACATTCCCCCAGAACTTCACCTCACTCAGCTAGAACTTGCACTTTGCTAGTTTGGCATACAACTATTTCTCTCTCAAAATCTCCAACACCAACCTCAAGTGTTCTCCATGCTCTTCTGGGGTCCATGAATAAACCAAAATATCATCAATAAACACCACAAAAAACCTATCCAAGAATGGTTAGAAGATCCTATTCATGTAATCCATAAACACTATCGGGGCATTAGTCACCCCAAATGCCAGCACGACATCTCACAGTGATCATACCTAGACTTGAAAGCAGTCTTGGGTATGTCACTCTCCTTCACCCTAATCTAGTGATAACTTGACCTTAAGGCAATCTTGGAGAACACCGACGCTCCTCTCAATTGATCCATCAAGTCATTTATTCTAGGAAGCAAATATCTATTCTTCATGGTCAGCTGCCCGTAATTTACACACAGCCTACTACCTCCATTTTTCTTCTTCACTAACAATACATGAGCACCCCACGGAGACACACTTAGCCTCACCATCTATCTTTCCAATAACTCTTCCAACTGTTTCTTCAACTCAACTAGCTCAACTGGAGCCATCTTATAAGGAGCAACAGAAATGGGTCCTGCACCCAAAATCAAATCAATACCAAACTCTATCTCCCTCACTAGCGGTAATTTAGGCACCTCATCCAGAAATACCTCTGAAAAATCTCTCACAACATCAATGGCTTCAACCACTTGCCTAGACTCCAAACTTAGATAAGACAAGAGAAGAAAACATTCTGCCCCATCTAATAACAATTTCTCTACCTGCCTTATAGATACCAACCCATCATCCACTTCATCAGCAAAAATGAGCTCCTTCCAAGCACAATCAATCAAAACCTAATTGGCTGATAGCCAATCCATACCAATAATCACATCCAGGCCCACCAATGGCAAATAAATGAGATTCACTCGGTATCTTCGCCCAAACAACTCAATTGGGCATCTTAAGCAACACACTAATGTCGTCATCAAAGTCGAAGTCGAAGTAGACACATCTAAGCAAACATCCAACTCATCCACAACTAATCTCAACCTACTGACACAATCCAAAGAAATAAAGGAGTGTGTAGCACTCGAGTCAAACAAGATAGAAACCTCTATACCTGCAGCTCTACCCTTCCTCTTCACTAAGTCTAATGAAGTGAAATCCTTGGCTCCTAAAAGAGCAAACACATGCCTTACTGCCGTCGATCGCTCGACCCTTTGAGCACTCCTAGGCTAACTTGCCTCATCTGGCCAATCTTTGGGCAGATGGCCAAACTTGCTACATCTGAAACACTTGAACTGTGTAGTAGTGTAGTCCCTGATAACATGCAGCCCACCTCATCTGTAACACCTAACAGCTTGAGCTCCACTCCTAGCTCCCTCAGCAGACTTCCTTGTGGTAGAACCCCATTGATGTTAGGGTCTGTCGTAAGGCTTCCTCTTAGAACTACCACTAGTCTTGGACATACCTAGCCCACCAACAGTCTTTGTCGGCTTGCTGACGCTCTCTAGCTGCTCTACAACCTTCGCCTTCTCCACCAAAGCGGGAAACTCTATGATGTCCATGGGCACCACCACTCTCCTCAACTCATACCTCAAGCCTTCAACAAACTTTCTAAACTTCTAAGCCTCAGAAATGGCATGGGTGTAGAAGCGTGCCAAATGCTTGAATCTCATGGCATACTTAGTCATAGATAATCCACCTTGCTGTAATTGCATAAACTCTACCTCCCGAGCATGCCTAACACTCTCTGAGAAGTAATTCTCAAGGAATTCCCTCTTGAAGCACACCTAGTCCACAACCACTCCACGGTCAATCAACATCCAATTGGTGCCTCTCCACTAGTACTCCACTTCCCCTGCCAGCATATACACTGCATAGACAAGCTTTCGCTCCTTTGAACAAACCAAAACCGAGAATATCTTCTTCAACTCGTAGATCCAGTGGTCATCCACCTATGGATCTGCATCACCTTTGAATTGAGGAAGACTACATTTCCTGAACTCAGCTAGATCCCTGCTCTCTTGAGACCCACTCGGTCTTACCCAGTCAGTCTACTACTACATCTCCATGGCCATCATCTCCATGGCCCTGACTATCTGGTCATACTATGACCTATTCTACACAAAGCAAACATTCATTTAGAATATCACCACAAACAACCCAAACAACTACAACTCCGACAACTTGCAAATTTAGCAATTAAAGCTATTAACAATACACAACATACATCTCCACACAATAAACAACTTCACAATAAAAGCACATTAGGTTCACCCCTACAGAGTGTCTCTAAAGGCTCGACTCGACTTTGATACCATAAAAGTGTAACCACCCGCCAGGTTTCACATAGTCTATAGCGTTAAGGGAAACATAATAATACATATCCCATACCATACATAACACATAAAAATAAAACATCTCCATTAAGCAGTTATATACATGATGAGAAATAACAACTAAAGTCCCATATACATATATATGACTGAAAATGGAATATTATATACTATACAAAATATATGGAAACCAACAAAACAAAAAAAACACAATGACCACCCTCAACTGTGTCTCGATCAAAAGTCTGCTTTCCCACCACAACATCACCTACTCTTGATCTGCTCACATACCAAGGTATGGTCATCACAGTCTCAACCACAAGGGAAAACATGTAGGGTAAGCTCAGAACAATAATCATTATAAAACAACATCATCATAAAATAAGCAACAATAGAGTACAACATGTCAACTTTCAACTTCAACTTGAAATGCAACAAATACATCAACAACAACAACACATGCAACATCAACAAATATGTTATCACGCATATGCAACTAGGAGATCTCCAACAACTGAGGTTGAGCAGTCTAAGTGTCATAAACCCTACCAAATCCAATGTTTAACCTATCTCAACCAAGTCAGGTATAGAGCATTATTAGGAACTTCAATGAGAACCATATATAGACAATAATAGGCAATTGCTTAGGTGTGCCACTCAGGCTCGGAGGCCCAATACTAATGTCAGGGCAGAAAGGTTTGGGTGTGGGCCTACCACGATCTTGGCTTGCATCACCAATCAACAAATGGAGTTAGCCCACCCACTACCCTCCAAGTACCACGCACCATTCATTACCTAGTCAAAGACTACGTCTCTAACTAGATACCTTACTCAAATTGGTCATTCAACCATGACATAAATCGACTACTTCCATGTCGCCCACACAGTACTAAGGGATTCAACTTTAAGAAAACAACTTTCAACTTATCACCTTAGTACTATGTATCTCAAAATAGGACATATATCTTCACCATATATCTCTCTCTTTACAACTTTATGACAATAGACATCTTTATACAACTTTACAACTATAAGCATCTTTATACAACTTGAATAAACAACTTGAGCAACTATAGTCATCACAATATCAATTGTACAACAATAAGCAACTTTTCAACTTTATATCATAAACAACTTATATAACACAACATTATTATAACATCATCAACAATAGACAACACACATCTTAGCAACTTCTTTACAACTATACAACTTTAACAACATAGAAACTTTTCCACATACATCACAATACAACTTTACAACTTATAAACAACTTTAAAACAACTAAAAATCAACTTACAACATATAATCAACTTGAATTTACAACTTGAACAACTTTAATATACATATTAGCCTTTAAAAATAAGGAATTCTTGAAGAAAATCATTAAACAGAGTTAGTCATGCCTGTGATTCACGGTCACACCCGTGACTCGCTCTGTCTTAAAAATATTATAAAGCCTGAGGAGATCATGGTCGTGACTCACCAGTCACATCTATGACTGACTAGTCACACCCATGACTGACCCAAAAAACTTTTAAAAGAAAGATCCCAATTCGATTGTTCCTTCAAAACATAAAACTTAGAAGAATCCCAACACATATAGCCATTCTCAAGCATTCCAAACAACATATAATCACCAAAACCATAGTAGTCGATCGTAGTTCGAGTGGCCACTATCATGACGCTTTGGAGCAGAGCAGCCCAATGCCGCAATTGTGATGATGTCGCGTCTCAGTTTCGTGTCACGATTAGAGCAGTCGCGTCGATCACGGAGTGGAACGACAAAAATCATAGAATCGCGATGCATCTTGGACAAATCCTTCATTAAGGGTAAGTCTGGCATTTCATTAGGGTTTTTTTCCCTAATTCTTCCTTTCACCCTCTCATGCGATTTCGCGAAACCACTCTTCTCCTTCTTTTCTCAGCTGCTCACACTCCCTCTCCTCCCTCTCGGACATGATTCTCTCTCGGGGACGACGCACTCTGTTTTTCTTCTTTAGGCGTCTCTCTCAATCTCTCTTGATGAGGTCATTCGATGTCTCCTCCGGTTCGTTAGATCCAACATCTCTTCTAGTTCGTCAGATCCGACGTCTTTTGCAGTCTTCTTGACTGTCTTCTTCTTCTTCTTCTATTTTATCTATTTTTATTCTGTCTTCCTTTTTCTTTTCTTATTCTATTTTTTTTATTCTGCTAATCTGATTTAGTGCTTCTTATTATGTCTTCTCCATTGTTCTTTTGTTTCGTGGCTTCTAATTCAACTACTTTCCTATTTCTAATTTAACAACTTTTTTTTAAAATTTCTAATTAATTTAGCTGCTTCTCTATTTCTAATTCAACAACTTTTTTTTTAATTCCTGATTCTGTTATCTTTTTATTGGGTTATTTTTTTCTTTGATGATCAGTGTAATCATGAGCCAACCAACCGTTGCTAGAACTGAAACTAATCCTAATTTTGGTCCCACTCCCACAATAGAAATGTTTAAGCCCATTGGTGACAATATTGATGTCTTTTGGAAGTGGAACAGCTTAAAAGACAAAAATAATAAGAAGAGTGTCACGTGTGATTTTTGTCTAAAAACATCTACCGGAGGAATTACTAGAGCAAAAAAACATCAACTTGGAATAAAAGGTGATGTAGGTGCTTGTAGAAAAATTCCTGAGGATCTAAAATTAGAAATGAAGGCTACCTATGAAAGTAAAAAAATTGCCTCAGAAGTATATATGGAGTGTGTGGATGAAAATGAAGTGGAGGATGGCATCCAAGCCATTGGTAGAATTAAAAAGACCTTCATCCACATCAAGCGAAGCCACTTCTGTTACCAAGAGGAGAGGTATAAATGTCAAAGGTCCCCTTGATTTTCACTTTACTAAAAAGCCAGAAGAAAGTATCAAATTGAATAAGGGGCTTGAGGCAAACAAGTTTAAATGATGCTTGTATTAAGGAAGCAAGAGTAAGGGTAATTCAATACATTGCTCGCTTATTTTATCGGAATGGAATTACATTCAATGTTGCTTGATCAAAGAGCTTCAAATTGATGGTTGAAGCCATTGGCACCTATGGTCCCCATTTAAAGCCACCAAGCTACCATGAATTAAGAGTGCCACTCCTTAAAAAAAAATTAGAATACGCCAAGGGCTCATTGAAGGGCCATGAAGAGGAGAGAGTAAAATATGGGTGCTCAATTATGTCCGATGGTTGGACAGATAGGAAAAATGGAACTTTGATTAAATTTTTGGTAAATAGTTCAATGGGAAAAATGTTTGTGAAGAGTGTGGATGCTTCTGAGTATACCAGGACCGGTGAGAAGGTGTTTGAACTTTTGAATAGTTTTGTTGAGGAAATTGAAGAAAAAAATGTTGTTCAAGTAGTAATAGATAATGGAAGCAATTATGTTATGGTAGGTAAGAATCAATTATATTCTAATTTTATACTCATAGAATTATAAGTTATAACTTATAATTTTAATTATTTTGTTATTGTGTTTTTAGGAAAAAATTTACAAACTGTGAGATCGCATTTATTTTGACCTCCATGTGCTGCTCATTGCCTTGATTTGATGCTAGAAGATATTGGAAAGATCCCTAAAGTTAAAAGGGTAATACAAAGTGACATCAAGCTCGTGGGTTACATTTATAATCATACCTCGACCTTGAATACCATGAGGAAGTATACAAATAAGGCCGAATTGGTGAGGCATGGAGTTACAAGATTTGCTACCACCTTCCTTACTTTACAACGATTGCATAAGTTAAAGGCAAATCTTATAAGGATGTTTACTTCCAACGAATGGTTGCAATCAAAAGGAGAAAAAGAAGTTAAGGGGAAGAAAGCAACGAGTGTTGAGGTTGGTAGATAATGAAAAAAAAAATCGACAATGGGTTACATTTATGAAGCAATGGAAAGGGATAAAGAGGCAATTCAAATTTCTTTTAATCACAATGAAGAAAAATATAAGGATATATTTGCAATTGTTGATAGAAGATGAGATTGCCAACTCCATCATCCGTTGCATGTAATAGGATATTATCTAAATCATGAGTTCTATTATAAAAATTCAACAAGAATGGATGCTGATGATGAAATGGTGGATGGCCTTTTCAAATGTATTGATAGGCTTAGCGAAAATGATGACATTGTAGACAATGTTCACAATCAGTTGGCAATATATAAAAGGGCAGGAGGAAGATTTGGCATTCTTGCAGTAGTTAGAGCAAGGGTTAAAATGGCTCTTGGTAAATGAGACTTTTCTTAAGCCTTAACTTCACTTACAAATTTTATAGTTATTTGATAATTTATTTATATAATAATATTTGCATTTATAGTTGATTGGTGAAAGATGTATGGAGGACATACACCACATTTGCAAATTATTGCCATTAAGGTACTAAGCTTGACTTGTAGCTCATCTGGTTGCGAGCGTAATTGGAGTACCTTTGAGCATGTAAGTTAATGAATTAATGGATTTAAATTTGATTTTAAATTGAAAATAGAAAATTAGCTAACCTTCATGTTCTTAAATTATTATAGATTCACTCAAAGAAGAGAAGTAAGCTTGAGCACCAAAAGCTTCAAGACTTGGTTTATATTAAATATAATCAAGCTCTTCAAGAATGCTTTGAGTGTCAAGATGCAATTGATCCAATTGCTTTAAATGAAGTTGATGATAACAATGAATGAATGTTGGGAGAAGAGAATGATGAGGATGATTTTGAAGATGACTTGGTGTTTGATGATGTTTTGACTTGGAGAGATGTTGCCTGGGCAAGTGGTGCTAGTGAATCTTTGAAATACACTAGGAGACAAACACAAGTGAACAAGACATCAACAATTGCATCTACATCCAAGAAAGATAAAGGAAAAAAAGTGATGGAAGTAATGGAAAACAAGGATGATGATGAAGTATAGGAAGAAGAAGAATATAATTCTAATGCTAGTGGGGGTGATGAATTTGAGGGAGAGGAAGGCTTTAATCTTGATGAGGAAGAAGATTAAACTATAATGTTTACTTTTTTAGTTACTTAGAGCTTTAACACTTTATTTTGAAGACATTTTATATTATGTATTGTTTAAGTACTATGAACTTTTAATTATTAAAAAAATTTAATACATGAATTTAGAGTTATTTTTTTGTTGTTTTCTTAGCTTATATATATATGATTAGTTATTTAATATATATATATATATATATATATATATATATATTAATATTAAAATAGCAGTTATCCCGCTATCTCACTTTTAGGGTCGACTGCTTTGCTATCCGGGATTGACTACTATGATCAAAACAACTGCAAACATCAACATGCAACCCTAGAAGCATCTCAAATCATCATTTTTCTACATTTATTCAATACCCACTTCAACATGCAGCCATTAGAGCCCAAAGACTCAACCAATTTCAAGGAAAAACCAAGAAAGGAGCTTCCCTAACCTTGAATCTGTAAACACCAAGGTTCTGAGTTTGACGAGCAGCATAGGGGAAAAGAATCTGAGTTGCTATGAAGAGGAAGAAGAAGCTTGAGATGAATCCCCGAAAAAAAACTCAGAAGAAGAAGAGGAAGAAGAAGGAATCAACACCCTTGCCCTACCACTTCAGCCTTGAGAAAATGAAGAAAATGAGAGAATTGAGAATAAGGAGAGTGAAAGAGAGGAAAAGAGAGGGCTCGGGTCTTACAACTAACTTTCAACAAAGTTACAAATATTCTTTTACCAAGCCACTTCTGGCTCAAGAAAGTATTCTTTGACTAACCTCTTCAAGCCACTATCCAAGTATTCTTTTTACAAATAAGCTTCTTCAGGCTTAACCCCAAATATTCTTTTACAATCAAGTCTCTCTAGACTCTACCCTATAACAATGGTTATGAAGGTATTACAAGGTTGCAGTTGTCATCTCTTTTAGATGTGATTACAACAAACGTTTAAGTACAAAAAAACTCTTGAAGAAGATTTTCTATGAGTTGTATATGTTCTCTGTATCTCAAAATCTTCTCTATGTATCACTTTTTCTTGAGTCTGATTTATAAAATTGTTTCGTCTTACTCTTTTGTTTGATCTATAGAGAGGAAGTATCCTTTGGTGCATTAAATGCTTTAATTAATGTCTTTCACCTAAACATATTCCTTATCTTTAATAGATTAAGCTACTTATCAGAGTAGAGTAGCAAAATGAGAACAACAAGAAGCAAAGTTAGTGTGCAACGAGGATGCAATCCTTTTCCTACGCCTTTTCCATGAAATTCGGGGATCTTTGTCCTTTTATTTTGATGTTCTACATGCTTTTATACATCTTTAAAAAATGTGAGTTCTAAGATAATGAATTTCAATCTATTAAGGTATAAAACATTCATTTGAAAATTTAAAAACGTTAGTCATAATAAATAATGGACGTTAAGAACAATTGTATGTTTTGTCTGATTAGCTTTATCTTACAGATGTTACTTCACCTTATAAAGTCTGAAACAATGACTTTTTGAAAGCGTTTTATTGCCTAAAGATGTAGTTTTTTTATTATTAAAACTTATAAAAAAATGAGAGATCTAAGATCGTCTTTTGACTTAACAAGGCATGACCATTAACTAGTTCCATAAATATGTTAGGTGTTGGATCTAGGGTTCATGGCCTGAGTATCTAGAAAGAGAAGATAAAGCTTCTATCTCCATAGTGTCGTCAAGGATTGAAACCCTTTGCTCATCCTTTTCCTTGGTTGGCAAACTAACCTTATTAACAATATTAGACTAGGTAGGTTTAATTTTGATCCCTCTATTTTTAATTTTACAATTTTAGTCACTTAATTTTATAAAATTCATAATTTTTTCTTCTCATTAATTGTTCATTCATTAATCATTAAAATCGTAACACTGATCATGATCTAATATTAAATAGATGACATGATTATTAATATTTTATAATATTTAAGCTAAATTATGCTTTTAAATTTTGTTTTTGTCTCACTTTCACCTCATTTTATTATTTTCATGAGATAAAAATGAGAATTAAAAATAAAATCTAGCTTGAATATTATTAAATTTTAATTGTCATAGCATCTACTTAATGTTATATCATGACTAATGTTACAATTTTATTGATCAATAGATGAATATTCAACACTTAGATCAAAATTGTAGATTTTATAGAATTAAATGACTAAAATTGTGCAATGTAGTCTAAATAAAATATTTAATGCAAGAGAAGTTGTGTAATTTAACCATAAAAATAAAAAGCTTTTAAAAAAAACTTAGCTAGAAAAATAATTACTCTTAAAAAAATTTCATTTATAAAAATAACAAATATTTTAATATTTATTATATTTAACTAAAAATTATAATAAATTATATGTATAAATAAATAGTATATTTAAATATATAAATTATATTTAAAATTTATATAAATATATATTTTTAAACATATAAATTATATTTTAAATTTATGATAAATAATTTATATTATATTTTTTATTTATTTATAATTTATTTTAAAATATTAAAAAAATTAATTCGTAAATAATTATGATAAATGAAAATCGAATTAGATAAGAGATGAAAAGAATTTTTTTTAAAAAAATTATAGAATAAATTTTTTTAAAAATATTATCACATAAAATAGTTATTTTTATTTAATATATAATATAAGAGTTGCCTAAAAATCTTTTCATAAAAAAAATTATATTAAAAACACTTTTCGTATTAGATAATTATTTATATTTAATATATAAAAATAGATATACGAATATGTGATACATGAAAATGAATTATTAATAATAAAAATTTAAAAAAAAAAAAAAAAAAAAAAAAAAAAAAAAAAAACCACGACTACGAAATACGAAATATTAACCCGAAATAGCATGTACCGTCAAATAGATTTATTGTGAATTTATCATGATAATATGATTTAATTAATTTTTAATAGATTCCAATATAATACGTACTTTTCATACAACTTCTTAGAGCAATATACACAACAACACTTTATATTTTTTTTCCTATTACATTATTTATTATATATATATATATTTCATGTTCTCTCTCTGTCTTTTGTTTTTCACTCAATTATAAAATTTGTTATACACATAATATTTTCTTTTTTAATCAAATTCTTTTTCCTCTCTTTGGTGCATCAAGGGTTGTCAACTAAACTGAAATTTCAAGTTTTATTCTCGATGTCTATCTCTCATCGTTACATAATTTATTCCATCTCATACTTATTTTTTTCCTCTCTCTTTTTCTCTTTTAATTGTAAAATTATAAAATATAAATAATACTTTTTAATCAAATTATTTTTGGCTTTGAGCATCAAGGCTTGTCGACCAGACATAAAGACGACAAGTAGATAATACATTCTTAAAGTGAAATTTAAATTTTTATACTGGATGTATCGTGTACGTAAGAACCTTTATGTTAAAGGAATGTTAATACAAAATACAACCTTGTGGCCTATGTTTGCGAACCACACGGATTTTGGATGATATTTTGGCCACAAGTGGACGTGGAGCCCTCAACATTAATGTACTCGAGTATGACCTATTTCCTCCATTCTCTATATGCTTCTTCTATTATCTATTATACTTTTGCATGTTCATAAATCTTTTCTTGTATAAGACAATCTATGGAAACTTTTTATTTATTTTTTATAAAAAAAAAATGTTGGAGTGTGTTTGAATTGGCGATGAATTGAACTTATTTTGATTTTTGGAATCCACGTATTAAAGTTGCTCATACTTTAGTCTGTTTTAATTAAGTATGATTAAATTTGTTATTCAACTCAATCAAAATTATACAAGTTGGATTATGATCAATTTGTGTAATTCTTTTTTGTTGTTGTGAGACTTGAACCCTAAATTCGATATGAATGAGTTGGATCAATTAAATTTGACCATTTAAAAAATTGTTTTAAATTATTTGAAAAGTAGATTTTTCTCCAAAAAGTAAACTAATTCTTATATACAACATCTATTTCTATTGATCAAAATAAGATATTTTCATCAAACATATTAACCAATATATATAATATGTTTTTTGATAAACTAAAGTATCTACTACTCAAATGTTATTATGGACTAATAATTCAAAGTATTCAGAATCTGACATCTATTAATGGAATTAATATCTCTTAACAAATGTTTTTTCAAACATTAGGGATTGAAACTTTGACTACCTAATATGAGGCTAGACTCTTTTAATTATTTTAATTTATAATATTTTATTTAATTATATGTCTTGTGTGCATATTAGGTAAGGTTTAGAAATCAAATTGATTATCTAATTTGTATGTGAATAAGTTTGAATGGGCTAAGTTAGATTTGATCTAAAAGCTCAAAAAATCTAAACCAAAGTAATTGGATCAATTTAGAGTGAACACTCTATGATAAATAAATAATTATAATATGTTACTTTCAAAAATTACGTTGAATTCAACTCGCTATCAATTCATACACATATTTAATAAGTTATACTATCCTAATTGTCCCTTTTATAACACTCTCATCTAATTCTGTTATATTAATTATTTGTCCTAAAGTATCTTATTTAATTAACAATATTTTAGACAAGAGATTAACTTGAAACTAATTAGATAAAAGAAACACTCTTAATAGGATTGAAGAACATGAATAAATACATCATAACTCTCTCATTTACATTCACATTATTCTATTTCTAAATATTAATTAATCAACTAGTTAATTAATTAGGTGAGTATAATAAAGTAGAGTGGTAAAGGAGGTTAATTTAAAAAATGTTAAGGTAATTTTACATAAGTAGTTAAAATTATTAACAAATTCAACATTATTAACTAATTCTCTAATATAACTTAATTGAAAATTTCTTATATATAAGGACGAAGGTAATAACTTTTAGAGTTGTTTGATAAAAAAAGGAAAAAAAGTGAGAAATTGAGTGAAAAAAAATAGGTGAATAAAAATAGATAAAATAAAATAAAGTGAAATTTTAATTATTTAGTTTAAGAGAAATAAAAAATTTATTCAATTTTTTACTATATCAAAAATTTATAAATATGTTTCAATCAATTAAAAAAATTGTAATCGATTAACATTTTCTGACGGTTCCTAAACTGTTAATATGTGTTTTAAAAATTAAAGAAATTAATTGTAGCAATTTCTCACTGCTAGAATCAAAAACAAAAAATAATTAATGTACATTTTATAGCTGTTTAAAACCGCAAGTAACAATGCAACCACAGAATGCATTGCCAACAACTTCTCTGCAACATTTTTGTGCATCTCAACAACTACTTCTCTTATTTTATTTTTTATCCATTTTTTTTCTCTGTCAAATTACTTTGTTATTTCTATTATATCAAATAAGGAGTTAATATACCAATATAAAATGATATGGTTGGTAAGTAATTTTGTTCTTAATGCTTCGATTAAAATTTGTATCTTTATCTTAAGATATTTCAGTCCCATAAATTTTAAAATTTTAAGTTTAGTAGATTATGCTTTAGTTTGGGATCTAGGATATCTTGATCTAAGAAAAATAAAATTCTAAGTTAAAACATCTAAATTTTAATTATTTAAAGATAATTAAAACCGTATTTATTAATATGCTTTTTTCTAAAATATAAATAGATATATGTCAACAATGTGTTTAATAAAAGTGAAATAGATAAGAAATAAGAGGGAGAGATGAAAATAAAAAAGTGAAAATGAATATAGTAGTTTGGTATATAAGAAATAAGAAGTGAAAAATAAAAATTGTGAGCTCCACTCACTTTTTATTTTCATGCTCCACCGAGTAGAAATGACAAAGAATTTTGGTCTAAAAATTTTAATTGATTAAATCATTATTTAATTAATTGAAATTTTTCTTGTATACGTAAAATATAATCACAGTCTTTAAAACAGTATATTTAATTGATTATAAATTGTATTTAAATTATTAAATAAAATAATAAATTAAAAGTTATTTTAAAAAAACCTTTGAAACGGTAAATTTGAGCTTTTGGTTTAAATTATTAAAACAATAAATAAATAAATAAACTCAAAATGAAACAACCATCGATTGAATTTTTAATTTAAACATTAAAATAAAATAATAAAATAATAAAATATTTTTTTTGTCTTATTTTTCTTACTCTTTTATTTTTTATTTTTCACCTATTTCTTTTCATCCAACTAAACATACATAGAATTATTTCTCCTCTATTTCTTTCCTATTTTTCTTATTTTTCTTAAAAAAAAATGACCAAATTTTCACTCTTTTTCCTTGTTTTTACTCACCTCTTTTTCTATTGTCTATTTCTTTTCACTCTATTTCTCATTTATTTTGTTTTCTCTACTACCTTAATTTTTTTTGGAAAAATATAATAAAATACACCTTTGATGTATTTAAAAGAAAATTAAATTTACAATTTGATAATGTATATTCTTATAAAATAAAATAAACAGTGGATATATATTAAGTATTAACAAATATTGCCCCAGGAGAGGGGTCCACACTAACTAATGTTTAGGTCTAATTGTGATATATGCCCACTTGTCTTTTCGTTTATGGTTCTACTTGTCATCATATTTATTGGCTGTCCCAAATTTCATTTTCTTGTTATTATTATTATTATTATTATAACTCATAGTAAATTTTTTAAAAAAATAATTTATAAGTTCGTATCTGTTCTTTTTCACAAGACTTGTTTTAAATGATTTATTATATATTAATTATGATTTTATAAAATATTTTTAAGTAGATATATATTAATTAATTTAAAAATGTAGAATTTTAATAATTTAATTAATGCTAAAGAGTAATACAAATTGTTGATGAATTTAATATTACTAATTAATTAAACTACTTGTTTTTCTTTCTTATGCAATGGTTAAAAGGACCTTATGTATAAGATTAGAGATATAGTTATTGTTAGTTGTTGTTTGAAGAATTTTCGTGCCAATATTTTTTTATTTTTCCTTGATGAGTAAACAAGAAAGAGCAACCCCAAGCGTGTGGTTCAGCGGTAGGGGTTGATCCACGCTTAAGCAAGGTTAGAGGTTCGAATCCTGCCTTATGTATGCAGCCGCGTTAAATCTTGGAGCCAGCTATCCTACCCTTTGAGGTGCCTCCAACGTAGCGAGGAGATTAGTCACTGCTGTCGGCGGTGGATACTCCAGGGACGAACCAAAAAAAAAAAACAAGAAAGAGCCATGCAAGGAATCCTGTTGCAGAAAAATTGGTTCAAAGTAACGAATCCAAATCATGTGTCATGCAATGTAACCTTAGCAGATAGCACAAGTTCTTGAGAAATTCCAAAAATGCTAACAAGTGATGTAGGTCATTGTTTCCCCTTTACTTACACATATCATATACCTTCCATATGCTTCAGTCCACCAAGTAAATTTCATCTTAACTTTACTTAATCAAATGTAGCATCTACATTAACTTTCCCATCTTAATTTTTGCGAAAACCAAAATTGACATGGACCCATTTGTCCAGAAAACTTATACCCCTATTATTAATCAGACAAATTGAAACCCTCCCTTGATCAAGCGATTTCTTTGGTGGGTCCTTTGCCAAGAATAAGAATCATAAAAGGTCTTTATTTAGAATTAGCATTTTCTTTTGCAAAAGCATCTTTTAAATTATTTCCCCCCTATTCTTTTGAAAAGAAAATCATTGGGTGCCTAAGAATAGACTTAGAAAAATGTGAGTAATATATTTACAATTCGGGAATTGCTAAGGAGAGACTCTTGAATATGAGAAGGTGAGCTCATATTGTAATTTGGTCAGCAATTTCTGGGTGGTACAGCTTGATAGGCGTGATAACTACTTGACATAGAAAAATATACCGATTATCAAATAAAAAGATGAAAGGAATATAACAAACAATAAAAATGACACTAACATCATGTTAAGTTTAATATTGAGTAATGAATATGATATCTGAATAATTTTGGGTCAGAAAGTTTTTATATTAAAAAATTATTAAAAAAATGTTTTTAAAATTTAAAAACATCGGAATTGTTTCTTAGAGAAAAAAAAATATAAAAATGTTAGTTTAATAAATAAATTAAACAAACACATTAAAAATGTATGATAAAAAAAATAAAAATTTAAAAAATGCATCTTTTCTCAAGTTTTTCCATAGAGAAAATCGAACTTAATTTTCTCGACATATTGAACAGTGCTGAGCCTTATCTGTGATCAATCACATAATAACCTACATCTATTAAAACTATCATGGGTTATCCTAAAACCAATTTTACATTAAAAATATATATATGTAATTATCTTTATCCCTCACTTTTTAATTTTTTTTTATTTTTTTTTGTTTTTCATATACACACCACTTAAAAATACATTACAAAATCAAGAGATAAGTTTTTATTTTCCCATTTTATTCTTTCACAAAACACTTTCCAAAATAACATGGACACTAAAAATGTGGCTCAAACATATAGGAAGATTTCGGTTGGATATAAACGGCACCAACGTGTAACTAACAACCTTAAATGACCGAGAGAAGAGACAATCTATTTTTTCAAGGACCAGAATAATCAAGAGTAAAGAAGGAACAAAGACAGTTGGGGAAACATGTCTCGGTTCCAATTTTACTACTGTCACTGGTACTTATCAATCTTGTTCCTCTCTTTTGCCAGTTTTAACTGTTAATGTTATCCGCTTGAGCAAAACTTGGTGTCAAATTAATACTATATTACAAAATGTGAATTTATCAATCTCTTTGGACAATGGTTGGCCTCTAGTTATTGGTGGCTGCTGTTGTTTCTCACAGAAAGTTCCATAAACCCGATAAGATGATAAAGTCAATTGTGTGGAAAATACCACTGAATTTGCATATAAATGAAGTTTCCTAACATGGGTTATGCTTAGCTGTTGTGTCTGTCTTTCTCTCTACAATTTTCTAACTTCTGCCCCTGTTGAAGGCTCTAATGGTTTGAGCAATCTGTTATGGAGGTTTTGGGAAATGGGTGGAGGGTGGTTCTGGAAATTGTTGGCTTTGAAGAAATGCAAAATTAGGAGATTGATATCAGCTAAAGCTTCATGATAGTCAGGTTAGGACTCATAGTTGCTGCTTCTCTTGCAGCCTTTACAGTTAAGCAGCTGAATGTCAGAAGCTCAAAACCAGGTACATGTACTTAAGGTCTGTTTATAAACTTCTCCAGAAAAATACCAAAGAAAATAAATTTTTTTCAATAAGTTCAATTAGCTTATTCATAAGCTAATTTGTAAAATATTTATCCTTTACTTTCCCCAAAATCTTATGTTTAACTTGTATAAGATAGTTTTAGCTTATAAAAAAACTTATTTAGATTTTTCTTCCAATTTTTTTTCCTTCTAGAAGGTTTCTGGAGAAGTTTATACAACCAAACCCTTATTTGTAATTTTAATACGTCAAGAAATGAAACATGTTGTATCGATGGCTAATCCAACTTTATCCTCATTTTGGCTCAGAAAATGAAGAGGGCACAGAAGAGGATCATGTCACAAGAGTTACTAATGCTCTCCAAGACCAAGAAGTGAGTTCATCAAGCTGAATTTTATCAAATTTTAATCTTGTTCAGGGTTAAGAGTATTTCTTTGGTGAATCTTCATATGTGTTATGTAAAGGAAAGTTGTTTGCTGTGTTGCAGAGGGAAGAGGAAGAGGAGAAAGAGGAGGTTAAGTTAATTAGCAGCATAATTAATCGAGCGAATGACTTTGAAGAAGATATTCTACCAGAGTTTGAAGATCTTCTGTCTGGGGTGATTGAGTTTCCATTGCCACCTGATAAGGCTGAGAAAGACAAAGTTTATGAAATTGAGATGGCAAACAATGCAAGTGAGCTAGAAAGATTGCGGCGGCTAGTGCAGGAGTTGGAGGAGAGGGAAGTGAAACTTGAAGGAGAATTGCTTGAGTACTATGGTTTGAAGGAGCAGGAATCAGACATTGTGGAGTTACAAAGGCAACTGAAAATTAAGACTGTAGAAATAGACATGCTTAATATTACAATCAATTCCTTGCAGGCAGAAAGGAAGAAACTTCTAGAAGAACTCACACAAGGAGGTTCATCCAAGAGAGAACTTGAGGTGGCTAGAAACAAGATCAAGGAGCTACAAAGGCAGATACAGCTTGAGGCTAGCCAAACAAAAGGCCAGTTGTTGTTGCTTAAACAACAAGTTTCTGGTCTACAAGTGAAAGAAGAAGAGGCTGCCAGAAAAGATGCTCAACTTGAAAAGAAATTGAAAGCTGTGAATGACTTAGAGGTTGCGGTAGTTGAGCTTAAGAGACAAAACAAAGAACTTCAACATGAGAAGCGAGAGCTAATGGTTAAACTCAATGCTGCTGAATCTAGAGCAGCTGAGCTCTCCAATATGACAGAGGTCGGAATCCTTGAGTTGACTTCTTTTCTAGTGTTCTTCATCATTGAGTTGAACAGATTCATGAAATCAAATTTTAGTAATTTCTTATAGGCGAACTAGCAGATTTTTGAAGTTTTCAAACACCTAGAAGCATAAAATTTAAATTCAATGATTTGGTGTCACTTCTTAGTCATCTTTGTTTACCAATCAACTGAATATTTAAGTAATCAGTGAGTGAAATGATAGTTGAATTGAAAGCACTGAACACAATCAGTGAATATCAAATATAAACTACCAAACTAAACATTAACCTAATAACAATTTAGAAACTTTCTTTTGTGGAGCTACATAAATTAGATGGAATCCTGTTAGAATGTCATGAAGTACTTATACTTCTCTCATGTTAGTGATAATTAATGTTTTACAAGTGTATTTGTACATGCAATGAGTGTGATTCATTTCAAAAAGCTTTATCTTTAACTGCAGAGTGACATGGTTGCCAAGGCAAAAGAGGAGGTTAGCAACCTGAGGCATGCAAATGAAGACCTGCTAAAGCAAGTGGAAGGGCTACAGATGAATAGGTTCAGTGAAGTTGAGGAGCTTGTATACCTTCGTTGGGTTAATGCATGTTTGAGGTATGAGCTAAGGAATTACCAGACACCCCAAGGAAAATTATCAGCACGTGATCTCAGCAAGAGTCTCAGCCCAAAATCACAAGAGAAGGCTAAGCAGCTGATGTTAGAATATGCTGGATCAGAACGTGGACAAGGGGACACAGATCTTGATAGCAACTTCTCTCATCCTTCTTCACCAGGAAGTGAAGACTTTGACAATGCTTCCATTGATAGCTCTACTAGCAAATATAGTAGTCTCAGCAAGAAAACTAGCCTAATCCAAAAATTTAAGAAATGGGGTAAAAGCAAAGATGATTCTAGTGCTCTTTCATCACCATCAAGATCCTTTTCAGGAGGTTCTCCAAGGAGAATGAGTATGAGTGTTAAACCTAGAGGTCCCCTAGAAAGCTTAATGCTAAGAAATGCCGGTGATAGTGTAGCCATCACCAGCTTTGGGCTAAGGGACCAAGAACCTACCGATTCTCCTGAAACACCAACTGACATGAAAAGAGTTCCATCTAGTGACTCCTTAAATTCTGTTGCTACTTCATTCCACTTGATGTCTAAGTCAGTTGATGGATCTCTGGATGAGAAGTACCCTGCGTATAAAGATCGCCACAAGTTGGCCTTGGCAAGGGAAAAACAACTTAAAGAAAAGGCTGAGAAAGCAAGAGTGTTGAAGTTTGGTGACAATTCAGGTTTGAGCATGACCAAGGCTGATAGAGGGAGTCCTATATCTTTGCCACCAAAGCTTACTCAAATAAAGGAGAAACCAGTTGTATCTGGCACTCCAAATGATCAATCTGAGGATGGAAAGAATGCTGATAATCAAACCATTAGCAAGATGAAGCTTGCTCACATTGAGAAAAGGCCTACTAGGGTGCCTAGGCCTCCTCCTAAACCATCTGGTGGTGCGGCTGTCAGCACAAATGCAAATCCTCCCAATGGAGTACCATCTGCTCCACCAATTCCTCCTCCTCCTCCAGGTGCTCCACTGCCACCGTTGCCGCCAGGTGGTCCACCTCCACCACCTCCTCCCCCAGGAAGCCTATCAAGAGGGGCAATGGATGGTGACAAAGTTCACCGAGCTCCGGAGCTAGTTGAATTTTATCAAACATTGATGAAAAGGGAGGCAAAGAAGGATACTTCATCACTTTTAGTTTCTTCAACAAGTAATGCATCTGATGCTAGGAGCAACATGATTGGCGAAATTGAGAATAGATCATCATTCCTCTTAGCTGTATGTTGAAGGTTCCATCTATTTTGTTATTTTTCTCATTTTTACACTGAAGTCATAACACATTTTTTGAAAAATATTTCTCCTTCGTGAAACAATTAGGTGAAAGCTGATGTAGAAACACAAGGTGATTTTGTCAATTCATTGGCAGCTGAAGTTCGAGCAGCCTCCTTCTCGGATATTAA
Source organism: Cajanus cajan (assembly GCF_000230855.2). NCBI lineage: Eukaryota > Viridiplantae > Streptophyta > Magnoliopsida > Fabales > Fabaceae > Cajanus > Cajanus cajan. The sequence goes on along the minus strand of NC_138527.1, from coordinate 22,136,144 downwards.
TGATCTGGTGGCCTTTGTGAACTGGCTAGATGAAGAGCTTTCCTTCCTGGTATGCCTTTAGCTGTCATTGCATATTCATCAGTGAAATTTTATGATAAACCAGTCAACTCCTTTGTGCTCTCCTTAAAATTTAAAACATTCCTTCCAAGGAAACCTCTTCATTTTCCTTTATTTAGGAAATGCATTCGAATTTTTTGACTTAATGGTTCACTTGTAATCTCATTTTCCCACGTCAGAAACAGAAAAAATAAATCTATTTTCCACCTCATTTTATTCCTTATGCAAGGTTGATGAACGAGCTGTCCTCAAGCACTTTGATTGGCCTGAAGGGAAAGCAGATGCACTAAGGGAGGCAGCTTTTGAATATCAAGATTTGATGAAATTGGAGAACAAAGTCTCCACCTTCATAGATGATCCCCAACTCCCATGTGAAGCTGCTCTGAAGAAAATGTATTCACTGCTTGAAAAGTATGCATCCTTTCCTTCTATAGATTTATTTATCATGATTCATGAATACCATTGGTAGATACCTAGTTGAGAGCTTAATAACATAATCCTTACAGATAAAGCTGTTTAAATCATTTTCTCATGTATACTTGATTCTTAATTTCAAGTCACAAAAATGCTTAACATGAAATATACACGTTTAGTATGTCATGTTTCTTACAGTTCTCTAAAGCTACACACTTATTACTTCTTTTATCAACTCATATCTTCATTTGTGTTATGTTTTTGTTTCCAGAGTGGAGCAAAGCGTATATGCACTCTTGAGGACAAGAGATATGGCTATTTCACGGTACAGGGAATTTGGAATCCCAGTAAACTGGCTATTGGATTCAGGAGTTGTTGGCAAGGTATGCTTCTAAACTAATACGAATGGTTTATATTGTGTTCACACAAGAGGTTGGACTCTTTCTTTAACTATTGAGCATACAATTTTAAATATCATGGAAATATTACCAGTATGCTATATTTGAAGAAAAGGAAAAAGAAAAAAAAATGCGACAAATAGTGCATAATGGGTTCATCAGGGTAAGATTGTATTATGGTTGATAATGTCATGAATAGATTTACAATTTATAGTCACTAGTGTATGCCTTGGAGTATCTGTTATTATAACGTTGCATGGATGATGTAGATAACATGGTTACTTTGTTATAACCCTCACATTGCAGATCAAGCTTTCTTCTGTACAACTAGCAAAGAAGTATATGAAACGCGTTGCATCTGAACTTGATGCATTATCTGGCCCTGAAAAAGAACCAGCTAGAGAGTTTTTGATTCTGCAAGGAGTGCGTTTCGCTTTCCGTGTCCATCAGGTAATTCTAGGTCACTTTTTTCATTTGCTTGAGCTGAATACATGTATCATTCTTCCGAGTACCTTTGAGGTCATAACTCATTAGCACTGATTTTGCTTAGGTATACTTAGCTAGCTGGAGTAGAAAAATAATTACTGCGAAGTTTCCAACTCATTGTTTATGATTGAAAACACATTACACCTTTATAAGCCATTACAAGATGTTATTAAAATGTGTGATTTGTATTGCGTTGATCTCCAAAAATTGTGATTTATACAAATTAGTTTCCAAAGAGATGAATTTATTAACACGTAATAACTTCAGGAATTCACTTATAAACAGAAATTTTGGCATGCCAAAGCAATATTAATTCGTACTTTTCTAGTTTTTTAAATATAGTTGTTTGCCGAGAGAAGAGTATTAAGAACATATTACTCCTATTAATTGAAATGAATATTGGCCTCACTAGTTTAGCTACGAGACCCATCAAACGGGAAATCAGTATTTAATGGGGTTCACATAAATTTCACCTAATAAGAGTGTTGAAAAAGAATGCTTTAGCATTTCTTGTCGGAAAGTGTAATGTGAAAATTTGTTAAACACAGAATAATACATACTAATGATGGTGTTGAACTCTTTTCAGTTTGCAGGAGGCTTTGATGCAGAGAGCATGAAGGCTTTTGAAGACCTAAGGAGTCGCATCCAAACCTCTCGAGCTAGTGAAGATATCAAATCAGAAATATAGGATATCCATCAGAATTTTTACCCTTCTTTTGTAGCTGCGTCTCTCATATAAATATATGTTGCCTTTTCAGCTGTAAATTTCATCTTGCTTTATTTTGCATAGCCTATACATATTGGATGTTATACAATGATGATAAGAGAGTCATATTGTAATTGTTACTTTGAACTCCAACATGATCCTACCTGCCTATTTTCATGTTTATCCCTATGATAAGAAATTCAACTGAACAATATTCAATACTCTCATCAAATGCTTAGGTCTAATAGCAACTCAACGAACTCTCAGATTATTTTGATCGAACAGCTGGGGGCCAATAATTTCATGTGTAAATTTCAAAGGAGAGAAAGAACAAGAGACATATTTACTACACCAGCATAAACCAGAACAGGCATTCTCCAAATATATATGATGCTGCTGTTAATCTAGCAGTAATATGCTATTCTTATTCCTTTCCATAATCATTTATGAAAGCAAGTCATGCAAAAAATGAGGTGTAAGAAGAATGACCTCTGCTGAAACATCAATAGTTATCAGCTAGCATAGAAGGTAAAAATAATAATAATAATAATAATAATAATAATAGGGTCATAGCAACGTAATAACAAGATTTCGGTCCTCAAATTTGGCTCCGCCAACCTTTCCTTGAATTTCTGGAGGCAAAGTAATGACACGTCTTTGGTCTCCTGCCTCAACCAAAAGCTCAGATCCTCCTCTGTACTGCATTTGGTATATTTTTAAGAGAAACAGACAAACAGAAAAAGCAATCAGCATCTCAATTATGAGATATGCACATAGAAAAATGCACAAACTTGCACCATGTAGCGAGCATAATCTGTGATAGAAAGAGAAGCACCATAATACAATATGACAAGTGTCAAACATAAACATCCAATACAACCATAGAATTCAAGCTATCCAGTTCAACCAAAATGAACAAAATAGTATAAGGATTAAAATGAAAATTAAATATTACAAGGACTAATATAAAAAAAAAATTACAAGAACCAAATTAAAAAAATTTATTATAGGGACCAAAAATATATTTCAATTTTTAACTTCTATGCCCAAGAGTATAATATTCATCTCATTTCTGTTAAATATTTCAAAATGAGCACCATCAATATCAGTTAAAAAAATTTCATATAATATATGAACAGAAGCATATCATACTTGGTATAGCTTGATCTCTGATTTGTCAAAACCTTGCATGAAGAGAGTAACCAATTTTTTTTTATTATCAAATCTAACTGGCAATGGTATTTCATTGCATTGTCCTGACAGTGAATTAAGAAGATGCCTAGCATCTTCATTGACTGTGTCCAGTAGAACTCTGCTCCAATCTACAGGGCTATTCATTGACAAACTTGATATGAAAGCAGAAGGCAAAGGAGAAAACTCTTTCTTTGCTCTTTCCAATGATTCTAAATTTTCTTGCAGAGAGGTGATTCCAAAAGCACCAGAAATCTGAGCACCGGCCTGAATTGTACACCCCCAATATCGTAATGCAGAATTGACCGAGGTTGGATTGTTTGGATCCATCACAAGGAGGCAACCAAATTTCTGCGGGTTTGAGAAGGCAGAAGATCCTCTCTGGTCAACACACAATCAACAAAGAAAATTATAGTCTTGTGTTAAGGTATGAATATGATTATGTTAAAATGGTTAACACACAATCAACAAAGAAAGTTACTCTTACCTCCAGCATATGATCCAAACTGTCCCATATTTCTGAACTCATTTTCCCATTGAAATAAGATTTTCTGCTACTGATTTTCATGGCTTCATCCACAAGTCTCAGTAGTGAAGGAGCAGCCAATCTCCCAAGTTCAGTTTTCTCAGCCAAGGAGCGGAGATGTTTCAAGTACAATCTACAAAATCACAATAACAAGCCAAAGATAATGGTAAGGGTGTGCATATGAGTGTAAGAGAGTGAAAGTTCCAAAACCAACCTTGCTTTACTGCTTCCACCAATGATTCGCAGGGTTTCCTCACTGCTGATACCATCATATATTATTAGGTCAAAATTATTTTGCTGACTCTTTGAAGCTGCAATCCCCAGAAATCCTACAAGCCTCTCAAGTGCAAGTACCAAAAAAAAAGGGTCCATCCCAGGCAGAATGCCAAGCTCTTCTCCAACAATCTATTATATGACAAAGAAAAGAGGACAGAGGCCCGCTATAAAAACTAGATCAAGGGAAATAGGGAATACATGTCCACCATAAATACAGATAAAATAAGATATTGAAAACATATTACGTACCCACCCCTCCAAGTGTGCCTTGAGTCATATTAAGTTGGGCATCTGCTTGCTTCAGAAGTTTTAGAGGTTCAAGAAGCATCTGCACTTACAGAGCAATATACATATTCCTTAGACACCAACCAAGAGTACACACAAAGTGATTTATATAGGGGAAGGAAAAGGAGAAAGCATCACACTCACTTGAGTTGTTTCCAACCTAACAGCAGAAAGGTTCTTGCCGCACACGACATGGGAAGTTCCAATCTTACAATTGAGGAGATAGTCAGCAGTGGTGTCTTGGCTGTGTATCACTAAACATGTATTCAATCCAGCCATCGCATAGTGCTGAAATAAAAGGCACATGAAATAAAAATAAAAAGAGGGAGACTAAATACTTTTCCACTGTTGAACTCAGATGATTATGACTTATATCAAGTAAATATTTGCAGCAAAATTTAATACAATAAAAAAGAATTAAGGATCTGCTTAGTTTGAGAAAACATTTTATGTTTTTGTTCCCAGTTTAACAAATAATTACAATAATGTTACATAATTTTCACTTTGTTTCCTACTTTCAACATGAAACACCCAAACTAAACAGATCCTGAGTTGTGTGGCTGTAATAGGAACATGTAAGGAAGAGATGAAAAAGTTACATAGAAAGGTTCCCTTGTTGTCGATTCCAAAAAGAACTTCACTACACTAGTGACCTTTTTTTGTTCCTTTTCAACTTTGAGGCTCAGAAAAGTCGCATAAGTAAATGTACAAAAGCACTTTCACGTAGGAATCAATCCAATTGCATTCTTCAATCTCAAAGATGCTAATCTTTAGATAAACCATAGAAAACCAATTCTTCCTCTCTTGATTGTGATATGAAATAAGGCTGAGGAATAATATTGCTAGTTGTTGGATATGAGTTAGTTACGTGTGTCCCATTTTTAAGGAAATTGTTAGATTCAGTTTTGAGAGTTATATATAAAGAGCCAGTAAACAATTAGAGAGACACTTTTTGTTGTATCTAGATCTCCTTTCTTGTAAACTCTCAAATACACAATAAACTCTTCGGAACCTTTTCTCTTATAAGGTTCCCTGTTTCATCTCTGTTCTTCGAATTATATCCGAATTCCTAGAACTAAGAAATTTTATAACAGATTGGTAATAAACACTTTACTCATTCACAATGTATACATATATATATTTTTTTCAAGTACATTGAGGTTAAGAAAAAAGTTGGAAATGCGAGGGGAATTAGAAATTGTAAAGATGAAAAAGGGACCTGAGCGGCGAGAATAGCGGCGGTGGTTTTGCCGGAGCCACCTTTGCCAAGAAAAGTGAGCAACTTGGTTGATGAGGAAGCGGCAGCGCCATCGGAAGAAGCTGCCACAACCAGACGCGGTTGCGGAGATTGAGAAACGAGGCTTCCAATGTGAAGCGGTAACGAGAAAAATGAAGCCCTGCCCATGGATTACGATTTTGTTTTCTCAGATATTTCTCTCTCAAAGTTAACTATAGAGTTAGACATGCATTCTTGACACACTATATCTACGCGGATACATACATAGATACAGAAATTCTTACATTTGCTATACATAATTTTTAGAAAAAATTATTTTTAAAATTTTAAATAATAAAAAATAATATTAAAATTTCTTTTTTCTTATAAAGATAATCACTAGTTTTCATATAAAAGTAATTATTTATTTTCGATTACATAGGACTATTTTATTTTAAAAATTTTAAATAATAAAAATAATATTAAAAATTAATTATTCTTACAAAAAATTTGAACCTCAGATCATAAATGTTAAGTCATACGAGGACAAAATAATTCTCAGTAAGGTTATAAATGAGACAAATATAATACATGTTGTTATTTCTAACAAGTGTGTAGTGTTTCAATAAAATATAAGTACAGGCAAGTTGTGAAAAAATGGAACAAGAGCCACTTCATACATTGCAAAAGAAGGCATCAGACTGAAAGGGCAAAACAAGACCATAGACGAAAGCTTCAAACATCAAATGAAGCCCAATGGTCAACTCAGATGAAGAAAAGTCAAGGCAAGGCACATCATGAGAATCAAACAAACCAAGTCAACTGAATAGATAAAATATGATATGTGCGCCAGACGATGATAAATCAAATATCAAACGTAGGTATGTCAAGCACAACTTAAAGCGCAACATGAAGACTCAAACGAGGTATTGGTCAATGATGGAAGAGGTTAGTGAGAAGTGATGAATGTTCTTCTCCTTAGCTCCTCCTAGCCACGGATCCTCTTCAAGGAGATATTACCGAATGAAATGGAACTTAATTGATGAAGCAACACGGATGGATGAAGGCTCAAGCCTTGGATGGAAACATCCAAGCTCAAAGATCAATGGAAGACTCACTTCAAAGAGAAGGAAGAAGATGAACTCCCTAGGTTTTTGAGGTGAATTCTCAAGAAGACTTTGAAAAGGAAATTCGGCTCTTGGCTCTCAAATTTCATATAAGGTTCAAAGTGAATACAAAAGGTGAAAGAATGGCTTAAGTATGCACGGAATTGTGACCCATAGGTGCCTAAACTAAAGCCTCACAAAATGGCACCTAAAGTTTGAATTCAAATTTGAATTTTGAATTCAAACTTTGGTGCACATGTGTAAGTCCGAAAATTTAGGTACCAAGGTGCATTTAGGTGTGATTTGAGAGTCATTTAGGGTTAATTTGAGTGGCACATGTTCAGCCACCCATGGTGCTAAACATGTGACTCAAATGTAACTTAAATGACTTCCAAATTAAACCTAATTTAACCTAATTAGCATACTTTAGTATTCTTTGTATTTTCCTATTCTAATGACCTAATTACATTGGTCAAACAATTACAATGGAAAGGAAAAATTACAAGAATGAAAATGAGCCCAATATTGGGTACCAAAAGCCCAAAGGCCCATGAAGCCCAAAACTAGGCCCAACTAGCCTAAAACCTAAAATGCTACTCTATGTGGTCCAAAATACAAGACCAAAATATATGATACCTATACTAACATGATGTATACAAAACATATGAAAATAGCTATAACAAAATATGGCCCATGAAAAGTTCAACTTGGGCCTTCCTAGGCCCATCAGGCCCATTGGGCCCTGACTGGCCCAAACCTTCATGTCTAGCCAACTCCTCTTGGTTCTTTGAGTATGTCACCTCTTGCACTCCAAAGCATGATTCCATCAGTCAAGGATCAAAAGAAAGTCAACTACGCATCAGACAAAGGACAACACAGACTGAAAGATATTCCAAACAAAAGCAAAGTTTGTCCATATATAATGTTGACTAGATCAAAAGAGAGTCAAAGCATTAATGTCAAATGTTCAGATGAAGATCAGATCTTGAGACACAAACCAGACGCAGACGAAGACTACCATGCAAGCCTATGAAGAATCAAGTCTCAAAGGACAAATTAAGGCATCGTCTACAATCATTTAAATGTTCTCAACATGATCGCGTGATTAAAGGAAGAGAAGAAGAAGAAGAAAAGCACGCAAAAGTAAAAGCATGCATGTGTCAGAAAAAGTACATTACTTTTTCAGATAAGGACAATGCTTTACAGCTATATGACTAGAAAAAGAAAAAAAGGTTCCTAGGTCTTAGCTAAAGTCAGACACTGCTGCTAACAAACGAAAAAGACTTCACGCAAGGTTTATAAACGGGAAGCAACATTTAATGCAAGATCTTAAGCATTAAATGAGAAGATCGAACTAGTCATGAACGACTATATTTTGCTTCATCGGACACTTGCAACGGGCATATTTTACAAGACTATATATATCACTACATCAAACCTTGAAAGGTTGGCTTTTGGCGAAGATGAGCAAAGAGTGATATTCAGCCCATGAAGCAAAGAAACCAGATGTAGAGCCTATAGAGCCAAATCTACAATGATATATTTATCTCTGTAGACTAAGGAGTTCCAAGTGCAACTTAGGAACATGAACCTTAGTTAGTTTAGAAATATATGTATCCTTTCTGTGCGAGTAAACCACACACTCAATCCTTGTAAAACTAAGGTTGCATATCTTAGTGAGTGTACAAACATATATATCCTCTCTGTGAGAGTAAACCAAACACTCAAACCAAACCGTATATTCATCATTTGTAAAGCTTGAAGAGGTTAGGGAAAGAATACTTGTAAAAGCCTGAAGAGGCTTGTCAAAGAATACTCACTGCGAGGCAGAAGTGACCGATTAAAGAATACTAGCGCTAATGGTGAAGTTAGCAGGCCAGGAGTTGGTCAACAATACTCACTGAGAGCTAGAAATGGCTAAACAAAAAATACTAGAGCTAATGAGTGAAGTTGGCCGACCAGGAGTGGTCGTGACCTGGGTGGTCTATAATACTCATGCTAGCCTGAAGAGATTGATTAAAGAATACTAGAGTCAATGAGTGAAGTTGGCCGACCAGGAGTGGTTGTGACCTGGGTAGTCTATAATACTCACTGCTAGCTTGAAGAAGCTGATTAAAGAATACTAAAGCCAATGAGTGAAGTTGGCCGACTAGGAGTGGTCGTGACTTGGGTGGTTTATAATACTCACTGCGAGTCTAAAGAGGCTAAACAAATAATACATGTACATAATTGAATATCTAGTGGAACCCTTCATTTGAAGGAGACTGAACGTAGTTTAGTCTGAGCGAACCAGTATAAAAATCTTTGCACTATCTATTTACATTTCAGATGCAATTTTACCTACCTGCTAAATCATATTGAAAACTTCGTCCATTACTTATTCTTCAATGAAACTACTGTAACGACTCGCCGTAGGCTGTCACATCAATAACCAATATGACAACTAAAATAAAATAATATATAATAAAGAAAATAGAGCAAAGGCCAGCTACACTAGAGTGTAAATATATAATAACGTATAAATTGTTTTCATCATATAAAACATAATTTTATAAAAGAGTTATCCTCAGCAAGGTTATACAGTCATCCAAAAAGATAATGAATATACAACGTCATGAAGACATCAAAATAAGACACCCTAGGTGCTGGTCAAGCTCTAAGCCTAGCCACTTCTCAAAGCAGCTACCAAAAGACTCCTTGCTATCCCAAAGCCTCACACCTGATATGCTCCCCCACATAGTGAGATCATCACAGTCCACATCATGAAAATATAAGGGTTAACACGTATAAAACCAACCATAGTACAACATAATGAAATATCATTAAACTAGATATTCATCAACAGTATGTATCCATACCAAGGGAATGACAACATTATAACAAGTCATTTCCATGCCAAATATAAACCAATCCAAAATCCAATGTATACACATTCATGCCAATGCATACATATTCTATGATAATAAAGAATCCATAACCAATGTATACAATCCATACCAAATGCATACATATTCCACATCCAAACCAAAGTCACACCACTGTATAATCCCATGAAGTAGCTAACACATCCAAACCAAATGTTGACCTCAACACATCCAAACCAAGTGTTGAATTCATGAACACGTCACCTGCCCATGTCACACACCTAACCTCTCATGGAAAATATACAGTTGGGTTACGTCATCACGTAACCCTGGTGATCGCGGCCACTTCATCCATCGGTATGACTCGGCCTTGCCCCCATACCGGTAACAAATAGAATACTTAGAGGAGTACTTCAGAATCCACCTAACATCTGAAGTGGTTTATTATATAATCTTTGGAAAAGTTCCATATTGGAATCCTCACCATGGGACTCCCAAATTTCATATTTTTCCAAAGATTATATCCAAATCTCACTAAGAGATATTCCAATCCATACCATAACCTTACTCCTCTAAGTCCTATTAGCTTTCCAAACCAAACACACATAAGCACATTCCATAATTACATGCAATCTTTTCCAAAACCATGTCACATTCCATACCAAATATATAACATCAAAGATGATATGATTCAACATTTAAAAGTTTCATAAAATCTCAATTATAAAAGGTTTTCCTCAAAGAAACCATGCGCCCAGCGCAGTGGTATTTGCGCCCAGCGCAACGAAAATTGGGAGCCTATCAGGCTTTGCCGGCTCAGCGCGTCACCACGTGCACTCAGCCCATGACTATATGCGCTCAGCGTGTAGACCCGTGCTCTCAGCGCGCTTGAGACAGAGAGCCACTGGAAATAGCCCGCTCAGCACGTAGACTCATGCGCTCAGCCCATTTCGAAATGCGCTCAACCCATGGATAAATGCGCTCAGCGCGCTCTAGATAGAAAGCTTTGTTCTTCAATGCGCTCAGCGCGTTGTCGCGTGCGCTCAGCACGCATCCTGACAGAAAGTTCTATTCTTTAGTGCGCTCAGCGCGTCGTCGCGTGCGCTCAGCGCGCATGCATCAGACAGCGCGTCAGAAGTTCGAAAATTTTGATTTTCACCCCCAAAATCCATCCCAAATGAATCCCAAACCAAATTTATACAATTATGAACTATTATAGAGTATAAACACCATCCAAAAATAACATATTAAGTGATAAAAACAAGTATTAACCATTAATCCATGAAAATCATAGGAATTCATGAAGAACCCTAACCAAACCCTCTCCAGCTCAATCCAACCTCAATCATGCGTAAAACATGGAATCAATGTGATATTTCAACTCCATACATACTAGATTAAGTCTTATGAGTACTACCCTTACCTCAGAAACTTCAGAAATGCAAGATTTGAACAAAACCCTCAAATTCTCAATTCAAACTTCAATCTCACTTTTCAAGGCTTTAAAGGTTGAATCTCTTGAAACTCTAGTTGTGAAGATTGATCTTAGCTTGATAAGATTCCCAAATGTGTCCTCAGCTTCCCTCCGGACCAGAGTCCCTCTCTCTACTTTCTCTCTCTAGAACTGTCCCTGTCTGACAAATGAGACCCTCCGGTCCTAAGTCCCTATATATAGCCATTTTCCAAAATTTCCAAATTTTACCCTTAGCACCTATTCACCTCAAATATCCTATTCCTTGAAGTATTTCAACTCCCTAAGCTCTAAAACAACCTCAAATTCACTCAGAAAGACCGGATTTATCTTATGTTCCTATCTTTCAATCTCTTACCCATCCTATTCCTTTCCATGCAATACTCACAACTCACCACCATATGAAATGCAACATGTATCAACACACAAACAAACATCACTTTCAGATACATATGCTTGGAATACTGAGTTGCATGCCATAATACTTCACTTAACCAAGATGAGAAGGAAGGTGATCAGTCTTCTTCCCTCTTAGTACCAATTCAGTATAATGGTGTACAATGCATCATTCACCAAATTCATGCACACACATGCCTATATAAACCTCTCAAAACATCAACCTTTCATCTCATACTACAAAATCACTACTATGCTTAAACAACTAATCAAAACCACATCAACATACAACATGTACGGAGGTTAAGTACATTTCAAATCCACATATCCATAATCCAATCCAAATCCATATAAACAATATATACATACATGCATACATACATATATATATATATATAGATTATATCTACCAAATAGCTCGGTATTTCCATGGCGTTACAACTACCCTTAGACGAAAAACACATCTGTTTAAATTATTATCTGAAGAAACAATTTTTCTCTTAAGAAATAGGTTTTCATTTAAGAAACATTTCTTGTGTGCATACGATAAATCTTCAGACGCAAAAATCTTTTGAACCAATCCTGCACAGTTACAACTAATCGTTCAAAATAATAGTTTACTATACGAAGAATGAGTCTATTGCGAAAACGATTTTAAAATGCCTTTATTCACACACACATATTCAACCCCTCATTTCTATGTGTATTTCCGCTAACTTCAATAAAATTTAATAATTAAGCATAATATTAGTTGATTCAATAAATGTTGATAATTCTTAAACATTTTAAAATAAATATAGAGAAACGACATGTCTCAACTTCACTAGTTATTATAAGTGAGATTGAAAGATTTTGTACTTCTGTATTTTATTTAAAAAATTAACAATAAAATAAAATTTGAGCATTAAGTAATAAAGGTGGTTAAGAGAATAGAAAATTGGGTAATTATTAAAAGAAAATGGTAGTTACTAAAAAATTATTTCATTTTTATTTTTTAATAATAAAAGAATATAATAACCTACCAAATGTGAAGGAAAAAAGTGATTACTAAAAATATATTTTCTTTATATATTAGTATAAATATTTAAAAAATTAAAAATAAAATAAAATGTGAGATTATTAAGTAATAAAGATAATTAAATAATAATAAAAATCATAGAATCAATATTTATTAAAAAAATAATAATAAATTTTTAATGATAAAAATATATAATAGTCTATCAAAATATGAAAGCAAATGTGAGATATTTCTTTAATATATTAATATATAATATTGGTATTGACCAAAATTTGATAAAAAAATTTACTTAATTTATATTATTTTAAGATTGTCACATTTTGTATCTCTATTTATTTTATTTAAAATTTTATAAAATATAAAATTTATAACAATATATTAATCTCAATTTTTTATTAAAATCTTTATAACATTATTATAAATAAAGGCATAGAGTGTCTTTTGCTATTAGTAAAACATAAAATAATAGAATTTATAGAATATAAATTGAGTGATATAACATATAATTAGAAAAGAGTAAAATAATCTTAAATAAAATTGAAGACCAAAGGCAATTAAAAAATAAGAGGATAGTTATTATTAATATAGTGAATAATTATTTTTTTATACATATTTTTCCTTCTATTTTACCTTATGATGATGGAATTACAATAAAAGTGTATAAATGTCTAAAAATCAAAGTGAGATATCCCTTTTATATATAAGGAGTGATGTTGAGACACTTTGTACTCCTTTATTTTATTTAAAAAATTTAAAATAAAATAAAAAATTGAGATTATTAAGTAGTAAATGTAATTAAGTAATAAAAATAGTAAAGCGAAAAATTATTAAAAGAACACAAAATAGAAGAATTTTGTTGGTGATGGTCAGAGGCTCTACAGGGTTTTAGAGAGAGAGGATCATTCGAGTGATAATCTCCTTGTACGAAGCATGAAAAAGGTCAAAACGAAGAATTTTGTTGGAATGGAAGATTCTGTTGTCAATGATGCTTGCATGGAGGAAGTTGGCCTTGGTTTTGTGGTCGAGAAAACTCCATTGAAATCGTATTGGGATAGTCTACTGAATCTTGATGGTGGAAAAGTCCTCTCTAACTTTAATAGTGTCCTAAAGGAGATGGAGATTTCGGAGGATGCGTTCTATAAGGATAGTGACAACTTTGAAACCTCTAATAAGGATTTGGATCCTTGTCCTACTATTACAGTGACTCGGGAGGAGTTTGAGACATAGTGTTCCCCCTGGCATAATTCTTTAATTCTCAATGTCCTTGGCACACGAGTTTCATATCGAATGCTGGACAATAAGGTGCAACGGGAATGGGCAAAGGTAGTAGCAATCCGTTTAGTGAATCTATCACAAGAATATCTTCTTGTTCAATTTACATCTAAAGAAGATTATAAGCATGACTTGTTTGAGGGACCTTGATGATTGTAGATCACTATATAATAATGGTTCAATGGTGGCGCCCTTTCTTTTCATTTACTGCTTCACAAATGCGCAAGATTGCTGCATGGATTCGAATATCTGACCTCCCTATTGAGAACTGTTCAACGATCGTTTCGTGTGGAGGGTAGGAAGTAAGCTATAGGAACACTTGATCAGACCATCGGCTCTGATACCACTTGTTGGGCACCAAGGGGGTTACCACACATACACATGTCTCCACATTGGTGAGATATTGTCCGCTTTGGGCTCAAGCCCTCATGGTTTTGCTTTTGGACATCACCCAAATGGCCTCTCTACCAATGGAGATAAGTGTGTGGATATAAACTCATGACCATCCTCTTATTTGAACGATGTGGGACTTTGCTTGCATCCCAATAGGAACGATGTTAAATATTGATAAAACAACGTCAATTCAGACCCGTGGAAGGTTCGCTAGGATTTGCATAGAGGTTGATTTGCAAAAGAAATTGGTGTCTCAGATCAACGTTCTAGGTCACATTCTACATTTGGAATACGAAGGCCTGCACTCCATCTATTTTACATGTGGTAAGTATGGCCATAAGCAACAACATTGCTCTAACCAAGGTGTGCATCCAATGCATAATCCTGGTGCAAACAAAGAAGGTCTTGCTATGGAAGTGGATGACAATGCAACTACACCATTGGCTGCCAAGGACTACCATGCAATGGAAGATCCTCCAAAGCCTGTTAAAATGCTGGATTCTTCGGTTGCGAAGGAAAGATACAGGCCCTGGATGATTGTTAAAAAACAAAGAAAACCGCCCACGAAACGTGGTCTATCATCTAATGGAAATCGCATGCATGCTATTGCGAATATTTCCGATTCAAAAATGAATGGGGTGGTTACCTCGGAAGCACGGATACGCATATTTCTATCCCGTATCCGTATCGAATACGTGTATCTGATACGGATACGTTTTGATACGCCTAGGATACGTATCTCAAACGTATCTAGAATGATTTTGTTAAAAAAAGAAAAAAAGAAAAAATATTTTTGCAGATTTATTATTATACGATTCCATTGATCAAAAATCAAACATAAATAAGCAAGAAGATAAAGAAATTTGAGACGAAGAATACAGAGATGTGTTGATGTGTTGCGCTGCCAAACACTAGAGTTTCCGAGCGAGCACCAGACCCACTCAAACACCAGAGTTTCCGAGCAGCGAGCAGCAGACCCACTCATCCAGGTAAAAATTATCACTCCGTTTCTTCATTGTTCTTCCCCTAGGGTTTCCGCAGTGAGTGACTTCGTGCGCAATGAGTGAGTCTCTTCTGCAACGTTCTTTTGCGGGGACAGGCAGTGGCACCTTTTTCTTTTTTAAATGATAAGTTTTTTATTTTCTTTTTAAACTCTTCTACAGCGTTCTTTTGCAGGGACAGGGCAGTGGCACCTGTTTCTTTTTTAAATGATAAGTTTTTTATTTTCTTTTTAAACTCTTCTACAGCGTTTTTTTGCGGGGACAGGACAGTGACACCTATTTCTTTTTTAAATGATAAGTTTTTTATTTTCTTTTTATTTAAATTGTAAAAGGGATTAATATAAAATTATAATTTTATGATGATTTTATAATTATTAAAAATATAATTATTCTTGTAGCTTTACACATTTAGAATAATCACTTACTGTTTTTTTATATTTAATTTTATGATTTATTTAAAAAGTTTTTAACTTTATGTAAATTGTAAATTAATAATAATTATAATTTTTTTAATTCTTTTTTAGCATCTCTAAAATAGTAAAATGTATAAAAAAATTGTAACAATTAGCAATTTAACATAGATATACTTTTTTATAGTTTATACTTTTATGATTTAAAGTGATTAAAATTTTTAAGTTGTATAATTTATTTAACAATTAGCAATTTAACATAGATATACTTTTTTTTGCAGAAGCATAAAAATTATTTATTGATAATGTCAACAGCAAATGCTTCTGATTCTGATTCTAATATCAATTCTAAAATTCCAAGTAAGTTCATTTCTGATGATGTTGTACAAGATGATCATGCTCCTCTTTGGTGTTATGTTAGCATATTAGATAAAAATTCAGAAGGGGGAGGAAATAAGAGTTGGTCTTGTAATTTTTGTCAAAAGGTTTTTAGAAGTTCTTATTCAAGAGTTAAAGCTCATTTGTTGAGGATTTATGGAACTGGAATTTCTGTGTGTGCAAGTGTAAATGATCAATATTTGGTTGAATTGAAATCAATTGTTGAATTGGCTGAAAATAAAGTGAAACCTAAGCATGTCCCATTGCCTACAGAGAAAATGCATCAGAGTTCTTTATTGAAAAAAGAGAAAAGTTGGTCCTTTGGAGAAAGCATTTAATTTAGAAAATAGAGATAATCTCAAAGCTCTTATTGCTAGAATGTTTTATTCTTCTGGATTGCCCTTCAACCTTGCCAGAAATCCCTATTATGTGAATTCTTATTCATTTGCTGCAAATCACATGCTTAATGGTTTTCTCCTTCCTGGATACAATGCCTTAAGGACAACTCTCTTACAACAAGAGAAGGCACATGTTGAGAGGTTGCTTAAACCTATTAAATCGACTTAGAATGCAAAAGGTGTTAGCATAGTATCTGATGGATGGACAGATGTCCAAAGAAGACCTTTAATTAATTTTATGGCTACAAGTGAAGGGGGTCCAATATTTTTAAAAGCTATTAATGCTTCTGATGAGATTAAAAACAAACATTATATGGCTGATAAGATGATAGAAGTTATAAAAGAAGTAAGAGAACAAAATGTTGTTCAAATTATAACAGATAATGCTCCTGTATGCAAAGGTGCTGGAATGATTGTTGAAATTTCTTTTCCTAAAATTTTTTGGACTCCTTATGTTGTTCACACATTGAACCTTGCGTTGAAGAATATATGTGCTTCCAAAAACACTGAAAGGAATGAGGTAGCTTATGCTGAATGTAATTGGATTACTCAAGTTATTGATGATGTTTCTTGTGTTAGGAACTTTATCATGAATCACTCAATGAGATTGGCAATTTTTAATCACTTTTCACCTCTAAAATTGCTTGCTATAGCTGAAACACGCTTTGCATCTATTCTAGTGATGTTAAAGAGATTTAAACTTTTGAAAGGTGCTTTGCAATCGATGGTTATTAGTGAAGAATGGAATTCTTATAGAGAAGATGATGTGGGTAAGGCCCAAGCTGCAAAAGAATTTATTTTGAATGATGTGTGGTGGGACAAAATTACATATATTCTTAATTTCACCGAGCCTATTTATAGTATGCTTAGAGCTTGTGACACAGATAGTCCCACGCTTCATTTGGTCTATGAGATGTGGGATAGTATGATAGAAAAAGTAAAGACGTCTATATATAGATATGAAGGAAAAGAGTTAAATGATACATCAACATTTTATGAAGTTGTTTATTCTATACTAATTGATAGGTGGACTAAGAGTTGCACCCCTCTCCACTGCATGGCTCACTCTTTGAATCCTAGGTAAAATTAGCCTATTAAACATTTATTTGTTTTTAGTATTTATTTATAAATAATTTGATAGTTACTATTTTTTTTATTTATTAATTTTTTTATTTATTCACAGGTACTACAGTGATGAATGGCTTCAAGAGGCTCAAAATAGAATTTTCCCACATGAGGATGAAGAAATTTCTATGGAAAGAAATAAATGTTTAAAAAAGCTTTTCACAACAGCTGAAGAAAGAAGAAAGATTTCTCTTGAATATGCTGATTTTTCATCAAAAGCTCATAATTTTGCTTCTTTTGACTCAATTGAAGATAGATGGACATTAGATGCTAAATCCTGGTGGGTAATGCATGGTTCTTCTGTCCCTCTCCTTTAAAAGCTTTCTTTAAAGTTTCTTGTACAACCTAGTTCTTCATCTTGTTGCGAAAGGAATTGGAGTACTTATTCCTTCATTCACTCCCTAAAAAGAAATAAGTTGAATCCTAAAAGAGCAGAAGACTTGGTTTATGTACATACTAATTTGCGACTCTTGTCTAGGAAAAGTGAAGAATATATGCAAGGGAGTACTAGAATGTGGGACATTGGTGGAGATGCATGGGGTAGCTTTGATGGTGTTGAAAATCTTGAAGTGGCGTCATTATCTCTTGATGAACCAGAAATGGAAGCTGTCTTATTTACAGATGATGGTCAAGGAGAGGATGAAATTGATACTATTCCTATTTCTCGATAATAAAAAAATGATTTATAATTTTTTTAGTAATGTTTAAAAATTAAAAAGCAAGAAATGTATACTTAATTTTGATTTTTGAATGATATTTATTTGTAATTACTATTTTATATGTATTAATTTATTTATTTTTAATACGTATCCTAAACGTATCGTATCCTATATTTTCAAAATTTGACGTATCGCCGTATCATCATAGGTGGTTACAAATAGATTTGAAACCATAAATGATAAGTTGGACACGACACATGCTCTTGGTATTCATGATGCGGAGTTGGAAAATGTTTCAACACATGTGCAGCCCACCCATAGTGGGACCCAGACTGAATCAATCCCTCAAACAGTCATGAAAATTTGTAATTATATTGGTGGAAAAAATCCACAAGCAAATCGGGGGAAGAATTCTACCATCACCTCGCTTCCCAAGCAAAAGAGCAGCGAACCACGTGTTTCGATCTTGAAAGCTAACCGTAATGGGTCAAAGATAGATGTTGCAAAATCTACGTCACAAGTTGCATGGACAAATGCGACCCATGCAGAACGTGAACAAACAAACACGTCTTTGGTTATGGAAGGACTAAAAAATGTAGCAAAATCACTAGCAGGCTCTACAAGGGAGTACAAGACTGGGTAACTCATGTGCAAGAGCTTGATAATGATACTTTGGCCATGGCTACTGCATTGCAACACTATTTCAAGTCTGAGGGAGATATGTCCTCCACGTTCAAAGATGATGGACCTTCTGGGTCTGTTACAGGAGTAGTCTCAAGGGTTTCTCAAACCAAACAAACCAACTATTGATGATGAATGTCTTAAGTTGGAGTTGTAGGGGTACTGGTTGTAAGAGTTTTATCCCTCTAATAAATGATTTAATCCGTGAACATGATATTGGTGTGTTGTTTGCTGGAGACACAGGTTACTGTCCAACGGGCACACCAAATCAGTCGTCGTATTAACCTGGATAAGTCTTTTCTTGTTGAAGGTCATGGGCGTGCACGTGGAATATGGTGTCTTTGCGATTCTTCTAAGTGGAGCCTTACGATCATCGAACAATGTTTTCAATTTGTTCATTTCTTAGTGACAAATGAATCTGGATCTAGTTTTCTAACGGTGGTGTATGCTAGCCCCTCAACCTCATCAAAGGGTTGGATTGTGGAGAAATCTGGAACGTCTGGTAGCTATACGATGAATGCTCCTTGGTGTGTGTTGGGGGATTTTAATGTTGTTTTGCAAGATCATGAAAGAAAGGGTGTGTGTTGGGGGATTAGGATTTTGTTTTGTCAGATATTTCTTTCTCAAGGTTAACTACAAAGTTAGACATGCATTCTTGACACACCAAGTTCAACGAGATCTCCATGAATAGAAGGATAGCATAAATATATTGTTACATTTGTTGTAAAGAATTTTTTAACTATTTTATTTTTAAAATTTTAAATAATAAAAAAATATTAATAATTAATCATTCTTAAATAGATAAGATTCAAATTTTGATCTATTAAATATAATAACAATTGATTATTAAACATTTTTATTAAATAGCATATAGAGGTATGAAGTGCTTCCTTGACCCCACTAATTTATAGATTATTTATTTTTGTGTACATAATTTTTCGATTATTTTACCCTTAAATTTTTAAATAATATTAAAAACTAATTATTTTTGTAAATAAAAAACTTGAACTTGAGATCTTAAAATTTAAGGATTAAACACAATATTGATTAATTCATAAATATTGATAATTTTTAAATATTTTAAAATAAATATAGAGGTATAAAGTACCTCAACTTATTATAAGTGAAATTGAGACATTATATTTTTATATTTTATTTAACAAATTAACAATAAAATAATAAAATAAAAATTGAGAAATAAGTAATGAAGGTAGTTAAGAGAATAGTACAATAACTAATTATTAAAATAGAATGGTAGTTATTAAAAAAATTATTAATTTTTAATTTTTTAATAATAGAAGAGTATAATAATCTACCAAAAGTAAAAACCAAAAATAATTATTAAAAAGGTATTTTCTTTATAGATAGTATAGATATTTAAAAAATTAAAAAATAAAATAAAAATTGAGATTATTAAGTAATAAAGATAATTAAATAATAAAAATAATAGAATCATATTATTAAAAGAGAATGCGTAGTTATTAAAAAAGTATTGTTTTTTTAAAAAAAATTTAATAATAAAAAGATATTATAATCTACCAAATGTGATTACTAAAAGAGATATTCTTTTTATATATTAGTATAGATAATATTGGTAATGACCAAAATTTGACAAAAAAAACTGCTGAAATTGAGATTATTAGGTAGTAAAGGTAATTAAGTAATAAAAATAGCAGAATGAGTAATTATTAAATGAGAATAGTAGTTATTAAAAAATTATTTTTATAATAGAATGGTATAATGGTCTATCAAATGTGAAGACTAAAGATGGTTACTTAAAAAAGGTATCCTTTATATATTAGTATTAGTGTACGTTACTATTATTATTTAAATTTATTATTTGTAAATTAAATATTTATATTTTCAAATATATTATTAATAAATAAGAATATTTTTATTATATATATGTATATTATATGAGGGGAAATCAAATGATTTTAAGAGTAACTCTTGATAAAGTTATTTCATTCAATAACTCATAGTATATATTAAATTTCAACGATCCAATCATCATTAAATTAGAAATTCTGAATGCGTAGATCAAACATACAAAATTTTAAAAAAATTTAAAAATTATTTAATATTTCGTTTTATTAATTTAAATTAACAAATAATTATAAAAACATTCATTAAATTAAATATGAAGACACCAAGTAACTTGACTTCACTAATCAATAATAAAATTACCTATCCACATCAATAATAAAAAGGGATTATCTTATTTTGCTATCTTGTAACTACATCTTAAACTACTTTTTTTCCCCACCATTATTTATTTAACTTTTCATTATTTTACTCTACAAAATCGCTTAAAACTACTCTTATAACTATAATTACAACTACTTAAAAAAACTACTTAAAAATTATTGATATCTTTAACAAATTACTTTCATTTTATATTTTAGATAGTTAATGATTCACTTTTATTTTATATTTGAAAAATAAACAAAATGTTCTTTTTTTTCGTTAGTTATAAATAATAAAAATAAGTAATAATAATCTATAATAATATTCAACCCGGTACTGCAAATTTTATTTTCGATTTAATTAAAGAGTTAATTATCTATGTACTTTCAATGTAAAATTTTTTTACACTGACAACCAATTATATCTTTTAATTCTGTCATGTTACTGTTAAAAATAAATGTGTTTAGAGTGACATAACAAAATTAAAAAATTATAATTAATTGTTAATATAAAATAATTTTATATCGGTATAGGTGATTAACTTTTAATTAAAACGCTTCAAAGATACAAACAAGGGGATGCAGTGAGTCACAGTCAGAGACACAATTTCCGTCCAACAATCTCTTCCCTAACGCCGTCATAACGTTTCGTCTTTCATTCCGCCAACTCTGAAACGGACGCCACCTTCTTATATATATAGCGCCTTCCCTTTCCGTTTGCGTGTTAATCGATAGAAGAACCTTTGAGCCATAAATTTCAATACGATCGAACATTTCTGAACCACTGAAGAATATCTGATTCTGTGGGAAAAGCTTCTCAGTCTTTCAAGGAGATAAGCAACAATGGTGCGAATTTTTTTTTACTTTTGTTTTTCACGTTTGATGATTGCGCGTTCACGATTAGGGTTTTTTCAATTCCATGCTTCTTAAATTTCGGATTCAATTCTGTCTTTTCTGTTTTGATTAGGGCTATTTCATTTTCATTATTGTAGTTTTGAATTGTTCGATGATGTTATGTACTCGTGGATATCGTGTGTTGTTCATGTTTTGTTGGGTTGAGATCCTTTAGTAGCAGCAAATTCAAACCGTATATAGAAAACTCTTCGTTTTCATGGTGGCATTTTGTAAATTTGGAAAATAATAGGTATATTCATTGTGATAAGCTATGTACGAAGGTTTGGTAGGCCATGTTTGTGCATATTATGTATATGTACTATGTATTAAATTTTGATTATGCTATGTATTAAATTTTGATACAAATGTTTTCCTTGAGAAAAACTATGGCATTCTGTTCTTGTTAGGCAATTGATTGGTAGTGGTTTAATGGTTTTCAGTTTTAATTTTGTGTATTGGCTAAGAGATATTCTTTGTGCTTGTGATGTATTGGTCTGTTTGTTAATTTCCTGATATACTGAGATTGCTCTGATTGGATTTTTAGTCTTCACTTGCGGCTGCTAGAGCGGACAACTTTTACTATCCTCCAGAATGGGAACCGAGTCAGGTATGTTTGTATAACAGGCATTAAACACCTTTTTATAGCCCAACAATTGTTTAGTATCAGTAGACTCATTTTCTTCATTTTCAGGGTTCACTGAACAAGTTTCATGGTCAACATGCCTTGAGGGAGAGGGCAAGAAAATTGGATCAGGGTATCCTGATTATAAGGTAATCAACAGTTGCTACAGTAACCATTAAGTCATGTCCGCCATTACCTTTTTTTGAATAAGTGATCCTAATGTTGTGTACTACTACATTATCTTACTTGAAGTTCTAGTTTGGAAAATACCATGATTAATGAATGTGTATGGTGAGCCTATTTAGTAATTGAAATCTATTCTGTATCAACTATCAAGTTCATGCACAAACTACAGATTATCAGGAGTATAAATTTCAAAATTGGAACTATTTTGTTAGATGTTATGAATTATAACTATATTCTGATGATCACTTATGATTGAATTGAATCCATGTAAAATTTTACATGCTTGAACCAGTGCTAGCAGATTTAAAAGGTGGAAGATGAGAGTGTGAGAGGAACAAATGTTAACCATATAATTCAAATGGATGGTTAAGATAATGATACACAGGATAAAGGATATCTTTGTGTTTTGTTATTTTTTCTTTGGGGCAGGGGGAGGGGGGAACAGGAATTGTGACCACTCACCCAACATAGGTCAAAGCTAAACATTGACAAGGAACTGAGCATGTTTGGTAAAGCTTTTCTTAGGACAAAAAATCGCTTATTTTTCAAAAGCTCTCAGAAAGTTGACAAAAATAAGGGACTATTTCTTAAAATTAAGCTAATCAAACACACGTTAAAACAAATGGGAGAGATTGTTGACTGGCATGGATCAGTGAAAGGGGAAATAGAGATCAATGAGCACAGATCAATGAAAGGAGAAATAGAGATCAATGAGGGAATTAGAGAGGTCAAGCCAAGTAATGGAAGGAGGTTGACGACAATTAGGTTTTTGCTGGAGCTTCAATTGTAGGTTGCACACTAGTTTTGTCAACTTGTCAGTATCACAGGTCACTCAGCTCAGGAAGATTGTTGATTGACTTGATTCCCCTGATTTCATAATCTTGCCTGGTGATCTCACAAGGATTCCACCAGTTCTCAGTTTTCCGTATGATCAAGATTGTAAGCATCCTTGGGAATCATGATTTGGAGAATCTTAACAACAACCGGCATAAATATATATTTTTCCCCATTATTTGGGATAACTAAATAGGTCAAAGGACGTCTTTGTGTTCTGCTGAAAAATGAAAACCAATTCTTCAAAATCCATTTACACAAATCTTTTGTTAATAGTTTCACTATAGTTTTTCTTTACCTCCATTTATTGGGCTTTTTCTCTCATCTGACCAACACTAGAGATTTGGGTTTGGCAGTACAATGACATCATCTGATATATGAGGTCAACCAGCCTAGTGGGAAAAGGGTTATGTTGTTTGCATGACTGTCCCAAAATGCCTAAACTGATGTATATGGAACCTAGGGAATTTTTTTTTTTTTGAGATGTCTCATTTTTCTAAGCTCCAACTTTAAATTGGTTTGCGTAGTATACGATGTTGATATTATTTTTAATTTAATTGTTAGTTTCATATTACCTAATTAAACTACTTTCAGGTTTGAGATGCCTTTTCATATATGGTGTGGAGGATGCAATTCAATGATTGCAAAAGGTGTTCGGTTCAATGCAGAGAAAAAACAAGTTGGAAATTATTACTCAACGAAGGTATGCTGAGGTTGACTGCAAATGCATCTGAATTTAAACTATTTTTCGGTGGAAGTGATTAAGAGCATGTTTGGATACAACCTTAGAAATGTTTTTGAGAGTTTCTCTGTCAGAAATAACTTTATTTTCGATAGAGAAGCTCTCAAAAGAAATTCTAGTTTGGATCTAAACAAGCTCTAATTGTATTATTTTGATATATTTAATGGGGGGACCTGATTTAAGTTTTAGAAGCCTAGGCAAATGCATACAAATAGTTATATTTTGTTTAGTTTGCCACTGTTACATGGGTGTAGAATGCCCCTTATATCTTGGTGCGTCCTCTAATAATGCTGTTCAAACTAACTTTTTTGTTGACTATTTTCTAACAAATGTTTATTGTTCATTCAGATATGGAGCTTTACTATGAAGTCTGCCTGCTGTAAACATGAGATTGTAATTCAGACCGATCCTAAGAATTGTGAATATGTCATTATTAGTGGGGCCCAGAAAAAAAATGAAGATTTTGATGTTGAGGATGCTGAAACTTTTGAATTACCTGCTGATGAAGGTGTGTATTGTAGTGTTGGTAAAAAATTTTTTGCAGTTTGTGTTTCCTTTCCACTGGCTTGGAATATATTATTGCACCCGGGAACTGTTATAGAAGCATGAAGAGCATACCATCAGATCCATAGGGTCCAATGGCTGTTTTCCATGGATTGAATTTATTTTCCTTCTAAATGTAGCAGTAGTGGTATATTTTTCCTTTTCATTTGCCTTTGATCATATCTAGCAACTGAAATGTTGTGGTTAATGTTAGCTAACTATTTTCATCTTCAATTTTATTGTACTTTATTTTAGAGAGGGGTAAGCTTGCAGATCCATTTTATCGCCTTGAACACCAGGAAGAGGATATGAAGAAAAAGAAGGAAGCTGAGCCAGTGCTTGTACGTCTCCAGCGGATGTCTGATACCAGGCATTCAGATGACTATTCTCTCAATAAGACTCTTCGGGCCCAGCTTAGAGTATGTTCCTTGGCTATTGTTATTTGTCCTAGTTCACTTTCCGTTTGTTTTTTCATTTTCACCCTGGAATATATTGTTTCTTTTGTTCATGATTGTCATCCTGCTTTAAAGAAAATAAACATTTGTTAATGCTTTTCCATTTTCTCAGGGTCAAAAGAAAAGAGTTGCTGAAGAAGAGAATGCTTCCAGGAAAAGAGGCCTTGGCATAAGATTACTTCCAGCTACAGAACAAGATGCTGCCACAGCAAAACAAGTGAAGTTTCCAACCAAGTTTGACAAGAATAGGAAGGACAAGAGGGCATTGATCAGTGCTGGATCCATCTTCGCTGGAGTGTCTAGCTATTCAATGCCCGATAAGAGAAGACAAGACCTAGAGTCTAAACGAAGAAAAATTTCTGCATCTTCAGCGTCAAGCCTTCTAGCTGGTGGATTTAAGCCATCATCGTTGTCAAAGGGTGCTGTTTTGTCAAGCAGGCAAAAGGGTGGAGTTTCAGTGACTGTAAGGCGTTAGAAAGCTGAAACATGTCTGTGACACTGCCTAGCATTGGCAATTGCTTTTGTGATAAATTTGTATTTATATTTTCATCTTCTCTTCCCTCCCCACGAAATGAAATTAAATAAAAGCTTGTTTGTTCTTCACCCTTCATCTTCATTTATTATCGGTAATTTGTTTTTAGCTGTAAATTTTATATGGCGTCCAGGTAGCCTTGGTTTTGAGTGTTTCATTTCATGTTGCGTTAGGAATTGAGTTGCAAATGTGTAATTTTAATTCCTATAAAATTTTTATTGCAAATTTGGTTTTCTCAGTTTTCAAAGTTAAGCAATGTTAATTAGTTCACTTATTAACATGTCATCTAAAATTAAACAGAAATATTGACATGTTCATAAATAATAATACTTAACAGCTTGTTAGTTGTATTAACTTCAACTTAACAACATTGTTTTTTTATTTATTACAAATGTGTTAAGTTTTTTTTTTTATTTCAATTAAATTTTATAATCTATCAAAACAATTTAAATTTTTTTTAAATTTTTCTATGGGACTAGCTAATTGTCAAACAAAATTCTTTATAGGCATGTTCATATATATATATATATATATATATATATATATATATATATATATATATATATATTTAAATTTTGGATGTTATGTTAATGAGTAGACTAACATTGTTTAATTTTAAGAGATATAGGAACCAAATTTGCAACAAAAATTTAAAAGATTGAAATATTTGTGAAACTATAAAGATAAAAGTAGATTTAACTCTATTGATTATAAAATATATTAGATCAATTTATTTTATATATAATCAATAATATTTTTAATGATTTTAAAATATAAATACATACGGATAGGGATATTGGCAATGTGATTTGGTTTGATTTTTTGTGATTTTTAGAATTTTTTTATTTAGAAATTATTTAAAAATATATAATATTATTTCTTTAATACAATTTTAATTATCATATTAGATATTTTTTTCATATATATAATTTGTCACTTAAAAAAAATATTTTCAAACATTGTAAATAATTAATAATTTTTCATTCTAGCATTTAGTTTAATAACTGACAATTTTATAAAATACCCTTTAAATACTATAACATATAGTTGAAGAGAAAAACACCTTTGGCTTACAATTTTATAAAAATACCTTTTATGTTATGTGTCAATTTTGTATATTTTATGCATTTAAAAAATATATATATATATTTATAAAAAAGTGTGGTTTTATTTAATTTAGAGGAGTTTTACATTCTAATCCAAAAATTGAACTAAGTCATGTGATTTTGAAAATTTAAAAATCGAACCGAATCACTAATTTATGATTCTCCATCAATTTTCAGTTTAGGAATTTTTGTTTGCATTAATTCGATTTTCAGCAGCCTATATATGGATATTGGTATTTTGTTGTATGCAAGGCTCATATACAACATAGTAAACAAATCTTAAAATGAGTTTTTTTTAATAAATTAATAATAATATTTTTTAAATCTATAACATATATAAAGATGATAGTTTGATTTGGTGCATATATTTTTAGACAAATTTATTCTTTAATTTTTAATAATAAAAAATAATTTTAAAAAATAATTATTTTTACAAATAAAACTCATACTTGAGACTTTAAAATTTGAGGATCAAACATAATCTTAATTGATCTAATAAATATTTTATAATTTTTAAATATCTTTATTAGATAAAAATATAGAAACACGAAATATCCTAGTCTCATTAGTAAGAAAATAAAAATATTTTAGAGATAAACTTTAAAAAATTAATTATATTTATATATTTTTAAGAGATATATTTTCTAAAATGTGTTTTAAAGAATAAAAAATTATTTTTTTTGAGTTATATACCCTAAAAAAGTTATATAAATATTATCGTAATTTTTTAAAAGATCTAAAACAAGAGTTTTGTTTCTCACATGTTTGAACAATCGTAAGAATTTCAAGTGATTTACTATTTATAGTGTTATTTTATATGGAAGTATATGTGGATATTTTTTTTCTCTCATCCCTACTTTATATATAATTATTATCTAAAAAAATCATTTTTATCAACTACGGTAAAAAGATGTTTATAAATTATTTTTAATCTTGATTTTTAAATAACATGAGATGTTTTGATATATTAAAATAAAAATACTTTTTATAATAAATTTTAATTTAATAAAATTAATATTAACCATGTCTAGAAAGATAAAATAAAAAATATGGATCCTCTCATGAAATATTCTCTCTCTAGCCTTTTTTCAGTAACATTAATAACTATTAGATATATCTAATGACTCAAATTTAATCTTATAATTAATGCAACTTCTTAAATAATTTTTATAAGATTAAATTTGAACTATTAGATATATTCAATGATTATTAATGTTATTAGAGAGAGACTGAAGAAAAAATATTGCAGAATCAAATTTCAAAATAAAACCTTTCAAATGATCCAAAAAGTCACATTAAATTTTTTTTTTTACAAGTCATGCTAACTTAAAATCTAAATAAGTTATCAATAAATCTAATTCTCAAAATTCATAAAATTAATACACAAAGTGACGTAGCAAGGGATGTAACCCTTCAATTAGCTAATCTAATTGAACAAAACAAAAGAGGAAATTTTCAGCGGGTAAGATTTGGGGTTTAGGGTTTTCTATTGATTTTCTAGTTTCTACACTCCTGATCTTTTTTTGTGTCTACTGTCTCCATTCATTTTTCCATTCTTCTATTAACAAGTAAGTTTTGATTGCAATTTGTTTTCTTATAATCTCTTTCACTTGTATCATTGTAACTAATGTGGCATGGCAGTGGATAATTAACTTTATATCCTATCTTGTTTTATGTTATACAAATACAAATATGTATCTGTTACATTTTTATTTTGGTTCTAAGAAGCTTCTTAATTCCTAAAATATGGTAAAAGGAAAACTTGTACAAGCTATTTTCATACAACATGATTCTGTGTTTACTTATATAATGAAATGCATTGCAGGTTATTGAAGGAATGAGTGAAAACATGATTCATCTCAAAAACATTGTGCCTGCAGCTCAGAACAACATAGACACTAAATTCATCCTTTTGGACAAAGGGAAAACCACAGTAGAAGGGCATAAGAAGATGTGCTTGGCCCTTGTGGCTGATGAAACTGCAGCTGTTCATTTTCAGTTTTGGGGAGACGAGTGTGATGCGTTTGATTCAGGTGACATAATTTGTCTTACCAATGGCATATTTTCATACCAGCACAGGAACCTTGTACTACGGGCAGGGAAGAGAGGGAAGCTAGTGAAGGTGGGGGAGTTTACTATGGCCTATGTTGAGACACCACATATGAGTGAGATTCATTGGATTCCTGACCCAAACAATTCTAAGAAATATGTCCAAGAATATGTAATATCTCCTGTGTCACGCATTTTTCCTCCTCTTCCTTCTGATATGTAAAAGGTTTGTTCAAGAATATGAACCCATGTTTAAGCATTTTTTTTTTCACTGTCCCAAAAGAAGGACCATCTTGTTTTTTCTGTTTTGTCCTTGTTGTGATGGAAATTGGGGTTAAGTTCATGTGCAATAAACTATTTATCGATCCATGTAAGTACATAATGGTACACCTTGTCACACCACTTTGGTTTCATTGTTCTGATGCCTTATTTGATACCTTGTTATGTACCTAGAGATAATTTGTAACTTTTAACACAGGCTACTGTATTCTGTTGTCAATCATTCAGTTTTATTGTCGAAATTTTTATTCATTGATATTTTTGGGTGCATATAGTTGACATTATTAAGTAACCTGCCTAAGGCCATTTGGATTGCTGCTACTCTTGTTTGCTTGTCCCTCTCATTTCTGTTCTAAACTATTGTATGTTATCTTTTAAATTTGACCATAAAAGTATTTAAGATGAAGAAAACAAGGTGATAGCAACATTAACTAGAGAAGATGCAAGCAGTTTAGCCAAAAAAAAAAATGCACCAAGGTTGTTAGTGACATGCTCCCATTCCCATTAGAAGATTGCAAGAAATCAGCTAACAAATCCTCATGGAATATTGCACCTTTGGTGCAGAGGCTAGGCTTTAGAAGGTTTTGTTGGACATTAACAATGCTTAATATAAAATTCTTTAGAGCAGTTTGAGAAGTTTATGATGATGTTACAGAACCAAATTCAATGGTTCACCACACCATAGAACACGCGTACATAGAGATAACAAGTTTATGATTATGTAGAATGTAACTCTATAGTTCACCACACCATCACCCTCCTGGCCTTTCAACTAAGGCATTAGGATAGAAATGACAAGGACAAAAACTAGATAACTTCACTCCTGACTTTTCAACTAACTGGCCATGAGAGTTTACTTATGACTTCCTTAGACTGCAATATGGCTTGCTTAGTAGTCATCTTTTAACTCATAGAATGTCTGAATACTATCTTAACTGATCTGATTGTGACTTGCTTTCCAATATTTGTTAGGACTGCAACAAGATTGACACAGAATTTGACTTCCTGCTAATAAAGTGAACATTTCTGATATATGCAACAAGATTCCTAAGAGCTATGTCAAATGTTGCCACTAATTTAGTCAAGGTGCTATCTGATACATTCTCTCATTTCAGAAGTGTTCACGTGCTTGCATCATGAACAAATTTCGGGTTCAAAATGCTACAATAAACAATTGTAGTTTGCAACAAAGCATCTCCACGAGATTGAGTGTAGTCCTCAACTCCTCATTACTTAACTAATTATAGCAATTCTGCACTGCCCTTCCAATCAGCACGTGATGTGATGTGATGACTATCACAATTCTTAATGTTGATAAATACCAAAACTGTGTACTCTTTCATTCGAATTATACACGAATATCTCATCAAATCATTCTTATGAATAATTCTATAAACCTATGTTATTCTTACATTTTTGGTTTAGAAAGATATATCGTCCAACCCTTTTAGCCGATATAAATGTTGATACAGTTTATTAGTTAAATTTATATTTTCTGAAACAGTGATGAGCTTGATGCTCTCTGAACACTCGTTTCTATTATAAATATGTAAAGCAAATGTTGTTTACATGGACAATAGAGCCTTTATGATCATGATGTCTTACTACACAATGAAGTCACTGGGCAAAATCCAGGAGTGATTTTAATCGAAGGGCCCAAGATCAGCACTTCTGTTTTCTTTGTTCTTGATGCAAAGTCATCTTACACAATACTATTGGAAAGGAATTGGTTACAACCCCAACATTGCCTAATGTTTTATTTAATAATATAATATTAAATTGGTTTAATTGTTATTTTAATCCTTATAGCTGTCTACATTTTACAATTGTGATCATATACGTTTTAAAAAATTGGAAGCATCTCTTGTTCTGTTTTAAGTCATCTTTTTGCAATTGCTTGCAATTTTATGCTAGCTTCTTATTTTGCTTTTTTGTTTCGGTAACTAGATTTTACATTAATTCTTGACTATTTAAACTATCACTGATAATGGTATTAAATTATCCTTTCACCAAATCAATGTAGTTATCAGACAAGTGAAGATATTCAATATTTAAGAAGTCAATAATATAGTCTCGGACAAGGCTTAAAGAAAAAAAATGGGTTGCCAAAGTTTGTGGGCCAAAATGGATCAATCTTAATTTAAGGAATTGTATCCCAGTTGTGTTAGGAAATTATGTAGAATAAATGCTTTGGTTCTGTATAATTGAGGCTTGATTGTGAAGTTTCATACCTCAAGTTTATAGGCGGGCATTCTTTGGTTAAGGTTAAAAAGAGATAAAATAGTGTTTACACTAGTCGTAAGTTTAAAGTTCAAAGGTTAATCTAATGCTCTAAACAACAACCAAAAGAAAAAAGTTCAAGATACAAGTTCTGCATAACTGTGCAGAATGCATATAGCTGACTGCATAATTAGTATTTTTTTTTAAAGACAATATGGACTTAGTTAATGTTTCTGTATGTATAAAATGTAAAAGGTTAATGTTTCTATGATTTGATTGACCAAAATCCCTTTTGGTCCTTAAATATTATACTGAAACAAAATCTATACAGGGGTACAAGAATTCCCAGACGAGGCAAACCAAAAGTGATGAGTTGGAGCTTAAATTATGCATCAAAATACTTGGTTTAAGATCAGTAGTGAGGCATATGAACCCTATGAAAGCCAAAGTTTAAAAATTGCTGAGGTGCCTACCTAGCTTCTTGTCTTTCTTGATTGGCGTCCTCTATTTTATGTTTGAATATCAGGTATATATATTTTGTTCACTAATGATGCATCGCGTTCTAACTAATAAGAAAAATAGAGAAGTTTTTTTTAATCATTTATTGATCTCTATCTTGATGTAATTCATTGATCAATAATATATTACAGTTTTTTTTTACTTCCATTTTCTAACACTCGTCAAATCAAATGGACTCAGTAAACACGGTTTAGGCGAGAAGCCATTATCACCGAAACCTAGAAGTTATTGAATGCTGACTTCATCCGTGAGGTCAGATACACCACGTGGCTGGCAAACGTGGTTTTGGTGAAAAAGAGCTCGGGCAAATGGCGCATGTGCGTCGACTACACCGACCTGAACAAGGCATGCCCCAAGGACTCGTACCCATTGCCGAGTATCGACAGGCTGGTTGACGGGGCATCCGGACACGCCCTCCTCAGTTTCCTCGACGCCTACTCCGGGTACAACCAGATCATGATGTACCCAACAGACGAGGTGCATACGTCGTTCATCACCGACCGCGCCAATTACTGTTACAGAGTAATGCCCTTCGGCCTCAAAAACGCAAGGGCCACCTACCAGCGGCTGATGGACAAGGTTTTCCACCAGCAGATCGAAAGAAACATGGAGGTCTACGTCGACGACAAGGTGGTCAAGACCACCTCAGCAGAAGCTCATGCTGCTGACCTCGCCGAAGTATTTGGCCAGATCAGGAGGCACAACATGCGCCTCAACCCAGAAAAGTGCGTCTTCGGTGTCCAGGGAGGCAAGTTCCTGGGCTTCATGATCACTAGCAGGGGGATCGAGGCCAACCCGGAAAAATGTAAAGCTATCATTCAGATGCAGAGTCCCCAGACCGTGAAAGATGTCCAGCGTCTGGCAGGCAGGTTGGTCTCCCTTTCCCGATTTATCCCTAGGTTGGCGGACAAGGCAGGGCCTATCTTCACCCTGCTGCGCAAGCCAAAAAACTTCGAGTGGACGGACCAATGCGAAGAAGCTTTCAAGAGCTTCAAAGCTTTTCTGACGACCCCGCCAATCCTACAGAGGCCGGATCACAAAACCAACCTCCTCCTCTACTTGGCCGTGGCAGAAAACGCCATCATCGCAATCATAGTACAAGAACACCAGAAAGTACAAACGCCAATCTACTTCATCAACCGAGTCCTCCAAGACACGGAGAGACGGTACCAAATGATCGAGAAGCTAGCACTGGAACTCGTCACCGCTGCTCGACGTCTCCGACCCTACTTCTAGAGTCACCAAGTATTCGTCAAGACTGATTACCCAATCAAGCAGATCTTGAGGAAGCTGGAGCTCGCCGGGCGAATGATTGCATGGTCGGTCAAGTTATCCGAGTTCGGCATCTAGCTCTAAGGGTGGTGGTGCAGGTATCATATTGGAAGGACCGAACCAAGTCACTTTGGAGCAATCCCTCAAATTCAGCTTCAAGGTGACCAACAACCAGGCAGAATATGAGGCGCTTCTCGCAGGACTGAGGCTGGCTCGTGACCTCGGGACCCGAAGAGTGAGGTGCAACAGTGACTCGAAACTGATGGTCGAGCAACTCAGTGGAACATACCAGGCCAAGGACGTTCTCCTACAGCGGTATTTCCACATGGCATCACAACAGGTCTCGTCATTCGACGAGTTCACTATACAACATGTACCGCGAGAACAGAACACCAGAGCCGACCTCCTGTCAAAGCTCGCAAGCACCAAACGCTCTAGACAACATCGAACCATCATCCAAGAGACCCTGCACTCACCCAGCTTGGACGACAAGGTCGTCAACACTAACGACAGTGAAGACCAGGGATGGATGACAGTATAACTGTGCAGAATGCATATAATTAGTATTTTTTTTAAAGACAATAAACGTCAAAGGTTAATCTAATGCTCTAAACAACAACCAAAAGAAAAAAGTTTAAGATACAAGTTCTGCATAACTGTGCAGAATGCATATAGCTGACTGTATAATTAGTATTTTTTTTTTAAAGACAATATGGACTTAGTTAATGTTTCTGTATGTATAAAATGTAAAAGGTTAATGTTTCTATGATTTGATTGACCAAAATCCCTTTTGATCCTTAAACATTATACTGAAACAAAATCTATACAGGGGTACAAGAATTCCCAGACGAGGCAAACCGAAAGTGATGAGTTGGAGCTTAAATTATGCATCAAAATACTTGGTTTAAGATGAGTAGTGAGGCATATGAACCCTATGAAAGCCAAAGTTTAAAAATTGTTGAGGTGCCTACCTAGCTTCTTGTCTTTCTTGATTGGTGTCCTCTATTTTATGTTTGAATATTAGGTATATATATTTTGTTCACTAATGATGCATCGCGTTCTAACTAATAAGAAAAATAGAGAAATTTTTTTTAATCATTTATTGATCTCTATTTTGATGTAATTCATTGATCAATAATATATTACAGTTTTTTTTTACTTCCATTTTCTAACACTCGTCAAATCAAATGGACTCAGTAAACACAGTTACAACATACAAAATTTCCCAAGATTAACAACCAAACATGTCAGTTGGGTTCTATAGTTATGATTATGCTGAAACATATACAAATGCAAAGATTCCGCCATGCGGATCTAGTTAAATTTGCATAAGCTTAGACAAATACCACCACAGACAAATCCTTTCAATCCCTAAAGACAAAAATAAAAAATTAATAAAAATTAAGAACTGTAGAATCTTAACAACCTTGGGCCATGTGAACTTGAGCATCCAATGGCAAATTAAAGATATTGAGTTCATCATTTTTGAGAAAATAAAAGTTTAGTTTTCTATAGACAACTAAACCTTTAATGAAAAATATTTATACTTTTTTATGGTGCTTGTGGCACCGTCTTTCACTTTATATATTAATCTCCACGCTCTCTTATTTACTTTAATCTCGAGTTGCTTACAATCACGAGAGCACATACTAGTTAGCATATTTTTTATTGACATTTCAATGTCGCTATTTTTCTTTTTTCATTAAACTCAGATAGAATAACACATAAATGCAATTAATTATTTAGTACTGTCTAATCAATTATTTTATCACTCTTGTCGGAATGTGCAGTTATTAATATTGAATTATTGATTCATGTTTTTACTTTAATAAGCTTTATAATAGGGTACACCAACAAGCTAAGCATTTGAACTACTTTGATACGGTAAAGTTGGTAATCAGTATTCAAACCTTATTCATTAAAAGCCTGAGCATAAATGAATGCCTATAGTTAGATTTAGTTGATAAAATTGAACATGACAAGACCTTGGAAGCTATTTCTATTTTTCAGTGTTTCGTTATTTTGAAAAGGAGTTTGAAAAAAAAAAGGTAAAAAAAAAAAAAAAAAGAGAGTCAAATTTCTCTTCTTCAGCATTCATTTCTATTTACATATTAAGATTAAGATCAGGATAGAAACATGCATGTGTATATAGAGAAAAATAGAAAAAGAAAGATAGTGATAAAGTCATTCATTTTTCAGTGAAGAAATGAAATTGGTATAAAACTGTGTGTTACGATGATACTTTTGATATTTATTATAAACCTAAAAAATCAAAAGGTGATTAATGATGATACTTTTGAACGTGCTGGTTTCTCCCCGTAACCCAATTTTGAATGAAGACAAAAACGTATGTCTAGGATATTACATACTAGTGTTAATCAAACATAAGACAGTATCATTAAAATAAACAATACAAAGCAAAAGACAACATTGTCAGAGTCAATCGAGATGCACTACTACACCACATACACACACATGCAGCATCTAGCATCTGTGCATTGAAACAAAAACCAACATGATATTCATAAGAAGGATAAAAGTTAAAACAGCTGGAAAAGCCACGTGGCGTACAGCTATTGGACCAAAATGGGCACAGAGACAATGAACGTGCACTGAAAAATGGTGAAATAAGAACCACGCAAATTCACTATTCACTTCTCTCACACTGCATTCACAATGGCAATGCCTTCACACCCTTCTCTCCTTTTCATGTTCATCACTCTCACTCTCACACATTTCTCCACCGCCACCCAATACCTCAAGCTACCCCTCCTCCCTCCGACCACCCTCCCCTCCGCCTCCAACCTCCTCGCCGCCGACCTCCGCCGTCTCACCTCCCCCATCAACTCCGGCGCCGCCACAGGCTCCGGGCAGTACTTCGCTGAGCTCCGGCTGGGGTCCCCGCCCCAGCGGCTCCTCCTGGTGGCGGACACGGGCAGCGACCTCCTCTGGGTGAAGTGCTCGGCCTGCCGCAACTGCTCCGCCCACCCGCCGGGGTCCGCCTTCCTCCCCCGCCACTCCTCCAGCTTCTCCTCCCACCACTGCTACGACTCGCCGTGTCAACTCGTTCCCCACCCGCGTCGTTGCAACAACCGAACCAAAATCCACACCCCGTGCCGCTACAAATATTCCTACGCGGACGCCTCCACCACAACGGGCTTCTTCTCCACCGAAACGACGACGTTCAACACTTCTTCCAAAAAACAAAGCACGCTCAAAAACCTCTCCTTCGGCTGCGCCTTTAAAATATCGGGCCCCAGCGTCACGGGCTCCACCTTCAACGGCGCGCAGGGCGTAATGGGCCTGGGCCGCGGCCCAATCTCCTTCACCTCCCAACTCGCCCGCGAATTCGGGAACACCTTCTCTTACTGTCTGCTCGACTACACCCTATCCCCGCCTCCCGTTAGTTACCTCACCATCGGCAACGACGTCGTTTCACGGAACGTTCTCACCTACACGCCGTTGCTCACCAACCCTATCTCTCCCTCCTTCTACTACGTCTCCGTCGAGAGCGTTTCCGTTGACGCCGTTAAGCTACCGATTCCTCGCTCCGTCTGGGCGATCGACGCCGACGGTAACGGCGGCACCGTCGTCGACTCCGGCACCACGCTCACCTTCCTCGCCGAGCCCGCTTACCGCCACGTCCTCGCCGCGTTCCGCCGCCGCGTCAGCCTTCCCGCGGCGGAGGCTCCCGCGCCGGGGTTCGACCTCTGCGTGAATGTCTCCGGCGCGGCCAGGCCGCGCCTGCCGAAGCTGAGATTCCGCCTCGCCGGGAAGGCGGTTCTGGCGCCGCCGGCGGGGAATTATTTTATCGAGGCGGCGGAGGGAGTGATGTGTCTGGCGGTTCAGCCGGTTCGACCGGGTTCGGGGTTTTCTGTTATTGGGAACTTGATGCAGCAAGGGTACTTGTTTGCGTTTGATTTGGACCGGTCGCGGATCGGGTTCTCGCGTCACGGATGTGCGGTTCGCTGAAACTGAAAAACTAAAAACCGAGAACCGAACCGGGTTTTTGGTTATTATTGGCACGTGTATTTTTTGGGTTTGAGATAATGTGCGAGTTGGGATGTAAATAAGTGAAGGTGTTTGATTTTCGAGGATGTTGACACGAATTCGTTCGCTCGCTCGCGTGAGTGTTGTACGATAATCAAGAACATGAATTGTTTGTACGTCAAGAATCAAGTCATTCACTTTCTCTCAATTTAATTAATTTTCAACATTATTATTGGAAATCTATTAATTTTTGGATTACTATTTAAGTTTACATGGTTATTTAAATTTAAGTAAGCTACTATTTTAGTGTGTTGTCAAATTAATTTTTTAAATTAAGCGTACTTTTCATTAATGAAGTTTCTTAAGTTTACGTATGATTTATTCTGAAAAGAAAAAAAGATTGCGTATGATATATGCTTTTAATAAATAAATAAAAAACAAGATTAGATATTGTTTAATGATTTTTTAATGCTTATAGCAATTTTTTTTAGGCAATTTTTAATGCTGGTGCATTGTGTTCATTAACAAAACATAGTTGAAGGGTTGTGAATCCTCTCAAGTCTAAACTGACCATAATTAGGTTGAATCATAAAGTGTTGATTAATCCTATACCAATTCACTTATAACTGAACTATTAATCTGAAGGTAAAGATATAACTAACAATAATGCACATTATGATATAAAGGATGAACAAACTAAGAGATAAAAATCAATTCGAACTAATAAAAATAAAAGATAATATGAAATTATTATATAAAGATAAAATTAGAAGAAAAAAAAAACAATTAGATTTTTACTTATAACCTCACTCTTATAATCTTAATAAGACTATCTTAAATTCTATACTTTAATAATAACTAATTTAAAGACACAATGTGATTAATCATGTTATTATTATTTTTTTCTACATTTATTGTCTCAATGTAATAACATTGTGCTGGTTGTGTTAGGCGACGAAATAGCACATAGAAAGAAAGAGAGATGCTTGAAATTGAATAAACAAGTATATATTCTATGTCAGACTCACACGTGTATACAGAAATCTAAAGTGAAGAAGAGGTATACAATTCGAAACTGTTTACAGACATAAAGATGCTCAAATTCAGAATACAACTAAGAAGAGGCTCCTCTTTCTCTGCTCACCCATCATTGCCATTCAAAAGATCTTTCATCGGATGAAAAGTGATTCGATCAAACATGTTTTCACCCTCATAAATTTAACTAAATTTATAATTATTATTTTTAATTTAGGTAATTTTCAAAAAATTTAGTAATTTTGGCACATGTATTTATTAAAAAACAATTTAAAAATATTTTTATTCTAAAAAATTTGAAATAATTTATTGACTTAAAATATACTTTTATTTTTGTAAGATAAATTAATTTTGATTTTGATCTTTATAATTTTTTTTCATCTTTTAAAATTTTGTAAGCATTTTTTTGACCGACATAAAATGAATAAATTTATGATACCTAATGATTAGTTTAACATAAATAAGTAATATTTAATTTTAAAATTTACATGTTTCATACACTAATATGATATCAGAGATAATTGTAAGTATTAGTGTAGATATCATTTAATCTACTAATAACAAATGTATAAATAGCTAAAAATATTACATAACATCATAAGGATCGAATATAATGATTATAAATTTTAGAATGAAGAAAAATAAATATTTTTTTATGAATATTATAATCAAAACTTATTATTTTATGAAGACTAAACATTATATTCAAGTTAAAATATATTTATTTTAGTCACAATCTATAAAGTTATCTAAATGTCTTTTATATCCCTAACGTTAAATCCAATTTTTGAGCTAGTGTAAGAGGATTTGGAAGTGGGTTCCATGCTGTATTTCTTAGTTCTTACCCTTTAAACAACAAGGATTTGTACGGAAATAACGTGTTTCAAATTTGGATGACCAGAATTAGACGTGATAAAAAAAAATTTGGCTTGACCGTGTTTATAGTGGAATTTACGGATTCTTTTTATTCGAACTAGCACACGAGAAGTGTTTCAATTTAGGTATTTGACTTGTTTTTGTCAAATGAAATACAAAACGAGAGACGGAGTAGAAGGTTTCAATGATTGATTGTTTCCAAGTATTCATCAATGATTAACAGGTAATGATATTCATGCGCCTAAATTCTCAGATAAACAGAATGAACAATAGATATATTAGCAATACAAATCATGGTTCACTGTGCTTAACATTCAGGCATTACAGTACCAACAGTTCACAACTACGTAATTAAAAGAAACAAAGAAGACTACACTAATCCTAATCTTAAAAAGAGAAAAGCAATGTGGTCAAGAAATTAGTACCCAGCAAACGCGTGCACGGAAGCCATATGTGCAGGCAGAAAGTGCTTACAGAAGTGTGAGTATGAAATTTTCGACCTTTGTGAAAGGCTATGCTTCCCCTATTTATAGAGACTCTCGAGAGCAGTTATCTTTCGTATGCATGTGTCGTGGGCACGTAACTGCTATCCACTACGTAAAATACGTGGCTTAGAAAGTAACTTCATTTAACCGTTCCTCCTATGTGTTTTATTTCCTTGATCCGCGCTTTAATAACTACCTCGGTGCAACCATATGTAATCTTCGATAGCTTATCGATTTCTCCAAGAACGTCATTATTATCCTTAATACTTGAAATCAATTCTTTTCGATCTCGAGCATGGACACATAAGATTTCCTCTGTTACTGGTAGGTGTTATCTTTATATTCTTTTCGAGTAGTTCCATGTATATAAATTTTGACTCAATGTGGCCTTCAAGTAGGCTTAACAAATGCCCTCCTAGGAATTCAATCTGGTGAGCACTGCGATGAGAGATTTGAATTCCTAACGAGAACCATTTTTCGATCTTCCGTCGACTTGCTTAACCAGTGAGTGACTTTATATTTCTTCGATTAAAACCTACTCTGATTACCTATTTAATGCAAATGACCGTTTGATGTGACATTGATTACCTTGACGGCACGTGCTCACGTCACTCCATAAATTGGTTTTTTTAAAAAACGTCTTTGGCGGCTGTTATGAATATTCAAATTAAAATTTGAATTAATTTTCGGAAAACCCGTTTTACCTCAGGCCCATCAATCCGTTTAAAACTCCTTTTTTACCTTAGGGTAAAATCACTTCATCACTTTCTTTACATACAAGCTTCCTTTCATCTCCTTCTTGTGCTTTCTGGTTCGTTGCTCACCATTCTTGTTCTTCTTGATTTGGCACCTTTCTTTGCTTCTTAATACTATCATGGCTTCTTCTACCGCGTCTACTTTTGCCGCCGTAACCTCCATGGTTTCTCCTATCACTGCCTCTGCATCATCTCCTGTCCTGGCCACTGCAACGTCCCCTACCATAGTCACTGCAACGACCATGGCCACTACAACGACCATGGCCACTGCAACCTCTACTCAGATGGGTCCTTTACTGATGGCTAATGCCCAAGTCTACAAGGTCAAAGAAGGGGACGATACTTTCGTCCCTATTCCAGGCATGGAAGAGGAAAACCTAAAAATCTTCCAATCTCAGGTACTACTTCCCTTCTCTCTTGAGAATGGTAATATGCATGCTTTCTTAGGACCATTTATAGGTCAAAATAAGAAAAAATTTGGCAACACTTTATTACCTGAAGATACTTCTACTCTCCCCTTCATTCATTCTGTTGAGATAGACCTATCTCTGTTTGGAGATACCACTAAGATCTTTAGAGACTTTCCTCCCATCAAAGGCAGGCACTTGCAATGGTTAACCCGTATAGAAAGTGCAATGAGCTCTTCGTGGATAGAAACTGGTATTTTCGAATTTGTCCAACTTGCGAAATTTGAATTACACCTCTTCAACCCCCAAATGCTTCTCTTTGCCATTTTCTTCTGGAATCGAGAGACTCGAGCTTTTGAGTTCCCTTGCGGTTTTGTATGTCCTACTTTATTGGATATTGCAGCAATCACTGGTTTGGCTCCTATAGGAGACAGGTTTCACCCTGATGCTTTTGAGGAAGAGATTTCGATCAAGGAAACTTCCATTTCTTGGGACAAGAAGACTTACCTGGCTTTTATCAATGCTCACGTAGGAAAACCGGGTACCCCCGTTTCGACTTATGAGCATATTGCGTTCTTAATGTATTGGTTATTTGTGTGTGTATTCTGTACTCCCTCTCTTCAAGTCCCGAAATATTATTATGCTCTGGCTCAAGCTTTACATTTAAAGAAGAGAATCTGCTTGAGCAAAATCTTATTAGCTTCCTTATACACCTGTCTTGATGAAGCCTCAGAAAGCCTTTTTTGAGAATCTGGCCCTCGAAATCTCTCGGGACCCTTATGGTTGCTTCAATTGTGGCTCAACGCTATTTTCGAGAGAAAGCTTTCATTGATTTCATCATTTACTTCAACATGTGCACTAGAAGGAGCTCGTTTGACCACTCTCACTCCTCGAAAACGCTCCATCAATAACTTCGCAAAGTATATTGACGCTATCTTGAGTTTTACAATGTTCAGTGAAGATCTGGCTCCTTTTATACGCACTACGTTAACGGGCCCTTCTTGGCTTCGATAGAACAGTCAAGTAGGGCAAATATCCCACGATTCTCTCGAGATGTGGTTTGGTTTTCTTTCTTGGGATGTCATAATCTCGGGAATGCAACAAAAGGATGTTAGAATTTACCCTTATCAGCCTCAGCTCTTTGCTTGACAATTTGGACTTTGTCAAATGAAACCTCTTCCTCTTCGACGTAAAGAGAGCATCGATGCTGATATTTGTGTTGAAGAAGGGAATTACCAAGAAGTTCTAGATTTTGTTCTCCGTCCTGACAAAGAACTTAAGCTCACACCATCTACTTTCTCTCCCTCCTTCTTAGTCTCAAGATGTTATCTTCGATGGTGGTGTGAATATTATGTAGATAAACTTGTCGATTTTGATGCTTTTTTGAAGAAGCTGATCAACTCTCCTCTTTCTTCGCAAGGACCGAAACAATCAGGTACTTTCAAGAACCAAACTATTATTTATCAATTCGAGCAGTTTTTTAAAGTTTGTTATCGGCCTGACAACATTGGTCGAACCATCTTTGACGCTTCTGTCTCTTTATCGAAAATGGTACAAAGGAACATCCGCTCGAAAAAGGTGATTAATCCTCGAGGGAAAACTGATTTTGAAAAATTTTGTCCTAAACATATACCCCCTCTTCCAAATGCTTTTTTTGGTCTAGTTAAACATTTATCTCGCCCTTCTTGGGTGAAGACTCTTGACCCACTTTACTTTGAGCGTAAAGAGGTCCCTGTAAAGAATCGAGTTACCTATACGAGATGTTCCCTGTACGATTTTCCTCGAAGAAGATGGTGGCCATTGTGTTGGGTCGATAACACCAATCCTCCCCTTGGTAAATGACTCTTAACTAAGAAACTTTGTCGAATTCCACTTCGTACTTATCTCATCCTCATTCTATGTTTATGCATTATAAAGCTGCTATTCCTCAACGTGTTCCACAACACGTTGAACAAACTCCCAACTGGGAGATTGACGATGATGATGATGCCAAAGGGTCATCATTGAAAGGTCGAAAAAGAAAGACCGCTTCTGACAAGGTTTCTTTACGCTCCAAGGTACAATTCTTTTCGAGCTACCCTTCGGTCAAATTTCTGGATTTGTTTATTTTACTTTTTCTGGTTCTTGTATTTTTAGAGTATTGAAACCTCAAAAAAACAAAAAGTGGACTCGGGAAGCACCAAGACCGTGAGTAACCTGTTGCCTTGATATTTTCTTGTCTATTTTGAGTCTTGTCTATTTCGAGTCTTCTCCATAAGGATTGTTCTTTTATTTGTAGGTTTCGACCACAAAAAAGCAGGATAAAGGGAAGGCGAAATTAGTAATTCCTCTTTCCAAGAAAACTCAGAAGCCCCCTGTTGAAAAACTGCTCAAAGATGCAATGAAATCTGTCCCAAATGTATTTTAGCTTTTATGCCTGGTTTTCCTCTTACTTCCATTTGCATACTGTTTCGGTTAGTGAAAGCTTCTTCCTTAATTGTAGGATGTCGAGATAATTCAACTCGACTCCTCTCGAGAAATGTCGAAGGATACTCCTGTTGTTATTGGGGTATCTCAGCAGGTTTAATTGTCTTCAATCTTTACCTTTTTTTTTTATCTTTTACCTTGTCTTTCATTCTGATTCACCATTTCATGCAGTTCGCTACTCCTACATTGACTTCCGCCGAGATGGCCTCGGTGATGGCTTCGATAGAAATTCCTCCTCAGATTGATGAGGGAAAGATTCCTTCGACAGAGCCTCCAGTGAACACGGAACCTCCTCACCAATCCTCCCAAGGTGAAGCTCTTCCTTTCGAGCTAAAATCTCCTTTCAGTCCAAATAAGGGTATATCTCTTTAACTTTGCATTCTTGTCATGACCCTCGCGGCTTTACAAACTATCTTACATATATTGTTTGTCTTATATTTTTACAGATTCGACTGAGTCTCCCAGGCCTTTCACTACTTCCCCTTCAACCCAGGGTGGTGTCGAATCTTCTGTCCAGACACTTTCCTCAATCCCTTCAACTGATTTGGACTTGATGAGATTTTTTAATGAAGAGGACGAGGATATCAACAGTATTTTCGACGTTCTTGACAACTGGACAAGTGGTCCTTCTGGGTCGGAGAAGGAAAAAGAAAAAATTATTGAACAAGTTTTTGAGACAACTTCGTCTTATCAACCTTTGCTCGAATCCTTTCGATCGAAGGCGTATATGGAAGACCTTGATCAAGCTTTCCTCATTCCATAATTTAAGACTGAAGTGGAGTAGATGGTGGAGGATTTGCTAACTTATTTGGAACTTCCTCCTGAGATTCACCTGGAGCTTCAAGAGTTTATCAAACCCTTCAGCCTGGCTTGGGACCTTCGAGCTAAGTGGTCCACTGCATTTCAAGAAGTGGCCCAGGTTGAGGTCGAAAGCGAGGGAGA
The DNA here is from genome assembly GCF_000230855.2 of Cajanus cajan. Lineage (NCBI taxonomy): Eukaryota > Viridiplantae > Streptophyta > Magnoliopsida > Fabales > Fabaceae > Cajanus > Cajanus cajan. The sequence continues at coordinate 22,092,022 of NC_138527.1, read as the reverse complement.
CCATGCTAAGCTCGAGAACCTTCGCCAAGAGTTGCTCTCTATCAGGAAAGCCACAGAAGAGATGATTCGTGCTTTGAAAAATTTGCAACAAGAAGAGGGAGATATGGAAAAGTCTATCGAGGCTTTGCAACATGAATTGAATAATATTCGCTCGAAGAAATATGTTTTAAAGGCTCAAAGCCATGAAGTCATGCAACGTCAGAAAGGTCTCAAAGAGGAAGGCAAGGTGATATCTTCTAAGCTTGCGAAGACCTTGGAGCAGAAGAAGCACCTGGAGACTCAGTGTACTTCTTGAAGGCAGGACTTAGATGAAGCTTATCAGGCTTATAGGACTTTTAAATCCAAATTTTGTAATAATTAAATTCTTGAACACTCGTTTAGATTTCATATTATCCTGGATATTTGTGGCTATTTGTTTCAAAACTGTGATCTTTGGTGGAAATGTTTTAAATATTTGCCATTAATTACTTTACTCACATTCGAATTCATTTTTTTAATCACGTATGCATTCTTCGTATATACTTGTTCGATTATAAAGGGTCCTTCCCAATTAAAAGACCACTTGCCTAAATGTCGAGATTTTTGATCCATGGGAAGAATGACTTTCAACACTAAGTCCCCAACTCGAAAATGACATGCTTTGACTTTCTTATTATATGTTTTCTCGATTCTTTCTTTTTGTTGAGCCATATTTTGTAATGTCAACAACCTTTCTTCCTCCAAAGATATTAACTCGTCATACATTAAATTCCAATAATCCTCAATGGGCAAATCATTCTGTTTCTGTATATGAATTGATTGTAAATTAATATCTATAGGAAGAATAGCCTCATGCCCATACACCAGTTTATATGGAGTAGTCTTTGTGGCATTCTTAGGAGAATTTCTATAAGCCCATAAGATTTGAACAAGTGTTTCATGCCAATTTCAAGGCTTGCTCGAACTATGCTTCTTAATCAAACTGATAATAATTTTGTTCGTGGCCTCTACTTGTCCATTTGCTTGTGTATAGTATGGTGTCGAAGTTATCAATTTAATTCCTCGAGATTCAACATATTGAGCAACCTTTCGACCAGTAAATACTGTGCCTTGATTAGTGGTAATTGTTTGAGGAATTCCGTAGATGAATTTGCCCTATTACGTCGATTGCCCAACCTCGAAATGGCCAGGGTTTAATGATTGAATGCAATTCACTTGTAGGTACCCTTTGTATTGGCCCATGTCTTTGACATTCCTCACAACTTTTTGCAAATTCGATGCAATTTTTAATCATGGTTGGCCAATAGAACCCTTTTCTCGACAAGGTCCACTTCATTTTTTCACCTGCTTGATGTGCACCACAGATACCTTCATGTACTTCTACCATAGCTATGTAACTCTCATGATTCCCAAGGCATTTGAACAAAATCCCATCGAAACCCTTTTTGTATAACTCGTTGTTTAGCATAACATAATTGAGAGCTTGGAGTTTGATCCTTCTTTCAACTTTCAAATTTGGATTTTGTAAATATTCGACCAATTCTTTTCTCCAATCTTGTTGACTCGATGAACTCACACTTAGACTCTCTAGATGGCATATCAATTCATTTTCTGCATGAATCAGAGACTCGAGACATTCCTTACATACTTTATACCCCGATGTCACCTGAGCCAATTCATTTGCGATGGTATTCGCATGTCGAGAAACATATTGTAATTCGACTGCATCGAATGCGTTTAGTAATTGTACAGCTCGAGTTTTGAATTCGATTAGTTTTTCATTCAAACACTTATATTCCTGAGTTAGTTGTTTAATAACGAGTTGTGAATCTTCTCGGATCACCACATTCTTAGCACCTAACTCTTTAAGGATCTCGAGTCCAGTAATGAGCGCTTGATATTCAGTTTCATTATTCGAGTATCCTCTATTTGTTTTGAATGATAACTTAGTTGGAATTCCTTCAGGAGAAATGATTAACAAACCTATCCCAGTGCCTAATTCATGTTTCGAGCCATCGAAAAATAATTCCCAAGGCTTAGTGGTCAAGTAATCAACTTCCTCAGTTTCTTTCGAGTGGTCTGCAAGAAAATCTGCAATTACTTGTCCCTTAGTTGCTTTTAATGGCTCGAAAGTTAATGAATATTCAGTTAACGCAAGTGCCCATTTGCCAATTCGAGAATGTAAAACAGGTTTACACAACATATACTTAATCACATTACTTCAAGAAAATATTACAAAATCACAAGGTCTAAGATAATATTCAACTTTGTACAAGCAACATAAAGACTTAAACATAATTTCTCTAAAGGAGTATATCTAGTTTCGACTCCTACTAAAATTCGACTTAAATAATAAATGACTCTCGATGCCATTATCATCATCTTGCGCTAGCATGCCCGCAATAGTCGAATCGCTAGCTGAAATGTACAACTTCAGTTGCTTTCCTTTAGAGAGTGGTGCAAGCACTGGAAGATGAGCCAAATAAGCTTTGATTTCATCGAACGCCTTCTGGTGCTCTTCATTCCATCGAAATTCTTGCTCCTTTTTCAGACGTAAAAGTGGAGAAAACACTTTAGTTTTGCCAGACAGGTTCAATATAAATCTTCTCAGAAAGTTTACTTTACATAGGAGAGATTGAAGTTCTTACATAGGAGAAAACACTTTAGTTTCTGGTGTATGACAAATCCTAGAAACTCTTCCGCTGTAATACCAAAAGCACATTTTAGTGGATTCATTTTTAAACCATGTTTTCTCATTCTCTCGAAAGATAATTTTAAATGGCATAAGTGATCCTCCTTTTGTTTCGACCCAACAATTATATCGTCAATATACACTTGTACAAACTTACCAATTAAATCATGGAATATTAAATTCATTTCCCTCTGATAAGTGGCACCTGCATTTTTCAATCCAAATGGCATCATCACCCATTCATAGACGCCTAAAGCACCTGGACATCGAAAAGCAGTTTTCAATACGTCATTAGCTGCAATATAAATTTGGTTATATCCAGAATATCCATCAAGTAAACTCATAATTTCATTACCTGCAGCAACATCTATCATAGTTTCAGCAATAGGCATAGGATACTCATCCTTGGGGGTTGCTGTGTTGAGATCTCGAAAATCAATGCATACCCTGAGTTTTCCATTTTTCTTTATAACAGGCACGACATTCGATATCCACTCAGCATATCTTGAAGTCCTGATGAACTTTGCTTTCAGTAATCTCTCGATTTCTTCCTTGATCTTTTCGATTATTTCAGGAGCGAACCTTCGAGGGCTTTGCTTGACAGGTTTCTTTCCAGGGATCATGGGTAGCCTATGCTCTACCAATCCTCGTCCCAATCTCGGCATTTCATCGTAATCCCATGCAAAGCAGTCTTTATATTCATGCAAAACTCGAATTAATTCCTCCTTCAGTTCCCCTTGCGAGAGCTTGCTATCATAAGTAACTTTCCTATTTTCGACAGATCCCAAATTAATTTCTTCGAGAGGGTCTTGAGATTCTAGCTTATGTTCTTCATTGGTTGCTCTTTCGAATCCCAATGGCGAATCGTCGAAAATACAATCTAATTTGAACTCTGACTCTTGTTTTTTATCTTCTTTCGAAGTTTCGATCTCTTGGTCCATTCTGTCCTTTTTTGTTTTTTGATTTTCTTTTTTCTTTGCGACCCCTTGGTCCTTTCGATTTTTCTTTGTTTTCTTTTTCTTTGTTCTTTTCGACCTTGAGGTCCACTTGCTCTTTCTTTGTTTTTTGTTTTTCCTCGGCCAAAGTGGTCGTGCCACTTTCGTTAACTTCAGATTCATTCGACCTTACCACCTTATCTTGACAACCCTCGGCCATGTTGGCCGTTCGATCGGCCATATAGGCTGACATTCGAGCTAAAAAGCTCGAATAAGGATCTTGATCCTTCATTCTTCAATTAGAGCCGAATCTTTCTCGGCTCGAATCACAAAACCTTTATTCACATCCCAGCAGAAAATTTTCTTAACCCCCTCTTCTTCGTCCATAACTCCAGCATTGTAGGCATCGAAAGGCTTGGTCTTCGCAAATGCAGTTAATTGTTGATCTGCGAAGTACATACCTACCTCATATGCCTTTTGGTCCGCATCGAGCACTTCCAAGCCTTCATCATCATTCCAAAAGAAAATCTTTTGATGAATAGTTGAAGGGACAACTCCTACACCATGAATCCATTCACGTCCTAACAAGACATTAAAATTTGCCTTTGATGGAGTTACTATAAACATAGTAGTTCTCTTCACGCTTCCGATCTGAACATCAAGCAAAATCATGCCTTCAGGGTGTGATGACTTTCCTGCATAGTCTGAGATCAATATGTTATGGGGCTTCAAGTCAGCCGTGGACTTCCCAAACCTCTTCAACATGGTCCTTGGCAATATATTCACAGCTGCACCTCCGTCAACCAAAACCTTATTCACCTCGTGCCCTTCGATCATCAAAGTTAGCAGTAAAGGCTTAAGGTGACCTTTCATCTCTTCAGTGGGGGAATCAAATACAGCTGAATTAAATTTGGGGATAACCCTTGAAATTTGATTAACCCACACAATCTTGGACTCATAATTAGGATCATCAAAGAAATCTTCTCGATGGATATCTTCTTGTTCGTTGACAGATTCCATGGCTCCAGCATACTCGGAAGGCAGAATTGATACTATCCCACAGATATCCTCCAGGGAATCATCGAAACCGCTCTCGAAACAGTCAGTTATTAGATCCTCATCATCTTTGATGAATTTTTGAGATGATTCCCCCTTTTGGGGTACAGGAATCGAAAAACGGTTCCCTCTAAAACCTTCAAAGGTAGCCTTCCACATTCTTTGTTGCCTCTTCCACTGAGTTTTGGTTAAGTTATTAAAGGGTTGTCGAAAACCACGCCCATAACTTCCAGTCGAGAATCTACCAGGACCTGCAGATACATTCGAGAATTTCCCGGGAATTCCTTGGACTGGATGCCCAGCATAATTCATCACTTGCTTTCCTCGACCCATTTCGCCAACCATTGGCCTTGGTGGGGCATTCCATTTTCCCACTGGAACGTTTGCGTTCGGCACAAAAGTGTTGCCGAATTTCGATGAATTATACATTTCCATCTTACCCATAGGAGCATTATACTGAGGCATATGGACCTGCCTCATGGTTAACCCAGCACTCGATCTAGTATTAAGCTTAGGCTTCTCTCGAAGTTTCTCGGCTTTGTAGCTCTTCATGATTTCTGACTCCTCGAAAGCCTTAGCAGCAGCTCTATGGAAGACAACACTGCATCGAGTACACAACATAACCTCCCTATCAGCCTCCTTTTTCTTCGACAGAAACTCAACCAAACTATCTCCCTCTTTTGGATAGATAGGTTCTTCCTCCTTAGTGAAATCATCCATCAATTCTTTGAGTTTCTCATCAGAAATAGGCTCAATATTTTCATCATCCTCGATGCTGACTTCAACCATATTGATTCCCATCGAGACGGGTTCCACATATCCAGTGTGAACGACAAATGGATCAGTGTCCACTTTCATGTCCTTTTCCTCGAAAGCAAGGCGACCATCAATGATCGCTTTCTCGATCATATCCCTGAAACGCACACAGTTATTAGTCCAATGGCCATACATATTATGATATTTGCAAAACTTCTTTCCTTTTCTTTGTTCGAATGGCGGCATTTTATGGTTTTCTGGGAGTATAATTTGTTTGTCTTTTAATAAGATATCAAATATCTTATTTGCCTTAGTCACATCGAAATTGTATCTCTTAGTCGAGTTCCCTTCTATATTGTCCCCTGATTTTAACATTTGACATTGATAAGTAGGACCAGGACGCAACTCTGCTAAATTAACCTCAAAATCTTTACTTGAAATCTCATAGTTAGCATCCTCACATATCTCTCAACTGTTCATTTACCAATTTTTTACGTATTGAAAAATTTAACCCTGTTGCTGCAATCTTAACTAATTCATGCTCAGGTATATTAGTATAATATCGAGATTTTAATTGTCTCAACCTATTTAATTAGTCATCTAACGTTTCATGGCTTTGTCTCTTAACGTTCATTAGATCGACTATACTAACTTTCGTTTCTTCTCTGAAGAAATGTTCATGAAAACTACCTTCCAATTGAACCCAAGTATTTATCGAATTAGGAGGTAAGGTTGTGAACCATGTAAAAGCGTGCTTAGTTAGCGAACTCGAAAAATACTTCATTTTTAAATACTCATTGTTCGCTAAATCCCCACATTCGACTAGATACCTAGCTATATGTTCGACCTTAGACTCATTTAATTCTCATGCGAATTTCGGAAATTTTGGGACTTTTGTTCCCCTAGGCAGTTCTACTTGAGTTACGTGATCTGGGAAGGCTGACACAAAATAAGGACGTTCATTTCGACCTACCTTGAAACCATACCTGTTTAGTATTCTTTCTACCATTTGATCTAAATTATCATTGGGATTCCTATTAGGTCGAATTACGTTTTGACGAAAAATTCCATTCCCTCCTAGATTTTTCATCTCGTTCAGATTTGCACTCATGGCTCTCGAAGATGGTCCATCACCCAATTTATCTCCTATTTTGTTTATTAATTCATACAAAGGAGTCATTATATTATGCATTTGGGTTGACAACAAATTGACCATGTCATGATTACTATGGTCCATCTGTTGCCGAAGAGCCATCATGGCTTGATTACTAATACCAGTAGGTACATAACTACCCTGTCGAATCAAGGAACCTTCCTGACTTGTCCCTACATGTTGATATGGGTCTTGCATAACAAAACCCAAACCATTTGGTCCAGGATTATATCCCCGTGGGAATATGTGCATTTGTGGATTTGGTCCTAAGTAAGGTACTGGCATTTCGACATGTACGGATTGGGTACTTCGCCAATTTGGTGGCATACCCCATGGATATTCCCTAGTGACATTTGCTAGTTCCTGAGTCGCATTAGTTTGTCTAGCCACATTTTCAAGCACAACAGGGGAAGATGTTGCCCCCTTGTCACGTTAGTCACATTATCAGGATTGGGGTTTGCTTGTTCTACATCTACTTGATTATCACTGTTCATTTCTCTCCTATTATTAGACGTAGACATGGTTCTTCCACTCCTAAGTCTCATACAAAATGCATACCTTAGACTAGTCCAATTATGTTTGTGATTTAAACGTGTCCCATCGGGCGTGCCAATTTGTTTACGGTGGAATTTACGGATTCTTTTTATTCGAACTAGCACACGAGAAGTGTTTCAATTTAGGTATTTGACTTGTTTTTGTGAAATGAAATACAGAACGAGAGACGGAGTAGAAGGTTTCAATGATTGATTGTTTCCAAGTATTCGTCAATGATTAACAGGTAATGATATTCATGCGCATAAATTCTCAAATAAACAGAATGAACAATAGATATATTAGCAATACAAATCATGGTTCACTGTGCTTAACATTCAGGCATTACAGTACCAACAGTTCACAACTACGTAATTAAAAGAAACAAAGAAGACTACACTAATCCTAATCTTAAAAAGAGAAAAGCAATGTGGTCAAGAAATTAGTACCCAGCAAACGCGTGCACGGAAGCCATATGCGCAGCCAGAAAGTGCTTACAGAAGTGTGAGTATGAAATTTTCGACCTTTGTGAAAGGCTATGCTTCCCCTATTTATAGAGACTCTCGAGAGCAGTTATCTTTCGTATGCATGTGTCGTGGGCACGTAACTACTATCCACTTCGTAAAATACGTGGCTTAGAAAGTAACTTCCTTTAACCGTTCCTCCTATGTGTTTTATTTCCTTGATTCGCGCTTTAATAACTACCTCGGTGCAACCATATGTAATCTTCGATAGCTTCTCGATTTCTCCAAGAACGTCATTATTATCCTTAATACTTGAAATCAATTCTTTTCGATCTCGAGCATGGACACATAAGATTTCCTCTGTTACTGGTAGGTGTTATCTTTATATTCTTTTCGAGTAGTTCCATCTATATAAATTTCAACTCAACCTGGCCTTCGAGTAGGCCTAACAGATCGAAACCGCGTGCATTTTTTTTTCTTTGGAGAGTCAATCTCGAATTTTTGGGGCTTTGAGTTTGTTGTTTCAGTTTGGAATGGATTTTTTCGATCGGATTCAAGTTAAAATATTTGTACTTGTCGATACTCGAATCCAACTGAGGTATAAGAATTTGTATAAGAATTAAAAGACATGTATAAAATTATTAGTTCAATTCTTTCTTGTACCATTCCGTAATCGTTCTCTCTTCTCCATCTACTACCATAAAGACAATTTGGTTCGTTCGTCTTCTTCTTCGTATCCTCTTGAAAATTTTCTGGTCAGTCATTTTTTTTTCTTGGGTCTCTACTTGTCAACATAGTTATCATTTTGTCAATTTCTTTTCTGATAGCACTTTAAAGAGATCATCTTTTATAGGAATGTAAATCAAGTGTCGTGGTCTTTCCGCATTCGTTCTTACTTGTAGAAAAAAATTGTAGGTCCAACACAAGTTAATTAAATAGTTATTTAGATTTTGAAAAAATAACAAAAAAAAATGTTGGCCCTAATATGGCCCAACCCAATTAAACCGACCTGCCTGATTCGAGACCCAACCAATCTGAACTCGACAAACCCGAATCACTGTAACTATAAAAAATGGACTGATTTTTTTTGTCGGTTCGTGCTAGGCTAAATATTTTCAACTCGAACCTATCCGAACCCACCCCGTACTTAGGTCTAACTAAAATAATCCTATTGTGACAAAGTAACCATTTTACTCATGACTCTCTTTCTCTCACTATATTTAATTATATATGATTCTAATAATTATGTGTCATGTTATTTGTGTAGAAGAGTTCACTATTATAATCATGATCAATGAATAATCTATTCTATATAATACTAGCTAGAATTGAACCAAAATCACATAGTTCATTATGGATTTAACATAGTTAATTACGCAACTACAGTACAAAGGTGTCCTAAATACAATGTAACATGGTCGGTTATGCTAACTAACATAATTGATTTATGCTAGTAAATTATATTAAAGAAAATATAAATCAAACTCTATACATTAAAAAAGGGTAAAAGATAAAATGGTAATCAAGTAAATTATGTATTTTAACATAAAATTTTAATTATATAAAATATAATTTCAAGATATCAATTTTTATTTATTTTTAATTTAATTTCAACCAACTAACTATAATTTTTGTTATATTTTTGCATATTTTCTATCAAATAATTTTCCATCTATTTTCTCATTCTCTTTGATTTCTTTCCCTTTTCTAATTAAAATATAAGAGATTAATCTTTAATTTTTTATTGAAGATATTTTGATTTAAAAAAAATACAACAATCAAGGAGGTCTAACTTAATCTAGCATGAATAGTTATAAATATTTATATCAAATTGGATTTTGATAAATAATAAATAAGAAAAAAACATCACATTTTCATGTTTGAGTTAGGATTTAAGATGACTTTGGATAGTGATGATAATGACTTAAAGTTCAGAAATAACATCGATCGTTTTCAATCTTTTTATGTGAAGATGATAGGCATTATGCACTTGGAGCAACATTCCATTGTCACATCAATGCTAATAGCGGGGCTACATTGCTAGCTCCACCAAATGTGTTTCGTGAGGAAATTATCAATCATGCTTTAAGAAACTTTATACTTTTCACTATATACTACAAATATTTATAGTGCAAAATTACCACAAGTAATTGGGTTTACTCCTTTTCTTTTAAAGTTCTAATTAACAACTTGTAGAAATTTTATAGGTATCTATCTTGTTTCGAGGAATTGATGTATTCCAATTGAGGGAATCATTATCACAATGAGATGATTTTACTTTTAGCGTGTTCAACTATTTTGGAAGATAATCATTTTTTTAGTTTCTGATTTCTCATTCTAATTTCTGAGATAGTAAATGTTATGTGACTTCTCAAATTTTTTTCGTTAATTTCATATTTTTAAAATCTTATTCATTTTAGTTTTTTTTTCTCTCTTTATTGTGTCAAAAAGAATAAAAGTGAAAGACGACATTGCATAAAATTAAAATGACTGATACGTATAATTTAAGGCTCAAAATTAAAAGTTTATCCATCATTTAAATTACACTTTTAAGTCTTTTATCTTATTTTTATGATTTATTTGGTTTTTTATTTTTTAAATTTGAGTTGATTTAATCCTTTTAAAATAGTGATAATTTTTAATTTTATGATATGATTTTGAATATTTACTTGACTAATTTAAGAAGTAAAACTTACCTCATTAGATTTACTTGCATGAAAACTATATAATTTAATTGATATTAAAAAAGAAATAAATATAGTGTAAATCACATAAAAAAATATATCACACAAACAACTAGAGACTAATATGAAATTAGATTTTTTTTTTAATTTTTGATTGTTCTTTGGACTCTTTTCACACAAATTTCACTATGTATAAGACTCTTTTTGGTTCAAATAATATTAATGACTTAAGTAAGTGAATCTTGTGAAATAAGATTCAAATTTTAAATCAGTCAAAAATATTTTTTTTATAGTTTTAGTCCTTAACTATTTTTTTTCACATTAATTTAAATCTTCATAGTTAAAGATATATTTTTAACACCCATTTAATTTTAATTAAATTTTATTAAAAATTATAAATTAACAAAATAATCGTTAAATAAAGAATGAGATTCAACAAAATTTATAACTCTTAATAAATTTTAGTCAATAAGAAAAAGCATATTATAAAAATACATGACAATTGGAAGAATTTAAAAAATAAAGAAGATAGATTTATATAACAAGGTCCATGAAGATATATCATCTAATATTATTTTCTATATGTTGAAAAGTTTTAAGTTCAATTTGAAGATAACATGACAAATATAAATTCACATTATCAAGAAGAAACATTAGTTGATCGAAGTTTAATTAGTTTTTCGACTAAATAATTACTTAAAACCCATTTTCTTAATTTTAGTTGTAATTTTTTAATTTATTTTTATTTAAATAATTCATATATCTTTTGATATTGTCTAAGTTACTTTTTAGTGTTTTTAAATTTCCTAAACTATAATAATAGTTACATGATGTTACATATTTTTTAGTGTTTCAATTTGTTTTATGTTCTAAGAAACCTAAGTGTTACTGTAGGTTGGATAATAATCTCAAGAGGAATATAGTGATGAAAATGATAATAATTATAATAATAATAATTTTTCAAAAAAATCAACTTAAACTAGTGGGTTAGACCGATTGAACCATGAACTAGACCATCGTTTCACACATTTCGTTAGATACGATATGTCATTGATTCACTTTGAATGAGTGTGACCAGACTCATTTTATGGTTAAACCGATGAATTGGGTATGAATGTGAACTTTGCTTAACTGTGGTGTCCCATTAATGCATTCGCATTACACACGTTTTCTTAGACCCTAGGCTGATTGACTTTCTAAAACTATTTACGTAAATGAGGCTGTTTTGAAAAAATTTACACCTTTGAGGTTGTTTTCTACAGTGTCGCTATGGTAGCGACTTTATATGAAGCGCTATCAGCTACAGCGACTTTAATAATACGGCATTCATGGTTTCTAAAAAATAAAAAACTTACACGTGACATTGGTGTCGCTATGACCCATAATGACACCGCTGTAAACTGTCCTAAAAGTATAAATAGTTTCAAGAAAGTCCCATTTACGTAAATTATTTTAAAAACTATCCTACAATGGTCAATCAGCATAGAGCCTAATGTGTTATGCAGGTTGTTCAAACACCAGGAACTTGAGCTCAAATACATATTTGGTTGTTTAAGTATAGTGAAACCATTCCACTAAAGGTTACATTGGTTGACGACAAATAATATTTATATATGATATTTACAATATAAAATTATGTATTAATTAAGTAATATATATAATCATTGTATACCATATAAAAGTAAACTTTATTTATAGCAGATTTCATGATATTTGCTGCTTTTTCATGTGTTTTTTTTAGAGCTGTCAAAACGGGTAACCCGGCCCGGCCCGGCCCGGCCCACCACGGGTTGAGCCTTTGGTGGGCCAACCCAACCCGGCTCGTTTATTGGTGAGCTGGAAAAAATTGAGCCCGGCCCGGCCCACCACAGATGAAAATGATATATTATTTTGCTAATATAACACATGATGACATCATCATAACATCATCTTTTATTGACAATATACGTGATGACTTCAACAAACTAACATTTTTGTAACGATGATTGATAGTAAAGACTAAAAATGAAATGTTTAAATTTACATGAATGATTCAAAAGAAATTATAGATACGGAAAATGAAAGAAAAAAAAACTACAAAGATGAAAATCATATTCATACTCATATACATACATACATACATACATAGATACATATATACATACATATATATATATACATATATATATATATATATATATATATATATATATTGTAGATATAAAAAATTAAGCAATATTTTATTAAGCTAAATGTGCTTAGATGTTCCAAATGATTTATGACCTCAGGATATTTCTTTTATACAATTTGAGTTGCCCTTTTTCGTACTTAGCTAAAATATTTAGTTCATTTCTAATATAGTAATATGCAATCAAAATTTATTTTTTATTAATGTTTGCCAGTCTATAAATAGTCACTCTTACTTTATGCTCTAAATATTAAGTTGTAAAAATGTGAATAAATTTAAGATATCTCACATTAATTAAGATATTATAATTAAGTCATATATTATAATTATATGTTAGAGACACTAATAAGAACTTTTGTGATTGATTTAAACTAAATTTTCAAATCTAATAAAATCTTCATGTTTTTAGCAACATTGGTGGTAGGTGTAATAATTTGGTAGGTCTTACATCAACACAATTGTAATCATAAATATCATTTATGCAATAGAAAAGCATACATCATTTATCTTATGTTTATCATTCAACAAAACATGAACATCATGTATGTACAAATATATATACTTAAGATATCAATGTTGACTGGAATCAAAATAGTAAAACAGTTCTTGATTATCAAAGTAACAAATTAAATCCCTTATGAAATTATAGTCCAAAATATATACTATCTACTTACAAACATCAAAACAACTATACATGTGAGCCAATCCTAAAACAACAAAACATAGTCAAAAGACCAATATGTCTTAGACTTCCACAATCCTCCAGATGGCCAAAGCAACTCTAATCTATATCCATCCTCTAGCCACACTTTGTCTGCTCCCATGTCAAGATATGATCATCATAGTCAACACAACAAACAACAAGGCAATCTTGATAAACAACAATGTAAGATATAATAATATGGAATTGCATTTAAAAGAATCACAACATACAACTACGAGCCTCAAATTGCACTCAACACCATACAATCCCCCCATAGGGATCCATGCACAACCACAACATAACTCATCATCAATTGATTCCTAGTGGGAGCAATTATTGAGGGTTGGGTTGCATCAATTATCTCACGACGGAGACCTAAGTGGGTCAAGTCATAATCAAGACACCTGGCGCTTGGGTTGCTACGATTAAGTAGAAAGAGTTGTGCCTTGACTATCAGCTATAGCTTTTGGTTTAGTAGTAAGCGCTCGATCCAACAACCCATACATCATTAAGACCAAGGCAAAAGCCTCATGTTCCTATCCTTTAAGACTATCTAGAACTAACACTACAAGAATTTCGCGAATTAGCGAGGAAATTTAGCGGGGGATATAAATCCAAGCTATTTGCTCGCTAATTAGTGAGGGATTGGCGAGGAGCACAGTTCCTCTCTAATCCCTCGCTAAATAGCGAGCAAATAGCTTGGATTTATATCCCTCGCTAAATTTTCTCGCTATTTTGCGATCAACCTTTATCTCCTCGCAAATCTTTCGCTAAAGTTAGTGCTTCTTTAATGAGAAACTTAGTCCCTCGCAAATGCCATGCAAATCCCTCTCCAAATTATGAGCCAAAATAAAAAAATAAATTTTTCATCTAGCAAGGGAGTTTTCTTGTCGCAAATCCCTCGCTAATGAGTTATAAGTATAGCCCTCGCAAATTCCTCGCAAATCCTTCGCAAATTAGGGAGGGAAATTTTTTTTCGCTAATCCCTCGCAAAGATTATTTCATTTTTACATGTTTAGATTTTGTCCTGTTATGTTTTCCTTCTGCTTTAATTTTGCATAGATAGATAGTTGAATATGTTATTTTATCTTTTTTAATCTCTGTTTCAAAGCATTGATTCATTAGCTTATAGTACCTCAGATTCTCTTCCGAGGAGAGCAACTAGTATGAATAGTTGTCTTGGAGGAATGATTTTAGATTTTGGTGCTATGATCAAGTGGATGAGGACTCGGATTTATAATTTATAGTATAATTAAAAAATTGATTGAAGTCTTGGCCTGACTTTTGTACTTTCTGATGGATTGCTTCTCAGTTTAAAATTCGGATTATCAGTAACCAAATAATTATCATCTATTAACTTAGGACTAATACCATGCAGTGGATGTTGAGTAAATTTTTTTGGTTAAGTTTGGGGTTTTCTGAATTGGATGATACACGGATTTATTTATTTATTTATAATTACGAACAAGGTATAAATTACAATTACGGTATTGTTGAAATACTTGATAATGCTGGAAATTGCGGACAAATCAATTGAACAAAATCATTGACGCTGTGGCCATGGATCGATTTTTGGAAACCTTAATTAGGAAGCTTTGTTTGTATTACAGCACTACTAAGGTTGTTTATTTGTGTACAGGTAGAGGGAAAAACCGTGAAAGCACAGATCTGGGACACAGCGGGTCAGGAGCGGTACCATGCCATTACAAGTGCTTATTATAGAGGTGTTGTTGGTGCTTTACTTGTATATGACATAACAAAGAGGCAAACCTTTGATATTCTTGCCGAGTTGGTGTCTACCACACCTGTTAGAGAAGACATCACTACATTAGCTACACAAATGTCTCAAATGTAAGAACAGATGCAGTCACAATTGAATCTACAAACACAATCCCAAATGCAGTTGCAGGCACAACTACAAGCACAAATGGAGGCACAAGCACAATATATGCAGGCACAATTGAAGGCACAAGCTGATATGCAGGCACAAATGCAGGCACAAATGCAATTTTTGAGGAAAGAGATATTACCTGCCTTAAAGATACCATCACCATCATCAGTCAAAAAACTTGAGAAGAATCAAGAATGAAAATGTTGAATTCTAGTTTTTATTTATTTATTTACATTAGCATTGTTAACTCACTTGAAGAGTTTTATTATATTAGTTGGTATTGAGTATTTTTATTATGTTAGTTGGTTCTGAATATTTTTATTATGTTGGTAATTTAGAATTGTTTTAGTTAGCCTTTAGTATTTTTATTTTATTTGATGCAAGTTGATGACACAATATATTTGATATGCAAAATACAAGTACTACAATCTTGATATCACAACTAAACAATTATGATTGTTATAGTATGAAAAATGCAGGTAAAGATGAATATATGGATATTAAAAATAAAATTGCGACAAAATAGCGAGGGATTAGCGATGATAACCAAAACTATAATAGTAAGGGATCTGCTAGGAAATAGCGAGGCAAATCATGTGAAAGACAAAATTGCGAGGGAAAAAAGAGCAAATAACTAGGGAAATATAGCGAAGGAATAGCGAGACAATTACTAGGGAAATATTGCGAGGGAATAGCGAGATAATTGCTAGGGAAGCATTACGAGGGAATAGCGAGATAATTGCTAGGGAAGTATTGCGAGGGAATAACGAGATAATTGCTAGGGAAATATTGCGAGGGAATAGAGAGATAATTGCTAAGGAAATATTGCGAGGGAATAGAGAAGGATTTGCGAGGGATATTCAGCGAGGGAATTGCGAGGCCTTAGCTAAGAAATGTAGCAAGGGGATCGAGAGGGGTTTGTGAGGGAACATTAGCGAGGGATTAGCTACCAATTAGAGAGGGATATTTTGCGACCCCTTAGCGAGGGAATAGCGGGGAAGCTTGACCGCAAATTAGCGAGAAAATAGTAAGCATCCTTAATATAATTAGCGAGGGACTTAGCGAGGGATTGGCGACGGATTTTGTGAGGGATTGGCGACGGATTAAATCCCTCGCTAATTAGCTACCTATATTTAGCGAGGGAATGGTCTCTCGCAATTTCATCACTATTTCGTCGCAAATCTGATTAGCGAGAGATCAGAGACGAAATAGCAAGGGAATAGTCCCTCGCTAATATGTAATTTTCTTGTAGTGTAAACACTCCTTCCCAAATGGAACAAGCACAACATAACCACTTTTAGTGTAACAACATCACTTCCTAGCCCACCTAGGACATAGAAGCATTGTACACAAATCTTGTTAAGCCACTCAACCTCTCTAGCTCCTCATTGAGCAAGCACTTATTTGTTGAGCGACTTGAGCCCTCTTTGGCTCTTCGCCAGGTGAACACTAGCTTGTTAAGCGACCCTGACCCCCTGTGAGTCTTCTAGTTAAGTGAGCTCATCTCGTTCAGCAACCATAACATTTTGTGGGTCTCCTCTCATGAGCAAGCATCTCTCGCCTAGTGGCCATCACCCCATTCTCATTGGGCGAGCCTTCAACAACAAATCTACATCCCTAAGTGAGACTAGCAAACACACGATTTTTGGTTTCCAACCTTCATCCCACAAAGGTTCTCTCATCGAGGATCATCTTGTTGAGCGAGAATACACAACACCTCCATGGTCCTAACCCTTTCCAACCCTCCAAACTCACATGTAAACCAACCAACCTTACTAAAACAACATTTAAAACACAAATCAACTCAAAAATACCGCATGCAACCACAAAAGAGTATAAAATCAACAATTCATCTTCACCTTTGAAAACACTCAAAACCTCAAGCATGCCTATCTTCAATCAACAATAGATCATACATCAATTCAACACAAAACAACACATCTACGCTTATACAATTTATATATGCTACAATCAAGCTTCCCTTACCTTGATTGAGCTCTCTATAGGGAAGAGTCAAGGAAGCAAAAAAAAAAATTCTACGGCTTTGGGCTCCCCCAACTTTGATTCTCAAGTATCTCAATTCCACAATCTCCTTAGACTTCAAGATCTGCCAATCTCTATAGCTTCAAGTAATCCATGGCCTTAGGGTTACTTAGAAGCTTGGACAACAACTTGATATTCCTAAAGACCTATTTCATGACTTCTCTCTCGAAATCTTGAGTTATGAACTTATAAAATTCACTTATCAAATTTTACCTTATATAACTCTGCTCTTTGGACAAATTTTCCCGCACTTGAGATATATCCTCTATAATTTAAGTTTAGGATCTTCTTAACTTTAACCCTCACCTTCAACATAGACATCACATAGAAGAACAATACAAAACAACTTAAAACAACATAAAATATCAATTTTAATTATATAAATATTAAAAATACATAATTAAAAAAATTATGGTATTACATTAAGGGACTAAGGGTGATTATAGTTGTGTGATATAAGCTTATTTGGCTTTAATTATGATTTTTTTTTTGTTTTCAGTTTCTAAATTTTCTTAGATTTTGATAAATAAAAAAAAAAACTTACTTAACAAATAAATAACAACAAAATGATAGTGATACGTATAGAGCAAGGCAACTAAGCCCCCTTTTTAAAGTTGTTTTATTTTAGTTGTTATTTTTACTAAAAGAATTTAATATTGGTTTGATTTTCAGAATCATTCAGATCATTATGATTGGGTTCGACTTTTCGATCGACATCAGTAAGTGTTATACTAATGAAAAAGGCAGAGAGGTATAATGTTATTAATCATCTTGATGACAGTGGACATGTCGGTATACTGCTGCCAACTTTCTATTATAAATGTCATGAATGTATTTTTCATCTTTACCTTTTAAAACAAAAATTAAGGAAGATGGATGCTGCTACATTTGTATTATGAGAGGAATATAAAACCTTACAGTTTAAGATATGATTTGGGGTAATCTATTAAATACACACTAGACAGAAGTGATAACTAATAGTCTAATATTCATTGCATTAAATCACCATATGTAGTTAATTTTATGCATAAACGAGGTACCAACTTAGTAGTAACAATAATGTAGCAGTACAACTAGAAAGATTTCTTATTTTTCTTGACAAGGGGTAGTACAAAGAATTATAAATATAGTTTTTCAATTTTGAAATGAATTGGACAATGAAAATGGCTCATGATCATTTGATTCACGTAATCGACAGTGGCCAGTTGCTATAATTAGCTGAGTACTTGTCAATAAATGCAAATGACAAGCTCAGAGCAACTGATTTCTTTCTTCTCTTCACATGCAGTGTGAAATCTGAGTAGTGTGATAGCCAGAATCTCATTTTTCGGTTACTCAACGTGCGTTCCCATTAATGCACTATGCAAGTGGTTGTGAACGGTCTTCTGTATTTATAATCGCACTCCAATGCTTTCATGACAAAATCTTCGAAACTTTTTCTTTTCTTTTCTTTTTTAATTATTAGAAAATTAACTTGCGAATTAATTTCTCTTCTTCAACATTCAATTCTATTTTTTTTCATATCACATATAATTTTTATTGGACATAATTATATTCGAGTCAAATAAAATTTAATTAGATAACGAAGTTTTTTCCATGAGTATTTAATGTGTTTTATACAAAAATTCAAATTGGATACTACTTTCTAAGTTGAAACAATCTCATATAAATTGATCTACGATTGATGATACTCAATTTTGTTTGAATATTAAGATTATATGAAAACATGTGAGAAATATTAGGAACACTCTATTTAATATTTCTTTAAGTTTGTGATTAACAAAAATTTATTATAAGTTGTAAATTTAATAGGTCCTCATCATAATAAAATCTGCTAAAATTTGTAATTTTTAATCAATAGTAAAGAAAGTATTAACAATAGAAGTTTGTATATAGAGAGTTGATTAAGTGTTTTCATCCTTATATCAAAGAGTGTATTAAAATAATATTTTGTTAGTGAAAATCATATTTTGCGAGTACAAATTTATTCTTGATTATCAACTTTTAGAAACGTGTAAACTATTTTTATGAAAAAAAAAAATTGGAACTAATATTGCTCTTCTTGTAAAGATAACTTTTTCTTTTTTTTTCATCGTGATTATTCACCATGGACATTAACGGTAAAGACCAAGAAAGATGGAGAGAAAGGGGAAGTTGGGGTTGCCAAATGAGCTGTAAAATGGGGTGAGTTAAAGTAAAACCCATTAGGTTTTGATTTCCTTAGAGAGTGGATCATGTGATGTATGCAATGAAAAGCATAGGCATATATCTAGGAAAGCTCATAGTCGTGAGGTCCACGATTGACCGAAACCAGACGAGATAGGAGCAACCCTTGATTGCATTAATCGGCACAACATGTGGGGCACAAAAAAGGGACCTCCAAAGCATGCTGAATGAAGATTCAAGGGCACAAATTGTGGCCTATTTAATAAAAGGTAAAGTGCACAATATGGGAAAGGAAGAGAGGATGAGTTTATGTAATGTGATTGCAGATCCATGCAGCTAGCTGTCGAGATGGGAGCAAAGGCTCTCCTTCAGTTACTATTACTACTCTCACATGTGATCTTTGTCCCCACATTCTCTTCTGTCCCTAACACACAGGACAACACCAACCTCATATCAGATACATCCAACCACACCATGCTCATTCAATTCCAGCAAAAAATTATTGTATATGAGAAACTTCATTTTTATTTGAAAAATGCTAAACTGCCTCATCTTTTGCTTTCCTCTTAAACTTTTAAAACTATGCTTTTCCTTTATATAGATTTTGAAATTAATATCCAAGTTTTGTCCCTAAAATTACAAATTTTTTTCCTATGATAGACCGAAAATAGTGCAAGTTGTTAGTATAAGTATTTAGGTACTTGTATTTCTTAATTAAATATTATATTTGTTTTTTTTACTTAAATGTAGAGTTGCAATTGGATTTATCCTTAAAATGATTCGATTTGGTAGGAGGTTATACTTTCTGGTGGCTCATTTACTAGAAAAATATCTAAATTCACATATAATAAGAAAAGTTTAGTTCATTTAATTTTATTGACTTCATATAAAAACTAAACTTTACTTCCTAAATTATTCTTAATAATATTTAATAAAAATAATAATTACATTTAATTTAAGGGATATTTTTAAAATGATAACATTAAATATGGTTAAGCTCGTTAGAATTTGCTTAAATTTAAATTAAAAAAAATTGAAGTACTTATATATGAGTCTAGAGGAAGTATCTCCTAATTAAAAATTTGTCAAGCCAACAACTGTCATAACTATGAGTAAAATTAGTTTCTAACTTAATGAGATGAGAATACCTTTGATGGAAAATAATAATAATAATAGAGACTAAAATTTAAATATTTAAAAAAAATAGAGAGAGAAATAGTTGCAATTTTAAAAGTGAAGGAATAAAATTAAATATAATTTTTTTTAGAAACTAAAAGCAAAATTAATTTCATAATTTATTTAAAATTTAATTAGAATATATTGTCAATGAAAAACATTTTTACATTACCAGTTAATCATAAACTGTCATATATAGTAAAATTATTAACTTTTATAACAATTACTTTAAATATTATATTTTTTAACTTCTAATTACATGATTATGCCGAAATCTTTTCACTGTGAAAATTAAATTCCATTTTTTATTTTTATCAAAATATTCTTCTTATTATATTTCCTATTTTTTCTTTAAATCTCTCTCATCCTTTATATAAAATGTTTTATAAAAATATTATACCAACTTCCAATTTTCCCCTCACTTTTAACATCTTTTCTTTCTTTTTAATTTCTTATATATTTTCTATTTTCTTTTTGATTGACTAAATACCCATATATGTAACATTTTTTTTTTCACTTTAAGAGAGGCGTATAGTAGGTCTCGTCTAGGAGGAAGGATTAAACAATGGAAAACCATGGAGTACGTTGAGACATTAAACTTGGTGTTCACTATTCATATTGTACTGCGTAGCCAATGAATGTAATTTTATTTTATTTTTTTTGAATATCTTTTTAACCAATTAAGTAAACAGAAAAGCCTAGATGATTTGGATTTGGATATGACCAACAAAGAAAACATAGAGCCCGTAGAAAACTGATCCAAGAGGATTACGAAGAAGTCCAAATACTTGAATGATTGTACTTGATACAGTCTAATAGTAAGATAACTATTGTAACAACTAACAAGGAGTACGAGTATTTTATTAAAGATTTAAGTATTTTTTTAAATTTTTATATAATAAGTAAGTTTTGATTTTGATTCATATTAAAAGAAAAATTTAATTTTCATCCTCAAAAATATAAAATTATTCTTTTTGTCTCTATAAAATAAAAATAAAAAATAGTCAAACAAAGAAAAATGTTTACTAGAGAATTTTAATAGAATGGTAGAAAGTTCTCTCATCACGTAAGGCTTCTCGGTCCCGACTACCCCACCACCTGAACCGCTGGACAAGAACATGCACGAGCTTCTTGTGTTTCTTTCAATGCATCACAAGGTGTTGGGACAATAGGTGCAACCACCAAGGAGGGGAAAAACGAATCTGATCGAGAATAAGCTTTTCTGAGTCGAGTATGAGAAGGGTAACTGCTTCAAACCTAAGTGTTACATTCAGGATAAGCTTTTGCAGGCATTGCAGTTCCTCGGGAAGGATGGAATGACAATGAAGTTAGTGAGGAAAATATAGTTACCCAGTCATGATGAAAATAGTGGGGAAAATAGTTACCTAGTCATGATGAAAACCATGGATGAGATGGTTTATATCATCCCTTCATTAGTCTCCTTATTATATCTAATCTTTTTTCATAGATGAAATAAACTTTAACAAACTGAAAATGGTGAGAAAGAATAGGAGTGGATGTTTCACTTTTATGGAGGAGATAAACAAGAGGTGTTGATTTTGGCATAAAAAAGAATTTCATGATAACTGATCTTAAAGGATATATTTCTCCAAATAAGAGAATTAAGACTTTTGAAGGAAAGAAACTCAAAGTTCTATCTCAGATGTTCATCAAAAGTGATAAGCTGTGTATAAAGAAAAGTTATATATAGAGTTTGATTGTCTTATAATACAAACTAGACTAACATTGGTTAAATATAATTAAGGTTAGTTATCTTGTACTTAAGCTAATTACTTGTCTAGAAGTTTATGAAACAAGCTAAACTAATCTTAGTTTAAAAATAATTTAGGTTAGTTTAAGTTAACTCCAATTACTTAATCTAATCATTAATTCTAACAAGCTAATGCTCACTAAAATAAGTTGATGAGATGTCACTATCAGAAGTCATGTGACTAATTAACAACTTGAATGGCTTATCTAGCATGGTTTGGATGTCCAAATCATTTGCTTGTGCATGTGGATGTTCAATCTAAGACCCAAATAAAATCTTGGCTTATCTTAAAAACTCAACATGACTTTAGCTAGTTACACCTCCACTAAACTATTAATTACACCTCAAAATAAAATCAATACAAAGAAAAATATCTTACACTACTTGACCTAAAATATAAGGTCAAAATAAAGGAAATACTTACAAGAAAAGTATACAAAGAAAAGAAAGCAAGCTATTAAAACTACCCAAAGCTCAATAAGAGCTTGGGTCTTCTTCCTTCCTTTAAATTCAGCCCACTTCTCTTGATTCCTTTAAGACTTGGCGTCTAGGTATGATGTTACCCCTTTCCTTTTCCATAGGAGAGGCACATCCATCATTTTCCTTCCACCATTTTTCAGTTTGTTAAAGCTTGTTTCATCTATGGAAGAAGGTTGGGCACAACATGGAGACTAGTGGAAGGATTCACCAATCACTTTCATCCAGGAGCTTGCCACATGGCAAGATGCCAAAGGTGTGACTAGATAAGGTCTTGTGGGTTGTTGGAGTCTTCAAGGAACCTTGAGACATATTCTTTTGATATTAAAATCTAACCACTTGGTCTCTCACAAGTTAGACATCCACCACCTTGTCTAGATACAAGTGGATGTCAACTTCAAAGGTTATGCATCCAAGAGATGCTCTTATGGGTCATTCAAGCCTAATAAGGCCAAAACTCCTTTCTATTTATACCCCTTCTAAAATACTAATTACATCCTAGAAATACTAATTACAAGAAAATAAATTTTTATACTACTTGACCAAAAAATACAAGGTCAAAATAATAAAAATATTTACAAAGAAAATATTAACATAGAAGAGAAAATAAGCTATTAAAAATAACTCAAAGCTCAATAAGAACTTGAGCCTTCTTCATTCAAGTTTAACTCACTCCTCTTGACTCCTTTTGGATTGACCCCCTGGGCATTATATCATCGTTAACATTACTCCTTACCGAGGTTCTATAGTCATTTTGGTTGTCGTTGACCGATTTTCTAAAGGCACACACTTTGGCATGCTTCCTACTAGTTTCACAACTCACAAGGTGGCCCAACTTTTGCTTGACACCATTTGTAAGTTGCACGATTCCCCTAAAAGTCTTATATTTGATTGAGCCTCGTGTTTATGAGTAAATTTTAGCAATAACTTTTTAAGCTCAATAGTACCAAATTGAGAATAAGCACAACTTATCATCCTCAAAGTGATGGACAGATAGAGGTTTTGAATCGTGCCTTATAGCAGTATCTTCGTTCTTAGGTCCACCGTTGCCTTTCTCTTTGGGGTAGATTATTTAGCCTTGTTGAATGGTGCTATAATACTTCCACCCATTCACCCATAGGTTTTACACCATTTCATATCACTTATGGAAAGTTACCCCCCTTTTATGCCTCAATATGTTTTGGTTCTTCTGTGGAAGTTGTGTATTCCCTTTTTTCCTCCAACGATGAACTTTTTGCCTAATTGCATCAAAATCTTCTCAAAGACTAACAATTGATGAAAAATTCTATTGACACTGATCATCGTCATAAGGTATCCTACAATATTGGTGGTTGAGTATATGTTAAGCTTCGTCGTTATTGCCAACTTTCCATTTCCAAGGATAAATATCATGACCTTCGCAAATATTACTTCTACCCTTTCAAGATTATTGAAATCATTAACCCTTTGGTTTATTGTTTGGAGCTTCCTTCTACAGCCAAAATCCATCCAGTGTTCCATTGTTCACTTCTCAAGCCTCATTTTAGACATGTTACTTCTCCTTATTGGATTTTCCTAGTTCTTTTGTGGAAGGTCAACCTTTAGTACAACCTTTATCCATTTTTGACTCTAATTTAGATACTACCAACACTTCCCTTCGTCATCTAGTTTTGGTGCAATGGTTAGGCCTCCCTTTAAAAGATACCACATGGGAATATTGGTTGTTCTTAAAGGATATTTATCACCTTGAGGACAAGGTGTTTTTCTAGAGGGGAGAAATGATAGTAATAGGGACACACTAATGTTGGCCCAATACTACTAATTAATGCCTTAAGGGTCAAACATGCTCACAACAAACTTGATGAATGGAATGACTATGTACCTGGATTTTAGGGTTTAGTGTAAGATTCCATTTGTATTGTTATGATGCTATGTCACCCAATGATTGAGGTTGTTATGAATTTGTTATTTTCCCTTTTGTTGAATGTTTAGTGTCCATTCTATATATAGTGGATCCTCAAATGTAAATGAATAAGAGAAATATTTATTAAATTTACTCTATTTTCCCCCTTAACTTCTAGAGGTAAGATCTTGACCTCAAATACAGGATCCCCTTTTTTCCTTCACCTATCATTTTGTCTTGCTATAAATAATGAGAATTAGAAGGAAGGGCTACTATGGGTCTAAATGTTATTGTGGCAAAAAAAAAAAGATATGGAAAAAGAATACATTTTTTAGATGATGTGCATGATATAGTTATAAGCATAGGGGTGATTGACTCTCACATAGGGAAAAAGCATACCCAAGTGCGGCCAACTTAAGTCATTTCTTTATTACTAGAGTGAGCCTTGCTGTTAAGAAAAGGGAAAGAACTAGTGATAGCCAATCATCCACATGTAGAAGTTGGCCAAGCCATGCATGGCATATGCAATACCATGGATGTCAGGATTATTAGCCCAAATAGGTAGTAATGGGTACATAAGCCCGAACCACTTGAAATAGTTGACGATGGGCCTGGTATCTCTAAGGGTGATTTGAAGAACTCTATGAAAGATATATCTTAGGGGGTGATGATGATATGGTGTTAGAAACCTCATTAGATGTGGGTTGTTATAGGCTCAAGGATGATCAATTTTCTATGTGTTTATAGCAATGATACAATATAAAGATTCTATGATTCTTTTGTGGAATATTAGGGGTTTGGTAGTAAAACTTAGGTCTTGTGCGATTTTTGGCTTCCCTACAATTTGGGGATTCTAGTGTGACAATGGGCATCACAAAAGGCAGTTAGACATGAAAGTGGCAGAGAGCATAGGTTGCACTTTGTGTCACTTGCACTAGGTGTGGAATGGTCCATGTTGGGCATGAAAGCTCTACGGTCTCCCTATTGTAACTCATCAGGCATTAGCACAATCACACTGAGCATGATTTGTTCAAAAAGCAACATGTGCTCTCTGTGTGAATCTCACCGAGCATAGGATACCTGACACCAAGCGCCACCTTGCATATGTTTCTTTTTCATTTTTTGTACAAATATATATGGTGGAATATATATGATTCATGTATTAATTACTACTAGTGAAAGAGTATTATGTGTTGAGTGTAATGTCCGTGTAATTATAGGTTAGGTGCAAATTGAACAATGTTATGTTAATGGTGATGCATTGTATACTAGTGCATGTGGATCCTATAAGGACCATGCAACAAGAAGTCTACATTGAGGCTTAGCAACAATGTGTTTTTCAATCTTTATGGGTTCCTTTTTAAAATTTCATGAAACTAATAACAATTTCATTCTTTAACTATTTTTCAGTTTATCATTCATTTTCATAAGTCTTCGGGTGAAAGTTTGATCTTGTGAGGGCTTCCTCTGATAGCTCATAAGAAGCTTCAATATATTGCTCTGATAGTAAGTAAATTTTCAAGTGTCAACCTAATAATACATATAGATGAATTAAAATATATTCTTTGTGTTTTATTTATGTTTTATATTCACAAAATTGTAGTGCCCATGTCAACAAGGTACTTATGAGTGTAGTTATTATGTGATGAAACACATGCTCATCATTATTACCAGCAACATTAGGAACTCATGGAGAAATGTAATACATTTTTAAATCAAATTAATTACTTTAAATGATAATTTAATTATTTAATGATCAACTAATATTTAATTTATTTGTACTTTTAATTAATTTGAGGTATTCAAAAATCCAATTTCATTGTTCAATGAAGAATTGGTAGATATCTGCAAAAGATGGGCATCTACTTTTCTTGAGTCAATTTGAGGATTGATTTTATGTTTTTGTACATTGTTATAGTTTTCTTTGTGTACATTGGTTATTTATGTTAGATTTATTTTTATTTGATAACATTGGTACATTCTTATAGTATTTGTCATTGTTATTAATTAATAAAAATTATTATTAATTTTAACTTTACTGTTAACTCTCTTTGATTGCTAGCTAAATTACTTTGTACATTATTTCAAACTAAATAATAGATATTGTATTTTATATAGGTTTATATTGAACTGGACAACAATATGCTATATTGAATTGCCTAGAATGTATTTTTGATGTATAGATTTTGGACAATTAAAAAAAAATAGCATATTAAAAAAATGCATTTTCTATGACAAGTGTAACCATATTCATCATCATAAAAAGTGTACATTTTATGGCAGGTGTGACCTTATGCGATTATTCTATGTCGGAAAAGATCATATCCATCATAGTATACAGGTGTCAATCTGAGTAAAATATCACATTTGATATCGATACTATGATTGATATTGATCACCTAACATAAAAAGTGAATTTTCTATGTTGCATGTTGACCTGTCAATATTTTATGTCGTTGAGATCTATATCGCATCCAGACATGACAAAGAATCTCCAAAACACCAGAAATAAGAAGTCTTGCTAAATTAGCGTAGGTATATCATTTTGAGAATTGTCTTGATAAACTTAAGTATCAAGAATTGGATTATACTAATCAGTTATACAACAAATTATTAATATAAAGATTGTGTGTTGATTTATCTTTTCTTTATGTCAAATAAAATAAAGGAAAGAACATTTTTTTTAATTTCTTTAAATTTTTTTCTATTATATTATCTTAATTTTATAATTATTTTTTCATTCTAAGATTAGTTTTATATTGATCATTATCTTAAAGAAAAACTACACAAAAAATTTATTCATATGCCTATCATAGTTTGATAAGAATGTATAATTCATTTTTATTAGGTTGACTCTCTTAAAGATGAAATGATACTTTTTTTTTTTTTTGCATTTTTCTGTCTAATTTGAAGATCAAATATTGATACTTAATTAAGAAACATGAATATCAAACTTTAAATATTAAAAAAAATATACACAAATCTTTATATATAAAAGTAAGGATGTTTGTGCTGAAAAATAATTTCCAAAATTTTCAGGATACAATTACCAAAGTGTTTTCAAATTGAGGATATAATTATCAAATAATAAAGTTTATAATTTGTATTAATTATCTTATATTTATTAATTACTATTTATCCTATATAATTTATTTAAGAAAAATATAGTATATGATTTAAATCTTTTAAGTGTTAGTAAATATTTCTATGATTAATAAAGAAAATATTGATAGTAAAATTTATAAATGCTAATAATTTACGAAACTTTAGTCATCACAATTAGTAGAAATAATTCTAGTCTTGCAGTTGATATTATCGCGTAATTTTAATTTGTCCTTTTATCATACTTATAATTATTTAGTATTTCTTTTTATATTTCTAATGATAATATTAATCCTATTGTTTTTACCTCAATCATGGTAGTGGTATATATGTAAGTACACACCATATGAACATTATTACAAATAAATGTCTCAACCCAACTTTTAAATTTTCTCTGTTAAACAATTAATTATAAAGGTGTTATAATACCACACTAAATTTGAATCATGTATTTATCTTCAAATATATTTGGATTATGTTAATTAGTTTATAATAACAAAGATATATCAAATGTAATGTGATATTGTTTAATCTTATTACAAAGTAACTTTGGACTTTAAGTATATATCATCTTATTATTTCATAAACAATATTAATCTGAAATAAACAATGTTAGTCTTCTAAATTCAGGGATTCATATTCAAGTAATGTATAAACCTAAGGAAATATAATTTAACCCTCTTATTTGACCAGTTGTTCTTGCAATATTCCCGTTAAAAGCAGGCAAATGATTTGTGTATCCTTTCTAGCTAACTTTTGGTAAATTTATTGATAAATGTTTCACGTGATGAACAGATTAGTACCCTTGATTCGTAATGGATATGGGTTGTAAATGTTTACTCTGTCTGGAAATACGGGACATATGTTTCAATCAAAGGACGTGTACCTAATTTTGTGTACCACTCAACCATATGTTATGTACCTGTCTAAGGGCACACTCGTAGTATTCTAGTAACTGGAGGGCCGAACGAGAGCTTCGAGTTGATGCTTCAGAGGGGGGAGGTACCTGCAAAAGGCACTCCGACGCTCAAGTCAGGACAAGCATAATTCTCGAGAGTAATAAATGAACCGTGACATACCTCGTTTCGTGTGACTTATTTATACTACCTTGTTGAGAATTCCGTTGAAACACTTTTGTTAATATTTGTAAATTTGTTTGATTCTATCAACGGTCTCAAACACGGCAAGTATACCGGCCGTTCAAGTAGTAAAAATATCGTATCCACAGGGATTAGAAGGTAATATAAGCATTTATTGACTATTCGTGACTAAAGAATAATTCCAATTTCATAGTTTGTGCAGTGAATGCAAAGTTGTGACTATTGGAATGAAAGCTGTAAATAAATATTGTTTTGTGAGTGGAAAAGGTAAGGAATGGTATTGTGGTATTGTGAGGTTGTGGGGGTCAGATTTCACCAAACGTAACACTAATGTATCCTTAATCTCTTGTTGAATTTATTGCTTAGTCAACCCATAAGTTTACTCAAACCTAATCCCTTAGAGCAAGAGCCTAGATGTGGATATTGAATATCAATCCCTTGAGTACCCAATATCTACATCCGCATTACGGGCTAGGGTTTAAGACTACTAATGGGCTAAGCTCCATTCCTAGATACATTTCCCACTAGGCATTTGTTTCAGAGCTAGTTTCAAGGGTTATTTTCCAATACCCAATGGAACCTATATCATGCAATGAGATTAAATCCAAAGCAAGCATTAAGAATAGAAACAAACACAACAACGAATAAAACAACATGTATATATATCATTAAACCCGTAAAGATTACAATAGAGTACGTTGGTTACATCTAACCCCACAAAATGGGTGAAACCACTCAACAAAGAGGGCAAATACAAAATAGAGATGGAAGAGGAAGTGAAGAACCGAAGGAAAGATCCGCACACGGACGATCCCAAGCCCTGGGAATCCCTTCCGCAGCTCCTGGAGGCGCCCAATGTGTGAATGGGGGTTTCTCCCCCGAAAATGGCTTCAAATACGAGCTTGGGGAGTCAGATTAGGGTTTCGCGCCCGGCGCATAAGTCTTCGCGCCCGGCGCGGGGCCTTCCAGATACTCTCTGCCTTAGGACAAGCCCGGCGCAATTCACATTACGCCCGGCGCAATGGCTCCCAGAGGTGAGATACTCTGTTTTGCTCGCCTGGCGCGGATCACCTTGCGCCCGGCGCAGAACCTCTTCTCTGCTCCTTAGCTTCTTAGATTTCCAATCCTAAGAGTCTTCAACTTTCCACTCTTCCTCAATACCTGCACAAAAAATGAGGTGGATTAAGGTATTGTTAGATGAATTTGGGTTAGTTATATCTGCACACAAAATGAACCAAAAAGAGAACAATTATATTGCAATGGTTCAAAGGATGAGTGGAATTTGTTCAATAAGTCTCATCCAAAAAGAGGTAAAATTGAGACTTAACAACTCCCCCAAACTTAGAACCTTGCTTGTCCTCAAGCAAAAGGTAATTAATCTAGCAGATAACAAGCAATGTAAGTGAGTCAATTTCTACATCCTAGTTTACTTGTATCTTTTTTTCGCAAGCATGAACCTCAGATGAATTTCCAATCACAATTATTGCAATAAAACATGACAAGGTGCAAACAAAGGTTTCAAAAGAGATCAAAGAGCTGAGAAGAGTAATGACTATCTGTGTATGCATCCTCACTAGGAAAATGTTTCTCTCTATGCACACTAGTGTATCAGGGTGAGTGTTTCTCTCTAGTCTACTACTCACGCCACATAATTCAACTTTGCTCTTCGTTTCCAAATGAAACCAGTGGTAAAACAAATGCAGACACTTATCACAAGGTCTTTATTAGGGCAATCTGGGTCAAGCAGGGTCAAGCGGTAGCAGTTTTATGGTTTTTCAAGGATTGAAGGTGCTATAGCTTAAGAGAGCAAATAAGATTTTTCAATGATGTCCCTCTCCATACCCCATTACAACAATTAAGCACATGCCCCTAACCGGATCCAAGCCATTAGCCTTATTGTTTTTGTTTTGCTTTTTGTTTTTTTTGTTTTTTTGTTTTTTTGTTTTTTTTTTTTTTTTGTTTTTTGTTTTTTTTTTGTTTTTTTGTAATGGCTGACCACATACTTTCTTCTTCCCAAATTTCCTCATTCTTCAACTCTCCCAAACTTATTTGATGTCATCATTTTGCTCTCTTAACCAAGGCAAAGGTTATGGTTAATTTTCTATGGTTTGGGACAAGTGGAAGGTGTGGTGTTTAGGCTTAGGAAGGTATGGGTCAAGTGGAAAGTGGATATGGCTTTTTGGCTTAGATGATTAACAAAATATGGAAATGTAAATGCCTTGATCATATAAGTGCACAACATAAGCAAACCACCAGGGAAACTCAAGCAAAGTCTATCATGCAACCTAAGTGTAGTTCACTCATAGGTATTTAGGCTCACACCTCACCTGGCTATGCATGCACAACTATCAAACTCAGCTCAGTTCTATGATCAACATTGAAACCCGTAAGCAACTAGTTATGAACTAAAGATCTAATGTGACTTGAAAATGTCTAAGGTACACACACCATAAACATCAAGCAAACTATAATCCAGAATCGACCACAAGCAAAACAAGTATCAACAAGATTAAAAACCATGCTAAGGCAGACTATTCACAAAAAGAACCAACAGAGTAATCATCAAAAAGACTATATATAAAAACAGTTAAATACTGAAAATAAAAGACAGAAAAGTAAATTGCAATAACAAAGGTAAACTAAGGTGAGCTCCATCTGCTTCCATCTATGGGGTCTGGTCATCATCATCTTTAGGGGCTGCTCCACCATCAACGGCTCCGTCTGCATCAGCAGCTCCACTCCCCCAAACTTAGGAGCCTGGTCCCCAGGCCAACCAGTATATGCCTGAAAGTCCTAGAAACCAAGAGTGGTCGCGGAGTATAAGCATGAAAAAGAATGGTGAGCACAAAAATGTATACATAGTGATGACCAAGCGACTATAACACAATGGAGAATATCCTTAGACCAAAATTAAGCACAAAATGCATGTACATAGAAATGGACTAAGACAATGCAACACAAACAGAATACAAAGAAACATGAATGAAAAATAGTTAAATACAAGGTATCAGGAATGCTTTTGCGCCGGGCGCAAAACAGATGCGCCGGGCTTCATATCAGTAAAACTCAACGAGGTCCAAAATCTGATATCGCGCCGGGCATGCATTAAACGCGCCCGGCGTGGTGGTTTCAGAGACCAAAAATTGAGTACTAGGCCGGGCGCAAAAGAGTCACGCCCGGCGCGTAGTCACTTTAAAAGGTCAATTTGCCCAGGTTTTAAATTAGGATCAGGCCTTATTTCCACCTAGACACAGAATTGCCTCATTCCTCACATTCCAAACAAAATGTACCCTATATTTACCCATTCAAACATGATTCTAACAACTAACACATAACACAAACAACATATACCACAAAACATATAACACAAAACACAACACAAAACAATCATGCATAACAAACATTAACACTAAAATCTACAACAGAATGAAAGGACAAACACATAAACAAAGTCAGATCTCTGGGTTGCCTCCCAGGAAGCGCTTGTTTACTGTCCCGAGCCTGACGGTGACCAACTTGAAGTGCTCTGATTCTCCTTCTCCTCTTGTTGCTCTTGTTCCTTTTTGCCCTGTGTGCAATCTCATGATTGCTCAACAATGACTCAGAAGGATTGGTGAATCCAATTTGAGCAGTACCTTGCATACAAGAGAAAGCTGAAGACTAGAGTACACAGGTTAGCTCCAACAATTCATTGCTAACAAAGAATAACAAAAACAGTAAAGGATTAAATCACAAATAGCTATAAATACTAAATTGCCATTCTAACCCCCGGCAACGGCGCCAAAAACTTGTTGAGAATTCCGTTGAAACACTTTTGTTAATATTTGTAAATTTGTTTGATTCTATCAACGGTCTCAAACACGGCAAGTATACCGGCCGTTCAAGTAGTAAAAATATCGTATCCACAGGGATTAGAAGGTAATATAAGCATTTATTGACTATTCGTGACTAAAGAATAATTCCAATTTCATAGTTTGTGCAGTGAATGCAAAGTTGTGACTATTGGAATGAAAGCTGTAAATAAATATTGTTTTGTGAGTGGAAAAGGTAAGGAATGGTATTGTGGTATTGTGAGGTTGTGGGGGTCAGATTTCACCAAACGTAACACTAATGTATCCTTAATCTCTTGTTGAATTTATTGCTTAGTCAACCCATAAGTTTACTCAAACCTAATCCCTTAGAGCAAGAGCCTAGATGTGGATATTGAATATCAATCCCTTGAGTACCCAATATCTACATCCGCATTACGGGCTAGGGTTTAAGACTACTAATGGGCTAAGCTCCATTCCTAGATACATTTCCCACTAGGCATTTGTTTCAGAGCTAGTTTCAAGGGTTATTTTCCAATACCCAATGGAACCTATATCATGCAATGAGATTAAATCCAAAGCAAGCATTAAGAATAGAAACAAACACAACAACGAATAAAACAACATGTATATATATCATTAAACCCGTAAAGATTACAATAGAGTACGTTGGTTACATCTAACCCCACAAAATGGGTGAAACCACTCAACAAAGAGGGCAAATACAAAATAGAGATGGAAGAGGAAGTGAAGAACCGAAGGAAAGATCCGCACACGTACGATCCCAAGCCCTGGGAATCCCTTCCGCAGCTCCTGGAGGCGCCCAATGTGTGAATGGGGGTTTCTCCCCCGAAAATGGCTTCAAATACGAGCTTGGGGAGTCAGATTAGGGTTTCGCGCCCGGCGCATAAGTCTTCGCGCCCGGCGCGGGGCCTTCCAGATACTCTCTGCCTTAGGACAAGCCCGGCGCAATTCACATTACGCCCGGCGCAATGGCTCCCAGAGGTGAGATACTCTGTTTTGCTCGCCTGGCGCGGATCACCTTGCGCCCGGCGCAGAACCTCTTCTCTGCTCCTTAGCTTCTTAGATTTCCAATCCTAAGAGTCTTCAACTTTCCACTCTTCCTCAATACCTGCACAAAAAATGAGGTGGATTAAGGTATTGTTAGATGAATTTGGGTTAGTTATATCTGCACACAAAATGAACCAAAAAGAGAACAATTATATTGCAATGGTTCAAAGGATGAGTGGAATTTGTTCAATAAGTCTCATCCAAAAAGAGGTAAAATTGAGACTTAACAACTACCTGTCATGGGCCTGAGCGGGGTGGGTCTTCCCTGACATTTACCAAATTAGGTAATACGATGTTAATCAGCTAGTTACGCCTTAATTGCGTATTGTCTTTCGTTAACCATGATTATCATCCTAACTATTCTCTATTGGTCCTTGGCCGAGCCGACAGGGCACGGCCGAGACAACCTCTTTGGTCGAGCCGATAGGGAACGGCCGAGACAACCTCTGGCCAAGCTGACAGGGCACGACTGAGACAACCTACCGAGACAACCTCTCTGGTCAAACTGATAGGAAGAGGGTTGAATTCTCCATGGTTCTCGGCCCCTTACCGAGCCGAAGTAGTGTCCAAACTACATCAATATCTGATAGGACATGACGTGTCGTCCACGTGGCCTTAATCGCGTGCTTCCCCTTGTTAATCATGATCATCGTCCTAACTACTGTCTGGCTCTGTCGGCCTTAGCCGAGCCGATAGGAAAAGGTCGGGACAACCTCTTCGTTCTCGGCCTTTGGCCGAGCCGATAGAAAAAGGGTTGGGTTGTCCCTAGTTTTCAGCCCTCTACCGAGCCGAGGTCGTGCCGAGAATTGTGTCGAAGTCCGATAGGACATCACATGTCGATCCTCGTGGCCAATAGGACCCTTCCGGTACATGTTACATGTTCGTTCTTTCCTCAACTCAACCATGCACAAAATGCTATCGGTGTTCTTCATTTTGTACTATGACACTGAGTAACATGTCGTGCAATGTTGCTATAGATAATGAAGTTATTCTTCAACTCTTTTTCACTATATTATGACTTAGCTTCTTATAAGGATGGAACCCAAGTTCATGGCGACCAGTGTCAGATCTAAAAACTTTAGATAGTGGAGACAATATTTATTTATATATTTGTAATATTAAAAATTTTACATATAATTTTTAAAAATATAAATATATCATAATTATTTTTTACAAGCTCTTATATCTACGATTACAATTAAATATGAAAATAAGTTAGATCAAATTATATTATATTATAATTTAGTAGGTTTGAACCTAATTTTTTTAAAAATTATTATCCTATGTATGACTTATTTATCTATCATAGACATTTTTTAAATATTTGGTTAGGAATACAATTCGAAAGACCTATTTTATAATAATTTAACACTAATAAAAACATAAAAATAAATATGTCAAATTTTATAAAAAAAATCAAGTTTATTTTATTTATGATATAAACATGTTTTTAATGTCTAATATAAACTTTTAGATGATAATTTATTTTAAAATATATTTTATGATAATTTATTTTAAAATATATTTTATGTTAAAACTTTTTTAGATGAATTCTCCATGGTTCTCGGCCCCTTACCGAGCCGAAGTAGTGTCCAAACTACGTCAATATCTGATAGAACATGATGTGTCGGTCCACGTGGCCTTAATCGCGTGCTTCCCCTTGTTAATCATGATCATCGTCCTAACTACTGTCTGGCTCTGTCAGCCTTAGCCGAGCCGATAGGAAAAGGTCGGGACAACCTCTTCGTTCTCGGCCTTTGGCCGAGCCGATAGAAAAAGGGTTGGGTTGTCCCTAGTTTTCAGCCCTCTACCGAGCTGTGGTCGTGCCGAGAATTGTGTCGAAGTCCGATAGGACATCACATGTCGGTCCTCGTGGCCGATAGGACCCTTCCGGTACACAAGCCCCCAAGCCTTGAGGAGCGAAGCGACGTAGAGGGTAATACTTGTCTGGGAGGTACACTCGTAATCTTCTCGTAATCTGAAGGCCGAATAGGTTTAGGCTAACGAGGATGCCAAACAAGTTTAGGCTACCGAAGGTGCCGAACAGGTTCAGGTTGTCGAGGGTGCCGAAACGGGTTCAGGCTGTCGAAGGTGCCGAATAGGTTTGAGCTGCCGAGGGTGCCAAAACGCTGTCGAAGGTGCCGAACAGGTTTAGGTTGCCGAGGCTGCCGAACGGGTTTAGGCTACCAAAGGTGCCGAACGGGTTCAGGCTGTCGAGGGTGCCGAACGGGTTCAGGCTGCCGAAGGTGTCGAAGGGGTTCAGGCTACCGAGGGTGCTGAATAGGTTGAGGCTGCCGAGGGTGCCGAACGGGTTCAGGCTACCGAAGGTGCCGAACAGGTTCAGGCTGCCGAAGGAGTCTTTCAATGGTAACCGAACGGCGAACTGAGTGACGACTCAGTAGGGAAACCTTTTCAAGAAATCTAAAGGTACATCCTTGGCCGAGTGACGACTCGGGAGGGAAACCTTTTCAGGAAAATCGAAGGTACATCCTTGGCCGAGTGACGACTCGGGAGGGAAACCTTTTCAAGAAATCCAAAGGTACATCCTTGGCCGAGTGACGACTCGGGACGGAAACCTTAATAAGAAAAATCGAAGGTACATCCTTGGCCGAGTGACAACTCGGGAGGGAAACCTTTTCAAGAAATCCAAAGGTACATCCTTGGCCGAGTGACGACTCGGGAGAGAAACATTTTCAAGAAATCCAAAGGTACATCCTTGGTCGAGTGACGACTCGGGTGGGAAACCTTTTCAGGAAAATCGAAGGTACATCCTTGGCCGAGTGACGACTCAAGAGGGAAACCTTCAAGAAATCCAAAGGTACATCCTTGGCCGAGTGACGACTCGGGAGGAAAACCTTTTCAAGAAATCCAAAGGTACATCCTTAGCCGAGTGACGACTCGAGAGGGAAACCTTTTTAGGAAAACTGAAGGTACATCCTTGGCCGAGTGACGACTCGGGAGGGAAACCTTTTCAAGAAATCCAAAGGTACATCCTTGGCCAAGTGACGACTCGGGAGGGAAACCTTAATAAGAAAAATTGAAGGTACGTCCTTGGCCGAGTGACGACTCGGGAGGGAAGCCTTCTGAGTTAATATTCGAGCAAATAGTAAAGAAGAAAGTCCTGAATGAGAGTGAATTGTACTTCATAGATTGGTGTCTCGTTAAAACCTTGTCGGCCAAAATTCCTTTTCACATATTTATAAGGGTAGAAATGACCGATCAAGGAAAAGAGTGCACCTTTGTGTATACATCATTTCAAACATACATCAGCTTCTCTGTCTCTCCCATAATTTCAGCTCGAGCTTGGTTGCGAAAATCAGCTAGCTCTTCCATTTGCATGTACTTGTCGGCTCGTCGTCGTAAGTCGTCCATGTCGGTCGGTGGCTTCTTGCAGATACTGTTGGAAAAAGGTCCCGGCTTCAACGCTGTGGTGAGGTGGTGAAGTGCCACCGCCGGGTTTAGGTCTCGGATTTCCAATGCCGCTTTATTGAATCGGCTCATGAAAGTCCGGAGAGATTCCTTCTTCTCTTGCCGAATGCTCACCAATGCCAGGGAGGTCAATTGATGAGGCCGACTAGTGGCGAATTGAATGGCAAATTGGGAGGCCAACGTGTTGAAAGAGTCAATCGAGTTGGTCGGGAGTCGAGTGAACCATCTTAATGCTCGGCCCTTTAGCGATGTTGGAAAGATTCGGCACAGGGCAACGTCATCGGTAATGCTGAGGGTAACTTGGGTCAAAAAGACGTCGACATGATCGTCTGGATCGGTCATCCCATCATACTTGTCTAACGGTAGGGACTTCCAATGATCAAGAAGTGAAGATTGCATGATGTTTGGGGTGAAGGGGTGTCGGTGTGCTCTGGCCGGCACGGTGTGCATGGGTCGGCCAGGTGCCTGAGCAGTCGAGGCATGGTTTCCCAGGGCGGCAGTAGAAGTACGAGGGATGGAGGTATGATGTCCGAGTGAGTGGAATGACCCCTGAGTGTGGGTCGGCTCGGAGGGTTTCCACGTGGGATCTTGATTTTGGTGTTTCAGGGCGGCGTTCTCTTCCCTCAAGGCGGCCATTTCGCGAGTGTCCTTCTCTCGTTGTTGCTTCATGGCGGCCATTTCCTCCTTCATCTGTCGTACCACCTCGGCCATGTTTGTCTCGTCAACTGTCTCGGCATTGTCTGCCTCGGATCGGTGTTCGTCTTCGGATCGTTGGTCTTCGGTGTTGGTCTTCCTTGTCTTTGCCATAATGCTCTCACTCAGTTGGTCTTCTTAAGTCTCTCGGCTCAGCCCCACGGTGGGCGCCAAAATGTACCTGTCTAAGGGCACACTCGTAGTCCTCTAGTAACTGGAGGGCCGAACGAGAGCTTCGGGTTGATGCTTCAGAAGGGGGAGGTACCTGCAAAAGGCACTCTGACGCTCAAGTCAGGACAAGCATAATTCTCGAGAGTAATAAATGAACCGTGACATACCTCGTTTCGTGTGACTTATTTATACTACCTATCATGGGCCTGAGCGGGGTGGGCCTTCCCTGACATTTACCAAATTAGGTAATACGATGTTAATCGGCTGGTTACGCCTTAATTGCGTGTTGTCTTTCGTTAACCATGATTATCATCCTAACTATTCTCTATTGGTCCTTGGCCGAGCCGACAGGGCACGGCCAAGACAACCTCTTTGGCCGAGCCGATAGGGAACGACCGAGACAACCTCTGGCCGAGCCGACAGGGCACGACCGAGACAACCTACCGAGACAACCTCTATGGTCGAACCGATAGGAAGAGGGTTGAATTCTCCATGGTTCTCGGCCCCTTACCGAGCCGAAGTAGTGTCCAAACTACGTCAATATCTGATAGGACATGACGTGTCGGTCCACGTGGCCTTAATCGCGTGCTTCCCCTTGTTAATCAAGATCATCGTCCTAACTACTGTCTAGCTCTGTCGGCCTTAGCCGAGCCGATAGGAAAAGGTCGGGACAACCTCTTCGTTCTCGGCCTTTGGCCGAGCCGATAGAAAAAGGGTTGGGTTGTCCCTAGTTTTCAGCCCTCTACCGAGCCGAGGTCGTGCCGAGAATTGTGTCAAAGTTCAATAGGACATCACATGTCGATCCTCGTGGCCGATAGGACCCTTCCTGTACATGTTACATGTTCGTTCTTTCCTCAACTCAACCATGCACAAAATGCTATCAGTGTTCTTCATTTTGTACTATGACACTGAGTAACATGTCGTGCAATGTTGCTATAGATAACGAAGTTATTCTTCAACTCTTTTTCACTATATTATGACTTAGCTTCTTATAAGGATGGAACCCAAGTTCATGGCGACCAGTGTCGGATCTAAAAACTTTAGATAGTGGAGACAATATTTATTTATATATTTGTAATATTAAAAATTTTACATATAATTTTTAAAAATATAAATATATCATAATTATTTTTTACAAGCTCTTATATCTACGATTACAATTAAATATGAAAATAAATTAGATCAATTATATTATATTATAATTTAGTAGGTTTGAACCTAATTTTTTTAAAAAAAATTATTATCCTATGTATGACTTATTTATCTATCATAGACATTTTTTAAATATTTGGTTAGGAATACAATTTGAAAGACCTATTTTATAATAATTTAACACTAATAAAAATATAAAAATAAATATGTCAAATTTTATAAAAAAAAATCAAGTTTATTTTATTTATGATATAAACATGTTTTTAATGTCTAATAAAAATATTTAGATGATAATTTATTTTAAAATATATTTTATGTTAAAACTTTTAAATATAACATAAATCTTCCAGTATTTTTAATTTTAATTTTTTTAATTAACATATACAATAAATAGAAAATACAAAAGATAAACATGTATTCTACAAATTTTATTTTATTAAAAAATGATTTTTTTTCAATATATTACATTATATATACGAGCATTGATATATATATATATATATATATATATATATATATATATTTATTTATTTATTTATTTATTTATTTTATTAAAATATATTTTTTATTTTTTAAAATATATTATTTTTTAATAAAAAAAAATATGTATATATCAAATGATAGTGGGGGCAAGTGCCCCCACTATACTATATGTGGATCCGTCAATGATGGCAACATAGTACGACGGGGTATGGATTTCAGATTTCAGTTTATTTGTCTTTGTTTCCATATCTTATATTTATTCTCATCTTTATATTTGTTGGGTATGAGGTTTACATTCTCATTTCCATTTTCATTGGATATCAAATATATTTATATACATCTTATACTCACTCAAAAATTAATTAATTAATTTTTAAAAAAATATTAAAAAAATAAAATTTTCAATATAGAATAGTAATTACAAAATCATATTAATTAAGTTTCCTTTAAAACAAATTTAAATCAGATTAAAAGTTACGTAAATATCAAATATTTTTTTTAAAAAAATAAATTAAACTTCTAAAAAATTAAAATAGATACGATATATATATATATATATATATATATATATATATATATATTCATCCCTATACCCGATTTAGGGTTTATAATTTACCAATATTTATACGCATATTCGGTTCGGAACAAATTTAAACATTATTCATAAGCATAAATTTACTTATTATTCTTAATTCTTATCTATCATCTCGATTCTCTATTTATAAAAACAAAAAACAAAATAGAAAAAAAAAAAGATAAAAACAAAAAGAAAACAAAAACAAAATGTGGTAGCTAAATCACTTTGTTGCACCACGGCAACAAGTTTATTGGACCCTGAAACAAGGTTGGAATTCAGAGCCACAGGAACTATTTTCTTTGACGCTTCAAATTAAAAAACAAAATGATAAATTTATCAAATAAAGATTTCACTTCATATGTTAAAATTTTAACGAATATAATCTAGTTTAGGAAAAATACGGTGAAATAAGTCAAGTATAAAGAAAATATATATAGGCTTTAAAAGATGTTATTTTTTTATTAATTATCAAAAGTTTATATATGGTTAAATTCTTTATTTAATATCTATAGTTGTCTCCACTTTAAATTTTAGTCTTTACACAAGAAAATTATAAGTTGTAATTCTTATACATGTATAAAAGTTAAGTTTTAGTCTTTGTTAAGAACAAAAGAATAAAACATTTTTAATGATATAAAATTGTTACAAAACATTTTGAAGATAATAAATTAGAAGGTCACTGTCAAATACAGTAAAAATACGATTTTGTAAAACTAAAAAACAAATTCACAAATTTGTTTTCTTGGTTTTGAAAATGGATGTAGAAATATTTTAAAATTAAGTTAAAAACTATTAATTTTAAATTTATTCTAGCCACACAAGTTTTATTTAAAAAATTACAATTAAAAATATAAAAAAAAAAAAACTCGCAACCATCTCGAACAAATCCTTTAATTGTTTTGCCTTCTTAATTATAAAAATGAACCCAATATATGTCAATAACTTTGGTAGAGGGAGCTAGATAGCAAGTTTTGAGAATAAATTAATATATTTTTGCAATCAAATTATATACCGTCCTTACTATAAGAATCAAATCATAAGTTCGGTTTGATATTTTTATGATAATCATTATAAATATCTCCCTCACTAATTATTCTTTTACAAAAGTATTTTTAGCTACGAGTTTTTTCTGTGATTAATACATAGTAGATATTAGATAAGATATATTAATGTCTTGAGTTCTTTAGAGTCTAACTATGCATCATATGCAGATAATTTTTGAAAGTCTCATTTTAACCCTTTATACCATATTGCAACAAAAATTTGTATTACTTATAATAAGAATGTATAATTTTGAAGAAGTATAAAATTATTTGTAACTCTTTTTTTATTTTTCAATATTTTTGTATTTAGGTTTGGCACTCTTAGTGCCTCCTTAATACATTTCTTTTAGCTGATAAAAAAAAAAAAAAAACTTTACATTCATAGTCAATATAAAATCAAAACAATAAATATATTAAGCATGAAAGATTACAAAAATTAAAAATATTTAAAAAATAAGTATATTTTATTAATATAATTTTAGATCATATATATATATATATATATATATATATATGTTAAATTAAATAATACAAACTAAATTAACTAATTTCTTTATTCTGATAAAATTATTTATTGGGTTTTATAACAAGACTGGAAATATACTAAAAATAGGAAAATAAAGTTTAGTTATCAGAAATGTCGCAACATCAAGGTTAATAAGGGATTGCAAATATTAGACAGGAAATTGTGGATCATTAGTTCCAAAAATAGGATTTCAAGAAGTTCATACAGATATATGGTCTTATAAAATCGAAGGCAGAGACACCAAAGATTACAATAATGAGAACAAATTCGAATTTTTTTAGGATCTCATCCATATATACTACTTCAATTTCTTATGATTAGGACAATTCCAATAGTTCATTCAAAATGATTTTTAAAAAAATTGAAAAATGGAATTCATAATGTTTTGCTAACATAGAAAAGAAAATTAAAGAGCTTTCTTTAATTACTAAAAGGTTGATGATAGATGGTAGAGCTGACAAAAATGGGCTACTAGTGGGCTATTATGATAGGGGTCATGATTTATAATATTATGGATTGGGTTAAAAAGACACATGTTTAATTCTGTCTTTTAAATCGAGATTTTTGTTAAATATATTCTCATTAATTAATAATATATTTCTCATATTTTTTTCTTTTATTTATTTCATAAATACTCTTTTTTAGAAAATATTTTCTTGAAAGAATAAAATATACTTTCAAAAAAAATATTTTTTGAAAGATAAAAATACACTTCTAGAAAACATTTTATGAAAGATAAATAAATTTATTCTTTCGAAAAGTATTTTTCGAAAATAAAAAATAAACTTATAAAAAGTATTTTATGAAAATAAATAAAGTTGCTCTTCTAGAAAGTATTTTAAAGTGCATTCTAGAAGAGAAAAATATGTTTCCAAAAAAGTAATTTTTTTGACTTTTAGAAAGTATGAGAGGGTGTTTTAGCACCCCAAACTCCAAAAGTAAATTATATTTTCAAAATACTTTTTGGACTAGAAAAAAAAATACTTTTAAAAAGTACTTCTAAAAGATACAAATATGTTTCAAGAAAGAAGATTTTGGGAGAGAAATATTTTTATTATTTTAAAAAGTACCTTTTAAAAATATATTTTAAGTACCAAAAAACATAATTTTAGAATAATAATAATAATAATAATAATAAATATATTATTTTTAATCAATAATTCATCATAAAAGTAACAGGTCATGCATTTGAAAATGATGTTTTTGTAAAATTCACAATCTTGTATTCAATGTATCCAATATTAAAAATAGAATGAAAAATTAGGTGTAAAAAATATTGAAATTAAGAGTGCAACATTATTGGGTTTAAAGAATAATAAAGGCAAATCATGTGGGTTTATTGATTGTTAGAGAAAAAAATCAAGAAACTAAAAGGTATATCAAGAGTGATTAAAGAGAAATAAATTCTCTTAAAAAAAAGAGAGAAATAAATTAATGGAAGAAGAAGGATTGGAGGAAGAGGAGGTGTGTGAAGAATATAATTTTTAAAAATAAAATTTATTGAAAATGAAATAAATTAAAAGGTTATTTTAGAAATTTTTTGAAAAAAATTGAAAAAGGAGGTATAACATTTGCTTTAAATTGATGTTAAAGTTCAACCTTATGTAGGTTACAAACTTTTTCGACTCGCTCAACATTTTTTATTTTTTTTTCCCAGAATTCAAGTTATATAATTCTTGTCATAATTATTTTTGTTTAATATAATTTTTTCAATGTAATAAATAAATATAAATAATTATAGTATATCATTAAATATATGATTAAAAATTGATAATGTGAAAATATTGCAATTATTTTTAAGATGAAAAATTCTTATATACACAATAAATTTAAATATGTTTTTAATCTCTACAAAATTAGTAAATTTTTATTTTAGTCTCTTTGAAAAGTTTTCTTTGTTTTTCATCATTTTACAATTGAAATTATTGTTTTTAATCCATATTTTTTATGCGACCATTTTTAATAAATAAAAAGATTAAGTGATATTCTCATATGTTACCTATAATTGTAATCCTATAAGTGGATATTATATTGGTGTTTGACATTTCTAAATTTTTTTATAGATCTTTAAAATAAATAATATTTATCTATCTTAAAATGATTATTAGAAATTAAAAATAATGACTTTAAATAAAAAAATTATTTTACAGGAATAAAAAATAATGTTTCATTTATAAATTTTAGAAAATTGAGAAACAATAATTTTTTTTTACAAAATCTAAAATTAAAATTTACTTATATTATAAGGACTAAAAATATATTTAAATTTATAATCTATTAATCTAATTTATCATTCTATAAAAGTTGTACTAAAAAAATACTAATAATAAATATATATTATTTAATTATTTAGCAAAAGTTTATAAAAGTTATAAATTTATTTAATTTTTATCTTTTAATTATTAAAATTTTCTCGATCAGTTAGTAAAATTAAATAAGGATATGGTAGGTAGACTAACAGTTTTGATTTAATAAAGGCTTGCCCAAACTACTTGTTACCCATTGGGCTGCAGAGATGGACATAAATACGGCTGATATATTTATACATATGACTGGCCCATTTCCAAACAAAATCCATATAGGTGAGCCTCTACATGATAATGGTTAGGTAAAAATATATTTTTCGTCCCTTATATTATTTATTAGTATCAATTTAATTTTACTTTAATTAATTAAATTAATTTAGTCCTACATTTTTAAAATATATTTCAATGTTTGACTTTCCGTTTCCTCTGTTTAAATATTTAACGAATATAACACGTGTCATGTCATGTATCATGCTATCATGACACGTGGCATGACATCATGACACGTGGCATGACACATGGCATGATGACATGACACGTGGTATGATGGCATTACACGTGGCATGATGTGTCATGTCACGTGTCAGATCTATTAAGTATTTAAACGGAAGAAACGCAAGGTCAAATATTGAGATACATTTTAAAGATATGAGACTAAATTGATTTAATTAATTAAAGTGAGACTAAATTGACACTAATAAATAATAGAAGGGACAAAAAATGTATTTTTTCCTAATAGTTATTATGAAATAAGGATGTACGTCGGTATAAGTGATAGTAACTTGTGTCTCTTAATTAAGATATTCAAAATTTGAATTATGATATTAGATATGGAATAAGTTATGCAAAAAGGGAAATATTTACCTAAGGAAAATATTTACCTTAAATGTGTTCATAATTCCTAATAAAGATTAATCACTACTTCTAATAATAAAAATTTTGTATCAATAATATAATTAAAAAGAAAAAAATTTGATAAAAATTTCATATTATTTACTTATTTAATTA
Source organism: Cajanus cajan (assembly GCF_000230855.2). Lineage (NCBI taxonomy): Eukaryota > Viridiplantae > Streptophyta > Magnoliopsida > Fabales > Fabaceae > Cajanus > Cajanus cajan. The sequence continues at coordinate 22,047,026 of NC_138527.1, read as the reverse complement.
AATAAAGATAAAATAAAATAATTTAAAAGATATGATTGATTATCAATTTTATACTGATAATAAATAATTAACTCATATTATAAATTCTCGGTCTCTCGTTTCCAATATTTTCACGTTGGAAAAATTAAAACAATAAATGTTGGCAACCGAGTGAGCTGGTAACATGGGGAAAGTGGATCAATCAATGTCATCAAAATTATTATTGAACCTATCAAAATATTGAATTAGTATTTAGTAGAATGCTAAATTGCTAATTAAACTGTGTCACTCTAAAAATGTGTAGATAAGTTTGTACTTGATAGCAACAACTTAATAAACTTATTTTGTTGTGGAGATCTCCTAATTCTCTTATGCATGACAATCTACAAATGTTATTAAACTCTATATTGGCACCAAATTCTATTTTAATATACTAATCTTAAAGCTCTTAACTTTATATTATCGTTATTATAATTTTTATGGATAAAAGAATTATGATAAAAAATATACATTTAGTTTGTGTAACTTAATTAAATGCTAGCTCATTTAATAAATAATATCACATAGGAACTTATGTCATTAATATGATTATAAAACTTATTCGAATAAGTTAAATAAGTATTTTGATAAATTTTATGAAAAAATCACTTAAAAAAATTATCAAAGTCATAAACTATCAGATAAGTTCAAATATCAGCCCACAGGGAGAGAAAAGTGTGTGCAAATTGAGTTTAGAAATGTATTTGATGAAGGAGAAGTGTGTGAATTATTTTGTGGGACTATGTCAAAAACTTGCCCTAAAAAATGAGGAGGGAGAGAGACTGAGGAAGTCACTAAAGCAGTGTTTAAAAACCTGGATTGGACCGGCCGGTCGGACCGGTTGAACTGGGAATTGGTGATCTAGCCGGTCTAAATTTTAAGTTGGATCGATTATGCATTCGACTCGTTTCAAACCGAATTAAACCGGTCAATTTTTTTGTTCGAGTGGGTCAAACCGGTACAACCATAAATCTTTTTTAAATTTTTTTTTAAATGACCACAAACCACAAAAATAACAATGAGAATTGAATTTGTTAATGGAAGAGCAAAGAGTCTTATTAAGCATAAGAATAACTACTTATTCTAATATATTTGTCTATAATATATATAACTTAAATAACTTTTATAATATATTATTCATTCTAAATTATATATTTAATAATATAATATCTATGTAGATGTTACATATATTATTTTGTAATATCAATTATAAGCATATTATATATATACATATTATTTATATTTTTAATTTGTATTAATATACAGTTTAACATGTAATTTTTTTATGTATTTCTTTATACAAAATAAAAATAAAGATAATTTTAAATAAGATGAAAACTGAAATTTAAAATAGGATATGAATTTATTAAAATTTATAAGTATAAAATATATTTAACATGAATATTTTTTTAAAAAAATTAATAAAAACCGAGTCATATGGTTCAATTAGTGACCTACCGGTTCAACCTTTGACTCACTAACCCAGTACCCTAACCAGTTTGATGACCGATCCGATTTTTAAAACTATGCACTAAAGTGTGTTGTTTCCGTTTGCCATTTACTTGTGTTTGCAAAGATAATCGATTATGATTATATATACATAATTGATTGTGTATATGACAATAATCGGTTATAAACGTAATTTTTTATTTTAAATATTAAAATAAAAATATATTTTAATATAAAAATATTTTACATTTTAAATAATTTAAAATATAAAAATATAAATAATAAATATAATTATTATAATGTAAAATTAACACATCAATAATATAACTAGAACGGACCGCTCTGGTTTCAGGATGGGCCGTTCTGGTTCCAGAGGCTTTAAAGAAATTTGGCATTCACCTATGCATCTACGTGACATCCACGTGGCCAACAGTTAACTCCATTTTAAATAATTTGGACAAAAGTCTGACATTGCAACAATTTAATTTATTAGGGACCAAATTGAGACTAAAAATTAAAATGGGACTAAATTGAAACAAACAATTATAATAAGGGACTAAATTAGGTTTTTAGCCTAAATTAAAAGTCCTTAATGTGTATATCAAGTCTAAATTTTTTTAAAAAAATTGAAAATCATTTGATACTTTGTTATATAGATTCAAATCAATGTATAAAATATTTTTATAATTATCCATTGATTTGAATCAACAAAATAAAGTATCAAATAGTTTTCAAAAATTTTTAAAATTTGTAAATTTGATCTATGAATTAAGAAATTTTAATTTAATGATTGAATTATTGAAATTAAATATACATAATGAGTTATTAAGTGAAGAACTTAAGTAAGAATCACTCTTGGAGTAAATAGACTTACTCTACTTAATATATATATATATATATATATATATATATATATATATATATATATATATTATAAAGAGAGAGCGAGAGAAAGAGAAAGAGAGAGATGAGGATCTATTTATTCCAAGAGTAAGTAGACTTACTCTACTTAATAACTCATTTTACATCAAATTTTAATAATTTTTTATTAAATTAAAAGTTTTAAATGCATAGATCAAGTAGCAAATTTTTAAGAACTTTGAAAAACATATAATACTTCAATATACATATTCAAATCAATGTATAAAATATTTTCATGTCAATTTGAATTAATAAAATGAAGTGTCAAATAGTTTTAAAATTTCTTAAAAATTTTAGATAATTTATGCATCGAGAATTATTAATTTAGTGATTGGATTATTGAAATTTGATCGAACATGAGTTATTGAGTGAAGTAAATCTACCAAGACATACTCTTATAATAAATGAATTCCTCACATATATAATATTGCGTTTCATACCATAAAAATATTATATAAAAAAATTATAATCAATATAATACTATTAGAACAATTAAACTATAAACTAATTGAACTACATAAATTAATAAACATTTTTTAATTAAAAATATACTATATAAATTATTTAAATTAATTATATAAACTAAGAAGTTAAATAATCACATTTATTTACTCTCATTTAAAATTATCTTAATTTGTATGACATTTGAAGCTTCTTCATTGTAATTTTTCTAACACTTTTACCATACTTAACAATAGGGGTGTAAGCGGGTTGGGTTGAATTGAGTTTAGATAAATCTGTTATCCAACCCAATCAAATTTTAATAAGTTGAGTTGGATCATATTTGTGTAATTTTTTAAAAAAGTTTAATCTAACCTAATCCAATCACGAACGGATTGCGTTGGGTTAGATTAATCAGGTTAATAATTATATTTATTTATTTTTGTAAAAATTTAAATATTTCAAAATAGATGTAAATAATTTGGTACATTGTTGCAAATTCAATGTTATCAACCTATAAATCAAACAATGATACAAATTAGATTCTAAAATAAATTTATTAATTTGTTACATTATTATCAACTCAAAAAATCAACATTAATTAATACAAAATAAAATATAAAATGAATATATTATATTGTTACAATGCTATCAACCTAAAACACAAACTTTTTACTAAATAAGAATGATAATGAGTATTGTCTTAAGCAAATGATTATTTAAATATTATTATTATTATTATGGATCAGATTTTTAACCCGTTACCCAGCTCCTATAATACCAGATTTTGATTGGATTGGATTGAGTCTGATCCAATCGAAATATTAAAAAAATCTAATTCAAACTCATTAGATTAGTTTGAGTTAATTTGAGTTCACGGGTTATCCATACCCACTTATACCTCCGGTTAACAAAGCATTTTAAAAACTAAAATGCTTGATTTCCGACGTAGCAAAGCAAAGCAAGGCGGAGAAAAATAAAGCCTGAGCGAACCATTAATACCGGTTTAATGACATTAGTAACGGGTCACTTGCATATCATATCGAACCGGTTACATGAGTGGTTCTCGACCGATCTAAACCTTGTTTTGAAACACTGCTTTGAAGTTTTCTGGTATATATATTTAAGTTTGTGGTTTGCAGCTGTATACTAGAACAAGAAAGATGAACTCACTCAATTAATTGCAAGATCTTGGATATTCCTTTCTTCTATTAAATTCTAGTTAAGCATTCCATTCATACGTGGAAGCACCCTTATCAAAATTCAGTAGTGGGGTAATTTAATTGTGCTGGCTCCCAAATGATTTGTTGATACTACCATATTATATATTCATTTTCTTAAACTAATATTTCTTAAGATCTATTTAGAAAGGTTGAGTTTTGGTTGAACCTATTTGGAAGAGCACAAAGTGAAAACGACTTCCGGGACATTATTTTTATTCCTTATCAAATTGGTTAGGAATTAAAAGGAAATATAAATACTATTAGAAAAATTAAGTTTTACTTATCCTAAATCATTTAAAAATAATTATTTACTATTTATTCACGTATTAATCTCAATAACATTAATTGTGAGAGAATATATTTATAAAAAAAATCAAGTATCAAATTAACTAGAGATAAAACAAAATAAAGTATATAAGTAAACTGATTCACAAGACTGAATTAAATTAGACATAAACCCACTTTCTTAAATAAGAAAATCACCATCCACAAATTAACTAATTTTGTAAGACTAGATTATGTTAGACATAAATTCTCTTATATTGTATCAAGGCTTTTGTGAGAAAGGAAAGTTTAATGTAAAGAAGTTTATTCTTATAAATATTGGTTAAAGACTTACCTAAACCTTATAAAATCAGGTTGTGAGATGATAATTACTTTCTATTTATAAACTATTTGATGGGAACAAAAAAAATTTCTTTTCTTTTATGCACAATAATGATGATGAGAAACATATTAAAACAACACCATAAAAAAATAAGAAAAGATCACACAAATTTATTTAACGTGGTTCAACCCCTCATGCCTACGTCTACAAGGATGTTCATTATTTATTTCAAAATTTGTTACATATATCTTGAAAATCTTCCCTTCAAGTTTTGTGGATTAAACTTGAAAACCCCTTCCTCACAAATTTTATGGGTGAAACTTGGAAACCCTTTCCTCACAAGTTTTCTAGCAAAACTTGAAAACCATCATTTACAAGTTTTTTGGCGAAACTTAAAAACCCTCTTTCATATGACCTCCTCTCTCATTTAAGGTGGTGACCCCCCTCTACAGGTCAGGTGATTCTTTTCATCTCAAGAGTTTTTATTTATTGACCTTACATCACTATTTAAATAAAAAAAAAGAAACACATTTCTAAAATAAATACAATATATTCAATTCTAAACAATATCTTAAAAGAATCAATTCTTCTCATCTCAAGAGTTTTTATTTATTGACCTTACATCACTATTTAAAAAAAAAAAAAAGAAACACATTTCTAAAATAAATACAATATATTCAATTCTAAACAATATCTTAAAAGAATCAATATCTTTTAAAATCTAAATAATATCTTAGAGATTTGAATTTAAAAATTTGAATTGTTTTCACAACACTATTATGATCATATTATTAGTTGATATGTGATCTTTAATATACTCTCTTACATCAATAATTAGACTCGAGGGAGCATGATATTCATAGGATTGGATATTTGTGAGTGTTTGATAAAGGTTCAATGACAAATGACTTAATAATTTCAATAACAATCAATAGTCACTCAAATTGAGGACTAAAAATCTCAAACGTAAAATTTGTAAGACTAAATATTTTCAAGTGTTTCAATAACAGCTCAACGACGGATGATCTGATAAACCAAAAGTCAATCAATAATAATTAGAATATACATCGATATCATCTTAGAATTGTAAGTTAAACACTTAATTCAATCTTATAAAATCAGTTTATAAGATAAGAATTATTCCCTTACAACTACATCAGTAAGCGATATGAAATATGAAACACAATTAAAATATATACACAAAGTGACGAACTGCGATCTGTATTATGTTCTTTATATACTACATGTGAATATCCATTTCAAGGGACCACGTGCATCTTCAATGGAAGATCCTTGGTAGCTCTATATTGACGAAGACTAAGAATTGGTAATCTTGACATTTTAATTACTTTCTTGTACACGATGAGCAATGTAAATATGTAGATACAAAGAGAGGACCATGAAATGAAAGACCCCAAAATCAAGAAGTGAAATCGCATGCCTATGGTTGCTCGCTTGGTGCATATAGAAGAACTCAGGAATCTTCAAACGGTTAATTACGTTGTTATAATATGTAATTAAGTGATTCATTAATATATATAATGTAAATAAATTCCACGAAATATTTATTTATCGTGAAGAATTTTACGGTTTCGAAGGCTCCAAAGTAACATATAGGTAGCATATAATTTCTGTCTGATTTGAGCGAAAATTTCTAGCACGAAAAATATTTGTAGTTTCTATCTTTTTCTTATTCGTTATAATGGATTTCAACATCAAAGAATTTACAAAATTTATGGCACCTGCTCAACCCAACTAAGCTATACTCTCTTGATATTTGTATTTTTTATTTAACATAAAAAATATGTTGGTAAGAAAATAATAATAATAATAATAATAATAAATAAATAAATAAATAAAATAATAATCTAGAATAGATATAGTAGCTATCATCAATTGATGTCCTATAAGAACGTAGAAATATAATTGAAGGGTTCTAGGGACAAACTGCATTCGGCCTGCTCTAAGGTATGATTATAGAACACATGCGTATCTAGGTAAAACACGCATGTATTAGAAAAACTTTTATTATTATTACTAGCCTAAAATATATTTTGGTATGTTGTTTTTATTTTAAGTTTCATTTAGATCTCTTAAATTTTAAAAAAAAAAAACTTTAATTTTTAAAATATTTATATTAAAACAAATTGATTCTTCTATCAATTTATCTAATCAATTATTAATAATTAAAAAATCCAACAAAACAATGAATTTGACTAACAAAAATATTTTGAGGGACCAAAATGAAATTTATTAAATTTTAAGTATCTAAATTGAAATATAAAATGAAAATAAAGGACTAAAATTTCATTTTTGCTTTATTATTATTGTGGGTGTGAAATATTTACTGGTTTTTTAAAAATGAATTTCTGCTAAATTATCTTTAATTGAGTTCTATTATTTTAATTTCAATCATATTTTTGCAATACTCAAACCGAAACTTAAAACGTAAGAGATAGAGTCTTTTACTTTCATAGAACTACATAATTTTTATATCTATCATTACCATTTTACTTCATTATTTCTTATCCTTGAATGAATTATATATGAGATCATTCCACTATCTCTATCACCTCAAATAATTAAAAACGACTTAGAAACACATCAAATCTTAGGGGAATATTAAACTTATATAAATTAATGCCAAATATGGGACGAACCTATACCATTGGAGGCTTTCTTTCATTCTCTTACTCTTCCTTTCCATCCCATTTTAACATAATAATAAAAAATAAAAAGGTGGTATTTTTGTTTAAGCTTATTATTATGGCCACAAACATATTTTATATATTGTGTCACATTACGGCAAGTATCTAAAGTGGGTACCCTGGATTCCCCTTTCTCTTTCATATGTTTTGTGATAGTGGCAACTGATTTATAAACTAAAAAGATTAGTCCACAAGGCAATATTGGGTTATAGGGCTACATATCTATCCTTGATACTCATGCATCTGTGTCCATAATATAAAATACCAAACAAGACAGAAAATGCGATTTGATATATTCATCCTTTCACACCACCTAATTTCAGATCATTCATCCATGTTGTCGTACGGAGGAGCTAAAGCACTCTCACCAATGAGTAGCCTAGCAGAAAATTTCTGCACTATTCTTACATTATCAATAATTCAAAATAATATAAAAATCTTGTTTTGAGCAAAGGTAGTAATTACACAAGTTGAAAGAATGTTTAAACGTGTTATATATATATATATATATATATATATATATATATATATATATATATATATATCACATTTATTCCGTATAGAAGATAATTATGTTTAAATGAAATATATATAATCTTTATGGAAAAAAAAAACTTTATCTAAGTATTTAACACGGTTGTGTATTTAATTAAGAGACTATTATTAATCTAAAATAATCTCGTATTAATTGTTTCACGTGTCTATGTTCAAAAGTGTCATATTACTAGATGTAATAATTTTTAGCTAATAAATTGAATTATATTTGCATTTTTGAAAAAGTGGAAAAATAATAAATGTAAAGCAAGGTTAGATCAAGATTACTCAATTTGAGCTCATAACAGATATATAATTCATTCAGAATTTAAGAATAAATAAATAAATTATTTATCGAACAAGTGTGAATGCATTCTGGACCTGTTTGTTTATACGGTCCTTTTGGTTATTATTATAAAAAAAAATGTCCTAGTTGCTTTAAGAAATTTAAAATTACAATGGATAAGAGATCATCATGTATTCACATGTGTTACTAATTTTCATGATTTAGCTGAAGCTTATATATATATATATATATATATATATATATACCTTAACGATAATTGCAGGAAAAATAAAGGCAGAAAAAAATATAAAATAAATTGACATATTAAAAAAGCCGAATGCTAAAGTGAATCATTAAAAAAAATGTTACATATATAATGACATACAAAAAGTGTCACTATAAGTATAATATGTGTAAGTATTTATCTATTTGACATATAATTACATAAAGTTTTAGTATTGATTTTGAATAAGATTTAACAAAATATTTTATATGTCATTATAGCTTATATTTACATTTTTTAACAATATATCAACATATATTATATTTATTGTATGGGTAAAAACAGTTTTAGTGATACGTATTGTGTCATTATAGGTTATGTGTCTTTTTCTTTCATTGCAAAATAAAAAAAATGGAAATGAAAGAAAAGTGTGGGGATAAATATAAATGACAAAAAGATATTGGAACATAATTTTGGAATTATATGATAATTTTCTTGTAGTGTATATTTGATTATGTAACATAAAAATGTGTATTTCATTTATAATTTTATAGAATTGATTTTAATTAAAAAAAATTAATATTGAATTTGATTGAAATGTGTGCTTAAATTATTTGATCTGTATATTTATATTAAATCATGTGATAATTTTAAAAAACAATTAATTAAGCATTAGATTTATATTAAAATAACTTTAATTGTTGAAAAGCTTAAGAAACTAGTTGTTAGTTAAGATATAATTAGGGATATTCATGAACGGATTTGGAATAAATTAAAGTTGAACCAATCAATTTTGATTAGTTTGGTATGGATTGAATTTATTAAAAAAAATTACAATATGAACCAAACATAACCGATCAATAATGGATTGATTTGGTTCAAATTAATCAATTTTCTTAAAAATAATGGTTGATGTTTATATTTTTAAAAACATAGAAATACATTATTTTATTCTAAAATTTAAATAAAAACTTATTATTAAAATAATGTAAATAACATTCAGATGTAAATAAAAAATTAATGTATAAATTATGAAATTAAAGTAATCAAACACAGTCTAACATTTAAAATTAAAGTATTCCAACATTTAAAACTAAGGTAATCCCTCAAATATAACTAAATATTCTAAATTATAATCATTATTCAAATAGTCTACATACTTACTAATAAAATTATTATGTATTACTAATGAAATCAATATATTATATAAAATAATATTAAGATAATAATTATAGTAATAAAATAATAATAATAATAATAATAATTTTAATTTTAATTGATTCAATTCTCGAATAATTTGACAATGACAAAGAGTTAGGGATAATAACAAAAGTGTTAGTGATATTGACAATAATGACACTGACAATGGAGATGGTTGTGGAAACGATTGGTGGTTGTGATAATGATGATGAAATAATAATAGTTGTGATAACAATGACAATGGTGATGATAATGTCAATAATTTAAGATGGTGATGATAATGTAAATAACTTTGACAATAATTTGGTGGCAATGGTGAAAATGGTGATTGCAATGATTGTAATGAGAATAGTAACAATAGTAATTATTATAATGATGGTGACAATAAGTTAACCTATAATTATAAAAAAAATTGAAAATGAAAGTTAAATTACGACTTGGAAAACAATTTTTTCATTAATCAAGTATTATTTTTTAACCATTAGAAATATATAGATAAAGAATGACAAATAAATTTGTATCTGTGAGTAATATATAAACTTATCTCGACTTAATTTGATGGAAATATTTGATTTGACTAAGTACGATATAGTATGGATAATACTCAATTTATTAAATTGAGTACAAGGATGGGTATATACATATCCGTCTTGTACTCGTATCTATACTTACTTTAAATTTTTAGAACCTTAATTTTTTTTTTGTAAAATTTACTTAACATTTATGTAATTCTTACTTTAAATTTATGTTACATAAAACTTAATTAATATAATTTTACAATTGTTACTATATGTTAAAATTATTATTTTTTAATATTTACTTTTTAAAAATTTATTAATTAATCTTTGAACAAATATACGACGGGTATGAATATATCTGATAACCGACAATAAAGATGGAGATGGATATACAATTCCATACGAAAATAGAAATAAAATACAAGAACGAGAATAAAAATAAGATAATAAAATTCATACCCACTTTTGTGATCCCAATAATCCCCATGTGATAAACTTTTTTTCCTCTCTAACATTTAATTTGGATTGGACTGGATTAATAAATATAAGAATTAGCGTCTCCAAAATATTAACAATCAATGAATATTAAAAATATCAATGAAATAATATGGCAAGCATCATCACACGTAACGTGCATGTCTCAAATAAATACATATTCACGCTCTTCTATCAGTATAATTTTTTGTACGATATAATCACGTATGTTGGTAGCAAACCTTCCTTAATCATTATTTGGTAGGATAGAGATTTTCACTTTAACAAAAAAATTAATATACAGGCTATCTGTCCAATATTGCGTCTCAGAAAGATAAAGATTCACACCTGTTGAAACACTTAATTATAAATTAGGTGTTATTTTAGTTGGTACATAAAAGCTTTCAAATACACTCAACATATGCAGAATCAGATCCAGTTGCATCATGATAATACAGAACAATAGAATGATTTAAATCTTTTTATATAATAAAAAATCTAATTAACATTTCCTTAGTAAATTAAACACAAGAGACTATCTTTCTAACTATCATGACACAAATATCAAAAATAAAATACTAGTACTTCATAATATCAAAATAAAATACTTCATTCGGTACCTTTTATAAGGATCGACTATACTAGTTCAGTAGAATTAAGAAAATTACTTAATTTATTTCATTAATTTTTTTCTAAAATTACCCTTAATATATATTAATGATATTTTTTTGACAGCAATATTAATGATATTTTTTACTTTATCAATTAAGAGAAATGCATTAGTTGAGGACTTTTTTTTAATAAAAAATTAATAATACAATAAACACTTTTAATTGATTGTTATTAAAAAAAAAAGAAAAAAGTAAGCAACTGTTCATATTTGATTCTTATAACTTGTAATTTATGTTGTTATCTTTCCTCTGAATTGTTTTGAGACGAAAACAAGAATGCATGATTTTATTATGAGTTATGAAACTTATGCACATTTAACTCGACAACTCATGAAGGAAAAAGCCAATATTTTTCATAAGTTGGTGGCGAATGATATGGCAAAATAATTGCAGAGAAACCATAGGCACTAAAATTGAAGATAGAGAGCAACGTCATGACAAGGTGGGATTGATGTCATCATGAACTCCACCAAAAGGGTCTCTCCTCGTGGGTTAAGGTATTGCTAGTGGTGGTGCAGCTATCATCAAATGTTTGAATAGGGTTCTTTGAAAATTAAATTATAAACCTAAAAAGATAAAACACATTTGAAGAAATTATATACAATACAAAAAAGTGTCATTATAGATATAATATATGTTAGTATATATTTATTTGATATATATAATTACACACAATTCTAGTACTAATTTGAATGAAATTTAACAATATATTTTGTACGTCAATATTATAACTTATATTTATATTTTTTAATAATATATCAACATATATTGTATATATATTACGTGAACAAATAATTTTTAATAATAATTTTTGTGTCACTATAAAATATGTATCATTATATAACAAATTTTTTTTAGCAACAAAAAAAAAATATACCTATGGAAGGAATATTATACAAAAATAAAAAAACAATAAAAAGCTAGGAATGGGACCAAAGCAGACATGCGTGTGACCACAATGTGCCCTAAAAAACAACCCCCTTTCTTTCTAACCTTCCATACCTCACAAGAAAGGGTATTATATTATACTACCTATATATGAAAAACTTAAAAGGTATAGTTCCATGATGAAGTATATGTTAAAGGGGTACGTACGTATGAAAAAACTTATTTGGAGCTGTTTTATATCTTTTTGCAAATTCTTGTTGATTTGTTTTAATAATAAGTTTAATTTCAAAGTTAATCTTAATTATAATTAAACTTCTCTATTAGTAAATTTTTTAGATATATAAGTGTGTATATAATTTAAATAAATTGCTATTGCATAAAAGTTTATTAGATATATAAGTGTTTAATTAAATTGTCTATCAGAATGCAATGTAAGAACATCTCAAGCTTGAGAGTTTAATTTTAGAAAAGCAATGTTTTCAGCAGTTTTTTCAAAATGTTTAAGAAAATAATAATTTTTTTTCTATGGAAAATATGAACATGTTAAAACCAGTACGTACTCCTAGTTTGCTAAATATTCTATAATGTTTCCAAATTACACGACGTTTTCAAGAATTAAGAGTTTTTCCTTTCATTTTCAATGGAAATATTTTCTTCTAATAACTATAACTATATGCTATTTTTACTGTCGTGTTTAAATACATAAAAAATAGATCCTTAATTAACAAGTAGCTAGAAATATTTCAGAAGGAAAAAATATGTATAGTTCTTAGTAAGTAGTAAAGAAAAAGATTAAAAACAAAAAAAAAATTCCTTATAGGAAGAAACAGTGAAAATGCTCAGAGGATACATTGTAATGAGCATGTGGGTACATGTAATTAAATGTTGGATCTCATCCCCTTCACGTTACTTATACTATGTGGTAATGTTGTTCCCATTATGTTGACAAATCTTGAAAGCTAGTGCACAAACGTCTAGTAGGTATATAAAATAGAGATACCAATCATACACTCTTCTGAGGTAATATTTTTTATGCTGGTAACTAATCAGATCTTTTAAATTATTTTATTTTATTTGATTAAATAATTAAATGACATGATATTATTAAAAGATCTGATTGATTGTTAGTGTAAAAAAATTTTATATTAATCGTGTATGGTTGATTAATTTTATAAAATATTAGTGAAAATTTTGGAAAATACACCCTTCAGTTTTGCTTTTATTTATTTATTTATTTATTTTTATCCTAGTAGCTAGGGAATTAAATATATTAGTTGATAGTTGACAAGTTTATAATTAAAATAAAACCAGCAAAAATGTCGGTAATACATTTTTTATATATACTTTTAAATATATTTTTTATTAGTTAAAATTTATTAAAAAAATATAATATTTGATATATCTCAAGTCATATTTAATGACTTTTTTTCTTCTTATTTTTATTATTTTTAATAAATTATAATTAATAAAAGTAAGTGTGTTAAGAGAACGTATTTATAAAAAGAAAAATAATGAGTGAAGATTAGATGTTGAACACTATACACATTACTACTATCCGTGTAAATTTATTTGGATTATTGAAAAAGTTATAACTACCGAACTAAGGATGACTTGAATAATTGTTAGAGATTTAATTAGTGTAAATACTCTTTTTAATCTTTAAATTTTATCATATTAGTTTTTGAAACTAAAAAATCATTAAATAAGTACTTACTAACTCAATTTATCATTTAATCTGTTATTTTAGTGAGTGGAATAAAGTTAAAAAGTGTAGTCCAATCTAACTTTCTTTCAACGAGTTATATGGGTCAATCATGAGTTGAAATTCATTTTGATATTTGATGGTCTCATAATTTTATGAATGTACATTTGGATCCTTTTTTTTTAAAAAAAAAAAAAGCAATATTAATTCATTATTAACTTGACATCCAAAATTAAACCAAAAATATTAACGTATAACATGATATGTAATAAAAAATTTTAATTTTAAGTTGTAATGGATTATTTTAATTGTTCATATATTTATAAAATCACCAATATATGTATGATTATTTCAAGGATAATAGATTATTTACAAGCAATATTTTGATTAAAGATATTTGTATGCTTCGTTTGGTTTATGCGGAATGGACGAAGAAATAGGATAGAGATATAAAATAATAAAGAAAAGAATTTCATAATGTTTGGTATAAAAAAATTTGTCAATACATGTCTTTTTATTTTTTTTGGCAAATCAACGCAAAAATTAACATTATATACTTAAAATCCATTTATTCAAATAAAATGTCACTCACATTAACACGTGTAAATCCATTCGTATTTGAATAAAACATTACTCATATTCGAATATAACACACTTAAGATCTATTTATATTTCAATAAAACGTTACTCACATTCGAATAACACGTTATTGAAAGCGGAACAAAACTTTTATTTGCAAAAATTTTTCTTTCAAAACGTAAACTTCTATTCAATAGAATTGTATTTATTTGAATGAAAGTTTATAATTTTATTTATTTATTTTAAATGTTTATCTCATTTATTTATTTTAAATTTATTGCGTTAATTAATTTTAAAATAAAAAATATTATTTTAAAACTATTTACTTACTTTTAATTAGTTATTTATTTTATTTTAAAATATTGTTTATTTAGTTATATAATTTTTATTTAAATGAATAAAATAATAATTAATAAATAAAAATCAATTAATAAAAATCAGATTTACCAATTTCACTTCATATGTTCAAAATAACAAAACTCCTCGACATAAAGTTCCATATCAATCATTGACACCTCCATGAATTTTTAGATGAATCCATGGACCATGAAATTCATGCATCACAATATAATCGGTGCATGTTTACATTCCATTTGTAACGTGAAAATTCACGTTTACTTGAATCAAAAAAATCTTGCTTCTACGTAAATATAACATTGGACGTGGAAAGAGAATGCATAATCCGCGTTTCAAAATGAAATCCAAACATGCACTCAAACAAACTAACTCCCTTTACCTTTAAATCTCAAGAATCAAAGAAACAAAAGAAAGAAAAAGATGGTTCTCAGCCAACTATGAACTTTTACAACTCCCGCGGGGAAATAGAAAAGAGAAGAATATCATAATTTTAAATTTCTTTCTCTATTATCTCTCTAAATTTTTTTAAAAAAATAAACTTATAAAGCTCAATTTTTAAAAGAAATCTTATATATTCTTCTAAGGTCAAATTAGGCCTCTATCCAAAGAAACTCCTAAATACTTAAAACTCAAGAGAATTCCTTAATTCACAAAGTTTCTTAACAATTTACCCCAAAATCACCACAACAAATTATTGGTAAAACCAATAATAATTAACAACAATGTACATTGTTATAGTAGTAGTACTACCTTACTAAAATAACCTACCTTCTTAATACATGGATTAATTTTAATTGTGACAATTAAATAATTTATGCATATATAAATTAGAAACAAGTATAGTACATTACTTGAAATTAAATATTCAAATAATTATATAGGTAGAAAAAAATTGGACCCCTTTATTAAATTCATAGATTCGTCCCTGTTGATCAATTAGAACATATTCTATTTTTCTAATGAGTAAATAGTTTATATATCATTATATTATAATTATACTTTTTTAACCATAATATTAATTAAAAGTATTCACCGTTAAAAATATTAACTAATCTTTACTAAAAACTACGAACGTCCATAAGGTATGAATAGCTTATATAAATTTTAAGTTACAACTTCACTTTACAAAGAAAATAAAAGTTTATATATTGATAATATAAAGATTGTAACTACTAATATTTAATTATAAATTACTGTCTCTAGTCATATTATATATATATATATATATATATATATATATATATATATATATATATATATATATATATATATATATATGAAAAATATTTAATTCATTAAAATCAATGAAATTAATTAGTTGTATCAAATTAAATAATGATAGGTGGTAGTTATATTTAATGATACTACGTACTCAAAAGTCAATTGATAATATTTTCATTTAACATTACTCATCCAATTGGTTACTTAATAACTGCATTCACTTTCATGAAAAATGAGTAGAAGACTCGTTAATAAACTCATAATAAATTAATTAAGGATATAAAAAATAATTATCAATTAATACATTTAAAATTAGATTCATGTGTCTTATAATTATTACTATAAAAAAATTGTTATATAGTGACACATATTCTATAATGATACAATACATGACATTAAAAACTATTTTTACCCACATAATAAATACAATATATGTTGATTATTATTAAAAACGGTGAGAATAAGTCATAATGAAACACAAAATATATTGTTAAATTTCATTCAATCAACATTAAAACTATGTGTAATTATATATTAAATAGATATAAACTTATATATATTATATTTATAGTAACACTTTTTATATGTCACTGTATGTAATATTTCTTGTAATATATGATCTAAATATTTATTTCTTATATATAAGAACGAAAATAGTATTATATAAAGGAAAAATATTTATGTTTATAATAATTACTTAAATAACAACATATTTTATAATAAATTGATAATATAATTTTGTACTTTATTTTTATTCATTAAAATTGGAAACTAACATTTAAATTTAGGATATATATTATTCGAATCCCACTGCTAGACCTTACATTAACTATACACAAACAATAATCTCTGAATTAAATAAATTGTCTTTCCATCTGAATATCTAAAGCCATGCACCAACCCTATAACGTTGAATAGGGAAACGTAACGTGTCTAGTGTAGGGCATAATGATTTAGGTTTTTACTTTTACTTTTGATGACCAAGGTGCTTATGGGAACCGTGTAATTAGGTTGCAGAGTTTGCCGGTGAAGAGCTATAAGACTTGCCTTTAAAGCCAGGGCTAATAAATTACCCTGCTTCCTTTTTTTGCCATGTTCAACTCCTAAAAGATACCAACTCAAAACACAAATGTGAACCCCTTTTGGACCAACCAGGGAGCAGCAAACAACAGCTACTGCCACACCATAAGGCAAACAGTGAGTAGTGTACGTAGGACGAGATCAAGAGAAGGTGTCACAAACAATAACAATAGCAAAAATATAAAATAAAGCAATAACTCCATTACACTTTCTTTTTAATTATAAAATTTGGGTACATTTCTTTTTTTTAGTATAATTTACGTAGTTATTTAATTAAAATTAAAGTTTTATTTAGATAATATGTATTTATATACATTTATACATATTATTGAGATAAAACTTTAATTTTGATTAAAAAATAGTAGTAATTGCACCTAAAGAAATATACTTAAGTCTTGTCCTTTTTCAATCATAGTATTACAAAGTATTTATTGTTAAAAATAGTGACTAATCTCTGTCAAAAATCATAAACACACAAGATAAATATTCTCCTTATTTTTATATTTAAGATTAGAATTTAAATTCTAAACAACCTAATTATGAAATAGACTACCACCCTATAATGTTGTATATAACACTACTATTGTTAAAATGGCGGATGCACAAGTGAACAACCTAAAACACTAAACAGATAAATTAGTAAAATTTCTCCAGGCATGTGATGACATTGACCTTAAAAACTCATCTGCAGTATACAATAGGATCGTCTTAGTGAAGTTGAGGAACACAATTGACAAGAGTTTAAAGCAAGCAGAACAACCAAGAGAAAAGAAAAAAAAAAAGAGATTTCAAGTATGAAAAGTGTGTAAAATAGTGAGATAGAGTCTCTATATATATATATAAGCATGAGGAGTTTGAGAGAAACCTATAGCTGATGAAAAAAAAAGGATAAAATCTGAATATATTGATAAAAAATAACTATTAGAATATAAAATATTTTATTTTGAAAGATTTAATCAACAATGAATAAGAATAACGAAAACAGATAGAATTTGAAAACTGACATAACACTTAAAAATATAATAGTAAAACAATTATATTTGGGATAAACCTCATTTAAATAATATAAATAAAATAATTTAATGTAACTAAAAATATAAATATTTTCAAATCCTATAATCATTATTAGTACAAGAGTCAAATTGATGGATTTACACTATAATAAACTCATAAGACCCATCCTCATGTATGAACTTATCACCTCTTATTTATCTCTTTAAAAATGTAAGATACACTTTGACATATACACGCTAAAGGTTTAGTAGATCCAAACAAGGTGAAAGAACTTATATGGAGAACTCCCATATAGCTATATTGATAGATATTGAGGAGCTTTGAAAACTGTGCCACTTGGCAAAAGTAATTGGAAACATCTATTATTTCCTTGTGTTGTGCGGCCTTTTCAAGTTCTAACATTTTAGTGGACATATCTTACCAACCATCCCAAAGTGACATTTTTTTATAAATATTCTTTTCATCACAATTTTAGATTATCTTTTGGCTCTTTCTAATAAATAAAATTAAATCCACATTAATTGTACTAGCTCCTAACTTTGAGTCATCAACGTCATTGTGGTATAAACACGG
Organism: Cajanus cajan; assembly: GCF_000230855.2. Classification (NCBI taxonomy): domain Eukaryota; kingdom Viridiplantae; phylum Streptophyta; class Magnoliopsida; order Fabales; family Fabaceae; genus Cajanus; species Cajanus cajan. Next base: position 22,028,339 of record NC_138527.1, on the reverse strand, counting down.
ATAAATTAAAATACCAAGACAGGAAGTTGCCAAGAAATTAAAGTCATGTATGGTTATGGACCTGCACATTTTTTAATGCTTATTCTAAGAGAATATGCATTTTGCATCAGATTTGATATATATCCCACATCTACCTTTTGCACATAAGAACAAATATAGAAAAGTATGCATCAATTTTCCATATATCTAAAATAACGATTTTCTTTGTTGGTTTTCTCGTGAAGGAAAAATTACTAGAAAAGGTACTGCATTGTGGTGAATGGTTCGCAAGTTGATGATTATCAAATTGAGAAAATTGAAGGGTCAAGAATGCGAGTCAAAACAACACGAATAATTTCATGTTAGTTCATGACTTCATGTGCAAAATGATGACTTGCTATAATTATAATGGCGAGCCAAAACACTGATCCTAAACTCAATTTAGATTAAACTTGAAGTTTGGGTTATCGATGGATGTTGAAGACAGACATTACTGCATGCCCACGTAAAATGAAGGTAATGCTGATCCACTACTCACTTTGTCTCTCCTATTGCAATTTTCCACATCAAAAGGTAAAAGAAAATTCAAGCATTATTAATTAGCTAGTCTTTATTTTATGTTCCTGTGTTGTCCTTTGCTCGTGGACCACCTCCACTACTAGAAAAATATAGATCATGTATATGCACAAGTTTCCTATATACCCCCGAAAAGGATAGGGTAATGAGAACCACGAATATAATAAATATACACATAAACTAACATACACACTACACACCTAGTTCAACTGAAACCAAGACACTTATTAGGAGGAGCAAGGAGAGAGAAGAAGGGTAGAGAGAGGGGTGGAGTGTGTTCCAAGACACAATGATTACATGGTCTTGGGGAAGCAGAAAAGGGTGGCGTGGACATAGTCACATACATAGCCAAGAGTATGGAAGAACGTGGGGGCTTGACCGAGGAAGAATGAAACGCCAAAAGGGAAAGTGCAAAGTCTAAAAATTACCCCCCAAAAAAGGAAAAATGAAATAATAAGAATATATAAATGTTTAGTGTATTAAAATGAGGTACTAACATGAAAATTAAAAAAATGGAAAAAGAAAGAAAAGGTTAAGCTAAGCTTTTATATCATGATGATAGTATTCAGCCTTTTTGGTTCTTGGTCGGTCGACAATCTGTGTTGTGTTCACTCTGTTCTTGCTTGTGTTTCCCATCCCCATCTTTCTCTCTCACACACACAGAGCTAGTGTAATTATACACTTTGAACCAATCAAAATTCACAAGCAACCAAAAAATAGTGTTACTTTATGAGATTATACCATAGATTTTATGCTTATAAAATTGACATTATTCTTATGTTGTGTTAAAAAGATGCCACTCCACCACAGACAGCCCTGAAAGCTACATGGAATGATATAGATAAAGTTAATGCCGTAAGAAGAAAGGAAAGGGGAGTAGCAGTACTCAAACAAGCTCTATATATTTTAGAGGTTGAAGGGTGCAGAGTGCAGAGAGTAGAAGGGCAAAAATAAGTCCAAAAAGACACCAACAAAGCATAAAGGAAAAGGAAGGGTCTATTGAAGGCAAAGGATAAAAGGGGTCATTACCATACACACCCTCGTGGCAGAAATATAAACCTACCAAGTGAAAGAGATTTTGAGAGAGAGAAGGAATTAGAGATTCAAAACCCTTTGGCCTTTTTCTTTCACCACCCACCCCAACAAGAGAAAGTAACTGATTGATCCTCAGCATGTGATACAATTACAAGACAGAACTAGAAGAGACCACCTTGCATCAAATGAATTAAGGTTTGTGTCTTTTTATATACTTTAGTTTTCTTCTTATTTCTCCTTGTCAAAGCCTGTTTCACTTTTCAAATGTTAACAAGGCATGAAATATTCTTCTCGATACCCTTTTCCCTTTCAGCTCTTGCTCCTTTTTCTTATATCAGACAAAACAGAAAATACCCTCACCTTTCTGACATTTGAACCCTCAAATTTCCCTTCTTCTCTTCTCACTCTATGATCATATACAAACATACATATAAAGCTTTGCAATTTGGATTACACAGAATAGAGGGAGATGAAAAAGGAATTAGAAGATCAAGGCCAGTGTTCCTCTCAACCAATCAATAACACCACCAACACCAACACCATCAACAACAACATTCAAAGCTTCCAAGAGCAACTTCTCATACAACAACAGATGCATCATCACCAGCAGCAACAAAACAGTGACATCTTTGGAGGCTCAAGAGGGTTAATGTTCCCTGATCAAGTTCCTCCAATCTTGCAACCATGGTCCATGCCTCCGGTTCACTCGTTCAACTCCAACCCGGTTCACTCATTCAACCCCAACCCGGTTCGGGACCATGACCAAACTTTCCTTGTCCCTCCCACACCTTCACCCTATGCAAGCTTCTTCAGCAGAAGGGTCCCTTCTCTTCAGTTTGCATACGAGGGTCCCTCTTCTGATCACCATCATCTGAGGATCATATCTGACACACTTGGACCCATGGTTCAAACCGGTTCAGCACCCTTTGGACTCCAAGCCGAGTTGGGAAAAATGACTGCACAAGAAATCATGGAGGCTAAGGCTCTTGCTGCATCAAAGAGTCACAGTGAAGCTGAAAGAAGACGTAGAGAGAGAATCAACAACCACCTTGCCAAGCTTCGCAGCTTGTTGCCTAACACAACCAAAGTAAGCATATATAATTTCTTATTTAAGTGCGTGTTTGCTCCAGCATATTTTAAATATAAACATGCACTTGAATCCATCCAGACCCAAAATTTCAAATATTATGATTTTGTGATTAATCATGTCATATCTAACTAAATAAAAAGACAACAAAATTTGTCAAAACCTCGTATGAGATCACGCCAAACATGCACATGTGTCTTGAGAGTGTATAATAGGAGCATGCTCAAAGGGTACACTTTTATTTTGTGTTTTCTTTGATTGAGATTTTTGAATTAACAGAAAACTTGCAAGTTGCAAGTCCTGCCCAAGATTCTGAACATTAGTTTGGTCTGGTACAACGTAAACTAACCAGAATCTTAATTAGAAAATGGGGTGCATGCAAACGGTCCTGTTTCTTTCTTTTTCTATCCTTCCTTTTGTCAGTTCTTGTTTCTTTTACTACATTACTACATATACCCATTTTTTCTAACCCATTTCTTTTGAAGTAACACTTTGTTACTATTGTCTAAATTTGATTGAAAATCATAAACTAAGATTTATTAAACAAAATGCAAGACTTACATAATTATGTACTAATTTTAGTAATTTACAATAAAAGGTGTATTAAAAAGAATGCAAGCTGCTAACATTTACACATTGCTTTTTTTTCTTAACCTTACATTTTGTTTGACTGTTTATATATGTGTGTGGTAGTTCCGAGGAGGTTATAAGTAGAAAAAAGTTATTAAAGATGAAAGAAAGGTATTAGCGTTAACGTCGCTTGTTGATACGATAAAGAGGAACCAAAGAGCAGCTGAAAAGCTTACACATGGAAATTTCTTGCCGGATAATATTGATCAGTCAAACTCAGCTCGATAATGAAAAAGAAATAAAGCTAGAGAGACAAACTAGCACCCTTTTCAGTCACACACATGCACCCACGCACTATTCTATAGTATAGTAGTGTACCTATCTCATCTCATCTCATTTTATCTATCTATCTACACATGCTGCATGCCACTTCCACCGTTCAAAATACCCCCACTACTACCAATCCATAATCATACCCCTACCTACCTCAAACTTTCACACAATGCACAATTTCCAAGTTTTGTTTTTAATCACAAGAGAAGTAGCAAGTGTCTTTTAAACATTGATTAAGAAATTTAAAATAAAAAAAATTATAAAAAAAATAATACCAATGACTTTATCATAATTTTTAATTTTTAATATAGTACATTTTAACTGTGTTTTTCAATAAAATCTTTTATTTTGAACTAAATTTAAATATACTTTCTCTGATTTCAATTATAAGGAAAACTAATTAATTTGTTTTAATTAAAAAATTACTGTAGTTAACTTCTTTCAATTTTTTAATCTTATTTAAAAGAAAATCTTTTTTATATTATTTTTTCGTTGAAACTTGACATCAAAATTAAAAATGAAGTCATAATTAAATGAAAGATATTTTGAAAATAAATAAGATAAAAACTAATTAAAATTTATTTATATTTTAGTCCATTGTTTATATTTTGCTTATATTATATTTGTGTTTGTAGTAAGTAATTTTTTTTAAATACTTTTAATATTCTTTTAAAGTTTCACCTTGATTTTTTTTTTGGTACATTAATATTGATGTGTCAATCTTTGAATGAAAATTTTGATTATATAAATTACTGAGATGAAGTTTTAACTCTAAATAAAAATAATAACAGTATTGGTCAGTAACAACTCCCTAGATTGACTTAATGATGGGGAGTTTAAGTAATATTATGTTATAGGTTCTAACCTCGTGTCATAAATAAAATAAAATAAAAAAGTTGGCAAGACTTTAATACAATTCTATATAGTAGCATCAAGAATGCATTATACTGAAGTAAATTAATGAGTGTTTGAAGCATTTTTCCTTGTCAACAACACACATTTTAACATTTTTTACAACGTGAAGTCTGAAGTGTTCAAATAAAGAAATGATATCCTTGAAAATTTAAAGATTTTGATAATGTCAGGATTAAGAAATTCCCTTTTTTTTTTTTATTTGATGTCTCCAAATTCGTTCAACTATATTGATAAAAACAAAAAAGAAAAAATACTAAAACCCTTAAAGTTCTCTTGATACTGTAACAAAGAATGAGACTCAATAGCCCGCAACAAAAATAAATAAACAAAACTCAAGTGCAACTTCTTAAATATGATTGGTGCTGTTCTCATGAAGTTTTACTTTCGTAATATGCATTTCCATTTAATACAGATTATAGTAATATCCATCCATTGAATGTAAATACATGCATATTGTGCCATGCATTATGTTGTTTGCATATATCACAATTCAGTTTGACAATTCTTAAGTCATTTCTGTAGACAGATAAAGCTTCACTATTAGCAGAAGTGATTCAGCACGTGAAGGAGCTGAAGCGCCAAACCTCACTGATAGCAGAAACGAGTCCAGTTCCTACAGAATCCGACGAGTTAACTGTGGATGCAGCAGACGAGGACGGAAAGTTTGTGATCAAAGCGTCACTGTGCTGTGAAGATAGGTCAGATCTCTTACCTGACCTCATCAAAACGTTGAAAGCCTTGAGACTGAGAACCCTCAAAGCCGAAATCACGTCGCTTGGAGGACGTGTGAAGAATGTGTTAGTCATAACTGGTGATGATGATAATAATAATAATAACTCAAACACCAATGGAGAGCAAAGCATGCAGCAGCAACAACAACAATATTGTATTAGCTCAATACAAGAAGCACTCAAGGCAGTGATGGAGAAGAGTGGTGGTGATGAATCAGCTTCTGGGAATGTTAAGCGCCAAAGGACTAATACTAATAATAATATCAATATCCTTGAACAAAGGTCTTTATGATCCAATTCATATATATACTTTCTCTAATTATTTAAAGACCTAGCTACTTTATATTATATATTATTAGTAGTATTGGTTTTTATGATATGTTAGCAACTCTTGTTCTAACACTCTTTCTAATATTTTTTTTACTATTATCGATTGAAGATCATAACTTTTGGTGGGTTTTATTATTAAATGAAAGGTAAGACCTACAAAATTTATGATTTTTAATAACTTTCAACTAATGTTAAAAAGAGTGTTAGTAAATGAGGCTTAGAGAGAGTGTTGGAGGCATTATTCTTAGTATTATTTGCTTTTGGGTTTGGTTTTTGGTGTGTGAAAAATGTCATTGGTTATAATGTTGTATTGGGTCATCATCATGAAGCAATGAGGTAATGGTATAACGTGGTGTTTGTACATGTACTTGTTTGCTTGTGCTGAATCCAAAGAGAGAGAAGGAATAGAGTTGGTTAGGGAAAGGAGCAGAGGAGGATCTTTTTCGTGGGAAGAAAAACCTTATATGATGCCACTAACATGGAAAATGAGGCATTGATTGCTCTGTGAGGAGAGAAATGCCATATCTGCATTAAATTCAAACATATGTGATGGCTGCAGCAACTGCTAATAGGGGTTGTTTTGTTTTGAAGTTTTCTTCTTCTTGTATAATATGTTTGTTTGTTTGTTTTCTTCTCTTCACTCTATTCAGATTTTGAGAAAGTAGAGTGTACATTCGTGCATGGCATCATGATTATCACTTGGAATGGGATGGTGACGATTCAGTTATCGTCATGTGCTGCGTCCCCACATAACCGACCACTGGTAACAAACCAGCATCATCAACTCCTCACTTTAATAACATATATATATACTAATTAACAATTTCTAGTATATATTTGTTTAATGAAAACATGCATGTATATTTTTTAATATTTAATTAAAAGGTTTTATTTCTGTTCAGTAATTATTTTTATAAAATTATGAAGAAACTATTAAGATGTTTTACTGAGAATATTGTTATTAATTGTAGTTCCTCTTCCTCGAGCGTCCTTAAAAAAAAAAATAAAGGGCTGGGGATGTTTGGAATAATGAGACTGCGTGTTCTTCAAAGTCAGAAGAGTGATGATAAAAAAGATACTCCTTATATGCATATATAGACAGAAATGATGATGATTATACTGTATGAAGTATACCATTCACTTTTTTTTTGTTATGAACATGTCAGTAACTAATCTGTATATGCTTTATATCTGTTACATTTTTTTAACGGTTCATTAAAAATTACATTGATAAAATTAAGAAGAAATCAACCATAGTGGAGAAGAAAGAAAGGAGCCTAAAGTTTAATAATAAGAATGATGTCTCAACAATATAAAATAAATGAGAGTAATACATTTTTCTATATAGAGGGTTATTTATGATTTACAAATGCAAAAAAATCATGGAATTAAATATTTCTATGAACAGTTATAATCTCTCCATTGTGATTATTAATTTTAAATTTAATTTAAACGACAGATATATTTTGGTCAAAGTTTTTCTAATCAAATTAAGGGTCCAACTCTCAAATGATTTAAAGGGTGAACCAGAATGATATCGAGTTGTTTATTAATTGAGGTGGCATGTTCTTTGACATTCACATTTTTTATTATTTATCTGATATCAAAGAGAAAAGACTATGCAGGGTCAGGCCTTTTGTAATAGTAGAATTTTTTTGGTCTATCATCGACACTTAAATGTGAGATCTAATATGTTCTTACCGGAAATCTGCTGTAGAGCTGATCTGCCAGGTAAGATCGGTGAACCTCCTTCGCTGGTATGCTTGATGCTCCAAGATGGGGGTGGTACCTGCAAAAGAGATTCCGATGCTAAAGTTAGGGTTTGTATGAGTATGAATCTCGTATATATAATGCATGTACCTTAATGTATGTTAGGGTTGCGTTGGGCCTTGGGCCTGAGATTAGTTGTGATTTGATTAGGTAGAGGATCTCGCCTAGACCGGGATTCCTTGAGATTAGTTACGATCTGTTTAAGTGCCGAGCTGATGTCGCGTGGCGCGTGTCCGGGGTCAACTCGTGCTGTGGTACCAAGCTCGGAGTTCGGCTTCGGAGTACGGATAGTACACTAGCCCCCCGAGCTTCGAAGACTGTAGGTCGAGGAGTTAAGACTGAGCTCGTCGGGATCTATTTAAGTGCCGAGATGACGCCACGTGGCGTGTTAATGGAAGTGACGATTATGTAATGATGGTTTTCCATTAATGTGTCGTCAGACGTGCCCCTTGGCAGACACGTGGCGTGGCCGTTTTGAATTTGGGAGAAAATGTTCTTTTTTCTCACTCGTGCCTCTTCACCTTTCACTTTACTCTTTTCGTTTTGTTTCTCCCTTGGCTTCTTGCACAATCTGCTTTGTGCACCTTCGCTTCCGTCCAGTCTCCGACGCTGTTTTCACAGTTTCTGCCGCCGTTTCCGGTAACCCCGTCATTATTAGGGTTGTTTTGTGAGGAAGAGTACCAAGTACTTCCTTTCTACAGTTTTCTTTTTTCTGTTCCCCAGATCTTCTTTTTCTTCTTCCCAAATCTTCTTTTTCTTTAATGGCTGGTGGAAGTGGTGCCGGTTCTTCTGCGCCTGCCAGGGGCAAGGCGCGCGGCAAGGCGGCGACTATCGGGAAAGCCGCTGTCGAGAAGAAGGACCCGCCTCCGCCCAAGGGCCTGGAGCCAGGCATCCCTGGTTACGACTAGGTCAGGCGTGAAATGGCGGGGGTCCAGAGCATTTTTTGCTCCTTTCTTGAGGTTAATGGGATCCCGAGATCATGTAGGGTTTGTGACCCCTCCATTTCCCGGATGATCCGGCTTGAACCCTGTTAGGCCGGTGAGGGCGTGTACATGGGGAAGTCTACCGACCCTCCTCATTTCTATATGTACCACTGTTTTTTTAGGGATTTAGGTGTCTGTCTTCCCTTCACTCAGTTCGAGTGGGATTTTTTGAACTTTGTCAACTCGGCTCCTTGCCAGTTGCACCCTAATAGTTGGGGTTTTTTGAGGGCTTTTCAAGTCTTGTGTACAGTTTTAGGGATAGAGGTGTCTCTTCCCGTCTTCCTTCATTTTTACCAGTTGAAGTTAGGCGTTCCGCCATACGACATACTATCTCTGAGTGGGAGTAGGGATGGAGGTTTGTTTACTCTCTACTCCTAGTCGTACAAAAATTTCAAACAAGAGTTTTTCCGAGTCGCTCTTGTGAATATCGACCCATTGGAAGATGGGGTGTTCTACTTCGGCGGGCTGCCGAAATGTCCCTTCTATTGGTGCTCCCGACCGTCTAGGTTTCATGGGGTGGGCCAAGTGAAGCTGACGGCTTCGGAGGCGGCCGCCATCGAGAACCTCGCCGCGCTTCCTCGTCCGCTGGATTGCAAGCTCGTTCTGTCGCTTGCGAACTCGGCGTACAGGGAGAGGGGCTTGGAGAGTGAGTATTTTGTTTTTTGGTGGTTTGTTGGAGTTTGTGTATATTCCCTTTACTGATGTGTTTTATTTCTTGTCTGTAGGTATCATGGGGAAGAACTTGTGGCGCGAGCTTAAGCATCGCTACCACGTCACCGAGCTCGAGGTCCCCGAGCCCCAAGAGGAGGATGCTTCCCCCCTGAGGGTTAACCGAAAAAGAAAGAGGGGAACGAAGGAGGTTGGGGGGACCTCCGCCCCTCCGGATGCCGAGGAGGTGACCTCCAAAGCTGCCGACGTTGGCGCGGTGGACCTTACTGAGAGTCCGCCGCCCATGGGGATAACTCAGGCTGCTGAGCAGTTTATTCAACCTGCCGAGGTGGTGAGTGCCTTGCCTCTGCAGCTTTTTGTTGTATTCTATTTTTTTTTTCTGACCTAGGGCTGTCTTTTGTAGGCAGGAGAGGTTGCCGAGGCGGCGACTCAGGCTGTTGAGCAGGTCGCCCGGGTTGCCGAGGTGGCGACCCCAACCGCCGAGCAGGCTGCCCACGCTGTTGAGGTGGGTAGTGTACCCTGCTTTTTGTGATTCCCCGTATGTTGTCCTTTTCCTTTTTTGACATGGTGCTGGTTTTTATAGGCGAGGTCGGATATTCCTATCGCCGGCCCTCTAGTTGCCGAGCAGGGGACGCTGGCTTCTGCCTCTACCGAGGCTCGTGGCAAGGAGCCAAGTTTTGAGGTCCCCGCGCCCACACCTGCAGCTTTGGTGCCGCTGTCTGGTTCGTCGTAGGGGGCTTCCCGGAGCCGGTATATAGCTCACCGCTTCCGGAAAGGCCTCTCCAAGGTGCGATTGGATCATGTGAGCGTTTCGGCTGACATGGGGTCGTTATGGGGCGCGGGGGCGACCGCTGAGAAGTTCTTCCCTCCAGGCTGGCTAAGTTCTGAAGACCATGGGCTGATAGATGAGGCCGGGCCTGTGGATGGCTTTGACGCTACCCATGTCCTTTTGCAGAGGGCTATGGCCATTATGGGCCATTGGAAGCCTCAGTGGTCCGAGCAGCAGGAGGACCTAGCCAGACTGAGGGGTCGAGTTCAACCTCTGAGGATGAGAACAAGGTCTTGAAGGGGGAGAATAAGGTCCTTAGGGAGGAGAGCAAGGTCTTAAGCTCTGAGCTGCGAGCCGCAAGGGTGGATCTTGCAAGGTTGTAGAAGTCCCTGGAGATTGCTCTGCGCTCAAATGAAAGCTATGCTTCTCAAGTGGGCGAGCTGCAGGGGCTGGCCTCCTCATCCAGAAGTCGGGTGCGCTTCCTCGAGGATGAGGTGACGTGTTCCCGTGGTCCGGTTCACTCTTTGGAAGATGAGGTAACCTCTCTGAAGAGCGAGCTGGCGACGGAAGCCGAGAAGCGCCTCTGTGACGAGGTCGTGATTGGGGGCAAAGAGGAGGAGGTCGCCACCTTGAAGGCGGAGCTGGCGAGGCAGGAGGCGGAGAGGAAGGTGCTGGAGAAGAAGCTGGAGGAAACTGAAAAAGCTATCGTTGTTGAGCATAAGCGCGGTTTCCTCAAGGCAGCTCGCCAGGCAAGGCTTCTCGCCCCGGGGTTCGACTTATCTACCATGCACGCGGAGAAGGTAGTCTTCTTTGGGAAGTTGGTGAAGGAGGACGACCTCGAGGGTAGCTCAAGTGAAAACGCCTCTGCGTAGGGCGGTTAATGTTTTTGTGTTTTATTTTTCTTTTGTTTTGTTGAATTCATGTAGTGAACTCTGTAAACATGGCTTTGTATATACGTATTTTCTTTGTTTGCTTACGTTTGCTCTTGATTTTTGTTGTTTGCGCATTTTGAGGCACACGTTTGATGTCTGTTGTATGTTTTTGTATGCGGTGATGCCTTCGCCTTGTGTTGACCAAGTCAAGGTTCGAACTCGCTCTTGGTTTTTCGTTAAGTGAGTGTTTCCGTGAAGGTTCGAGTTCGACCTTAATTTGTTAGCGCCGAGTGTTCAAAGTCGACCTAAAATTGATGTAGAGTGAATTGCGCTAAGGGTCGTACTTGACCTCATAATTTTAACGAGGTTCGGACTCGACTTCGGATGAGCGTAATAGAGTTAAGTGAACTTTCATCAGGTTCGAATTCGACCTCGGATGAAAGTGTTAAGGTTCGTACTCGACCTCATAGTTTTGGTGAGGTTTGGACTCGACCTCGGATGAGCGTAATAGAGTTAAGTGAATTTTCATGAGGTTCGAATTCGACCTCGGATGAAAGTGTTAAGGTTCGTACTCGACCTCATAGTTTTGGCGAGGTTCAGACTCGACCTCGGATGAACGTAATAGAGTTAAGTGAACTTTCATGAGGTTCGAATTCGACCTCGGATGAAAGTGTTAAGGTTCGTACTCGACCTCATAGTTTTGGCGAGGTTCGGAGTCGACCTCGGATGAGCGTAATAGAGTTAAGTTAATTTTCATGAAGTTCGAATTCGACCTCGGATGAAAGTTTTAAGGTTCGTACTCGACCTCCTAGTTTTGGCGAGGTTCGAACTCGACCTCGGATGAACGTAATAGAGTTAAGTGAACTTTCATGAGGTTCGAATTCGACCTCGGATGAAAGTGTTAAGGTTCGTACTTGACCTCATAGTTTTGGCGAGGTTCGGACTTGACCTCGGATGAACGTAATAGAGTTAAATGAATTTTCATGAGGTTCGAATTCGACCTCGGATGAAAGTGTTAAGGTTCGTACTCGACCTCGTAGTTTTGGCGAGGTTCGGACTCGACCTTGGATGAACGTAATAGAGTTAAATGAATTTTCATGAGGTTCGAATTCGACCTTGGATGAAAGTGTTAAGGTTCGTACTCGACCTCATAGTTTTGGCGAGGTTCGGACTCGACCTCGGATGAACGTAATAGAGTTAAATGAATTTTCATGAGGTTCGAATTCGACCTTGGATGAAAGTGTTAAGGTTCGTACTCGACCTCATAGTTTTGGCGAGGTTCGGACTCGACCTCGGATGAACGTAATAGAGTTAAATGAATTTTCATGAGGTTCGAATTTGACCTCGGATGAAAGTGTTAAGGTTCGTACTCGACCTCATAGTTTTGGCGAGGTTCGGACTCGACCTCAGATGAACGTAATAGAGTTAAATGAATTTTCATGAGGTTCGAATTCGACCTCGGATGAAAGTGTTAAGGTTCGTACTCGACCTCATAGTTTTGGCGAGGTTCGGACTCGACCTCGGATGAACGTAATAGAGTTAAATGAATTTTCATGAGGTTGGAATTCGACCTTGGATGAAAGTGTTAAGGTTCGTACTCGACCTCATAGTTTTGGCGAGGTTCGGACTCGACCTCGGATGAACGTAATAGAGTTAAATGAATTTTCATGAGGTTCGAATTCGACCTCGGATGAAAGTGTTAAGGTTCGTACTCGACCTCATAGTATTGGCGAGGTTCGGACTCGACCTCGGATGAACGTAATAGAGTTAAATGAATTTTCATGAGGTTCGAATTCGACCTTGGATGAAAGTGTTAAGGTTCGTACTCGACCTCATAGTTTTGGCGAGGTTCAGATTCGACCTCGGATGAGCGTAATAGAGTTAAGTGAATTTTCATGAAGTTCGAATTCGACCTCGGATGAAAGTTTTAAGGTTCGTACTCGACCTCCTAGTTTTGGCGAGGTTCGAACTCGACCTCGGATGAACGTAATAGAGTTAAGTGAACTTTCATGAGGTTCGAATTCGACCTCGGATGAAAGTGTTAAGGTTCGTACTTGACCTCATAGTTTTGGCGAGGTTCGGACTTGACCTCGGATGAACGTAATAGAGTTAAATGAATTTTCATGAGGTTCGAATTCGACCTCGGATGAAAGTGTTAAGGTTCGTACTCGACCTCGTAGTTTTGGCGAGGTTCGGACTCGACCTTGGATGAACGTAATAGAGTTAAATGAATTTTCATGAGGTTCGAATTCGACCTTGGATGAAAGTGTTAAGGTTCGTACTCGACCTCATAGTTTTGGCGAGGTTCGGACTCGACCTCGGATGAACGTAATAGAGTTAAATGAATTTTCATGAGGTTCGAATTCGACATTGGATGAAAGTGTTAAGGTTCGTACTCGACCTCATAGTTTTGGCGAGGTTCGGACTCGACCTCGGATGAACGTAATAGAGTTAAATGAATTTTCATGAGGTTCGAATTCGACCTCGGATGAAAGTGTTAAGGTTCGTACTCGACCTCATAGTTTTGGCGAGGTTCGGACTCGACCTCGGATGAACGTAATAGAGTTAAATGAATTTTCATGAGGTTCGAATTCGACCTTGGATGAAAGTGTTAAGGTTCGTACTCGACCTCATAGTTTTGGCGAGGTTCGGACTCGACCTCGGATGAACGTAATAGAGTTAAATGAATTTTCATGAGGTTGGAATTCGACCTTGGATGAAAGTGTTAAGGTTCGTACTCGACCTCATAGTTTTGGTGAGGTTCGGACTCGACCTCGGATGGGCGTAATAGAGGTTGGTTCGATTTCGTCCTTTATAAAACCAATAAATAATAATGTGGATTGAGCAAAATGAGTGATTTTATTGATCATTTTTGTGTGCCTCGTTAAAAACCCTCTCAGTCAAGGACTGAGGCGGGAAAAGAGTGCACAACTTCGTTCATACAGAAAAGAAAAATGGAACTTAAGGAGCTACGGTGGGGGGAGCCCCCTTGCTTTGCTTGCCGGACGAGGAGATCTTCAAACTCTCGGTGTAACACTACCGAGCTATCTTCTGATTTTCTTTGACGGAGATGATCTTACCGTCATTCCCTGGGGACTTCATGGTGAGGTGTGGAGTGGATACCACCGCTCCGAGCTGATTCAAGGTTGGCCTCCCGATAATGATGTTATAGAAGGTGTTGGCCTCCACGAGGAGGTATCGAACCATGATTCTCCTTGTATCCGGAGGTACCCCGAAAGTTGTTAGTAGGTCTACGTACCCGCGAGTGTGAACGCGCTCTCCTGCGAAGCCGACTAGGGGATCCGTGTGAGGTTGGATGAGAGAATGGGGGACGTCTAGCCTGAGGAACGTCGGCCAGTACAGGACGTCAGCCGAACTCCCTTGGTCAATGAGTGTCTTCTGTACCTCCCAGTTGGCGACTTCCACCACGATAACCATGGGATCATCTTGGTTGGGGCTGACACCCGCGTAGTCCTCGTCAGAGAAGGAGATCGGCGGTGAGCTTTGGTGCGAGGTCGAGGTGGTAGAGTGGATGCAGTTGACATTCCGTAAGTGCCTCTTTCGGGTCGAGTTGCTGGCGCCTCCCCCAGCGAAACCACCTGCGATTGTGTTAATCACTCCCTGTAAGGGGGTTGTCCCTGTCTCCTGGCTTATCTCGGCCTCCACTGTGCCGCTGGCATTTTGTTGGGAGCCAGAGGGTTGGTCAGTGCGAGCTCCCGAACCTCAGCCTCTGCCACGCCCCCGACCGCCATAGCCTCCTCGGTGACCTTGCTGTCGCTGGATGTATTGGCCGAGGTGGCCTGCCTGGACGAGCTCTTCGATACGGTTCCGGAGCGTGCGACACTCCTCCGTGGTGTGACCGTGGTTCCTGTGGTACCGACAGTGCTTGGACTTGTCGGCGCTGTTGGGAGTGTGACCTGGTGGTGGAAGGGCGAGTAGGTTGTTGTTGTTGGCTTCTTCCAGAATGTGGACTCTGGGTGCGTTCAGGGGAGTGTAGAAGTCATACCTCCCCCCTCTGTTTGCCCTAGCCAACTTCTTGAACTGGCTGTCATTGTTGACTTTGACCTTATCGTTGTGCCCCTACTCTGGCTTCGCTAGTCCTTTTCCGCGAACCTGGTCACGAGAGGCGGAGTGCTCCTCCATCTGGATGTAACCTGCAGCTCGGGCACGGAGCTTGTCCATGTCGCGGGGAGACTCACGACATAAGCTGTCGACGAATGGCCCGGGCTTGAGTGCCATGAGCATGGCATGTAGGGCGACCTCGGGATTCAGGTTCCTGATCTTGATCGAGGTGGCAGCGAACCGTTCCATGAATGCCCGGAGCGGTTCGTCGTCATTTTGCCTGAGTCTGGCCAGGGCGGCTGAAGTGACATGGTGAGGTTTGGGAGCTCGCATATTGCGCGGTGAACCTCCGGACTAGGGTACCGAAGCTGTCGATGGACTCGACAGGCAGTTGCTCGTCCGGGTCCGTTGTGCCATCGTAGCGATCGAGGTGGAGAGGCTTCCACCCATGAGGGAGTGGTGTCTCCATAATGCCATCCACAAAAGGGTGGCGGCGAAAGGTTGCCTGATCCCCCGCGGCATGAGTAGGAGCCTTGCTGACTTCATGGGTCAGCTTGTGCGTCGGTGCATGGGACCAATGTGAAGCAGGTCTGGGGGTTGGAACCCTAGTTGCAGTCCGGGATTGGGAGACTGAGTGCTCCTCCTCCTCATTATGGTTGCTCGTATGAGGAGGGTGATCGGAGTGGTGTCGAGGTAGTTGAGCGCGGATTCGCTCGTTCTCGGCGCATAGCGCCGCCAGGTCGGCTTCATTAGCGGTACGCATTGCCATTAGGTCAGTGTCGTGCTTGGCACGCATGTTTTGTAGGTCGGCGGCGTGTTGCTGCCGCATCTGTTCGACCTGGTCGATTAGTCTCCTCAACGCTGCTTCGTTATCCATGGTAGTTGACTGGTTTGCGTCGTTTGTTGTGCGTCTACTATGGCTTCTGGTGAAATCCATAAGCGTAGCCGATAAGAGCTGTCTTGATCGGCGCCACGGTGGGTTCCAAATGTTCTTACCGGAAATCTGCTGTAGAGCTGATCCGCCAGGTAAGATCGGTGAGCCTCCTTCGCTGGTATGCTTGATGCTCCAAGATGGGGGTGGTACCTGCAAAAGAGACTCCGATGCTAAAGTTAGGGTTTGTATGAGTATGAATCTCGTATATATAATGCACGTACCTTAATGTATGTTAGGGTTGCGTTGGGCCTTGGGCCTGAGATTAGTTGTGATTTGATTAGGTAGAGGATCTCGCCTGGACCGGGATTCCTCGAGATCAGTTACGATCTGTTTAAGTGCCGAGCTGACGCCGCGTGGCGCGTGTCCGAGGTCAACTCGTGCTGTAGTACCGATCTCGGAACTCGGCTACGGAGTACGGATAGTACATAATCTTTATTAGTATTGTTAAATATTTCTAGAAACTCTCTAATTTTGGTTAAAATAAATAAATTAATTTAGATGCACACTAGAACTTTGAAACATGTCTATTTGAAGAATGAAGTGTTACATACTTTGAAATATATCATTCCAGTTTTAACATTTTTAGAAGATGATCTCATTGTTTAATATAATATTAATTTTTTTTATATTTTGTCTCTTAATAAATTATTGAATCACTAGAATTTACAATAATGTATTTATTATGAGCAAATTATTTTAGTAAAATTGTATGAAAAAAATTCTATATTTGTTGTTGTTCTTAATATGTATGTAAACATTAAATTGTCATCATTGTGAAATGAAAGGAGTAATAAATAATTATTTTTAATACATTTAGTGTAATATTATGAATTTTCATATCATACTATAATAATGATTGTGTTCAACATCTTCAATTGTCCATTTCTGTTTTAGAGACTAATTTAATTGTTTCAACCTTTACAAATAAATATGTGATTACTAGGAAAGTTTGTTGAAATTATCCTTTTTTCATTAATGATAGAAAATTTCTTGTAAATTTAATCTATTTACCTTTATCACAATTAGATGTGATTCTAGGTATGAACTAGTTATTTTCCAATCATGTCCTTCTCAACTATGCAGAAAAAGTCTGTAATATTTTTAAATTCTAAGGACTTATCGATTTCATTATCCAATCCAATAAACAAGTTTTTAGAGAGTAAAGTTCAAGGATATTTAATATTATCTTCTATGGAAGCAAAAGAGAAAGTTGATTTGAAAAATATAGTTATTGTTCAAAATTGTCCTGAAGTTTTTCCCATGATATTTCTGGTTTTCCACCTGACTGAGACATTGAATTTTCAATTGATTTGATCCTTAGAATTGGACCAATTTCAATAGCACCTTATAGGATGTCACCTTCTGAATTAGTTGAGCTAAAGAAACAATTAGAAGAGTTGTTTGAAAAATAATTGATACGCTCTAGTGTATCACCTTGGGGGCTCTTATCTTGTTAATTAAAAACAAAGACGGAAGTTTTAGGTTGTGTGTGGACTATCGTCAATTAAATAAGTTCACTATAAAGAATAAATACCCTATTCTTAGGATAAATGATTTGATGGATCAATTGAGAGGAGCAACTGTATTTTCTAAGATAGATTTAAGATCGGGATATCATCAAATCAAAGTGAAAGTAGAGGACATACAAAAAATTGTATTTAGAACAAGGTATAGTCATTATGAATATCAAGTGATGCCTTTTGGTGTGACCAATGCTCCTACAGTGTTCATGGATTATATGAATAGAATTTTTTTGTCCACTTTTAGATCATTTTGTGGTAGTCTTTATAGATGATATATTCTTATATATTCTCAAACTCATAAGGAGCATGAAGAACACCTTTAAATTGTTTTTCAAATTTTGAAGGACAAATAACTGTATGTCAAACTTTCTAAGTGTGAATTTTGTTTAGAGGAAGTTAAGTTTTTGGGACATGTGATTTCCAAAGATGGAGTATCTATGGATCCGTCCAAAGTGGAAGTATTCAACAATGGGAACCACCAAGGACAGTGAAAAAATTTGTAGTTTTTTGGGTTTGGCAGGATATTATAGACGATTCATTGAAGGATTTTCTAAAATAGCCATGTCTTTACATCAACTCACCAAAAAAGGCCAATCCTTTGAGTGGATAGAAAAATGTGAGAATAGTTTCCAAGAACTCAAGAAAAGGTTAATCATTGCACCAGTCTTATCTTTATCCAATTCTAATGGACAATTTGTCATATTTTGTGATGCCTAAAAAGTGGAATTAGGGTGTGTTCTAATGCAAGATAGAAGGGTAGTAATATATGCTTCTAGATAATTGAGAGCCCATGAAAAGAATTATCTAACTCATGATCTAGAAATAACTACCATTGTTTTTGCACTTAAAATATGGAAACATTATGTGTATGGTGGTAATAATGATGTTTTTAGTGATCATAAAAGTTTAAAATATTTGTTTGATCAAAAGGAATTAAATATGAAACAAAGAAGGTGGATGAAATTTTTCAAAGATTATGATTTTGAATTACATTATCGTCCACAAAAAGCCAATGTTGTGGCTGATACATTAAGTATAAAATCCATACATATCTTTTCATTAATGATTCATGAGATGAATTTGATAGAAAAATTTAGAGATATAAATTTGTCAACTGTGGTAAGTCATGATAGAATATTATTGCATGCAGTTCAGATTACTAGTGATTTGCATAGACAAATTTGTGAGGCTCAAGTAGTTGATGAATTCATTCAGAAGAAAAAGAGATTGTTGGGACAAAAGAAGGATGAAAAGTTTAACATAGATCAAAAGGGAGTTTTGAGATTTAATAATAGGGTATGTGTGCCTAATGATTTAAAAATTAAGAAAATAATATTAGGAGAGGCACATAAGAGCAAGTTGAGCATACACCCTATTGCAAAAAAAATGTATCAAGGTCTTAAGAAAATATTTTGGTGGCCTATAATGAAAAAAGAAATAGCATAATATCTAGCTACATGTTTGATTTGTTGGAAGGCCAAGATAGAACACCAAAAGCCAACAAGAATGCTCCAATCCTTATATATACTTAAATGGAAATGGGACAATATAGCAATGAATTTTGTAGTTGGTTTACCACAAACAATGCATAAATTTGATTCCATGTGGGTTATCATGAATAGACTTACAAAATCTGCTCACTTCTTACACATCAACATCAGGTGCTCACTAGAAAAATTAACTAAATTATATATAAGGGAGATTGTAAGACTTGACAGTGTTCCATCTAGCATAATATCTTATAGGGATCCTAGGTTTACTTCTAGGTTTTGGGGAAGTTTATATCAAGCATTGGGAACTAAGTTCTGCCTTAGCTCAACATATCATCCTCAAACAGATGGACAATTAGAAAGGACCATACAATCCCTAGAAGATTTATTGAGAGTTTGTGTGCTAGAGGATTTTGGTAGTTAGGATCAATATTTGCCTCTGATTGAATTCACTTATAATAATAGTTTCCATTCTAGCATAAGTATGACACCCTATAATGCTCTATGTGGAAGAAAATGTAGAACTCTTTCGTGTTGGTTTGAAACTGGAGAAACTTTAATCTTGAGTCCTGAAATGGTGCAACAAACCACGGAGAAAGTCAAAATGATTTAGGAAAAATTGAGAATGACTCAAAGCAAACAAAAAAGTTATGCCGATAAGAAAAGACGACCTCTTGGATTTTAAAAAGGTGATCACGTATTTTTGAAAGTTACCCCAACAACTGACATTGGTAGGGTAAGGAAATCTAAGAAACTCATTCCTCGATTTATTAGTCCTTACCAAATTCTCAGAAAAATAGGTCCTGTTGCTTATCAAATTTTTTTACCTCTTTTTTTTTTTTTAAATCTTCACAATGTCTTTCATGTGTCTCAATTAAAAAAATATATTTATGATCATTCTCATGTAATAATGCCTGATACAGTACAATTAAAGGATAACATTACATTTGAAACAACGCCAGTACAAATTATAGACAAGAGGACCAAACAATTGAGGAACAAACAAATTTCACTGGTAAAGGTCATTTGGAATAATGACACAGGAGATGCTACGTGAGAATTGGAAGAAAGGATTAGGGAAGGTTATTCTCATTTATTTTATGTAATAAAAATTTCAAGGACGAAATTTCTATAAGTGGGGAGAATTGTAATATTCTTAATTTTCATATCATACTATAATATTCTTAATTTTAATTATTTTCTTAAAATAATATTTTAAAATTTTAGTTATCACATTTTAAAAAAATTATAATAATAATACAAATTAAGTACAAGGTTTTTATTTTAATAACTAAAATAAAAATATATAATATTCAATTACATTATAAATATTTTAAGAAAAAATATATTTATAATATTTTTCAAAATAATACTTAAATTATTATAATTGCATGTGAAACAACCAAGATATATTATAATTTATATAACAACATATACACAAAATACAGACTGGTTTAGTGGTTTATTTAGTTACATGAGAATCTCGGGTCTTAGGTCGCGAGTTCAAGAGACGTGTAGTAGTAAGAGTAAGATTTGAATCAACATGTGATTATTCTCCTTCATTCAATTACTACAACTTATTGCATATCAATCACGTTCATTCAATTACTACAACTTATTGCCTATAAATAGCAACATGGGGGACCATGTGTATACAAGAGAAAGTGCAGAGGAAGAAATAGAGAGAAAAGAAGAGAGTGAGAGAGCATGGGGGAACCATGTGTATACAAGAGAAAGTGCAAAGGAAGAAAAAGAGAGAAAGGGAGAGAGTGAGAGAGAGCACATAAGAAAGATTTAATAAGAAAAAAGTGTGACAAAATTTTACGTAAAACTCTCGATAATTTTGTGTTTCATTAAGGTAAGGGGAGGAGACATTTATTCTCTTAAATTTTTATATTATTATATTTGTTTGTTTTATGTTATATTTATGTGTTTTTATTTAGTGGGGTGACCTTAACCTCATTTACTTGTTTAAATTAAGATA
Source organism: Cajanus cajan (assembly GCF_000230855.2). NCBI lineage: Eukaryota > Viridiplantae > Streptophyta > Magnoliopsida > Fabales > Fabaceae > Cajanus > Cajanus cajan. Next base: position 22,007,727 of record NC_138527.1, on the reverse strand, counting down.
CTTTTTACTCTAAATAATTAATGAAGTGTTTCTAGTTTATGTTGTTTAATTATTTTATGATGTTTATCATTGTCATTCACTAAATTTAATATTCTTTAATACATTCTTTTTTTTTCTCCCTTTTTTGTAAGCTATATCATAATAAATTTTAAATAATTAAAAATGTAATATTCTGAAATTTTTGATACAATATTATATATTTTCTTATTATTATCTTATTCTTAAAATAATAGTATAAATTTTTAGTTACAATTTAAAAAAAAAAAAAAAGAAAGAAAATTGAGTACAATATTCTTTTTATAATACATTAGAACTTTTATTACAATATTTTTAGTAAAATTAAAATAGAAATATATAAGATTTAATTATATTATAAAATTCTAAAATCTTATTTATAATATTTTTCAGAATAATATTTTAATTATAAACTATGTATAAATTATTACATTTTATATGTTTAATATAAAGAATTATATTAAATTTTTATTTTATATATATATATATATACATATATATATATATATACATATATATATATATATATATATATATATATATATATATATATATATATATATATATATATATATATATATATATATATATATATATATATATATATATATATATATATATATATATATATTGGACGGTTAAAAGAAACAAACTAAAAAAATCCGTTGCATTGAATGCACGGATAAAATGGTGCAAAATTCTTATCTAAAATGGTGTATAATTCTTATCAAGTAACCAAAATATTATCCAAACTTGTGATTAAGAACCAAATGAATAGTAAAAATAATAAGGTTGATTACAAATAATGCAATGATTACAAATGGGAGTATAAATAGATAAAAGAGGTGTAGAATGAGGGCAAGAAAAAAAATTTAAGAACCGAAGTGGAAGAGAATTGTGAGAAGAAGAATACAATCGTGAGAGTTCAATTTGTTCTTTAAAGTCTACTTTTAAATATTAACGTATGGGGGAGAAGACCTTTATTCTTTTAAATTTTATACACTATTATGTTTGTTTATTTTATGTTATATCTGTTTATATTTACTTAATAAAGTGTCTCTAACCTCATTTACTTATTTAATCTATGATACTTTTTACTCTAAATAATTAATAAGGTGTTCCTAGTTTACGTTGTTTAATTATTTTATGATAATTATCACTGCCATTTACTAGATTAATATTCTTTAATACATTCCATTTTTGTGAACTATATTATGTTAAATTTTAAGTAATTAAAAATATTCAAACTTATTTAGCTTAATTATTTTTTTATATTAATTCTAACTATAATATAGTTTTTTAAAAATATCCTAAGCTTATTTTTTTTATATTATAAAGATAAACGTTATTCTATAGTCATAAGAATGAAAATTTGAATTCATTTATAGTTTGAGGTTTGACCTTGGAGATTTAAATGAGTAAAAAAAAAAAAAACTTAAGGTGAAATAACCTTTAGTTATTTGTTATTATAATGCTCATTTATCCTGACTAGTCACTACAAACATAATTCAAATTTTTATTATATTAAGAAGAATTAATATATATTCATTTAGTATTGATTAAAAATATTTCTATGCATATTGTTTAATTATTGATATTTATTGGATAATTATTCTCACTCCTTATTGTTCTTTGTTTAAAATATTTAATTAATTATAATGTAAAAGAGATGGATCTACCAACCATACCATGCCCTTTCACTTCCGTTATCACTATCGTCTTTTTGGGTACCAGTTGGGGCATGGACGCAACTGCAAATGCCGTTACAGTTTAAGGCATATGAGTATCGAATTTTGTATTTTCACCAATATAGATGGTCAAATAGTAGTCACTTTCTATCTTCCCCCATCCAATCATGCTAACCCCATCATAAATCTGTATCAGCCTAATATGTAAATATTGTAATAAAAGTGTGTGAAATAAGTAGCTTATAATTACGTACGTTATTGTGAATATTTTTAGAATAATATGTAATGTAATTATAAGCTAACTATATGTAAACAAGTTCACAAAATCTTCTTTGTTTTTATGTACAATATTATTTGTACGGGTAAGAGCATTCGGCCACCACGCAGCCGAAGCCCTATCGACCACAGAATGGCCGAACCTAGTGGCCGATACCCGATCGGCAACCAGGTACACATACACTCAAGGATTACCCTTAATCAGGAATTAAGGGTTAATCACACCAATAAGCCGATTAGAGACATATTACCTAATACGGTAATCTTGTTGCAGGGCCCATGGAGGTCAGGGCCCATAAATGTCAGTATAAATAGCTCATGTCACGAGGTAACGTCACTGTTCATTAATTACTATCGATATTTGTGTTTGTCCTGACTTGACCGTTGGAGTGCCTTTTGCAGGTACCATCCCTTTCACCAGAATATTCGATCGGAGATCTCATTCGGCCCTCAGAGTACGAGAAGATTACTATTGTGCCCTTCAGACAGGTACATTTTGGCGCCCACCATGGGCCGAATTGAGAGATTGAGAAAGTAAGTCGACAAGATCAAAGCAATGGCTAAGACGAGGAAAAACAACACAGAAGATCACCGATCTGAAGAAGAGGGACCCCGTCGAGGTTGTAGACGAAACAGATCTTTTCGAAACCGTTCGGTAGTTAAAGAAAGAAATGGCCGCCTTGAAACAACAAAGAGAAAAAGATGCGAGAGAGCTTTCGGCCTTAAAAGCAGAGAATGCTGAACTGAAGAATCAAGATCCGTCGTGGAAGCCTACTCAAGCAACCTAACAACAGCTTTGAAATCGGGACCTTTCGCTAATAGTATTTGCAAAAAAAACCCCAATGACATGGATGATCTACGTCGCCGTGCAGACAAGTACATGCAGATGAAAGAGCTAGCCGACTTCCGTAACCAAGTTCGAGCTGAAACCATGAGCAAGGTTGAAAAGACGACAAAGCAACCCTTTCAGACCCGAAAAAAAGAATTAACGCTTTGTGAACGGCCAGCCCGTTGTCCAAAATAGTCCTAGTACACACCTCTGAATGTAAGTCAGGCAACAGTACTTGAACAAGCCCTTGCGTCTGAGGTATTGGTCGTCCCAAAAAGAGCCTCAACACCCCCACGCGCCGACACAAGCAAGTCTTGTCGGTATCACCGCAATCGAGGCCATTCGACGGAGGAGTGTGCGGTACTAAAGGATAAGATTGAAAACTTAATAAAATAGGGGCAACTCCAGAGGTTCGTGGATAGACCCACCTCGTCCCGGGCAACTTATCAGTCTCGGCACCTGATGTAAGGAAAACCGCAAGTGTACGGTTGTCGTCAAGTAATAAATATCGAATCACAGGGACTACGTGTTTGACCTAGAATTACTAGTATTTTAATTTGAATTTTAAAACAGATGGAATTTTTGTTTTGAGATGATAAGATCAGATTCGATGGTAAAAGAGATAGTAATGCAATTAATGAATAAGATAAAACTTTAAGATAAGATAAGGAGATTTCCGGGAATCTAGGGTTCGCACAAAGAGTTCCAACATTATTGAATTATTATTTTCATTAATTAATTCTATTCCATCTTGAAGGTAGTCTTAACCTAATTTAATCCTTGCACCTTCTCAGGCTACGAGGACGTGTTTAATTAAAATTAATCTCTACTCTCGTGGTAATTACGTTCAATTAAACCCATTAAGATCTTTGTTAATCTATTGCTCCTCGAAAGCTTAAATCAACTCTCGTGATTTAACACTCAAGTCTGTTCCTTTAGGTTCCGATAATTAGGTTCTCCTCTCAGTTCATCCCTAATTATCTATGATTATGAAAATTAAGATTAATTGTTTATCATAATTATAATCAAGTTCTCCTCTCAGTTCATCCTTAATTAATGTTATTATGAAAACAATAATATTAAAGTTCATATATACAATATAAAAGAACAGATCAAGAATTGGAATAAAATTAAGAAACTGAATAATGCATTAATAAAGAGGTTCTCAGAGGCTAAGCCCTGATCCCAGAAAAAGGGAAACTACTCACAGGAGTTCATAGTAGTTCTCCAAGAAAAAAAAAGAATAAAAGAAAAGCAAACCTTAGAGTCGATGGCACAGGCACCCAACCTTCTCCAAGTGTCAAAAACTAAAAAACTGTCTCCGAAACAAAAATCCCCGTTCTAGGCTAACCTCATCTAATTTATAACCTAAAAGGGTAAAAAGGTAAAACTACCAAGATAAAAATTACAAAGATAAAATAAAAATAAAACATAAAACTTAAAAAGCTGGGACGCGAAGTGAATCACGGCCGTGACTGAGAATCACGACCGTGATCTTCTCTGGAGCACATCTATGAAGGGTCAGTGGCGTTCACGGGAGTGATTGGGAATCACGGCCGTGATTTTCTCTGGTGAATCACGGGCGTGATTTAGAATCACGGCCGTGATTTTCCCTGTAGCTCAGCATTTCTTCTTTAATTCTTAAATCTTGATCCTGCTCAGAGAAAACACAACACATACCAAGAAAAGCATAAAATAGGAAAATGATATAAAAATTTATTAAAAACATGAAAGATATGCATGATTATGCTATGAATTCTTGTGAATTAAAGTGCTAAAATACGAGTAAAATACACAACATCAAATAACCCCAAACTTGAACTTTTGTTTGTCCTCAAACAATAATTAGCACTTTGAAAAAAAGAAAAAAAAAATCATCAAGAATTAACTGAGCATTTAAAATCTTCACTCTTAGTCTCACAAGGTCCAATTAGAATCTTAATCTTTCATTACTAGCGCCAACTCTTAGTTTCTAAGAGTTTCATGATGTCAAATCTTGTAAAGCTCATTAGTCAAATGAAGATAATTTAACAGAAATAATTTTTCAATGCTTGTGACACAAATAGGGGTAATATTTTTATTTTTGTTTTTGTCTCACCTAAAACATTTCCCCAGCAGCCAATCAGTGTAGAGAGGATGATAATTTCAAGAACACGTAGCCTCAAAGGGGGGCTAGCTATTTTACTAAACAATTCCCCAGTAGCTAATTAGTTCCCTTAGTTTTCTAAGGTTAAGAATATTCTCCCTCTAACCTATGACCTCAAAGGGGTGCTAGGTGATTTTTTTATTTTATTTTATTTTATTTTATTTATTTATTTTTTTTTTTTACCCCCCAAAAGCTTTTAAGCACGAATTAAAAAGAATTTATCTTCAAGAGACTATTTTTATAATTCTCGATCATTTCAAGTCTCAATACTAAGAACCAAGTGCTAGCCACAAAACCAGCTAATTTTTCAACCTTTTGTTCTGAGACTTCAAGATTCAATTCATCACATTCAGTGTTTTCAAAGACGAACAATTTCATTAAAAATATTTACTTTTCAAACACAAATTCAAGCTGGGATTAACTGAATATGTATATATGCATGATTTTTTATTTTATTTTATTTTTATTTTATTTTATCTTTTTTTTTTTTTTTTTTTTTTTTTTTTGCATGAATGAATGAAATGCGTACATCCTCCTAACCCCAAACTTAAAGATTTGCTTGTCCCGAAGCAAAGAGCTAATGAATGCATGACAGATTATTTTGACAAAATTATAAAATGCATGAATATGCAACCAACCCACAACAGAAAGGAATGCTTGTCCCTAAGCATCAGAGTAAAATAAGGAATAAGAAAGATCTCACTGTGGTGGAAAATCATCTGGATACCGTTGAATGTGCCATTGATACATTTGATCAACCATGTAATTATAATGCTGCTGGCGTTCATCCATTTGTTTCAGCCGGTTATCCATTGATTGAATAGCTGCTAGGATAGCAGCATTGTCCACCTCAGGTCCAGGATGTAGAGGGGGTTGTTCAGGAGCTGCTTCCTCATCTGCAGGAGCCGCTTCCTCAGCTGCTGGAGGTAGGTCCTCTAATGGCTCCAGTGGAAACTGCCGTGTAGCCCGGTTCTTCACGGTGTATGTTGGATTTGGTAACTGGTAGTGCACTCCCGACTGGGTTACTACAAAGTAGTATTTATCATCTTCATCTTTCGCAATGCAGTTCATAGAAGAGCAGGTAGAAAAATTAATAGTACGGCTTCCAGGGAGTGGTTCTAACTGGTCCAGCCAAGCGTGATAGCCAAGGTGTTTGGCTATAGTGGTAATGAGGCCGCCATTCACAATCGCACCGTGGCTGGTATTGGAAATACTCTGGAACTGTCGTGCCAAATGACTGCCAGAATCAATAGGCTCCTCTCTGTTTTCCATCATAGCCCATAAAAGTAAAAGGTCGCTCAAACGAACCTTTCCTTCAGAATCACCTCGGGCCAAAACAGTAGAGGCAATAAAGCGGTGCATAATACGGATGGCGGGATGGCGGAAAGCAGAGGAATTACATTTTCCAGCGACCCAATTACTTGTACCTGTCAAACTATACCAAAAAGAACCAGGGTTGAAAGAACTTGGGGTTCTCGTGCTCCCTCCAGTGGGAAATCCAAAAATATTATTGAACTGAGCCAGGGTTAATTCGTGTTCTTGGTTAAACATACGGAAAGAAATCAAACCTTCAGAACAATTTGGCCCAGATAATATTTCCGTGTGGAGAGAGCTCAAGAACTCAAGAACTAGTCGAGGATAAACAACATCATTATGCATGGTAGCAAAGGTTGTCCACCCAATGTTAGTTAACATGAAATTGATATCAGCACGTAAACCCAACTTACGAATAAATGGGAAGTCGAGATACCTAGTAGGATGGATAGTGCGGAAGCGTAATACCTCGTTCCGCTCACGCTGTTCATCGTTCCGATAGAACCTCGGAGGAAGGTGCGGAATTTCACTTGCTTCTTCCTCGTAAGTGTGGGTATCGGAAGCGGTGGAGGACGAACCAACGGTACGGGTGCGCTTGGGAGCCATGGATGAACGGAAAGAGTGAATGTGGGAGGAAGAGGGAAGAAGAGGAAGAAGAAGTGAGAAGCTAGGGTTTGGGAGAGAAGAAAAGAGAGAATGGGCAGAGTTCGTAAGTTTGAGAGAAGTGAGAATGTAAAAGGAGGGGGAAAAATATATAAGGGAAAGGGGAATTTCAAAAATCACGGGTTGTATCTGTTGAGCGTCAGCAGGGAATCACGGGCGTGATTGGAAATCACGGCCGTGATTCTCTTTGTGAGTTTTCAAAAATTCAAACAGAGGAGATCACGCCCGTGATTTATAATCACGGTCGTGATTCTCTCTGGGGTTTTCCAAAAATTTTCCAGAGAAGATCACGCCCGTGATTTAGAATCACGGTCGTGATTCTCTCTGGAACTCTGAAATTTTATTTTATTATTTTATTATTATTATTATTATTATTTATTATTATTATTATTATTATTTTTTATTTTTTATTTTATTTTTTTTTTTTTTCATGATGCTTGAGTAGGTTCCTGAAGAACCATAGAGTATAATTTTTCTAAGTGTTCCCCATGGAAATATAACTTCAATCTCTGTGCATTGACCTTGAATATGTCGCCTTTATCGTTTCTGATTTCTACAGCTCCATAGGGATATACTTTTTGAACTGTAAAAGGCCCTGACCATCTTGACTTCAATTTTCCAGGAAACAATCTGAGTCTGGAATTAAATAATAGCACCGAGTCCCCTTGCTTGAATTCTCTTCTATGTATATGCTTGTCATGCCACCTCTTTGTTCTTTCTTTGTAAATCTTAGCATTTTCATATGAGTCTAATCTGATTTCATCAAGCTCATTGAGTTCCAATTTCCTTTTTTCTCCAGCATCCTTTAGGTCATAGTTGAAGTATTTTATTGCCCACAAAGCCTTGTGTTCTAGCTCTACAGGAAGATGGCAAGATTTGCCATAAATCAGCCTAAATGGAGACATGCCAATAGGTGTTTTGTAAGCAGTCCTGTAGGCCCAAAGAGCTTCATCTAATCTTAAAGACCAGTCCTTTCTTGTTGTAGATACAGTCTTCTCAAGAATCTTTTTGATTTCTCTGTTGGATATTTCTACCTGTCCACTTGTTTGAGGGTGATAAGGTGTACCAACCTTGTGAGTGACTCCATACTTTTTTAAGAGAGATTCAAACTTTCTTTCAATAAAATGTGAGCCTCCATCACTGATCACAGCTCTTGGGACCCCAAATCTTGGAAATATAATTCTTTTGAAGAGTTTAATGACAGTATTTGAATCACTCGTTTGAGCGGGAATCGCTTCTACCCACTTGGACACATAATCAACTGCAACTAATATGAACTTGTAACCTTTAGAACTTGGGAATGGTCCCATGTAATCTATTCCCCATACATAAAAAATTTCTACTTCTAAAATCCCATTTAATGGCATTTCATGTTTCCTGGATATATTCCCTGATCTTTGGCATTGGTCACAAGAATTTACCATCTTCCAAGTATCCTTAAATAAGTTTGGCCAGTAAAAACCAGATTGTAGAATTTTAGCTGCAGTTTTTGACGTACTAGCATGCCCTCCATATGCGGAAGAATGACATGAGTGAATGATGTGAGGAGCTGCTTCTTCTGAGATACACCTTCTGTAGATACCATCTCTACACCTCTTATATAGGTAAGGTTCATCCCAAATAAAGCTGTTAAGGTCACTAAAGAATTTCTTCTTTTGTTGATAATTAAAGTCGTCAGGAAGGACTCCACATGCTAAGTAATTCACATAATCTGCATACCAGGGACTGTTTTTCACAACAACTGCTAAAAGCTTTTCGTCTGGGAAGCTGTCATTAATAGGGAGTTCCTCCTTTGTTGCTTGGTCTTGTGGAAGTCGAGAGAGATGATCAACTACTACATTTTCTACTCACTTTCTGTCCACAATCTCTAAATCAAATTCTTGTAAAAGGAGAATCCATCTGAGGAGCCTAGGTTTAGCATCCTTTTTATTAAAAAGATACTTTAGGGCAGAGTGATCTGTGTAAATAATAACCTTAGACCCCACAAGATAAGATCTGAACTTTTCAAAAGCATAGACGACTGCTAACAATTCTTTTTCTGTTGTTGCATAATTGGCTTGGGCTTCATCAAGAGTCTTGCTGGCATAGTATATAGCATGAACCTTCTTGTCCTTTCTTTGTCCCAATACAGCTCCTATAGCATAGTCACTTGCATCACACATGATTTCAAAAGGAAGGCTCCAGTCAGGAGTTTACAGAATAGGAGCTGTAGTGAGAGCTTCTTTCAACCTGTAGAATGCATTCTTACAAAAAACATCAAAGTTAAAAGGTACCTCTTTCACAAGTAGATTAGATAATGGTTTAGAGATTTTTGAAAAATCTTTAATAAACCTTCGGTAGAAACCGGCATGCCCTAAGAAACTTCTAACACCTTTAACATCAATTGGAAGAGGCAATTTATCAATTACTTCTATTTTTGCTCTATCTACCTCAATTCCTCTCCCAGATATTAGGTGTCCTAAGACAATTCCTTCTTGTACCATAAAATGACATTTTTCCCAATTTAAGACTAAATTCACTTCAGAGCAACGCTGCAATACTTTAGTTAGATTTAATAGACAGTCATCAAAGGAAATACCATAAACTGAAAAGTCATCCATGAAAACTTCCATCTCTTTTTCTAATAAATCACTAAAGATTGCAGTCATACATCTTTGAAAGGTAGCAGGTGCATTACATAGGCCAAAAGGCATTCTCCTATAAGCAAAAGTACCATAGGGACATGTAAAAGTAGTTTTCTCTTGGTCTAATGGATGAATAGGGATTTGATGAAAACCGGAGTATCCGTCCAAATAACAAAAGTATGAATGCATTGCTAACCTTTCAAGCATTTGATCAATAAAAGGTAAGGGAAAGTGATCCTTTCTAGTGGCATTATTTAATTTTCTATAATCAACACACATACGCCACCCAGTCACAGTTCTTGTGGGAATTAATTCATTATTATCATTTTTAACTACTGTCATCCCACCTTTCTTAGGAACCACATGAACTGGACTTACCCAAGGACTATCAGATATAGCATAAATTACCTTAGCATCCAATAATTTCAAAATTTCTTTCTTTACCTCTTCTTTCATCTTGGGATTTAGTCTTCTTTGAGCTTCAACAGAAGGTTTGGATCCTTCCTCCAAGAAGATGCGATGCATACAAAATGAAGAACTAATTCCCTTTATATCAGCCATAGTATATCCAATAACTTTTCTAAATTTTCTCAACTCATTGAGAAGTTTTTCAGTTTCTTTTTCATTTAAAGCTGAATTTACTATGACTGGATAAGTGGAATTAGCCCCCAAAAACTCATACCTTAAAGATGAAGGAAGTGGTTTAAGTTCTAACTTTGGAGAGTTTTCTTCTTGCCAATCTGTTGAAGACTCAAGAAGACTTTCTACTAGAGGATCTTTTTCTTTACACGGGGGACTTGAATCGATCAAGCAAGCATAATTAGGTTGAATCCCCTCAAGATCTATGTGCTTTCCTCCAACTAGAAAATTCTCCAAGGGATCCCTCAAAATAGATCTCATGACTTCTTCCTCCATGTCTTTAGGCAATATATCAACCCTGCAGCAAATATTTTCAAGAGAAGGTTGTCTAACAGATTTAGCAATATTAAATTCCATTGTTTCATCATTAATGGATAAGGACAATTTTCCATGTTTGACGTCTACTATCACGCCTGCTGTAGCCAAAAATGGTCTACCTAGTATGATTGGTATTTGTTTGTCCTCTTCCATTTCTAAAACAACAAAATCTCCCGGAATTAAAAATTTACCTATCTTAACTGGAACATCTTCTAAAATTCCTATGGGATATTTTATAGATCTATCTGCTAACTGGATTGACATTGCTGTAGGCTTTAATTCTCCCATATCTAATTTCTTGCAAATTGATAAAGGCATTAAACTGATACTTGCCCCAAGGTCACATAAGGCTTTTTCAAACCTTAGATTTCCAATGAGACAAGGTATAGAGAAACTACCAGGATCCTTAAGTTTTTTGGGCAAATTATGATGGATCAATGTAACAGTCTCTCTATCATCCAATTTCCTTCGGTTAGCTAAAAGATCCTTAAGAAATTTAGCATATGTAGGCATCTGTTGTAGAGCTTCTACAAATGGAATGTTTACATACACTTGTTTGATCATATTTAAAAATTTTTCAAATTGTCTATCAAGTTTAGTCCTTGCTAACCTTTGAGGAAAAGGAATTGGAGGGTGATAAACAGTTTGAGGCTTTGATGAAGATACTTTTTCTTTTTCTAATCTCTCTTTTTCAGGTTTTTCAACCATAGGAGAAGCGTCTTCATCAATCTCAATATTATCATTTTGATTAGACACAGGTCTGTCTAATTTCTTCCCACTCCTTAAAGTAACAGCATTAACATTTTCAGCTGGGTTTGCAACTGTTTTACCTGGGAACTTACCTGGAGAATTGTTTGAACTAGGCATCAACTGTGCAATTTGATTTTCCAGCATCTTGTTGTGGAGAGTAATATTCTCAACCTTGACAGCAAGGTTTTGAATAGAATTTGCCATTGAATCATTGGTCTGTTTTTGATTAGTGACAAAATTCTCCATAAGGTTTTCTAATCTTGAAACACTTTGTTGAATTGAGGGTGTCTGTACTGGATTTGCTTGCCCATTAATGAAGTGATTGGACGAACGGAAATTAGGTTGCTGATTGCTACTTCCTTGAACTGGGTCATTCTTCCAAGAAAAGTTAGGATGATTCTTCCAACCAGGGTTGTATGTGTTGGAATATGGATTACTCTTCTCTCTTCGAGGAGTGTCATAGAAATTATGAGAAGCTGCCACTTGTTCAGTAGTATCTTCTTTTTCTCCAGTAAAAATTGAGGTACAATCTACTGCAGTGTGCCCTTGTTCCCTACAAAGGTCACATACTTGATTTGTAGCCACTGAATTAACCTTAGCTTTTTCCATCTTGTCTAATCTTTGATTAAGAGTATCAAATTTTGCTAAGAGTAACTCAATATTGTTCACTTCACATCGCCCCGGAGTTCCTTTCCTTGCTGTGACTTCTCTTTCACTGTATTGGCTGTGATTTGAGGCTACATTTTCCAAAATAATCATGCAGTCATTAATAGGTTTCCCCATGAAAGATCCTCCAGCTGCTGAGTCTAATATCATGGTGCTTTGTTGGTCCAATCCTTCAAAGAAAAATTGGATGGTAAGCCAACGGTTGAAGCCATGTTGTGGGCATGCTTGAAGATATCCTTTGAACCGCTCCCATGCTTCATAAATAGTCTCTCCAGTGCCTTGTTGGAAATTAGTGATTTTCTTCCTCAATTCTTTAGTTTTAGAAGGAGGAAAGAATTTCTCTAGAAAAGCTCTTTCACATAATTCCCAAGTTGCTATCTTTTCTCTAGGCACTGTTCTTAGCCACACCTTTGCCTTATCTCTCAAGGTGAGTGAGAATAAGCGGAGTCGCATTCCATCAGAAACTTCATCATCAAATTGCTGGGTCTCACAGATTTCCAAGAACCCCTCTAAGTGGTCATTAGGATCTTCTGATGGTAGTCCTCCAAAGGTGTTCTGTTTGAGCATATTCACCAGAGAAGCTGGTACAGTAGCTCCAGTTTGCATCTCCCCTCCAGGTATCCCACGAGCTACGGGTGCAGAGTAATCCCGAAGCGGTAAATTATCTCGTTGTGCAGCCATGTCAAATTCTCTAGAAAGGTTTCTTTTCCTTCTCAGGAGAGTTCTTTCAATCTCAGGATCAAGTGGTGTTGGTTTCCCAAGACGTAGAGATCTCTTTTGCATTAACCCTAAGGCACTGCAAAAAAAAAAAAAAAGAAAGTGACCCGTGAAATCTGAATTGGAGAAGTAAACACTAAAAAAATAAATTATTTATTTATTTAATTTTTTTTTTTTAAATTCGAATTAAAATAATTGTAATTTAAATCAAGAGACGTAGTCCCCGGCAACGGCGCCAAAAACTTGATGTAAGGAAAACCGCAAGTGTACGGTTGTCGTCAAGTAATAAATATCGAATCACAGGGACTACGTGTTTGACCTAGAATTACTAGTATTTTAATTTGAATTTTAAAACAGATGGAATTTTTGTTTTGAGATGATAAGATCAGATTCGATGGTAAAAGAGATAGTAATGCAATTAATGAATAAGATAAAACTTTAAGATAAGATAAGGAGATTTCCGGGAATCTAGGGTTCGCACAAAGAGTTCCAACATTATTGAATTATTATTTTCATTAATTAATTCTATTCCATCTTGAAGGTAGTCTTAACCTAATTTAATCCTTGCACCTTCTCAGGCTACGAGGACGTGTTTAATTAAAATTAATCTCTACTCTCGTGGTAATTACGTTCAATTAAACCCATTAAGATCTTTGTTAATCTATTGCTCCTCGAAAGCTTAAATCAACTCTCGTGATTTAACACTCAAGTCTGTTCCTTTAGGTTCCGATAATTAGGTTCTCCTCTCAGTTCATCCCTAATTATCTATGATTATGAAAATTAAGATTAATTGTTTATCATAATTATAATCAAGTTCTCCTCTCAGTTCATCCTTAATTAATGTTATTATGAAAACAATAATATTAAAGTTCATATATACAATATAAAAGAACAGATCAAGAATTGGAATAAAATTAAGAAACTGAATAATGCATTAATAAAGAGGTTCTCAGAGGCTAAGCCCTGATCCCAGAAAAAGGGAAACTACTCACAGGAGTTCATAGTAGTTCTCCAAGAAAAAAAAAGAATAAAAGAAAAGCAAACCTTAGAGTCGATGGCACAGGCACCCAACCTTCTCCAAGTGTCAAAAACTAAAAAACTGTCTCCGAAACAAAAATCCCCGTTCTAGGCTAACCTCATCTAATTTATAACCTAAAAGGGTAAAAAGGTAAAACTACCAAGATAAAAATTACAAAGATAAAATAAAAATAAAACATAAAACTTAAAAAGCTGGGACGCGAAGTGAATCACGGCCGTGACTGAGAATCACGACCGTGATCTTCTCTGGAGCACATCTATGAAGGGTCAGTGGCGTTCACGGGAGTGATTGGGAATCACGGCCGTGATTTTCTCTGGTGAATCACGGGCGTGATTTAGAATCACGGCCGTGATTTTCCCTGTAGCTCAGCATTTCCTCTTTAATTCTTAAATCTTGATCCTGCTCAGAGAAAACACAACACATACCAAGAAAAGCATAAAATAGGAAAATGATATAAAAATTTATTAAAAACATGAAAGATATGCATGATTATGCTATGAATTCTTGTGAATTAAAGTGCTAAAATACGAGTAAAATACACAACATCAGCACCACGATCAACATAGGCGTGAGTGTCCTCGTGACTGTCGTGAACGCAGTCGGTCTAGGGAACGAAAAGAAAAGCCACAAGCACCCCCTAGGCGATTAATCAACACAATAGCAGGAGGCTTCGCCGGCGGAGGTGCAACCTCCTCAGCATGAAAAAGGTATTTGAGGGTGATCTGGTCAGTTAACATTGTCGAAAAACAATCAGCTCGAAAGCTCCTAACAATAACGTTCACGGCTAAAGATTTCCAAGGCATCGACCTGGTGCAGGATGACCCTATGGTAATTAGTGTTGAGATACACAATTGCATAGTTAGAGAGAGTTTGGTTGATCAAGGAAATTCGACCGACATTTTGTATTGGAACACATTCAAAAAGTTGGGCATACCCGAAAGCGAACTAATCCCATATGACGACCCGTTGGTCGGTTTTTCAGGCGAAAGGGTCAATACTCGGGGCTACATCAAGTTACTCACTCGGTTTTGTTTTGATGAAAAAGAGTATCGGGACATCCAAGTTAAATACATTGTGGTGAATGCCAACACTTCATACAACATCCTCCTGGGTCGTCCATCATTGAACAGGTTAGGAGCCATTGTGTCTACTCCTCACCTGGCTGTGAAGTTTCCTTCGAATACCGGAAAAATACTTACGGTCCACGCTGATCAAAAGGCAGCTAGAGAGTGTTACTTTTCGAGCTTAAGGATACTACCTCTCGAAGAACCCCGTTCAGGTGTCCATGCGGTCACTCCCTCCTCAGCTGAACATTCAACTTAGGACCTTGATCCTAGGTTGAACCAAGACGAATGAGTAGAACCAACAGAAGAAAAAGTCCTGTTACAGCTGGGCGCACAACCGTCCCAAGTCACATACATTGGAATCGGCCTTCCAGAAGTTGATCGGCTAGCTTTAAGTAAGGTGATCATCGAGAACAGGGATCTCTTTGCATGGGCACCGTCAGACATGCCATGTATAAATCCTAGCTTTATGTGTCATAAACTGTCAGTTTGCCCAGAGGCACGACCAATAGCCCAACGAAAGAGAAAAATGGGGGTTGAAAGAGGTGCTGCCGTTGAAGCGGAAGTTGCTAAATTAATCGAAGCAAAATTCATTCGGGAGGTGCAGTACACAACGTGGTTGGCCAATGTTGTCATGGTCAAAAAACCAAATGGGAAATGAAGAATGTGCACAGACTACACTAACCTCAACAAGGCTTGTCCTAAAGATGCCTATCCACTCCCAAACATTGATCGACTTGTTGATGGTGCAGCCGGTCACAAAATCTTTACCTTTCTCGACGCATATTCTGGCTATAATCAGATCTGAATGCACCCGCAGGACGAAGAAAAAATGGCCTTCATCATCGACTCGACCAACTTCTGTTATCAGGTGATGCCCTTCAATTTGAAGAATGCTGGGGCAACCTATCAGAGGTTGATGGATAATATTTTTAAGCAACAGATCGGCAAAAACATGGAGGTTTACGTTGATGATATGGTAGTCATGTTCGGCAACTTGGCCGAACATACGTCTGACCTCACAGAGGTATTTCACCAACTTCACAAGCACGACATGAGACTCCATCCGGAAAAGTTTATCTTCGGGATTGCAGGAGGAAAATTCCTCGGCTTTATGCTCTCGGCAAGAGGCATAGAAGCCAATCCAGACAAATGTCAGGCGGTAATTGGTATGCGAAGCCCAAACAACATCAAAGAAGTACAACGGTTGGCCGGAAGACTCACCTCGTTGTCACGATTCTTGCCATGCTTGGCTGAGATAGCTAAACCTATCATCAACCTACTAAAAAAAGCATCCAAGTTTAGCTGGTCAGAGCAGTGTGAAGAGGCCTTTCGAATACTTAAACAGTAGCTCGGCTCGCCACCAATTCTAGCCAAACCAGATCGTCATTCAGATATGATTGTGTATTTGTGTGTTTCACATGAAGCCATTAGTGCTGTGCTGGTACAAGACCAAAATGGGCAGAAGCTGATATATTTTATCAGCCGTTTACTTCAAGAGTCAGAGGCGAGGTATCAGATGCTTGAAAAAGTAGCGCTCAGACTCATCCACACCGCTCGGCGTTTGCGCCAACACTTTCAGAGTCATCGAGTTATTGTTCGAACGGATTGCCCAATCGCCAAAGTCTTGCGAAAACCTGAACTGGTTGGACGCATGATGGCTTGGTCAGTTGAATTGTCCGAATTCGACATCATCTTTCAACCTAGAGGCCCGATCCAATCACAATGTTTGGCCGATTTTGTCAATGAGTTGCAACCAAAAGGGGACTTCGAGTGTGATCCATGGGTACTCCGTGTTGACGATTCGTCCAACAGCCAGGGTAGCAGAGCTGGTGTAATTCTTGAAGGGCCTTCAGGTTTAGCTCTAGAGTAATCTCTGCATTTTGCATTCAAAGCCTCAAACAACCAGGCTGAATATGAAGCCCTATTAGCAGGGCTAAGGCTAGCACACGAAGTGGGGGTGAAAAAGCTAATCTGTTGGACCGACTCGAAGGTGGTATCAGAACAAGTAAATGAGACGTTCTAGGTCAAGGATGCCAATTTGTTGAAGTATTACCACACATTCCAAAAAATGCGCGACAATTTTGACGAAATTCAAGTGAAACACATGCCAAGAGAAAATAATGAAAGGGCCGATCAATTGGCTCGACTGGCCAGCAGCAACTGAAAACCAGGGCAACTCAGGACCACCCTTCACTTAGAGCTTCCAACTCCGAGTGTTAGCCCAACCTAATGCCTCGAGGTATCCGAAGCACGAGCAACATGGAATGATGAAATTATGAGCTTCATCACGACAAGCAAAGAACCCGCAGAACTCTTAGCTGCAAAGAAAATTCGAAGCCAAGCTGCTAGATACTCAGTTATTGGCAACACGTTGTATAGAGGGGGGTTTTCCATTCCATTACTTAAGTGCGTCGACTCGGAGCAAGCCGAGTACGTCCTGCGAGAAATTCATGAAGGGATTTGTGGCGCTCACTCGGGGGGAAGGACTTTAGCAGCCATGGTTTTGAGAGCTGGTTATTACTGGCCGACTTTAAAGGCAGATTGCGCAAGCTTCGTTAAACGTTGCATCCAATGTCAGAAACACGATAATATCATCCATGCTTCGGCCGAGGAATTGCATAGCATCAGCACCCCTTGGCCTTTTGCCTTATGGGGAATGGATATCCTCGGACCTTTCCCCCTCGCAAAAGGGAAACATCACCGCTAGCTACGATCACCGCTAACATGGTTCAGAAGTTCATATGGAGAAACATCATCACACGATTCGGCATCCCTCACGCCATCATAACTGATAATGGCCTTCAATTTACAGACCAAAAATTGAACAAGTTCATGCAGGATTTAGGCATTCGACACCGGTGCACTTCAGTAGAACATCCCCAAGCAAATGGAAAGGCCGAAGCTGCCAACAAGGTGATCCTCACCGAGCTTAAGAAGCGCTTGGGCGATGCCAAGGGAGCTTGGGCCGAAGAGCTGCTCGAAGTTTTGTGGGCTTATCGGTGTACACCTCAGTCCACAACAAGAGAAACTTCGTTTCGACTGACATATGGCGCTGATGCAATGGTACTAATCAAAGTCGGAGAACCTTCCTTTCGGAGGATAAACTTCAACGAGACCTGTAATGACGAGTCCCTACGAGAAGAGATGGACATGGTTGACGAAGTACGCAACAAGGCGTGCATCGTTGCCGAAGCTTGCAAACAAAGAATGACTCGACGTTTAAACTCCAATCTCAACAAAATGAGCTTCAAAGAATGAGACTTAGTCTGGCGTGTACAGGGATCGGCCAGGCGGAACCCGCGTGAAGGCAAGTTGGCAGCAAATTGGGATGGCCCTTTCAGAGTCCGACACAACCTTAATAATGGAGCATACAAGTTGGAAGAGCTCTCTGGCAAAGTCATCCCGCGAACATGGAATTCAACACATCTAAAGACATATTACAGTTAAGATTTTGTATGTAAGGCAAATATTGTATACACACCAAGGTGCACTCTTTTCCTTGATCGGTCTTTTCTCCCCTTATAAAAAAGTGAAAAGGGGTTTTGGTTGACAAGGTTTTTAGCGAGGCACCAGTCAATGAAATATCAATCAATATTTCCCCACTATTTTGCTCTTCATCATTTACCATTCGCATTAGGCTAAGCAGTACAAAAAGGCTTCCCTCCCGAGTTGACCAATTCGGCTAAGGATGTACCTTCAGAAATTGTACAAAAAGGTTTCCCTCCCGAGTTGATCAACTCGGCCAAGGATGTGCCTTCAGAAATCATACAAGGCTTCCCTCCCGAGTGATTCCACTCGGCCAAGGATGTGCCTTTGGAAATTGTACAACAAGGCTTCCCTCCCGAGTTGATCAACTCGGCCAAGGATGTGCCTTCGAAAATTGTACAACAAGGCTTCCCTCCCGAGTTGATCAACTCGGCCAAGGACGTGCCTTCAGAAATCGTACAACAAGGCTTCCCTCCTGAGTGACCCCACTCGGCCAAGGGCGTGCCTTCGAAAATCGTACAAGGCTTCCCTCCCGAGTGACCCCACTCGGCCAAGGACGTGCCTTAGGAAATCGTACAACAAGGCTTCACTCCCGAGTGGTCCCACTCGGCCAAGGACATGCCCTCGAAAATCGTACAACAAGGCTTCCCTCCCGAGTGACCCCACTCGGCCAAGGACGTGCCTTCGGAAATTGTACAACAAGGCTTCCCTCCCGAGTGACCCCACGCGGCCAAGGACGTGCCTTCAGAAATCGTACAACAAGACTTCCCTCCCGAGTGACCCCACTCGGCCAAGGATGTACCTTCAGAATTCTCTAAATGAAGTTCCTTTACCGAACGACTCTACTCGAATTTTTCTTCCAAAACGTGCATTACCGACACACTCGTTCTATTTTCACTCATAAGGTTTACTGGCCGAATGACCCATCTCGGCAAGCTTACCTTCGGAATTCATCAAAGCTCCTTCACCGAATGATTTCACTCGATTTTTTATCCAAAGTCGTGCATGGTCGAAGAACCCTTTTCTGTCTTCACTTGTAAGGTTCCTCGGCCGACCGACTTCGCTCAATTTTTTATCTGAAGTCGTGCATGGCCGAGGAACCCTTTTCGGTCTTCACTCGTAAGGTTCCTCAGCCGAATGGTTTCACTCGGTTTTTTATCCAAAGTCACGCATCACCGATGAACCCTTTTCGATTTTCACTCGTAAGGTTCCTCGGCTGAATGATTTCGATCGGTTTTTTATCCAAAGTCGTGCGTGGCCAAAGAACCCTTTTTGATTTTCACTATAAGGTTCCTCAGCCGAATGGTTTCACTCAGTTTTTTATCCAAAGTCGCGCATCACCAATGAACCCTTTTCGGTTTTCACTCATAAGGTGCCTCGGCCGAATGATTTCGCTTGGTTTTTTATTCGAGGTCATGCATGGACGAAGAGTCCCACTTGGTTTACACTCGTAAGGACTCCTGACCGAAGGACCTATTTCGGCAAAGGTTGTTTCTTCGTGATGCATTCATTTTAATTACTTAGACAAATAAAAGTTTAATATTAGATCAGAAACAAGACTCATTCACGAAAATAGAACATGGTTCAAAAAAATAGACAACATTCCATTGCAAAATTGGAGGCTCTATCGGCCCCCTTTACTACATCAAAAGCAAATTGAAAGAAGCAAAAGCAAACTACTTAAGCTATTCTAAAGTCTTCCAAGCCAACCTAATCCTGAGGGTTGTCAACCGGGTCTTCACGTGTATCGGCGTTGACATTAACCTCCTGGTCAAGAGTTTGCTCATCCTGCTCATCCTCGGCCTCGTCATTGGAAGCACCTTGAGTATCTTCATCCAATGTAGGAGGGGGGTTCGGCGCATCGTCGTTGGGGTTTGCTCCCTCGGGCATATCCCTGAATGACATAAAGGACCCCTGGTAAAAATCCTGCCCCATGTCAAATTCAAAATCTTCTTCAAATCGGCCGAAGTGCTTGGTCTGTCGAATGGCGTGTCGAAAGTCGGCTTCATGTTGAGCGACTATGCGCTCTTTAGCTTGCTCGTTAAGCCGAAACGTCCTCCCTAGTTGACATGGCCGCGACAGCTGCTTTATCGGCCTCCTCAGCCCTTTGCTTCAAACGCATCAGCTAGTCGACCGATTCCATAGCAAGATGATGCGCAAGTGCCAACAAGCATGCTTGCACCTCGCAAAAGTATTTCCATTTAGTCACAATATCTAATCGATCCAAGAACTCCCAGTCGTGGTCAGACACTGCATCAGGCCAAATCAGGGTGTCGGCAGACACGTCATCACCCAGAAAGGCACAGGACATCAGCGTGGGGGGCACCACAATCACTGTCCGATTAGGCGAGGTCTCGGCCACTTGCTTCATTTTTTTTGCCTTCCCCGACCGATCCTCATTGCCTTTCCTTTTTTGGGCCTCTTGATCGGCCCCTTTTCCCTTCTTCCCCCTTCGGTGCTTTTGTTCGGAGGATGGGGGTCTTCAGTCATCAAGGACTGGTCTGAGAGTACGAGCAACAGACGAACTGCCCACCACCCCGGATTGCTTAGCCTGCTTCACTCGATCGGCCAGCAAATTTTGAATGTTAAACTCGTCAGCTCCACCCGACACCGTGATTCTTGCAAAAATGTTTAAGTGAACATCAATATGAATTTAGCGTACGACTAAAATGGGACAGATAACATACCTATCAGGTCATTCTCCCATTGAGGAGACTCAACCAAGTTAATCAAAGATCTAGTCGGCAAACGCCGAGGAAGCCGGAGTAATAACTTTAAATCCTTCCGCTCTTCGGTCGAAAGCATCTTCTTCGGCACCACATCGTAAGGCCGAGGGGAACGTGTCCAATACAAAGGAAATAAGCTCCTATTTTCCTTGCCAAAGAAAAAGCGTTGTCCGTTCGGGCGGATGGTCACTCGGAAAAATCCAGCCTTGAAATTTTTATATGACGAGGTAAAGCTATCCAATAGTTGTCGATCCCCTACTCGGCTTAGAGACAACCACTTAGCCAATGTGGATGGCCTGGATGAGTATAAGTAAAGAAAAAGAAGTGGTGATGGCTTAATACAAAGGCACAAGCATAAGTGCTTGAAGCCTTGTACTTGGGCCCAGCTATTCGGATGTAGTTGAGTCAGGGCGACATTCAAAACCCTCAACACACCCATTGTGAACTCGTCAAAAGGCAACTTTACCTTAAGATCCCGAACGAGGCAGTCATATATGTAAAACGACTCCATTTTCGCAACATGTTGGTCAAGGCACACTATGTCGGGGTTCGGAAAGGCGTTGTTTCGGCACGACCGAACGTCGATGGGGTACGGCTCCTCCTTAGCATCGAAAGTTAGGCAATTCGTATACTCCAGATGGTTGGTGATCATGGTCGTGTCTTGGTAGCGCGAGTAATATGATTTCACCTCCCCATTCACCCACTCGTAGCCAGGCACCTCGGACGGCCCATATTGTTGCCGATTCGAGACACGCCTTGCTTTGGGTTGAACCTCAAGACTCCTGCTAGTAGACATTTCCCCTGAGGATGTCGCACTCCCATCCGGCCTTTTGGCATGCACTGGGGATTGAACTAAGCTTGGACGACTGGAATCACTGGATGACGACCCCTCGGATGATGATGGCCGAGAACCACTAGTCGAAGAGCTTTCGGAAGTGTTAGTCATGATTGTGCACTTACCAAAATTTTCAAAATGCAAGCAAAGTCACTCGACACACTTGATTCGGTCTCACGGTCGTTCGGCTGATACACCTCGGATGAAAGCGATACGTGTGAGGTCCTACCACCCATGGCTATATATAGCCAGGGAAAAGGGTGAGAAAATTCAAAAATTTGAAAACCGTAACTGCTCGAATTTAAAGATCTAGCGGCTCAAATCCCACAAACCTTTCGACTTCCCTTTAGACTACAACCTCAATCCTACCCTTGTAGAGGGCACGCCCTTCTCCAAGGCTGGGGGGCAAGTGTACGGGTAAGAGCATTCGGCCACCACGCAGTCGAAGCCCTATCGGCCACCGAATGGCCAAACCTGGTGGCCGATACCCGATCGGCAACCAGGTACACATACACTCAAGGATTACCCTTAATCAGGAATTAAGGGTTAATCACACCAATAAGCCGATTAGAGACATATTACCTAATACGGTAATCCTGTTGCAGGGCCCATCGAGGTCAGGGCCCATAAATGTCAGTATAAATAGCTCATGTTATGAGGTAACGTCATTGTTCATTAATTACTATTGATATCTGTGTTTGTCCTGACTTGAGCGTTGGAGTGCCTTTTGCAGGTACCATCCCTCTCACCGGAATATTCGATCGGAGCTCTCATTCGACCGTCAGAGTACGAGAAGATTACTATTGTGCCCTTCAGACAGGTACATTATTAATGATATACTTGTGTTAATAACATATAAGAAATATATATTTAATATTATGCTTAATATTATATAAATTGGGCATTACATTTTAATGGTATCAGAGCAACGTTTCATATGTAACTTGGGAAAATGTGTTAACCATGTTTTTAGTATGATAAACTAACCTATAAAAATTTCATATGACAGGAAAAAGAAATATAGAACTAACAAAGGCTGTGCAAGCTATTAAGGACATGGTTGTAGCCTTGTTAAGAAATCAAAGACCAGAAGGAATGGAGGAGTCACATGGATTGGTTGAGTTTAGGAGAAATAAACCTTTCCATCTTGATGGAGGATATAATCCTGAAAAAGCTGAATTATGGATTAAGGAAATAGAAAAGATATTTCAAGCTATGAAATGTCCCAATAACCAAAAAGTGAACTATGCAATGTTTATATTAGTAGGAGAAGCAGAATATTGGTGAGTTAGTACTAGAAGGTTATTAGAAGGAGGAGGAATAATTATTACATGGGAAGTATTTAGAGCTAAATTTTTTGATGAATATTTTCCTAATGATGTTAAGAGGGCTAAAAAAATAGAATTTATGTAATTAAAACAAAGGAACATGACAGTAGGAGAATATGCTTCTAAGTTTGAGGAATTGGAAAAATATTCTGCTTTCTTTTATCATCCTGATGAGAGAATGAAGTGTATTAAATTTGAAGATGGACTTATTAGACCAGAACTAAGCAAGGCACTAGGGATATTAGAAATTTCTGATTTTCCTACACTAATCCACATGTCTTTCTGAAAGGTTTTTGTAACACCTATTTTTATATCATATTAAACATAATATTATATTATATTATATTATATATATATATATATAGGTTGTTAACACAAGTATATATATATCATTAATATTATTATACATAAAACAAAGGAAGATTTTGTAAACTTGCTTACATATAGCTTATAATTACATTACAAGTTATTTAAAATTATCTACAGTAACGTACTTATTTACAAACTAATTTTTTTTCACACTCCTACTACAATATTTACAAATTAAGTTGATACAAGTTTACTATTGGATTAACGTGATTTGTCGGGTAGATAAAAAGTGACTACTATTTGATCATCTATGATAATAGGATTTTGTTGGGTTGGTGAAAATACAAAAGTCGATACTCCTATGCCCTGAAATGTAGCGACATTTGCAATTGCGTCCATGCCCCAACTAATACTCGAAAAAAATGCAGTAAGAATGGAAGTGAAAGGGCTTGGTACGATTGGTAGATCCATCTATTTCCCATTATAATTAATTAAAAATTTTAAACAAGAAAAATAAGGAATGAGAATAATTATCCAATAAATATTAATAACTAAATAATATACATAGAAATATTTTTAACCAATACTAAATGAATATATTAATTCTTCTTGATATAATAAAAATTTGAATTATGTTTGTAGTGACTAGTCAGGATAGATGAACATTATGATAACAAATAACTAAAGGTTATTTCACCTTAAATTTTACTCATTTAAATTCCCAAGGTAAACCTCCAACTACAAATTAATTCAAACTTTCATTCTTATGGCCATAAAATAATATTTATTTTTATAAATGCATGAAAAAATAATAACAAGCTGAGCTTATAATATTTTAACAAAGTTATAATTAATATAAAAATAAGTAAGCTAAATAAGTTTAAATATTTTTAATTATTTAAAATTTAATATAATATAGTTTACAAAAATGGGATGTATTAAAGAATATTAATTTATTAAATGACAATGATAAACATCGTAAAATAATTAAATAACACAAATTAGTCACACCTCATTAATTATTTAGATAAAAAAATATCATAGATTAAGCAAGTAAGTGAGGTTAGGGATTGTTATTTTTTTTTCTTTCTCTCACAATGCCTCCCATAGTTCGAAATTGAACGGAATGCCTCCCTCTCTCTCTTTTTTTTCTTTCTCTCACAATGCCTCCCGGGCTCCTTATCTATTGCATATTTTATTAATTGACCTTATCTACTGCAATTACAAGTTATTTACTGACCTTAGTAGATTTTATTTGAAATTTACTATGCATTTTCAAGATTTGTGCAGGATTTGATAAGATTATAAAATTTATTTAATTACTATTAGTTATATAAAAATATATATAAAGCCATGACATGACTTCAACCTGTAACCTGTAACTTATGGTTCCTATGCATCATAGAACAAGCCTCTGAGTCATTACATTTTATATGTATATGTTATTATATAAATTATAATATATCTAATTTGTTTCATATGTAATTATAATAATAAAATATTATAAATATTTATAATATAATTGTATTTTATACACACACACATATATATAACACATTTATATAAAATTATAAGGTATCAAAATAACACATTTATATTTATTTATTTTAAACATGATAACTAAAAATTTAAATTATTATTTTAAGAATAAGATAATGATAAGAAAATTCATAATATTGTATCAAAGTTTCAGAATATTATAGTTTTGACCATAACAAGGATTACAAACCAAAAAATTTTGTCCCTCAGTTTAATAAAAAAAATAATGGAGGGAAACCTTATGACCAACCTCAATGGAAATCCCAATCTTCTCAATTTGCAGGAAATTCTAGTAGGCCTATGAATAATCAGGTTAAGTGTCTCAAGTGTAGATAGGGACATTATGCTAAGGATTGTCATATCAAAGGACCTGTCTGTTTCAAATGTGGGAAGCCTGGCCATGTGTTCTCTGAGTGTGGACAACCAAAGACACATGCAAATACTTCTGGACCAAAACCAAGGCCTACTACAACTGGGAGAGTTTATACAATGACTGGAACTGAAGCTGCTCAAAACCATGATCTAATACAAGGTACATGTTTCATAAAAGGTAAAACTTTGAATGTACTGTATGATTCAGGCGCAACTCATTCATTTATCTCTAATGATTACGTTCAACACCTTCAATTGTCAGTTTCTTCTTTAGAGAATAATCTAATTATTTCGACCCTACAAACAAATTTGTAATTGCCAATAAAGTTTGTTTAGATTGTCCTCTTTTTATTGGTGATAAAAAATTTCTTGTAAATTTAATTTATCTACCTTTATCACAATTAAACGTGATTTTAGGTATGGACTGGTTATCTTCCAATCATGTTTTTCTCAACTGTGCAGAAAATTTTGCAATATTCTCTGATTCTAAGGACCTATCGATTTCATTATCCAATCCAATAGACAAGTTTTCATGGTGTAAGGTTCAAGGATATTTAATATTATCTTTTATGGAAGCCAAAGAGGAAGTTGATATGAAAAAATACTTGTTCAAAATTTTCATGAAGTTTTTCCCAATGATATCCCTGGTTTGCCACCTAACCAAGAAATTGAATTTTCAATTGATTATTTGATGCCTGAAACTGGACCAATTTCAATGGCACCTTATAGGATGTCACCTTCTGAATTAGCTGAGTTAAAGGAACAATTAGAAAGGTTGCTTGAAAAATAATTCATACACCCTAGTGTATCACCTTGGGGGGCTTCTATTTTGTTAATTAAAAAGAAGGATGGAAGTTTTAGGCTATGTGTAGACTATCGTCAATTAAATAAGTTTATCATAAAGAATAAATACCCTCTTCCTAGGATAGATGATTTGATGGATCAATTGAGGGGAGCCACTATATTCTCTAAGATAGATTTAAAATTAGGATACCATCAAATCAAAGTGAAAGTAGAAGATATACAGAAAACTACAATTAGAACAAGGTATGGTCATTATGAATATCAAGTGATGCCTTTTGGTGTGACCAATGCTCTTCCAGTGTTCATGGATTATATGAATATGATTTTTTGTCCACTTTTAGATCATTTTGTGGTGGTCTTTATAGATGATATCCTCATATATTCTCGAACTCACGAGGAGCATGAAGAACACCTTCGAATTGTTCTTCAAATACTAAAAGACAAACAATTGTATGTCAAACTTTCTAAGTGTATGAATTTTGGTTAGAGGAGGTTAAGTTTTTAGGACATGTGATTTTCAAAGATGGAGTATCTGTGGATCCGTCCAAAGTAGAAGCAGTTCTGCTATGGGAACCTCCAAAGACAGTAATAGAAATCTGTAATTTTTTGGGCTTGGCAGGATATTATAGAAGATTCATCGAAGGATTTTCTAAAATAGCTATGCCTGTAACTCAACTCACTAAGAAAGGACAACCCTTTGAGTGGACAGAAAAATGTGAGAATAGTTTTCAAGAAATTAAGAAATGATTAACCAATGCACCAGTCTTAGCCTTACCCAATCCTAATGGACAATTTGACATATTTTGTTATGCCTCAAAAATGGGATTACGGTGTGTTTTTATGCAAGATAGAAGGGTAGTAGCATATACTTCTAGACAATTGAGAGCTCATGAAAAGAAACTCATTCCTCGATTTATTGGTCCTTACCAAATTCTCAGAAAAATAGGTCCTATTGCTTACCAAATTTCTCTACCTTTTTTTCTTTCTAATCTTCACAATGTTTTTCATGTGTCTCAGTTAAGAAAATATATTTATGATCCTTCTCATGTGATAATGCCTGATATAATATAATTAAAGGATAACCTTTCATATGAAATAATGTCTGTACAGATCGCAGATAGGAGACTTAAGTAGTTGAGAGACAAACAAATTTCATTGGTAAAGGTCATTTAGAATGAAGACACTCGAGACTGTACATGGGAATTAGAAGAGAGTATTAGGGAAAATTATCCTTATTTATTTTAAGCAATCAAAATTTCGAGAACGAAATTTCTATAAGTAGGGGAGAATTGAAATATTCTCAAACTTTTGATACAATATTATATATTTTCTTAATATTATCTTATTCTTAAAATAATAGTATAAATTTCTAGTTACCATTTTAAAAAAAAAATTGAGTACAATGTTTTTTTTATAATACATTACAACTTTTATTACAATATTTTTAGTAAAATTAAAATGGAAATATATAAGATTTAATTATATTATAAAATTCTAAAATCCTATTTATAATATTTTTCATAATAATATTTTAATTATAAACTATATATAAATTGTTACATTTTATATGTTTAATATAAGTAATTATATTAAATTTTTATTTTATATATATATATATATATATATAATACATATATAAATTGGATGGTTAAAAGAAAGAAATTAAAAAAAAATCCGTTGCATTGAATGCACAAATAAAGTGGTGCATAATTCTTATCTACAAGTAACCAAAATGTTATCCATAAGAAACTTGTGACAAAGAACCAAATGAATAGTAAAAAAAAAAAGTTCATTGCAAATAATGCAATGATTACAAATGAGGGTATAAATAGATAAAATGGGTGTAGAACGAGGGCAGAAAAAAAATTTAACAACCAAAGTGGAAGAGAATTGTGAGAAGAAGAATATAATCGTGAGGGTTCAATTTGTCTTTTAAAGTCTACTTTTAAATATTAAGGTAAGGGGGAGGAGACCTTTATTCTTTTTAAATTTTATATACTATTATGTTTGTTTATTTTATGTTATATCTATGTAACACCCCAGTTTTCAATAAAGTTATTATTATTATTATTATTATAATAATTATTATATGGTATTTGGTCATAATTATTTTAATAATTATAGAAGAATATTATTTTGTACGTTTTAAATAATTATTGTTTTGGACAATTATTTTGTACGTATTAAATAAGTATTTTTTATTAGCATATTTAAATAAATATTTATATGTTTTAAGAGAAGGTTGATTTTATATGATATTTTGTTATTGAAATTATATTATTATATTTTGGGTCAGAAATATATTATTATTATAGAGGAAAAATATTTTATAATATACATGTATTTATTTTATTTAATTATTTTGAGGAAAAAGAGAAGTGGGTTAGAAGAGAAGGAAAATGGGTTGGGTTGACCCAGTCCAATGGATTAATTTTAAGGAGTCAGCTAGCGTTAACCCTATCTACCTCATTTGCGTTCTGAAGGGTTAGGAAAAAAAAAGGAGAAACAAAGAGCTCTAAGGAAGAATACTCAGGAACGACCTTAGATCACACCTTTTTCTTCTGCTCATCCAGGTAAGGGGGGAGTGAGAAACCTCGCTCTGGGTGTGGGATTGTATGCTGGGTAGTGGGATTGGCCCCCAATCCTGTGTTTGCTGTATTTTTATGTATGCTCATGTATGAGGGGTTTCTCCCAATTGTATCTGTTTTGCTTATTATTTTTCTTATATGCAATTAATTGTATGACTTGAGATCTCTATGGGTTCCTATGGGAAACCCTATGAGAAAATGGGCAAAATATGAATGTGTTCTATTTTGCCTTGTGATTACTTTGTTGTGTTCTTTGTTGGATGTGATGCATGAGTATGTGGTTAATTTTGAAAATAAATATGTTTTAATATGATCTAGAGTGCTCTATGGGTTCCTGCGGGAAACTCTATGAGAAATAGGCAAAATATGAAATATTTTCTGTTTTGATTTCTGATTTTTCTGTTATATTCCTTGTTTGATGAGATGTAAAAATATGTATTTAATTTTATAAATAAAAGAATTTTGATATAAATTAAAGTGCTCTGTGGAGGCTTTGTGAATATGATGATGTAAAGTGAAATGTGATTGAGACATGGGATATGAAATGTGATAATGAAATATGATGACGAAATGCGATGATGTGATATGACCATGGGAAATGATAATGTGATATGAGAATGCATAGAGTCTTGATTGACATGCATCATTTGCATAAGTGTTTTAAGGGTACGATATGGAATACACCGCCAAAGAAGGCCCCCTAGTGTAAAAGCTTTGGGGATTAGTCCTTGGGGATAGCTCGGTTTGGAAGTCCCAGTCTCGCCCATTGTGTGCATGGGATGTATCTTGCGCAACTTAGCTATCCTGACGAGACTCTGGTAGTATATCCTTCTAGTGAGAGTGCGCAGAGGGTGTGACCCGACATGTACTCCTAGACTACTCTTCGTGTATTGCTAGCGGCAATATGCCATGTGATGTTTTACTGGCGCCACATGCATGATAATGTGAAGTTCGTGTCCATGCATGTGCATCCTTATTATTAAATGATGATAAATTACTATTTGTATGACTTGGATGATTGAATAAACTATTGTTGTTGATTGATCTATGAGGTAACTGTATGTTTGTGTTTGGCTATCCGGTGTGCGTTCCTACACCGTGAGCCAGAGTGAGATGTTTCTCACTCCCTTCTTTTGTGTTGTTTCTCTTGTTTGATATACAGGTGATCATCAGCGTGAGGCTAAGGATGTTGGTGATGAAGCTTAGGCTTCTATGTTGGGTTTTGCTCTGATAGGACATGTGACATCGGGACATAGATAGGATTAGTTTAAAATGTTCTTATTAAATTATTTTGGAAAATTCAGTTTTATTTCTTTGTAATTTTACTGGCATGTTATTTGGATTAAGTTTATGAATGTGAACTTTTTACCCTTACGTGGTTGGAAATTTGATTTTTATTGATGAAAATTCTATTTTTTTTATAATTACTGTATATGTATGTTGGGGTAGAGGGTGTCACAATCTACGTGTATTTACTTAGTGAGGTGTCCCTAACCTCAATTACCTGCTTAATCTATGATACTTTTTACTTTAAATAATTAATGAGGTATTCCTAGTTTATGTTATTTAATTATTTTATAATAATTATCACAGTCATTTACTATATTAATATTCTTTAATACATTCCATTTTTGGGAACTATATTATGTTAAATTTTAAATAATTAAAAATATTCAAACTTATTTAGCTTAATTAATTTTTTTATATTAATTCTAACTATAAGATAGTTTTTTAAAAATATCCTAAGCTTATTTTTTTTTATATTATAAAGATAAATGTTATTCTATGGTCATAAGAATGAAAGTTTGAATTAATTTGTAATTGGAGGTTTGACTTTGGGGATTTAAATGAGTAAAAAAAAAAACTTAAGGTGAAATAACCTTTAGTTTTTTGTTATTCTAATGTTCATTTATCCCAACTAGTTACTACAAATATAATTCAAATTTTTATTATATTAAGAATAATTAATATATATTCATTTAGTATTGATTAAAAATATTTTTATGCATATTGTTTAATTATTGATATTTATTAAATAATTATTTTCACTCCTTATTTTTCTTTGTTTAAAATATTTAATTAATTATAATGGAAAAGAGATGGATCTACCAACCATACCAGACCCTTTCACTTTCATTATCACTACTGTCTTTCCAGGTACCAGTTGGGGCATGGACTCAACTGTAAATGTTGTTACATTTCAGGCTAAACGACCATTTTGGAACAGTTTTACATATTTACCAAAATGGGATTGTTTTGAAACATATTACACCTTTGGGGTTGTTTTCTACAGTGTCGCTATGGGCCATAGCGACACCAGTGACACGTGGCATTTTTGTAACTCCAGCGAAGCCATGAAAGCCATATTGATAATGTCGCTACAGCCTATAGCGACACAAAACAGCTCCACTAAAGTCGCGATAGCCTACAACGTCAAATATTTAATATAAAAAAAATAATTTTACTATAAGTAAATAATTTTAAAAAAAATAATTTGTGAAAGTGGCGCTATGGGTTATAGTGACACAGTTATAGCCCATAGTGCCACCCAGTTAAAAATTAAAAATGATAAAAAGAGAAAAAAAAATATAACATAAAGAAAAAAATAGAAAAAATAATTATATAAATATAGATTTATATAAAAATCAGAAAATAAATTAAAATCTGGAAAAAATTAATTAAGTTAATAATTTAAAAAAAAACAAAAAAACAAAAAAAAAAAGAAGTGGCGGTGTCCATAGCGACACTGCTTTTAAATTTTTTTTTCACATTCAGGATATTCAACTTTCTCTATTCAAAAGTAAGAAATTATATAATTTCATTTTTTTAATCCCTTTTCACATTGTAGTTAGAGGGTTATCTTACTCAAATATAATCATATAAAAAAAGAAGTGGCAGTGTCCATAGCAACACTGCTTTTAAATTTTTTTTATTTTTTTTAATTACGCATTTTTGGTTTAGTATTTTTTAATTAACATATAAAAAAAATTATTAATACACTTAAACAATAAAAAGAAATAAAATTACCTGAACCATAAATATATAAAATAAAATTTATATTAAATAAATATATAAAAAAAAAGTCAAAACAAGTGGCGTTATGGCCTATAACGACACTGTGTTGCTATAGCCCATAGTGCCACCCAGTTAAAAATTAAAAATGATAAAAAGAGAGAAAAAAAATATATAACATAAAGAAAAAAATAGAAAAGATAATTATATAAATATAGATTTATATGAAAATCAGAAAATAAATTAAAATCTGGAAAAAATTAATTAAGTTAATAATTTAAAAAAAAATAAAACAAAAAAAAGAAGTGGCACTGTCCATAGCGACACTGCTTTTAAATTTTTTTTTCCACATTCAGGATATTCAACTTTCTCTATTCAAAAGTAAAAAATTATATAATTTCATTTTTTTAATCCCTTTTCACATTGTAGTTAGCCGGTTATCTTACTCAAATATAATCATATAAATCATCCATTCACTTCACCTTGCACACTAGCCAGCTTGTTCTTCCACAGTGTCGCTATAAAATAAAAAACGCTAGTGGCGCTATGGCCTATAGCGACACTGTGTCGCTATAGGCCATAGCGCCACTTAAAAAATAAATATAATTTAATTTAAAATTAAATTTTTACATACAGAACTTAATTTTAATTTTATAAATATATAATAAATAACTCAATTTATTTTTTTTATTTTACATTTCTATTATTTTCGTTTTTTTTTTCTTATATGGTGTCGCTATGGGCTACGTCATTTTTATTAGCCCATCAACTGTGGTGGCCCAGCCTATAGCAACACTCGTGTGGCTCATTCCAGCCCAACCAAGACAAAAAAAAAAATTGCCATGTGTCACTGCTGTCGCTATGGCTCATAACGACACCGTAAAAAACAGCTCCAAAGATGTAATATGTTTCAAAATAACCTCATTTTGATAAATTATTTTTAAAACTGCACCAAATTAGTCGTTTAGCCTACATTTCAGGACATAGGAGTATTGACTTTTGTATTTTCACCAACCCAGCAAAATCCTATTATTATAGATGGCCAAATAGTAGCCACTTTCTATCTTCTCCCAGCCAATCGCGTTAACCCCATAGTAAATGTGTATCAACCTAATATGTAAATATTGTAATAGAAGTGTGACAAATAAATAGTCTATAATTACGTACGTTATTGTGTATATTTTTAAAATAGTGTGTTACGTAATTATAAGTTAACTATATGTAAACAAGTTTACAAAATATTCTCTGTTTATATGTACAATAGCTGGTTTAGTAATATGCATGTGCTGTTGTAAAGTCTTGAGTTCACTTATAGATTAAAATAGATAATTTTCTACTTAATATAAATCTTCATGGGCTTGGGCCTTTTATATACTTTGAGAGCTTATGGGCTTGTCAACTTTTAGTGAGCTTTAGTAATTCTCATGTGCCAAATCAACAAATTGTACTAACATAGAATTTATTGTAACCATGCAATCTCTAAAAGGTACTAGGAGAAATTACCTTAATTAAGTTTTTGAGAAATATTAGTTTTTATAAAGTCTGAGAATATTTCCATCAATATCACAAAAGAAATTAATTGATTTTTTTAGTGAGATTTCTTCTTCTAATAATGATTTTTTATTGGGTTTGTCAAATTTTGGTGGACTAGATTTTTTTTTTGTTTCTAATGGTTTTGGCCTTCATTTTTTTTTAATTTCTAAAACAGTTGTTGATTTAAAATTTTAATATCAAATTAACCTTTTTTTTTCTCTCAATTATATTTCTATTTAATAAACATTCACTTCACCAACTACTTACTTATTTTTAATAGAATGGACTGTACAACCAATGAGCACATAAATATTAATTCAACTAAATGAGATATTAAATAAGAAATTTTTAGTACAATTTTATATCTATTAAATGTTTCTGGATCTATCTGCATTAACCTTAAACTATTGAAAAATGAGAATGAGAGGGTATGATCAAGTTTCTATTTGAGTTGTTTGAACAAAATATTAGAATTGTTTCAAGACAAAACTTAAATAAATAATATATGTTATTGGTATTATTTTTCAATAAAAATAGAATTTTATTTGTTAGTCACTTAGCCCCGTATAATTTAAGAGGGTGTGAATTAAGTTTTCTAAATTTTCCTCTTGTAAAAACTTTTCCAATTACTTTCTTATCAATTTATTTCCTTAGACAAATTTGTATGTAAAGATTGATGATGTAGAACAACTCAAACACAATTAAATAACAAATAAATAAAAGTGTAGGGAAGAAGAATTACAAACTTGATTTTATACTGGTTCGGCCAATCCTGCCAACATCCAGTCCTCAAGTCTCCCACTTGAGATTTCCACTACTCTTGTAAATCTTACAAGACTTGAATCCTCCAACACCTCGGAACTCCCTTTCCTTGTGTTGAGATTCAAAACCCAACAAGGAAAAAAACCCTTTCTCCTTTACAGATCCAATGATCAATAGAGTTTTACAGAATGACTCTCTTTGAAGAGTAGATATTACACTTTGATAATCTTAAAGAACTCTTAAAAGATTTTGCAAATGACTTTGGCCAAATAGTTTTTGTAAATGATTTTCACAATAGAGTTCGTCACCTTTCTCTGAAAAATTATAGGTATTTATAGACAATTGTTTCTTAGGTTATGTCTTTTCATGAAGAGTTGTAACTTTCTATAATTTTTCAGAAAATAGGCTCTGGTAATCGATTACAAGACTTGGTAATCGATTACAACGATTTAAGTTCAAAATGTTTGAAACATTGTATAATTTAAATTCAAATTTTAAAATTTTATCTTCTGGGTATCAATCACAATGACTGGTAACCGATTACCAGAGAACATTTTAACATTTGAACCTTGCACAAAGAAGTTTTCTTTCTCTGGTAACCGATTACATCAAGTGGTAATCGATTACCAGACACATATCACCTGATTTGGCTTATGAAAACTTAAGATATAGAAAGCTTCTATTTTCCAGTTAAAAATATTTTTGTTTAATCTTTTGAATACTCTTTTTGCTTTCTTTTCAAACAACTTATTCTTATATTCAAAAAGATTAAGTTTAGGTTTTCTTGAAATCCATATTTTAATGGCCAAGTGAAATTTGCAAATTCTAAAAGTTCATTTTACATACTAAGCTAGGCAGTCAAGACTTATCTATTTATTACTTAAGATCTTGCTTCTTGATCAGCTTGCTTTAACTTGACCTTTATTTTCTTCAATGCTTTTGCATCATCAAAACTTTGTGCATATTTTCTTCCACATTCTCCCCCTTTTTGATGATGACAATTCACTATAAAGGGAAAGAAAATAAAACAATATATTTCGATCACTCCCCCTTAAACTCTCCCTTAGTAAAGCATTGATTGAAGTTACTTTTATTTTATAAAAGGAGTTGTACTTATGTTTTGAAAAAGATTGTAGAGATCAATGTTTATATTTTAAAACATAAGTGTCAAGTTGAGCATCAAGAATATTTTTGTCAAAGTATTTTAGTCAAACTTAGCCCAAAGTAATGTTAGAAAGAAAATAAACATTTTCTTTTCCTTTGCGGTCTTATCTCTCCCCCTTTGGCAACATAAAAAAGTCAAGTAGAGAATTAAGATAAATGTTGTCTTTTTCCTTTTGTGATCCTTATCCTTTCTCTCCCCCTTTGGCAACATCAAAAAGAATATAATAACATCCAAAGGTAAAGAGCAAGCAAAAAATTTTCCATTCCAAATCTTTTGTGTAAATTCATACTATTTTTGCTTTTATTTAAAAAAATTCAATTTTCCATTCCATCATGGACATTTCAAAATCACTTTGCATATCATTAGAAAACTCTTTGCACAAGTGATCATCAGTAGCTCCAAAAATAAATCATCAACATAAATTTGCACTATAAGAATATTATTCATTTTTCTTTAGATAAATTAATGTTGTATCAACCTTTCCTCTTGTAAATTCTTTTTCCAAAATAAATTTACTAAGTCTTTCATACCATGCCCTAGGAGCATGTTTTAATTCAAATACAACTTTTTTCAACTTAAAGACATGGTTTGGAAATTATTAAGTTTTCAAATCTAGAAGGTTGTTCAACATATACTTCTTCTTGAATAAACTCATTTAGAAATGCACTTTTGACATCCATTTAATATAGTTTGAAATTCATTATTGATGCATAGGCTATTAACATTCTAATGGTTTCTAGTCTTGCTACAAGTGCATATGTTTCTTCATAATCTATGCCTTCTTCTTGATTATATCCTTTAGCAACTAGTCTAGCTTTGTTTCTTATAATTATACCATGTTCATTTAATTTATTTCTAAATATCCATTTGGTTCCAATAATTGGATGATTATATGGTCTAGGGACTAGTTTCCATACTTGATTTCTCTCAAATTGATTTAACTCTTCTTGCATAGCATTTATCCAATGTTCATCATTTAAGGCTTCATCAATGATTTTTAACTTCTATTTTAGAAACAAAAACCAAATTATTGCATGCTTCTTTGAGAGAGTATCTAGTAGTTACCTCTTTTGATATGTCTCCAATGATATTTTCAAGAGGATGATTTCTTGAGATTCTCTACTCTCTTTGAGGAATCATGTTTGTTTAATTCTCTTGAATTATAGAATCCTCCATTTCTTCATCTTCTTTGTCCTTTTTGCTCATAAATATGAGTATCTTCAAAGCTTTCTACAATATCATCAATAATATATTTTCTTGGACAAACAAGGTTAGTTTCATCAAATATAGCATGAATTGATTCCTCTATTTTCATTCATCACCAAGTTTATTTTTCTCAAATTTAATTTTTGGTAATCCTATATCTAAATCTTTTGAGATTAATTTATTTAAATGTTCCATGTTTATGTGAGCAATTCTTTTATGCCATAACCATGATTCATCATCTTCACTCAAGACATTGAGAATGACTCATATTTTTCTCTAATTTTATCTTGTATACATTGTTTACTCTAAATCCTATTATTTTAACATGTTCATATTTTTTATGTTCAATAAGATATTTTTGTGAATCAAAAGATACAGAGAAACCTTTATCACATAATTGACTCACTTGATAAACTTTGTTTAAGAACATCCACAAGACATTTTCTATGGAGGTTGAGAAATTTGTACCTATTTTTCCAATGTCAAGTATTTTTCTTTGTTGTTGTCTCCATAGGTTATATGTCCACTTTTCTTAGAAGTAATGTCAATTAATTTTAAAGTATCTCCTATCATGTGCTTGGAACATTCACTATCAATGTACCAAGTTTGGTCTTTGGAATCCTTCAAGACAAAGAATGGATTGATTTTGGTACCCAAGTTTTCTTTGGGTCCTTATTGTTAGTATTAACAGAAGAACCTTTAGGAATCCAAACCATATTCTTGAGATTGCTAAAATTCTTTCTAATATAGCATGTTGATGAATTATGACCTTTCTTACCACAATAAAAACATGTTGTTAATGGAAAACTAGTAACTTGTGAGGGTATAAAGAAATTTTTGTATTTCTTTTGTAATCTTTGAGGATTATATCCTAATCTTGTCTTATCGAATACACATCTTTGTTTTCCTAATATTATGTCTAAGTTATTTTTTCCACCAGTAAAATTTACAAGAGGGTTTCTTAGATTACTAATTTCTTCTTTTAAATTTATTGCAAGTTGAACATGGATGATTTGTTTTATCAGTATCTAACTTATTTTTAATCTCTTGATTTTCATTTTTAGAATTAATTATCTTAATTTCAGTTTTAAGATTATCTAATTCATTATTTAATTTCAAAATCTCATTTTCTAAGTTTGAAATTGTTTTCTTATATCATGATACTAATTTTGCAAGTTTAAATGATTCTTTATGTAAATCATTGAATGCATCTTGAAGTTCATCAAATGAGATTGAGATATCATTGTTTGAAGATGTTACCTCTTCTTCGCTTTCGTAATCCTTGGCCATGAGTCCCAAATTTACAACTTCATTTTCAGAGTGAATCCATGTCATTTTCTTCCCAAGTGATATAAGCCTTCTTCCCTTTCATTTCTTTGAAGCTTTTCTCACTACAAGGAAAATGATGAATTGCAACGGACAAATTGCGACGGTTATCCTGAAACCGTCGTTGCTTTGATATTGTGACCCTTCATATGACGGTTTCTACCAACCGTCGCAAAATTTTTCAAAATTGTGATTGTTTCTCCCAAAATCGTCGCAAAATTTTCCAACATTGCGACGGTTTCTCCCAACCATCGCAAAATTTTTCAACATTGCGACGGTTTCTCTCAAAACCGTCGCAAAATTTTCAAACATTGCGACGGTTGGGAGAAACCGTCGCAAAATTTTCCAACATTGCGATGGTTCCTCCTAACCGTCGCAATTTACAAGACAAAAATTGAAATAAAAATTCACATAAAGTCATGCACACTCCAAAATTATATAATTTTACTTTCAATAAAAAATAAAAAATAAAATAATAATGACATGTAATTATATTTAGAAATGTTAAAAAGGAAAAAATATTTTAATATACTATATTAATTTTATTTCTCTATCTTTTAAATTATTTTAGAATAAAAAAGTTTTATGTTAATCCTAGGAAGCTAAAAATTACAAAAAATATATATATGTTACATTTTTTATATGTGTTAGTGAAATTAATAATACATCTTAATTGTGGATTAAATCTAGAATATTGAATAAATAATAAATAATTTATGAAATTTATTATTTTAATAGTTAATTAAATATGAGATATTTGATAAATTAATTATCTTTTCACAAATAATAACTTAAAAATCACTTCTAGGTTTGAATATAATACACACACACACACATATATATATATATATAACCCCTATTTAATTAGAATTTAAAAGTTATTTTTGGTACAAACTAAATATTATTTTGTTCAAAAATTATGGTGAAATTTGATAAAGTTTAGGATTAAAAATACATTTAATAGTAGATTAGATCAAAAGTAATATTTTTCTTTTGGAAGTATTATATTATCTTAATAAACATATATTTTATTAACAATTTTATATATACTTTGTTTAATATAAGATACACAATTATCATCGAAAAAATTATATATATATATATATATATATATATAGATATATATATATATAGAGAGAGAGAGAGAGGAGGAGGAGAAATCAAATGACTCACAAAGTAACTCTTAATAAAGTTACTCTGCTCAATAACTCATTGTATAAGTTAAATTTTATCGATCCAATTATTAAATTAAAAGTTATTAAATTTTACTAATAATTAATATAGAAAATTGATTAGAAAATAAAACAAGGATAAATACATTTTTTGAATTTTATATCTTAGATTTAAGATGAATAAATAAATTAAGTTAATTAATAATTTATTTAAAATGTTAAAATTTAATTTATAAAAATAATATTTTAAACGAGAAAGGTTATAATAACACCAGTGTAGCTTTTACTTACAATGCTCAATAACTTTATATTAAATGTGAATTTTATAAATTCAATCGTTAGATTGAAAGTTTTTTACTCTTAGATCATATATACAAAATTTTATATTAATTCAAGATGATTTGATACTTCATTCTTGTAAAAAAAATGACGTAATATATATATTTCAAAATATACTAAAATATGAACACTTTGATTACCTTCAAGTTGTTCAATTTTAACAAAATTTGATATAAACATATAAAGTGATATGAACTTTCAATCCAACGGTTGGATTTACAAAATTCACATTTAATATAAGATTATTAAGCGATGTAGTACTTAGTAAAAGTTACACCAGTGTTATTATAACCTTTCTTATTTTAAAATTATAAATTATTATTTAAACTTTTAAATTTATAATAAATAATTTAAATTATATCATAATATTAATTTTAAATAGAAATAAGTAGATTGTTAATTATAAAAGTAAGTATATATATAAATAAAGATTAATTAAATATAATATAATTATTATTAGTAATATAATTATTATATATTTATAACGATTCCGACACACCAGAATGAGAGGGATCCAAAGATAGTATAAGTATGAGATTGTATAGTTGAGAATGACTTAAATAAATTAATTTGTACTACTTATACTGACAACATGTATATGCTTTTCTGTAGCTTATCTCATCAGAACTTCACAGTTAAGTGTGCTTGACTTGGAGTAATACATGGATGGGTGACCTTCTGGGAAATTTCCCAGAAACTGTGTAAGTAAGGACAAAATATGCTAAAAAGTGAAGTATTGTGAAATAGAATCCTTGAGAAGAATAACAACCGAATTTGAGACGTTTAAAAATTTAATAAAATAAAAAATAAATATTTAGCGACTGATTTAGAGGCAGTTGGTGCAACGGGTGTTGTAAGGGTCGCAATTCCAATTTTGCGACGGTTTGTGCAACGGTTTCAGTAACCGACGCAAAATTCCCTCGTGACGGAGCAATTGTGTCTTTGCGGCAGTTTTAACCGTCGCAATGTAGGTCATATAACTGTCGCAAAATCATCATTTTCTTGTAGTGTCTTGTTGGATTTTTCCATTTTTCTTTTAAGGATCGGACATTCTAATCTCAAATGTTCCGGTTGATTGCATTCATAGCATCTTGGGGTTGAAGAAGATTCTTCTCCTTTCTTCTTTATGTTGAAATTGAATTTTCTTCTATTTCCTCTATTCCTTAGGAATTTGTGGAATCTTTTTACAAAGAGATTGAAATCTTCATCATCTTCATCATCATCATCATTTTCCTCAATGTTGTCATCTTTTTCATTTTCTTCATGAGAGGATGAAGATTCACTACAAAAAAATCAAGTTTTAGCGACCACCAAAATCGGTCGCTATTTAGGTAAATTCAGTCGCTATTTCATTCAGCGACCGAAATAGCGACCGAAAAAATCCGTCGCTAAAACCCTGGTCGCTATTTCAAATAGCGACCGAAATTTTTTCCGTCGCAATTTAGCGACCGAAAAATCAGTCACTAGCCAATAAAAATCCGTCGCTAAAATTTTGGTCTCCTAACTTCTGGAGACCAATTTTGCGACCGAATTTTTTGGTAGCAATTTCCGTCGCTAATTTTTGTATTTATTTAATAAAAACATTTTATAAATTAGTCGCTAAATCGGTCGCTAAAAAACTTAAATAGCTACGGATAAAGTCGGTCGCTATTTCGGTCGCTAAAAATAGAAATTTATATTTTTTATTTTTATATTATTATATATATTATAAATTATTATATTATTTTATATTCATTATATATTAATTATCGAGTTATTATAAGAAATATTGTTGATATTTCAATTTTTGAAATAAAATATTAAAAAAACTGAAATAGGTATGGATAAAATTGATCACTATTTTGGTCATTAAAAAATGAAACAGGTACGGATAAAATCGATCGCTATTTCGGTCGCTAAAAATTTGAAATAACTACCAATTGTTGTGGTCACTATTTCGATCGCTAATAACTTGAATTAGCTACAAATAATTTCGGTCGCTATTTCAGTCGCTAAAATATACCAGTATTTTTAAATTCTTTTTTAATTATAAATTTATACCTGTTAACGAATATGAAATTAACAATAAGTTTATTACACAATTTATAATAATATGAAATTTATTACCACAGATTGTGTAAATATAAATTTTTCTAATCAATTATGAAGAAAAATGTTACGTTAACATTAAAAAATTGTCTCTGAGAATAAAGAAAGAGACAAAAGAAAGTGTTGGCATCAATTCAGAAGTTCCCACCAGTTATAAGAATAATTTTCTATCCTATATATCTTAGGAGAATAATAATTTCACATGACTTCTTCAATTTATATACTTTTAAATCAATATGCAAATTTCTGAGCATATCTTAAAAATCATTACAAATATTATAAAAGGTAACATTATAAATATCAAAATTTATAGTTAAACCATAAACAATTAAACAGTAGCAGAATAAATAGGAAAGATTGTACACTAATCTAGGAGCCTAAAAAGGGAAAGGAGAATAAACCTATAAATAACCAAAATAGAAGTTATTATAGCAGCCAAATATCACAGATATTTTGGTCCATTACTCCATTAGCATCATTCCTTTCTTCCCAGAAACTCGATGCACACACAGAAGAAATCACACAACTGACCTCTTTTAATGAGTTTATAAAGCTCCATTTCACGCTGTCTTCACCTTCACTGGGAAGCAACAAATTACTTGGATATCCTCTAAAGTTTACTCTACAACCCATTTCCACCAATCCCTTCGGATCAGAAACATTCTGTATCCATTGAAAAACAAATTAAGATGCCTGAGATTTATCAAGATATTTCACATGAAAGCTTAAAGAAAAAACAGCATCATCGGTTGTTAGCTAATAGTCAGCAAGCAATACGGGCCCAAACAAAAAGAACAAAGAGCAGAATAAAGCACCAGACCCCATCCAATGACAAATATAAAACAAACTCTTTTAACATTTCAATTGCACAAAGTAGGGACAAAAAGGGACTAAGAGCATACCTTCAGAGACAGGGTTGAAGTGATGAGTTGGCTCCAACTAATCCTCTGCCCAAAGCAACCAATAAATATGAAGTCAACTTCAATTTCTCAATCAGCATAAATGTATTAATGAAGTAGAAAACCAAACATCAACAATGCTGTGGGACATCTTGAAATCAAAGTGCAGATATAACTCTAAATTATATAAATCACATCAATCTTTGTTAGAAGGCTCTAAAAATAAGGAAAGCATACTTAAAATGATATTTTGAGAGAAACTAATTAATTGAAACCACATCCAATCCGAGCAATGCATTAAATATTCAAATTAACATAATACTATCCAGTTTTCATCCATCATCCAGAGTTGAATTGCTTGATACACATGACAAAACCAAGAAATTCAAAAAAAAAAAAAAACTAGATCAACATACTGAGCCATGTATTTCAACACTCTTGCAAAGCTCACCAAATTCTGTATTGAGACAGTTACATCAGATATTAAACAATGAAAAATGGCAAACCATACACAACAATGATAATCCATCACCATGGTTTACACACTTTTTTTAGAAAACGATGTCTTTATTTAACAATCAACACTGATTTGCATTTACTCCAAATCCAAAAGGCACAATATTGAAACAAGCCAACAATAAGTTTATCAAGCATGCACAATGAATGGCAACTGCAAAGTTCAGTAACTTAATATCTTAGTTTCCAAATTCACAACACAATGGAGAAACAAACTTCAACATGGAACCACAACAGGCAGGGATTTCACTTGTAGACATGGCTCGCTGTACTCACAACAACAAGCCATAGTGATTGGTTGATAATCACAAAGAATGCAATCTCTTCTCTTAGCCTCCCTAACAGAAGCCAAAATTTAGAGAAAAACAAGTCCAACCATATCACAAACAATTTGCATGCATTAGCCATCCCATATCATCAAAAAACGCATAAGAAAGAATGCAATGCTATATTTGCATTGTAGGCAGATGCAAATATAGCATTTAAATGCAGAAAAATCCAAACAGTAATTTAAAACCAACGAAATTGCAGACAAATGCAAATATTGCAAGAAATTGAAGTCAAATACAAATATTGCAGGAAATTAATTGCAGACAAATGCAAACAACAATTCAAAACCTCGATTACAATCTCCACCAATCAATAACACAAAAAACCCTAACTCTAACCCCAACCCTAACTCTAACCCCAACCCTAACCTTTCTTATGCGGCATGGGCTGGATG
The DNA here is from genome assembly GCF_000230855.2 of Cajanus cajan. Classification (NCBI taxonomy): domain Eukaryota; kingdom Viridiplantae; phylum Streptophyta; class Magnoliopsida; order Fabales; family Fabaceae; genus Cajanus; species Cajanus cajan. Next base: position 21,964,247 of record NC_138527.1, on the reverse strand, counting down.
ACGGCCTCGCCCTCGTCGCCCTCCTTGACCGCGCGTGACCACCGCCTCCGCTGCGGCGGAGGCAACATCGTCGGGATAACGCACGACGACCATGGGACAGACGCAGTGGTGAACGCAGTAATCGCTGACACTGTCGAGCCTGCCGTCGCTGCCGCGTCGCACGGCACTGAAGCCGAGGCAGAAAAGCATTGTATTCAAACCAAATGGTGTCAACTCCAGGGGGAAGCGCGGTGTTGAAGTGAGGCTTCAAAAGCGAAATCAACAAAGGCAAGTAGCCTATCCTGGGGGCCAACAGCTGAAAGTGAAAAGAAGCGATGAGTTAAGCGAAGAAAGAGCGTGGGATTGAAGTGAGATGAAAACCCTAACGTAAGAAGAATACGAGAGCAGGTGGAGGAGGAGGGAGAGTGGTGACTTCAGATTTTTCAGATTGGGGCGCGCTTGGGAGGGAAACAATTGTGTTTTATTATTTATTTTCAGATTTTTCAAAAACATTTTTTAAACAAATTCTACATTAAATTATTAACTATAGTCATTTTTTAACTAAGTTATTTAATATTAGTTTTTACAATAATTTTTTTTATTTTTATGAATTAATTAAAATTTTGAAATATATTTTTTTAAAAATAATTTTTTAGTCAATACGGTGACTAAAAAGTATTATAATAAATAATAAAATTAAATAAATTAAATCTTATAATGGTTATTTTTTTCATAATACTAAATTAAATATTCTAATTAGTTTATAATAAATTAAAATAAAAATATAATAAAATATATTAATTGATATTTCAAATAAAATATATTAAAATATTATAATCAAAAGAAATTTAATATTAAATCAAAAGATTATATAAATCATAACTAAAATTATAATAAATATTATGATATTAAATTTATTATATATTAAAATTAATTACATATTTGTATCAAAGAAATTGTTCTAGATTTTAGATTTTTTTTTATTATGTTTTATAATCAATAAAATCCAATATTAAATCAAAAGATTATAAAAATTATAACTCAAATCCAGGTAAATATTTTGATATTAAATTTATTATATATTAAAATTAATTAAACATTTTTATCAAACAAACTCATACAAATTTTAGATTTTATTTACTATCTTTCATAATCAAAAGAAATCCAATATTAAATCAAAAGATAATAAAAATTATAACTAAAATTATAATAAATATTCTGATATTAAATATTTGTATAAAAAAATTGCTACAGATTTTAGATTTTATTTATTATACTTTATAATCAAAACATATCTAATATTAAATCAAAAGATTATAAAAATTATAATTCAAATCATAATAAATAATTTGATATTAAATTTATTATATATTAAAAGTAATTAAATATTTTTAGATTTTATATTTTATTTACTATGTTTTATAATCAAAAGAAATTCAATATTAAATCAAAAGATAATAAAAATTATAACTAAAATCTTAATAAATTTTCTAATATTAAATTTAGTATATATTAAAATTAATTAAATATTTGTATTTAAAAAATTATTACAGATTTTAAATATATATTTTAAAGTTTTTATTTTATTAAATTAATTGAAAATAAATTATATTTTATCACTTTTTAATAAAGTAAGTGAATGATAATAAATTAATTAAAATTTTAAAATATATTTTAATTAAATATATTTTTATATCAATACAGTAACTAAAAGTATTATAATAAATAATGAAATTAAATAAATTAAATCTTATAATGGTTATTTTTTTAATGATACTAAATTAAATATTCTAATTATTTTACAATAAATTAAAATGAAAAATAATAAAATATTTTAACTGATATTTCAAATAAAACACATTAAAATATTATAATCAAAACAAATCCAGTATTAAATCAAAAGATTATAATTAAATATTTTTTTAAAATTTAATTAAATATTTTTATCAAAGAAACTGATACAAATTTTAGATTTTATTTACTATATTTTATAATTAAAAGAAATCTAATATTAAATTATAAGAAAATAAAAATTATAAGCTTGTGTATTATAATTATATATATATATATATATATATATATATATATATATATATAAAATTACTTTCAGTATTATATCAATGAATCAAACTGGCGTAGTGGTTTCGTAGTTGGCCCATGGTTGCCTACAGGACCCGGGATCGAAACCTGGCTGTGTAACTTTAATGAAAAGTGTAATTTTAGTCTATTTATAAAATTTAATAAAAAACATTTAGCGACCGATTTTAATTCGGTCGCTAAGTTTGTTTGTATTGTTTAGCTACCGAAATTTAATCGGTCGCTAAAAATTTCAAAAGAGCAATTTTTTGATAATTTTTTCAAAATTGGTCGCTAATTCCGTCGCAAACTACGTTCTCATGAAACAAAATTAAACAGCGACTGATTTAGCGACCGATTTTATTGCTACTGATAAAATCCGTCGCTAATTCCGTCGCTAAACAGCGACTGATCAAATTTCGTCGCTAAATCAGTCGCTAAATTATTCGGTCGCTAATTCGGTCGCAAAATAGAGACCGAAAAATTTCGGTCGCTAATTTCGGTCACTATTTTGTATTTTTCTTGTAGTGATTCTTTAAGTGCTATACTTTTCTTCTTTTTGTCACTATTTTCATTTTGACTTAGTCTCATCAATTCTATTTCATGCTCTTGAAGTTTTCCAAATAGAGATGCAAGAGACATGGTTGTTAGAACTTTTGATTCAGCAATTGCAGTCACTTTGGGTTGCCATTCCCTACGCAAACATCTCAAAACTTTGTTAATAAGATCTTCGTTAGGAAACACTTTTCCTAGAGATGCAAGATGATTAATTATATAAGTAAATCTCTTTTGCATGTCTTGTATGCTTTCATTTTGATTCATTCTAAATAATTCATATTCATGGATGAGAGTGTTTCTCCTAGATCTTTTAACATCATTTGTGCCTTCATGTGTTATTTTTAATGTGTCCCACATTTCTTTTGCATTTTTACAATTTGAAATTCTGAAGTATTCATCTATTCCTAATGCAGAAGTAATTATATTTTTGGCTTTCAAATTGTATTGAACTTTTCTTCTATCATCATCACTCCATTGATCTTTGGGTAAATCTTTTATTTCATGACCTACTACAATAGTGGGAATGAAAGGACCATTTTCAACAGAATCCCATATGTTTAAATCTATGGCTTCTATAAAAATTTGCATCCTAGATTTCCAATAATGATACCCTTCACCATTGAATATTGGAGGTCTATTAATGGAGTTTCCTTCGGAAAATAAAAAATTTGTTGAGGCCATTCAATTCTTGAAGCTTTTAAGCCTTATACAAGAAACCTGCTCTTGATATCACTTGTTAGTCACTTAGCCTCGTATACTGGTTTCTTGTATAAGGCTTAAAAGCTTCAAGAAGAAGAATTGAATGGCCTCAACAACTTTTTTATACGAGGCTAAGTGACTAACAAGTGATATCAAGTGATATCAAGTTATACAAGTTATACAATTTGTTGCAATTTTTCTTGTATAAACCCTAAACTTTTCTAAATTTTTCTCTTGTAAAAACTTTTCCAATTACTTTCTTATCAATTTATTTCCTTAGACAAATTTATATGTAAAGATTGATGATGTAGAACAACTCAAACACAATTAAATAACAAATAAATAAAAGTGTAGGGAAGAAGAATTGCAAACTTGATTTTATACTGGTTCAGCCAATCCTGCCTACATCCAGTCCTCAAGTCTCCCACTTGAGATTTCCACTACTCTTGTAAACCTTACAAGACTTGAATCCTCCAACACCTCGGAACTCCCTTTCCTTGTTTTGAGATTCAAAAACCAACAAGGAGAAAAACCCTTTCTCCTTTACAGATCCAATGATCAATAGAGTTTTACAGAATGACTCTCTTTGAAGAGTAGATATTACACTTTGATGATCTTAAAGAACTCTTAAAAGATTTTGCAAATGACTTTGGCCAAATAGTTTTTGTAAATGATTTTCACAATAGAGTTCGTCAACTTCTTTAAAAAATTATAGGTATTTATAGACAATTGTTTCTTAGGTTATGTCTTTTCATGAAGAGTTGTAACTTTCTATAATTTTTTAGAAAATAGGCTCTGGTAATTGATTACAAGACTTGGTAATCGATTACAACGGTTTAAGTTCAAAATGGTTGAAACGTTGTATAATTTAAATTCAAATTTTAAAATTTTATCTTCTGGGTATCGATTACAATGACTAGTAATCGATTACCAGAGAGCATTTTAACATTTGAACCTTGCACAAAGAAGTTTTCTTTCTCTGGTAATCGATTACATCAAGTGGTAATCGATTACCAGACACATATCACCTGATTTGGCTTATGAAAACTTAAGATATAGAAAGCTTCTATTTTCCAGTTAAAAATATTTTTGTTTAATTTTTTGAATACCCTTTTTGCTTTCTTTTCAAACAACTTATTCTTATATTAAAAAAGATTAAGTTTAGGTTTTCTTGAAATCTTTATTTTAATGGCCAAGTGAAATTTGTAAATTCTAAAAGTTCATTTTACATACTAAGCTAAGCAGTCAAGACTTATCTATTTATTACTTAAGATCTTGCTTCTTGATTAGCTTGCTTTAACTTGACTTTTATTTTCTTGAATGCTTTGACATCATCAAAATTTTGTACATATTTTTTTCCACATTATTTTAGTATTATATATTTATATTAAATATAATTTTTAATTATACAAGTAAAACTCTAATTTTAATTGAATATCAATTACCAAGCTTGTTTCCAACCACCTGCTCGTTCATTATATTTATTTTGGATTCGAACGTCCAACACAAAAACGTTAATAAGAATCAAAATATAAAAACAAAATGGGCCAGATGAGCCCAATAAAACTAGTGCTGTAAAAAGAAAAAGAAAAATCCCCTTTGCTTTTACATTTTGTTTTTGTCTTTTCAAGAAGCTTTGGATCAAGAAGCCCCCAGGCCTGATATCCATGTCTTCAAAAGAAATTTCTTTTCTATGTTTTGTTTTAGTTAAATAATAACACTTTCTTTTATTAATAAATTAATGAAATCAAGACACTTCATACTTATATTTTTTTTTATAAACAAATAACTTTAAAAATAATTAATATATAAATACTATTAAGAAGTTTTTATTTGTAATAGAAATGTAATCTACATTTACTTTATAGAAATTTTTATTTGAAGGGCAAAATAATTTTATTAAAATTGGACACCAAAAAAAGTTGATGGAAAATGTATCTTTTTTATCTATTGTTATAGATAAATGTACTTTTCTTTTTTATTTAATTTAAAAAAATACCTTTGGAATTTACTTTTCTTTTTCAAATAAATTTTCTTTAGAAAAAAGTTCTATTTCGCTGCATTTAATTAAAACTTGCCTACATACAAACATCTTTTAAAGAACCACTTGAATTTAAATTCCTTGTTGTACAGACCATGAATAAATTTTTCATAATTTTTTTTCCTTCAAACTATATTTTATTAATTTGTTAAAATTTAGTTCCTTTGTAAGTGTGATTGATTCCAGATTCCGAATCTGGTTTGAAAGATTTATATATATATATTTTTATTAAAGGTCATTTTTCTTTTCCTGACTCCATAATTTTTTTAAAAAAATAATTTTTGTTCTTCGTTCTGTCAATATATCAGTCTTTGCTGCGGTAAAAGCAAACAAGATAACCACTAGGCTAGGTATGGTGCATTATGCTTCTTGTGTGTGTTTGGTACGCATATAAAAATATTCAATTTCAACTGTGTGTTAGGCATGGCAACGGGGCGGGACGGGGCAGATTTTACATTCTTCGCCCTTGCCTCCGTCCCCGATACTCGCCGGGGATAAAATCTGTGTCTCCATCCCCGTCTCCGGTGGGATTCGAGTTTTCCCGTCCCGCCCCTACTCCTATTTTTTTTCTTATTTTTTTCTTTTAAATAAATATGAAAAATTTTAAAAAAATAAAAGAAAAGTAAAATAATATAAATTTTTACATATAAATATTTCTAATTTTGGTTTATATATATATCAAAATAATTTTTTAGTTATATTATTAAGCGGGGCGGGGCCGGGGTAGGTATTAACATCCCCGCCGCTGCCCCCGCCCCCGATTTTATCAATCGGGAAAAATCCGAACCTGAACTCGATAAACACAGGTTTTCCGCATCCAAATCAGGACGGGTACCCACGGGGCGGGTTAGATTGCCATGCCTAGTGTGTGCTTACAATAATAGTTTAAATTTCTAAATAATTTTTTAACAAGTTTTTTTTATGAAACTTATAATTATTTTCTAACTACTTTTTTCTTTTAAGCTAATTTACTATATCAAATAGTTTTTTTTTTTATATTCAAACGAAATTAAATATCTTAAATTACTTTTCAATAAACTTTCTTATAACAAAACATTATTTTGATTATAATCTATTATAATAATATTCAATTATTCATATAATCGATGATGGATCTAAAAATTTAGGTAATTGTCGGAGCAAAAGTTATATACAAATTTGTAGTAATAAACATATAATTTCACATTTTAGAATAAAAATATACATTATAATTGTTTTGTACAACATTTTATATTTTAAAAATGCAAAATAATTTTTCATTTTTAACATCTTCAAAATTATTTTTCTTTATACAAGTAACTAATCCATTATTTTTTTTCATAGACATGATCCACGTAGTATTTCAAAGCTGATAATCAAAGACTAATCCGTGTTTGTAAGGTGCGACTTTCGATGGCCAAACATTATACTAAGCAATTATTTAATCATTCATTTCTCACATTAAAACTTTTTTCTTTTTAAAAAGTATAATATGAACTTGTGTAAGTGATCATCTCTTGACCAAATTTACTTAATTTAACTATAATTAACATGACACACACACGCGCACACACACACAGACACCCCCACACACACGCACACACAGACGCACATGCACACGCACACGCACACCCGCACGCGCACACACGCACACACACAAGCGCGCACACACGCACACACACGCACATGCACACCCGCACAACGCGCACATGTACAACACGCACACGCACACCCCACACAACACGCACACGCACACCCGCACAACACGCACACACACGCGAACACGCACACAGACACCCCCCCACACACGCACACCCGTACGCGCGCACACGCACACACATGCGCGCACACACACGCACGTGCACACACACACACGCACATGCACACCCACACAACACGCACATGCACACCCACACAACACGCACACGCACACTCGCACAACACGGACACACACGCACACCGCACAACACACACACCCACACATGCACACGCACACGCACACCCACGCACACGCACACGCACACCCACACACACGCACACCCACACACACGCACACGCATATGCACACCCGCACAACACACACACACACGCACACCACACAACATGCACACCCACACCCACACACACACCCACACATGCACACGCACACGCACACACGCACACCTAGGGATGGCAAAAGTACCCGCACCCGCGGGTATCTGTGGATAAAATCCGCTACGGATAATAAATGGATAGACTAATTGGGTACCCGCGGATAATGGGGACGGATAATTTTTTACCCGCTTATAAATGGGGCGAGGGCGGTATGATGATATCCATACCCGCGGGTACCCGTTTAATATTATTTTTTAAATATTCTAATTATCCTTGTACCACATAATCCTAAAACTGCACTCTCTCATCTTATTTTCTTACAAAAGTGAGGTTGATAAAGTTACCGACATGTGTTAAGCATGTTATAAAATTATGTTGGATGTAATTTGATTAATTTTCTAGCTTTGATTGGACCAATAAAATTTATGTATTTTAAGTTGTTTACTTTCATTTGGAATTATGAGATTAAATTATTGTAGCTTTGTGATGAGACTTTAACTTAGGGGGTGTATTGGATTAGGATTTTAAAGGACTTTTTTAGTTAAAAAAAATCCTGCGGATTTTAAAAGACTTTGCAGGATTTTCATGACTTTTAAGATTTTGCAGGATTCTACAAGACTTAAAATCAGGATTTTAATGGATTCTACAAGACTTTTAAATCAGGATTTTAATGGATTCTATGAGATTTTGTGGAGTTTTGACATTTGATAAGATTTAAAAAAAAATTCATACATTCAAATTTAAAAAGAGTCAAAGACAAAAATAATAAAATAATAATAATGTCTAGATAAATAATAATAATAATTCTCCATAATATCATATCCTCTTTTTATAACATCCACTATCAATTGTAACAATTCATCGGAATCCTCCTTAGTCCAAGCTTCATAATTTTCTTTCTCTTTTCCTTTTTCTTTATTATTTCCTTGTAAATCTCCCATTTGAATTACTAAAACAATAAATGTTGAAAACTAGTTATATAAATAATTATGGATAAGAGACAAAATCAATAAAATTATATTATTATTTTTAGAAGTACACCAATCATACAAGATCGAATATATCTTAGGTATCCAAATGGATCAAATACCTCAGTTATTATAAAAAAAAACATGTAAAGATGAAAATATAAAAACATAAGATAATTTTTTTATATAAAAAAAATCAGTATATTCGATACTGAGAAAATATTTAGATATATAAATTTTTTTATATAAACGGAAGTATTTAAATATATATATATATATATATATATATATATATATATATATTATTTTAGTTATATATTATATGATAATTTTTAACGATATTTATAAATGTAAATTATTCTAACAAATATTATAACAATATTTCCTTTTTAAAAAAATAAGTTAATGATGGTATAAATCCTAAACCCTACAAAGTTAGATACTGCAATGTCTTATGTTAATTTTCTTTTTTTAAAATATAAAAAAATCTTAATTTCACAATATAAAAATAAAAAGAAAAATTCATAGTAAAAAAAATAAAATAATTGTTGAGTCATAAAATGAGGAGGGATAAGAGTAACAAATTCAAGGGAAGGAGAGAGTTCACAATTTTTATGCTGAGAGGATTCTTCCCCCAACTAAGATCCATTTTCATCTCATTCTACTCACAGAAATCCTAACAAATTCATCTTATATATATATATATATATATATATATATATATATATATATATATATATATATATATATATTGTAGAGATTATGATATCAATTTCATCTTTTACCTTTTTCTTTTCTTGATGTGTGTTATAAAAAAAATTACCACTTAAAAGTTGAAATTTCAAGCATTTTTTTGTGTTATATAAAGGAACAAATTCAACTACATAGAATAAAATAAAAAGTCAATTAAAGAGAACGAACAGAAAAATAGAACAAGTCAATGACACTATCATTTACATATCAGAGTTTCACAAAATAGGGGAATGGGATGAGAACAGTACTACAATATTATATATGAGCAATGAATAATAGTGTAATATTATTAGTAGAGAAAAAATTGAGAAGACAAGAGCATAAAAAAAAGATGAAAAACTCACTTGAAAATTCTTGAAACACTTGAAAAATCACTTCAAACAATCCTTCAAAATCCGATGGGTTTGGATGGGATTATTTTATGAATTTGGTATTTATAGATAACACTAGAAAGTCCTTCAAAATCCCTCTCACACAAAAATCCTTTAAAATCCTTATATTTTTGAATACCAATGGATTGTTTTTAAGTTGTAAAAAATCTCAAATGAATACCAGTGGATTTTAATGGACTCTTTAAAAAATCTTGAAAATCCAGATTGAATACTACTGGATTGTTTTTCAGTAACATAAAATCCTGATTGAATACCAATGCACTTTTTTACTCAAAAAAAGTCTTTTAAAATCTTACGAAATCCTAAACCAATACACTCCCCTTACTTGTAAGATTGATGTATTTTAAGTTATTGATTATCTTGAATTTTTATTATTATTTCCACAAAATTAATGTTAAATAAAAGTTCAACATTAACATTGAATTTTTATTTTTAATATTTCAATGACATTAAAATATAAACTTAAAATTATTTGTAATATAATTTTTTTTTAATTTCTTAAAAATTTTATAAATATCCATGGATATTCGTGGGTATTCAAGAAATTCATGGATACCCGCTTAATGGATACCCGCGCGGATATGGGGTGGGTATGGGGTCAATTTTCATTCAGCAGGGCGGGGGCGGGTTTACTATTATCGCCCCCATGGGGCCCCATTGCCATCCCTACGCACACCCGCACAATATCTATATTATCAAATAAATATAAATATTATATAATCAATATTATATGTGTGTAATTATAGTAATTCAATTTTTGTGATTTTGTCCACATTCTATGTTTTAATACTTTATGTACATATGTTACAACTATTATATATTTAATTTAATATTTTTTTAATACTACTATCTAATATAATTGATATCTACATTGTTATAAAAATACACACATATATATATATATATATGAACTTGTAACACCCCATTTTTCAAAGAAACGCTATTATTATTATATGGTTTTTGGTCATAATTATTTTTATTGTTATAGACGAATATATTGATACACACACATATATATATATATGAACTTGTAACACCACATTTTTCAAAAAACGTTATTATTATTATTATACGGTATTTGGTCATAATTATTTTTATTATTACAGACGAATATATTGTATATGTTTTAAATAATTATTTTTATGTTTTGAATAATTATTTTGTACGTATTTAATAAGTATTTTTTATTAATATTTTAAATTATTATTTATATGTTTTAAGGGATAATTTAGGAGACAAGTGAGATACAACCTCCTATATTTTTACAATTAAATTAATTATATATTTTATTATAAAATCTAAAAGGTTGATTTATAGGATAATTTGATATTGAAATTATATTATTATATTCTGGGTTAGAAATATTTTATTATTATTATTAGGGAAAAAGTATTTTGTATTATATATCATTTATTTAATTATTTTGGGTACACAGAAGCGGGTCGGGAAGAGAAGCGAGTTGGGTTCACTTGACTTAGTGGATTATTTTAAGAAAAGGGGTCAAACAAAGTTAACCCTATCTGTGTCATTTTGTGTTTTGAAGGGTTATGAGAGATAGAGAGAAGAAACAAAGAGCTTTGAGGATGAGTGTTTAGCAGGTGTTTGGAAAGGATTTCCAAATGGCATCAGAATATTTGGATTAACGCAATCAGGTATGGGAAAAATGGGATTTTTGTATGTGAAGTCACATGAGGGAATGGTAAAAGGAAAGTTCCCTAGGATTTTGGCAATTTATATTTGTTTTTATTTGGATGCCTAATGATTCTGATAATTTCTTTGTGGACTTGTGAGTGTATTTTTTGATATAGATATTAAAATAGATGTTATGAGAGAGAGATTGAGTTGTTTGTAATGTTCATGTGAGTTAGGGTTCAATAGGGATTGAAGTTTTGTTAATTGGTATGTTGTCTTGTTAAATTGATGATTCAATCGGATTTTATATTTATTTATAAATATGGTTATTATATTATTTGGTGAAATTGATAATCTAGATGATAATTGAATTCATTGGGATGTGCTCTTTAAGTTAGGATTCTTGTAAATTAATGAGTACCCTTAATTAAATAAATTAATGAGTAATAGAGAGATTTTACTTATGGATGTACCTTAGTATTTTTGTAATATTTTTCTGTGTGATTAACCAAATCAATTTCCTTTTGTTAGGTTAGAAAGTAGGAACTTGGGGCTATAATTTAGATTCTAGAATCGTATAAAAATGTTAAGAATTGATTGATTTATGCAGTTATAAGTTCAATTTCCATTCGAGTTGGCGAAATATTAAGTTTTGTGTTGTCAGCCATGTGAGGTGACCTTAACGCCATTTTTAGGCTGTGTTATTCATAAAAGTTTGAGCTTTGGTTGTTAGCTTTCTAATTACTTTGAAATCACTCAAAAAGGATGTGTATAACTCAAGTTATGGTCAAAATAGTCAGTAGAGATCAAGCTGTCAAGATTTACAATGCTCGACGCAAGTATTTTATTTTGGTTTGCGTTTTTGACATTTTAGGACCCCCTTTTTGGCATGTTTGTGATACTTTATGATTTCTTAGTGATTCTTTATAATACTTATAATATGATTGAATGAGTTTGATGTGAGATTGTGAAATATGGTATTATATTGATGGATTTTGATGATGGTTGTGAATTGTATGATATCCAGTAATGACTATTGTATGAATAAATATAAATGATGTGTGGTAGATGGAATGTAAACTAGTTGTGAATTAAAAGATTGATGTGTATGAGGAGGTTGTGCAAGATATGTGTATGACTTATTATTTTATGTGAAAATGTTAGTTGTGTATGTGATGTGGAATTGAGTTGTGGACTGTGATGTGATGTCTTGGCACAAATGTATGTGTTGCACGACATTGGGCATGCAATGCTACAGCGGTTACATGAACATGACATAGTGCGGGATGTGTGGCAATTAACATAGATGTATGCGTGGCATGATGCTGGGTGTGTGATACGACAACGGTGGCGTGAGCATGACATGGTGCTAGTTATGTGATATGGTGGATATGAATGATTTGTGTATCTATGTGATTTGGAATGTGATGATAAAATATATTGACTTAATATTGGTGAAATTTATGATTGGTTATTTTTAGGTGAGGAAGATCCAAACATGAGTGACATTCAAGATGTCAATAGTTGAGTCATGGGAGTGCTATGATAATGTGACATCGGGGCAAGGGACTTTTAGATCATTAATTTTAATGTAATTGGAGTTTGTATTTATTTCTTTTGAAACGGTTTATGAACTTATCGATTTTCTAAACCTTGTTTTAATCCATTTGGATATTGGAAGTACATTTTTTTTGGACATGTGAACCATTTTACCCGATTTTGGTAATTCATTCTACTTATTATTTTATTATGTATGTTGGGGTAGAATGAGTGTCTCAAAACTATTCGATATTGTTGGATTTGTAGGTTTTGTTTTGGTATACTCCTAAAATAGATATATTATTTAAAAATGTCATTTTTAAAATTAGTTGTTTCATAAATGATTTTAAAAGTCAAGACGTATAAAATCAGTTATCAAATAATCAATTTTAAAAATTTACTTTTAAAATTGATTATTTGATAATTGATTTTGAAAACCCTAAGCCTTAAACTTGTCCACTTTTAAAATCGATTGACGACCAATTTTAAAAGGCAAGACTTACCAAATTGGCTCTTTTAAAATCCTACAAAAAATTAATTTTACAAGTAAAAGATTATCAATTTTAAAAGTCATTTTCTCACTAGTGTTTGTATTTCCCCTCTTATTAGTCATAATTGTCTTATATGTCAATTTGACACAAAATTATCCCTATTTTTCATGTCTTCAAACCCAACAATCATCCTCACCCTCCTTACATTTTTCAACACCTATTCCAACTCTGACAAGGACTCCTTTGCCCATTCAAACAATGACCTCCTCTACTCCCAAGTATCCTCCCACCTCCCCTCAAACCACTTACATGCATCTCCCACCTTCATCCCCTTATCTCAAGCTACATTATATACTCTTTGAAATCTATCTTTTAGAACTCCACCCTTCATCCATGGATCATGTTAAAACAAATTTTTATTACCCAAACCCACCCTCTTATACATCGACCTTGAAAATCACTTCTCTTGAAAATTTGAATTGTCTTTCATTGTATTGATATCGTTCCACCAATTTGAGCAACTCCTATTACTACTCACCCATCATTTTGTTCCATTAGCATATTTTCCTCTAAGCACCCTATACCACAACTCTTTTCTCTCAATTTTCATCCTCCAATGCCATTTTCCTAACAATGCCAAATTAAAAGCTTTAAGATTTATTATTCCCAAACCTTTTTCGTCCTTCGCTATACACATGCACCTTTTCCCACGCCACCCAATGAACTTTATGTTTTTCTGTATTCCCACCCCACAAAAAAAATTTAAACAGAGATTCAAGTTTAGAAATAATATCTTTCGAAGCTTGGAAAAAAGAAAGGAAGTAGATTAGAAGATATGACAAGACTAATTTGATTAAAAACAGCCTTCCACATGTTGAAATGTGTTTGTGCGCCTTCCCAAAACATTAATCTATTTCCCACCAATTCCACTATTGATTTCCACTTCTTTCTTTCTTGGATTAGCACCAATCGGTAACCCCAATTATTCGAAAGGTAGGAATCCAACCTTACAATTCAAAATAACCGTCGCATCCATTAACCATTGATTAACAACTTTCACCCCTACCAATTGACTTTTATGATCGTTCACCTTTAAACCAAAAATCAATTATGTATGTATTTATACATGTAAAAGCTTATTTTATCCTAAAAATATTTATGTATGTATGAATTACAATGTTTTTATAGACAAGTATGAATTATGATTTTTTATACACAAAGTACGAATAATATTACATCTAAAAGGCTAATGCAATGTATATATTTATACTTGATTAATGCGACTTTGAAGCCTTTCCTCAAATCTCTTCTATTTAATATGTAATCTTTATATTCTTCCTTGTAATGTCATTCCTAATATTGAAAAAAAAGTAAAAGATAAACCAAATTTATCAAGTTAATAAACCAATAATTTAACTCATAATTTTACTTGCTAAACTGAATGCCACTAAAGACCCACTAGAAAAATTTTGTCTTTGATGTCAAGGGGTCTTCTTGAGTAGCATTACTCATCAAAATAAGATTTTAATGGTCACATCATGAGGAACATAAACTCATACTGGATCCTGAACCATTTTTATCAAAATTAATAGCTTTAAAACAAGGTTTGAAAGGCTTGTAAAATAAAAAAAGTACAAAATCCTAAAAAATTATTAGAGTTTTTTTTAAATTAAAAATATTTTAATATAATCAAAAGGTAATTTTTGTCATCTAACAATTTAAATTAATAATATATCTTGTACAAGAGATATCTTTTAGGAAAAAAAATGATATGTATCATGTATATAAAACAAGTTGTAAAAGTAACACTATTATGTTACAAGTTTTTAATTTTTGGCATATAACATTAAAATTTACACACCTAGAATGTTGTGCATATATGATATGGTCTTGTTCAAATTTCCAAGCCAAAGTTTCTTAGCAAATGTTATATACATTGATTTCAACAATGGTGTATTAAGATCATCTCTCAAAAATATTTTCATACTTGGAATATTGTTCACCCTCATTGTTTGTAAGTTAGGCCAATTAAAACATCCTCCTTCCTGATAAAAGTTGACAAGCTTTGGAAGATCCTTGAGCACAAGACATTTGATTTTAGGGAAAATGGTAGCCACCTTTTTCTCACAATTACACAATCTGAGTATTTTGAGTTTTTTAAGATTTTGGGCCTGAGAAAGTGAGAATAAGCTTTTGAGGCAATGGCAATGAATAATGAAAAGTGAAACCAAATTAAGGAAAAATGGAACTTGAGGTTCCTTGTTCCGGAAACATGTCAAATTACTTAGGTTACTCATTGCTAACACCCTTAGTTGAGGAAGCATTTCTTGGTTATCATGATTTGGTTTGTCACCTTCAAGGATAAATACCTTGGCCAATAATTCACATTTTTCCAAAGTCAATTTTTTTAGCTTGTTGAATCTTACTATCATGGCGGGGGAGAAGACACTCAATAACTTTTTGTTGTTTCTCAAAGTAAGATTTTCAAACTCACAAAATGATTCAGAAGGATAATTGTAGTGCCAAAGCTCCTCAATCGGTTGATTCAATACATAAAGTACCTTCAATTTGTCCAATGACAACTGCAAAGAACAAAAAATAATTTTCAATGATTTGGAACAAAGATGAATAAAAAAAAACTTTGTATACATACACCCTCTCGATAATGAATATTATTTCTAAAATGTTAACATGATGAAACTTACTGAATTTGGAAAGAAATAGTTTGAATTATCTAATTCTAGATGATCTTTCTCCTCATTAGACTCTTCAACAAATGTCTTCAAACTAGGACAATTTTCTATTTTCGGTGTTTCTAAGGATTGAAATTTAGCTGCAATAGGAAAGGCAATGGAGAGATTTAATAGATTCACAATGGAAACATCCTTCAATTGAGAAAATGTGGTTTTACCTCTCGTTCCTTCTTCTTCATGGATGATCATAATTTTAAGCAAGGCCATGCAATTTGTAATTTCCATATTTTTTAACACTTGAGATATGGGCAACCATTTAAGAGACTCACAATTCTTCACTTGTAGGATTTTCAGGTTTTGATAGAACTTGACAATTTCTTTGTTGATGATTTAAGTTAAATTAGGTAGATCATTCAAGATCAATTCATCTAACTGTTGTAGGAGCTCAGTTGAATGAGATATTGTTCCATCAATGTTGAATAACATTTTCAATTCCATACAATCACTCACAATGAATTTCTTCAATTTTCTTAACTCTTGTAAAGTCTTAGACGACCCAACAACAACTAACTTGTCACAACTACGTAATGTGAGTTCATTTAGCTCAAAGAAAGACTTCCCATCAATAATTATGGACAATGCATCTTCGGTTGCAAACCTATTTTTGAATGATGTCAATGGAGGACATTTTTCTATTGTCAAGGATTTTAGACTTGGCAATTCTACTTCATAACTGTAGAAACATTCCAATCTTGAGAGAGACTTCAACTCTACCTTGGTTAGTGATGGGAACTTTGCTGGTGGATTTTTATCAAATGAAGGAACTAAATTTCTTAATGACTCACATGCTTCTAACTTTAATTCATTTAGTTGGTGGAGCTTCTTTGTTGCATCATAATTGAATAGACATATTAGAAAGGGGCAACTTTTGATGTGTATCAATCGGAGATTTTCGCGGCCATAATATCTTATTGGATTCCCATACCATATGTGTGTTAGCTCATATAGTTCTATTAATTTTAATTCCTTCATCTGTTTGAAATATATACCATGTCCATCTTCATTAGGGATAAGATCACCAGGAACGTAAAACAAATATCGTATTTTGCATTGTTGAATGTTGATAACTTCAAGTTTATTTTGCCTCTTCATCAAAATAAGTAGAAAACCAATCAACATGTCATCACAATTTTTTGCCCGGAATAGTAACAAGTTGGTGAAATGCGATGGTCGAAGCTTATCTAATATCTTGCGTAATTCCTCATTGTCACCAATTTCATACTCAGGAATTATTGATAATTCATCATCCTGTAAATTTTTCTACACTTGTTACCATTTTGTGCAACTGGAGTGGCAATTATTCAAACAGAGTAAAAGAACTCGCTAAATATATATCCAATACCTTGAAAGATGTAAGGTAATCTATTTTTTTGTAATTAAGTCTCCCAAATTTTAAATTTAAATGCACATTTTTTTTATCAAAAATTCTTTATGTACATATTTGAAATTTGTGTTTAATTTAAGATAAAAAAATTCAAGTGTTAAATTTAGGAAAATTTGAAGAATTTTTTGAAAGTTGTAAAATAGGATTTAATTTGACAAATAAAAATTTTGATACTTTTCAATTTTGGTTGAAATTTAATGTTTTGGTTAACGAGTTTTAAGTAGAGATAGATTTAAAACAATTTAATAATATTAAATTTTTATAATGAATTTAAGTAGGAAATGAGAATTTAAAGACTTATAACAAAACATTAATTATAAAAGGATCAGAAGTCGCTCGGTCTAAAAAAAATAGATGGACTTAATTAATTAAAAAAGTTTGGATTTGAAAATAGTAGTGAATCATAACTAAAGAAGGCAAAAGCATAACCAAGCTTAATGTTTTTAGTCTATTATGGCATAGAGAACTAACCCATGATTCAAAAAAATAGGTAACATTTGTATGATTGTAATGTTGCACTTGATTTTCCATGATGATTTTAGGTTAAAACCCTTATTTGGTCCCTTATAATATTTTTTGTTTCAATTTAGTCCCACTTTAATTTTTTGTTTCAATTTGGTCCCCAATAACTTAAATTATTGCAATTTGGGACTTCCGTCCAAATGATTTAAACGGAGTTAACTGTTAGCCAGGTGGATGCCAGGTGGATGCCACGTAGATAGGGGTGGGTATATGGACTTGAGTCTGCGGACCGGTCCGTAAGTCCGCGGACTTCACGAATAACGGGCCCATTTTTTTTAATCCGCATAATCATATGGACTTTCTAGGTCCGTCCCGTTAAGTCCGCGGATTTTGCGGATTTAATTCGCAAGCCCACGGATTACCCTTTTTAATGTGGACACTTAAAAATCGTAATTCATAAATTAATTCATTTCATCTTTGCTGCCTTCAGTGCCTTGCCCTTGCGTGTGTTTTCACTTTTCCACTGCCCCTTCATAATCTGCTTTTGCTTCTGTTATCCGCACCGCACAGCCTCACTTTGAGTCCTTCCTTCTCGTGCAGTCGTGCTCCTTGCCTCCTTGGTTCGTGGCTGGAAGCTTTTATGACTCCACCGACCACCATAGATTAAGATTATTCGTGCTCCCTGGTTCGTGAATCGTGGCTGGCAGCTTTCTCCGTCTTGACTCTTAAGTCCTTCCTTCTTCTTGTTGCACACTTGTACGTTCTCTGTAACAGACCAACGGTGGTTCTTGTTGCACCAATAGGTAAATTTATTAAACTTTTTTATTCCTCTTTTTTACTTAGGGTGTGAAGAAATAGGATACTGGAAATAGGAAATAAATTATTTATATTTTTTATTTGAATTAAAATTCATCATGGAGGAGGAATAAGAATTTTTTTTATTGCTGATTCTAATTCATGTTAAATCCTATTAAGTAATACATTGAATAAACAAGTTTCAATTAAAAATGGAAATAAGAATTTTTTTACTGCTGATTCTGATTCATGTTAATCATCAATGGCTTCTTTTAATCTTTTAATATCATTAGTTAATCAATCAAAGTTGGTGATACATATAGACAGTGAATTCAAAGTGTACAAGGTCACGCAACAGCTAAAACCATTCTTCAATATTGTAATCGGATAAATTTTATTAAAATTATACATAAAGTGTAAAAGTTTTTTCATATTATTTAGAGAGTGACCAACTAAATTAGAATGGTTGAGTGAAAGAATGATTAGTTAATTAATTAGTGAGCTAGGTAGGAGAATGTGAAGGTAGCACATATATGCATGGGGCCTGCGAGGGAAAATGAAAAAAAGAAAGAGTTGTAGGCACTAATGAATGTGTAGTAAGTAGGGGTAGGGGTTGGGTTAGTGTTTGATTCTTTTGCAGGAAATACAAAGAGAGAGAGACCCACACCTTGATGTTGTTTCCTCATTACCTCTCACGAGTCCCTTTTTATTTCCCTTCTCTCTTTACACTCCCTCTAGTTAGTTGTGATAATGCACAAAAAGTGTAGGATAATAAGAAAATGTTGGTTTAATAAGTTTACTTGTATGATTTTAATTATTTCAGCATAATAAGAAAATTTTGGTTTAATGATTTCAGCTTTAATTATTGGGCTATGGAATCTTTTGAGAATTTGTTAGATGAAAGTGTTGAGGTTAATAATGATGTAGAGCAGAATAACATTTCAGCTAATGAAGAAGATGAACTTGGTGAGTCTAAAATGCCAGTTAAAAGGTGTAGGAGTCTTTCATCTTCTGTGTGGAGTTACTTTGAAAAACCCATTAAACATCCTGATGGGAAAATGAGGGCTAAATGCAAGTATTGTAAGAAAGACCTTGTGGGTGGTGGGAGTCTCAGTGACACTTCAACTTTAATTCGTCATATGAAAAGATGTGAGAATAGGCCAAAAACATTTGCTGATTTCGATGTTGGGAAACTAGTTCTTGATCATTCTGAAAAAATAAGGAGTAGAATAATTGATCAAAATGTGTTAAATGACATGATATCTATGATGATAATAGAACATGATCTCCCATACTCTTTTGTAGAACGTAAGAGGTTTAGAGAGTTGATAGAATATTTGCATCCTGATGTTAAGATACCATCTAGGCGTGTGGCCACTTCAAATATAAACAAAATGTATGAGTGTGAAAAAGAAAAATTGAAACTAGTGTTGTCTAAACTTCCTGGCAGAATAAAATTTACTTCAGATGTGTGGACTTCTTGTACTACGGAGGGTTATATTTCATTGACTACACACTATGTTGATCAAAATTGGAAGTTGCATAGCAAAATGCTTAATTTCTCTCATTTTCCTCCTCCACATTCTGGGCGTGAAATGGCTAAAATCATATATGGTTTCTTGGAAGATTGGGGGATTGAGACAAAAATATTTTCATTAACTTTGGATAATGCTTCTTCCAATGACAAAATGCAAGATTATTTGAAGGAAAGACTTCTTTTGCAAAATGATGGTTTATTGTGTGGTGATGAATTTTTTCATATTCGATGTGTTGCTCACATTTTAAATCTTATAGTTCAAGAAGGGTCGAAAGTTGCTGGTCTTATAAAATTAGAGAAAGCATCAAGTATGTTAAAGGGTTAGAAGGAAGAATGAGGTCTTTTAAAGCTTGTGTTGCTAAAGTTGGTGGTATTAATACAAAGATGGGTTTGTGTTTAGATGTTGTTACTAGGTGGAATTCAACCTTTTTGATGCTTGAGAGTGCACTTTTGTATCGACGTGCTTTTACTAGTCTTGCATTTGAAGATAAAAGATATTTGAATTGTCCTATTAATGAAGAATGGGATAGAGGAGAAAAAATGTGTGAATTTTTGCGTCCATTCTATCAAATCACTGAATTGACATCTGGTTCTTCTTATCCCACATCTAATTTGTGTTTCATGCAAGTGTGGAAAATTGAATGCTTGTTGATTAAAAATATTTCAAATGAAGATGAGATGATTAGAGTCATGGCAAGTGAAATGAGAGGGAAATTTGATAAATATTAGAGTGAATATAGCATTGTGTTTTCCTTTGGATGCATTTTAGATCCTCGTTTTAAGTTTGAATTTTTGAAGTTTTGTTATTCAAACCTTGGTCTTGATCCAATAGCTTGTCAAGCAAAGTTGAAAGTTGTGAAGCACAAATTATATACTCTATATAATGAATATGTTAAGTTGTTTTCAAAAGAAACAACTTCCAATGTTGGTTCATCACAAGAAATTCCATCAATTAGTAGTTTTGCTAAACGAAACTCATCAACATCACAATGGCTTATAGTGAATGTAAGTTATACTTTTCTTTATTTCATTTATCTTATTTACTTATTTTAATTAACTTTGACTATTTTTTTTATTTACTTGTACACACTATTTTTTTTATGGAATTAATGTAGGAGTTTATACAATATGAGAATGATAATTTGTCACATGTGGGTAAATCTCAATTGGACACATATCTAGAGGAGCAAAAACTTTCTTCTCAATATCACCCAAATTTGGATCTTTTGCAATATTGGATGGAGAATAAAGTTAGGTTTCCAGAACTTGCATTGATGGCATATGACATTTTAAGCATTCAAATAACAATTGTTGCTTCAGAATCGGCATTTAGTATTGGTTCACGGGTGCTTAATAAATATCGAACTTCACTTCTTGCCGAAAATGTTCAAGCATTAATATATACTAGAAATTAGAAATTAGGATTGGATGTGCATGGTAAATATTTAAATTATCTTCATAGATGTTTCAATAAATTATTTACCATTTTAACTAGCTTACTTTTAACTAATATTATGGCTTATGATGTTGTGATGATTTGTAGGAAAAGAGGATGAAAATGAGGAGATAGAGAATGATGATCAACTTACATCAAATATGGACTCAAATGTTATTATTGGAGATGCTTGATTATATTTGATAGATGTAATTGGACTTACAAATATTTTATGTTTGTTTTTAAGATATTAATTAAGACTTTGATGTTTTAAGGTATTTAGACTTTGATGTACTTGGACTTACAAATGTTTTATATTTGTTTTGTTGTGTATTAAGACTTTTAAAGTTTTAAGGTAGTAAGGCTTTAATATTTGGTTAATAGTTGGTATGCTTCGACTTTAAATTTTAAAGGCATTGAGACTTAAATATTTCTATTAGAAATTTAGAATGTGTAAACTTTGTTATTTAAGACTTTGGTTTATTATTTACAATGTTTGATGTTATTATTAGAAGTATATTTATATCATTTTATATGTATTTTTTTCCCTCATGTTTTCATAGGTTAAATAAAGGAAAACAAATTCAAAATCTCATTGAATGTGTCAATATTCATTTAAAAAATTTAGATTTAATTGGACCCGCGGACTTATCCGTTTATCCGCGGGTTTCACGAGCCGGATACGGACTTAAAGATTTAAGTCCATTTATTTCGCAGACCGGATTTATCCGGCCCGTTAAAAATGTGAATTTCGCGGGCCGGGCCTTAAAAAGGCCGGACCGGTCCACATACCCACCCCTAATTAGAAGGAGACAAAAAGAAAATTGTATGTTTAATTGAAACTAAATAACTAACTCTATCCTTTTGTGGTGTACATGTGTATGGATTTGTATAATTCAAAATGAAATAGATTATGGTACTATGAAAAATATAGATGTAGAAAAGCTTTGAAATATTAATATAAATAACTAACTCTGTTACCTGTTGAGACTATCTATGACATATAATTTTATACCCGTGAAGTCAAAATATTTATAACTTAGAATGAATACTTCAATTTTTTATTCTGTCAATGGACATCAAGTTTAAGTAATTCCTTTCTTTCATTCTACCAATTTCCAAAACTAAGCTTTACTAATTCCTTACTTAAAACTAATGTCACCATCTACAACAAGAATATCACAATTACTTTCTCACCACGGAATGCATGCTTTTTTATGCTTTCTTTTTTTATTAGAATGGTATTAACTAATGATAATAAAATATTTAAAACATTTTCATTTATGAATTCAAATAATGTATTTATTATAAAAAAATCATTTATAGCATTATGGTAATTAATGTTAATAAAATATTTATTGATAATATATTTTTTGTTGGATTCATTTTCCAAGAGATATCTTATAAGCATCAAATAGATAGACATCTGGTCCTACATTCGTAAGAGTCAAGATTTAAATCTTGATCACTTAGTTAAACAACGTAAGTCCCTTGTCACTCATGTCAACCTAAATTGATATGTTAGTGAAATATCAAAATAAAAAAAATTGGATAAAAATATTTTATTAATATTTTATACATGATAAAAAAATATTTTTATAAATTAAATATTATTTACGAAACTATAGTATTATACATGAAAAAAATATAATAGAAAATTATTTATAAATCTATCTGTCTATTTATAAATAAATAACATAAAGGGAATAATCTTTGATATATTTTTTCCTCCAAAAATGTTATAAAATAATCTAATATTTAAAATTATTAAAACCAAACAAATATATCAAAAATTAATTACTAATAACTGCTACATTTATGTTTGATTAATTAATAATTAATTATACTAATAATATTAATTTACAAATTATCAACACTACTAGATCTAAAATTCAAATAAAAATATAAATTATAAAAATTATTAATAAAAGATGTATTAAGAACTTACATACAATGAAAGGAAAACAATATCCTATATTATCAAATAAAAGCAAATACAATATCTATATTATCAAATAAATATAAATATTATATAATCAATATTATATGTGTGTAATTATAGTAATATTTTTTAATACTACTATCTAATATAATTGATATCTACATTAGTATAACAATATAATTGATATCTACACATACACACACAAAGATATATATATGAATTTGCTAATTTACATCCACTTGTTTTTTTAGAAGAAGAAAATTAGCAAGTTATATTTAAGTGCATTTTAGCAAGTTATATGTAAGTGCATTTTAAAAATTATTATAGTTATAACTTGCTAATATACTCATTCTAAAAATGGAATATATATGAATTTGCTAATTTACATCCACTTGTTTTTTCAGAAGAAGAAAATTAGCAAGTTATATTTAAGTACATTTTTGCAAGTTATATTTAAGTGCATTTTAAAAATACTATAGTTATAACTTGGTAATATACTCCTTCTAAAAATGTAATAAGTGTATCTTAGCAATTTCACAAATATTTGATAACTTATACACACTTGTTTTTTAAGAAAATGTAAGTTAACGAGTTATATTCAAATGTCTTTTAAAAATAATATATTGATTTTGACTTCTTTTTTCTAAAACATAAAAACAAAAACAAAAAAAAACTTAATTAATTTTTAACATGACAAATGATATATTTTATTATTATTATTATTATTATTATTATTATTATATATAACTAACATAAAAAGAAAATATTTATCCCACAACAACCAAGATCTATCTATCCAGCATATAATCAATTATTTAAATAATTTAATTTTTACCACTTTCTCAAACACATTTCTAATTTCTTTTAATTACATAGATACTTATCTCCTCCCTTAATTTTGTTGCTTTGGTAATGAGTATTTCTAATTTCTAATTTCTTTTTATAACATCTTATTAATCATTTTACTTTCCTTGTATGATAAGTATTTACTATGTTTTATATTTTCAATATATTAAAATGGATTTATTTATTTTTATAAAAATAGTAGGAAGATTTATAGAAAAAATCGTTAGAATATATAACATTATTGTTAAAATGAATATCAATATTATGTACAAATAAAAAATATCAATTTTAAATTAACTTAATTTATTCTAAGTTGAGAAAATCAAATTGATATATTCTTGTAGGTTTTTTCTTACCATACTTTGACTAAACTCTACACAGTGTGCAAGTCTAATTAAAAATTTAAGAATTAAGATCTCGTTCACGTTTGATCTTCTTATATAACATATAAAAAATATATTTAATATTATGTTTAATATTATATAAATTGGACGTTACAAAAAATATTCAAACTTATTTAGCTTAATGAATTTTATATTAATATAAGTTATAAAATAGTTTTGTTAAATTATTGTAAGCTCATCTTTTTATTATTTCTTCATGCATTATAAAGATAAATGTTATTTTATGGTCATAAGAAATAAAGTTTGAATAAAATGATATTTAGAGGTTTGACCTTGGAGATTTAAATGAGTAAATAACTTAAGGTGGAACAACTTTTTGTTAGTTGATATTATGATAATGTTCATTTATTCTGATTAGTCATTACAAAAATAATTCAAATTTTATTATAACAAGAAAATATAAAGTATATATATATATATAATATTGATTATAAATAATTTTGTGCATTCTATTTAATTATTTATATTGATTGGATATTTGTTCTCACTCCTTTTATTTTTCTTTTATTTTGAAAAAAATAATATATTAATTGATATAGAGATGGATTCCCCACACGTTGGATCTTTTATCGCATTTGTAGAGGCATTTTTCTTAGACATGCAGTGGGCAATCGACACCCAAAATAATACTGTTACCTTCCATAGGCAAGGATCGTCAACAATTATGCTACCTACTAAGGATACCCCGATTTTTTTAGATGGACCCATCACTATTACCTTCACCCTTCCACTGACTAATCATGTTAATCCCTATTGTAGAATAAGGAGGGGAATTTTAAAATATAACCAATAAATCACTCCTTACTTTGTAAAAAAAATATAAAAATGTTAATCTATGTAATGTAAAAGTTTTATGAAGTGGTAATAATTTGACTTTTCTATATGGCCTCTAAGCATTTATAATTTTATAAGATCGGTAATAATTTAACAATATTGCTAATATATTTATTTATTTTTATTTATTTATTTATTTATTATTATTATTATTATTATTATGACTTTAATCAATCAAATGAGTGTAACACTTAGATGGATTAAGTAGTGCTCATCAATTATAGATACATAAAAATTAGTTTTGATTCTTGTTATTGTCTTTGTAAAAAAAAAACATCATTTTGTTAATGTGAATATACATGAAAATTAGCCTTAACCTATTGTGGATATAACTCTAAACTTTTGAAATATGTTGCAAAATCATGAACAAATTATCATATATGAACAACAAAAAGTCGTGAAAAAAATGATAGTGTATCAAAAATAGCTTAATTTCATGTTGTTTAGGCATTAAAAGAAAGTGTATCTACTCCAGGGTACTTTTGATATCTTTTCTCGTGTAATCTTCTTCTCCTTACTCCTTGAGTCAAGTCTCCAACAGTATTGAAAAGAGGGTACCTAAAAAAGGCACTTAAACACTTAAGTAAAATATTTACTTGACATAATAAATAGTAATCATAAATGATTAGTGTCCTTTACCTCGAGATGCGCTACTATATATATATATATATATATATATATATATATATATATATATATATATATATATATATATATATACACCAACTGTAATGGGCTTTTAAGTTGATGGACTTGAAGTATCAATTACCTAATAGGTAATAGGCTTTGATAAGGGATTAATTGCAGTAATCATGACTAGTCCATAAACACCATTTGTTGATTGCTAAAACTTTTTCAGTTATCAACAATGTCAAAGGGTGTTCGACAACTAAGTTTGACAAATAATAATTATCCTTCATAAAAAATGGATGTATGACTGTAAAACTACCTTCGAATACAACCACTCGAGACTAATGTGACGTCCAAGGTTGTTGAGGTTGATGGTTTCTAAGGGAAGGTAGCATAAAGGTGAGCTTGTAGCCTTCTCGACTCTAGTTGACAACATATGTCTCGACTTCGTTGGGATCAAGGCATCTAAGAAGCTATTAATGTTAATTATTCTTTTGTTCATTGGTATTCGAGTATCCCAATTAAATGACCATCTTGTATAGAAATTATTGCAAATAAAATGTAGTAAAAAGGGCTAATCTCCCACAAAACTAATGTCTTGTTGAAAGAAACATTAATATTAAATGTTTAATCATGACTTGATTCCAAAGAGCATATATGCATAAAAAAATGAAAAAAATGTAATTTTATTAATAAAATCATCTTTATTAGAATAAACTTTTTTTTAAAGAAGTTGTACTGAAAGATGCTCAGATCCACCACCCACTCAGCCTCGAAGAGATCTAATATCTCATAATAAGATAACATCATATCATTATTTCTCCTTGGCACCCTTGATAATCGAGGTATCCGACAAGTCCAACAACATAATATGAGACACAAAAAACTTGACAAGTCTATAAATCAAGGGCATGTAAACCCTAAACCCTTGACTCCTCATATGAAAATTTCCATCTCAACAACTTGACACTTTCATCTATTGAGACACTTCCCTACCTCAAACAAGTAAATTTAAAAGGTTAACTCATCATCAAGGACCATATTATCTAATAAATAATCAAGCACCAAAGCCCGTTGATCCAAAGTCCATTATAGTTGGTATAAATAGTAACGTAAATTAAGATAAAGCTACTATTCATTTATTATTTTCTTAGATATTTGTACAAGATTTCCACCTGAGTGTTAGGGTACCTTTTGTAGGTATCCCACCCTTTAGAAACATTGGCAAACCCAAGGTTTATAAGCTCTAGATTGTAGAAGTTCATTGATGTATCTCTAAACATGTACATTTTGGCACTTATGATGGGCTTGAACCCAAGGCTCTAACCGACAAACAAACTATAATTCCCCCACAATGGTTACTACCCGAAAAAGCGCAACTGTTGAAGAGCACTTTTTCGATGAAGTCACGTCAAGGTAATCGATGAGACAAATCTCTTAAAGGTTATTAACAAAATCCAACAATGTGAGAAGGATGCTAAAGATAGGTACATTTTGATGCCTATTGTGAGGCCTAAAGTCAAGGCTCCAAGCAACGAACAAACCGTAATTCTTCCATAATGGTTACTACTCGAAAGAACCCAGTTGTTGATGAGCGTTGTTTTGATGAAGATTATGCTGAGGTAGTCAATGACACAGATCTCTCAGAGGTTGTTCGCTAACACCAACAATGTGAGAAGGATGTGAAATAAATGTTTACCTAAGGCAAGAGAACACCCACCTCAAGAACCAAGACCTTTCTTGAAGGTCATCTCATCATGCACAAACACAACTTGAGGTATCGTCTTTCTTTTCTTAGGAACACCACAATCCTACTCCCTACCTCTTTTTGGACACATCAACACATGTTGTATCAGTAACACAGCCTATAAACTAGTGTAATACCCCAATAAGACCCCATCGACACCCTTTTGTTTCCAACATTATGCAAGCATCATTTCTTGACAATTTGAAATCTCTCCCTTTGGATAGGTATGATGGTACATCAAACCTAGATGAACATATAGACGTTTTTCTCATGCATGTTACTCTTAGTATGAATGACAATGCAATATTATGTTGTATCTTCCTTACCTTTTCGAAGGGAAGAACATTGAATTGGTTCACTCATCTCCCCCCATCTCGATTGATTCCTTCAACACCTAGCTTCACAAATCATCAAGGTCATTCCTGACATTTTATGGAACCTAGATGAAATGATAGATATGGGTCCTTATATTCTTTTTTAGTAATCATGTTACAATTGTCATAAAATATCCACCAACTTTACCGGTGACTAATCTTTATCGGAGAATCTGATTGATTATCTAGATACCTTATATAAGAGGACTTAGACTAGCAACCCAGATACCTTACTTAAGAGGACTTAGATTAGCAACACTTAAATTAATATGACTTGTTCTTATGAGTCATTATATATAAATATTTTAAAATATAAATATTTATAACATAAAATTATATGCACAATTTTATTTAAAAATGAATGTTTTATTATATTAAACAAATAACATAATGTTAAAAATATCAAAAGGATGTATTATATTTTTCATTCAATTTACTTCTATACTATTGTTTATTATAAGGTGT
Organism: Cajanus cajan; assembly: GCF_000230855.2. NCBI lineage: Eukaryota > Viridiplantae > Streptophyta > Magnoliopsida > Fabales > Fabaceae > Cajanus > Cajanus cajan. The sequence goes on along the minus strand of NC_138527.1, from coordinate 21,935,438 downwards.
TATATAAATAATTTTGAGAAACAAAAGTGGTACATCTCCAAATTAGAAGAATCAAAATAAGACAAAAAATTTAAAGGATTAAACTCAAACTTGAAAATTTCTATAGAGACTAAAAATACTTTTTACTCTTTATTAATATAATACATAAAAAACTAAAATAAAAAAGAATTTATAATCATATCACAATTTATATTTAGAAATAAAAAAAGTAGGTATATAATTAACAATTTTATAGCTAAAATATATTTTTAGTTTCTTTAAAGTGAGAGAATTTTGATTTTGATTCCTATATATATATATATATATATATATATATATATATATATATATATATATATATATATATATATATATTGTTTCTCATCTTTAAAAATTTGAAATTATATTTTTAGTTTATATTTTTATGAGATCATTTTTAATTACTTATGTATTTATTATAAGGTTAAGTGACCATCTTATGTGGTACTATGATGGGCTATAATATCTATTAATGTGTCACATTTCTAAAACAAAATTATAGATTCCTAAAATACAAGAACTAAAAGTAATGTTTACTTAAAATGATAGGAAAAAAAAAATTATAAAGACCAAAATTAAAACATATTCATTTTATAGAGATTAAAAACATATTTAAGTCTAATTTTATTTTTAAAAGTAATATAAAGATTATCTCATATTGTATATATTTTTCAAAAATTTTGGTCCCCCTCTGGTCATAGGCCCAAGGTGGTTACAACTCTGAACGATGCCCAAGGTTTACCGTACAATTCACCATCTAGTTTGTCATTAGTAAACCTCATCAACTAATTTCTTTGGCATTAGAAAATATTTGAGAAGAGAAAAGATAATATTTTTGTACTTTCATGATAGATTCAACAAAGTGGCCTTAGAGATTAAAGATCTCAACTTGGAAATTGCTTTGCACCACCTCACCTCGCTATTAACGTTGGGACTAGGGCTAGAAATAAGTCAAGCTAAGCTAAGCTCGATTCAGCTCGGCTCGATTCGATAACATTTGGCTTAACTCACAACTCAACTTGAGTTTGGCATGAACCTTTTTTCTAGTCAAACTTAACTCAACTCAAACTCATTAGTAGCTCGATTTAGCTTGTTAGCTCAAATCACATAAATCAAGACTCAATTTTTTTAATTCAAAATTTTAATTTAATAATAGATTTTAGATAAAATGATTATTTTTTTTAAACAAAACATAACTTATTTTATCAACTTTGTAATATTATAATGTACAACTCTATAGAAATATGATTACAACTAAAGTCAGTATAAATTAAAACTACTTCATCTTGTATAAAATAATAGAAAACCTAGTCCACATAAAATTCTAAAGTGTTCACTTTATTATTATTATTATTGTTATTATTATTATTATTATTATTATTATTATTATTATTATTATTATTATTATTATTATCTTATAACTAACTTTTCAAAGTTCTTTCTTCTGTACATTCAATGTACTCTACGGATAGGGGAATACATAGAGTTGAACATAGTAAAATAAGAAATTGAAAGATTTCGTTGAAATTGTTCGTTTGGAAATTTCCCGAAAAGCTAATCATAGGTTCTTCTCTCTATCGGAACAATAGGGCCGTTATGCTCATTACTAAACTTGTTGAAGAGATAAAATAGAACCAAGATATGGCTGAGAGCCCTCACAGTCCAGGCACAACGATGCAATTATTAGGGGCGCGCTCTACCACTGAGCTAATAGCCCGTCGTGCGGGCCTCCCGCCGGGGCCCACTATGCCAAAAGCAAGAGAAACCCCATCCCTCTCTTTCCTTTTTTCATCCCCCATGTCGCCACATGGGGGTGAAAAAAGGAGCTCCTATCAACTTGTTCCGACCTAGGATAATACGCTCATGAGTTTAGTCTTATTTCACAGTCGAGAAACAAAAATTTTAATAAGATAAAATTAAATAAAAAGCTAATTATATAATTATATGTCAAGTTGATTTATGAACTAAATAAGTTGAAATATACACAACTGAAATTCAACTCATTTATTTATCGAACTCAATCTTTAAATCAAGTTTACCTATTTGGTTCACGAATAAAGTTTAATGAGTTAATTATCGTATTGAGTTTCGAACTATTTTTAGTTGGTTCGATTCATTGTCACCCCAAATTAGAATTGTTCATCAATAGTCATTACAAAAAAGGCTCCCTTAATATGGATGATCTGTGCCAACGTGCCAACAAGTACATACAAATGAAAGAATTATCAAACTTCCACAATCAAGTTCAAGCCGAAACATCAACAATCAAAGGTAAAAAATAAATGGACAACTTTCTCAAGAATCGAAGTAAGGAGTTGGTACCACAAGAACAATCCTTAAGAGGACCGAGATACCCGTAATATATTCCCCTCAATGCTAGCAAAACCAGAGTGCTCGAAAAATTCCTTGCAATGAAAATACTTTTCGTATCGAAGTGTGCCAACAGACTCCAAGGTCGATCCCTCAAAATCTTGTCGATATCACCAAAATCGAGGGCATTTGACAAAGAAGTATACAACCCTCAGAGACAAAATTGAGGGTTTAATTAAATAAGGACTGTACCTGTATAAGGATACACCAATGATCTTCTTGTATTCTGAAGGCCGAACGAGTGTTCTGAACGAGTATTCCGATCCAACGTGAGTAGACAGGTTTGTACCTGCAAAAGGCACTCCGATGCTCAAGTCAGCACAAGCACGGAAATCTAGAGTAATTAATGAACAGTGACGTTACCTTTTGACCTGAGCTATTTATACTGACAATCGTGGGCCCTGGACCTTATGGGCCCTGTAACATACTTACCGTATTAGGTAATACTTCTTAATCAGCTAATTAATCCTTAATCATTTATTAAAGATAATTAATAAAGATAAGCCGATCCAGGTGACCGATTGGCAATCGGCCACCTGGTTCGGCCATTCAGCGGCCGATAAGAGGGTGACTGAACGCCCCTACCCGTACACCCCTACCCGTACAAGGACATTTAAGAGATTTCATTGAATGCCCTCCATAGCTTTGGGAAAATGAGCATTCCTCAACCTGAAGGCATGACGAGAATAAGATAAATAAAAAAAATTACTTTATTATTATTATAATTTATAATTTAAAATAAAAGTTAATGCAAGAGGGACACTTCATGCACACTGTGTACACTCACGCACAATTGTAACATGAATAAAATAATTTTATCAATAAAAAAAATTTTATAAATATTTTTTATATCCTATTTGAAATATTCTAAATAAATAATTATAAAGATGAAGGAAAAAAAACCAAAGATACAACTGCTAAATTTTATATTTTATATTTTATATTTTTATAAGCATGAAATGTAAAACATTTAATTTAATAAAAATGTAAAAAATATTAATAATTAATTTTTGTATTATAAATTTATTTATTTAATTATATTAATATTATATATATATATATATATATTACATAAATAAAGAGATTTATTTATGAAATTTAACAATTTTTTAAAGTCTAAATCTAATTTATTTAAATAAATAGATATTTTTAAAAATATAAAGACATATCTATACTAATATATAAAGGAGATACACTTTTTAATAATCACCTTGGTTTCTACTTTTTTTTTACCATTATACCCTTTTATTTTAAAAATTTTTTAAAAATATTTATTAATCAAATTTAAGAACTTGAAATTAATTAATTTATACTAATATATAAAGGATGCCAATTTCAATAATTACTTTTGATTTTCATTTTTACATGGATCATTTTATTTTTTGTATATTTTTAATAATTGTTACCTTTTTTATGAATAACTTCTCTTTTTTTTAATATAATACAGGCACGGAATGCTTTTTTTCTATTAGTTTTTATTAAATAGGTAATAGCTTGATGGAGTTGGGTTGTTAAACTAGTTTTTGTTTGAAATAGGGCTGAAGTTGGGCCTGATTATCCACCGTGACGGGCCGGGTAAGTGGAGGGAGATGAACAAGTGGGGTTTCATCCGGAAAATATAAAGGGCTTAATATTAGGGTTTTGTTTTAACCAAAGCAAGGGAGCGAGAGACATTGTTGGTTCTTGGTTACAACTCTCTCTGCCAACATGGGTAAGTAAAGTAAACACATTTCATTTTCAACATTCTCAATTGTTAGCGAAACCTTAAAGCTATGTGTTTGTGTTTGTGTGTGCGATAATCTCTGATGGGATTTGTTGTTGATGATGCGAATCAGGTATTTCCAGGGATTCTATGCACAAGAGGCGTGCCACTGGTGGCAAGAAGAAGGCCTGGAGGAAGAAGAGAAAGTATGTCCCTTTATTCTTTTAATTGTTTGTTTTTCGATTGGAACCTTTGTTGGGTTGTGGAACTGAAAATTGAAATGTGTTTTAAGTTTTACTGCGATTTGGGAATTTGAAATCTGTTTGTTATATTAGCTGGAACAATAGTGGATCTAGGTTTAGTTAATCTTTAGGTTTGGATTCTGTTAAGGAAGTGAAAAATTAGAGGGTTGTTGACTTGTTGTACTAGAAATTCACTCTGAAGTTATTCAACACGAGAACCTCTATGAAATCTTAGCTTTCGATTCATGACTATGTGCTGCACTTTTTCCTTTATTTTTCTTTTAATATTTGGATTATCTGTGAGTGCGTATTTTACTCTGCTGTTTCATTTTTTGCTGCGGATGATTCGTCTTTGACCCAATTCTAAACTTTGAGATGAAGTGTATTCCGAAGCTTTACCATGTTATGCAGTTCTTATCTCATATTTTTTTAAGTACACAATCATTTGACAAACAAAGGGAGATGCAACAATTAGGATTAGGAGTATAAAATTTTCTTCTTAAACAATTAAACTGTGAGTGAAAAGGTCAATGATTACAATGCTTTCCAGTATCTTTTTGCAAATCAAATACAGTTTATTGATTGAGCCTTGCTTATAGCTATTCTTTGCTATTAAATTTCCTTTAGTTTTCTTTAATTTTGTTTTAAACAGAGAACTTATATAAATTCTGTTATGTCTATTTCAATAACTTGGATAGCATTTTTAATTTTAATATTTGTTGACATTTGTTTTGGCTATGATAATATTATAGTCTAATAATTATTTCCTAAACTAATATTTAGGTGGTTTTATATAGGTATGAGCTTGGTCGTCAGCCTGCTAACACTAAGCTGTCAAGCAATAAGACAGTAAGGAGGATCCGTGTTAGAGGTGGCAATGTGAAATGGAGGGCACTGAGATTGGATACCGGAAATTACTCCTGGGGAAGTGAAGCTGTAACTCGCAAGACTCGTATACTTGATGTGGTTTACAATGCCTCAAACAATGAGCTTGTGCGAACTCAGACACTTGTCAAAAGTGCTATTGTTCAGGTTGATGCCGCTCCATTTAAACAGTGGTACCTTCAGCACTATGGTGTTGATATTGGTAGGAAAAAGAAGACTGCTGCCAAGAAGGATTCTGCCGAGGTGATGATGTCTTTATCGTTTTCTTTTATTGTTCCTTCTTTACCCACAGTTTATGTTCTCATAATATTAGTAACTTTCAACCAATATTTATTAGTTATACTTGTATGATTTTACTATTTTAAGTTGCCTGTTTTGGTTGTTTAAATAATGTTGGATATGAAATGTGTTGAAAGTAAAACCAATTACTCTGATGCATTGTATATCAGTTTTTTTATATTCATTGGATACATCTTTTTAACATGTCCAGAAAAGTAATTTTTTATCCGAATCAGTGGATTTAACTAATCTTAATAGTTAACTTAAATTAAGAATCTTTGATGTTACATCTGTTGTCTAAATGAAGGGTATTTGCAGTTGTGTTTCATAAAACTACTTCATATATTGTGTTACTAGCAGGTACAGTTTGCTGAAAGTGAAACATCTATTATTGTTTCTGCTGTGATGAGAAATATATAGATGTTTTCTGTTGCTATTTTGTGTAATTCTTTCTATTGTACCTGATATTAACTTTATAAATCATGATGGCACTCTAAATTGTTCAATGAATGGATGAAGGGGACTTCTCATGTATAGAAGCTAAAGTCTATTTCTTTATCTTGGGATGTAACTTGCAGGAGGGTGATGCTACTGCTGTTGCTACTGCAGAAGAATCCAAAAAGAGTAATCATGTGCAGAGAAAATTGGAGAAGCGCCAGAAGGATCGAAGTCTCGATCCCCACATTGAGGAGCAGTTTGGTGGTGGTCGTTTGCTTGCTTGCATTTCATCTCGACCCGGTCAATGTGGCAGAGCTGATGGGTAATTTACTTAAATTGTGATTTTGTTAAATATGTTTATAAAGAACTTCATTCATATGTGTTGTTTTGTTTTTCCTGAATTATGCAGCTACATTCTGGAAGGTAAGGAGTTGGAATTTTACATGAAGAAACTTCAAAGAAAGAAGGGAAAGGGTGCTGCTTGATTTTAGTGTTTACCAAATTTTTATGTGGCTTTAGTTGTTTTTATTTGTTGCTGGTTCCATTTAAGGGGATGTTTGTGCTACAGGACATCGTTTAGTGCGAACTATTTTATTAGTCCTTTGCAGATTGACAATTTTGTTTATCCCTCTTTCAATGAAGAATTTTAAAAGTTTGGTTATTTAAGAATGATTGTATAATTAACTCAAGGGTTTGTTTATTAGGAGCAAAGTGAGAAGGTTAAGTTTGATACTATTTGCACTCAACTTCAGAGAAATTAAAATAGTAAAATATATTCAAATAAACTACTTCACCACCTTTATAAATTTTATAGAATGTTTTCGTTTTATTTAATAATCTTCTCCATCCTTTGTAGTTTGATTATGATATCAAATTTCCTTTTATTCCATTTACAACAATATTATTCAATATTTTACTGAGTTTTCAATTCCTGCTTCAGTTATGCGTACAGTTAAGTTTAATTAGTTGTGTTTGAATAAGGGGAAAAAGACCAATCATTTGTACATTCCTTTTTACATGCGTGTTTTATGTGTGTATATATATATATTTATATTCATAAAATTATTATTTTGATATTAAGAAAAAAAAATAATTGATCAAGTTATTCAAAAATACCAAACCTGAGATTATTCAAGTTGAAAACTTAAATCAAATTCCACCTTGTTAGAATGTTAAAATTAGAGATTTGCTATAATATTCCTATTATTTTTTAATGAGTACATCACCAACGGGTACCCTTTTAATATGACAAAATATTATTTTATTTTATAATTAATCCAATAATTCAATATATAGCTATTTCACCTTGTCGGATAAATTAGTAATTATTACGTTGCTCATAGGTCACATCAATGTTTTTAACAATTTTGTTTATCTCTTCTATCTCTATATTTTTCTTTGAAATTGAAGTCGTAGAAGTTTCTCGAAATTCTCTCTCAAATTTTTCTCTCTTATATATATATATATATATATGAAATATAAGAATTGGATTATTGCAACATGATTATGGTTAGTTCATCAATTGATTTTAGGTTTCAAGAATTACAATAAAATTTGAGTTTTTAATCTTTTTATTGAATAAATTTTTTGTTTTAGGTTTAATTTTTTTTTCATGATTATGAATTTCGTTTTGGATCTAGAACAAAGTTTGAAAATTAATTTAGACCTAGAAAAACCTAAATCACCTAATTTATTTAACTGGTTATTGTTTTTGAATTTTATGAAAATTGTGAGATTGCAATTGTGTTTCATGTTTTGATGGAATTCATAGATCAAGATTTAGATTTATGTTTTTGATTAAGTCCGTGTTGAATTAGGTTGATTTAGAATTTAGATTTATTGTTGAACTATGAAAATTTTATCGTACTGATTGAAACCTCAAATAAATACTTATTTAATTGAATTTTTTATTCTTAATTATCTGTTTTGTTGATTAAATACTATGTTGAAAACTTGAAATATTAAATCCCGTTGCTAATTTTTTGAGATAAAATATGAATTAAATGTGCTTGTATCTTCGTGAAGAATAACTTAGGTTGTTCCCTGTATTACAACATTTTAGAAAAAATTTAGTTTATTTTTAATAGTGACTCGACAACGCTATTAGTTGTTGTATCACATCTTATTAGTAAGATAAAATAACAATGATTTCCCAACTTTAATTTTGTATTATAACTTGAAGTTTGAAGAGGTTTTATTATAAAACAATACTTGGTTATTGAAGTCTGGGGAGACTTTGTTATTCTTATAATACTTGGGTAGTTAATTGAAAAGGTAAGTCAAAGAATACTTAGTTTGTACTAGAAGTGACTTGTGAAAGAATACTTGTATCTTTGCAAAGATAATGAAACTTGATTGGGTTGATCAAGAACTAAATGTAATCTCGGTGATTGAAACAAACCTGTGGAAGAAAGATAAACACTAGAAGGGTGGGTTGAACAATGTGTATAAAAAACTTGCACTTTTTGTGTAGTGAAGTAGTATCGTTAGTTAGATGGAGTGCGAAGAAAAAATAGATGAAACACTAGGTATTTTTATACTGGTTCATCTCAACTACTAAGATTACGTGCAACCAGATTAAGTTTCACTATCTTTCAACAAAGCTATGAGTATTCTTTTAACAAGCTACTTTTGTCTCAATCTTAAGTATTCTTTGACTTGACTCTTCAAACAACTACCAAAGTATTATTTTACAGTCAAGCCTACCAAAGCTTATAACAAGTATTCTTTTATAGACAAGTCTCTTTAGGCTCAACCTTACAACAATGATTATAAAGATGTTTCATCTCATTTAGACATTATACAACCAATGTAAAGCAATAAATCTTTTTACAAGAAAGAATGAAGTTTATACAAAGAGTGTTTCTTTGTGTATGTTTCTGTACAAGTCTTTTCTTTTCTTTCTTAAGTTTCAAATCTTCTAATATAGTAGCTTGGAGAAGATGACTGTTGCAATATTTTGAGTCTAGCTCACAAGTTTCTTTCATCTGTCTTCATCGTCTTTCTTTGCGATGATAGGTAATTGTTGATTCATTTAATGCAAACATTAAATGCATTTCACCACATGATACCTTTTATCTGATCAATGATGCTACTTATCATCTTTCGATACCAATCGGAGGTTGTAGAAGCAATACTAGTGTAATGTAGCTACAACAATGACTTTATCTTTTTTTCTCTGTGATTTTAGGAATTTTCGTCCTTGGTTTTTATGAAAAGCATGACTTTTTCTCTTTAACATATTTGTAAGTTTCAAGATGGTTTTTTTGTTCGATCTGCTAACAAATGAAGCATTCAAAATAAAATTTGTCATTAGTTTCAATAAATAATGAACATTTATTGTATATGAGACAAATTGCATGTTTTGTTTGATATATATCGTCTTATAGATAATTTACGTCTTACACTTCGTATGATAAATATTTTTCAAAGACATTTTAAAGACATTTTCTCTTGTAAAAATGTTTCATTTGTTATTATTTAAACTTAAAAACATAAGGAATCCAAGATCGTCTTGACTTAACAAAACCAATATAAAATTATGAAGGGGGTTCAAACGATACCGGTGTAACTTTTACTAAGCGTTACACCGCTCAATAACTTTAAATTAAATGTGAATTTTGTAAATCCAACCGTTAGATTGAAAGTTCTTTACTCTTAGATCATATATACAAAATTTTATATTAATCCAAGATGATTTGACACTTCATTCTTATAAAACAAAATTGACGTAATATATTTATTTTAAAATATACTAAAATATGAACACTTTAATTACCGTCAAGTTGTTGTTCAATTTTAACAAAATTTGATATACACATATAAAGTGATATGAATTTTCAATCTAACGATTAGATTTACAAAATTCACATTTAATTTAAAGTTATTGAGTGGTGTAACACTTAGTAAAAGTTACATCGGTGTCGTTTGAACCCTCCTCTAAAATTATTGTGTTATTTGCTCTTAACTCTTCATCTGTACTATCAAGGTTTAGATACTACTTCGTTGTTTCAAAAAAGTGTTGAGTTTTTTATTAATACTATTCAACTCCTTTTTAGTGTCTTTCTTTTCTCCACACCAAATATATTTGAAAGCTAACATCTAAGGCTAAAACTTTTATGCATATCAAAATAATTAATTTGGTTATTTAAGACTCATTTAAAGGTTTATAAATTACATACATTACTTTTCATGCATAAAACATGAGACTCATCTTCTAACTCACACAACTTGATCGTTTCTTAACATTTTGATGGGATTCTTGAGTGTAAACTATAGTCCTAAATGTCTAGTTTTCACTTCACTACCCATATATCTTATATGTGTTAAGTCAAAAGATGATCCCCTAAATTTAGAGTTTTAATGCTAACAAATAAAGAATTTTTATATAGAAAAAATGTCTATGAAAATTTCTTTGAAACATATCTTTGAAAGACTTCTCAAATGAAGTGTAAGACATAAATCATCTATAAGATGATTGTTAATTAGACAAAGCATACAGTCTGTCTCATATGCATTAAATATTTATCATTTTTTGAGACTAATGATAAAATTTGATTTAAATGTTTCATTCCTTAAAAAGACCATCTTAAAACTCACAAATCTATTAAAGAAAAGAACCATGCTTTCTACCAGAACCAAATCCCTGAAAACACGAAGGAAAGTATATAAAGTCTCTATAATAGTTGCTCTGCATTGACATTGTTTCTGCAAGCTCCATTTGGTATGGAAAGTTAATAACTAGCCTCCTTGATCAGATAAGAGGTACTATTTGGTGAAATGCATTTAATGCTCATATTAAATGTGTCAAACGATTACCTACCACTACAAGGAAGATGATGAAGACAGACAAAACAAACTTGTGAGTAAGACTCAGAGTGTAACAACCTTGTAATACCTTGATAACTGTTATTATAGGGTAGAGCCTGGAGAGACTTGATTATAAAAGAATACTTGGGTAGAAGCTTGAAGATGTCAATCAAAGAACACTTATTGTAGAACTTGGAGAGACTACTTGTTGAAAGAATACTTCAATAGTGGCTTGAAGAGGTCAATCAAAGAACACTTATTGTAGAGCCAAAAGTGGCTTGGGAAAGAATACTTGTAACTTTGCAAAGATAGTGAAACTTGATCGAATTGATTAAGAACTAAATGTAGTCTCGTGATTGAGATGAACCAATATAAAAATATTATGTGTTCTTTACTCTTAACTCTTTGTCTGTATTCATAAGGTTTTGATATTAACACCAAGTATTTTTTTTACAGATAAACTTCTCTATGCTTAAACCCAATAACTCAAAGTTATAAAAAGTTTACAAAATTATTTGGTCTTCCTTTCAAGACCTGATACAACAAATTAAGTACAAAGTTTTTTTAACAAAAAGAAAGAATATAGCTTTTACAATCAATTGATCTTTCCTTCTTTCTAAATTTCAAACTTCCTTTTATACAAATTTAGTGAAGATGATTGTTACAAATCCTTGAGCTTCTCTCTGATGGCTTGCTTCGTCTGTCTTTTTCTTTTGCTTCTTGAGGAAAGAAGTGTTTGTTGGTATAATAAATGATTACATTAAATACCTTCACCAAATTGTCACTTCTTATTTGATCAAAAAAGCTACTTATCACCTTTTAGGTACCAAGTGGGTATAACCATGCATGTGTCAAGTTAGTGAAGCGTTGAAACAACTTTAACTACAACTTTGTGTGTTTGTCGGGACTTGCTTGTCCTTTTCTGACACAAAGCATGTCTTTCATTCTTTTTTGCAAATTGTAGGTACTAACGAAGTAGTTTTGAGTTTGATCTGTTAAGAAAACATTCATACATAATCACTTCCTTTATAGAGATCATAAATGATGAAGATTTAATGCATTTCTCTTTAGAAATAAGACTTTGTTTTAGAGCAACTATCGTCTTATACAAGGATTGATCTTATGGAAGATTTTGTTTTAGTGAGAAAGTGTGTCGTCTAAGAAGATTCATCTTATGAAAGATTACATCTCATTGAGAAGTTATGTCTTCTAAGAAGATTCATCTTAATCATTTCAAAAACTTTTCTATTAATCAAAAACCTCTTTATTTGCTAACAACAAAACTCTAAACTAGAGGGATCTAACATTGTCTTTTGACCTAACAAGTGTCTTGTGAAAGAATACTTGTATCTTTGCAAAGATAGTGAAACTTGATCGAATTGATTAAGAACTGAATGTAGTCTCGTGATTGAGATGAACCAATATAAAAATATTATGTATTCTTTACTCTTAACTCTATGTCTGTATTCTTAAGGTTTTGATATTACTTCGCTATTTCAAAAAAATGATGAGTTTTTTTTATTAATATTGTTCAACGCCTTTCTAGTGTTTTTCTTTTCTCCACACGAATGCTATTCGAAAGCTAACATCCAAGGCTATAACTTCTATGAAGATCTCAAAACTTAATTCAATCATTTAAGGCTCCTCTAAAGGCTTACAAATTACAAACATTACTTTTTGTGCACAAATCGTGAGACTCATTGTTTAACTCACATAACTTGATTTTTTTTAACATTTTGATGAAAATCTTGAGTGTAAACTATTGTCCAAATGTCTGGTTTTCATCTTAATAAATGAATATCAATTTAGTTAATCACACAGGAAGAAATCACCTAAATACTAAGGCATGTTCATATAAAAATTTTCAAAATTAAATAAACTAGACAAAAACTCTCAAATCATACATACAGCTCTAATTCCCAATTTATTTACTATTCTTAACATATCACAATCAAATCATCAAGATCAACAAATTTCATCACCATCCACAAACAAACACAACAACGATTTCATTATGATACTCAGATCATCAAACACATACCAAAATAATTTCTTGGAGGCTTAGGAGTCACTTTACTACCCATATCTCTCATATGTGTCCACAAGGTGATACAATCTCACTTCGTCTCTTAAGTGATGATTTTGCAATGCAACTCACTCCTTGTAGGTTGTAGCCTTAGCCATTACTTCACACTCTGTCTAATGATATCCTTTAGTTTCTCCATTCTATGAGTTCTTAGGATTTTAGAAAAATAATGCATTATATGACCTAACCCCCTTCTTATTTTTTTAAGATTTCAGATTGAACTTAAGAGTCCAAACCCATAGATTCTTCTCTAACCCATCCCTTAAACTCTATTTTATTTATTAAAAAATATTATTTATATTATAAATTTAATTAAATAAACTAATTAAACCTATATTATAATATTATTTAATTATTTTATTTTATTTTTATTTTTGAGAACCAAGATGTTACATATTTAAGATTTTAAATTTGTCTCATTAAATTTATTTATATAAAAATTATTAAATCCAACTAAAATTCAAATAAAAAATTTCATAAATATAATAAAAATAACGTAAATATTAGTAAAAAAACAACTTAAAAAATAAAAAATTATAATTTTATATTATATTCGATTTTTATTATATTTATTACGCACTTAAATTCAAGCATTAATTAAATTTTATAATTTTAGTGAGCCAGTACTAGTTTACTGTAATCTGTAACTATATAAGAATCACTTGGAGTCCATCCCTCTGCTTCATGCGTTTGCCTTGTTGGCGGCGCAGGTTACAATTTCAAGCTTAAAATGCGCATCATGCTCTCTAAGTTGATCCCTCCAATTCCCTTATTGAGAAGGAAATGGAATCCAAAAATGGCGAGCGTGCGATGGTTCTCAGTTTCTCCCATAGACATGGCTGCAAGAGATGGGGAACTTAGGGTTTTCCTTGTCGCGGGTGAAGCTTCTGGAGATTCCATCGCTTCTCGCCTCATGGCTTCGCTCAAAACTCTCTCCCCTTTTCCTCTTCGCTTCGCCGGCGTTGGAGGGTCAGTAATGTGCTTTTTCTCTCTCTCTCTCCTTTTATTTCTTTACCCTAACTTTTAATTTTGATTAAATGTTTGTTACACCAAGTTAGTTGTTCCCTCAATTTACTGCAATTTCTTACTTTAAGGTGTTGTTTTTACTGCAATTAATCACACTAATTAAGGATTATTAGCTTACAACAAAAATTTGCATTTAACAAGTCAGTCAAAATTAATACCGTTAGTGCAATAAAATAAGAAGTAGCAACACCACCACTCACTCTCACACTTTCTTCCTGTACTCTCCTTATTATTTGGTGCATTTGACACATTGGTCCAAATTAACATGGTTAGTTCAACAAACTAAGGAAGGACCAATTTGGGGGTTAGTTTGGATAACTTTGTGCAAAAGCACATTTTGGAGAAGAAAATAGAAAAGAAAAATAAACTTGTTCATATGCTAAAATTAACTTATACATAAGTTAAAAATAATTTTTTTGAGAAGGTAATATGAAAGAACTTCTATAAATTAGTTTATGCATGTACTAATTTTAGCTTATGAAGATCTTAACTTCAATTTTCCTTTCTATTAGTGCTTTTGTATCCAAACAGACTGTTGGGTCTATTTGGTTTAAAGGAGAAGAGGCGAGGAGAAGGAAGGGGTTAGAAATTTATTTTAGTTAAATTTTAATGGACCAAACCAAACATGTTGGTCTATTAGAGACATTTTTAATGGGTTAAATGAAACTTTTTAAATTTAGTAACTGAATCAAAATAAAATGAGATGAGACATCAAAATAAATTTTATTCAAAATTTTAATTCCTAGATATAAGTTTAATATTTAATCAATTCAGGGCTAAGATGGCGAGTGAAGGGTTGCAATCTCTGTTCCCAATTGAGGATATTTCGGTAATGGGACTTTGGGAGCTATTGCCACATTTGTATAGAATCAGAGTGAGTGCTTCGGTTTATGTGATGTAATCATGCTTTGCTACGTGTATTAATCAGTTTGATAAGTGATTTCTAAACTGAGAACAGTTGCTGTGATTTTTCAATTTGTTTTCCACTAAATGGGTGCTTTTGAGAATCTGTTCAATATCTTATAGATAAATAAAGTCTTGGACATAGAATGTAGTACGTAGTTGTTACTTGAAAAATGTGGTTACACGCACGGATAGCAAATAGGACTCATCACAGGTATAATTCTAGTGTAACGTATAAAATCTACATGTATACAAATTTTAAATCAGGAGAGAATTGGTTTATTTAACCCAAGTATTAGTCGTTGTGGATATATTGATGTGCTACATCTGTCAAATTACTGGGATATTTCCATTTATATAGTTATAAAAGTTTAGAAGACAAAAGAAAAGGTGTTAAATGCAGATAGGAGCATTCTAAGTGTCTGTGAAGTGTTTCTAGTATGGAAACATTTTCGACATGGTTACTATTATAGTTATACTTATAACGGAAAGTGACTGTTAGTTCTTCATTCATTTGATACTTTTATTACTAAGGGATATCTCATGATTTTTACTATATTTTGAATTACTTTTGAAGCTTATGTATATGGAATTTTATTTGTTTCACATGTGAATTCCTTGTGCATTTGTTTTCAGGTGAAACTGAATGAAAGTGTCAAAGCAGCTGCACTATTTGAACCTCATGTTGTAATAACTGTTGATTCTAAGGGCTTTTCTTTTCGGTTCTTGAAACAGCTTAGAGGTACTACTACTAATGCACTCTCCTTGCTGGAATAACTTCTGCATGTTTGGTTTTAGAGTTACACTTTATGCCAAATGGGGTATTTCCTTTTGCAGATAGATACAGTCACAAAAAGTTGCATACGCCAGCACACTTTCACTATGTAGCACCATCATTCTGGGCATGGAAAGGAGGTGAAGCTAGACTCAGAGGACTAGCAGAATTTGTGGATCATCTATTGTGCATACTTCCAAATGAGGACAAAATATGTAGACTGAATGGATTGTGTGCAACATTTGTTGGGCATCCAGTCCTGGAAGATTTTCTGGAGTTGAATTTGGTATGATATCGGAATATTTGATAATGCTCTTATTGGGTTTATCATAAAGCTTGTATGTGTTTATGTTAGGCTATAGAATGAAGGGAATTGGAATAGTTACTAATCAGAGGGATATTATGGGTCAGACCCATCATATCTACAAATAGGAGGATATTAGGGTTGTCATATCTATAAATAGAAGGATATTAGGGCTGTGGGGAGGCATGCATATTAGTAAATCTTTGTGGGAATAGAGCAGTGACTATTGGAAATGGGGAAACCCTTGGAGGATAGATTGGTCTCCTATTTCTTGTTCTTTTCATCCTATTCAATAAAATCTTTTTATTTTCCCACTTGTAAATTTTGGTTCCACAGTTTATTAGTGATTTTATGGATTATCATGTTTATTGTTTTTAATTCTCCTCTCTTCTACAATAGTAAGCCAAAATCTTTTTGTTCTCTTGGATTTCTAATCCTTCCATAATCCATATTTAAACTCAATCCTTGCCCATCATTAAAAATATAAAATTAGTTCTCTCATGTCTCTTTGATATCTTGATCTGTAACCAAAACTTTTCCTTCTTCATCCTTATTGTATTTTACTTGGTCCAAATTATTGATTTCCTTTTCTTAATTTTGGCATGCTTATATTTCCAGATAAACAATTCCTCCACTCATGAATGGAGGGCTGAAGGAAATGGTGAAGACTTCCGAAATAAGCATGCAGTGCCAGCAGGTACTTCTAATCAAATGACATTCCACAACTTCACATATTTATTTTTAAGAAAAAGTTTACTATTTTATAATTTATTGTTTATGGTAATTGCATGTATGAGCTCATGTTTAATATTTCGTTAGTCTGATGATTTGCTTTCTTGCTCCCTCTGTGGATATTTGTTCAAGCATAATGTCCCAAAATCTAGACTTTGGAGCAGAAGTTAAAGTTTTACAAGAAAAGAGATATAGTTCATATTATTTTGCTTAACATTGAAGTCATAATTTGTTTTTTCACAACAACAATACTTTAAAAGGAGCCACTGTCATTAGCTTGCTTCCTGGAAGCAGAATACAAGAAGTCAGTCGGATGCTTCCCATCTTTTCAGACACGATGGAACTGATGAAAAACATGGTTCCGCAGTTGATGACAGTCATTCATGTTGCACCTAATGAGCATGTGGAAAATTTCATAGCTGGTGCTGTTCATAGATGGCCTGTGCCAGTTATATTGATTCCAGGTGGAACAACTCAACTGAGATATGATGCTTTTAGTGTAAGCCCCTTTGTCCCGCATGACTTCAATTTACCAAAAAATACTTGACACATTTTGCCAAAACATGTAACTGTAGCAGAAAATTGGTCTGAGACTTCTGATAGACATCTAGATCTGACAATTGTCCTTATGGTCTATTGTAGAATGCTTACAGATTCTAGCTTGCTTGAGTTCCAGTGGACAGTTAAATAGAATAATACTTGAATCTAAACATGCAATTACATAATAACTGTTAATTTTTCAAAAAGTTGTGATTCTGTTCAAATGAGATTCTGAGTTTAGCTTAGCCATATCCATCTGCTTCCCAGTCCCCTATATAATGCATGAAGGCTGCACTTTGTGCCTTGTTAATTCAAATTAACTTCATTGTAGGCAAGTAGAGTTGCGTTATGCACATCTGGGACAGTTGCTGTGGAGCTGCAGCTTGCACGATTACCTTGTGTTGTGGTGTATCGTGCCCATATTTTGACAGAATGGTTTATTCGGTACAAAACAAAGATCCAGTACATATCACTTCCCAATATTCTCTTGGACAAGGCCATTATTCCTGAAGCCCTCTTTCAAAATTGCAAACCAGCAAACCTAGCCTTGTTGCTCAAGTAAGAGTGAAACTAAAATTATTTCAATTGCATTACTAATTTTAGAAGAAAATGAATAACAGTTGATAGGTCTCAAGCTGAGAATTTATTAGTTGCCGGCAGTATTTCTCTTTGGAATGTTTGACACTTGTTTTTGCCTCTACATTACAGTGATTTAATACATGATAACGATTGTCGAGAAGAACAAATACTTGCAGCCCACAAGTTTGTCAAGCTTCTATTTCCTTCAGAGAGAATAAAGTACCACCTTCCACAACAAAATTTGATAGGAGCATATCCTGATTACACTCCAAGTGCACTTGCAGCATTGGCTGTATTAAACCATGGTAAGCCAATGACTAATATCTAAGGACATCTATTTATGCGAGGGCACTCTGGCATGGGATATTTTTACTGCGAAGATTGAAGGTTTGAAGCTAGAGAATATTTTCTTTTGATAGTTACTGATAAAAGTAGCATTCAAAAATGTAGTATCAATTTAGGAATAAACATGGAATCAGAAAAGCATTGGCATTGCTCCATATTTTGTTTCGGCTATAACCCAAATATTCCTTGGCCCCAATTTTTCTTTTTCTTTTTCGGCTGTGTTTTATGCTATATTTATAAAACTAGAACACATACATACCTCAGCCTTTTCGGCTCTGATTGCATGAATTGATTGAAATGCTATCTCGAATGTAGATTTAGTTTCCCTTGTGTGGTTGCTCAATGCTTTTCCACAACATACCTCAGCCTCTTCAACTTCATCACCATTGCTGGTGTCTGTATCACAATTTTCCTCAACAGAATAAGACTGGACAAAACAATCTTCATTGACAGATTTGTCCTTTGGATTCCCACCACTTGAACTATCTAATTCATCAATTTGCTGGCATAATTGCCTTATGTCATCCATCCTCACTGACATTTACATTACATGCTCATTAGTATCACTATCTATGTTAGATACAAGAGAGCGGTTTAAGCTGACTCATCTGATTCGGCCTTCAGGGTTTCCTGCACATTATGTCCGTC
This sequence comes from Cajanus cajan, assembly GCF_000230855.2. Lineage (NCBI taxonomy): Eukaryota > Viridiplantae > Streptophyta > Magnoliopsida > Fabales > Fabaceae > Cajanus > Cajanus cajan. The sequence continues at coordinate 21,916,757 of NC_138527.1, read as the reverse complement.
TTAACTCCCAGCTGAGCTATGAACATCAGCCTCTGCTCTAATAGTTTCTTCCAGATCCATATATAACACAATGTAATTCAAAGATTTGTATTAGTTTAATCTTTCAGAAACTACTACAAGTGACAAGTCCAGGAGTATACCTTCAAGTGTCGAATTTTATTACTCAAATCAATATCAGGCTCCGTTACTACATTGATAACTGGCTCATTTCTAATGGATCTTAGTAGCTTCCAATCAACAAATGCAATCTTTATTTCTAAAACTCAAATATCCTTCCACTACACACTACACATGAATAAATTTGGTCTTCAATCCAGGTAAAAATACCTGTTAGACATTTCCACCAATTGATTCCTGTAGCAAGCGCGTTAAACAGGAGTCACTATGGAATTGGAATGTCTTCGTGCATGTTTGGGTTTCAATGCAAACGTGAATTTTCACGTTTAGTTGAAGCAAAGAAATTTTGCTTCCACGTAAAATTCATATTCAACGTGGAGAGAGTGTAAAATCAAGTTTGTTAGACAGAGGATTCTCTAAATACACAATTGAAATATAAAAGTGGTTACAAATAGAAAGCAATCATGGTCATGTACTTTGACCATTAATTAGTGGTAGAAGCATCTGACTCACAAGTACTAGGACAAGGATACTGCTCCTCAAAGAATAAAACAAGACAGTTAATAAATTGAGTTATCTAGCACAGCAAAAGAAAAGTAAAAGAATGTTAAAACATAATTATAGACACTTCCTTACAAGAATATTATTATTATCTTTTCAACAACTATCAATATTACCACCACCCACCATTACTATCACACACACACATACAAAATTAGTATGTAGGTTTTATATTTTGTTAGGTTTTAATTTTTGTTATGTAATTAGTAGATTTTACTTTTTGTTAGGTTTTACTATTTGTTTGTAATTAAACATGATTAGTAGGTAGGTTTTACTTTTTGTTATGTAATTAAACATAATTAGTAGGTAGGTTTTACTTTTTTGTTAGGTTTTACTTTTTGTTATGAATTAGTAGGTTTTACTTTTTATTATGCAATTAAACATTAAGTTAAAAAACCATTTTATTAAAAAATATAAAAATCCATTTTATAGTAAGTGAACAAATATTATAAAAAAATATATTCATATAATAATTAATATAACATTAAACCAGAGAAAAATAAAAGATATAATAAAATATTTTTTTAACGCAATTAATATATTAATGTGCATCTGTGTCAAAAGTTTAATATCATTTGTTATATTTATTAGTAACTTAATTATTAACTAGCAGATATTAATATGAAAACACAAATGATTATAATGCATACAAAAACCATTCACCTAGTCTAAATGTAGTGTATGTGGTTATATGAGTCTAAGCACTAAAAATAGAGACCTAAAACAAAAACAAATGGCTTAGTAGTGGTGGAGCAAAGGCCATAGAAAATGAGTGTATAAGAGAAGTTTTAAGGACACTTAGAGCTAGTTTTGGTTTTAGTTTTATCCTTTTTTTGTTCACTTTTTTTTTTGTTATTTCTTTCACACTTTATATTCAGGTTTTAATGTTCAATTAAAGCACAAAAGACTCTAGGAATTGCTGTCCTTAAATTTTTAAGTAAGAGTTAACAAGTGAAGTTCACAAAAATATGACACTAGAACATGTTAGATCTAATAACATGCATATGATTCATATAATGAGCACTTGAGTTGTGCAACCAACAATGTTTATTTTTCTAAAATAGAGAATAACGTGCAGCTAGCAAAGCTTCTTGAATGGATCTTTTACTCCTTAGACTCTTTCAAGCTTCTTTAGTGGCTCTCATTAATGTTAGAAGCCAATTCTAACACACAAGAGAAGATAGAAACTCTCTTAGGTGACGCCACACTCTTAAAGAGTGATAAATCTCTTCAATTTCTCATCATATTTAAGAGAGGATAAGAGAAAAGGAAGAATCTCAAAGAGAAAAATAAGCTTTGAGAGAGAGAATTGGAGAATAGTTTTCAGCCAAATCTCAACAATATGCTCAAAGTTATGTACAAATGGTTCCAAGCACCTATGTATAAAGTTTAGATAGCTTGGAGAAGAAGCTAGAGCCTTAGGTAGCTTAAAGAAGAAGCTAGACATCTAGGAGACAAGGAGACACTTAGATCTAGTTCCACCAATCACAAAAAATCCCTAGGAGACATATTTGAGACATGTAGGAGACAACTAGATCTAAAAGATCTAATGAGTAAGTGTCAAGTGTCCTCTTATCTCTTGGTGGTTAAAGAAGTAGTTCCAAGGGTAGAAGCTAACCAAGGTGTCCTTGGCTAGTCTTGGTCAAACCAAAAATCAAAGAATTGGTTTTCTTTGGTTAATCAAATGAAGATTAAACCAAGCCAAATCAATTCCTTAGGTCAAGAGAAGAAAAACAAGTTCAATATCACTTTTGACTATTTCCACACATTTACTACTTCCACACCATCTAGAATGGCTATTGCCAAACTACTAGAATGAATATTTCCACTCCAACTACTAAACTGAAAAAAACTAAAATATGGTGACCATGAATATAATGTCAAATGGAATACATTTCAAAAAAGAACATGTCTCTAAATCTTAAAGGTATGACCTAAAAATCAAATAAACATACACCCCCAAATACAAGGCAAAAATAACCTATACACTTAACTATTAGATGCAAAAGAATGGAAAGAAAACTATACAAAGTATATATAATAGAAGATTAAGCAACTTTGAGGAGAACACATACTCTATGTTCATGATAAGTAAAGGTCTAAGAAACACATTTTCTCTTATAGCTTCCTCTAGCCTCGTAACCATATACCTTGTCATAGGTCATATGGCCTTTAAGGATAGTCCTCCATTATAGACTCTAACCTTCACCCTTCTTGGACTTATCTCTTCCGAAGAGATTCTTGGAATTTAGGTTTCCATCAAAACCCTTCCAATAATAATAAAGACAGAATAAATATTAGTTAATGTTATCAATTGTTGTATATTTTTTTAATTAAAAGATAACAACTTCAATATTTTTAGAAATGATCATTTCACAAAAAATTAAGCTAACAAATGGCTAGTCATTAAATTCCCACAATTAAATAACACCAAAGATAAAAAAGTTTATTCAATTAAGGCCTTTGATTGTTGCATACTAGAATAACTTTTAAAAGAAAACAATTTCTATTTCACTCCATGCACAAAATTCATGATAACAAATGACTATTTCATAAACTTTTATGATTTAAGTGATATTAAAAGGCAAAAATGTTACTCAATTAATATCACAAATAATTGCATAAATTAAAATCATTTTTAATTATAATTACGAATGCATGAGTAAAAAACATGTATATTATAATTAAAAGAAATACAGGATAATGTCTCATATTTTATTTGTTATGTATTTTAATTTACAAAATAAAAGAAAACAAAAACGAAAGAAAAAGAAAAAACATGCTTGTGTACTTTTACTGCTACTCTTTTTTATAAGCAAATTAAGGGTGAAAAAAAAGTTTGAATAAATGGATAAAAACAAACTATGAGCTAAAACTCCTCTTAAAAAAATGATGTTTTTAAAAGAGTTAACATCAATGAAATTGATACATGTATACCAACATCAAAAAATGAAACAAAAAGAATAAATGAATAAATAAAATAATGATCTAAGTAAATAAGAAATTTTTTTTTGAGGTAATGCAATTGTGAAAGATGCAACCGTTAACCAAGACAATAAAAAATTTACAAGTGATAGCGGTAATCTAGAAATAAACACTATTGTAATAGTGGTACACCAGCAATACTGACGTAGTGATGAAATTTTAACAAGGAATGATTGATCCTCTTGGTATTGTGATGAATGGAAGATATGCATTGCCAGAAAGTGAAATTGTTTCCTCTTTTCGCTTCGATCTTCTCATTTTTCTTTCATCCCCCTTCTCGAGGCTGTAGGTCCCTTTTTGTAGATAAAAATACACTCCAATTGTGTATCCATGATTCCTTACAGTGATGACAACGGGGCAGGTCAGGTACGAGTTTTATGATACCTGTCCCCGTCCTCGCGAGTCAAATCCATTCCCGTCTCCCGTACCTGTCGGGTATATGATTTTCATTCTCATCCCCGTCCTTGTCGGGTATCGGGTATATCTGTATCCGTACCCGTCAATTTTTTTTTTTTGTAAAAAAATGATATTTTAAATTTATTTTTTATTATATTAAATTATAATTAGGTTATATCTCTATATCATATTATAATAAATAATCACAATAAAAACATATTAAAATTCTTTAATATAATTAAATTGAAAGTGACTATTAAATTAAAAATGATAACGGGGAAGGGTACGCATACGGGGCAGGTAAGTACATACCTGTACCCGTACCTGGTCAAACCGGGTATTCTCCGTCAAAGTCGGGACAGGTTTAGGTATTACCCACTGGTACGAGATACGAGTATATTTTTCATCCCTAATTCCTTATGTTTTGGTTTGCAGTTGTAATCACTTCATCCACTTTGCAACCAATCTTATCCAATATTGACCGAGTTCAATCTATCAAATATTGATTGAATCAAACACTTCAATTTTCTCTTTTTCATTTTTAATAGAATAGGGTAAAATTTCTTATTCACAAATGTGGTCTAAAAAGTGTCTTTTAACAATTGTTGCATGTGATGTTGTAGTGTTGTTGGTGTAGTCCATGCATACATGTTTTGTTGCAGGATAGTGTGAGTCTATGTTGGTAGGTCTCAAAGGTCATTTACCTAGATATTGGGAGTTTTATGGTTGGGAGCCTCTAACAGGAGTGAGGGGTAACCATAGCCGGTTGTAAGACTTCGACAAGACCCTGATAAACATATCTTGGTTGGGGATGGATGGGGGGATCACCTACGATAAGTGTTGGGTATCGAGCTCCCTTCCTATGTGGAGAAAAGGCCCAAAATTGAGAAGCCCACTTGATGTCTCACTTAATTAAGTGGAGAGAGAGTCTGAAGCGGGTAAGAGAAAAAGAGGGAAAGTCAGAAATCACTGAGAGCACCAGCACTTTGAGAGAGAGGAAGAGAGAAAGTCATTCTCGTTTTTACACAGAGCTGCGACAGTAAAATAAGTACTGCAGATTCGTCACTGTTGGATCGGGCTAAAAATTGGACAGCAGGTTCGTGACATCCAGTTCTTCATTATGACCGGTTGGATTGTTGAAACGAGGTCTGAGTAGGGAGATATTCAGTTCGCACTGTAGCTGTGTATTTGAAGTTTTTTCATCTTCTTTGTTCTCTATTTGTAAGCTTTATTGCTTTGTTGTTTGGCTGGGTGTTAGCACTATTTTGTGCAGTAGACTGAGACTCTTTTGTACTGTTTGTTGATCATAGTGGAGCTATTTCTTTGGTTTGGACGACTCGTGATTTTTACCCTTACTTTGAGGGGTTTTTCATGTTAAAAATCTTGGTGTCTCTGTGTGTGATTTTTGGTGATTTATTATTGTTTTTCATTGGTTGTTGCTCCTTACAGATTCTTGCAAGTTTGGGGAATTTATTTCCGCTGCGATAACTGTTTGAGTTTGCTCTGTATTGTTATTGTGTTGCTGTTTCCCCATCAGAGTGGCATTAAAGCTCTTGTTGGCTTTGGTTTGGGGCTATTTGACTTGCTTGAATGATGGAGGCAAATACTAAAATGATTGCTTTGAATGACACTAATTATCACTTGTGGAAGGGCAAGATGAAAGACTTGCTATTTGTGAAGAAAATGCATCTTCCTGTCTTTACTACTCAAAAGCCGGATTCTATGTCTGAAGAAGATTAGGACTTTGAACACCAACAGGTGTGTGGTTTTATTCGACAATTTGTAGAAGACAATGTTTATAATCACATTGCAAATGAGACACATGCTAGAACTTTATGGGAGAAGATTGAGTCCTTGTATGCTTCTAAATCAGGAAATAATAAATTGTATTTGTTGAATTGTCTGATGAATTTGAGGTACAGGGAAAGTTCTTCCATTTCAGATCACTTGAATGAATTTCAAGGGCTCCTAGATCAGTTATCCGGTATGGGTATCAAATTTGATGATGAAGTTTTGGGACTATGGCTACTAAATACTTTACCTGAGTCTTGGGAGACATTTCAGGTTTCTATTACCAACTCGGCCCCTAATGGTGTTGTTTCTTTGCAAGCGGCAAAGAGTGGTGCTCTTAATGAAGAGATGAGAAGGAAGGAACAGGGTTCTTCATCTCAGTCTGAGGTGCTTGTCATTGAAAACAGGGGGAGAAGTCAGAAGAAGGAACTGAAGGGTGGTAGAGAAAAGAGCAGGAGTAAGTTCAAGTCTAGATACAAGAATGTGGAGTGTCATTATTGTCACAAAACAGGGCATATATAGAGGAATTGTTTTCTGTGAAAAAAGGAGAATAAAGGCAAGAAGGGTAAGCAGAAAGAAAAAGATCATGATGATGATGATCGTGTTGCTACTACTACTTGTGGTGATCTTGTTATTCTCAATGACCATGGGTCAGTTAATCTTGTATCAGATGAGAGCATGTGGATTGTTGATAGTGGTGCTACACTACATGTTACACCAAGGAAGGAGTTCTTCACATCTTACACTTCTGGTGATTTTGGAGTGTTGAAGATGAGTAATGATGGTGTGTCTAAAGTGATTGGTGTTGGTGATGTTTGCCTGCAAACCAACATGAGAATGCAATTGTGGCTTAGAGGAGTCAAACATGCTCCTGATGTCCGTTTTAATTTGATCTCTGTGCAGATACTTGATGATGGTGGTTATGATAACCACTTTGGTTCTAGAAAGTGGAAACTCACCAAAGGTAACTTGGTTGTGGCTAGAGGGGAGAAAAATTCTAAATTGTATTGGACAAAAGCTTTGGTTGCTAAAGACAGTGTGAATGCCATGGATATGGAGGCATCTTTGTGGCACCGAAGGCTTAGTCATATCAGTGAAAAGGGATTGAATTGCTTAGCTCAAAAGGATGTTCTTCAAGGGTTGAAGAGTGCAGAATTGGAGAAATGTTCTCATTGCATGGCTGGCAAGCAAACTAGAGTATCCTTCAAGAAGCATCCTCCCTCAAGGAAGTCAGAGTTGTTGCAATTGGTACATTCTGATGTTTGTGGTCCATTGAAGGTGAAATCCTTTAGTGGTGCACTTTACTTTGTTATCTTTATTGATGATTGTTCCAGGAAACTATGGGTCTATACTTTGCAGAGAAAAGATCAGGTGTTGGAGAGGTTCAAACAATTTCATGCCTTGGTTGAAAGACAGTCAGGGAAGAAGCTGAAACGCATTCGTACTGACAATGGTGGTGAGTATTGTGGACCCTTTGATATTTATTGCAAGCAACATGGTATTGCACATGAGAAGACTCCTCCTAAAACTCCTTAGTTGAATGGTTTAGCGGAGAGGATGAACAGGACATTGCTTGAGAGGGTGAGATGTATGCTCTCAGATGCTAAATTATCCAAGCATTTCTGGGGTGAGACACTATACTCGGCGGTGCATGTTATTAATCTCACTCCTACTGTTATTCTTAACAGCGAGGTGCCAGAAAAAATTTAGTTTGGCAAGAATGCAAGCTATGATTATTTGCGTGTCTTTGGTTGCAAGGCATTTGTCCATATTCCAAGGGATGAAAGATCCAAGTTGGATACAAAGACAAGACAATGCATCTTTATTGGTTATGGTGAGGATGAATTTGGCTACAGGTTTTATGATCCTGTTGAGAAGAAGCTTGTTAGAAGCCGTGATGTACAGTTCATGGAAGACCAAACTATTGAAGACATTGATAAGGTGGAAAAGACTACACCCGAGAAAGATAGGAATCTGACTGATGTTGATCCTATGCGATTACCTATTCACAATCTGGATAATGTTGATGGTAGTGTTCAACCTGGTGAACAACATGATGATGTTGACAATCAACAACTTGGAGGTGGATTAAATGTTCCTATTGATGATGACCAGGAGGAGCATGAAATGTCTCATGATGAGAATATTGATGATGCACCTGAACCACATCAAAGTTCAACTCAGGAGGTCTAATAGACAGAGACAACCTTCAAAAAGGTATTCTTCTGATGAGTATGTGACCTTGACTGATGGTGGAGAACCTGAATGTTTTGAAGAGGCTTTAGAAAGTGAAGAAAAGTAACAGTGGTTGGATGCAATGCAAGATGAGATGAAATCTTTACATGATAATCACACTTATGACTTGGTGAAATTGCCTAAGGGCAAGAGGGCCTTAGAAAACAGGTGGATTTTCAAGGTGAAGCAAGAAAGTAATTCTACATCTCCAAGGTACAAAGCCAGATTAGTGGTGAAAGGCTTTAAACAGAGAAAGGGTGTTGATTTCAATGAGATTTTCTCACCTGTGGTGAAGATGTCATCCATTAGAGCAATTTTGAGTTTGGCAGCTACTCTTAATTTAGAGGTAGAGAAAATGGATGTGAAAACTGCTTTCCTTCATGGTGATTTGGAGGAAGAGATTTATATGAAACAACCTGATGACTTTTAGGTTAAAGGCAAGGAAGACTGTGTATGTAGGCTAAGAAAAAGTCTATACGGTCTGAAGCAGGCTCCAAGACAGTGGTATAAGAAGTTTGAGTCTTTTATGTGTGAGCAAGGCTACAAGAAGACTACTTCTGATCATTGTGTCTTTGTTAAAAAGTTTTCTGATGATGACTTTATTATCCTGTTATTGTATGTTGATGACATGCTTATTTTTGGGAAAGATGTTTCCAGGATTGACAGGTTAAAGAAGCAATTGGGCGAGTCATTTGCCATGAAAGACATGGGAGTTGCTAAACAGATTCTTGGTATAAGAATCATTCGTGACAGAGAGAAAGTGAAGCTTTGGCTATCACAGGAACATTATATTAAAAGGGTGTTGCAGAGATTCCAGATGGAAAATGCTAAGGCTGTGAGCACTCCTCTTGCTACTCATTTTAAATTGAGTGTTAAACAGAGTCCTTCTAATGAAGCTGAGAAATTAGACATGGAGAGAGTTCCTTATGCATCTGCAGTGGGTAGTTTGATGTATGCAATGGTGTGTACTAGACCAGATATTGCACATGCTGTTGGTACAGTCAGTAGATTTTTGTCAAACCCAGGTAGAGAGCATTGGAATGTTGCGAAATGGATTCTGAGGTATCTTCATGGTACTGTTGATATGAAGCTTTGTTTTGGAGGGGATAAGCCTACTTTGGTGGGTTACTCAGACTCAGATATGGCTGGAGATGTTGATTCCAGAAAGTCCACTTCGGGCTATTTGATTAAGTTTGCAGGGGGAGCTGTGGCTTGGCAATCAAGGCTGCAAAGGTGTGTAGCATTGTCTACTATAGAGGCGGAGTTCATTGCCATTACTGAAGCATGCAAGGAGTTGTTATGGTTGAAGAAATTCTTGCAGGAGCTTGGTTTTGTGCAGGACAAATACCCTTTATTTATTGATAGTTAGAGTGCTATACATCTTGGCAAGAATCCAACTTTTCATTCTAGGTCCAAACATATTGATGTAAGGTATCATTGGATACATGATGCTTTGGATGCTAAGCTGTTGGAGTTGGCTAAAATTCATACTGATGATAATGGGGCTGATATGATGACTAAAGCATTGCCAAGAGAAAAATTTAAAATTTGTTGTGAGATCGCCGGTTTGGCGGTTATCTCCACATACTTGTGAGGGGGAGATTTGTTGGGTATTGGGCTCCCTTCCTATGTGGAGAAAAGGCCCAAAATTGAGAAGCCCACTTGATGTCTCACTTAATTAAGTGGAGAGAGAGTCTGAAGTGGGTAAGAGAAAAAGAGGGAAAGTCAGAAGTCACTGAGAGCACCAGCACTTTGAGAGAGAGGAAGAGAGAAAGTCATTCTCGTTTTTACACAGAGCTGCGATAGTAAAATCAGTACTGCAGATTCGTTCACCGTTGGATCGGGCTAAAAATTGGATAGAAGGTTCGTGACATCCGATTCTTCATTCTGACCGGTTGGATCGTTGAAACGAGGTCTAAGTAGGGAAATATTCAGTTCGCACTGTAGCTGTGTATTTGGAGTTTTTTCATCTTCTTTGTTCTCTATTTGTAAGCTTTATTGCTTTGTTGTTTGGCTAGGTGTTAGCACTATTTTGTGCAGTAGACTGAGACTCTTTTGTACTCTTTGTTGATCATAGTGGAGCTATTTCTTTGGTATGGACTACTCGTGGTTTTTACCCTTACTTTGAGGGGTTTTTCACGTTAAAAATCTTGGTGTCTTTGTGTGTGATTTTTGGTGATTTATTATTGTTTTTCATTGGTTGTTGCTCCTCACAGATTCTTGCAAGTTTGGGAAATTTATTTCCCTATCAATAGGATGGTCCCATTCTATGGCTCTTAGGCTATCTTGAGATGATGATGATGATGAAGAGATATACCACATGCATATAGAATTAAGCACAGGCATTTGCACAAGTATATATATATATTATAATTATGATTGATTAGGTTACATGAATAATTGTTGTTGATAATGAGTGAATGTAAAATGATTAATGTATTTGAGGCGAGTGTTGCCTTGGATGTTGGATACGAATATAGATGCATTTATGGAACTTAAGTATGATGTATGTCATGTTTAGTGTTATCCTTATGTCTTATATGTGTTATACATTGATGAGATGTATTCTTACTCCTTGTGTTTTTTTGTTGTGTGTGTTTATGTTGATCACTATTTACAAAAGTAAAGTAAGTATAAGATGATGAGTATGATGGCATAGAAGCTTAGTGTTTAGTTGGTGTTAGGTCTTGCTTTGATATTATGACATCGGGGGCTAGTGGACATTGTCTTGTTTACTTTGTTATAGATGGAACTTGATTTATTTTACGATGGATTATGTTTTAGAAGGTTTTGTATAAAGGGACGATTTGTGCATTGATTTGAATTTATGTTGCTATTTGTATATCTTTCTATATAAAAGTTTTATTCAAAGTGTTCTGAACCTTTTTATTAAAGGAGTTAAGTTTTAAGAAATTTTACAAGTTTTTCTAATTTAACAGTTTTATTATAAAAATAATTATTTATTATGCTTTGGGGTAGAAAGATGTCACACAAAAGGGTCACAAAAGATCTTCATTAAAAGCTTTCAAAGTCAAAGAATCATCTGATGAACAAATCGAGAAGGATGACTCTGACATGGATAAGATATCTCCCATAACATGAAAGATTCACTTCATGTGAAGAAAGAATGGTAGATCTAGATGGAAAAACCTCAATAAGAAACATTCTAAAGAACCCAAGGATAAAGGTCCTATAGTTTGTCATGAATGTAAAAAGCCAATACATTTCAAAGTTGAATGTTCCACATTATAAAAAGGAAGAAAAAAAGATTTTTCAACAACAAGAAGAATGGTCTAATGGCTACATGGAAAGACTTGGATTTATCTTCTCAGATAAAAGTGTAAAAGGAAAAGACATGTCTTGAAAACCTTTTTAAATTACAAGAAGCTTACCATCGTTTTTTTTTTTTTTTTTTTTTTCAAATTCTTCAGTTTTCTCAAAAGGTTATAAATATTTGAAAAAGAAAGTTTTAAAACTCAAATTGGTTACAAACTTTTACAAAAAGAGAAAAAAGATCTTTTTTTTCAAAACACAAGTTTGAAAAAAAACTAAGCCACGAGAGAATCCAAAGGATACACATCCTGATGAATTATTAGAAATTCATAAAGAAGTTTAAACCTTGAAAGAAAATTTCACGAAGTTTGTTTTGGGATTGATAACTTGAACAAGATTCTCAAATACAAAAGAGATCCTTATCTCAAATAATCGATTATTTGCAAAACTAATAATTTTGAAACTAGTTGATTATTTCATCAAATAATCAATTATTTGAGAATTACTTACCTCTATTATGACAAATAGAGCATAATAATTGTTGTGTTAAGCTGGTAGTTGATTATTTTAAGTAAACTTAGTTTTCTACAAATTTGATATTGTATTCTACCAAAACTTGGATTTTAATCTTATATAGCTTTGTCCTAATTGAATTTTAATCTTATGTCATCAATTGTCACCCAAATTTAGATTGAACTACTCCTAAACATACAAAAATACACAACTAATCATTCAATACAATTTTCAGTCTTTCTGAGAGGCTTTTGGAATCATCAAAACATGTATATGTTGCTCTTTAAAAACTTGTTCTTCAAAAGTTTGTTAAAAAATATGAACTCGAAATGGAGAACATGGATGTGAGGGTAAGATGAAAGTTTTGCATCAATGGTTGAAACAAAAACACTAATGGTGTGTTTGGATGAGGGATTTTAAAAATTCAAGGAATTTAATAAAATTCTTGGTATTTGAATTACTATGATTTCAATTTATATAATTTTAAAAATATTTTGTTTGGATAAGTCAATTTTAAATCTTTAACTTTGATATGATAATTTGATTCCACCATGATAAAATTGATTTTAAAAATATATTCATATGTTGAGATTTTTAAATTAAATTTTATAAAAATAAAATATTAACCAATTTAAAAATATTTAATAATTTTAAAAATTAATATTAGATAATATTTAATAATTTAAAAAATATTTTTAAATATTTAATAATTAAAAGAATGAAGAGATCGATAAGAGATAAAAATAAGATATATAAGTGAAATAAGAAAAGAATTATGAGGAATTTTAAATTCTTACTTTTTTTTTTGGAGAATTTGAAATTTTACTATTTCAAAGAATTTCACAAATGCTTGAATTTCAAATTCTTTATAAATTTTCTATCCAAATAAAGTATATATTTAACCGCAAAAAATTTAAAATTTTTTAAATAAATAAATTACTTCATTTAAATTTTCCATTCAAACACACTATAAAACAAGGGTACTAGGGAGAAAAATGAAAAAATGGAGAAGTAGGAGAAAGAGAAACTAAAGGGTATAAGAAATGATGGAACCCCATGTGAGGCAATGTGAAGGTGAAAATGTGCTCCTCTTACATTAAGTGACCTCAAGTGGTACCCTTTCATCTGACGGTTAAAATGGCTTGTCATTGAAAAATTGTTATAAGTGTGCACTTGTAGGGCAAGCCACACTTCATGTTAACTCTATCACCATAACACAATAGTTGTCTGGGTGGGACACATCAAAGGTATGTTGGTTAGACTTAGAGCATCTCCAATGGGAGTTGCTTATAAATAATTTTCTGTGCCACATCACTGCCAAATCAGCTCTAGTTTACTTTATGGGTTGTTTAAATTTTAGCAAAGTTACTTCTATAAGTAATTCTGATAAAATTTAAGCAACCCATAAAGTAGGCCAGAGCTGATGTGACAGTGATATGGCACAGGAATTGCTTATAAGCAACCCCGATTGCAAATGCTCTTAGAGATTGTCCATCTCAAGCTAGAGAGTTGATTCATGCATAGGTAACTGGCTTGAGACAATTACTGAGAACATTTCACTAAGAATAAACAACGGGCGAGAATTTCGGTATGCATCTCGTAATCCTCCACCAACATGGCCATAACAGTTAGATTCACTTGGCAGTTATAAAATTATTGTATTATCTATATCTTAAACGTTTTAACTCATTTATTCAAAAATATCTTATCTTCAAGATAAGATTTAACACTTATTTAAAGGAGTATAAGTATAGTTTCTAAACTTAATTCATTATTCAATGTGAGACCACTTCTCACTTGAGCATTATAGTCACTTTTTTGTACGTGTGCTCCACTGTCAGGATATCATCAGCATTATTAGTCTTTTTTGTATGTGTGTTCCACTGTCAGGATATCATCCCTTCAACCTAACAAAGTACAAAAAGATTTTGACAAGAACAATGATTAAAGTTCATAATAAATAAATATTTTGAATATATAAATTAATTATAAAAAATAAATATCTTTTAACATATAATTATATTATATATTTATGATGAAGAAATTATATTATGATACAAGATTATTTTTTAATTATTAATAATTTCTAAAATTACTGTATTGAAGAATAACTCCTAAAAATGATAATTTTTATTGAATGACAATATTTTATGAAGTTATTCTTAAAGTAAAGAATTTTTTTTAAGAGCTATTACTCAATAAAAATATAATTTTTTTTTACAACACAAGAATTTTTGGAATTTGTTTTTCTTATTTTTATAACAAATGTTTTAATTTTTTTTTATTTCTTTTGATTTTTTTTTTTAAGATTTAAGATTTAAGATTTAGGAAGGGATATATGTCAACTTCAACTAGCCCTTTCTCTTTATAGGTGGGCAAGTCATCCCGAATATAATCCGAGATAAGCTTTGAGAGGGGTAAGCCGAGAAGATATGACCGAGTACCCTGAACATTAAGACTAGGGATGGCAACGGGGCGGGGCGGGTACGGGTTTTATGATACCCGTCCCCGTCCCCGCGAGCCAAATTCATCCCCGTCCCCGTACCCGTACCCGTCGGGTATGTAATTTTCATCCCCATCCCCGTTCCTGTCGGGTATCAGGTATACCCGTACCCGTACCCGTACCCGTCAAATTTTTTTTTTTTAAATATAATATTTTCAAATTTTTTTATAATTATATTATAATTATAATTAGGTTATTTCTTTATCTCATATTATAATAAATAATCACACATAAAAAAATATTAAAATTTTTTAATATAATTAAATTGAAAGTAGGTATTAAATTAAAAATGGGAACGGGGACGGGTACGGGTACGGGTACGGGTACGGGACGGGTAAGTACATACCCGTACCCGTACCCGTACCCGATTTAATATATCGGGTTTTACCCGTACCCGTACCCGGTCAAACCGGGTATTCCCCGTCAAAGTCGGGACGGGTTCGGGTATTACCCGCGAGTACGGGTATATTTGCCATCCCTAATTAAGACGAGAAGAGATAATCGAGATGTGGTGGCCGATCACCTCACTAGACATATCTCCAATATATCAAGTAACTCGACCTCCCAAGAGAAGTCGAAATAAATCCAATTGAAATTTATATATAGAATAAAATCTTATCTTTATTAGTCAAAATCTCACTAATAAATAACTATCTTATCAAATCACAAAAATCTTGAAACCCGTAATTCCATGATAATCAAGCATAAAAATCTTAACCCTAAAATAAATAATGAGATTACACTTTTGAATATTTTGACTTTGATTGAATGACTAAACTAATCATAAATATTCTCCATACCAGAACAATTATAAATTTTAAATATGATGTAATTTATATATTCAATAGTAATTATTTATTATAAATTTTAGTTATATAAAATAAATATTTATCAAGTTCAAATATTAGTTGTCAATAATAAAAAATAACAATGTATCACAAATGAAATTATCTATTATAAATATAAAATATAATTTATATATATTCAAAAATACTTATTTCGTATGAATTTATCATAATATATTTTTTAATTAAAATATTTATATATTTTAGTGATATAAGAAAACATTTTTCTATTTAATGCACGTGTCAAAATTCTAGTTTATAATATAACAATAGATTTACAAAATATAAATTATTTAAAACTTTTTTGATGATAGAAATTTCATAATTATATTACGTTTTTTATGCATTTGATGTGAAATATTCAGATCAAAATAATTTACAGTTGTAAATTTTTGGGTTAATTTTAGTCCTCGAAAAATTTTCAAGTTTTATTTTTAATCCTAATTATATTAAATTTTCTCCCCTGGACCGACACCAAAGTTCAATTATTTCACAAACAAATATAGTAACTAACAGCCTAAAGCCAGTATTTTAAAATTTGGAAGCTAAAAGAAAATTTATATATTTTCCGAATATAAAAGCACCAGCACTAATCCTAATTTGTTTTTATTAATTGTGATATAACAACCAGTACTCTTTTTATACTTTACTTTATTAATTTAAATTTTTAATAAATAAATAATTTCAAATTAAAGTTATGTTTTAGAATAACTTTAGAGTAGCTATTGTCGAACTAAACAATATAGTGTTGGTTTGAGATTGAATAATAGTATAAAAACAATAATGACAATATTAGTACATGTATTTTTTTTCTCTTATGTATTTACTAGTTTGGTAAGAATATATTTTCTAATAAATTAATAAACATTATAATTTAACATATTTTTTATATTCTTTAATTATAAGATACAGAGTTTGAATTTTTGTAATATGTAGTGTGAGGAAAGGATGATATGTTAGAACTAGAATGACTATTAGAAGGACTAGAAGGTGGGTCTGGTCTTGGTGAACAAGAAATTCAGGTGTTGACTTATTGCATCAGTCGTTTTAGCAACAGTTTGAGTCATGTGCCACGGTGTCACAAATGAAGTGTCCGTTATACTTGAAACTTTAAAGGCTCTTAGGTCGTTAGCTAAAGTTGCCTTGTTAGCTTCCCTTAGTGCTTACTTTCCCATCTTCGTGCCTACCATAGAGAAGAAAGGAGGTTGGCATTCTCACTTTTTTATTATTATTATCACTATTATATAGTGACAAAAAAAAATTACACTTCAGTTTTGGACTATTACAATTTTGGAATATTTTGGAATATAGTAGAGCTGCAAGTGGTTACGGGTAATTCGCGAATCTGAACTAACTCAAATCAACCTAATGGGTTCAGATCAGATTTTTTAATGTTCGGGTTAGATCCAACTCAACACGATCAAAACCCAATACTGTATGGGCCGGATAATAGATTTTATGTTTTCAACCTATTACCAACCCGATCATATATAATAATAATAATAATAATAATAATAATAATAATAATAATAATAATGTTTGAATGATTATTTATTCAGGATAATACTTACCGTAACTTTTACTTAGTAACAAGTTTTGTGTTTTAAGTTGATAGTATTTTTAATAATATAATATATTTATTTTAAATTTTATTTTGTATTAATTATTATTGTTATTTTGAGTTGATAATAATGTAACAAATTAATAAATTTATTTTAAAATTTAATTTATATCATTGTTTGTTTTATAGGTTGACAATATTGAATTTGCAACAATGTATCAAATGATTTACATTTATTTTAAAATATTTAAATTTTTATAATAAATAAATAAATAAATAAAATTGTTATCCCGATTAACGCAACACAATTCAACCCATTCCTGATTAGATTAGGTTGGATTAGATTTTAAAAAAATGTTACACAAATCTGACCCAACCTAACCCGTTAAATTTTGATTAAGTTGGATAACGGATTTATCTAAACCCGACCCAACCTAACCGGCTAACACTCCTAAAGTACATGTAGAAAGAAGAAAGAGATAAAACAAAAATAAAAATGAAAAGTGATAGATGTGATATGTGACCTAATGTAAAATGAAAGAAAAAGAGAAAGTGAGTGTATAGTTAATTATTCTTTTATTACTAAATAAGAAAATGCTTTAATATATGTTTTCGTTATCATTTTTTGATTATTGGTTCTTTCTCCCTCTTTGTGTAAACATATATATGCATCTGGCAAGTTCCTTTTTCATTTATAGAATATAAAATTATATGTGGGTTCATTATAGGTGTGCTCAACAAGAGTTCTTCTCTTGGTTAGTTAATTGTGTGATCAGGATATTCGTCCATTTTGTTTGGTTTAGGTGAGCTCTCCTCAATTTTCAGGTAGAAAAGTTGCCCTATCTAAATAACATAACCTCAAGTAGTAAATCAACTCCTAAGTATCGAGCACGAAGTGAGTGAAGCAACTTAAACGATACACATTCTCACAAACAGCCAAAAAGCAAATTTGAAAAATGCACAACTTGGCCACCTGGTATAACCATTCACACTACAAGATATGGATATTTTTATAATTTGAAAAAGAACGGATCACGAGATTATGGCCATCGAGATAGAAAGGTTGAGACTTTGGATCGATGGGTACAGGCAATTTGACCCTTCACGTCACGCCATTTTTGTCGTAAACGAAAGATCGTTTCACAAAATAAATGTCCCATTTCCCTTCATTTCTCGTCGTCTTCTTCCTGACATCATTCCATGTTACTTTGTGTCCATTATTTTTCCATTCTTGTTTTTGCTAATGTCCCCCTTTTGTAAGAGTTCAAATGTCTCACATCAATTAAAATTGAACATGTTGAATAGTATATAAGTAAGAATAACCCATCTATTTAATATCTTAAGGTTTTGAGTTATAATAAGGTATCAAACTCAGTTGTATAACTTACTCACTTCTCATGAATGAAGTGTTAAAACTCTCTAACAATGATATCAGAGCTAATGGTTTGACTAAGTGATTGGTGATCGATTTAGACGAGTATCGAGTAATGGAATTGGTTGTTGATACCAAGACTAAATTGGTGGTTTGACTAAGTGACTAGAGATCGATTTAGATGAGTATCGAGTAATGAAATTGGTTGTTGACACCAAGAGTGAATTGGTGTAGGATCCAAGAGTGAGATCTTTCTTGTATTGAAAAGTCTCCCTAGAAGTGTGGAAGACGTATGCAATGGCAGTTCAAGAAGACCACCATTGAATACTCATAGATGAAAAAAGACTTTCGCTTGAGGGGGTGTGTGACCAATTGGAATAGACTCACACTTAAAGGAGTGTTGAAGTTCAAGTGTAAAGTGAGTTCCACATCCACATCGGTTAAAGTTGGGCATGTTGAGTAATTTATAAGTAAGAAGGATCCACTTACATAATGTCTCACATCTGTCATCTAGTGCTTATCTAGGTAAGGGAAAGTGAGAAATCTCGTTTTGGGTGTGAGAATATATGTTGGGTAGTGGAATTGACTTCCAATCTTATTTCTGTTGTTTTTCCTTGTATAAAGGGTTTTTCCTAAATGTGTCTTTATCTTCTGTATTTCTCTTTGTGTGTTCTAATTGATGTAAATTGTATGTATGTGTTGGTAAATTTTGAAATTGGATTGTAAATTATATTTTTTGATGTTCTTATGGGTTCCAGTGGGAACCCTAAAGGAATGCATTAGGGGTTGTATGAGGAGATTATTTGATTATGTAATTATATGCCTAAATTATGTTGTTTAGAACATTTATTACATGGTTTAGAATGTTTCTACCAATTGAATTGTGTATTTGGTGAATTGGCGTGTGACTCGTATTTTCTGCATTTTTCTACAATGTGTGCTATTTTTGATACTGCGTTAAGCGCCACATGGGGCGTGTTGGTCATCATTGAGGTTGAGAGCAAATTTTTCTCTGACGGTCTCTCACACTAGGTGTGAGATGATCCTTACCGGGTGCAAAAGCTCTCCAAGGGCTTCCCTATGACGCTTCCATTGGGCATGAGTTGACTCTCGTTGAGCATGGACATTGTAGGGGCTCTCTATTGTATTTTCGTTGGGCATGAGCTCGATTACGTTGGACACGATTCAGACAAAGATCAATGTGGTCCTCTAGAGGTATTGCATCGGGAGCAGGACATGTGTTGTCGGGCGCCATTCCATTTGTGAATGTTGTTTGATGTTCCTTAGATTACATGATATTTTCATGTGTTGTAAAGTAAGTTGTACATGAACATATATATATGTGTGTATACGAGTGATTGATGAAGAATGTGATATAATGAGGTTTGTTATATGTGAATTAGGAGATCATGTGAAATGTTACGCATAGTGTCTATTTAACATGCATCATGTGCATAAAAGTATTTTTTTAAGGGTACGATATGAAATACACCACCAGGGAAGACCCTCTCATGTAAAAGCTAGGGTATCAATCCTTGAGCATAGCTCAATTTGAAAGTCTCAGTCTTGCTTTTTGTGTGCATGTGTTGTATCTTGCGCGACTTAATTATTTCGATCAGACCCTGATAGTATGTCCTCTTAGTGAGAATACACAGAGGGTGTGACCCATCAATACTCTTAGGCTACTCTACGTGTATTGTGTGATGTCTTATTAATAAAATAATATCTTTCCCATAGCTTATTAATTCAATTATAAAATTAATAAAATTTATCATAGGAACAAAAAAAATTCATGAACTAATGTACATATAATTAGATTATATACATCACAATATATACAATAACGTACTTATTTACAAACTATTTTTTTTTCACTTCTACTAGAATAATTACATATCAAGTTGAAATAAAGTTACTATTGGGTTGGTATGATTGACTAGAGGTAAATAAAAAGTAACTAGTATAGAGTCATCTATAATAGTGGGACTTTCCTAGTTTGGAAAAAATACAAAAGTTGATAATCCTATGCCTTGAAAAGTTACTAAATTTGCAAATGCATCAATGCTTCAATTTGTGCCAGAGAATACAACCGAGATAACTGTGGTAAAAGAGCCTAGTATAGCTAGAAAGTCCATCTATTGTATTATAATTAATTTAATTTTAAAACAAAGAAAAATAAGGAGTGGGAACAATTATCCAATAAATACAAATAAATAAATAGAATATACAAAATTATTCGTAACTAATATTAATTATATATTTTAGATTTTTCTTGTTTTAGTAAAATTTGAATTATTCTTGTAGTGACTAATCATGATAAATAAACTTTATCATAATTTCAAATAACAAAATGACATTCCATCTTAAGTTTGTACTCATTTAAATCTCCAAAGTCAAACCTCCAACTACAAATTAATTCAAAATTTTATTTTTATGGTCATAGATTAACATTTATCTTTAAAAAAATGATGATATAGTAATAAGATGAGCTTAGAAAGATTAACTAAATTAGACTATAATTAGAAATAATATAAAAATAATTAAAGTAAACGATTTAGAGTATTTTTAATTATTTAAAATTTAGTAAACATAATTTACAGAAATGTGATGTGTTTAAGAATATTAAACTAGTTAAATGATAGTTATAAATTTCATAAAATAATTAAATAACATAAATTAAGAACACTTCATTAACTATTTGAGCTAAAAATATCATAGATTAAACAAGTAAATAAAGTTAAAGACATCTCACTAAATAAATATACATAAAATAAATAAATATAATAATATAGATAATTTAAAAGGAATAAAAGTTACCTCCTCTTACCTTAATAGAAGAGTGAAACTGCTTAGAGTTAACTTAAGGTTGAATAAAAGAATTTTTTTTACTTTCCTTCTTCTTACTCTTTCTGTCTCTTCTTTCTCAATTTTTTTTCTTTTCTTCTCACGTTCTCTTTTGTATATGATGGTCCCCCTCTCCCTTTACCTATTTATAAGCAATCTTGGAATGATTACTAATTTTTTTCTAGTTAAAATTGAATTACAAGATTCAATTCTCATTACTTAAAGATAAACTTCATTACTTGAAGACAAGGAGATGAGGATCCGTACACTGCAACAGATTTTATCTATTGCAAATTTTTTTAAAGTTTTTCTCTTTCTTCTAACTACCTATATTATAAGAGATTTAAAATAATTTTATTACTTATATTAAACCTTTAAAATATAACATAATTAAAATATTATTTTGAAAAATATTCTAAATAGAGTTTTAAAATTTTATAATATAATTAAATATTATACTTTCATTTTAGTTTACTGGAAATATTGTAATAAAAATTTTAATGTATTAAAATTATATAAAAATATTTTACTTAATCTCTATTTATTTTAAAATATGACAACTACAAATTTAGACTATTATTTTAAGAATAAGATAATAATAATAATAATAAAATTGAGAATACCAAAATTATATAATATTGTAATTAAGTATTGTATTAGAAATTTAGAATATTACATATTGCTAGCAACAATGCAAGTGTGATGTTTTGTTTATCTATGTATGTGATATCTTGTTATATGTCTTATTTATGTTTGACTATTAGATTTGCATTCTTGTACCATAAATTAAAGTGAGATGTTTCTCACTCTTTTTCTTTTGTGTTGTTTTTGTGTCTTCTGCAGGTGATCATCAATATGGTATTGAGGATCGACGTTTGTGATGAGACATTGTCCTTAATGATGAGTTATACTTTGATAAAACATGTGACATCAAGACATAATTAGAACTAGTTAAGATTTGTTTCATGTTATTTAGTTTGAAAATTTTGGTTTTAATTCTTTTGTAATTTTTGTTATTTCATTAAACCTAGTTTATGTTAATAATATGATTTTTTCTACTTATATATATTTTGAGTTTATTTATTATATCAAGGTTATTTAGTTTTATATTATTTATATGTTATGATACGTTTTATCCTACGTATCACAAAAATTATTTTGAAATTCAAGTTAATAAGTACTATACCTTGAGAGAAATTGTTTAGTAATCTTAGATCATTTAATCTTTGACTAGTCTTTACATGACATATATATTATCAACTATTATTAATTTTTCATAAAAAAATTAAAATGGATGATCATGTAATAATTAATTAAAACCATAAATACTTAATAATTTAGCACCAAATAATAATTTTTCGTGCCATAGAAATTCTGAGACTCAAAATAATGCATAGCTTCTTTTTGAGTCAATTACCACCTTATAGAGTGGTGGTTGGAGTGTTGAGATGAGGGTCCATTAAATCATTACATTGTTTATCATTTGTAACCCACCTGGTCAATATCTAGTCAATGTTACTCAGTTAGTTGTTGAGTTGTCGAATTCACAGTAGATGTACGTGTCTCGACCACAATTGATATAAAAGTTATTCCCTCCAATTTTTTTAATTATTTGACGGTTAAAATTTATGTATAAGAATTAAAAAAATAATTGATATTTTAATTTTTTAAAATATTTATATTTTATATTTTATTATATTTTTTAGGTGGTTGAAGAAGAGATAAATATATTAAAAATGAATAAATACATTATTTATAGTAAACATATATTAATTACTAAAGATAAAAATATTTTAAAAAAATTAATAAGTCATTAATTTTAAAAAAAATAACAATAAAAAATGAAAAAAAAATAATGTCAAAATAACTATAAAAAAATGGAAGGAGTACAACAGAAATTAATATATCAAACAGCTTGAAAAATTAATTAAGGAGCATTAAGAAGATTAATCATATATAGGGAGGGTTATTATTTCATCAATGAAAATTAATTAGTTGCATGCATATCCATCAATAAGGACACAGAATTCATTAACCTCAAATAACATCGTACGTACATACATTTTGAACATAGGATCCCATGATACATAATGGTAGCTAGTAATTATATTATCTGAAAATACTACATGAGTACATGGAAAGTACAACCCAAAACCAAGTGACAAGAATTTATTGTAACAAGCTCTTAATTTCGAACTAATTATTTGGGTGAAATGAAACAGCTTGACCTTAATACATAAGAAAACGGGGTGATCCTAGCCTCCACAACATCTTATGAGTAAAATTCATTGATTATTGATGAATATAATGAATTTCTGCCCCCACCATAGTTTGTGAACAGTGAGAACAGAAAATATTGAGTCGTTTCTCTTTCTGATCTAGCCCATAGCTGTTATTGGCACCGACTCTACCAAAGGCTTCATGTCCTTAATTTCTTCGGTTGTTCCTGTCTCTACCAAAGTCTTTCTGTCATTATTAATTTTAACTTCATCATTTGTTCCTGCATGAATATTATTCTTGTCATGGATCATGGGGACAAAGTCCTCGTAGCATTCCTCCAAGGTTCTGAATTTTTCATCTGGGTATAGAGTGCAAATCTCAGTATCATTAGGTCCATCTGTGCTGAAGTTAACTTGGCAACCGTTGATGAAAATATCATGGGTGAAGGATGCTACAATACTTTGGGGTATACAATTTTCTGCACACAAAGTGTTAATCATTCATTAATATTCATTATATGATGAATGGTATAATTAAGATAATTGATAATAATATGGCACTGATTGAACCTGCAGCTATGGCGAGAAGATCATCCCCTGTGATGGTGACTCGGGGAATCTTACGATCAATTTTCTTTTCCCATAAAGAAGCAAGCTCGTTGACAGAATAACAGTTAGTGGCGGGTCGAAAATGAACGTTTTTGTTCAGCGTTCTGATATCATCAATGGCCAACATTGTGAACCTTCCAATATCATTGCCATCAACGAAGTATGCTGCACAATGCACATAGAACAAACTTTTCAATACTAACCATAATCAACATCAAGTTTATGTCTCAGTGTATTATCTTTAATTAGCAACTCTTACTATTCAAATTTTTATCATCTAATCATCAATTTGTAAAGGATCTTTTCTCTATTAGTTTTAATTTAATTTTAACATAATTAAACTGCTTGAAGGAGGTTTTAAAACACAAAATTAAATAATTATCACGCTTTCTTATGCACTTTTTCCGACACATTTTAGTTAAAAATTATAATAATAAAAAAAAGAGATAATTAAGACTCATAAATATTTGTGATTTATAATAAATTTTAGTATATAATAAAAAATATGTTAAAAAAGAGTAAATTTTCTATAAATGATACGGTTATTTTTTTTTTTAGCAACTTAGTCTTAGCAAAAAATACATATAGAGAAGGAAAAAAAAAATCTAGAAGAGGAGAGGAGAGAGACTAGATTACTATAGTCGTGATTTTTTTAAAAAAAATGTTCACGTTTTATTTTTAAACTTCTCTTATATAAAATAATAGTATATTTATTGAAGAAGAGTAATTTTTAGAAATTATTAATTAACAGGAATGTTTTAAACAATCTTTCTTTGATAAGATGTTTTTAATTTATTTTTATTTTTATTTCTAAATAAAACTTCAATAATTTTTTTTAAAAAATTATTAATAATAAAAACATCATTATACCACCATGTAAATTATTAATATTTTAATTGTTGATAATTTATTTTAAAACAATTAGTTCATAAACAAATATTATAAATAAAAATTGAATTATATAAAAAATTAAAAGAATTTTTAAAAATACTTTAGTCAAAAAATAATTTCTAAAGAAACTCTCGAATAAGATAACTTTCATGTTTATTCATAAATAAACACTAGATTAAATAAAAAAGTTAAAAGAATTCTTATAAATATTTTTATTAAAGAATAATTCTTAAAAATGTTCTTATACAAAATACACGTTTGTGTTTAATATATTATTTATGATAAATGTAAAATATAATTTATTTATTAAAAATGGAATTAAATTTATAAAATAAATATTTATGGGAGGATATTATTTATTACCTTTGACGTTGCCATCACCGTAGATTTGAAAGCGATCGAGTGGTGGAGGAAGCTGGGTTGGATGGCAATTGTCATGATAAGGCCAAGAAGCAATGGAATTGCAGCATATGTTTGTGTAAGGAATTCCATACTCCTCAACCATTCGCCTCACCAAACGCTTCTCTTTATACATTCTCAGCCCTGGCTCTACCGGATCTGCTCTGTCCACGTCATGCCCAAACTCTGACGGCACAAACCTCTGCAACAAAGATGATCACAATGAGAATTGAATCTAAATTTTCATATTTTTTATCATAGAGCGTGTTTTGAAACACGTTTCAAACGTGGAAAACCACGTTGATAGCTTCCACGTTCAACGTGGTTTTCCACGTTTGAAACGTGTTTCCAAACACGCTAATAATCTCTCCTCTCCTAACCAAGTACTAGATTAACTTCAGTGGTTCAAACCTTTACAACACTAATTGTTAAATTCATTTTCATCCACACATTTCTTATCTCTATAATAATTAAATAAATATAAATAAATAAAAGATTTTGTAATAACTCAATTTATACCTTCACACTCTTCACACATTTTATGGCCTCCACCAATGTAATCTGATCCAACAATCTTTCACCTCCTACAAGAGAAATCACCACGTCTATCTCATATTCCTTCAAAATCTTCTCCATCAATTCCTTGTCATTTATGACGCCCTACCAAACACAAATGGTTAAACTATATCAATGGAAAGTCAAAACCAAACATAAATGTAAAGTCGCCATCACCCGAAAAAGATAAATAAAATAATGAGCATAATGGTGAAGACAAAAATATCATGGACCACAAAGGAAATTCATCGATATCAATAATGTTCATTTTAAAATTTTAAGGATGTCTCGGATCATGTTTCGTGCTTACCCAAATCTCAGCAAATAAAAATGATCACTAAGGGGAATTAAGATACTATATTAATTATTTGTCAATATTTTATAATTAATTAATTGAATGAAAAGAAAATAAATTAGTTCAACCCTTAATTTAGTGTGTATTTGTTTATCCTTTAAACCTTCATTAGCATATTTTTAGAAACAAAACGTGACTGAAAAAAATTGATGGATTGAAGTTACTCTTTTCCCTTAATAGTTGTTGTGACCGAGGAGTGTAATGAATTAGTGAGAATTTCGTATTTTATTTTATCCATAAAAAGTATTACAATCACATAAATAAAATTCGAATTTAAAGTTTTGTACATATTCGTTAAACTCACTTCTAAGTCGAAGATTCACGAGTACTTCTTTTAGCATCACATTAAAATACGACTTTTCTTCTTCTTTTTTTTTTTCTTTCTAATTTTTGCATAAAATAAAATTGTGGTCTTTCAAATCAGGTTAATACAGTTTTAGTCATTAAAAATTTAAAATATTTTAAATGTCCACATTTTAATTAAACACGTATTTTTAGTTCTCGATAAAAGACTAAAACCACATGTACCTTTATATTAACATAGATTAAAAACATTAAATTTTTTAACAACGAAAATCAAATGTTAAAAAAAAAATTTGAGGAAAAAATAATTTATCTCAATTTTTAATCAAACTGTGCAAGTTCACACGCAGAAAACATTGTTTTTTCTTTTATATTTATAATAATGATAAAAAAAATAATTTTAGACTTTTTTCCTTTTATATTATCTAACTCACCACTGCTAGTTTGATTGTAATTATGCATGTACAAAGTACTGTAAGACTAAAAATATTCTCTAGAACCAAACTTTATTAACAAAACGCTGAACAAAATGATGAAGGTGTGGTGTGATTACTTTCGGTACTAGCTAGTCACGTGAAAACCCTCAACACTTTTTCCAGATACACAGAGACAATAATAAAGTTTAATATATAATACACAAATATATCATATGCATTCACATAAAAAAATATTATTATAGATATAATATATATAATTTTAATATTAATTTTAAATAATATTTAATAATATATATTATATCACAATAATTTATGTTTACTTTTAACAAGGAACGTATCAAGTGAGAGGAAATTTATTATGAAAGATGAGAGAGTTAAAATATAATTCTTAGATTAATTTTCTTTTACTTAATATGCTAAAACTTGATAATTTATAAAATTAATTTAAAAATTATATTTTAATTATTTCATTTCTTATAAAAAAAAATTTCTCATTTAATATGTTCTCTATATTAATATATATTATATTTATAATATAGGTTAAAGTTTAGTGACAACTGACAAGTGTTGTCGTTAGATGTGTATTACTGTATGATTATCGATTTAAAATATCATTCACAAAAAAAATGCATATTTTAGTGTAAAAGAAAACAAAAATTTGAGTGTAACGTTTTTTTTTAAACTTTACTTGAGTTTCACTCAAGTGAAAAATTACGTTTAAAAAACATATACCCAGCATACTGATTTTAAGTGGAACATAACGATGGATGCACAAAACACTTTAACACAAAAGAAGAAGAAAAAATGTGAAACGAAAATATTGATGCTTGATGCATTGAGAAAAAGGTAAAGAAAATGGAGGAGTGGTACTCACATGGATGACCTTAGCACCTTTGTCTTGAAAGGTTTTGACAATGGCAGCCTTGGAAGGTGAGACAGGGCCAGGCCTGAGGAGCAGAAACGTAGGGTACCCTAAGGCAAGGCTTGCCTTAGTTATGAACTGACCCATGAAGCCAGTTCCTCCAATGACCAAAGTACGGTTCTTGGAAATGGAAGGAAACGAAGCCGACACAGTCATGTTTCTTTCTTTGTTCCAACCTCCAACAACCTTGGACTTTGTTTTGGTATTTTCGGTTTTGATTTCGGAAGAGAGGAAATGGCACTCTCTTGTGGGGTGGCACTGATGTTTTTTGTATAGGAGTTGGAGCCGTTTATATAGTACTATTATTGGATGGGAAAAAATTAATGGTTCTTTATGGTCGTGATTACGGTTTAATTTCAGCTACTCTTCCACACGTTGAAGAGTTAATGTTGGAGATTACGATGATGTGTACATTTGAAGTTTAGATCTCATTGCCTTCGCTGACTGTTAGATAGTACCATAATTGTGTGCCGTACAAAAGCACCATACAGGTGTCGTTGCTTCATACAATATTTGTCCAGGATCACCCTGTCAGTGTCGGAAATCGGGAATCCGTAGCCATCATAAATATTATTTTAATTATGGGTCACCAACTACCAAGCCCATGAGATTTACTCCCTATTTGTTTTGGCTGATTTATTATTCACGACGAATAAAAAGTGATGAAAAGTGAAGATAAAACTTGTTTATTTCGAACAAAATACAAAAAAAGAAAAGCAGGGAAAAGCGAGAAAGCTGTACGGAGGGTTCTTCGATAAATTATGGAGAAAAACGGAGAAAGTCACGTTGGCAAGAATTAAAAGACATGGTTGCCCTTTTAAAAATCACGTGCATAATTAATTATGCATGACACATAATCGATTATGTACCATACATAATCAATTATGTGGCATATTTTCGCTTCTAGGCGTGCCCAGAACGGGCCGCTCCAAAATTGGAACAGCCCGTTCCAAACTACTAAAACAAGGGTAATTTAGTAGTCTAGAACGGGCCGTTCCCAAACTGTAACGGGCCGTTCCCAAACTGGAACTGACCGTTCCAAACTAGTAAATTGGCTTAAAAACCTTAGTTGAGAACGGACCGTTCCAAATTCTTTGTTATGGATAAAAATGCAACCCCAAATTTGTAATGTTAAAAATTTCTTAATTTTTTAATTGGTAAAAACTAACTTATACAATTAACAAATGTATCTTCATTTCATTCTAATTTATGTCAATAATTTATTAATTTTTTAATTTATTAATTAACTTTAAAAAAATTTATTGTACATTTTTTTTATATTAAAAAAATTATATTATTTAAATATTGACACCAAAAGGTGGAAATATAAAAAAAATAAAGTAATACATGTTTATAAAATTAAAATAATAACACTTTCATAAACATTAATAAAATAATGTTAGAAAATATAATTATCATAATATATTTTGTTATTATTATTTATTATTATAAATATTATTATTATTATCATTATTATTAATATTATTATTATTTATTATAATTACTATCATTATTATTTATTATGATTGTTATTATTTTTCTAATATTTATTATTTATTATTATCATTATTTATTATTTTTTTAATAAATTATATCTATTAATATAATTTTATTGTAATTATTATTATTTACAATAAATAATATTATGCTCATTTTAATCTAAGGATAAAAGTGTAAATTACATATTCATCTATTAAATTTTTAATTTTTATCTATTATTAAATTTAAAGCAAATATTTAAATTAAATTATTTTTAAATTAAGATTTTATATTTATTTTTTTAGTTAAAATTTTTATATTTATCTTTTAATTATAATAATTATAAACTTCTTTTTAACCTAAGGGCAAAATAGTAATCTTACAAAATCATCAATTAAAATTTTTTTTTATCTATCACATCAATCAATTCACTCACAAATTTTCTCTACACTTTTCACTCACTTTTCCTTATTCCAAACAACCTCACTTTCCACTCACTTTCCCTTCAAATCCCTCCTTTTCCACTCCCTCTTTTCCATCCTCAAATCCAAACAAAGTCTTAGTAATAATAATAATAATAATAATAATAATAATAACAACAACAAGAGTTAATCATTTATATGCGTAAATTTTTTTTAAACTAGCAACCAATCAAATATCTTAATATTGTCATGTTATTTGCTCATTTAATTAAATAAAAATAAAATAAAATAATTTAAAAAATATGATTGGTTGTTAGTGTAAAAAACTTTACAACTCTAATAATAATGAGTTTCAATATATTTTTATTTTTTTACATTTAGGATAATTTTATTTTTATCTTTTATAACTTCTAAAAATTTTGTTTTTATGTTTAGATCACTAATTATATATTTGAAAATGTTAAATTGAGATAATTATATAATATCAGTTAGATTTAATATTATTATTTTTAATTAAAAGACATATCAATAATTAGATTTTATATGAAAATATTTTATAGTTTTTAATAAAATTTAAATATAATGATTAAATTTTTTTAAAAAAATAAAATTACAAAGACTAATTTTAAATTTAAGAAATTAAAATATATTTAAATAATAATAATAATTATTATAATAATAGTAATTATGATGCAAGTGATATAACAAGAAAGAAATAAAACAATAGAAAGAAAATATGGTAAACAATGATATGCTATGGAAGAAAAAATCAATATATGTTTTCATTTATTTTTATATAAAAATTACTACTATATATTACTACAAATTAGTAGTGTTATAATGGTTCTGCTTCACCTGACTAGCACTGTGACCTTTGGAAGATATTCTCGGTCTCGTACAAAAAAGTTTAATCTTTAATTTGCATGTTCTAATCAAGATGCCTTTAAGTAGTTGATTGAGTAAAATATACTCCTCTGTTATAAACTTAAATTCTCATATTTTTTAGTTTTGAATCTGATCGTCAAATTATATTTCTTTGAGAACCTATATTTTTTAATCAGAGTGATTTTAAGAATTAATTAATTGTTTTTCAATGAGAGTATTTTAATCATATAATTTTTGGTAAAAAAAATACACGTATTTTCTACCAAGTAGTGTTATGTTTAAGTAAAGTAGGATCACCATGTGAGTGACGTAGTTCTCCGTTAAACAATATATTGCCTTTGTATTTGAACTTTAGACCACTAGGCATGGCAATGTGGCAAGTTTGTTTTCGCTGCCTCTAAAAGGTGGGCTAGGTTCAGCTTTTAAGGTGAGATTATAATTTTAAAACTTATTATCATCTTTGTCAAATTTTTTCAGGTTCAAGTCAACTCACAGAAAACCCATGTCTTTTTATTTTATTATTTTAATTTTCTTGAACATTTTAAATAAACTATATTTAAAGTTGTAAATGATATTATCATTAAAATAATATAAAAATTAATAAATAAAAATTATATCTTTGAACCCGAATGTAGTCATACTGTCAAAGTGAGCTTTCCTTGCTTAAATTGAGTCGGTGTCTAAAAGACTGAAAACTACTCGCAAGTTCGAGTTTAATTAAGATATTACTGATTAAGCTAAAATAATTAGAGCAGTGTGACATGGCAGCAAGAGTTTCTTGCAAAAGAGAGAGGGTTGCTTAGTGAAGCAACCGTCCCTTAGCTTTGTAAACGGAAGGAGGCGCGGTGGTGAAGCGTTGGTTAGACGGCGGAGGCGCGGGGTTGGACGGCGGGGGCGCGCGGTTGGACATTCTGCTGTGTGACCTGATCGGAGCGAAATGGATTGAAGCCGGAGCCAACGACGCTGTTGTCGACAGCGGTGGACGTTTTGGACCCAGACCTGGGCCTGGCGCGCGGCGGAGGTGGTGGCAACAATGGTGGCATAAGGTTTTAGGCAGACAACATTGAAGTGGAGGAACGGAGACGGCGCGTCGGAGGAGGAATTGAAGTGGAAGAAAAATGAAAAGGCACTGAAAGAAGACGTTAGGCTTAAATAAATAAAAAAATAAAAATAAAAATAAATAAATAAAACCAACGACCAACCCACTGCCACAATACAATCTTGCTATAAATAGAGTATTTTATAAAATTAATTTTATTTTTCATTTTTGTAAATATATAACACAACAACTTTTTAAAATATATAAATAACAAAAATATAATTAATAATGTATTAAAAATAAAAATAATATTTATTTTAAGAATTTATTTTTTTCTTATACCATGCTTAATTAATAAGTTGTAATGAAACGAAAAGAATAATGAAATTTTATAATTAATTTTCTCAGGTATTTAAATATTTATCATTTTTTATTGTAGCGCAATTGTATTTTTTAATTAAAATTTAAATTTAGTTCATAAATGATTAGAAAAAAAATTCTAAAAATTGAATTTCTTAAAGTTTTTTACCATTGTAGTAAATTTCTGTTTAAGTTGCTTAATGCTAACATGGCACCCTGGGGACCACATTTTTCATTTTCCAATGCATGAAGCAACTCATTTGAGTTGCTTCCATTGGAGATGCCCTAATATATTGTAACACCCTGAATTTTCTACTAATACAATATTAATTATTATTTATTTTTATATTTATGAATATTTTTTTTATAGTTATTTTAATTAATTAAAGGGGTTTTATAGAATATTGTAAAGATTTGTAATAATTTAAATTATTTATGAAAATTTTTATATAAAATTCTGATTTTTTTAGGCCAGAACAGGCTGTTCCAAAAAGTGGAACGGGCCGTTCCAAACTATGAAAAAAAAAACTATTTTTGAAGTAGCAGAACGGGTCGTTCCAAAAGTGGAACGACTCGTTCTCAATTGGTAAAGAAGCCAATTTTGGTTATTCTAGAATGGGTCGTTCCCGAAGTGAAACGGGATGTTCCAAGATTCTAAAAATGCCTAAAAATCCAAGTTAGAAATGGGTCGTTCCAATGATGGTCAATGTGTGTAAAATGAACCCTAGAATGGGCCGTTCTGATTTTAGAACGAGCCGTTCCAGTTGTAAATTTTGCATGTAACGAATGACTTCAGAACGGGCCGTTTCGGATTCAGAACGGGTCGTTCCGGGTACCCTTGAATGCCTATAAATAGGAGGCATGGGTGAAAAAAAATTATAACTAACTGAGAAGGTAAAAACTTAGAGAGAGAAAGAGAGAGAAAGAGAGAGAGAGAAAGAGAGAGAGAGAAAGAGAAAGAAAGAGAGAGAAAGAGAAAGGAAGAGAGAGAAAGAAAGAGAGAGTCCAGAGGAAAAAAGTAACAAGGTCCTGTTCAAGTTTCAGCTCCTGCTTATCCAAGTAAGGGGAGAGTGAGAAATCTCGCTCGGGGATGTGGGAATAATTGTTGGATAGTCTAATTGTCGAATTGGTCCCCAATCCCTTGCTTGTTGCATGCTTCTAGGAACATGCAAAGTATTAATGTGTTCAATTTTATTTTCTGTTTGCTCTACTTTGTTCCTTGTTGGATGTAACATCCCAAAAATTTTATTCTTATGTATTGGGATTATTAGAAGGATTATCATATTTTTATACGTATTTTACTATTTATGTATACGTATTTTTACTATTTACGTATACGTATTTTACTATTTATGTATACGTATTTTTACTATTTACATATACGTATTTTACTATTCACGTATACGTATACGTGAATAGTAAATGGCTGCTAAGGAAACCACGAGGGAAGCAAGTTTCAATTTTTTAATTAATTTTAATATTTTAATGAATAGTGCATAGTAACTTATAATATTATTTTAATGAATAGTGCATAGTGCATAGTAACTTCAAAATTTCTATAAATAGGGCCCTAGGGTATTTGGAAATTCATAACTTGGAGAAGAGGTCCTAGAGAGAGAAAGAAGAGAGAGAAAGGGAGAAAGAGAGAGAGGAGGGGAAGGAAAAGGGGAGAGAGAAGAAGAAGAATCCAGTAGAGGAGGTTCTGCCTAAGGAGAGAAAGGAGGAGGAAGATAGAGGAGGTTCTACTCTAGTTACGGTCCGGTTTAAGAAAAAGAGGAGGAGGTTCTGCCTGAGTTCCTATTTATCCAGGTACGGGGGAAAAGGGGATTATTTATATGTATAGTACATGAGGGAATTGGGTAGAGGAAGAATTCCTTAGGATTATGATTGATTTTACAATTATTTGATTTGGAGAATTATTGGTTCTATTAAAATTATCTGTGTTGAGGTTTATAAATATGCCTAAGTGTAGGAATGATGATCTGTGAAGAAGAATGAATTGTAAGGAAAATGCGGTGAGCTAGATTTTGGAATAATGAGGGGTTTTACTGTTTATATTAATTATTCTATTGATTATTATATTAATGAAAGTTATTGTTATATTACTTGTTAAGAATTAATGATATTGATGTGAATTGCTTGAGGGGTATGTAAACCCTATTATATTGAGCTTATCTGTTATCTATGTGATATGGAATTGCGTACGTGATATGAATTTGAGTTATAAGATGAAAGGATGTATGAATGTGATTTTGATTGTGATTGTGGTGTCTCACATCGATGACTAGGGACGGCACGGCCCCTGGGTAAGTGGTGCTATAGGGAGGGCGTGACCCTAGCATGGTGTGGGATGAGTAAGACAGTTAACACCACCATTTATGTCGTTTATGGCAGCCCTGGCATAGGGTTAATTGCAAGAGATTGTATTGATTGTAATGTGATTGTGTTTCCTCACACCAAATGATTAGGGATGGCATGGCCCCTGGGTAAGTGATGCTACAGGGAGGGCATGACCCTGGTCTGGTGTGGGTTGAGTGAGGCAATTAACCCGTATCACTTGTGTCAGATGTGGCGAGGTCTTGACATAGTGTTAATTGTTGAGATTGGCATGAATTATTGATGATGTTGAGATTGACATGAGTTATGAATAGTGAAATAATTGTTTTAATGATGTGAATGAGAAAAGGTATAAATGATTTTGTTAATTATAAAATCTAAGTGGATTATGATGAATTGATAAACTATGATACATGATCGTAAATAATTTATTAAATAAAGAAATATGATGAGATTTTAACATGGTGTGTTTGGATGTACTTTGCATATAGATATCTTCTTTTCTCACCGTATAAATTGTGGATATTTTAGGTGGAGAAGATCCGGCTACGAGTGGCATCTAGAATGCCAACTGTTTTATTTTGGGAAATACTCTGATATTGTGACATCGGGGCAAAGGATTTTTAGGATGAAATATTTATGTGAATTTGGTACTGTAATATTATTTTGAAAACAATTTGTAAAGAATCTTGTGTTTTATGTTTGATATTTCAATTAGTGTAGTTGTTGAAGTTTCTTATGTGAACCCTTTTACTGTAACTGAAAAGATTTATTACAATGTACATGTTGGGGTAGAGGGTGTCACATTTAGTGGTATCAGAGCAGGCCGATCCAATCGGCCGTGAGTTATGAGTCTACTATGCTTGTTTGGTAGATTAATAATGTGATGAGTTGATTGATGTGCTAATGTGATGATTGATTATGTTGTTATTTGTGTGCAATGTGTTCTCAGGATTTGTATGATAGATTTTGATGAATGCTATTTTTGATTGCTTCTTTGATAATCGCTTATTTGTTGATATTTCTTGCTTACGTAAGAGGTAGTGGTTTAGTGATATCGCTTGTGTTGAAAGCATATGTGTGAATAATAGACGAGATACTGTGCTAATATTATAGGAATTATTGAGGCCTTAGATTTGAATAAGACATGGATTTATTTTAAGTGTACTAAGAGTTTACGATTAGTGAAATTTTTGAAAGCTATAGTTGTAGCGATTGAATTCAAGGATGACATATGTCGAGAAATGGGGTTTTGGTATTTTTTTTTAAGGAGAAATTGAAGAATTGATGATTTCTAGAATTTGATAGCCGCATATTTTCTAAGTCTTTTTTATACGAATATGTGAATCGTTTGGTTTAAATTTGTGGTGAGAAAATTTGATTTAAATTTGAGGTGGTAAGAAGTAAGTTTGGAAGGATTGAGGTATTTTGTGGCTTAGATGTTGATGCATTAGTGTGTAGGGGATGTTTGCACTCCCGTTATAGTTACTTTGATGAGCAAAGGTCTAGTTGTAAGCATTGAATATATCTGTGGTGATTTTTGAATTTTTAGCTAAGAAGATGATCCTTTTAAATTCTGATGTCTTCATAAGAGTTGTAGTTTAATCACTTAGCTTTCTTTGGTGATAGGTTGAGATCACGTGGGATGTGTTGTTTTCTTTGGTAGTTGTTTAAAAGAGAAGTTAGGATGTATAATAATGTTTTTGGGTTAGTAGGCAATGCAAGGATAAGAATTGACTTTGTTAAAATATTTCGGTGCGTTATCATATGGATTAAGAGGTTGTTTAAGGTTGTATGATGCTATGTGGTAAAGGTTGTTCATATGGATGATATATATGAAGGTTTAAAGTAGGTATTCGAATATGATTTAATATGCAGGTAGGTTGATATGTGGATAGATGACCTTAGGGATCAATTGGTGAATGTAGTGTGGTTAGTAAAAGTGATCTTAGGGTATGATATGATCATATTGTAGTTAAGGGTGGAGATATATTCAAGACGGATGTATGTTGAGTTATCAAAGTATTATTATTTTATTTTATCTTATTTTTATTGATTGAGTGATTGCTTGTTTAATTGATTAATTTATTTTTATTGTATGAGATAAGTTTTCTTGTCCCTATAAATTCCAGTTGAGGTAAACATGGATATGACTCTTGGAGAAGTTGTGTTTAAGTGGGGAGATATCTAATCCAGTTAGTGAAGATAAGAGTTTTATGATATTAATTTATTATTATTGGAGATTTATTAAAGGAATTTTTAAGATAGCATTGCCCTTAACTATATTACTAAGAGGGGTATTGTCTTTATGTGGGATAGTAGGTATGAGAGTAGTTCCAACTCTTAAGGCAAGATTGACTAATGTTAATACTACTAGATTTTAGAAAGTCTTTTGTGGTATATATTTATGTTCCTAAGGTAGGTTTGGATAGAATGTGAATGCAAAATGGATCAAATAATAGCTTATACTTCTAGAAAATTGAGAATTCATGAGAGGAATTACCTTACCCATGACCTTGAATTGGAGACATTACCTATATGATTCTAAGCTTGAGGTATTCAGTTTTAAATATCTATTGACCAAAAGAGATAGTTAGAAACTTCTTAAGAAATAAGATTTTGATCTTATTAGTTATTTGGCCAAAGCCATTGTGGTAATTGATGTTTTGATTAGAAAACCTTTATATTTTCCTTATGATTAGAAAGATGGATCTTTTTAAGAATTTAAGTCTGACTTGTGAGATTACTCCTAGTGGTGAAAAATTAGGTATGACTCGAATAACAAGTGGATCATTGAGAGAAATTGGAGAAATACAATTAGTTGATTCATATTGGTAACAAGATATGAGGATATAGAATAAGGTGATGGATAGAGGTTTGACTTGGTTGTAGATGGAATAGTAAAATTAGTGATTTGATATGTGTATCTAGTTAACATGCTTAGGTGTTTGATCTTTATAGATGATTATAGAAGTAATATCAATATTGTGACAGATGCTTTGATTATGATGATCACTGATATAATATTTTTTTGATTATTTAAGGATTGGATTTGATTGAAGAATTTAGAGACTTATGCTTGATGTGTGAGATTATCCTTAGGGGCATTGAATTGATTATGTTGAAAGTGATTAGTGAATTAATGGGTGAGATCAGAGAAGCCTAGGAGTCAGATCTTTTATTAGGGAATCTAATGGAGAAGATTGGTAGAAGTATAGATAACCATTTTTAAATAGAAATCGACATTGTTTTGAAGTGCAAAGAGTAAATTTGGGTGCTTAGTAACCTTGAATTAAGAAAGATGATCTTAGAAAAAGGACGTAATAGTACTCTTAGCATTCATTTAAGAACTACTACGATGTATCAGAGTAGCGCAGCGGAAGTATTATGACCTATGATGAAGAGAGGAGTGAAGCAATTGTATACTTGTGATTAGCATACTATAAGTCTTTAAGAATTTTGTAGCACTTGGACGCTCCATGTTGGAAGTAAAATGGTGAATGGATAAGACTTTAGTGATAGATTTGTCTGAGACACTTAAGAGATTGATTTTGTTTATATGGATAGGCTTGTCAAGGTTATTTGTCTTACCCTTAGAAATCATTTGATGAAATTGATAGAGTTGTATAAGTAAGGTAATGAGGTTGCATAAGAATTAGAAGTAAGAAGCGAAGAGTTTATCATTGCAAAAATTTCGAGGACGAAATTTCTAAAAGGAGGGGAGTAATGTAACATCCCAAAAATTTTATTCTTATGTATTGGGATTATTAGAAGGATTATCATATTTTTATACGTATTTTACTATTTATGTATACGTATTTTTACTATTTACGTATACGTATTTTACTATTTATGTATACGTATTTTTACTATTTACATATACGTATTTTACTATTCACGTATACGTATACGTGAATAGTAAATGGCTGCTAAGGAAACCACGAGGGAAGCAAGTTTCAATTTTTTAATTAATTTTAATATTTTAATGAATAGTGCATAGTAACTTATAATATTATTTTAATGAATAGTGCATAGTGCATAGTAACTTCAAAATTTCTATAAATAGGGCCCTAGGGTATTTGGAAATTCATAACTTGGAGAAGAGGTCCTAGAGAGAGAAAGAAGAGAGAGAAAGGGAGAAAGAGAGAGAGGAGGGGAAGGAAAAGGGGAGAGAGAAGAAGAAGAATCCAGTAGAGGAGGTTCTGCCTAAGGAGAGAAAGGAGGAGGAAGATAGAGGAGGTTCTACTCTAGTTACGGTCCGGTTTAAGAAAAAGAGGAGGAGGTTCTGCCTGAGTTCCTATTTATCCAGGTACGGGGGAAAAGGGGATTATTTATATGTATAGTACATGAGGGAATTGGGTAGAGGAAGAATTCCTTAGGATTATGATTGATTTTACAATTATTTGATTTGGAGAATTATTGGTTCTATTAAAATTATCTGTGTTGAGGTTTATAAATATGCCTAAGTGTAGGAATGATGATCTGTGAAGAAGAATGAATTGTAAGGAAAATGCGGTGAGCTAGATTTTGGAATAATGAGGGGTTTTACTGTTTATATTAATTATTCTATTGATTATTATATTAATGAAAGTTATTGTTATATTACTTGTTAAGAATTAATGATATTGATGTGAATTGCTTGAGGGGTATGTAAACCCTATTATATTGAGCTTATTTGTTATCTATGTGATATGGAATTGCGTACGTGATATGAATTTGAGTTATAAGATGAAAGGATGTATGAATGTGATTTTGATTGTGATTGTGGTGTCTCACATCGATGACTAGGGACGGCACGGCCCCTGGGTAAGTGGTGCTACAGGGAGGGCGTGACCCTAGCATGGTGTGGGATGAGTAAGACAGTTAACACCACCATTTATGTCGTTTATGGCAGCCCTGGCATAGGGTTAATTGCAAGAGATTGTATTGATTGTAATGTGATTGTGTTTCCTCACACCAAATGATTAGGGATGGCATGGCCCCTGGGTAAGTGATGCTACAGGGAGGGCATGACCCTGGTCTGGTGTGGGTTGAGTGAGGCAATTAACCCGTATCACTTGTGTCAGATGTGGCGAGGTCTTGACATAGTGTTAATTGTTGAGATTGGCATGAATTATTGATGATGTTGAGATTGACATGAGTTATGAATAGTGAAATAATTGTTTTAATGATGTGAATGAGAAAAGGTATAAATGATTTTGTTAATTATAAAATCTAAGTGGATTATGATGAATTGATAAACTATGATACATGATCGTAAATAATTTATTAAATAAAGAAATATGATGAGATTTTAACATGGTGTGTTTGGATGTACTTTGCATATAGATATCTTCTTTTCTCACCGTATAAATTGTGGATATTTTAGGTGGAGAAGATCCGGCTACGAGTGGCATCTAGAATGCCAACTGTTTTATTTTGGGAAATACTCTGATATTGTGACATCGGGGCAAAGGATTTTTAGGATGAAATATTTATGTGAATTTGGTACTGTAATATTATTTTGAAAACAATTTGTAAAGAATCTTGTGTTTTATGTTTGATATTTCAATTAGTGTAGTTGTTGAAGTTTCTTATGTGAACCCTTTTACTGTAACTGAAAAGATTTATTACAATGTACATGTTGGGGTAGAGGGTGTCACATTGGAAGTAATAAATAAATATGTAATTAATGTTAAAAAACAATTAAGTTTTAATATGAATAAGAATACTCTCTGTGGATTCCTGTGCGGACCTTATGAGGAATAATTTTGACATGATTATGTGAAATATGCACAAATGACATAAAACATAAGAATGGACTATTGAGACAAGCTATGATTATGAGAATATGAAAAATGATGACATGATGTACTAAATGAAATTCTGTAATAAGTCAAATGTTGAGTCAATGAAATAATGAATGTATGACATGCATCATATACACATACAACTCCAGGTGTGCCGCTTATGCTGCATACCAGTGATGTAATGAGATATTTTAGGTGTACCTTAGGGTCACCCACGATGTAACATGCTAACAAGGTGTACCTTAGGGTCACCCATGATGTAACATGCTAACAAGGTGTACCTTAGGGTCACCCACGACGTAACATGCTAGCAAGGTGTACCTTAGGGTCACTAGTGATGTAACAAGCTATGAGAAATGTGAAACTTCCGTATGGCGCCACATGCATGCATTTATGAGTCGAGTCCATGACATCATTGCATGATAAATAAGTGTATATGTGAAACTTCTGTAATAAGTCAAATGTTGAGTCAATGAAATAATGAATGTATGACATGCATCATATACACATATAACTCCAGGTGTGCCGCTTATGCCGCATACCAGTGATGTAATGAGATATTTTAGGTGTGCCTTAGGGTCACCCACGATGTAACATGCTAACAAGGTGTACCTTAGGGTCACCCATGATGTAACATGCTAACAAGGTGTACCTTAGGGTCACCCACGACGTAACATGCTAGCAAGGTGTACCTTAGGGTCACTAGTGATGTAACAAGCTATGAGAAATGTGAAACTTCCGTATGGCGCCACATGCATGCATTTATGAGTCGAGTCCATGACATCATTGCATGATAAATAAGTGTATATGTGATATTGATTATGTATGTGTATTGTTTACATGTGACTTATATTTGTTGTGTGTATTATCTAACTTTTATTTCTGCACCTGAAACTGAGTGAGATGTTTCTCACTCCCTTGTTGTTCTTGTATATGTTTAAATTATGTTGCAGGTGATCATCATCATAAGGATGTTGGTGATGAGGCTTAAGGCTTCAGTTGGGCATGCTCTGATAGGATGTGACATCGTGCATAGGTAGACTTAGTTTAGGATGTTATTGTTTTAAAAGTCTTAGTTTTCTTTTCTTTTGTAATTTTGAACGTTCTTGATAAAAGACCAAAATGTGCATCTTTGTCGTATTATTTTTATTACATGATTTGGAAGTTATAAATTAATTCCTAACTAGGAGGCACAACCACCTTTCATGGAATTAATTTATATTTTTCTTTATATGATTTCTTGAGTTTTGATACTTACATGTTAACTTTTTATGATTTATGAGTTATGAATGTGA
This sequence comes from Cajanus cajan, assembly GCF_000230855.2. NCBI lineage: Eukaryota > Viridiplantae > Streptophyta > Magnoliopsida > Fabales > Fabaceae > Cajanus > Cajanus cajan. Next base: position 21,875,465 of record NC_138527.1, on the reverse strand, counting down.
ATCTTCTACCTTATGATATTTGAGACAATTGTTTTATCCATGAAAGATGTTATCAAAGATTTTATTTACTCAAAAAGAAAAAAAAATTATTGTTTACACTTATTGTGTATCAATATGTTGGGGTAGAGGGTGTCACATATACTCTTACCTATTTTTTAGTGGAAGTAAGTTAGCAACCTACACCAAAATTTTAGGACAAAAAAATAACTCATTTCTTTTGATTTGGTTAATTTGTATAAAGGATATTATAGTAATTTAATTTAATTTTAAATGAAAATAAAATATTTTTTCTCTCTTATTAAGAGCATTCCCTAAGTCATTTCTCTCTCCTATTAAATTCCTTCTCCAACTCATTTCTCTTTCCTATTAAATTCTTTCTCTAACATATTTATCTCTCTCTTATTAAATTTCTTCTTTAACTCATTTCTCTCTCATCTCTCATGATTTCTCTCCCCTTTCTCTATGAACAAATAAAAATTAATTGATACAAAAAATAAATGAATTGGAGAATGAAATTAATAAGAGAGAGAAAATATTTTATTTTCAGTTAAAATTAAATTAAATTACTATAATATCCTTTATACGAATTAACCAAATTAAAATAAATGAGTAGTTTTTTTGTCCTAAAATTTTGGTGTAGGTTGCTAACATACTCCCACTAAAAATAGGTGGGAGTATATTAGCATTCCCCTATATATATATATATATATATATATATATATATATATATATATATATATATATATATATATATATATATATATATATATATATACAGAGAGAGAGAGAGAGAGAGAGTGTGAGAAGGGTTTAAACGTGTAATTTTTACTAAATATTACATCATTTAATAACATTATATTAAATGTGAAATTTATAAATCCAATCGTTGAATTATAATTTCATATTATTTTATATGTTTATATCAAATTTTGTTAAAATTGAACAGAAGATAATCAAAGTGTTTCCCACTAATCTCTTATTTTTCTGGATTTGAAAATTTCTCACCTTGGTCTATCATTAACTTCTGATTTGGATCCATAAAACTATTGATTAGGATAGTGTGATCTAGTTTGTAAAATGCATCGCTCTTTGTATGAATTGAAACAATTATCTCAAGCTTGGTTTGGTATATTAAGTTACATTGTGCATATTTTTGATTTAAAACAAAGTGAGGAGATCATTTAGTTTTTTATTTATCATTCTCTTGGGAAGTGTGTTTATTTAATGGCCATATTTTATTATAAATTTTATTTTGTAAGAATAAAGTATCAAATTATCTTAGATTAATATAAAATTTTGTATATATGATTTAAGAGTAAAAAATTTTCAATCTAACTGTTAGATTTATAAAATTCACATTGAATATAAAATTATTGAGCGGTGTAATATTTAGTAAAAGTTACACCAGTGTCATTTGAACCATCCTCATACATATATATATATATATAGCATTTATTTTTATTTCTATTTTTATTTTGTTTCAAATATATTTCTCGATCTTAATTTCAAATTTTATTTTATTTAACAACAAACACTAAAAACTGTTTTTCTTAATCATATCAAATCATTTTTGCTTTTATCTCTATTTGTTTACTTGACTTTCTTAACTACTTATCTCTTTAGATATTTCTTTTTTATATTTATTTTTAAATTAAATTTCAATGATTTAAAAAAAATTAAATGTTTAAATATGTTTTTAATCGCTAAAATTTAAAATAAATTTTTTTAGTACATCAAATTTAAAATTATTGTTTTAGTCCCTACAATTTTTAAAAATATTATTTTAGTCTTTTAAGTCATTAATACAAAATTTATAAGTAATAGATTGAGAAAGATATGCAATATCAACTAAGTTTAATGTGATATTTTCACTAACAAAGACACAAATATATAGATTTTATGCAACAATATTTGATAAATTTTCTAACAAAATTTAAGTATAAGGACTAAAAAAGTCAGTTTTGAATTGATGGGTTAAAAATAAATTTATCTTAAATTTAAGGGATAAAAAAAATTTATCTTAAATTTGAGGTAGTAAAAATATATTTAAACTAAAATTTAATAATTAAAAATAATCTTGTATCTCAATATATTATTTATTATAAATTTAAAATATAATTTATATATTCAAAATATTAATATAACAATTTTTAATTACAACTTAATTTATATGTTAAAAAATATTTATTTTAGTAAAATAAAATTGTTTTGGATTTTGGTGAGACCGTTCTTTTCATAAGATTTAAGAAAAGATAATTTATTTCTTTTATGAAATTTTATTTTAGTAATATTTTAAAATATAAAATTTATTTTTTTAGATTTAATAAAATAAAAACATTTAATTTTAAAAAAAATACATATTATATTTTTAAAATGACAATTGACATTACACATGACTTGAAATGGATAACTACACGTTGGCTTAATGATACATACCACACTTGATGATAAAGAAAAAAAACACATGTTCAATGTCATAGTTAATTGCAAGAACCCGAATTTCGAACAAAGTTATTTAAATTGATTTTATTTTTGATATATTTTAAATTTATTACTTTACAAAGCCTAATATTAAGCTCCAATTTTGGAAATTAAACAAAACCCAAACTGATACTACTAAAAAAGTGTTATTTTTCTGTAAATTTTTCTAAAAAAAATATTTGCAAAATTTTTTTTTTGCAAATTTTCTTGCAATAATAATTTCAAAATTTTTTTTTACAAATTTATTTGTAAAAAATAATTTATAGATATTTCTTACAAATCTTTTATGAAAAATAATCTACAAGAAATTCTTACAAATTTTGCTACAATTTTAATGATCATAGAAAATGTTTTTTCATGATAAAAATTTCTAGAAAATTTTGTAAGAATTTTATTTTGTTTCTTGCAGATTTTCTTATAAAAATAAATTTGCAAATAATGTTTACTATATGGTAGAAAAATTTTGCAGGTAACTTTTCCTGTGGATTTTCTTGCTAATTTTAATTCACAAGAAAAATTAAAAAAATGTTTAAATTTATAGGTTTAATAATTAAAATATTTTTAATTAAAAATTTTTATTTTACTAAATTATTTATAAATATATCATTATAATTGATTTTTATTTTTATTTTAATTAAATTAAATATATAAAATTTTATAAATATGATAAATAAATGATAATGAGTTTTAATTTAATGATAATTTATAAAATCTTAAAATTAAAAGTATTTGTTCAATAAAATATTATTTTACTAAATCATTTATAAAGATTTCATGAAAATTAATTTTAATTAAAAATATTAATAAATTAAATATTTATTTTAATTAAATGTATAAATTAATGATGATGAGTTTTATTTTAATAATAGTTTTAAAATAAAATTATTTAATAAAAAACTAATTTTTTTTAGAATATTGAATATGTTAAGAGTTAAAATAATTTATAATAATATAATTTTGTTGTTTAATATAATAAATTAATCCTCTTTCTAAAGACATGATTTAATTACTATTTTAAAAAAACTTCAAGTTCCACGTCGATTGAAAATAAAACAATCAAAGAGTATATAAATTGGGGGCAACACTTACCTTACAAGTTGATTTTGTATCTTTGAGTGTTAAACTTATAATCAACAATCTTAGAATTTAAAAGGTTATGTATCACATGTTAGAGGTGTGGAAGCAAATTTCTTAATATTTCGGATGGATTCATTGTTGGCATTTGAAAGTTAAAGACTTATTAATAGAACTTGTAGTAATTTCTCTAAAGATATTATCTGAAGATAAAATTTCGCAAAAAAATTCGTATAGAAACCGTTGAAAAATTATCTTATAATTTAAAATTTAATTAAATATTTAATCTAATTAATTCTTTTTTTTTTATTCTAACATTCCAAAACCAAAAAAACGGATATGGTACGGTTTTTTCTTCCTGACCAAGTCTTGCTTGCATCCACGATTTTTACTGTTACCACCGAAAAGGTTGCAAAAAATAAACAAACCACTGATGCATGCACGTATTCATCTTTTGAAAAAGGTATCTAATTGTGCCTATATAAATATATTAATACGAAGGAAAACACATACACAACAAGTTCATTTTATCTCTCTCTCAATATTATTTCTACTAAAAATTATAATTTTGGAGCGGTGTTCTTTGGTTCAGGGATCTTTTGCTGCACTCGAACGGTCTAACGGGTTGACGTATCTTGGGAGAGGAGCGCACTATAAGACTCTAAATTACCAGTGCAGTGGGGATGTTTTCTCTCTAAGGATAGCGCTCTGCGTGCTTCAACTCAGGCTACTCTAAACTTATTATTTAATATTCTAAGTTGCTCTTTGTGTTTAATTAGTTGTTACTGATTGCTCTGTTTTAATTTTATAATATTCATTGTGTTGTTGATATTGGTTTTATTGGAAAATCTAAATATTTTTTTTTGTGTTCTATTAAATTTATTTTTATAACAATCTTAGAGAGAAACTTTTCTTTTCTTGTTCAATATCAACATGTCTGCAATGGACATTTTAAATTCTTTGAGTAGTAAGCCATCAAAATTTACTGGTGAAAATTTTTTATGTTGGCAACAACAAATGAAATTTTGGCTTACAGAGTTGAATTTGTTTTATGTTATTTTAAATGGAAAATCTGAAAATTGTTCTAAATGTGCCTTGGTTGAAGCTAGTTCTTCTAGTGATAAAGATATTTTGTGTCATGGTCATATTTTGAGTGCTCTATCTGATAATATTTATAAAATATTTTGTCATACAAAAACTGCTTTGGAGTTATGGGACGCTCTTGAACTAAAGTATGGTTCTGCTGAAAAGGGTTTAAGAAAATACTCTTGTGAAAGAATGATTTATTTTCAAATGGAAGATGGAAAACCTTTCTCTGACCAAGTTCATGAATTTGAAAATATTATTTATGATATGAAAATGAAAGAAATTACTTTGCTTGACATAATGCTTGTTAGTTTGTTAATTTCTAAATTGCCTCCTTCTTGGTCTGAATTTGCAAGAAGCCTTAAACATAAACCCGATCATTTCACTTTATCTGATTATTGGTTACCTTGCGAATTGAAGATAAACATCGTATTTCATAAAAGGATTCTAAGAAAACCCCTTTTCAGGCTAAGGCTCATTTAGTGGAAAACGCTAATAAGCCTAAACAAAATTTTTTCAAAAAATCTGGGTTTTCCAACAATAATAAATTTGGTCAAAGCTCTCATTTCTCTAAAAATAAAAACAAAGCGTTTAATAACAACTACAAACCAAAGAGTAAAATTCAAGGAAATGAGTCCTTCTACTTTGTTTGTGGAAGAAACAATCATTTTGCTAAAGATTGTTTTCATCGTCGTCGTCAACCAAAAGACATTACATCTGATCTCAAATCTTCATCTCAGCCTCAAACTAATGTTATTACTGCTAATGCTAGCTCAGATTTCCCATCTAACAGGTATCATGTCACTAGCCTAGAGTTAAACTTTATTTATAACTCAAATGATTGGTGGATTGGCTTTGGAGCTAATGTTCATGTGTGTGCTGATAAAAAATTATTTTCTTCATATCAGGAATGTGGCACGCGTACTGTAAGCATGGGGAATGGGAGCCTAGCACGTTTCATTGGTCTAGGCCGAGTAGAATTAGAATTATCTTCAAGAAATTGTCTTGTTTTAGATGAAGTTTTTCATGTTTCTAAAATTAGAAAAAATTTGATTAATGCTGCTTTGTTAGTTCAACAAGGTTTTAAAGTTGTTTTTGAATCCAATAGAGTTGTAATTTCTCGACATGGTTCTTTTGTTGGGAAATGATATATTTGTGATGGTTTATTTAAACTTAGTATCATGTCTTCCTTTATTAATAAAAATTCTACCATTTCTTCATCTTCTATTTCAAATGTTGAATGTTGTGACATTTGGCATGGTAGACTTGGACATGTTAGCTTGAATTCTATTAAAAGAATGATGACACTTGATCTTATTCCTAAATCTTTTAATGAATTGAAACAAAAATGTGAAGTTTGTGTTCAAGCCAAACAACCTAGAAAATCTTTTCAAAATTCTGTCCAAAATGAAACTTGTGTGCTTGAAATCATTCATAGTGATATATGTGATAGTAATGGTGTTATTACTCGTGGTGGAAATAAATACTTTATTACCTTCATTGATGACTTCTCAAAATATTGCTATGTATACTTGATTATTCATAAAAGTGAGTTATTTGAAAAATTCAAGGTTTATAAAGCAGAAGTTGAAAATCAATTAGAAAGGAGTATTAAAATTCTTCGTTCTGATAGAGGAGGGGAATATTCTTCTAATGAAATGGGTGAATTTTTTGAAACACATGGCATAATTCATGAAGTCACTCATCCCTATGCTCCTCAATCTAATGGAATTGCTGAAAGAAAAAATCGTACTTTATTAGACATGATAAACGCTATGCTTATAAGTTCTGGTTTGCCTGATAATTTGTGGGGGGAAGCTTTGTTTACTGCATGTCACATTTTGAATAGAATTCCTTATAAAAATTCCGATAAAACCCCTTATGAACTTTGGAAAAATAGAAAACCAAATTTGAAATATCTCAAAGTGTGGGGCTGTCTTGCAAAGGTGAATATTCCTATTAATAAGAAAAGAAAAATTGGTCCCAAGACGGTTGATTGTGTTTTTCTAGGATACTCTTTACATAGTACTACTTATAGATTTTGTTATTAATTCTGAAGTTTCTGAAATTTCTAATAATATAATTATGGAATCTAGAGATGTTGTTTTCTTTGAAAATATTTTTCCTTTGAAGAATTAATTGTCTAAACCTGTTTATGATACTTCTAGCTCTGTTTTACCTTCTAGTAGTACTGTTAACAAGGATTTTGAACCTAGAATTAGTAAAAGAATTAAAAAAGCTAAAGATTTTGGTCCTGAATTTTATTCTTTTTTACTTGAAAATGATCCTAAAACTTATAGTGAAGCTATGAGATCCGTTTATGCACCTTTTTGGAAAGAAGCTATTAATGATGAAATAGATTCTCTTAAAATCAATAAAACTTGGTTTTTGACTAACCTTCCTCCTGGTTGTAAGAGTATAGGTTGTAAATGGGTTTTCCGGAAAAAATTGAGAACAGATGGCTCCATAGATAAGTTTAAGGCAAGACTTGTTATTATTGGTTATAAATAAGTAGAAGGTGTAGATTTCTTTGATACATACTCTCCTGTTTCTAAAGTTACTACTATTAGAGTTTTAATTGCACTTGCATGTGTTTTTAATTTGGAAATCCATCAAATGGATGTAAAAATTGCCTTCTTAAATGGTGACTTGGAAGAAGAAATTTACATGAATCAACCTAAAGGTTTTATAGAACCTGGAATGGAAAATAAAGTTTGCAAGCTTGTTAAATCCTTGTATGGTTTAAAACAGGCTCCCAAACAATGACATGATAAATTTGATCAAGTTGTTTCTTCATATGGATTTCAGTTTAATAATAGTGATAAATGTGTTTATGTAAAACAATTTGATGATAATTCATGTGTTATTTTATGTCTCTATGTGGATGATATTTTAATCTTTGGTAGTAATCTACATGTTATAAATGATGTGAAGTCTTTCTTGTCTAGTAATTTTGAAATGAAGGATCTTGGTCTTGTTGATGTTATTTTAGGTATTAAGTTGATTAAGAATCATGATGGTATTGTTTTGAAACAATCACATTATATTGAAAAATTGTTAAAAAAGTTTAATTATTTTGATGTGAAACCAGTTTCTATCCCTTTTGATCCTAGTATTAAATTGAAGAAAAATATTGGTGAAAGTGTCTCTCCTCTTAAATATTCTCAAATTATTGGTTCCTTGTTACATTTGTCTAATTTCTCAAGACCGGACATTGCATATGTTGTTGGTAAGTTAGGAAGATATACTCATAATCCTGATCATTCACATTGGCTTGCTCTAGAAAGGTTATTTAGATATCTCAAAGGAACTGTTAATTATGACATTCACTATGCATGTTATCCTACTGTTATTGAAGGTTTTTGTGATGCAAATTGGATTTCTGACTCTGATGAAACTAAATCTACCAGTGGTTATGTCTTTACTTTAGCTGGAGGTGCAGTAGCTTGGAAATCTGTAAAACATACTATTATTTCTCGTTCTACTATGGAAGTTGAAATAATTGCCTTAGATACTGCTAGTAGTGAGGCTGAATTTCTTAAAAATTTACTATATGACTTGCCATTATTAAATAAACCTATACCTCCAATCTCAATGCATTGTGATAGTCAAGTTGCCATTGCTAAAGTTACTAACAAAAGCTTTAATGAAAAAAGAAGGCACTTGAGAATAAGACACAAATGTATTATAAATTTGATAACTCATGGTGTTATTTCTATTGATTTTATCAAGTCTAAAAATAATCTTGCGGATCCACTCACAAAAGGGTTGACACGTCAACAAGTACTTGAATCGTCGAGGGGAATGGGACTAAAGTCCATCAACTAGTTGCAACAATGGACACCCGTCTCCACATAAATGGCGATCCCATAAATGGAGTTCAATGAGTAATAACGAAATTGTTTGTTAACTAAGTACACCATTGTAAATTGTAAAATTATTGCATGTTCCATTCCTATGGCGAGGTGTACTCTAAAGTAAACTGTGACAGTAATAAGGTTGAGGTATTCAAATATTTATATTTATTGTGTTAAAATTAAAAATACCTCTTAATGGACCCAATGACAATTGTTGTAGGGGTGGGTGTCACAGACCACCCTTGGAAGGGTTCACCTAGTGAGTGTGGTGGTGGGGCCGCTACTGTGAGATATATGGGCAATCTCTAAATCACACTCACGAAACAAGATACATGCGCAAGGCCGTAATGCGCTCCACTGATTAGAACTCAAATGAACACCTTTATTATACGTGTTATGTTCTAAAATTTGGTTAAAGGGATATGGCTCAAGACAATTATGTCTCCATATTCTCTCAAATGGAAGTTCATATGCACTAGGTATAAGTCTCAAACCCGGAAGGTTCCTTGTACTGAAAATATAATATATCATGTTCCATTAAAATATTTAAGTTTATATATATATATATACATATATATATATATATATATATATATATATATAATTACATACCATTTTTTTCATATTTAAAATTTTAAATTAGTGGAGGATTGTTGAAAAATTATCTTATAATTTAAAATTTAATTAAATATTTAATCTAATTAATTCTTTTTTTTTTTTATTCTAACGTTCCGAAACCAAAAAAAAGGATATGGTACGGTTTTTTCTTCCTGACCAAGTCTTGCTTTTGTTTTTAAAGTGGTTAGCACACGCATCCACGATTTTTACTGTTACCACCGAAAAGGTTGCAAAAAATAAACAAACCACTGATGCATGCACGTATTCATCTTTTGAAAAAGGTATCTAATTGTGCCTATATAAATATATTAATACAAAGGAAAACACATACACAGCAAGTTCATTTTATCTCTCCCTCAATATTATTTCTACTAAAAATTATAATTTTGGAGCGGTGTTCTTTGGTTCGGGGATCTTTCGCTGCACTCGAACGGTCTAACGAGTTGACGTATCTTGGGAGAGGAGCGCACTATAAGACTCTAAATTACCAGTGTAGTGGGGGCGTTTTCTCTCTAAGGATAGCGCTCTGCGTGCTTCAACTCAGGCTACTCTAAATTTATTATTTAATATTCTAAGTTGCTCTTTGTGTTTAATTAGTTGTTACTGATTGCTCTATTTTAATTTTATAATATTCATTGTGTTGTTGATATTGGTTTTATTAGAAAATTTAAATATATATATTTTTTGTGTTCTATTAAATTTATTTTTCTAACGGAAATAATGTTTGCTATGAATTTTTATACAAAATTCATATAAAAAATCGAATGTAATAAAAGAAATTATAGTAGTGTGAATGAATATTTATATAATAATTTCCTTTCAAATCATTAGTGAAAGTGGTGCTTAATTTTATAGTACGAAACAAATAATAAATGTATAATATATTAATATGAACTACGAACCCAAAGACATACAATGATAATGATAGTTAAAGAAGATGTATGATGTAAGCCTAAATACATTGCATGATTATGATAGGCTATCAAAATTAAAAAGACATACCATGCATGATAATGATACATGCATGAATAATAAGCCCAAAGACGTAGAAACTACAAAACAGTGACGTTCTTCTAACATACTTTTGGTTCTAAGTAGTTAACATGCGAGAATACGTTCAAATATAATTGCTGGTTATGTAACTTTTCTTACGATTATGAATTCTTGAAAATTGACATTTATCTAATTTTATGAATTCTTGAAAATTGACATTTATATGAATTCTTGAAAATTGACATTTATCTAATTTAATTATATTTATATACTTTCTCTACGTGCTTAACAAACCCGTGGCAAGTGCGATAAGAACGACACAAAGGTGAGGGGTGAGGTCTTAATTTTTTCTATACCATGATTATGACAATTATAAGACAAAGCATGAATTGTGAACCCAAAGACATACCATGATGATCATATAATTTAAATTACAAACCACACAGCACATTTGTACTAAAGATATACCATGATTACGGTAAGTTATAAAAAATGATAATACATTTTCCGGATTGAGTTTTTCGGAGCCCTGAAAAAAAAATGTTCTATAATTATTTAAATATTAGTTATGATCTTAATTTTTAAATTTAAAGGTGTAAACAATAAATATAAATAACTAAATATATTTGTTAAAAAAATTACAAACCACACAGCACATTTGTACGAAACTATGAATTATCCTAAAAAATTATTGTACAATAAAAAAAACTATCAATAATGATAACGTATAACAAAAAAGTTTAAAATGACTAAGTGGTGGTTTATGATTTGATGCCAAGATTGCAAAATAAAAAAAAATAGAGAAATTATTGAAAATAACCTTTATTTATAACTCTACTTTAACATTTATAGATATTTTGGTAAGAGAAAAAGATGAAATATATATAATAATATTGTTGATTTATTTTCTTAAAATCAAGAACAAATTTTTGCTGAAGAGAAAAAATATTATGTATCAATTGATTAACTATTTGTAATTAATTAATTTTTTATATAATTTTATTATGTGAATTTTTATTTGAGTCGCCTCTGTACATACCATATATGATAATCATAATGATATAAGCATGAATATTGAATAGTAAGCCCAAAGGTGAGAGACAACAGTATCATTCTTCTAAATATCCGGTAGCTGCACGAGGGTGCGCCGATAATTTCGTTGTGTCTCGTGAGTCTTCATCCTCCATATACTTGTCCTAGGGAAGAGATAGATACTTACAAAAGGTATTCCAACGCTCAAGTCAATCCTCGAGGTCAGAGAGATCAATGCTAATCAAGTTTGATAATTATGAAAAAATATTTTTTTTTGTCACTAATCATCCTTATTTATACTAACTTTAATAGACTTAGGCCCATGCCCACAATGAGATTCATTAACATTAATATGTTTGGTTGTGTGAGCCATTGTAAAGAGTCAGAGACTGATCAACTTATTTCATGTTTGTACAATTATGCTGAGAAGTCCTCGACCTTCCTCTTATACCTATCCGGTAGATAATAAAATAAAATATGGGTAAAAGAAGAACAAATATGCAGACACACTGAACACATGTAATAACATCATGCTTAAGGGCTTAGAAGAAAGAAATGTAACCTTGAACTAGCACTATTTTTTACCAACATATATAATAACAATCAATGAAAACAGAAGCATTGTAGTACTTGTGTCAATTGTGTGTCCATATCTTTATTATGTTAATGTTGATATATTGTAACATTTTTTTATATATTCATGACACTATTGCTATTAAAACTTTTTATGTTGATTAAAATTAATATTTTAGTTGATTAAATAAAAAAATGTTATACATATAATTGTTATAGCTGAAATTTTAGAATTTTTATATCAATTATATTAAAATTTGACATAAAAATATATACTTGTATGTCAGTTATGTGCATAACTAAAGTATAAGATTAACTTTTAATGTCGATTTTACAACATTGGTTAAGTATATAATTAATATATTAAGTATGGACATAATGAACATGGAAAGCTTTTTTTCAAAAAAAAAAAGATTTTATTATATTTATTTTCTTCCCAGTAAAATAAGCAAATAACTTAGATCAAAGGTTGACCAATAGCATAAAAAATGTGGAAAAATCCAATTTAGAGACCAAACGCCCATTTTGTAAATTGTAAAAATTAGTTTTTAAATCCTTTAGCGACTGAATTTGAGACAAATTTTGGTAAGTGGCTAAACCTCTATTTGCTTATTGGAGCAACTAAATTAATGACTATATGTTGTGACTGGTTTAGTGACTCCTTTTTAGCAACTATTATAATGACTTTCATGTAGAGACTGATTCAGCAACCTTGTTAGCTACTTTTTAATAGCCCATCAATGGCAATTGATTCAACAACCTTCTATGTAGTGACCAATTTAATTACTAATTATGAGACTGATTTTGTGACCATTTCATTGTGACTGAATTAAGGATCATTGTAACCACATTTTGCAAGGATAATGCAAGAATGATAGACCAAAATATTGGTCTCTAAATCGGTCACTAGTATAGTGCATATGGAAACCATGATTTCTTCATGGATCTATCTAATTTTTTAGTTTTAAATCAATAGAGATATAATATATAACCAATTTGGTTTAATAAGTCACAAGTTTCAATTTGAACAAGAATCAAGGCAAAGTTCAATAATATTTTTTTTAATAATGTAAAAATATTAGAAAACTTTACACAAATGCCCTACATACACAAAAATGTTTTGTACCAATAAAAGAGTATAATTTTAACATATCATGTAACGACTTAACATGTCACTACACTTAGTATAGTACAACTATTACTTATGGAAGACCATTGGCCAAAGGCCCGATTACTAGAGTTATGGCCAAGAACATTCATCATGGATGGGCTAGCTTAGAGGATGGTGGGATTTCTAAGCCTAAGCTACTCTTTTCATGGTCCACCACACTTTGAGGCTATATTGTATATAGAATAGGGTTAAGTCTTTGTATTCCCTTTTGCCTTGTATTTTGGGCAAATTTGAGACTAGACTTTACATAGCCAATATTGGTTTCATTTTCTTTGTCTTTTAATTTTAGGAATTTTGGACTAGTTTATTTTTTACCTTGTATTTTAGGTCATGTAGTTTAGGACCATTTAGGGTAGAACGGATTAAATGTACATTAGAATGTAAATTAGGATGCATTTCATTTGAATTTGAAGCATGCATGGAAGGCCACACCTAGGTGTCGTCCACATGCTTCAAACCCAAGTGAAATGCACCTTAAATTACATTCAATTGGACATGAAATCCGTGTGTGTGTAGCTTGTGTGTGACCAGCCAAGGCACCCAAAATTTGAATTTCAAATTCAAATGTTGGGCGATTAGGGTTTAAGGTGACCATACCATGGTCTACTTTAAACCGTAGTTAATCTAGCTTCTCCCACAAGCTTCTCCACTCCTATAAATACCCTAAACCTATGTACTTGATCACTTTTTTGATGATATATGAATTTCACTTCAGAAATTTCTCTCAAAGAGTCCTTAGAACCTTAGGGAAATTCTCCCTCCTTAAGCACCTTCACAAAGGAATCCTTCCTTTGTGCTTTGGAGCTTCTTCTTCCTTCTCTAGGAAGACAAGAACAACCACGGATTCAGATGCTTCTACACCATCTTCAGAGTTTTCTTTTTTCTACCATTGGAACCTCAAAGAAAGATCTCATGGATTCGGAGGAAGCTAGAAGGAGCTCATTCTTCCACTTCTTCAAGTGTTCCTCCATCAATAACACAATGAAAAAACATAAAGTATTCAACTACTATAGGGTTCTTATTCAACAGCAGCATGAATATTTATGCAATAGATATATGTGTATGGTACATAAAACATAAAAAGACTTCTGCCAATATAACTGAAAAATATAAAGTTAAATGAGAAACAACATAAACTATGTACATATATATATATATATATATATATATATATATATATATATATATATAATACACATCAAACACATATCTCATACTTGACGTCATTTAGGCATAGAGTTCCTGACTTGAATCACACCCAACGTCATAAAGCTGCACCTGATACATCAAAAAATATTATTTAATAATTATTAAGCATATAATTATCTTAAATATATCATAATGATGCATCAACAATATTAACTCATTAAAATCATAAAAGCTCGTGCACTTAAAAGAATATAATAAATGCATAATCATATGTAAGCGTCATCTAACTAATATAAATATACTAAAATATGCTAAAAATTCAAAATTAATTATAAAATTGTTAATTCCCAAAACTACATGTAGCCCATTTCGTACAAAACTCATCCAATTCTTGCTCAAAGAATGTATCCAGATTGTCGAATAACGTCATGTTGAAATTTAAATATAAAATATTAGTTCATCAAGTAACATAAAGCTTAATAAATTAAGTAACATGTTCATAATTTTTTCACAGCAAAATGTTCATAATTATATTGCCTGACTTTATGAATCAATAATAATTATAGAAACAATTGTGAGAATAAGCTTCATTACGTAATATTTATTCTCATGGTTACACAGTCATGCTCCTTTTCAAATGTATAAAAGTGAGGTTAAGAACACGAGAGTGTTTAAGGGAAGTACAATTGTCTCAAAAAAATGACCGAGAAGGTGAGATAAGAAGCACGAGTATGCTTATGTATAGTACAACCCTACTTGAAAATGAAGTAGAGATGTGAAAAGCCAAGCACGATTGTGCTTACCTCTACTTTGCTTTGTATGATAGTGTTAAAGCTTAGCATGGTTGTGTTAGTCCCCTATTGACATATGTTGCCTTTAGGACTTAGTTTTTGAGAAGGGAAGGAACAGAAGGTGAATAGACTACTATGGTAAATTTTGGATAATTAGCTAATACCTAACATATTATGACGAGAGTTTGAATACAATTAAGATACAGTTAGGCTTGAAATTTAATAGTTAAACATGTATATGTGATCCTTTGTGCAAATGAACAATTAAATATAGTTGATAATGTGCCTCCTACTTTTGCTACAAGCATCCAATATAAACGACCAATGATTCACTAAAGTGATTCATGCAAGAAAGATAATATCTTTTGGTATAAACTATCATTTCAATAGTATGCATCATACTCCCGCTCTTAAAGTTTTTATGTGTAGATCTTCTCATGCATTTAATGCATTTCAAATGAGAAGCTTCGTCTCTTAATTGATCTTTTCTCAAGACTATAAAAGGAACACTTGAGACGAAGAAGATAAAGATCCAAAAAAAAGGTCATTGACGATACAAATGAATTATTCAAAAATTATAATATTTTATTGGAGACTATTTGATAAATGTTTATATGCACACTTGTATGACTTTATTAAACATTTGTAATCATAAGCTATGTATTTGTGATTAATCTTGAAAGTGGACTTTTTATACTACTTCTGGTCATTATGGATAGGGGTTGGTATATGGACTCAAGTCCGCAAACTTCATAGATAATAGGCCTAGGTTTCTTAAATCTACATTATCATAGGAACTTTTTAAGTCTGGTACATGACGTCTGTGGACTTCACAAGCTTAATCTTTGAAGTCTATGGGCTACCTGCTTCATTATAGGGGTAATGATAAATATATTTGGATTTAAAAATGTTTTATTTTTTTTTTAAAGATATTAATCAAGACTTTGATATTTGGTTGAGTATTAGGACTTTTAAAGTTTTAAGATAGTAAGACTTTGATGTTTGGTTAGTAGTTGGTATGTTTGGACTTTTAAAATTTTTAAAGACATTAAGAATTCAATGTTTTTATTAGAATATGTAAGCTTTGCTATTTAAGACATTGATTGATTATTTATCATGTTTAATGTTATTGTTACAAATGTATTTAAATCATTTTATATGCTACTTTTTCCCATGTTTCCGTAGGTTTAAAAAAGGGGAGAAATCAAAATCTCATTGAATGTGTCAATATTCATTAAAAAAATCTAAATTTAACTAGGCCCATAGACTGGTCTATTTATCTACAAGTTTCGTGGGTTGAAAACAAACTTAAAAATTTGGATTCATTTATTTTGCGAACCAAACTTATCCAACACATTAAAAATGCGAATTTTATGAATTGGGCCTTAAAAGGACTGGATCGATCCACATACCTATCCCTAATCGCTAATAATAAATGTTGAAAATAAAGTCTTTCTTCACATTGCTTCTCTATGCAACAAATGATTAAAGAATGATTAAGTTAGTTGAAAAAAAGTTGCATACATGATCTCACCTAACTTGATTAAATTATATTTGATTTTTTTTTATCAAACTAATATTTTAGTTCATATATTATAAGTAATAAACAATATTTTTATATAGTTAAGATTTGTAATAAATATATCAAAAATATATAAATTATATTATATATATATATATATATCAAATAATTTAAAATTTTAATATAAATTATTTTTAAGTATTAACAAATTTATTTAAAGAATTGTTAAAAATTAATATAGACATAGAGATAAATGAGGGTATATTGGAAGGGATATATAGTAAAAAAAAAAATCAAATGTGTGTAAATGTGATAAACGAAAAATAGTTTGAAATAGTTAAAAAGGAGTTTTTTTTTTTTACTAATTATGAGAATAATGTATGAAATGCAAGTCCAAATGAAAAAAATAATAATAATATTGAATGTCTAATACAAAGTTAGAAAAAAAATTATAGTTTCATTCTCTAAATTATATATTGTATTTTATAATATAAGAATTTTTTCAATCTTAATCAACATTTTTTATCCATAGAAATTTTAATTATGATGATAAGGTTTGAACATAAGATTTTGTGCATATTTTATAACTAGATCGATGCTAGGAGTTCATCTAATTTAACATTTTACTACTCTTAAATAGTACTATCTTTACTTTTTTTTTTGAAGGGAACAAAACTAATTCATTTCTTTCATAATAAGAGAAATAATACATGGTGGAATGAAATCAAAAGTGTGGGGACTAGCGTATGATCTTGATGCCCTTGCTAGGGAATGAGCAACATGATTTGCTTGTCTCCTAATAAACCTAACCGAGAGGTTTTTATGAGAGGCTAAGATAGATCGTCTTTTTTGGATCAGAAGACCATATTTAGGTAAGAGTTGATTAGATCCATGTAGGTCATCAACCACAGTTTTACAATCAAGTTCCATTTGGACGTTCTCATGAGTAAAGTTTGAGAGCCAAGACATAACCTCAATACAAGCTATAGCTTCTGCTTCATGTGGAGGTGAGAGTCCATGATACCATCCCGTGGTTGCTGGTTTGAACCTTCCATGGTTATCTTGAAGGTAAAATGCGAAGCTATAACTATTAGTGTCTTTGAAAATTGCAGCATCAATGTTGCACTTCATGAAACCTGGTTGTGGCTTGACCTAGTAGTTAGGTTCAGCAGCTAGTGGTGATGGGGCTAGGTTAGTTGTTCTTGCGGCTAACCATTCTGCCAGACGTTTTCTTGAGAGGAAAATGGATACTCCTATAGGGCTGGAAACATCATTCTAGAGCTTATCATTTCTTCTACGCCAGATGCACCATAGTAGTGCTAATAGTTTCGTTGCTTACTTTGTATCCAAATGATTTAGAAGCTTATAAATAGTGTCTGTGGTGCCTTCACCCTGCTCCACAATATTTGGTATCTTATGCCACATACCCGAAGATGTCCATATGTCTTTTGCAGTTGCACATGTGAAGAATACGTTCCACTCATTCTCTAGTTTTGAGTTGCACGAGACACAAAGCGTGGTGCATGGCACATGCTTACATTGCAAATTTATCCTTGTAGGTAAACATCCACGTAGTAAGCGCCATAGAAAGATCTTCATCGTATGAGGGGCTTTCAGGTTCCATAATAACTTCCAGTTGCTTGAAATTCTTAGATCGACATTTGAAATGGTGTGCTCCAAAAGATGATAATAGGCTGATTTCATTGTATAGATGCCTTTCCTATTTAGTGTCCAAGTGACCATGTCTGGCTTGTTTAGGTGAAGTAGAGGCATAGTTTGAATGGCTTGTAGGTCTTGCTGATGAAAAAGAGCAGATAAAGTTGGAAAATCCCAGTGTCTAGTGGAGAAATCAATAAGGTCTTTTACCATGAGAGATTCACTCCTTGTGGGTGTGTGTGAGGAGATGTAAGGATTTCCTAACTGGCACAGCCATGGATCTTTCCAAACATTAATGCGAGAACCATTCCCAGCACATCAACGGATTCCTTTCTTGACTATTACCTGTGAAGAAAAGATGCTATGCCATATGTAGCTTGGGTTCTGGCCTAAACAGGCCCCCAAAAAATCCCCTTGTGGGAAGTATCTGGATTTGAAGACTCTTGTAAAGATAGCATCGAGGTTGGTTAAGAGTTTCCAACCCTGCTTCCCTAGCATAGCTAGATTAAATCCGTGGAAATGTCGGAAGCCCATACCGCCGTGTTCCTTGCGCATGGATAGCTTTTCCCAATTAAGCTAGTGAATACCTCTTCCACGTCTCCCATTAGAGCCCCACCAAAATGAATTAAGCATGCGTTGAAGCTCATCTTCAAGGCTAGGAGGAATTAAGAACGTGCTCATGTAGTATGAAGGTATGGCCTGAGCTACTGCTTTTATAAGGGTTTCTCTGCCTGCTTTTGATAGATGTTTTCCTGTCCAGTGTTGGATCTTTTTCCAGATGAGGTCCTTTATTGAGCTAAAAATAGCTTTCTTGTTTCTTTCGACCATAGATGGCAATCCCAAGTATTTCCCAGTTCCTAAACATTCCTTGACTCCTAAGATTGAGTTGATAGAGGTACGTATGGTTTGTGTGGTGTTACGACTGTAGTAAATCTCATATTTTTGTAAATTAATCATTTGGCCTGATGTTGATTCATATTGAAGAAGAATATCCTTGAGAGTATTGCATTCCTTATCTGAGGCCCTACAAAATAGAAAACAGTCATCCGAAAATAATAAATGTGTGATTTGGGGGGCACCCCTGCATATTGATATGCCATGTAGATCTCCTCGTGCCTCAGCTCATTTAAGAAGAGAGGTAAGGCCTTCAGTGCACAAGATGAACAAGTACGGAGAGAGTGGGTCACCTTGGCGAAGGGCCCTAGCTGGTGTAATTGGGCCAATACTATCTCCATTTACGATTACCTGGAATTGTACTAATACCAGACACATTCGCATCCATTGTATCCATTTGGTGTGGAAGCCCATTTGTGACATGAGGGCAAAAAAATAGGACCAATTTACTCTATCAAAGGCTTTATTGATGTCTATTTTTAGTGTTATGTGTGCCTGTTTCCCCATTGTCTTACATTTCATGTAGTGGATCAACTTATTCGCAACCATTACGTTATCAAGGATTGACCTATGTTCTATGAACGCATATTTCTCTAAAGAGATACAAGTTGGGAGTATAGGCTTCAAAAGATTGGCAAAAACTTTTGATATGATTTTATATATAACGTTACAAAGAGATATAGAACGCAAATCTTTCATGGATGTTGGATTTTCTGTTTTTGGTATCAGGACGATATTCGTGTTGTTCAACTGGCTTGGAAAGGACCCTTGCTCTAGCCATTGGACCCCAGCGTGGAATATTTCAGGTCCTAGTAAGTCCCAAAATCGTTTAAAAAAACTAGGGTTTAGGCCATCTAGGCCAGGGGATTTGTCTGCATGCATGGAAAATAATGTTGATCTGAATTCAGTGATGCTAAAGGGTTGGAGTAACCTATCATTTTCCGTTTGGGATATACAAGCAGGGATGGTGTTTATTACTATTGTATATGTACCCAGCTGTTCCTTGTAGAGATCCCTAAAATAATCTTTAGCTATGTTGGAGAAACTTGCTTTGTCAAAAGACATGGTACCATCAAGACGGGCAAGGTTTTGGATGATATTGTGCTTGCGTCTGGCGCTAGCCATGGCATGAAAGAATTTAGTATTGTTGTCCCCGTTTTTGAGCCAGAAGATTTTAGATCGTTGTTTCCAGAATGTCTCCTCCTGAATAAGCATAGAGTGAAGATGTGATTGAACTTCTAGAAAATGTGTGGCTGATTCAGGGTCTTGTTTGATTCTTAAGGAGATTAGTTGACGCCTACATGCCTTGATTGGTGCACGAAAGCGGAAGCGAAGTTTCTTGCCCCATGCATCCATTTCGGTGGCGCAATGTTGTAGCCTGGTTAGGAGATCCGAGGAGTGTTGATTGTTCCAGTTAAGTTCTACCAGTTTGGGGAGCTCTAGTTCAGACAACCATGAATTCTCAAATCTGAATGGACGTTGTGGTTTTGAGTTTTGGTGCTAGGTTAATTTGAGATGTGTAGGTGAGTGGTTCGACCTCGCTGCTATAGCATTTTGGAGCCTACATTGAGGAAAAAGGTCTAACCAGTTCTGCGTAACCAATGCTCTATCCAAACGTTCTTCTATTTGGTTTGGCGTGCCCTTGCTCTTTACCCATGTGTAACAATAGCCTTCCAAAGGTAGGTCAAGGAGTGCAGCATTCGTAACAGCGGTTCTGAATCCTCTAATAAGCCAGGATAGGTGGTCATGAGTGCCTCTTTTATCATTTGGGGATAATAGGTCATTGAAATCTCCCATGACACACCATGGAAGTGAGGTGTCAAGGGTAAGGTGACGTAGAAGATTCCAAGAAGTTTTTTGATTTGTTCTCTCTGGGCACCCGTAAAATCCTGTAAAGCTCCATGCAGGTGTATGGGCCATTGAGACAACCATATTTATAAAATTTTGAGAGTAATTGATAAGTGTGCATTAATATGGTTTCTTTCAGAAGATAGCAAGATCTCCACTCCTTTCAATACTATTAACAGCAAAAGATGATTCAAAATTTAGTCGAGCACGTATCTTATCAATGCGTTTTGAGTGTACCGGTGTTTCAGACAAAAAGAGCACGTCCAGGTGGTACGTACGGATGAGATCTAGCAAGGTGGGAACTGCACTCGGGTTGCCTAATCCCCGGAAGTTCCAGCTGATAACACTCATTGACCCTGGCAGGCCTGATTTTCAGGGCATTAAAAAATGGTTGGAGAAATCTGGATATTCTTCTTCAATATGTATGTGATCCTCTTTGCCTAGGTTATGCATTGTAAGGTTAGTTTGACGTTCATCGTTGTGACGACGTTTTCTATCGCCTACAATAAGTGTATGATCATTCGAGTCTTCCTCCATGGTAGCTGATCCAGAGATTGCATCAGCCTGAAGTGGCAACGATGAGGAAGGAAACAAACACTTTGGATT
The DNA here is from genome assembly GCF_000230855.2 of Cajanus cajan. Lineage (NCBI taxonomy): Eukaryota > Viridiplantae > Streptophyta > Magnoliopsida > Fabales > Fabaceae > Cajanus > Cajanus cajan. The sequence goes on along the minus strand of NC_138527.1, from coordinate 21,854,114 downwards.
TTTAAAGATTTGGGACATTAATTCTGTCCTTTGATGAGATTCCTTGGTGCTCGACGAGTGGATATTCTTGATTTGGTTACTCGAATTACAGTTTCCACGTATCACGCTAGATCCCTGATTATATGGATGTGTTGAATCTCCATGCATGTTTTTCGGATGTAGCCATTGTGACGATGTAGGGTTGCTCCGTGGGTCAGCCCTAATCTCTATGCCCCATTTGCGATGGTCGTCATCATGCAGTGTGATGAATAATTGTTCACAATCATCATCCAGGTGTCCCATGAGACCGCAGTAAAAGCAGAATGGGCCAAGCCTTTCATATTTAAAAAGAATATCTTGTGAATCGCCTCCTTTGAGGAGTTCTTTTCATCGTATTCCAGGAAAGACCCATTTGAGGAGTTCTTTTCATCGTATTCCTGGAAAGACCCTATGTAGTCGCCCAGTTTTTGTCCCACCATAGGCGTCATAAAATCTGTTGGCAAATTATGTAGTTGTAACCAGAAAGGGACTGTGTAGAGGGGAATTTGACTGGGAGTCTCGCCAGGTTGAAGGACTCTGAGAATGAGAAGATGGCGATCGAAAGACCATGGTCCTCCTTTTAATATTCGCTACATATCAAGCCGGTGAAAAAACTGGAACAAGAAAAGGCCTTTTTCAACCTCTTTAATGGATACACCTCGTCGGGGATGCCATACTTCAGCCATGCGTTCCTTCATAATATTTACTCAAATGTTTCTGTCGGTAAGAAATCTTCCAAGAAGACATAGTGATAGGTTTTCTATTTGCGTGCTGGTTGGTTCGTTCGGTAGGATGAGATCTTCGTCGTCATCATCGGGGAGATGTAGGTGTTGTATGGTAGGGGGTTCCATAGTACGTGGTGCACTTGTGTTGAGGCTAGGTTAAAAAAAACTACGTAAAGGAAAACATCTCACAGGGAAAGAGAGAAAGCGTCTTAGAGGGAGAGAAGAAAAAAAAAGTACTATCTTTACTTGATATATACATATATACATACATACATATATACATATATATATATACATATATACATACATACATATATACATATATATATATATATATATATATATATATATATATATATATATATATATATATATATATATATATATATATATATATATATATGAGAGCATATCAAGTGAGAGGGAATTTATTACGAGAGATGAGAGGGTTAAAATATAACCCTTAGATTAATTTCCTCTCACTTGATTAAATCCCAAATTTTCTCTCACTTGATTAATCTAAGGGTTATATTTTAACCCTCTCATCTCTCATAATAAATTCCTTTTCACTTGATATGCTCCCTATATATATATATATATATATATATATATATATATATATATATAGGGGAATGCTAATATACTCCCACCTATTTTTTAGTGGGAGTATGTTAGCAACCTACACCAAAATTTTAGGACAAAAAAATCATTCATTTCTTTTGATTTAATTAATTCGTACAAAGGATATTATAGTAATTTAATTTAATTTAAAATAAAAATAAAATATTTTCTCTCTCTTATTAATTTCATTCTCCAATTCATTTTTTTTCTATTAATTAATTTTTATTTGTTCAGAGAGAGAGAGGGAGAGACATCAATTAAAGAAGAATTTTTTTTTCTATTAATTAATTTTTATTTGTTCATGAGAGATGGGAGAGAAATGAGTTAAAGAAGGAATTTAATAAGAGAGATAAATAAGTTAGAGAAAAAATTTAATAGGAAAGAGAAATGAGTTGAAGAAGAAATTTAATAAGATAGAGAAATGACTTAGAGAATGAAGTTAATAAGAGAGAGAAAATATTTTATTTTTATTTAAAATTAAATTAAATTACTATAATATCCTTTGTGTACGAATTAAGCAAATCAAAAGAAATGAGTGGTTTGTTTGTCCTAAAATTTTGGTGTAGGTTGTTAACATACTCCCACTAAAAAATAGGTGGGAGTATATTAGCATTCCCTATATATATATATATATATATATATATATATATATATATATATATATATATATATATATATATATATATATATATTAGATGTTTCTCCAAGTGCTAACTCAAGTGGTTAAGGACTTAAACTAGATTTTTCCATACAGACAAGTTCAAATACTATTGAGGCAACTTTATTCACTTGGTGGGCAAACCATCCTTAAATAGACTCCTTAGTGCCTAGATATGGATGTTCATCGATTTGGACAATCCAATAAAACTGATGATCCAAATCAAATCAATTAAGTTGGTTGAATTTTTTTTCTTGATCAGATCAAATCTAAAATTAAATTTGACTTTAATTTATTTGGATCATGAATTTACATTTATCCCAAAATCAAATCAATTAAAATTATTATTATTATTTTATTTTGTTGTTATAATTATTATCTTAATTTCATTTTATAATATTGTGATTTTATTGGTGACACATAATGATTTTATTGGAATGCATGAAAATTACTTGGATAATGATTATAACTTATACAAATTAGTTATGCTTGAGGGACTACCTTAAGTTTACATGTTAGAATATTTTAACTTCAAATATTTGATTATGTTTGACGACTTTAATTTCATATTTCTACATGACTTTTTTTTATGTTGAATGTTATTTGCACCATTTTAATAATAGATTTTTATTTAAACTTTGGGATAAAATAATATATTTTTATGCTTTAAAACAGTGTTGTTAAAAAACGGTTATGGCGGCGCCATAACGGCGTAGCGGCAGCGGCCGCGATCCGTTATGGCAGATTTGGGTATTTATGGCGGGGTTTCGCCATTTTGGAGGTGGCGGCCGTTACGGCGGGTTTTGCGTGGCGGTCCGTGGCGGACATGGTACCGTTTTTGAGCCATTTTTTTTTGTTTTTCGTTTTGGCCCTTTTTTTTCGGTTTGGGCCTTTTTTTTATTTTCTGGTTTGGGCCCGTGTTTGTTTTCCGGGTTGGGCACCCAACAGATGAAATAGGGCATTAGAAACCCTAAATCAATTAGAGTCCCTTTCGTGCAAACCGCCCCCCCGCAACTGCAACGACTCCCACACCGCATCTGCGCCCGTCGCTGACGACGCAACCGCCACCGTCGCCTCCGACTCAACCGCCGCTGTCGCCTCCAACGCAGCTGCCACCGTCGCCGCCTTCGACGTATCCGCCACCATCATGTAAGAACTAAGAAGTGAGTTTCTTCTCCTCCTCCGCTTGCATCACTGTCACGCCACCATTACCTCCGCCACCACCACCGCTGCCTCAGCGCACACCACCCTAGCCTCCCCGCGAGCCACCACCACCTCCGTCGTTACCTCTGCGTGCCACCGTGACCTCCGACCGCACCACCGTGACCTCCGACGATATTTTCTTCCTCCTCCTTTGAGTTTTGCCATCACCACTGCCACCGCATCCGACAATCCGACAATGTCAGGGGAGGCAAATTCAAACTCTCGGCCACCGACAATGTCATCTTCTAGTTCCATTAATTCTAAGAGGAGTGACGTTGCTTGGAAGCATTGTACACCAGTCAGAGAGAATGATAAAAATGAGATTCTTTGTAGTTATTGCCGGAAGGTTATGAAAGGAGGTATCACAAGGGTGAAACAACATTTGATTGGAAAGGCGGGCAATGTTACAACTTGTTTGATGGCTCCTGAAGCTGTCAAAGTTGAGATAAGGGCAGCTATGGATGGTAAGAAGCTGAGGCAAAATGAAGCATTCAAGAAGGCAATGCAAGAGATTGAGGTACAATGTGAAGAAGGATTTTTGGAATATGGAGGTTCTGATTCTCGATTACCTCCAATTGGTGATTTTAGATTGAAAGATACTAGGAAGGGACCTATGGACCTTTACAATCAACCTCAATCTACAGCTGCAAAAAATTGGAAAGACAAGATGGTGCAAGCGGGCATAAGAGAGCTTTGTTTGTGATAAAAAAAGTTGTAGAAAGGGTTTACCAATATATAGCACGCTTTTGGTACCAAGCTGGCATATCTTTCAACTTGATAAAGTTGGAAAGTTTTCAAGATATGATTCGTGAAATTGGGCATTTTGGGAAGCATTTGAAAGCTCCTTCTTATCATGACATTAGAGTACCACTCCTTCAAAAAGAAGTGGAGTTCACTAATGAATTAATGAAGCCACTAAAGGATCAATGGGCAAGTTTTGGGTGTTCCTTAATGTCAGATGCTTGGACTGATAGGAAACAAAGAAGCATAATCAACTTTTTGGTGAACTCCTCTTCTGGGACAATGTTCTTAAGGTCGGTTGATGCATCTGATTATGTAAAGACCGGTGAAAAGATATTTGAGTTGCTGGATTCTATTGTGGAGGAGATTGGAGAGGAAAAGGTTGTCCAAGTTATAACGGACAACAGAAGTAATTATGTTCTTGCTGGTAGGTTGCTAGAGGAGAAAAGAAAAAAAAATTATTGTACTCCTTGTGCTGCACATTGTATAGATTTGATGTTAGAGGACATTGGCAAGCTGCCCCATATAAAGAAGACCATTCAGCGAGCTATCTCTCTTGTTGGCTTCATTTATAGCCATTCAAGCACTTTGAGCATGTTGAGGTTCTTTAGTGAGGGGAGGGAATTAGTCAGACATGCAATCACTCGATTTGCCACATCTTATCTTTCCTTGGAGAGGATTCATCAAGAGAAAACTAATCTTCAAAAGATGTTTGTGTCAGAAGAGTGAATGAAAACAAGCTAGCAAAGGAGGCCAAGGGAAAGGAAGCCACAAAAACTGTCTTGATGCCTAGTTTCTGGAAGAATGTAGTTTTCATTCTGAAAATGATGGCTCCTCTTGTAAAAGTGCTTAGGCTTGTGGATAGTAAGAAAAAACCAACCATGGGCTACATATATGAGGCAATGGACAAGGCAAAGGAAACCATTATGAAATCTTTTAAAAATGAAAGCAAATACAAGGATGTGTTTGAAATCATTGATAAAAGATGGGATATTCAGCTTCATCGCCCTTTACATGCTGCTGGTCACTTTTTGAACCCAGAGTTCTTTTATGCCAACCCACAAATGGAGTTTAATGGTGAGATTATTAGGGGTTTGTATGATTGTATCAATAAATTGCTAGGAGATTTGGAGATGGAAAAGATTGTTCATAAGGAGTTGGCTCACTATAAAGCTGCGAGTGGTATGTTTGGGTCCACAACTGCTATAGCAATGAGGGGTGAAGTTGCACCGGGTAAGAGACAAAACATTGCAACTTTTGAACTATTATTCTCTAAGTCATTTGCTCAAGTGTTTGTGTTAACATATTTTGTTTGCATTTGTAGCTCAATGGTGGCGGATGTATGGTTCAGATACTCCATATTTGCAACAACTTGCAATAAGGATCCTTAGCTTGACATGTAGTGCTTCGAGTTGTGAACGTAATTGGAGCGTCTTTGAGCAAGTAATTAATTTCTTAATTCCAATTTAAAGTTAATAATCAATGTTTTGCTTATTATTCCTTAAGTAATAAGTATTTATTTAATTGTTTTAGGTTCATACCAATAAAAGGAATAGACTCGAGCATAAAAGACAAGGTATAACCTTAAGGATGAAATCGATCCCATTAGTCTCAATGGGATTGATGATTGCAATGAGTGGCTAATTGGAGAGATGGATGAGGAAGAAGGTGAAGATGAGAGGGTTCATGAAGGAGATGATGACCTTACTTGGAGACAAGTTTATCAAGCTTCGGGACTTGATGAGCCTAGACAATACACTAGGCATCACAAAAGGAGAGGAGCAAGTAGGAACATCTACTAATCCTTCTAAAAAAGCCAAAGGATTAGCTTCAAAGAATAAGGGGAAAAGGGTTGAAGAAGTTGAGGCATCAGAAGATTCTAGCACTAGCAGTGAGTAGGCATGGCAATCTAACCCGCCGCCGTGGGTACTCGCCTGAACCCGCCCCGATTTGGATGGGGAAAACCCGTGTTTATCGGGTTCGGGTTTTCCCCGATTGATAAAATCGGGGGCGGGGGCGGGGATGTTAATACCCACCCCGCCCCCGTCCCCATACCCGCCCCCCGCCCCCGCCCCGCTTAATAATATAATATAATCAAAAAATTATTTATATATATATAAACCAAAATTATAAATATTTATATGTAAAAATTTATATTATTTTTTTTTTTATTTTTTTTAAATTGTTCATATTTATTTAAAAGAAAAAAAGAAGAAAAAAAAATAAAAGCGGGGGCGGGGGCAGGGGGGTGGGGATGGGGACCTAGATTTTATCCCCGGCGAGTATCGGGGGCGGGGGCGGGGGCGGTTTAAATTTGCGGGGGCGGGGGCGGGGAACGTAAAACCCGCCCCCGTCCCGCCCCGTTGCCATGCCTAGCAGTGAGGAGGAGGAACCAAATGCTAATTTCATACATTCAGATGGAGAAGAAGCTGAAGGATTTTTGAATGAGCAACATCATCATGTGGAAATTAATTATGCAGACATTGATGAGGATGAAGAGTGAAGAGTGTTAAACAAAATAGTTTTAGGAATGACAATTGTGTTTTGCTATTTTTTAACATTGTTGCTTTGTTTTGATGCCTGTTTTTGTTGGTTAGGGGTTTATGTTTCTTTATGATGACTATCAATAGATTATAAATGCCATGAATTTTAGATTGTTATATTATTGGTTTTAATGTGACTGTGTTTGTTATTTTTCTGCTTTTGCATCATATTATATATATATATATATATTTTTTTTTTTTTTGTCCGCCATAGACCACCATAGCATCCGTCATGACAATATTACACTTAAAGGTCCTTGCCGCCATCCGTCGTATAACCTTATTGATAACCTTGCTTTAAAAAATAAATATTTGTCATTTTTTAAGAAAAATGATTAATATGAACCAAATCAACCTATTGTTGATTGGTTTGTTTGATAACTTTAAAACTTTTTTTTTCTTTTGATAACTTTATTTTAAATCAAACTAATCAAAATTGATTAGTTCGAACTTTAATTTACTCAAATTTGAATTAAAGTGCTTCATGAACATCCTATGCCTAGGGACTAGTTGAGTATCTGCAACTAAGTAAAATTGTTTGTGGTCCAAACCTGACACCTACAGATTAGTTAAGTAGTTTTAACTCAGTAGATTTGCTTGTGATTAAGACTTGTGCAATAATTCTTTAGATTGTCCTTTACTAGCAACTCCAATATGTCATTGTCACCTACCCAATAGTATTAGGGGAGTCTTCCCATTCTACGTTTTTTATTAAAAAAAATGTTTCTTCAAACATTTTAATTTGTCTCAAAATATGTATCATTTTTCAAAAGAAAAATTAAAAATTATTAACTCAAATAGTTTGGTTCTTATATAAATTCCTTAACTAAAGATTAGATTTTGATCCTGCCTTAAATATAGAATCGTCCACTTTATCTTTATAAGAGTTAATCTAGTAAAAATAAGTTACATCTCATTATAAAATAAAATAATAATAAAAACAATTAACGCTTGATAATGGAATTAACACTTGATATATATATTTAATGCAAAGGATTTTTTTTTTCTTCTGAAAAGACAAGGTTGTCTTTACCTACAATGTTTGGGTGTATTAATTAAAATTTATAACCTAACCCCAACACTCTTTCTCCACCTTCTCTCTCACTTTTCCAGTTCATAGAATGGACGCCGGTGTTGATAGTAGTTATGACAACATTTCCCCTTCCACGTGTTGTCTGTTACAGTTTGGATTTGAATATCTACTATTCTTAAAGAACGGGAAAGTGCACGTGGAGAGAGAAATGTAAGAAACCTACCAACTTAATGTATAACATCCAAAATGTTATTTTGTTAACATTTTTTCTTTTTTCAGCATATCCAATCCAAATATATAACATTTGTGAGTGTAGAATGAGTTAGAGAAGGAACAACTCTTGTAGTAATTATTGGATGATGAAAATGCAATTTTTATAAAATTTTCAAATGAGTTAAGTATAGTAGATGATCTAATTTTACTTATAGCAGTCATTAATTTAATTTTCTATGATTAGGAATGACAAATAAACTCGTACTCGTGGATAATACCCGAACCTGTCCCGACTTTAATGAGAAATATTCGGTTTAACCGGGTACGGGTACGGGTACGGGTAAAACCCGATAACTTAAACCGGGTACGAGTATGGGTATGGGTATATACATATCCGTTCCGTACCCATACCCGATTTAATTATATTAAAAAAATTAATATTTTATTATGTGTAATTATTTATTATAATGTGAAATATTTATAGTTGTATAATTATTAAGAAATCTCTTGATTAAAATATGAGTTAAAGAAATAATTTAATTATAATTATAATATAATAAAAAAATAATTAAAAAATATTATATATATTTTTTGCAAAAAAAGAAAAAATTTTACGGGTACGAGTACGGGTACGGGTATACTCGATACTCGACAGGGACGAGGATGGAGATGAAAATCACATACCCGGTAAGTACGTGTACGAGTACGGGATGAGTTTGTATCGCGAAAACGGGAACAAATATCATAAAACTCGTACCCGACCCGCCCAATTACCATCCCTACCTATGACAACCTTGGACGATTTATTAATTAATCCACGATAGAATACAGCTTTGTTCAGTAACTGTGTTTTAGAGTTTTTTTTTTTTTTTAAGAAGAAAAGAAGATTAGTTTAAGACTTTCCTTTATCGTTTTATTTTTATACCAAGTATTTTAGTGTATATGTATTATATATAAGATAAATGTTTCCTTATATAGAAGTAAAATATATAATAAATAAATTATATTATAATTAAAATTCATAATAAATAAATATTTTAATTATGTAACATAATATTTTAATTGACGATAAATAATTTAAATTGCAATATAAAATTATTTTAATAATTGATAATTTCTTTTAAAAAAATATTGAAACTCAATTTTGAGGAAGATATAAAATATAGAGTATTAAATTGAAAGCAATTAATAATTGAAAGGATCAAATAACTTTGGTATAGACTATATGGATATTTTTTTATCATGAGTCATTCATGAAGGTAGAACTATTTTGTGAGACTATGATTGTTATAGACTTATAGGTGACAAAGTTTTCTATTTGAGTATTTACATTACTACATAAAATTTAAACGTGAGACCTCTGATTAAGCTGAAGTTATTTAAGAAAATATGGTTAAACATTTTTTTTTATTTAATTGGTTCAATTTCATTTATTTATTATTAAAAAAATCATTAGGGTCACTTAATTTTAAAAACAATGCATTGTTATCATTTCTATCCAATTTAGATTAATAGCATTAATATCTTTGTGTTTGTGGCACACAATAAAAGATATGACATGTGTTGCCACGCGTATTAAAAGTAGTAAAATGACATATGTTCAACGAACAATTTAAAAATAAATGAACCAAATTAAACTAACTAAATAATTAAAAAAAATCAAAATATATCACAAAAATATACAAGAATGTAATTTGGGATGTTTGAAAGGGGAACTTTTTCGTTATTTGCGGGATAACGTGTGAAATGCTTAAAGGACAGAAGATATATATATTTTTTTAAATTGAAAAAGTAGAAGAACTAAGTTGTGTAACATGTTTTATAATATAAGAGTTTATTAATTTAATTTTAAAATTAAAATTCAGTCCAATCACATTTAAAATAGTATATAGTAGACCGATTTTCGGTTGTTATATTATTTTGTTGAAAGGCAATAAAAAATTATTTTATTTCTTTTATACATATTTATTAAAATACATGGAAGAAATAAAATGAAAATTAAAATAAATAATATTATTTTTCAGTCAACACTAATTTTATTTTATTTTAGAAAGAAAAAAATAAAATCCTTTAATAATTATTAAAAACTTAAATTTGGTATGTAAAACAAGCTCGAGTATAAAGGGCTCGTTTGGTAGGTAGGATGAGATATACGAGTTAGTGAGTAATGTAAGAACAAAATTATGATATACGTATCATCGATTTTATCCTACATTTATGGTGGACACACTATCAATTTGGTAGGTAGGATGGTACATAAGAGTTGGCGAATAATGTAAGAATAAATGTATCATCTTATCTGTCAATGTGGTCCATGTCCCGTTAGATGAAAATTGGTCTCATACTTATCTTATATTCATGCAAGTATTCATTAAGTGAGTATTCATGAATTTCTAAAATACACAAATATCCATAGATATCCATGGATATTTATAAATCTTTTAATAAATTAAAAAAATTAATTATAAATAATTTTAAGTTTATATTTAATGTCATTAAAATATTAAAAAATAAAAATTTATTGTTAATTTTGAACTTGTATTTAACGTTAATTTTGTTGAAATAATAATAAAAATGCAAGATAATTAATAACTTAATATACATTAATCTCACAAGTAAGTTAAAGTCTTATCACAAAACTAAAATAATTTAATTTCATAATTTCAAATGACAGTAAATAACTTACAATACATAAATTTTATTGGTCCAATCAAAGCTAGAAAAATCAATCAAATTACATCCAACATAATTCTATAACATGCTTAACACATGTTGGTAACTTCATCAACATTACTTTTGTAAGAAAATAAGATGAGAGAGTAGAGTTTTAGGGTTATGTGGTACAATGATAATTCGGATATTTAAGAAATATTATTAAACGGGTACCTGCGGGTATGAATATCATCATACCCACCCCCGCCCCGTTTATAAACGGATAAAAAATTATTCGTCCCCATTATCTGCGGGTACCCAATTAGCATATCCATTTATTATCCGTAACGGGTTTTACCTGCAAATACCCACGGGTGCGGGTATTTTTGCCATCCCTAATCTTATCTTATATTTGTGGTGTGTACACAATCATTTAATTATATAGTATATGTCATTTTATCTTTTATATAAATAGATAAATAGATAGAGAGAAAAGAGAGATTTATTTATTCAAAGAGTAAATTTATTTTACTCATTAATAATTTATTTTTTATATCAAATTTTAATGATCTAACTATTAAATTAAAATTATTAATACATAGATTAAATTTGTAAATTTTTAAAACATTTGAAAACTATTTGATATTCTGTTTCATTTACTCAAAGCAATAGATAAAATATTTTTATGATTATCCATTAATTTGAGTTAATGAAATGGAGTATTATATATTTTTTTAAAATTTTACAAATTTGATTTATGTAATAATAACTTTTAATTTAACGATTAAATCGTTAAAATTTAATATTAAATATGAATTATATATATATATATATATATATATATATATATTCCAAAGTAATGTATGTGTGTCAATAATGTTTGTTATAGAGTATTACATATTTCAAGATTTAATAAAAAATATATAACACAAATAAAAAAGTAAATTAATACAATTTTTTCTATCTTTTAACAAATAATTGACATTAATGTCTTTCTAACTAACATTTTTTCAAATATCTAAAGTTATATTAGTCTTCTATGCATTGACATTTTCTCTTTCATGCACTTGAGTTTGAGAGAAAAAAGAAAGACAAAGTAGAAATAGAATGAGCAAAAACATTATGCGAAATCTTAAAGGTTTTGATGAGATTGTTTCATAAGTGAATTACATGTAAATTGTACTAAAAAAATCATAAAATTTATTATTTAAAATAATGCATTGAAATTTTTTATATTTTTGAATATTAACAGACTTTTTTTAGCTTAAAAAAAGTCTTAATTGAATATCACAAGATTTTAATGAACTCTTAAAAAAATTCTGATTGTCTTAATTAAATATCTCTAGATTTTGACGGACTCTTAAAATAATCTTTATTATCTTGATTGAATATCATATTCTATATTAAAAAATTGATTGAATACTACAAGTCTTTTTATAATTTTTTTTAAAATCTATTGAAATCTTAATCCAATACATCTCCTTAAATTGGTAGATGAAAATAAAAAGTGAAATTTATACAATAAAAAATATTTTATTATAAATTTAAATTAATTTTAATAAATATTTATTATACTTTAATTAGATAAACATATAACTACAATGTACAATATATAAGTTAAAATATTAGTTATATAAAGATTTTTTTTCAATAATGATACTTTAATCATTGAGTTAAAAATTGGACAATTATTGAACCAATTAAAACGTTGATGTTAGCATTATTGATGAGAGAAGAAAGACTTGAAGAGGAATACATGATTATCAGTTTTGGCTTATGCTTATGTAATTTGTTTTTCTTAGAGTCAAAATATAAAAGTGTGATACTCTTTCATAGTTAGGTAGATCGTGGGTACTTGAAGTAAAAATAAATAAATAAATAAAAAAAAAATTAAACTATGATATTTATTTATTTCAAAACATTTGTATACACCGTTGGAAGTGTCACTTTTATCTTTATTTTCGTCTTTCATATTTAGAAGTTTTATTTAAAGTTTATTTTAAAAAAAGTTTGATATCTCAACCTTTTATTCAAGAAAGTTTTTGTTTTAAAATTTATGTAATTTTTTATAAATGTTTTCATGTCACAATTCATCCGGTTGTTTTAAAATAAATACCCCACTTTAGGTTGCGATATCGTTTTCTCCTCCTAAAAATTTGAAAAAAATAATAATACTTGAATCGGATTGGAGGAGTTATATAAATCAATATTTTAAAAATTAGACCCTTTATCAAATCGGTTAAAATATTAGTTTAGAGGTTAAATTAGTAAATTATTAATTGAACCGTATGATCTAATTTTTATTAATTTTTTAAAGAAAATCCATGCCACATATTTCATATCTATAAATTTTAATAAAATTTATACCATACTTTAAAGAAGCCTTTTTAAAAAAATATAATTAATATAATAATAATAATAAAATAATCATATTATAAGCTCTTTCGAACTGCATAAATTAATATATAATTAAATGCATAATTTTACATTAAAAATATATTAGATAAATTATTTAAGTCATTTGTATAATGATAGAGTATGTTAAATTAGTAAGTATCAAATAATTACATTCATTTATGTTTAAATCTTATCTTTAAATAAAATATAATTTAATATACATACATACATATATATATATATATATATATATATATATATATTATATTTGTTAGGTATTATAATAAGATTTTTTTTGGTCTAGTGGTAAAACACTTACACATACATAGAAATATTTTACTTAGACTTTTGAGTATATCACTAGTTCAACCAAAAACTCATCGGTTTATCAGTTTGATCAGAAAACTGATGACATATCCGATCTAATGTGAGATTTGAACTGGCTGGATCTTCGATTCCTGATTCAACCAGTCAGACCAATCCTTCCAAGTCGATTTTTAAAACTATGATATAAATAAATGGATCGATAACAATTCATTCTATCTTATTTTCAAATTCAATGGACCATGTAATTAACATTTTATAGATAAAATTTAGTCCAACAATTTTATCTTTTAATTTATTGAGAAGTATTGGAATAATTTATTATATATTAATTTTATGGTTTATCCAAACTAGTTTAAATTTAAAAAATAATACTTTAAAATTAATCTCTATGTATTAAATACGAATGATTACCTTCACTGAATGTGAAGCTAAATCCATATAATACAACAAGTTTCCTGATTATAAAAATTAACACGACCTACTTTGATATCACTAAATATGACACCCTTCTACGTCCAAAGCATTTATTATATAAATTACTTAGAGAAACGTTTCCTTAGAAAAGATTTAATAAAAACAAGTTTCCTTATTTGATATTATAAAAGGGTTCACATGTCTTTAATTTTACTTAATAAAAACTTCATTATTAACTAGATAAAATAAAAAACAAGGCTAAATTGCACTTTGGTCCATCTATTTTTTTCAATTCGCAATTTTTATTCCTTTATTTTAAAATAGGGACATTTAATCCCTCTATTTTTATAAATATGAAAATTTGGTCCTATTGTTGATATTCGTTGATTTTTAAAATTTGAAATTGTTCATTGATTTGTCACCACTTAAATGTAATGCCCTTGGACCCTATTGTTCTTTCTTCATTTTCTCTTCTACCTTGTCATTCACACCATTGTTCTCATTTTCTTTGTCAAAGGTGTTGAAGTAAGTGAGAGAGGAAGCTACTCCAAGGTTAGAATCTGTGGTTATCTCCGTTTCTTTTCTTTCCAAAAATTTCTTCTTGCTTGGAATCTACAGAGCTTCAATTTCAAGTTAGGGGAGCTCCTTATCTTGATATCTGGTGGGGTTGGATGAGGGGTGAGTAAGGATTCCAGTTGAAATGTAGGTTTTTGGGGGTGTTTTTGGATCTTGATTGAAATTCCATAGTGTAGGTAAATTCATGGTTGCATGTTGCTATTTTTGCTGTTTAGTTGTTGCATCTATTGTTAAATGTTGGATTATTGTTGGTTTTGTGCTTGGGAATCTTTTGAGTGCAGATTGTAACGACCCGCCTTAAGTCGTCACATCATCAACCAATCGAACAACTCAAAATAATATATATATATATATATATATATATATATATATATATATATATATATATATATATAAAGAAAAGAGAGCAAATGCTAGCTACCCTAGAGTGAAAATAGCTAAAAATGTATAAATTGTTTTCATCATATAAAACGTAATTTCATGAGAGAGTTATCATCAGTAAGGTTATATAGTCATCCAAAAAGATAATATAGATACAACATCATGAAAACATCAAAATAAGACACCCTAGGTGCTGGTCAAGCTCTAAATCTAGCCACTTCTCAAAATAGCTACCAAAAGACTCCTTGCCATCCCAAAGCCTCACACTTGATCTGCTAGAAATATAAGGGTTAACACGTATAAATCCAACCATAATACATATAAAAAAAATATCATCAAACCAGATATTTATCATCGACATTTATCCATGCCAAAGGAATGACAATATTATTTACATGCCCGTCTCCATGCCAATATAAACAAATCCAAATTCCAATGTATACACATCCATACCAATGTGTACATAATCTATGATAATAAAGAATCCATAACCAATGTATACAATCCATACCAAATACATACATATTTCATATCCAAACCAAAGTCGCACCACTGTATAATCCCATGATGTAGCCAACACATCCAAACCAAATGATGGCCTCAACACATCCAAACCAAGTGTTGAATTTGTGAACATGTCACCTGCCCATGTCAAACACCTAACCTCTCATGAAAAATATACAGTCGAATTACATCGTCACGTAATCCTGGTGATCCTGGCCACTTCATCCATCGGTATGACTCGACCTTGCCCCCATACCGGTAGCAAATATAATGCTTAGAGGAGTACTTCAGAATCCATCTAACATCTGAAGTGGTTTATTATATAGTTTTTAGAAAAGTTCCATATTGGGATCCTCACCATGGGACCCCCAAATTCCATATTTTCCAAAAGATTATATCCGGACCTCACCAAGAGATATCCCAATCCATGCCATAACCTTACTCCTCTAAGTCCTATTAGCTTTCCAAACCAAACACACATAAACATGTTCCATAATCACATAAAATCT
Source organism: Cajanus cajan (assembly GCF_000230855.2). Classification (NCBI taxonomy): domain Eukaryota; kingdom Viridiplantae; phylum Streptophyta; class Magnoliopsida; order Fabales; family Fabaceae; genus Cajanus; species Cajanus cajan. The sequence continues at coordinate 21,838,599 of NC_138527.1, read as the reverse complement.
TTTCCATAATCATGCCACATATATAACAACAAAAGAGGTATGACTCAACATTTAAAAGTTTCATAAAAACTCAATTGTACAAGGTTTTCCTCAAAGAGACCACGCGCCCAGCGAAGCGGTGTTTGCGCTCAGCACAACCAAAATTGGGAGCCTATCAAGCTTTGCCTGCTCAGCATATGACCACATGTGCTCAGCCCATGGCTACATGCGCTTAGCGCATAGATTCGTGCGCTCAGCGCGCTTGAGATAGAGAGCCACTAGAAGCTACTCGCTCAACACGTAGACACGTGCGCTCTGCCCATTTCAAAATAAGCTCAGTGCACTCTAAACAAAAAGCTCTGTTCTTCAGTGCGCTTAGTGCGTAGTCGCGTGCGCTCAAGGCGCATGCATCAGACATCACATTGGAAGTTTGAAAACTCCGATTTTCACGCCCAAAATCCATCCCAACATGAATCCTAGACCAAATTACACGATTCTGAATCGTTATAAAGTAAAAACACCATCCAAAACCAACATATTAAATGGTAATATAATGTATTGACCATTAATCCATGAAAATCATAGGGAATCATGAAGAACCCTAACCAAACCCTCTCTAGCTCAACCCAACCTCAATCATGCATAAAACATGGAATCAATGTGATATTTCAAATCCATACATACTAGATTAAGTCTTATAAGTACTACCCTTACCTTAGAAACCTCAGAATTGCAAGATTCGAACAAGATCCTCAAATCCCAACTCAAACTTCAATCTTACTTTCCAAGCTTTTAGAGGCTAAATCTCTTGAAACTTCAGTTGTGAAGATTGATCCCGACTTGATAAACTTCCCAAATGTATCCTAAGTTTCTCTCTGGACCAGAGCTTCTCTCTCTACTTCCTCTCTCTAGAAACTATTTCTGTCTGACAAATGAAATCCTCCGGTCCTAAGTCCCTATATATAGCCATTTTCCAAAATTTCCAAATTTCACCCTTAGCACCTATTCACCTCAAATATCCTATTCTTTAAAGTATTTCAACTCCTTAAGCTCTAAAACAACCTCAAATTCACTCAAAAAGACCAGATTTATCTTATGTTCCTATCCTCCAATTTCCTACCATTCCTTCTCCTTTCCATGCAATACTCACAACTAACCACCATATGAAATGAAACATGTATTAACATACAAACAAACATCACATTCATATACATACTCTTTGAATAATGAGTTGCATGCCACAATACTTCACTTAACTAAGATGAGAAGGAAGGTGATCAGTCTTCTTCCCTCTTAGTACCTGTAAGGGAAAGGCCCATCAGGCCCAAATACGTCACTATAAATACTGTATTGATGTGACAGAAAGGAGGTATGATTATTTAATACTATAGCATTTATTGCTCTAGACCGAATACTGAATTGAGCGTCAGAGTTCCTTTGCAAGTACCCTCCCCCACCACTCGGAGATAGGATTCGGCTAGTACGCGGGACTTAGAAGATTAGCCAGCAGGAACCACAAGAGTGTTTTTGACAGGAACATTTTGGCACCACCGTGGGGCCGAAACCAAAGTGGTTTTCGACCTTGAATTGAGATGGTAGCAACCAGGAGCCAGCAAGAAAACGTGATCATTCATAACCTCGGGATGCCCCGAAAGCCCAGACAACAGATAAATCAAAACGGTGAAGGAATGGAGGAATCGTACGTTGACCGCTCACAACCAGCCAACCCATCATCAGCCATAAAACAGTTGAAGGCCGAAATGTTAGAATTGAAGAGGCTTCGGGAAAAAGGATTTCCACGAATTATCCATCCCAAGAAGGGAGAATGCAGAACTTAGAAGCGATAATCGCTCGTGGCAACCGTCGCAAAGCATCCCAAATACAAAACCCACTAACGATCAGGGTGAATCATCGGGATGGTATAACGAGTCAAGGCACTTTGGCTGACCAACCAGAGTAACCACTACGACACTTGATCAACAAAGACGACAAGGGAAGACACCATTCATCCCTGATATCATCGGGGCACAGTTACCCAAAAATTGGAAAAACTTATCTTTGGAACGGTATGATGAGACCCCCGATCTGGAAGAACACCTGGACGCCTTCACCACCTAGATCGGTTTGTTCACAGACGAAGATGCAATCATGTGCAAAGTATTCCCTACATCGTTGAAAGGACTGACCTTAAACTAGTTCACCAGGCTCCCTCCGGGGTCCACAGACTCTTGCGCCACACTAGCCACCCGCTTCAACATCCAATTCGCCACAAGCCGACCCCATCGGCTTACCTCCCTTGCCTTGATCAATATCCCTCAAGAAAAGAGGGAGTCATTGAGGGCCTTCATGGAACGGTTTGCGAAAATGATGCTGGCCATTCGAGACTTGGACCCGAAAGTAGCTATGCACCACCTCCCTATGGCATTACGACCCGGACCCTCTGTGAACAGTTTGTGCAAGAAACCACCTATAGATCTAGACGAGTTGCAGCAAAAAGCTACCAAGTACATGCAAATGGAGGAGTTAGCGAAGTTTAGAAATCATTTGCGACAAGAGCCTAGTAAGAGGGAAGGAGAAAGAGAACACCGGCCAAATCTCGCTCGGCAAACAACACTGATCGCGAAAGAGATACAAGATGACTAAGGTATTCACAATACACACCTCTTAATGCTAATAGAGCTAAGGTATTGGAACAAGCATTGGCTACAGAAGTCCTTGCAATCCCTCGACGAACAACAACCCCACCCCGAGCTGACAAGACTAAAACCTACCAGTATCACCGCAACAGGGGCCACACCACTGAAGAATGTATCGCCCTCCGGGATCGCATCAAAGACCTCGTAAAAACGGGTCACCTGTGAAGCTTTGTGCACGTCCCAGACATGGAAAAACAAGCTTATCAACCTAACCAAAAGACACAAAATCAAGAAAGACAAGATAGGAGACCTCCAGCACGTTGGCATAGAGAGCGCAGCAAGTCCCATGAATGACGCGATGATCGCCGAGATAAAACCCCCCAAGAAGGGTGATTAACACTATCGCTGGTGGATTTGCAGGAGGAGCGAGTATCTCATGGCCAGGAAAAGACATTTAAGGGCAGTTCAATCAGTAAACGCGGTTACCACAACACACTTAGTCCATATCCCACCTATCACCTTCACCAATAGGGACTTCAAGGGAATCGACCTAGTGCAGGATGACCACATGGTGATTAGCGTAGAGGTTGATAATTGTTTAGTAAGGAAAACCCTAGTCGATCAAGGAATCTCAGTGGACATCCTATACTGGAAGACATTTAAACAACTCAGAATACCTGAGCAAGAACTAACATCATATTATGAGCCCCTAGTCGGCTTCTCTGGCGAAAGAGTGGACACCAGGGGAACCATCGATCTCTACACGTGCTTTGGAACAGAAAGAGAAGGACGACGGATAAAAATACGGTACGTGGTAGTACATGCCAACACCTTCTATAATATCCTACTCGGGCAACCTTCTTTGAACAAGCTACGGGCTATTATGTCAACTCCACACTTGGCCATGAAGTTCCCATCTAAAGTAGGAACTATAATCACGCTCCACGCCGACCAAAAAACTGCCTGCAAATGTTACTTCGCCAGCCTGAAAGTTCAACCACTGCCTAAGTATTCATAGAACGTGAATGTCATTGGGACCTCTCACAAAGGAAGAATCAACCAAGATTTGGAGCTTGAACCTCGATCAAAGAGCGACGACAGGGTCGAACCAGTTGAGACAACCATCCCCTTTCAGCTGGGAAAGAGAGAAGAGCAGGTCACGTATTGGGATCCCAATTGACGACCATCAAATGTGAAAGTATCAAGAGGGTACTTACCCACAACACTAACTTATTTACATGGAGCACCGCAGATATGCCAGGAATCGATCCATGCTTTCATTTTCACCGACTTTCGACATGTCGGGACGCCAAACCCATAACACAAAAGAAAAGGAAAATGGGGGGAAGGGTGGAACGAGCGCAAGCAGTAAAAGAGGAAACCCTCAAATTGCTTGAAGCCGGATTCATCAAAGAAATCCGGTATACCACGTGGTTAGCTAATGTGATTATGGTGAAAAATGCCAACGGTAAGTGGTGAATGTGTACAGACTACACTGACTTGAACAAAGCATGTTCGAAGGATGCATATCCCTTACCACACATTGACACGTTGGTAGATGGAGCGGCCAACCATCTCATTCTTAGCTTTCTCGATGCTTATTCTAGCTATAACTAAATCCCCATGTACCCCCTGACGAAGGAAAAATTGCATTCATTACTGACTTAGCCAATTTTTGCTACAAAGTCATGCCCTTTGGCCTGAAAAACGTCGAAGCAACATACCAACAACTCATGGACAAGATCTTTTAAAGGAAAATCGGCACATGCCTAGAGGTGTACGTAGACGACATGGTAGTGAAGTCAAACTCATACGTTGACCACACCAATGACCTCAAAGAAGTATTCAGTCAGATAAGAAAACACCGCATGCGTCTAAACCCAGCCAAATGTACCTTCGGTGTGGCCGGAGGGAAGTTTTTGGGGTTCATGCTTTCTAAAAGGGGAATACAAGCCACCTAGACAAGTGTTAGACCATCATTGACATGCAGAGTCCTCGGAACATAAAGGAAGTCCAACGAATAGCAGGGAGGATAACATCATTGGCCTGATTCCTACCTCGCATGGCCGACAAGTCTCGTCCAATTATGACACTATTAAAGAAGGCTAGTAAATTTCAATGGACTGACGAATGGGAGTCAACGTTCCAAGAATTCAAAACAACACTCGCCACTCCTCCTCTTTTGCCAAGCCCGATCCTCATTTAGATCTTATCATTTACATAACAGTCTCGGACGAAGCAGTTAGTACAATCTTGGTACAGGAACAAGAAGAACAAATCCCAATATACTTCGTCAGTCGAGTTCTCCAAGAAGCCAAAACACGATACCAACTCCTCGAGCGGACAGTTCTAGCTTTAGTGTAGGCAGCCCGAAGACTCCGCCATTATTTCCAAAGCCACAAGATCATCGTTAGAACAGATAGCCCAATAGCCAAAGTGTTACGAAAGCCCGAATTAGCAAGCCGGATGGTGGCATGGTTAGTAGAGTTATCCTAGTTCGACATTCGCTTCGAAGCACGGGGCTCAAAGCATAGTTGATTTTCTAAACAAATTCCACCCCCGACAACACCCCAAAAGTACTGGCATGGACGTTACATATGGATGGATCATCCAATTAATAAGGAAGTGGAGCATGCATCATACTAGAAGGGTCAGGACAAATGTTGGTAGAATAGTCGATACGTTTCGGCTTCAAAAACCTCAAACAACCAAGCTGAGTATGAGGCGTTGTTGGCCAGTTTGCAATTGGCAAAAGAACTAGGGGTACAAAGAGTTAATTGCTAGAGCGATTCCTAGATTGTGACCGAACAGATTAATGGCACATTTCAAATCAAGGAGCCCACGTTACTCCGGTACTTTCATGCATTTCAAAAGGTTAAGTCTAATTTTGTAGAGGTCCAAGTATATCACACACCAAGAGAACTCAATGCGAGGGATGACCGATTAGCCAAGCTAGCAAGCAACAAAAGGGAAAACCAATTGCACAGCGTGATACACCAGGAGACATCAAATCCAAGCATCGCCGAACAAGAATGTCTACAGACACAAGAAATAAATGTTAACTGGATTACGAAAATCATCACATACCTTTCAAGTGGTGACCTACCAGCAGACCCGCTCAAGGCAAGGAAGGTACGAACAAAGGCAACACGATATACCTTGATAGCAGGTGACTTGTATAAAAGAGGTGTTGTCGCCCCGCTACTAAAATGCCCAACATCGGAGCAAGCACAATATGTAATCAGAGAAATCCATGAAGGCATATGTGGAACCCACTCGGGAGCCCAAACCATGGCAGCCAAGATTTTACGGACTGGATACTACTGGCCCACCATCACCTCCTATTATGTCGGGCTCATACAAAAATGTCAATCATGTCAGCAACACGGTCCACTAATACGACAACCTGTAGAAGAATTACATTTCATCACAGTACCATGGCCCTTTTCCGTTTGGGGCATGGACATCTTGAGGCCATTTCCAAAGGCAAAAGGACAAGTCAAGTTCCTGCTCGTGGTAGTTAATCATTTCACTAAATGGATCGAGGCTGAGCCATTGGCAACCATCTCAGCATCCAATGCCCAGAAGTTTGTCTGGAAAAACATTATCACTCGCTTTGGAATCTTGTATGCCTTAATCACCGATAACGATTTACAGTTCACAGATCGACGGTTCAACCAATTTCTGGAAGGCTTACACATCAAACAAAAATTAACATCTGTGGAACACCCTCAAATCAACAGACAAGTAGAGGTAGAAAATAAAGTCATCTTAAGGGAAATAAAAAAGTGCCTTGGACAAGCCAAAGGAGCCTGGACAGACCAACTACCCGAAATACTTTGGGCCTACCGTTGCACCTTGCAGAGTACTACCTGAGAAACCCTTTTCCGACTCGCATACGGATGCCATGATCCCTGTTGAGGTAGGAGAACCCTCGCTGAGGCAGTGCCTATATAATGAAAAAGATAACATGGAAGCACTCAGCATAGATTTGGGCCTGATTGATGAAGCTAGAGACCAAGCACTCATCAACATGGAAGCATGTAGAACAAGATTGGCTAGAAGATTCAGAACTAAAGTTAGGCCACGAGATTTCCAACCAGGAGACTTGGTGTGGAAGGTTACAGGAGAAGCAAGGAAGGATAGGGCTCAAGGCAAGCTCGTGCCTAACTGGGATGGACCGTTCAGAGTACTACATAACCTGAACAATGATGCTTACAAACTTGAAGAACTATCAGGATGAACCATCCCTCGCACATGGAATGCATCTCATTTGAAACACTACTACAACTAGGCTCTTCAATGTATCAATCGGTGCACTCTTTTCCTACCTCGGGTTTTACCCTCTTAAAAGAAAAATGTAAAAGAGGTTTTACCGGGGTGGTTTTTAACGAGGCACCACTATTAATGAAAATCACCTTTCAATAATCTTCATTCACCGTTTATTGTGCATTTTTCAAAATCCATAAAGTCGTCTAGAATAAAGTCGAATCCCTCCCAAGCTTAAGTGTTGATCAAGGTTGATTAAGTAAACCCTCAGTACCCTCCCTCGGCTAAGGACGAACACTATAATCCCTCCCAAGTAGAGCACTTGGTCAAGGTTGATGAAGTGAACCCTCTCGAGTACCCTCACTCGGCTAAGAACGAACACTACAATCCTTCCTAAGTAGAGAACTTGGTCAAGGTTGATTAAGTAAACCCTCCCCAGTACCCTCACTCGGCTAAGGACGAACACTACAATCCCTCCCAAGTAGAGCACTTGGTCAAGCTTGATGAAGTGAACCCTCTCGAGTACCCTCACTCGGCTAAGGACGAACACTACAATCCTTCCCAAGTTGAGCACTTGGTCAAGGTTGATTAAGTAAACCCTCCCGAGTACCCTCGCTCGGCTAAGAACGAACACCATAATCCCGCCCAAGTTAAGCACTTGGCAAAGGTTGATAAAGTACACTATCCCGAGTACCCTCACTCGGCTAAGGCCGAATACTACAATCTTACCCGAACTCAAGCGCTTGGTCAAGGTTGACTAAGCAAACCCTTCCGAGTATCCTAACTCGGTTAAGGATGAATAATACAACCTCTCCCAAGCTAAAACACTTGGTCAAGATAAGAAACATTCCAAGGTTCTTCACTCGGCTAAGATCAAACAATAACACGAATTACGTGTCATTCTTAACCACACTCGCCCACAATTCAAAAATAGCGTTGACCCGCAAGACCAAGGATATCAAGCCATAAACACACAAGGCCGAGATAGTATACACATCTAGGTAGGATTAAAATTCAAAAACTTAGAAAATAACATGGTAGAAACAACCTTGTCATTAGCACAAAAAAGAATGAGCATTGCCGGCCCAGGGTAAAACCAAATATAAGACCTAGAGGGCCATAATAAACAAAAGTATACCCTTCCAACATACACAAAAAATCACACCCCTATACATCATTCACAAAACAAATGTATCATAGAACCTGACTAGTCAGACATCGACCACAATATGGTTTCCCTCATCACCATCCTGACTATCTTCATCTTGGATAGTAGTTGTTAGTCAAGTAGTCTCGTATACCTTAAGAGGAGGGGCGAATTAAGTTATCTAATTTTTCTTCTCTTTCTAAGTTTTTCTAACTTCTTTCTTATAAATTCAATATCATAAACAAATTGTATGTAATGATGCAAAAACTTCAGAACCAAAATTAAAAGTATAGGGAAAGAGAATTGCAAACTTGATTTTATACTGGTTCGACCAACCTTGCCTACATCCAGTCCTCAAGTCTCCCACTTGGGATTTTCACTATGCTTGTAACTTTTACAAGAATCAAATTCTCCAACACCTAGGAATTCCCTTTCCTCATGTTGAGAATCACAGACCAACAAGGAGAAGAATACTTTCTCCTTTACAGATCAATAGATGATTTGAATAAAGTAGAACAACTATCTTTTGAAGAGTGGATTTTACACTTTGTTGATCTAGTAGAACTCTTTAGATAATGTTTGCAAATGATTTTGGCCAAGTGATTTGTAAAGATAATTTTCACAATAGAGTTCGTAACCTTTCTCTGAAAAATTATTGGTATTTATAGATGATTGTTTCTTAGGTTATGACTTTTCATGAAGAGTTGTGACTTTCTAAAAATTTTCAGAAAATAGGCTCTGGTAATCGATTACAAGACTTGGTAATCGATTACAATAGTTTAATTTCAAAATGTTTGAAACATTGTATAATTTAAATTTAAATTTCAAAATTTTATCTTCTGGTAATCGATTACAGGGAATGGGTAATCGATTACCAGAGCACGTTTTAATAAGTAAATTTTGAACATATGAGTTTCATCCTCTGGTAATCGATTACACGTACTGGTAATTGATTACCAGACTCTTAAAACAATAATTACCTTATTAAAACTTAAGATATAGAAAGCTTCTATTTTCAAAACCTTATTTATATAAAAAAGATTATATTTGGGTTTTCTTTTGAAATTCTTTATTTTATATGGCCAAGAATCTTATGCAATATTTCTAAAGATTTCTTTTTACATATAAAGCTAGGTTGACAAGACTTATCTAAAATACTTTGAGATTTTTGTTTCTTGATCACCTTGCTTTAACTTGACCTCTTGTTTTCTACAATTGCTTTGGCATCATCAAAATCTTTTACATACGTTCTTCCACATTCTCCCCCTTTTTGATGATGACAACATACTGTAAATGGAAAAAAACAAAAAATAGTGTATATCGATCACTCCCCCTTAGTCTCCCCCTTAATAAATCATTTTTTGATGTTTATTTTATTTTATAAAAAAATTTGAATTCAAATAGACAGTTGTAGTGATCAGGTTAAATTGTTCAAATCAAAATATCCAATTTTTGATCAGGAATAAATTATCCCTTTTTCTTCTTTCCTTTCCTCTCCCCCTTTGGCAACATCAAAAGGAATGAGACAACATAAAAAATATAGAATGAGATAAACAAACACCATTCAGAACAGAAGAGAAATATGTCCCAATAGAAAAATTAGTCAGAGTCAAACATGCAGAATTATCCTAGAACATACTAATCAAAAAGTTCATAAATTGACTAAAAAAAAATAGCCCAAAACATAAGATAAACTAAAAGAAAACTATCAGAATCACATTTAACTAGCTACTCGGAAGGGCGGCGAAGAGATTTTACTTCCTCCTCAAGACGACTCATGCGAGTGTCAAGAGAATCAAAATGTTCACCAACATGAAAACGGAGATCTCTAATTTCATTGAGAACATCCGAGAGAAGTGCTGATGAAGGATCTTGAGGAGGTGGTGACGGAGTTCTATCATCAGTGTCAACTGCTTGAAAACCCCGCTTCCTGACCCAGGTGTTTTCCAGTGTTTTCTTGTATCCAAAAGAAGCAATTGCATTTGCCCCAATCTCAAAGAACCTCGTAACTGGAACCCTTGTTTCATCTTCCAGAGGAACATTAAAATGTTCCAAAATAGTAGTTACAAAATGTGGGTATGGAAGAGAAGCATTAACCCGCAAGGCCTTTTTCAAACGACTCCTAATCAGATGAGCCCAGCTAAACTCACGGCCAATGATTAGAGCCCATATCAAGATTAAGTCTTCCTGATGGAGGACCATCCTTGTTACTTCATGTGAGACCGATCACAAGGTTCATGGCTAGGAGAATGGAGAGATACCATGTATGGATCCATCTCCTAGGCCCAATTTGAGTAGTATAGAATTTTATTGCTTTATTCCAATTTTACCCTTGTATTTTGGGGTGTTTAGGACTTAGAATTTATTTTCTCTTGTATTTCCCATTTTACCCTTGTATTATGGGGTGCTTTAGATGATTAGGATTTTAATTTTGGGCTAGGGTGTTAAATTAGAAGGGTGACGCATTTTTTGGTGCTTTTGGATCTATTTTTGGTGTTAGGAAGGCTTAGGCCCAAGTGGAGGGCAAAGGTTGCATGATCTTATCATGCACCTAGATATAGCCAATCTAAACCCAAATATTCCATCCTTGGCCACCAATTTGCATCTAGGGTTCATTTGCATTTCATTTGGAGTGCATTTGCCTTATGAAATGCAACCCTAGATGCCTCCCCTCCTATAAATACCCAATGCTCCACACCTTGTAAATACTTTGGATTATATAGATTTTGAGTGAGCATTTTATGCCTCAACATCTCTTCCTTAGTCACTAGGTTAACTTCGGCTAACCCCCTTCATTCTCTACCCTTGGAGAGTGAAACCCTAGAGTGGCCTCCACCTTCACTTGGAGTGAGCCAACCTTGAGCAACCATACACCTTTCACCAAACACTTCCGCCATTCAACACTATCTCACGCCTATCTTCCTTTTCCACCATAAACCTCCCTTTTGTCTAACCTTTGTTGAACCTAGATCATGGGCAAGGTGTCTCCCTTCAACACACTATCATTATCCATGGAAGGAGGGACTCCATCAAGTGGTATCTAGAGCCAAGGTTCATCAAGGGTAACCTCTATCTTTGTGTCTTCCATTCGGTCTTTGTCTTCCTTTGTGTATGGCCGAATGCTTGTGGTTCATATTCTTATTCCTTGTGAACCTTCCTTAAACATTTTAGGTTTCCATTGCTAGGTGATATCCATGCTTTTCTATTTTTAGGTTGAGTCTCACATGAACATAAAGAACATGCTATGAACATGCTTTTGATTTTTTGAATCCACCTAAGTTTTGTCATTTTATGTTTCCTATAATTTGTCTACCAAAAAAATTCCATGTATGTGCCAAATACTTTGCATGAATGCATGAATCAAAAATACCATAATAGTGGGCGTGACATATAGAAGCTTTCTAGGGGTCATTCATGCATGCTACTTAGTCCTAGCATGTTCCTTGTATTTTTGAGTTTCCATGTGTGAAATGCTTCCTTGCACATGCATCTAACTTGCTGCCCACTTTTCCCTTGCACTCCACTTGTTATGGTCTTTATTTGATGCTTAATAACCCTAAAAGAATCTAAGAGGTGTGTTGAAAAAATTGTGCAAAGCAACTTGTACTGGATAGTACAAATCATTTTCCACTCAAAAGATACCCTAAACACCTCTAAAAACACGCCACTTGTCTCCTTTCTATTTCTCCTAAATTTGACCTAATTTTGCCCACCCACAAGTGCAAAACCTAAGCAACATATGGGCTGAACCTACATCCAGTCCTTAATCAGCACCTGATCAAGATTTGTTCCACTATCTCAAGGAAGAAGGTTTACAAGCACACACACATGCATATACTTCAAAGCAAAAGATAACCACTTTCTTGACCCCAAGAAAGCACCCCTTGTAGAAACCCACTACAAGAAACCTTACCACTTGAGAAACCCTTCTCAAGATTTTACAAGTATTCACACAGAATAAAGGAACGAATTCACCTGGAATTCTTTGACACAAATCTTAATCTTCCCCTTTCAAAAATGATATGATGATGATGATCTCCTTTCAATGTTTTTCATAAACGTTTCTCTTCTTGGATTCACAAAGAAAACTCTCCAAGATGTCACAAAGACTCCACAAAAACATTTTTCTCAATTTGATTATCACTTCTAACTCATTGTCTGAAGTTTCAAAAAGTTCAAACTATTTATAAAAGTCTCAGACACAGATAATCGATTATTTTGTTCTTCAGGTTTTCTGGAAATCAACCAAGAACAATATAATCGATTATTTTGCTGGATAATCGATTATTCCAGAGAGTTGTTTCTGGGATAATCGATTATTTTGGCAAATAATCGATTATTGCAGCAAGGCATCCCATTTTGCCTGTTGCTGGAATAATCGATTATATTTAACGATAATCGATTATTTTGAGTTAGTTTTCAAAACTCCGTTTTAAGTTCTCAAAATAACTTTCCAACCTTTTCACTCATCATCATATATTCTCTACTTAGCTCAGATATAGATTTTGCTTATGCATAAAGCATACTAAGCACACACAACATAAAAACTCATTCAAAACACTTTATTTTCTAAACTCTATTACATAGCTCTATTACATAGCATTTTCTTGACTTTCTCTGACTTTGTTTTTGTGCTTCCAAGTTGTTGTTGTACACACACATTGTGATCATCAAAACTCCTTTAAGCTTCAAGCTCTCCTAAGCTCAACAATCTCCCCATTTTTGATGATGACAACCCATGACTCAAACCAAAACAATTCAAGCTATTGTGCTCCATCCTTTTAACCATTGTGCCTTTAACCATAATACACAAAACCTGCACAATATACACACAACAAGCACAATACCTGCAAAAACAAAAACTATACACAACCACAACCAAGCAACCTTTTCCCCCCCTTTGGCATTATCAAAAACAATGTAAGCCATGGTCAATATGCATAGATTCAATCTCAGCAAAATCCAAGTCAGAACAGTTTGTGCAGCAATCCAAACTGAATACAAGCTATATATCACACCTTAGAATAGCTCAATTCAAACCAATCAGCAAAAACACAATTAACACATATACCCAAAACAGAGTATTATGAGCAGCAAAACAGAACATTCACACAAAAAAAACAGAGTATCAATGCATCAACTATCCAAATCACAATTTGGAATCACAATCAGACCATCATATCAGCAAAACAAACCTCAAATTTCAGCAGAATTTGATTGTTCAACACCATAAAGCAAATAAATTGTTCCAAACTTAAACTATTACAACCAAATTGAAAATCATTGTTCCAAAACAGAATTGAAAATCCTAATTAAAACTAATTATCAAACATCAAAATAGTAATCAATCTTCATCCTCCGGTATGCCAAGATGAGTCTTGAGCAGCCTTACTTCATGATCCAGATCATCAAACCTGTCAAGAATACCAGAAAACAAAGATTCATGTCTCCTTGACATTTCCATTACCGCATCCAGCTTGTTTATCATGATTTGCTCAAATGGTGAAAACGGTTTTGGCTCCGCCTCAGCCTCCCTGCCAGGTTCAGCTTCCACCTGTGGTGGCTGATCCTCATCATGTGACGGAACACCGTCTTCATCAGTTGTCGGCTCCGGGGTAGGGGGTACATCTCCTTTGAACACCCATTTGTCTTATTGTTTAAGCATTCCCATGTGATGTAAAGAAGACTTCTCTATTTTGTTCGAAGCATGTTAAACAATTTTCCTTTCCCCAGATAAATCCACACCAGCATTCTCAAAAATCTTGGACAATAACAGAGCATACAGAATCGGACCATCTTCCTTCTGCCTAGCTTTCCATATACAATCATTTACGACCGATACCCAATCGATCTTGATTTTCTTTTTAATAACATGCATCAACAAAATGTCATCCCTTGACATTTGAGCATGATTATGCAATCTAGGTTTCAACATCCAAGCAATTATGAAAGAAATTAGACGGGAATTCTTTTTCATACCTCCCGCTAGAAACTTCTCATAGTTGGTGTTCACGTGGTTCCTTTGACAGTCCCGGAAGGTAGTCAACTCCTCAAAATCCCCAAAATTGAAAGGTTGGGGTTTCTCCCGTCCAGTGCCGCTTAGCCCCGCAGCAGCCTTCAACGTTGGCCCGTCCAACTTAATCAGCTTTCCTTTCACCACCGATTGCATGATACCGTCGTTACTCGAGGCGAAATAGAGAAATAACCTGATTAACTCAGGATAGTAGGGACCCTCCATTTCCAAAAACTTGCCCAGTTCTTGGTGCTCCAGAAGGGTTGGAAAACTAAAACCCTCGTTCTTAAACCATTCTAGTTTAAGAGTCTTCGGAGGAATGATTCTCTGCCCGGCGTACCACTCAAAATAGTACTCTTGAGCCTTCTCATCAGCAAACCATTTCGTAATCAGTTGCCCAGAGGGTAGAGGACGTTTGCTCCCCCTCACTTCAAGCTTCTTTGGTCTCTTTGATGAAGATGCCATTTGTGGGTATTGAAGAAGATGAAGAAAATGAGAGATTTGAGAGGTTTTGAGAGGGTTAGGGTTTGTGGGTTTGAGAGAGAATGAGAGAAAATGAGAGAAGAGAAGGTTTATGCCCTAACAGCTTCTGAGTGGGAGTTATAGGAGGTTCCAAGGGTTTGGTGCGTATTTAACCGTTTAAATGTTTCAGGAATTTCAAAAACCGCCCAGATAATCGATTATTTATGCAAATAATCGATTATTTGCATCAGCAAAATCCCCTTAAAAACGCAATCTGATATGGATAATCGATTATTTTCAAGATAATCGATTATTACAGAGGGTATCTTCTCCTAACACAGCCCAGATAATCGATTATTTACAGAATAATCGATTATTCCAGTGGCCTTTCAGATTCCACTACTCAGATAATCGATTATTTCCCAAGATAATTGATTATAACAGTGACACTTTAGATTCTTCTTACCAGATAATCGATTATGTACAGAATAATCGATTATTCTAGTGGCTTTTTGAATTCTTCATGTTCCAGATAATCGATTATTACCCAAATAATCGATTATTTTCATGGGTTTACTTAAGATAATCGATTATATTTTAAGATAATCGATTATTCCAAAGAAGTTTTGTTTCTCAGAAATTTTAAAACTTCAAATTACACCAAGTCTAATTTTCCACTTAAATACTAAACATCTCTAACTTTCACTCTCAAAGCATAATCAATTCAAACATGATTCATTGATTATTCCTAATTCAATTCTCAATTGGTTGAATCTTTCCCTTGGTAGAGGTTTTGTAAAAATATCAGCTAGTTGTCTGCTCGTTTCTACAAACTCTACAACGCAATCATTCCTTTGAACATGATCTCTCAAAAAGTGGTGTCTTATCTCAATATGTTTTGTCCTAGAGTGCAAAATTGGATTCTTGGTCAAATTTATTGCACTTGTATTGTCACACCTCAAAGGAATTTTGTTCAGCTCAACTCCATAATCTCTTAATTGTTGTTTCATCCAAAGAATTTGAGCACAACAACTTCCAGCTGCTATATACTCAGCCTCAGCTGTACTTAAGGCAACACAAGCTTGCTTTTTGCTATGCCATGAAACAAGTGCACTACCTAGTAAGTGACAAGTTCCACTTGTGCTCTTTCTATCTAGTCTACACCCAGCATAGTCTGGATCTGAGTAGCTTATCAGACTTAGTGAGACTCCCTTTGGATACCACAACCCCACATTGGTTGTACCTTTCAAATACTTAAGGATTCTCTTCACACTCTTCATATGAGATTCTTTAGGATTAGCCTGAAATCTTGCACATAGGCACACAACAAACATTATATCAGGCCTACTTGCTGTCAAGTACAAGAGTGATCCAATAATGTCTCTATACTTTGAACTATCAACAACAATTCCTTTCTCATCTAAGTCAAGATTGCAATTGTTTGATATAGGTGTGGCAGCCTCCTTGCACCCTTCCATACCAAACTTTTTCAGAAGTTCATTGCAATACTTGCTTTGACTTATGAATATCCCATCATGCATTTGTTTGATTTGCAACCCCAAAAAGAATGTGAGCTCTCCCATCATTGACATCTCAAATTCTCCTTGCATAGTCTTAGCAAATTCTTTACAAAGAGAGGAATTTGTGGATCCAAACACAATATCATCCACATATATTTGTACATACATTGTATCATTTTCAAACTTCTTGACAAACAATGTATTATCCACCTTTCCTCTTTCATAGTCATTCTCAATCAAAAATTTTCTCAACCTGTCATACCATGATCTTGGAGCTTGCTTCAAGCCATAGAATTCCTTTTTAAGCTTGTACACATGATTAGGATTCTTAAAGTCCACAAAGCCAGGTGGCTGTTCAACATACACTTGTCGCCACCGGCCCGAAACGGGCTTTCGGCATTCGCGAAGGATGGTTGGACTCGTTTATTTGTTTAAAAATATGGATTGCTAGAATGACGTATTCTCAAACTGAGACCTTGTCAAACGAGCAATTTTATTAAATGATTCACCAATCCATGTTAATCCCAAGCGGGACCCTCCATGGATTAGTGGTTTTCGTAAAAGGAGGGTTCGTGGAGTCGCCACCAATGTTTTACTCAAAACATTGGAAAAAGGGATAAGGCAATTGATTTTATAAATCAACTTTGGCCATTACAACCAGAGTTGGGTAAGGGAGTCGGTTACGCGTGGGGAAGGTGTTAGCACCCCACAGCGCCCCTTTCGGGTTCCCTATGACAGATTATTTCTAAAATAACAGTGTAAAATTACTAGATTACCCCTATTTATTCTAAGCAATTATAAATTAACTATCTACATGATGACAGTTTAAATATGCACACAGAAAGCGGTAAAAGGAAGGACTTTAAGAAGAAACCTCTTGAAGCGTGCTTTCTATATATTTCGTAAAACTGGGAAGCTTTTTGGCGTTCCCTCGCTCTACAAGCCCGCTCGCTCCCTCCTAAAAACTTTTGACTACGGAAATCCGGAGGATTTCCCTTCGACTAGGTTCGATCCTCAAGCAAAATGGCTCGGGGTTCAAGAACTTCGTCGGATCAACTCTCTGAGTGATTTCTAGGGCAGAACACTGCTCAAAAACCCCAGAATACTCAAGGAGAGGGTTGAAACTGTGTGAAAAAGTGTGGAATGACGTCCAATTGACGTCATATTTATAGGGAATAGGCGCAATACGGTCTACAGAAGCAATACGGCCGTATTGAAATTTTTGAACTTCAATACGGTCGTATTGAAGTTCAATACGGCCGTATTGAAATTCAGAAATTTCAATGCGCCCGTATTGAGTTCACTGCGGTTGTATTGAAGCTTCAATACGGCCGTATTGATTTCAGTACGGCCGTATTGAAGTTTCAGAAACTTCAATACACCGTATTGAATTCACTGCGGCCGTGTTGAAGCTTCAATACGGCCGTATTAAGTTTAGTACGGCCGTATTGGGCTTCATTCCCTCCACTTCCTTATTTTAAACTATTCTAAGACCTCTAAACCTACAGATAGCCATCCTATGGTCTTCTAGGAGTCCTTCTGGCTTACTTTCCTCCGATCTTTGAGGGTCTTCGAGTTTTATTTCCGACCCGGACAATTTTAGGGGTCTACAACACTTCATCTTGTATCAACCCATTGAGGAAAGCACTTTTCACATCCATTTGATAAAGCTTGAAATTCTTTATAGAGGAATAAGCAAGAAGTAATCTAATGGCTTCTATCCTTGCTACAGGGGCGAAAGTCTCATCATAGTCAATTCGCTCTTCTTGATTATACCCCTTAGCCACTAGTCTTGCCTCATTTCTTAGAATTATCCCAGATTCATCAAGCTTATTTCTGAAAACCCACTTGGTTCCAATAATTGGATAATCTTTTGGTAATGGCACCAAATCCCACACTTCATTTCTTTCAAACTGATTTAGTTCCTCTTGCATGGCCATTAACCAATGCTCATCTTTAAGTGCTTCATCAATGCTCTTTCACTCATTATCATATACTCTCTACTTAGCTCAGATATAGATTTTGCTTATGCACAAAGCATACTAAGCACACACAACATAAAAACTCATTCAAAACACTTTATTTTCTAAACTCTATTACATAGCTCTATTACATAGCATTTTCTTGACTTTCTCTGACTTTGTTTTTGTGCTTCCAAGTTGTTGTTGTACACACACATTGTGATCATCAAAACTCCTTTAAGCTTCAAGCTCTCCTAAGCTCAACACTTCTGTTGTTTTTGAGGATTATATCCTAATCCTGTCTTATCAAACATACATTTTTGCTTTCCTAATATTATATCTGAATTATTTCTTCCATTCGTAAATTTTGCAAGAGTGTTTCTTAAATTACTAATTTCTTCCTTAAATTTATTGCAAGTTAAACATGAGTGATTTGCTTTATTAGTATCTAACTTAGTTTTAATTTCATGTTTTTCATTTTTAGAATTAATCATCTTAATTTCAGTTTTGAGATTATCTAATTCATTATTTAATTTTGAAATCTCATTTTCTAATTTTGAAATTGTTTTCTTATATGATGATACTAATTTTGCAAGTTTAAATGATTCTTTATGTAAATCATTAAATGCATCTTGAAGTTCATCAAATGAGATTGAGATATCATTGTTAGAAGATGTTACCTCTTCTTCATTTTCGTAGTCTTTGGCCATAACTCCCAAATTTACACAACTTCATTTTCAGAGTCACTTGTAGAATCCGTGTCATTTTCTTCCCAAGTGATATAGGCTTTCTTCCCCTTCTTTTCTTTGAAACTTTTTATTCGATTTTTCCATCTTTCTTTTATAGATTGGACATTCTAATCTCAAATGTCCTGGTTGATTACACTCATAGCATTTTGGGGTTGAAGAAGAGTCTTCTCCTTTCTTCTTATTGTTGAAGTTGAATCTTTTTTGGTTTCCTTTGTTTCTAAGGAATTTGTTGAATCTCTTTATAAAGAGGCTGAAATCCTCATCATCCTCTAAATCATCTTCCTCAATATTTTCTTCTTTCTCATCTTCTTGAGTGCTATCCCTTTCTTTCTTTTATCACTTTCCTCATTTTGATTTAGTCTCATTAATTTCATTTCATGTTCTTGAAGTTTTCCGACCAATGAGGCAAGAGACATGGTTGTCAGATCTTTTGATTCAGCAATTGAAGTCACTTTCGGTTGCCATTCCCTACTCAAACATCTCAAACTTTGTTAATAAGATCTTCATTAGGAAACACTTTTCCTAGAGATGCAAGATGATTAACTATATGTGTAAATCTCTTTTGCATGTCTGTATGCTTTCATTTTGATTCATTCTAAATAATTCATATTCATGAGTGAGAGTGTTTATCCTAGATCTTTTCACATCATTAGTACCTTCATGTGTTACTTCAAGTGTATCCCACATTTCTTTAGCACTTTTACAATTTGAAATTCTAAAATATTCATCAATTCCTAAAGTAGAAGTGATTATATTTTTGGCTTTTAAGTTATATTGAACCTTTCTTCTATCATCTTCACTCCATTGATCTTTGGGCAAATTTTTTATTTCATGACCTACTACAATAGTGGGAATGAAAGGATCATTTTTAATAGCATCCCATATGTTTAAGTCTATGGCTTCTATAAAAATTTGCATCCTAGATTTCCAATAATGATACCCTTCCCCATTGAATATAGGCGGTCTATTAATAGAGTTTCCTTCAGGAAATAACAAATTTGATGAGACCATTTCAAATCTTGAATCTTTTAAGCCGTATACAAGAAACCTGCTCTTGATACCACTTGTTAGTCAAGTAGCCTCGTATAACTTAAGAGGGGGGATGAATTAAGTTATCTAATTTTTCTTCTCTTTCTAAGTTTTTCTAACTTCTTTCTTATAAATTCAATATCATAAACAAATTGTATGTAATGATGCAAAAACTTCAGAACCAAAATTAAAAGTATAGGGAAAAAGAATTGCAAACTTGATTTTATACTGGTTCAACCAACCTTGCCTACATCCAGTACTCAAGTCTCCCACTTGAGATTTTCACTATGCTTGTAACTTTTACAAGACTCAAATTCTCCAACACCTAGGAATTCCCTTTCCTCGTGTTGAGAATCACAGACCAACAAGGAGAAGAATACTTTCTCCTTTACAGATCAATAGATGATTTGAATAAAGTAGAACAACTATCTTTTGAAGAGTGGATTTTACACTTTGTTGATCTAGTAGAACTCTTTAGATAATGTTTGCAAATGATTTTGGCCAAGTGATTTGTAAAGATAATTTTCACAATAGAGTTCGTAACCTTTCTCTGAAAAATTATTGGTATTTATAGATGATTGTTTCTTAGGTTATGACTTTTCATGAAGAGTTGTGACTTTCTAAAATTTTTCAGAAAATAGGCTCTGGTAATCGATTACAAGACTTGGTAATCGATTACAATAGTTTAATTTCAAAATGTTTGAAACGTTGTATAATTTAAATTCAAATTTCAAAATTTTATCTTCTGGTAATCGATTACAGGGAATGGGTAATCGATTACCAGAGCACGTTTTAATAAGTAAATTTTGAACATATGAGTTTCATCCTCTGGTAATCGATTACATGTACTGGTAATCGATTACTAGACTCTTAAAACAATAATTACCTTATTAAAACTTAAGATATAAAAAGCTTCTATTTTCAAAACCTTATTTATATAAAAAAAAGAGATTATATTTGGGTTTTCTTTTGAAATTCTTTATTTTATATGGCCAAGAATCTTATGCAATATTTCTAAAGATTTCTTTTTACATATAAAGCTAGGTTGACAAGACTTATCTAAAATACTTTGAGATTTTTGTTTCTTGATCACCTTGCTTTAACTTGACCTCTTGTTTTCTACAATTACTTTGGCATCATCAAAATCTTTTACATACGTTTTTCAAGCGCCGCAGATCGGGAAGGAGCCACCTCATCGGGTTTGGCATCCTCAGGAATCTCGTCGTACTCCATATACATCCCCTTGTAAAAATCCTTCTTTACTTCAAAAGTGAAACCCAGGGGGACACTACAAAAATATTGAGCCTGACGAACAGCGTGCTTGAAGCCTGATTCATGTTCATGGATGATCTTGTTCTCACAATTAGTCTGAAAACCCTCCATAGACGCATCCATATCGGCCTTAGCCTTGGCCTCTCGCTCCAAAACCTCCTTTAACTTGGTAACCCACATCTTCTCAGCTTCCTCTGCAGTAATAGCATGGCCCTCCATGTCCCCCAAAGCCTCTTTCAAACGTACCACTTCAGCCTCGAGCTGCAACTTCTCAGTAGACGTCGCCTCGTGAGCCTCCACGAAATGCTGCAAAATAGTCCTTGTCTCTTCTAGAGACCTCTTCAATTTATGTGCATCCGCTAGAGGCTCCAAAGCTAACTTCCGAAGGATGGCCATAGCGCGAACTTGAAGTTCACAAGCCATCGCCCACTGAGCCGAAGGAGTAGTCGACTCAAGCATTTGATGCCCTTGTTTAGAAAGAAGATCGGGCGCTAGTATCTTAAAAGGTCGGATGTCAAGATCTAGGAAGTCACGCGCAACTATGGCCGAAGGGATGGCCAAGTCCGAATAGTTTCCTTCAACACGACTATGCTTGGTGCGGGAACCACCTTGCGCGCCAGGTTCCGCTCTCCTCTTTCCCTTGTCTTTCCTTCTCTTACCGTGGGAATCAGGCAAAGAAACATCCCGAGGAGAGGTTTGCGCCTCAGCACCCGAAGGGGTAGGATCAATAGCTACGTTCTAGTGATCCTTAACAGAGATATTGGCAGGAGCTCGGTTACACACCGCTTGTCGGTACGAAATTCATAGTCCTTTTTGCGCCATCCAACCTGTAGAAAGGAAAAAGTCACACATCAACCTAGCTTAAAATCTGTAACAAGCCTTCATAAACAAATACCGTCAAGATCAAAGCGAGGCCGAGGTGATCTCGGCAATAGAACCAAAATTCGTTCCGAGATCTCTCGGGGCAACATATTTAGATACGTCAAAGAGGCCTCTTTGTCCGGACTGAGCATTTTGACTGGATACTCATCGTATTTGCGAGGCGCCTCAGTCCAATAGAAAGGAAACAATGGACGCCCTTCATTGTCGTAAAAATAGTTCCGACCAACCACCGGATCAATCATCATCTTCAAAAATCCAGCTTTGAAGCCCTTGAAAGAAGAAGTGAATGACTTCAAAAGAGGCCGATCCAAATGCCTTATCAATGACAGCCACTTCACGGCCTTTCTTGAAGGGTGCGTGCAGAAAAAGTTTAAGAACAAACCAACACTTAGCTTTATATAGTGGTATCTACATAAAACCCGAAAGGCATGCATCGCCGCCCACCCATTCGGATGTAGTTGAGTAGGAGCAACGATCAAGACCCGCAAAACACCCATCTGGAAGTCATCAAATGGAAGAGACACACCAAGGTCTTTAAACAAACACTTGTACATGTAAAAGAAGTTACCTTGGCCTTTTCGCTTTGCAAGAAAAACCCGATCAACCTCACCAACACCCTCTGCTCAGCAGTGACGCAGCATTATAGGATAAGGGTCAAGATTTTCCCACCTCATCAATCGCCACCTTTTTAACAGACGCTCTACGGTGGCCCTATCATAAAAACACGAGCCATAGGCTGCCACTTCCCCGTCGACCCATTCATACCCCGGAACCTCACAAGGGGATACCTTTGTTGATAGTCATGTGGATCCATATCAGCATCGCGAATCTCTGATCAGGAAGACTCTCCCGAGCTATCAGTAGCATTACCTCCAAATAGTTATCAGGAAGCACTATCAGACCCCTCGGCCTAATACTCCGCACCAGACAAATACGCAGCATCGGACGAAGACATAGTAGACCTAGAGAACCTGGAGGACCTTTCTATCCCCTCAACTACGACCATGTTGAATAACCTCGAAAGATCTGACCGAACACACTACACGCACATACCTATCTTCAAAATTAATCAAGAGCAAACACTTGAAAGATCTCGGCTCACACTAATGATATTGTATACGAGAAGTTCGGCACCTAAGCTCACCAATATATAAACTCGCAAGGCATATAAATGGACGAGAGACACCTAGATAATTCTGTCCAAGAGATGCATCCGTACAATATAATTAATACACCAATTCTCAAAGCAAAATGGTGGATTAGCAATGCCAATTATGCACTAGAACAACCCCGAAGCTATACTGCAACCCAAGTCAAGAAGCACGCGCCAAAACGTAACCAACACGAAATCCCTTCGTGAGTAAATATCCACTTTATTATTCCACAATACCAACACCCTTCCCGAGCATGTGACCAAGACAAGTCTCCCCGAGACTTTAAACAAAGCAAACATCAAATCATCCCTTGGAATGGTCCTGACAACACCATAATGTTGTAATACCCCGCATATATATCCACTCGGCCTTATATAAAGCCGAATACGTCTACCAATGCACCTTCACAACCTTGTATATAAAAAAAATGTCAAGTCAACCCTCAAAGTGTTATAGACTCGCTTAAAACCGTTGGACACCATATATACCATTTCGACCATATACAAAGCCGAACACGTTTACTAAATGGACCTTCACAACCTTATATAAAAGCAATGTCAAATCAGCCCTCAAAGTGTTATAGACACGCATATAACCATTGGATACCATACATATCATTTCGGCTATATACAAAGTCGAACACCTCTATTAGACTCACCCTCACGACCTTAACCAAAATAAAATAATAATTATTATAATAATAATTTTCTTACCGATATCAACTTGTCTCCTTGCGTAAGTCGTCTTCCTTGTAACGTCTGATCTTCCTTCTTCACGTTCCTCGGATGTACCTGCAAAAAGGACTCCGACGATCAAGTTAGTCTGAGTTTTGTCTACGTTAATGTCTATCTTATTGCCTATGTTGTACGGTTACCTCATATAATTGTTGTGCCATTACCTGTGGTAAGTTAATTGCGGTTAAGTTATTCATATGCCAACGTGTCCAACATTATTCATATGCCGAGGTGGACGAGGTACCTTGTGCCAAGGTGATTGTCATTAGCCTTTACAGTGAAAGTGATACCAACATTACCTCGGCCCTGCATTCAGGATGGTATAATAATAATTAAATAAATAAACATCAAATTAGCCCCCAAAACAATGACAACCTTTTAACTTTGTTGTACCTCATGCATTCACCCATTCGACCATGTGCAATACCGATGACCTTCACAACGCGTATCTTCACAACTTTAAGTACACCAGATCAACCTCCAAAACAGTACAAACAACCTTGTAACCATGTATATACCCATTCAGCAATTTGCAACACCGAACACTTTGACAATGCATACCTTCCAAATGCTCTTCACCTTAACCTCATCGTCTGTTCAACTCGGGCTTGGGGGGTAGTGTAAGGGAAAGGCCCATCAAACCCAAATACGTCACTATAAATACTGTATTGATGTGACAAAAAGAATGTATGATTATTTAATACTATAGCATTTATTGCTCTAGACCGAATACTGACTTGAGCGTCGGAGTGCCTTTGCAGGTACCCTCCCCCACCACTCGGAGATAGGATTCGGCTAGTACACGAGACTTAGAAGATTAGCCACCAGGAACCATAAGAGTGTTTCCGACAGGAACAATACCAATTTAGTATAATGGTGTACAATGCATCATTCACCACACTCATGCATATAGATGCCTATATAAACATCTCAAAACAATAATATCTCATCTCATTTTGTGAAATCACTTCTGAATCCAAATAACTAATCAGAACCACCTAAATATACAACATGCACAAAGGTAAGTACATTTTAAATCCACACCTCCATAATCCAATCCAAATCCATATAAACAAAATTTACATATATATATACATACATACATATATATATATAAAGTATATATACCAAATAGCTTGATATTTCCATGGCGTTACACAGGTTTTGGGTGAAATTTGAAGTGTTGTGCATGATGGTTTTTGTTCTGGTCTGAATACATGTTGGGCGCGCATTCATGGTGCCAGGTGGGTCTTTAGCAAAGGACTAATTTGCTTGTTTCGCACCAAGTGCGAGGTTATTCGTGCTGGGCGTGAATTGCAAATTCGATCTTTGGTTGAAGGGCATCGGGTGCGATATCAGTAAAGGATGAAGGAGATTCTTTACTGAGGTCATGCCGGGAATGAAGAGGAGTGCGTCGGGCAGAACCTTGGCAGAGAGTTTTAGTGCTTCTATGCTAGACGCGAAAACCCCTGCCGAGCATAGATGAGGCAGAGAGCCTTTTGATGATTCATGTCGAGCGAAATGCTAATCTCGCCAGGTGCAATTTAGGAGAAAAGTCTTTCACTTGTAGGCTCCGGGCATTGGATGTGGTGCACTGGGCAGGAGACTTCTAGAGGAGTCTCTAACTTTGGGATGATGTGCACAGGGGTAGTTGTGTCAGACGTGTAAGCATCAAGGAACACCCTATTTCCCTAGCTCTAGGCGTAGGCTTGGCCGCGTTGGGTGCAAGTTGTATGTTGAAAGAAAGTTGCTAAGTTGTTTAGATGTTGTCTATTGTTGATGATGTTATTATGATGTAGAAATGATTAATATTTTTTAAAATTATTTTTTTAAGTTGTAAGTTGTCTAAAGTTGTTTAGTTGTTATTGTTGTTAAAGTTGAGAATTTGATGACTTTGGTTGCTCAAGTTGTTTACTCAAGTTATTATTATGTTGCCTATTATTGTGAAGATAACTATTGTTGTAAAGTTAGGGACATATGACTAAGATATATGTTTTATGTTGAGATACATAGTACTAAGGTGATAAGTTGAAAATTATTTTTAAAGTTAAATCCCTTAGTACTGTATGGGCGGCATGGAAGTAGTTGATCCATGTCACTGTTGAATGACCAATTGAGTAAGGTATCTAGTTAGAGATGTAGTCTTTGACTAGATACTGGAGGATGCGTGGTACTTGGAGGGCAATGGGTGGGCTAACTCCATATGTGGATTGGTGGGTGGTACTTGCAAGCCAAGGCCATGGTAGGCCCACACCCAAACCCTTCTTTCTTGACAGTAGTACTGGACCTCTGAGTTTGAGTGGCACACTTGAGAAATCGCCTATTGTTGTCTATACCTTGTTCTCTTCAGGATTCCTAATGATGTCCTATACCTAACCTGATTGAGATAGGTCAAACATTGGATTCGGTAGGGTTTATGCCACCTAGACTGCTCAACCTCAGTTATTGGAGATCTCTTAGTTGTATATGCGTGACGACGCATTAGTTGATGTTGTGATTGATGTTGTACTATTATTGTATGATTAAGGTGTATGTTGTTGTATAAAAGTTGAATTGAATTGTTGATTTGTTGTACCCTATTGTTGTTCATTATATGTTGAATGTTGTTTTATGATGTTTATTTATTGCTGTGAGCTCACCCTGGTTGTTTCCTTGTGGTTGAGACTACAATGATCATACCTTAGTATGCGAGCAGATAAGGAGTAGGCAATGTTGTTGCGGGGGACCAGATTTTTGAATGTGACTTGGTGGTACGATAAATATTTTGTATAGGGTAGTATATCTCATTTTCAATCATATATATGTATATGAGACTTTAGTTATTGTTTCTCATCATGTATGTAACTATTTAATGGAGATGTTTTATTCTATGCATTATTACTAACGCTATAAAGACTATGTAAGATTTAGCTAGTCGTTACAAGTGATGTGAGATATATGAATAAAAAATAAAACTAATGTATAAAATATCTTCATTTACATATATATTTTTATGAATGATTTGTGTTCATTTTATTAATAAAAATCTTATTTGTATTCTTTTAGTTTTCTTTTTAATTTCTAAATATCATGTTACTAATTGTCACATCATTTAAGTGTAAGTAAACATTAAAATTAATGATTAGTAGATATCAATTTCAAAATAGGATCAAAATTTCCTATTTTTAAGATTAGATGGATTAAATATCTTTATTTTAAAATAAAGAGTCCAAAATTGCATATTGATGAAAATAAAATGACTAAAATGTAATTGAGCCTAAAAATAAATTTTTTTTTCTCAATGTGCCACATACAATAATGATGACTAACCTCCACAAACACCCTTGCAATTGCATTACCAATAACATCTTTATTTATGGTAATAGTTTTAGGACAAATTTTAGACATTTCTTCTAACCAAGCACATAACAACCAAACAAAGCTTTCTTTTATTTCATGACATAATAGACCACAACCAAGAAGAATGGATTGTTGATGGTGATTAATTATGGTGAATGGAACAAAAGACATTTTGTATTTATTTTTCAAGTATGTTGGATCAAAAGTCATCACATCACCAAAATATTTGCAAGTCGTTCTAGATCTTGAATCAACCCAAAAACAATTAAGCACCACCTTTTTGTAGTTGTTTTGGGGGCTAATTGTCCTTTACCATCCATTTGAAATGCATAAAAAAAATCCAAGATTCTTTAGTTGGCAATTCATAAAATATGATAACATCAATTGAGCACCACCTTTTTGTAGTTGTTTTTGTCTCTTTCCAATTGAGTAATTGACAAAATCTTGTTGACTAAATCCAACAATATCAATGCTCCCACTTTTAATGCATCACACATATGTTATTTTACTAGGGCCAAACTAGAATCATGAAGCACATCAATAAGTGTAGTCTATACTTTAGTTTTCTTTCTATGCACTCAAAGAAATTGTGAACTTCTTAGGGAAAACAATACATGATTAAGGTCTTTTACAAATCTAGAAATAACCCGTCCATCTTCTTTTTTCTCTACATGTAACATTTTCTTGCATCCTATTCTTGTTTCATCATACACTGCAAGGTTACCATTTCTTTTTTTTGCATAGTTTTTTGCTTGAAACCCCTCTTTTGAACAAATAATCTCTGGACCAATTATCATTCCATTTGTTTTTGGATTTAGTAACACGACCCATGCGAAAGCTAAAACCTTTTTTCTTTGCATACAATGTGTAGTAATTTTTTGAATCTTCAATTGATGCAAACTCCATTATTTCAAATGACTCTATGGGAAGCTGTAATGGTTGTTCATTATAAAGAAGATCTACATTAATAGCACTTTCAAGTCTACTTTTAGAGCTAGCCATGTTAAAAACTTCATGCACATTTATTATATCTAAACCTGTAAAAGTAGTAATTAAAATACATAACTAAGCACTGCACTAAAGAAAATAGACATTTATTCACTTTCAAGGAAGATGAGAAGATAACAATTAAGTTAATATATATTGTCTTACTTATGTGACTCCTATTTTCTTTCATGTATTCTTGAAATTAAAATAATTATTTTTGTATAGTAAATTGCGCGTGTTGTCACTTTACTCAAGCTAGTGCATACTTTTCGTTGTTGTTTTTTTCTACTTCGATGACTCGTGGTGTTGAGACATAGTGATGGAGGCCCATGGGCCAAAGGCCCAACTACTAGGACCATGGCCAAGAGGATGCATGAAGAGTGGGCCAGTGCTAAACAAAAGCCCATAGTTCTTTTTAGTTGGGCTATACTCTAAAGCCCATGTAGAGTAGGTTTGGGCCCAATGGGCTTGTATTTTGTTTTGGGCCTTGTATTTTGGCCAAGTAGTTAAGAATTTCAATTCAATGTAATTTGGAATTTGGGTTAAAGAGGAGTTTCATGTGCATCTCAATTTAAATCTCATTAGCATCACATTTAGAGAGCATTTCGGCCATGTGCTTTCACGCACATGGAGTGACCGAAATTCACTCTTAAATGCATGCTAAATAACATTCAAATTGAGTAACACATGGGGGGTGACCGGTTTGGCACCAAAATTTGAATTCAAACATTCAAATTTTGGCGCCTAAGGTTTAATTAACCATACCATGGTTTAAATTAAACCTTAGGTTAGCCAAACTTTCCTAGCACACTTCCTTAGCCTATATATATTTCATTTGGACGTGTAATTTGGCACTTTGGCATTTGAATGAGAAATTCTTCATCATAAAATTATTTCTCTCCACCGAAGTCACCATAAGGGGAATCTTCTTCTCCATGTTGCCTTGAGCCTTTCTCTTTGTAGATTTAAGTTCATCTACTTCTATCCGAGTCTCATAGTTCATCCTAGAACAACATTGCTTCTCCTTTAACCTTCATTCTACCTTGAATCTTCTCAAGGATCCTACGGAGAAGTTTGAGCAAGTTCCATGGAGTTTCAACTCAAGAAGACTCCATCACATAGGAAACGTGACAATCACCTTTCTCCTTATAAGTTATATGTGTGTGTGTAATGTTAGATATCAATATCATAAAATAAAAAAAATATGCAATGGTCAGATATTGATATCATACAATAGATTAAATACATGAAATTTAATTTCATCATTCAAATTGCAATAAGACCAAATAAAAATAATTCAAAAACACATACTTTACCACTACAAAGCCAAAATATTAGACAACTTTTTGTTTACTTGCTTCCTTAATTGCCCGCATAAAAAAGAATCACAATTGAGAAAAATTATCTAATACATGAATTTAGTAACTGTTGAGTTTCTATTGAGGTTAGTTTCTCTTCTCGTAAAAAGTAGTTTAATTTCTAACCACGGATTCAAAAACAAGGCAAATGCATCGGTTGTTCAAGTAATATATAAGATCGTATCCATAGGGACTGGATAAGGTAAAATAAGCATTTAATGACTATTAATGACTAAAGAATGATAACATTAAATAATTTGTGATGCATATGTAAGTAAATGTTATAAACTACTTTAAAACTATTTTTACAAGATAGTTTGTGTGTGTGGAAGGGATAAGAAATGATAGTGTGGAATCATGAAATTGTGAGGGTTAGACTTCATCGAACTACACTCTTATAAATTAATTCTTCTTTTGTTCAAACAATATTTAGTCAATCCATAAGTATACTTAAACTTAATTCCTTAGAGAAAGAGCCTAGAAACATATATTGAATATCGATCCCTTGAGTATCCAATATATGAACCTGCATTAATGACTAGGATTTTGGACTACTAATGGGTCAAGCTCCATTCCTAGATACAATTTCCATTAGGTATTTTGTTTCAAAGCTAGTTTAAGAGTTATTTTCCAACGCCCAATGAACCCTATATTGAGAAATGGGAGATCAATCCAAAGCAAGCATTAAAGATAGAAACACAATACAACAATGAATGAAATATGCCTTTATCATTGATAGGATAAGCAATACATAAGAGTTTAGTTGGTTACATTTATCCCCACAAAAATTGGGTATAATCACTCAAAACTATGAGGGCAAATAAAAAATAGAGATGAAAGAGAAGATGGAAGAACCGAAGGAAAGACCCACACATGGAATGGTCCCAAGCACCGGGAATCTCTTCCATAGCTCCTAGAAATCGCCCATTGTGTGAATGAGCGAAAAACCCTCGAAGATGTGTTCAAATACAAGCTAGATAAGTCAGGATAGGGTTTATGCGCCCAACACATTATAACTTCACGTCCAGCGCAATGTCTTCCAAAGAGTAGTTGCTATCAGCCCCGAATCATGTCCAGCGAAAGTACTTACGCGGCCGACGCAATAATGAAATACAGAGAGTGATGTTCTCTGTCTTGAGCATGCTCAACTAAATGTCAAACAAGCTCGGTGTGAATTGCTTTCTCCAACTCCTTAACTCTTCATTTTTGGCTCTTTCAGACTCCATTCCCATGGATCCTCAACATCAAACTCTTCTACTCAATACTGTCGCAACCCGAAAATTTCCGATCTTACGGCCTATGGTTTAGGCATCCTTTTAAAAGTCTCATTAATTAAGGAATGTCTGGATACCAGACTAATCCTTAATTAATGGTTTTGAGAATAAGTTCATGGAGTCGCCACCAATATTTTACTCAAAACATTGGAAAAAAATATTTTAAAAGTCCAATAATGGCCTTGATAACGAGATATGGGTTCGGGAGTCGATTACGTATAGGGAAGGTATTAAGCACCCCTATAACGCCCTTAATCGGCACCCTATGATGAAGTTAACATTATAAACAATAATAATATAAATATTAAATCCCCTTTTATTAATAACTATTTACATACTTGAAATTTAAATAATACAATTAAACCTAAAATGTCTACATGATTGTTTTTATTTAAAAATAATTATTGTAGATAAGAAATAAAAAAAAAAGAAAGAAATTAACTGAAATACCTCTTGAATGAGCTCTATTGGATCTTCAAAATAGGGAGATTTTAGGTGCTTTGTGGCAACCTTTCGCACTACAATTGCCTCACAATACTCAAGAAATACAATAGGAGAGAGAGAGAGAAAAAGAGAGAAATTTTGAGCTTTAAGGAGTGCTGGACGAAATTTTGGAGGTCCCTGAGAACTGTGCCCAAGCTGTCTATTTATAGACATCAGAAAGGGTCCAGAACGGCCCGTTCCAAAATTGGAAAGGCCCGTTCTGGATCTGGCCGTTATGTGTTAATTTCATAACTGGAACGACCCGTTCTAAAACTAGAACGACCCATTCCAGAGATAAGATTAACAGAAAATTTGGTAGACTGGAATAGGCGTTCCAAACAAGAGATTTTAGGCTATTTTAATATCTCAGAACGAGCCGTTCCAGTTTAGGAACGGCCCGTTCCGGACTTAGGAACGACCCGTTCCGGACTTAGGAACGACCCGTTCTGATTTTGGAACGGCCCGTTCTGATTTTGGAACGGCCCGTTCTAGGCCACTAAAAATAGTTGATTTGGGCTTTTGAGCCCTCTGATGTCCTATCTTGTTGTTTGGAATAGCTGCCTCTCTTTACTTGTCCTTTGAAATAGCTGTGTTGCTTTTCCAAAGGCAAGTAAAGACGTAGAAATTTCGTCCGGTTCTTCTTCTCGTCTCTGTGTTGATGCTTCTACGTTGCTTCCCTTGAACAGGTGTATTTGCTCTTATCCTCACCCTTTAGAGTAGTTGAGCATTGATTGCGTACTCTATTGGGTAACAAGGTTGATAAACTGTACACCTGATCTTCAGTCTTCGAGTAGAAGCTCCATTGTTTCTCTTGTGATAATGTGTCCCTTTATTTGTAGCTTGTTTAAGAGGGAGTATTATTATGGATGGCCTCTCCAGTCTGCCTGCTGATGCTGAGTATTATTATGCCTAGCCTCTCCAGGCTGCCTGCTGAACGGTGAGTATTATTATGCCTGGCCTCTCCAAGCTTCCTGCTGAATGGTGAGTATTATTATGTCTGGCCTCTCCAGGCTGCCTGTTGAATGGTGAGTATTATTATGCCTGACCTCTCTAGGCTGCCTGCTGATGCTGAGTATTATTATGTCTGCCTCTCCATGACGCCTGCTGAATGCTGAGTATTATTATGCCTGGCCTCTCCAGGCTGTCTGCTGATGCTGATGATGTGATTGCCCCTTTTCTATGGGAGAACATCTGATGAAGATGAGGATCTCTGGTAGGCGATGCCCATGTGATGGTGGGCAAAGGAGTAAATGATGAGTATTATTATGCCTGGCCTCTCCAGGCTGCCTACTGATGATGATGATGTGATTGCCCCTTTTCTATGGGAGGACGTCTGATGAAGACGAGGATTGCTGGTAGGTGGTGCCCTTGTGATGGTGGGCAAAGGAGTAAATGCTGAGTATTATTATGCCTGGCCTCTCCAGGCTGCCTGCTTATGATGGTGATGTGATTGCCCCTTTTCTTTAAGAGGAGGACGTCTGATGAAGACGAGGATTGCTGGTAGGTGGCGCCCTTGTGATGGTGGGCAAAGGAGTTGATGGGTGACACAGATTCTTGTTTTGCCCCAGCCATGTGAGTATTGTGATGCCTCTCCAGGCGCAATGCTGAGTCCTTTTGATGATTGATTATTTGATTGTTGGTGGATGGTTGTGGAATGAAAGACTGCCCCTAGGTGGATGGGCAGGAGATGTTTGTTGCGCCCTTGTGTTGGTGGGCAGAGAAGTGGATGGCTGGCAGGGATTCCAATGTTGCCCTTGCCACGTGAGTATTGTGATGCCTCTCCAAGCGCCTTTATTGTGGGATGGTTGGTAAGAGTTTGGTGTTGTTCTTGTCAAGGTGAGTATTGTGATGCCTCTCCAGGCGTCTGCTTGTAAAGTCCCTTCGGTTCGTTAATGACTAATCATTTATGCTCTCCTGATTGATGATTGTTGATGCCCCTAGTTTGGGCTGCTTTTGCCTCTTGTTAGGATGATATCAATCGGAACTTATGTTTCTCTTTTTCGCTTTTCTTGTTGAGATGCGAAAAGATGTTGAATGCTTATTTATGCATGATGGTAGTTATTGTATATTTTGAATAATTCCCCTTTGATAAAGAAAGTTTTCTAAGTGTGTGAGATGCCTTTTTTTTTTTAGATGCATGCGATGCATATTTTAGTTTCTCCCTTTTTTAGATGGTGGATTTTCTTTTCTCTTTCACTTGAATGGACTGCTTTGATTGATGTGCAACATTAGTCATATTGGTCGTTTGGCATATTGAGTCATCTTGGGGCACCTTTTTTCTTTTTGTTTAGAAACCCTAATTTTTGCCTAGGATGTATCCTGGCGGGTATTTTTTGCTCTTTTCATTTGCCCTAATTTTTGCCTAGGATGCCCTTTACGGGTTTTCATCCCAGCGGGCCATTTTCATTTTTTGTTTCTCCTTTTTTTTACTTGTTTAATGCGAGACCCTACTTCCCCTATTCATTTTTTTTTTCTCTCCCCGACACCCCCCTCTTCCACTCACTCTCCATTTCCCTTCACCCTTACTCTCCTTACTCCTCCCTCCTCACTTCACTAATCTTTCTCCTTGGGGTGTGAATTCAAGGTGTTGTTTCGGGTGTTGAGGACTAACTGAGGCGTGGGTCACTTTCTTCTTCGTGGAGCCTTTCCCCTTCTTCTCCTTTTCTCATTCCCGAAAGTTGCGATCTTCATTTTGAGGTAAGGGAAGCTAGTCATTTGGTTTTTCTGGGGTTGAAACGAGTTCTACGAACTCTTTGGTGGTTGAAAATGAGTGATTTTATTGGCTGAGCTGCTGAAACTTTGGGGGTTTTGTGGTCTTGAATCCAAAGTTTGATTTTCTCTGATTTGTGGTTGCATGCATATAAAGCTGGTATCTTTGAACTCCTTGATGAAAATGTGACATTTTGATCCATTTGCATGTTAATTTTTTGTTAAGATCTGCATGATTGTTGTTCAAAAATGGTGGAGGATTGTGTTCGCTGTCGCAAACGGCTGAGCCGTTTAAAGGCGCTGAGCGCTTTGGGGGCAGAGAGCCCCTGGAACCAACGGCTGAGCCGTTTTAAGGCGCTGAGCGCTTTGGGGGCAGAGAGCCCCCTAGAGCCAAACGGCTGAGCCGTTTTAAACCGCTGAGCGCTTTAGAGGCAGAGAGCTAGAGGAGAATCTCTGGAGGCAAAGCGCTGAGCGCTTTGGAGGCGCTGAGCGCCTTTGTACTTTCAGAATTGGACTTTGTAGTCTTCATGAAAGTTGTAGCCTTGGATGTTAGCTTTCCAATGGCGCTGGAATCACTCAAAAAGGAGTTTTAGAACTCCAGATATGGCCGTTTTAGTGAAGAGGGGTCAAGCTATCAACATTAGTTATAGCTGTTTCGGTTTTTAAAATTTTTCACATGGTAGATGAAGGAATTAGGATTTGGGGTCTTCCTGAGAGTTGTAGGAAATTTTCTTATCATTAATATGATATAAGGATGAACATGATAGGAGCATTATGACTCCAGATATTCTATAATTAGTAATAGTTGTCGTTTTACCATGAGTGACTATGATAAGTTGAAGGTTGTTTTGGATGTGTTTTTTTTGAATATGCTGATTTATGCTGACTAATATTGATTAATGCTGTTGAGCCAAGCTGAGTTGTATGATGTGTTGAAATGTTGTGCTGTGCTGTAATATGCCATGTTGTACTATGCTGAATGGTGTGGTGCTGTAGCCGTTAAGTTGGTGCTGTTGTTTGCCACATACGTGGTGCTGTAATAACCGCTAGCTGGTGCTGATATGTGCCTAATTGAGGGGCCATTATAACCACTTGAGGTGGTGCTGTTGCTGTTGCTGTTGCTGCTGCTAAGCAGTGTCGATGTAGCCGCATCGCGGTGCTGATATTGCTGAATAGTATGAGCTGTGCAAATGTGCTATTAAATATGACGACAGACTTAATCATATTACTATGCATTTAATTATAGGTTGATTTTTAAAGTATACTAGCTTACCCTTTGTTGTTTTCCATGTTTTTGGACTGCGATGATCATACTATGTATGGGAGCAGAACAGGAATAGGTGGGCGTCTTGGGATGAGTCTCCGGCGGACCTTGGAGCTGTTTTGCTTGTGTGGATATTTTGCTTGTAGCTACTTGGGATAGTAGCATTTGGTTGTAATTTTCTTTGGTGCACTTTAACCCTAGTCAGACAAGAACTTTGTATATTTATATATTCTAGATCCTATATTTATATACTTGTTCTATCTGTCTGGAGTTTCTAGTGTACGATGCCGTGTGTAGTGACTAGCCGGGTCGTTACATTTAAATTTTGACAACCATCAATAATACACATCATTAAGATTGAACAAGACAGAAAAGAAAGAAAAAGATGATTTAGAATGAATGGGTAGTAGAGGTAGGATGATTTAAAATGAATGGGTAGTTGAGGTAGGTGAGTGTTTAAGATTTTTTTAAACAAAGATTTCCTTGGATAATTATTATAATCATTCTCCTAATTATCTTCAACTACATATCTGAGTCTCAGGCAGAGTCTTCACAGAATTTGACCCCTTGTAGAAGTGTTCAAGCCGCCTCTTAGCTTTCAACTATGAGAATCATCACTTTCTATTTTTATCCTTTTTAGATCCCTAATTTTTGCCTAAGACGTGTCCTAGCGGGAACTTTCAATTTTTGTTTTTTTTTTGTTTTTTGTTTTGCCTAAGATGTTCTTTGCGGGTTTTCATCCTAGCAGTATTTTGCAAGTGATATTATTTTTTGGCATAACACTTCTTTGCTTTGACAAAATCTTCTATCATCCGCGTTTGGGAGGATCAGCGTCTTTGATGATTAACACTGCCCCCCATTCCCGTACACCAAGGAGAAAGATGTTGCCCCAACCTACGGGTGTTGAGAGAGAGTTCTTTCATGAGCCAAGATTTGTGCTTCCTTTGTCAGCCAAATTGAGCGAAAGTTGTTTTTTGCAAGACTCTTCTTATGCAATGAGAATCTTATGGTTTTGTATCCGATCACTTTCTTATCTATGTGTGTTTCGAGGAAGTGATCTCCTTATCTACCTTAGACTCAGACAATGCATCATAGATGTTCAGAGTTTTGATTAATTTTATTATCTTCAGTCATGTTTGTTTTTTTTTTATCATGGTGATTGATTTTGGAATTTAATGTGTGACACAAGAGGGAAAATAATAAATACAAGAGATTTATGAAATGACGTATATTATTGATGAATGCAAAAAAACTTGTACAAACCCTTATTTTGAACTCGTGACCGTGGGTGAAGGTTATGAGTTTGAATTTTTTTTTGGAAAAAAGAGAGCCCTAACAACTGTCGTTCCAAGATGGTTACTCATCTAGTCATTCCTTGATGTGTGTTGTGTTGGCCTCAAACTTGAGCTGCCCGACGTCAATAAGCTATTGTACACGAGATTTCAAAGCCTTGCAATTTTCTATGGAGTTGCCTACTGCCCCAGCGTGATAATCGCATGTTTCCTCTGGCCTATACCATAGCGGGTAAGGCGGTTGTTGCTTTCTTTATGGTGGGGTTCTTACCAGCATGGATGCCTTCATCAATTGGGGAAATAACTCTGTGTAGCTTATAGGAATTTTGTCTAGTTCCCTTTCCACTTTTCGTGATGCTTTGGTCGTTCGAGGAGTAGCGGAAGCGGTTACAACATTGATTTCATTTTCACCAAAAATCTTCGTATACCCTTGGCTTTCAGGGGATTTTCCTATCTTCCCACATTTTAGACCTTGCTCAACTCTTTCCCCGATAGTGACTATGTCGGTAAAGAGAGTCGAAGTGTTCCCTATCATCTTGTCATAATAGGGTCCACTTAAGGAATTGATGAACATTGTCACCATCTCCTTATCAGATAATGAAGGCTCTACTTGCGCAACCATTTCTCTCCATCTCTGTGCATAGGTTTTGAAGGACTCGTCGCCCTTCTTGCTCAAGCTTTGCAAATCAAATCTATCCAGAATTAGGTCGATGTTGTACTTGTACGGACGAAGAAAGGCATCGGCTAACTGTTTCCATGTCTGGATCTTCCCTCCATCCAATTGCATGTACCAGTTGAGAGCAGCATCTAAAAGGCTTTCCTGAAAATAGTGTATCAGGAGGTTTTCATTGCTCACATAGGCTGCCATCTTCCTACAGTACATTGTTAGATGTCCTTTTGGACAACTGGCTCTGGTGTACTTTTGGAAGTTAGGGATTTTGAACTTGGCGGGGAATTAGATATCTTGTACCAAGCACATATCCGTAGCCTCTTGAATGTCAAAATTGTGGTCTCCACAGCTCTCAGTCTTTCTTCCCAGGCGTTCAGATGATCTTTGGAAACGTCACCGACGTTGCTAGTACTATTGTCGTGCTGCAATTTGTTCATGGCCTCATGAATTCTAGCCATTTGTTCCTTGAGCTGTTCAAGCTCCTCATTGAGGACACAATTTCTTTCCTCTAGGCCTTCCATAGCTTTTATCTTTTGAGCTCGTGTGAGTATGGAATGTTGAAAAGCCACCTCTAAGGGACAAGATAATTTCTTATCAAGCTTATTTAAATGGTAATGCATGAAGGGAGTTTCTATCAAAGACTTGATGGCTCATCCTTGTCGAGAGGTGAGTTATCGGTGTTCCACTTCATAATATTTTATGATGTGACAGAGGTCACACTAATTTCTCGTCATTGATACAAATCCCCTTGTGATCCTAAATATATGTTATGCATGCTCCCTTTTATTTATTATCCTTTTATTTATTATATTCTTTATTTTGTAGACAATGCATGATGCCCCCCCTTTTTTTTTAAAAAAAGAAGGACTGTATGCTTCTCACAGATCTTATGTTCACACTAGGTTTTCTCTCACATGATAATGCATTTTTAATTTTTGTGTTTTTCTTTACCTTAGGGGAATTATAAAAAATAAATGAATGATTTGAATAGACAAAATGCAACAAACATATGCTTATACAATCCACAAACAGTCACGTTCAAATCCTTGGTATGTGGTCCCTGTTAAGAAAAGTGCATTGTATAGGATAGTTCTAATATCACTGGTCTTAAGGCCCCCAAGGTGCCCCCATTATAGGGACCTAGTATCTCTGTCGCCGTCACCTGGCAAACTCTAAGGTCTATCGCAGTATTTCGGGCTATAGTAACTGGTTATCACCTTGAGTGTGATTTCCGACAAGGCTCGCAAGCTCCAAGGCCAAACTTGGGCCGTTCGTACGTCAACCACTCCCTATGTTTAATACCCTCATGCCCTCGGGTGTAGGGGGAACTGTTGTGTGCAAAGGATTGTGTACAATTTTATTCAAACAGGTGTAGAATTTAAATAAACAGACAAATATTAAAGCCAAACAAATAAAGCAAACAAAGTAAAGAGGAAAAATATTTAAATTATTGTAGACCCCTAAAATTGTCCGGGTCGGAAATAAAGCTTGAAGACTCTCGAAGACTGAAGGATAATCAGCCAGAAGGACCCCTCGAAGGCCCTAGGAGGGTTCTCTGTAGGTCCAGAGGTCTTAGAATAGCTCAAAATAAAGAAGTGGAGGGAAAAAGCCCAATACGGCCGTACTGAACTCAATACGGCCGTATTGAAGCTTCAATACGGCCATACTGAAGTCAGTACGACCGTATTGACACTTCAATACGACCGCGGCGAACTCAATACGGGCGTATTGAAATTTCTGAACTTCAATACGACCGTATTGAATTTCAATACGACCGTATTGAAGTTCAAAAATTTCAATACGGCCGTATTGCCCCTGTAGGCCGTATTGCGCCTATTCCCTATAAATATGACGTCAATTGGACGTCATTGGACACTTTTCAACATAGTTTGAACCCTCTCCTTGAGTATTCTGGGGTTTTTGAGCAGTGTTCTGCCCTAGAAATCACTCGGAGAGTTGATCCGACGAAGTTCTTGAGCCCCGAGCCATTTTGCTTGAGGATCGAACCTAGTCGAGGGGAAATCTTTTTGATTCCCTTAGTTAAAATTTTGTTCTAGGAGAGCGAGGAGCGGGCTTGTAGAGCGTGGGAACGCCAAAACGCTTCCCAGTTCATTTTTTATAAAAAAAGCACGCTTCAAGAGGTTTCCCTTCAATCCTTCCTTTTACTGCTTTCTGTGTGCATATTTAAACTATCATCATGTAGATAGTCAATTCATGATTGTTTAGAATAAATAGGGGTAACTTAGTAATTTTATACTGTTCTTTTAAAAATAATCTGTCATAGGGAACCCGAAAGGGGCGCTGTGGGGTGCTAACACCTTCCCCACGCGTAACCGACTCCCTTACCCAACTCTGGTTGTAGTGGCCAAAGTTGATTTTTAAATCAATTGCCTTATCCCTTTTTCCAATGTTTTGAGTAAAACATTGGTGGCGACTCCACGAACCCTCCTTTTATGAAAACCACTAATCCATGAAGGGTCCCGCTTGGGATTAATATGGATTAGTGAGCCTCTTAATAAAATTGCTCGTTTGACGAGGTCTCAGTTTGAGAATAAGTCCTTCTAGCAATCCACATTTTTTAAACAAATAAACGAGTCCAACCATCCTTCGCGAATGCCGAAAGCCCGTTTCGGGCCGGTGGCGACAGATGGCGACTCCGCTGGGGAAGCCTCGAGAGTCAGTCCCATTTAGTGACAGATTAATTTTAACAAATAATAGTTAAAATTACTTCATTACCCCTCGCTTGTATGATAATATGTTTTATCTATTTGGCTTTTAATAACTGTTGTATGTTTAAATTTTCGCAATTGTTTGAAATACAAACTGTACACACACCTTTGCACACAACAGTTCCCTCTATACCCGGGGGCATGAGTGATTAACCATAGGGAGTGGATGTTAGTACGGCCGGTTGTCGAATGGGTCTATAGGTGCCCGTAGACCGTTGTCGGAAAGCATCACTCAAGGTGATAACCATGAACTTAAGTCCGACGGTGCGTTGGAACTTTCCATCGACCCACGACGAGAGGAATTGGGTCCCTATAATGGGGGCACCTTGGGGGCCTTTGACCAAGTGAGAACAGTTAGATCCTCCTTGAATATGCACTTTTCTGCAGGAGACCCCTACCTCGTGATTCGCTCGTGACTGTTCGTGGATGAGTGAATTGTCTGTGCATTGACTATGTGACATTGTATGAGCATACGTTTGCATTCTTTAAACATACAACATCCCTAGTAAAATAAAAATAAAATAGAAATAAGGATCTTCTAGTGCATGGTGTTAACATCTACCCTCATCACATTCATGTAGGCAGTTTCCCTTTTCACCCAAAAAATACAAAAATACAAAAAATGATATTTACCCAAACCAAGCAATATCATGCATCATGTTAGGAAAATCCCAAGAAACATGATAATGTTTAGTTAAATAAACACTATGCATGCATATTCATCTCCATCATCTCATAACATGCATTTTATTGTAGATTATGGAGAGGTCTAGGGAGGTGCAAAGGCCATTAAAGAAAGTGGACTTCCTATTATACCGTGCTGAGAGGTTGGATCACCTCTGTACCTTGATGCCACGAGAGGCTCGTTTGGAGTTCGAAAAATCTTATGGACGAGTCCTTGACTTGATGAAGATTTGTGTGGATCCAGCTTTTCTGAGAGCCTTGGTCCATTTCTGGAGTCTCGATCTGCACTGTTTTGAATTCCCCCAGTTTGACTTAGTTCCTACTCTCGAGGAGTACGAACTCATGCTTCGATGGCCCAAATCAACAGGGGTCTATATTTTCCATGGAAATCATGTGGCCGTAGAGAGAGTTGCCACTCAAGTCAAACTACCACCACGATTATCTGCTTTAGTGGGGAACGGCAGTATCAAGGGTTGGAAGCTTGCTATGATTGAAAACCACCTTTCTTCTTTGGCTGATGAGGGAGATTGGTTAGCTTTCAACAAGACTCTAGCGTTAGCCGTGTTTGGGATGATCCTATTCCCCTTTCACGCTAACACAGTGGACCATGCTGCTATGGACGCCTTCTTCGCTTGGGACGTACATATGAAGAGTCCCGTGCCTGCCATTCTTGCCGACACCTTGCTTTCTGTCAACTTATCTCAACAGAAGCAAGGGAAAACTATCCGATGCTGTACCTCCTTGTTGTATGTGTGGGGCATCACACACTTTTATGCCTCTAGTCATATGGGGTCTTTGCCCGACCCTTTGAGAAGTTTTTCGAAGATCCCCGTACGCCGCCGGTATGCTTCCGAGTGGAAGGAAGAGATGGAACAGTGGAGTATTGAGCACTTCACGTGGGTTTGTCCTTGGTTCCGTCCAAGCGATGTATTAACAAGATGCGGCAATTATCCAAGCGTACCATTAATGGGCCTCAGAGGTTGCATAGCTTATTCACCTAGATTGGCTATGAGGCAACTCACGAGGACTCAAATTGTTCTTACCAAAGAGGAGCTTGGAGGGTTGTGTTTCTCCTTTGATTCCGAACATCAGAGGGACATGCACGCTGTCATTAGAGCATGGGAGAAACCAATCTATGAGGGAGATCGAGAGCTTGGAAAGCCTCGGGTATCCGCCTCCACCGACTACGAGATATGGAGGAACGAGAGAGGGGTGCCTCAACCATCCACCTCTTGCGCAACCACAACCACAAGGAGGTTAATGCAAGAACAAGTCGACGCCTTGACCAAAAAGCTGGAAAGTATGGAAGCTCAAATGAGGTTTCTTGAAGAAAAAAATGAAGAATCCAGTTTTACTATTGATGGTCTTCAAAGGCAATGCAAGAAGAAAGACCACGAGATAGAGCGGCTCAAGGACGAGTGTGCTAACCTCAACGAGGAGACTACGCGGGCATCCAAAATGCCAAAGATTGAACCGAGTAGTCAACTCCAAGAAGTCAATGCAAAGATAGCACACCTGGAAGCCGAACATGCAAGGCAGGCTCAGTTGATCAAGAACATGCAAGAAGATCTGCTCTTGACTCGATCCGACGCACAACAATGGCGGGAAGTTGCTCAACAACAAGCCGCAAACCTTTCCGATTTCCGCAAAAAGGAGAGAGAGGGACTAGCACAAATGGCTAGACTCCGAGAGGAGAAGGATCGAGCCGAAGACGAGCTTAATGAGCTACAGGCCATGATCAACTACTATACTCAGAAAGCGAAGGAGGCTCAGAAAATCAGTGACGATATGAGCCAAGCGGTCCATACACAGATTAAAGCAATGGGTCGTCACATCGAGGAAGCCGAAGATGAGTGGCAAAGAAACATGAACCCGCCTGTGGGTTTTTACCGGCTTTTCTCTTATTGTAAAAAATTACTTCAAAGCATTGTATAAAAAGTTGTACACTTTCTTCAATGAGTAAAATCGAATTCTTGAGATTTATCGCCTTTGCATCTCATAGTCATTCATTTGCATTTATCTCTCCCGGTAATTTAATAATAAATGTTAATAAAAAGAAAGAAATAATCAATGCGTATGTTCAGAATGGATCGCACGCCATTGGTCATTAAATGCAAACCAAC
Organism: Cajanus cajan; assembly: GCF_000230855.2. Taxonomy (NCBI): domain Eukaryota; kingdom Viridiplantae; phylum Streptophyta; class Magnoliopsida; order Fabales; family Fabaceae; genus Cajanus; species Cajanus cajan. The sequence goes on along the minus strand of NC_138527.1, from coordinate 21,795,880 downwards.
AACTGCGCAAAGCGAACACATGACGACGCCATTGTTGGTAATCAAGATAGACGAAAGGGAAGGTCCGACACCGTTAAGGATCATCGCTCCGAGGCCTTTCCCCTACAAAACAAATAAGGCTGTGCCGTGGATATACGACATCCACTCTTCTGCCGACAGCGATATCTCCAACATCGCTGGACTTGGGGGCATGACTAGGAGTGGCAGGATCTACACTCCCGAAGATCTGCACGATAAAGCTCCCAAGAATAAAGGAAAAGAAAAGGAGAAAACCGAGGAAGATAGAGAATCCGAGGAGGAGACTGATGAGTTGTTAAAATTCATCAAACAAAGCGAGTACTCCATTGTGGATCAACTTCACAAGACACCAGCAAAGATCACTTTGTTGTCGTTGATCCTAAGCTCCGAACCGCATCGGCAAGCTCTGTTGAAGGTCTTGAACGAGGCGTATGTGTCGCATACCATCTCCCAAGACAAGTTTGAGGGAATTGTTAGCCACATCACGGCTAATGATCACCTTACTTTCATCGATGAAGAAATCCCCGCCGAGGGACCTAATCACAACAAGCCCTTGCACATCTCTGTAAAGTGCAAGGAATACCACATCGCAAAAGTCTTGGTGGATAACGGATCTTCCTTGAATGTGATGCCCAAAAGAACTCTTGATCAAGTGGCAATCAAGGGAGTCCAAATGCGCCCGAGCAACATGATCGTTCGAGCTTTCGACGGTTCTAAAAGAGAAGTGGTGGGAGAAGTCAATCTTCCAATCCAAATTGGACCCACCATCTTCAACGTCGAATTCCAAGTGATGGATATTACTCCTGCATACAGCTGTCTCCTAGGCCGACCTTGGATTCATGATGCGAAAGCTGTACCCTCTACGCTCCACCAAAAAGTCAAATTCATCGTGGGTGACAAACTGGTGACCGTGCAAGCTGAAGATGACATACTCATCAGTAAGCCATCCAACATACCTTATGTGGATGCAGCAGAGGAAGCTTTGGAAACCGCCTTCCAAGCATTGGAAATTGCCAATGTTGAAACGTTTCCCCGAGAAATGAAGAAGGTAGCCCATATGCTCACAAAGAACGGATACTTGCCAGGACAAGGATTGGGCAAGTACTCCCAAGGAATCCCGGAGCTACCTATTATCAAGGACAATCCGGGGAAGCAAGGGTTAGGATACAACCCTGTTAAAGATCAAAGAACGAAGAGGAATCAAAATCCTTCTCGACGTTCTTTAAGCCAGATCTTTAGGAAGGCTGGTTCACAAATGTCGAGGCTAGCTGTTGTCATCAAGTGTCCTTCTCCTTCCGATAGGGATGTATAGACTCAGTGACTATTAGAGATCACTCCTCGGGGACAGCCCGACCCCCGAGCCTCGATAGGGCACATGTTTCCATCATGATTATAATAAAATCATTCTTCATTATTTCTTATTGCTTCTTTTCTCGCTTGCAATAAAATTCTAGACCACATTATTTTAACCCTGTTTGAATAAGCATAAATGAGGTTAAAATCATCTTGATAACAATAAACCCGCATCATTTTTATGTGGAAGTGTGCATGATAGCTTGGAGCACCTTTTCTTGGCATCAATAAGTGCCATCATGGATAAAAGAAATCCTAAAGATAATAAGCTCGGCAGGAAACCCAAAAAGGGGACTGCGCAAAAATAAGAGCAAAAGACCCGCTAGGAATCCCACAAAAGGGTGACCTAGGCAAAAATTAGGGTTACAAAAATGAACAAAAAACAAAGGTCCGCTAAAACGCCACAAAAGGGGGTTTTAGGCAAAAATAAGGACAAACAGAAAAACAAAATAAATCCATGATGGTACCATCAAATGAATTCAACAAGGGGCTCAAGAAAAGCTATCCAAGTTGTCAAAGCACAATCATTAATAACAAAGATGTGCTTAACTTCATAAGTGTTTAATCAAACAAACCTAAACACATAAGCCTACCATGGCCAGCCATTCTTACAAAATCCATTTTTCAAAAATAAAACAATCCCCTCTAAAACACAAACTTTTGAAAAATATACCTTTTCCTTCTTTTCTCTCTTGTCCCTAACGATTTTTGAATAATCTAGTGGAAACATGGAGATATAGTGGTCAATAGGAGGGTTGACACATCTTCTAAAGGAAGGGAGAATCATTTGGTTGATAACACCAAAAAACAAATACGCATCATTCCTCGGTTACAGAAATCGGCAAAGCACAGTCTGTCTGGAGGAATGGCAAGATCCAAACAAAGAACGCATCGATTAATTCTTTTGAAAAACTGAATCAAATAGAATTAGGTGCATCTCATTCGCATACATACATACAGATGATAGGTGTACTAGAAGACCACTTATTCTCTGTTTATCTAAAAAAAAAAAAAAAAAAAAAAAAAAAAAAAAAAATCATAAAATCAGAAAAATCCAATACGCCCGTATTGGTATTAATACGGTCGTATTGGAGTTAACGTTAAGCACAACGTTTCAACTCCAATACGGGCGTATTAAAATCCAGTACGATCGTATTGAATCCCAATACGGTCGTATTGAATCCAATACGGTCCGTATTGGTTGTAAATTTTGTACATCAACGGAAAGGCCAATACGGCCGTATTGAATCCAATACGGGCCGTATCGGCGGAATTTTGCCTATAAATAAAGGCTTCCCCTCCCTCATTTTGCATACCTTTCTTCATTCTCCACATTCCTTGCTTGTGAGTGCATTCCTAGAGAGATTATCGGAAATGGCAGAATCTTCTCGCAAAAGGCAGAGAGCCCCGGCCAGACGTGTAATGACAGACCGACACCGAGACCGGCTGCAGCTCATAGAGACGTTCACCATCGAGCCGTCAAGAGTGCTCGACTTTGAGCTTCTCCAAGCGGTGGGCTTGGAGAATGATGTCAGGAACTACTTCGACGCCATAGGATGGGGATTTGTCCTTAATCCACCATCCCAGCTATATTTGACGGCCACGAAGGAGTTCTTGGCCACAGTCTGCGTCACGGAGTCGACTAACAGCTATGGGGAGGATGTTTGCGCGGTGGATTTCTGGATGAATGAAGGATACCGCACGCTGACGTTGGACGAGTTCAACGTCCAGGCAGGGTTTTTCAGCCGCACTGATCAGCTGGCCTTCCGAGATGCCATATGCGAGTGGCCTGATCAGTGGACTCCGGTTGAGATGTGGAGTTTGCTCACTGGCCGACGGGATTATCATTCAGGGGTGAAGGGCTCCCGGCTCCCGACTGCTCTTAGGATCTGTCACAAGATCCTCACCAGTACCATTCATGGCAGGTCCAAGAGTCAGGAGTCGATTACACGACCGGATCTGCTGGCCTTATATTGCATGGCCACCGGCCGGAAGGCCAACCCTGGATATTTCTTCCTTGAGCACGTGAAGAAGTTTGGGATACGAGAGGGAGGAGAGTCCAGACAGGGGTACATCTTGGTTGCCCCACTCCTCTCACAGCTCGCGGAGACATGGGGATGTCCCGATGGTGCAGAGCCAGGGGCGTTGGCGCCAAAGTTGATTGGTGCCTCCACCCTGATCAACATGAAGATCATCGCTAGATCGCCAGGAGGGGGGTTTGTGCGAGTAGATGGCCTCGAGACCTTCGACGACCTCCTCAACAATCTCGACTTTGAGGGAGGCGACACCCCGCAGCCAGAGGCTAGCACGTCACGGTCGGACAGGGGATACTTTGACGCCCGCTTCGACACACTGCAGCAAAGCATTGACACGCGATTCGATGCTTTTCAGCAGAGCATCGACACGCGATTCGATGCTTTTCAGCATAGTGTCGGTACATGGCAGCAGAGTACCGATGCTCGACTAGATACCTTGGTGCAGGGGTTCGACAACCTCTCCGTCTGGATGCATCGCCGCTTCCCGGACTCGCCACAGGACCCGCCAGCAGAGGAGTAAAGACCGGCTTCTGTTTTAGTGCTTTTTCATGTACTAATTTGGTTGGGCTTAGCCCCATTTCCCAAATTTTTCTTGTACAAATTCATTTTTAATGAAATTTGCCACTTTTGAATTCAAAATTCTCTAGCAATTTAAATTCTGTACAGCAAAAGCCAAAAACATAAAGAAAAAGGCAAAATACAGAAAAAGCCAAAAAAATAAAAAAAGCAAAGGTACAGAAAATCCAACAACCAGTTTGCACAGAATAACTGAGCCTGGAGAGGCTTGCCGAAACAATACTCCTCATCCCCCACATTTCAGAATAACTGAGCCTGGAGAGGCTCGCAGAAATAATACTCCCCAGAGAAACCTCAACTCACGCTCTTGGACTCAAAATCCCCAGCAAGAGCTATCAAAGCAAGATCGACGACATTCTCAATGGAAGTACGATCACCCAAGCAGAATATCCAAGTCAAAGGACTTAAACTTCCTCAGTGAAGATAGCTCTCCAACTCAAGTGTCGAGTGAGGCTAAGCCTGTAGAGGCTTCCTAAATAATACTCTGGGATACATAAGATCCCCAAATCCCCAGTCGCCTACTCAAGAGGCATCCCTGCAGAAGGAGAAGAAAATAAAAATCAATAATCATTCCCCAAGTGGAATCTGGCTCTCAGCCAATCATTGAACGTCAAGCTGATACGCCTAACAGAAGAGGCTAATCAAAATCAACGACAAAATCCCCCAGTGGATAACAGCCTACACAGAGGCAGCAAAATCAAAAAACCAAAAGAGACACCCGAACAAGGATAACCGGGATACTCCACCAACGTCGAAAGGACGTCAGCCAATCATAAGGCACCGCTCACATCAGAAAGAGCATCTTCGTGTCTGCACCCAAAGGAATCAGAAATTCCCCAGTGGGAACCAACTACGCAATGGAAAGTTGGGACACAAGAACCTATGAGTAACTGCACATCCCCTAGATGGATCCCTGCGTTATCCAGCCCTTAGTGGCACAAAATCAAAAAACAACCGTCGAAGCAGCATCGTGGACTGTGGAGACAAAATCATCACGAATCCCTGGAAAGGAGATATTCACGCTACCCCGTCGTCACAAACACGGAGGTATGCAGCTTCCGGCTCGGACAATGAGCGAAGCTATCTCTGGAAAAAGGGTACTCACCGCCTACCGTTGTCATAAAGGTACTTAGCTTCCGGCTCAAACAAAGAGTGAAGCTAAGCCTGGAGAGACGGTACTTACAGCTTCCAGCTTGGGCAACAAGCAAAGCAAGGCCTGGAGAGGCAAAACTCATACTGCTCACCGTCGTCACAAAGGTGCTTGGTTTCCGGCTCGAACAAAGAGCGAGACTAAGCCTGGAGAGGCGAAACTCACACCGCTCACCGTCGTCACAAAGGTACTTAGCTTCCGGCTCGAACAAAGAGTGAAGCTAAGCCTGGAGAGGCGGGTACTCAACCATCAGCGTCATCAGAGGCGCGTTGATGTCCAACTTCCGGCTCGGGCGTCGAGTGAAGTTGGCCTTGGAGAAGGTAAACTCAGCTACCGAGGATGTCAGAAGCGCCGAAGTATGCACCCACCTGGAGAGGCTACTCAACATTTTCCCACCGGAAGACGCTACAAGTCAGAAGGTCGGCACAATACCCGGACAATTGGGTCAACTCCTTTACTTGTCAGCCGGTATACCAAAAGGCCGTCCGACTAAGTAAAGGGGGGGCAGCTGTAGACCCCTAAAATTGTCCGGGTCGGAAATAAAGCTTGAAGACTCTCGAAGACTGAAGGATAATCAGCCAGAAGGACCCCTCGAAGGCCCTAGGAGGGTTCTCTGTAGGTCCAGAGGTCTTAGAATAGCTCAAAATAAAGAAGTGGAGGGAAAAAGCCCAATACGGCCGTACTGAACTCAATACGGCCGTATTGAAGCTTCAATACGGCCATACTGAAGTCAGTACGACCGTATTGACACTTCAATACGACCGCGGCGAACTCAATACGGGCGTATTGAAATTTCTGAACTTCAATACGACCGTATTGAATTTCAATACGACCGTATTGAAGTTCAAAAATTTCAATACGGCCGTATTGCCCCTGTAGGCCGTATTGCGCCTATTCCCTATAAATATGACGTCAATTGGACGTCATTGGACACTTTTCAACATAGTTTGAACCCTCTCCTTGAGTATTCTGGGGTTTTTGAGCAGTGTTCTGCCCTAGAAATCACTCGGAGAGTTGATCCGACGAAGTTCTTGAGCCCCGAGCCATTTTGCTTGAGGATCGAACCTAGTCGAGGGGAAATCTTTTTGATTCCCTTAGTTAAAATTTTGTTCTAGGAGAGCGAGGAGCGGGCTTGTAGAGCGTGGGAACGCCAAAACGCTTCCCAGTTCATTTTTTATAAAAAAAGCACGCTTCAAGAGGTTTCCCTTCAATCCTTCCTTTTACTGCTTTCTGTGTGCATATTTAAACTATCATCATGTAGATAGTCAATTCATGATTGTTTAGAATAAATAGGGGTAACTTAGTAATTTTATACTGTTCTTTTAAAAATAATCTGTCAGAGGGAACCCGAAAGGGGCGCTGTGGGGTGCTAACACCTTCCCCACGCGTAACCGACTCCCTTACCCAACTCTGGTTGTAGTGGCCAAAGTTGATTTTTAAATCAATTGCCTTATCCCTTTTTCCAATGTTTTGAGTAAAACATTGGTGGCGACTCCACGAACCCTCCTTTTATGAAAACCACTAATCCATGAAGGGTCCCGCTTGGGATTAATATGGATTAGTGAGCCTCTTAATAAAATTGCTCGTTTGACGAGGTCTCAGTTTGAGAATAAGTCCTTCTAGCAATCCACATTTTTTAAACAAATAAACGAGTCCAACCATCCTTCGCGAATGCCGAAAGCCCGTTTCGGGCCGGTGGCGACAATTATTACTTTTATTTTATTAACTTCATCAATTAAATGGGTCTGACCCTCTTTAAACGTCCCCAGAGGAGTCGCCATCTGTCGCAACCCGAAAATTTCCGATCTTGCGACCTATGGTTTAGACATCCTTTTAAAAGTCTCATTAATTAAGGAATGTCCGGAAACCAGACTAATCCTTACTTAATGGTTTTGAGAATAAGTTCATGGAGTCGCCACCAATATTTTACTCAAAACATTGGAAAAAGAAAAGATTTTTAAAAGTCCAATAATGGCCTTGATAACCAGAATTGGGTTCGGGAGTCGATTATGTAACGACCCACCCTAGGCCGTCACATCTAGAACCAACCAAAGATAAATAATATATATAAAAGAAAATAGAATAAGAGCCAGCTACGCTAGAGTGTAAATATACAATAACATATAAATTGTTTCCAAAATATATAACATAATCTTTTATAACAGAGTCATCATCCTCAGTAAAGTTATACAATAATCCAAAAAGATAATGTAATTACAACGTCATGAAAACATCAAAATAAGACACCCTAGGTGCTGGTCAAGCTCTAAACCTAGCCACTTCTCAAAGAAGCTATCCAAAAGACTCCTTGCTATCCCAAAGCCTCATACCTGATCTGCTCCCCCACATAGTGAGATCATCACAGTCCACATCATGGAAATATAAGGGTTAGCACATATAAAACCAACCATAGTACATCATAATAAAATATCATTAAACAGATATTTATCCACAGTATTTATCCAGACCAACAAGTCATTTTCAAGCTAAATATAGACCAACCCAAAATATAATGTATACACGTCCATGCCAATGTATACATATTTTATGATAATAAAATAATCCATAACCAATGTATACAATCCATACCATATGTATACATATTCCACATCCAAAACAAAGTCACACCACTGTATAATCCATGATGTAACCAACACATCCAAACCAAATGTTGGCCTCAACACCATCCAAACCAAGTGTTGATACGGTGAAACATGTCATCAACCCATGTCCCACACCTAACCTCTCATGGAAAATATACAGTTGGATTACGTCGTCACGTAACCCTGGTGAGGCCACCTCAACCATCGGTATGACTCAGCTTAGACCCATACCGGTAGCAAATAGAATACTTAGAGGAGTACTTCAGAATCCACCTAACATCTGAAGTGGTTTATCATATAATCTTTGGAAAAGTTCCATATTGGAATCCTCACCATGGGATTCCCAAATTCCATATTTTTCCAAAGATTATATCCTGATCTCACCAAGAGATCTCCCAATCCATACCATAACCTTACTCCTTTAAGTCCTATTTACTTTTCCAAACCACATACACATAGCATATTCCATAATTAAACATAACCATAACCATGCCAATTTGTCAATATAATAATAATATAAATAATTAAATATTTAAAACAACCATCAATTGATCCAAATTATACTATGTGAAATGAAAATCTCCACATAAAGTAGCATATTAAAATTATACTATTCCTATCATGTTCATATGTACTAGATTAATTTTATAAGCACTACCCTTACTTGGATAAACCTGAAATGAAATTCGGGCAGAACCTCTTCCTCTTTTTTCCTTAGATAAGAACCGAAACTCAGGCAGAATCTCCTCTACTGGATTCCTCTTTCTCTCTCCTCTTTTCTTTTCTCCTCCTCTCTCTCTCTTTCTTTCTCTCTCTCTCTCCCCTCTTTCTCTCTCTAGGATTCTCTTCTCTCCAGTTATAATTTTTCACCCCCCCACCTCCTATTTATAGGCAACTTGAGTTACCCGGAACGGCCGTACTGAATTCGAAACGGCCCATTCCGAATCCTTCATATGTACGCAAATTTTTGAACTGGAACGGCCCGTTCTAAATTTGGAACGGCCCGTTCCCAAAAAGCAGAACGGCCCGTTCTAAAATCAGAACGTCCCGTTCTAAGACTCATCCAGAACAGCTCATTCTCCTTCCGGAACGGCCTGTGCTCCTTCCAGAACGGCCCGTTCCAAAATCAGAACAGCCCGTTCTTCTTTTGAAACGGCCCGTTCTAGGCCCGTTCTCAATCTTTAAACTTAGTTTCTTTTTGGTGCTTGGAACGGCCCGTTCCGCTTTCGGAACAGCCCGTTCCGAGTTACCCAAACACCCTCTATCTTTAAGAAAATTTACAAAAATGCCCTTGATAAAAAAATTGGGTATTACAGATTACGTATAGGGAAGGTATTAAGCACCCCTACAACGCCCTTAATAGGTACCCTATGATGAAGTTAACATTATAAATAATAATAATATAAATATTAAATCCCCTTTTATTAATAATTATTTACATACTTGAAATTTAAATAATACAATTAACCCTAAAATGTCTACATGATTATTTTTATTATAACAATAATTATTATAGATAAGAAATAAAAAAAGAGAGAAAGAAATTAACTGAAATACCTCTTAAATGACCTCTATTGGATCTTCAAAATAGGGAGATTTTAGGTGTTTTGTGGCAACCTTTCACACTACAATTGCCTCACAATACTCAAGAAATACAATAGGAGAGAGAGAAAAAAAAAAGAGAGAAATTTCGAGCTCTAAGGAGTGCTGGATGAAATTTTGGATGTCCCTGAGAACTATGCCCAAGCTGTCTATTTATAGGCATCAGAAAGGGTCCAGAATGGCCCGTTCCAAAATCGAAACGGCCCGTTCTGGATCTGGCCGTTATGTGTTAATTTCATAACTGGAACGACCCATTCTGAAACTGGAACGACCCGTTTCAGAGATAAGATTAACAGAAAATTTGGTAGACTAGAACGGAACGGCTCCATTTTTAATATCTTGGAACGGCTCGTTCCGGACTTGGGAACGGCCTGTTCTGATTTTGGAACGGCCTGTTCCGGGCCACTAAAAATAGTTAATTTGGGCTTTTGAGCCCTCTGATGTCCTATCTTGTTGTTTGTATGCCCCTGGACGAAATTGGGTGTCTACAAATACCTACACAAAACATGAGGTGTATCAGGGTATTGTTAGATATTTTTTAGTTAACTATATATGCACAAAAATTGAATCAAAAGAGAACAAATATTATGCAAGATTGAATGAAGGAGTTGAATTTGCTCAATAATTTGTATCAAAAAGTAAGTGGAAATGAGACTTAATAGTAGCATAACTAGAGTGTCATAGAGTCAAATAGTAAATAAATATAATCGATATAAGTTATTCAATAATGTAAAGACAACAACATCACTTTAGTAACAAATAAATTTCTGTTTTAACCATTCATTTTCATGCAACTAGAGGTTGTACTTAAAGTCGTAAAAATGTCATTTTGTTTACCATTATAGAAGAAGAAAGGTAATAAGTTTAAGAAGAATCAACATAATGGGTGTTTATCACACGAAAAGATGATAAATAATAGGATAAAAAAGATTCAGGATAGCAAGTTTAGAATGTGCATGTTAATAATTGTCATTTTTATGTATTTTTAATTTAAAATACAATTTTTTAATAATAATGCTAACATGGCTAATGAGATAAATATCATTGGATGTATGTGTAAAGTGGCTTTATTTACATTTTAATATTGATCTTTTTAGTTGTACAGTAAAATTTCTGGAAAACTATGAACATATGCTTTAAGATTTCGAAACAATTGTAGCAGTAAGACCCGTGAGTGGCCGTAAGACTAATTTGACGATGTTGTCTTCAAGTTCTAAAGCTAGTTCATGACGATTCCTTTTTGTAATTAATTTATGAAAAAAAGAGTTTTTTAAACCTAGATTCATTGGACAGGTATTAATTTAATATTAATTTATGGGATCTTATGGAACCAAATGAGGGTAATGATACTAGATACTAGTACACCATGAGTAGTTTCCTCCGCTCCCTTTCTCGTCGTCTTACTATTAAGGCATCCTCTTCCTCCTCATCTCCTTCAAAAAATCTGCTCACTGAGCAAAATCAAACCATGGAGGAAATCCCTCCTAAAAACAATATCTTCGAAGAAGAGGTCTGCTTTGAAGATATCAACCAAGCAATTGATAATTGGGAAATCCCCAAAATACCTCAGGATGAGTTATATATTCCTAATGAAAAACATGTGTGCATTTTTGATTACATTATCAAGACTGCTGAAAACAATATACCATTAGACCCCCAAGCTGGTGAGGAGTTCCATCTTCTTACCAAACAATCTATTACAGAACATTCTAGGAAGTACAAGTACCTCCATATAGGATGTGTCCAAGTTGTTGTTAAGCCCCTAATCAGGGAAGGTCTTAATGCTTCAATTCTTATGTGTCTTAGAGATACAAGGCACAATGATTTCCATGACTCCCTTATAGGAACCTTCGAAACAAGTTTAGGACATGGTCCTGTTTATTTCAATTGTTTTCCAAATAAAACTGTGAGTCTTTTAGATAGAAATGTCTTAGACTCATTGTTTTTAAACATTAGACTGCATGGGTTAAACATGAAAGAAGGTTCTATCCCGGCAGCTCTCCTTTATAGGATCCAATACAAAGTCATGAACACTTGTAATTCAAGGGTTCTTCTTAAAATAAATGATAGGGAAACCACCTTGTATGTCATAGACATGACAAAAGCCAATGTTGTTGTTCCCAAACTCATAAAATGGGATGAAGTAGAACTTCCTACAGCTTGGAAACTTGAAAGAGCCACACCAACCCTACCCAGACAAGCCCCTGAATTCCAAGATATTAGACAGTCTGAGGCTGGCAAGGTAGAGATTATTTTTGATAGGAGAAATTCTTTCACCTCAAGAACCGAAGCTACAAGATCAGAATACACTTCTGCTAGAAGATCCTTTTCGGTAGCATCACAATCTAGTACAAACACTATTCCTAGAATAATTATTCCTAATACAAATCTTAGAGGAATAGAAACAAATTCAACCATTCCAAGAGCTTTTTACCAAACCAATGAGGAGGATGATCAAAAGTCTATCTAGTCTCCAACCTATTCTTCCCTCAATGATCATTATGATACAATCTGAATTCCAAATTGATAAGGAGGCCCTCCGTAAAGATTTTGCCTCGGAGGAAAACCAACCCCAAAGATCTTGGTTTTTGAAAAATTACCAAGGTCCAAAAAGAATACAGATTCAGGAGATTTATTATAATTTCTTGAACCATGTCAAACTTAATATACCATTTCTTGATTGGTTTCATGCTTATACCATTAAGAAAAATATAGATTATCCTTTTAGAGATGACCTTATAGGACAGTATTCCACAAATGTTGTTTGGCATCTCAAAGACGGAGAGAAGGTCCAATCTAAACTTCCTCCCAAAACCCAATATCAACTCCCTCAAATTAGGGATGAAAAAAATAACCTTGTGCTTGCTGCACCATTCATAACCAAGGATGTGGATGAAAATTTGACTCCTAAAGACATTAAGAGTCTTATGGAGCAAGTTAACTATACAAAAAAGTATCTTCAGGTTTTTGGTGACAAATTAGCTGCCCATAAATCTGAATCAAGCCAATCACTGGCTACCCAAGCCCCAAGTTCAAAACATTTAGAAAAGCCTCTATTTCAGCCTTTTAAGCTTAGTCAAAAGGCTAAACAAAATTTGCACAAAGCCAAGGCAAAAGCCAATATGGATTCTGATGCTAGTGAATTATTAAGTAAAATTAATAATTTACTTAAAGCAACAACCATTCCTGAGTCTCCCCAACGTACTGAAGAAGCCTCTTCTAGACCTAAAATAAGGATGCCAACATGAACTATAAGTGTTTTAAACCAAGGATCAGATCACGATTCTGATTCTAGTAACCCTCAATCCATTCAGATTAATCCTATTATGACCACCTCCAGAAACCAATGGAAAGGTCAAACAAAACCTTATCCCCCCACAGCCTTAGACTTGGCCATAGAAGATAAGGACCTCAATAATAGTAGTTTTAATGCCAACAATGTTTATGAATGGAATATTGATGGTAAATCTGAATACAATATCATGCATATGTTACAACATATGACCATGGTTTGTACTGCCTATCAAACAGCCCATGAGAGTTCTGAGGAAGCTATAGCAAACATTATAGTATCAGGATTTACAGGGCAACTTAAAGGTTGGTGGGATCATTATCTCACTGAAGCACAAAAATTAGGGATCTTTTCAGCTGTTAAAATTGATGATAATGGTGAACCAATCTTCAATAATGGTGAGACCATTCCAGATGCTGTCAATACCTTAATTTTTACCATAGCCCAACATTTTATAGGAGATCCATCTTTATGGAAAGATAGATCTGCTGAACTATTATCCAATCTCAAGTGTAAAACCTTAGGAGATTTCAAGTGGTATAAGGATACATTCCTCACTAGGGTTTTTACCAGAGAAGATAGTCAACAACCATTCAGGAAAGAGAAATTTTTAGCTGGTCTTCCAAGATCTTTAGGAGACAAGGTTAGGGATAAGATTAGGTCTTTAACACCTGATAACATTATTCCTTATGATCATCTGAGTTATGGCCAAATAATTTTATTTGTACAAAAAACAGCCTTAGAAATTTGTCAAAATGATAAACTTCAGAGGCAACTAGCAAAAGAGAGAACCCAAAATAGGAAAGAATTAGGCACTTTTTGTGAACAGTTTGGTTTACCAGGGTGCTCTAAACAAAAAAAACAAAAAAATTTGTTAGGCATGACCAACCTACCCACTACAAACAACAACGATGGTTTAGGAATCCTAAAAAACGAAATCAAGCATCCACTAGGGAACCTAAAACAGAACCAAAACCCCCACCAGGGAAGAAGAAATCCATAGTCTGTTACAATTGCAAAAAACCTGGTCATATCAGTAAATACTGTAGACTCAAAAGGAGAATTAGCAATCTCAATCTAGAACCAGAATTAGAAGAACAAATTAGCAGTCTCCTAGTTGCAACTTCGGAAGAAGAGTCCACGGATGACTATTCTGATGAAGATATTCATAATATTCAGCAGGATGATGAAGTTTCATCATCTGATAGTAGTGATGCCCCAACCATAAATGTTTTAACAAAAGAACAAGATCTTTTGTTTGAAGCAATCAATTCTATTCCTGACCCGGAAGAAAAAAGAATTTTTTGAATAAACTTAAACAAACTTTAGAAAAGAAACCTAGGAATTCTGTTGTAACCAATAAGTACGACTTAAATCCTATCCTCAAGAAGTTAGAGAAAACTTCTACCAAACCAGCTACTATCCAAGATCTCCAAGCTGAGATTAACAATCTAAAAAGGGAAATTAGAACCATTAAGGATCAACAAGTCCTTCATCAAAATATGCTTTCCCAACTACAAGATGATTCTGACCAAGAAAAACCTCCTTCAGAACCACATTTAGAACATAATGAAGTTGATTGGAGTGATTTCTTAGGTCTTATAAACCGATTAACCATTCAAAAGTTCTTCATCAATATCAAGATTATTGTTGAAGATTTTGTCTTAGAAACCATAGTTCTTTTCGATACAGGAGCAGACTCCAATTGTATCTTAGAAGGGCTCATCCCAACCAAATATTTCGAAAAGACTTCTGAAAAGCTTAGCACTGCTAATGGATCTAAACTACATATTAGATACAAGCTTTCAAAAGCCACCATAGAGAACCAAGGCCAACAAATTGAAACCTCCTTCTTACTGGTCAAAGACCTTAGAAATGAAGTTATTCTGGGAACTCCTTTCATTAGGGCTTCATTTCCCTTAGAAATTACTGATGAAGGAATAACTTCTCGCAAAGGTGATAAATCTATTATCTTTAGATTTATTAAGAAACCTATTAGTAAAACTATCAACCTAATAGAACAAAAATCCAAAAGGAAGAAATTTCCTTTAAGACTATTGAGAAACAACTTGAGCAAAGTCATACCCAAAACAAGATCAAAGATCTTTTGCTTATAATCCAAAACTCTGTTTGTTCTGACCTTCCTCATGCTTTTTGGGATAGAAAGCAACATGTTTTTAGTCTTCCTTATGAAAAAGATTTCAAAGAAAGTCAGATCCCAACCAAACCCAGACCCATTCAAATGAATGAACAATTACCCCAATATTGTCAACAGGAAATCAAAGATCTTTTAAAAAAAATCTCATCAGACCTAGTGTAGACCCCTAAAATTGTCCGGGTCGGAAATAAAGCTTGAAGACTCTTGAGGACTGAAGGAAAGTCAGCCAGAAGGACTCATGGAAGGCCCTAGGAGGATTCTCTGTAGGTCTAGAGGTCTTGTAATAAGCTCAAAATAAGGAAGTGGAGGGAATGAAGCCCAATACGGCCTCCCAAAAGTTCAGTACGGCCGTATTGAACATTTTGAACTACAATACGGCCGCACTGAACTCAATACGGCCGGATTGAAGTTTCTGAACTTCACTACGGCCGCACTGAACTCAATACGGCCGTATTGAGGTTTTTTGAACTTCAATACGGCCGTACTGAATTCAATACGGCCGTATTGTAGTTCAAAAACTCAATACGGGCCGTATTGACCCCCAGAGGCCGTACTGCGCCTCATCCCTATAAATATGACGTCAATTGGACGTCATTTGACACTTTTACACTGAGTTTTAACCCTCTTCTTGAGTATTCTGGGTTTTTTTGAGCAGTGCTCTGCCTAGAAATCACTCGGAGAGTTGATCCGACAAAGTTCTCGAGTTCTGAGCTTTTTGCTTGAGTCTCGAACTGAGTCGAAGGGAAATCCTCCGGATTTCCATAGTTAAAATTTTCTAGGAGGGAGCGAGCGGGCTTGTAGAGCGAGGGAACGCCACAAAGCTTCCCAGTTTTACTTGAATATAAAAGCACGCTTCAAAGGTTTCTTCTTAAGACCTTCCTTTTACTGCTTTCTGTGTGTATATTTAACTGTCATCATGTAGATAGTTAAGTTATAATTGTTTAGAATAAATAGGGGTAATTTAGTAATTTCGCACTATTATTTTTAGAAATAATCTGTCATAGGGAACCCGAAAGGGGCGCTGTGGGGTGCTAACACCTTCCCCACGCGTAACCGACTCCCTTACCCGACTCTGGTTGTCATGGCCGAAGTCGATTTTTGAATCGATTGCCTTAAACTTCTTTTTCCAATGTTTTGAGTAAAACATTGGTGGCGACTCCATGAACCCTTCCTTTTTATGAAAACCGCTAATCCATGGAGGGTCCCGCTTGGGATTAACATGGATTGGTGAGCCTTTTAATAAAATTGCTCGTTTGACAAGGTCTCAGTTTGAGAATAAGTCATTCTAGTAATCCATATTTTTAAACAAATAAAAGAGTCCAACCATCCTTCGCGAATGCCGAAAGCCCGTTTCGGGCCGGTGGCGACACCTAGTAAAAGCCTTTGGTCCTGTGCAGCTTTTTATGCCAATAAACAAGCTGAACTTGAACGAGGAACCCCTAGACTAGTCATAAACTACAAGCCTCTCAACCAGGCACTTCAATGGATTAGGTATCCTATTCCAAACAAAAAAGATCTTCTCAGTCGTCTCCATTCTGCCAAAATCTTTTCAAAATTTGATATGAAATCTGGATATTGGCAGATTTAGATACAAGAAAAGGATGTCGCAACACGAATTTTTCCGATCTCGCGACTAATGGTTTAGACATCCTTTTAAAAGTCTCATCAATTAAGGAATGCCCGGACACCAGACTAATCCTTAATTAATGGTTTTGAAAAATGAGTTCATGGAGTCACCACCAATGTTTTACTCAAAACATTGGAAAAAGAAAAGATTTTTAAAAGTTCAATAAAGGTCTTGATAACCAGAATTGGGTTCGAGGGTCGGTTAAGTGTAGGGAAGGTATTAAGCACCCCTACAACGCCCTAAATCGGTACCCTATGATGAAGATAACGTAATAAGAATTAATAATTAAAATATTTAATCCCCTTTATTAATAATTATTTACATGCTTGAAATTTAAATTATAGAATTAATCCTAAAATGTCTACATGATTATTTTTTATTGTAACAATATTTATTATAGAGAAGAAATAAATAAAAAAGAAGAAAGAGATTAACAGAAATACCTCTTGAATGAGCTCTATTGAATCTTCAAAATAGGAAGATTTTAGGTGCTTTGTGGCAACCTTTCACACTACAATGCCTCACAGAATCTCAAGAAATACAAAAGAGAGGGAGAGAGAGAAAAAGAGAGAAATTTCGTGCTCTAAGGAGTCTGGACGAAATTTTGGAGTCCTGAAAAATGAGCCCCAACTCTCTATTTATAGACTTTAAAAAGGGTCCAGAATGGCCCATTCCGAAATCGGAACGGCCCGTTCTGGATATGGTCGTTGTGCGTTAAATTGGTAATTAGAACGGCCCGTTCTGAAATTGGAATGGTCCGTTCCAGAGACATAATTTGCACACACTTGGCTATACTGGAACGGCCGTTCCAAAAAAGGTTTTTAGGCCTTTTCCTTAACTTGGAACGGCCTGTTCCAGTTTGGGAACGGCCCGTTCCAGTAAAGGTTTTAAGACCCTTTTTATAAGCTTGGAACAGCCTTGGAACGGCCCGTTCCAATTTAGGGTTTTTGGCCTTTTTTAGAAACCTGGAACGGCCCGTTCCAAATTGGGAACGGCCCGTTTCAGTTTTGGAACAGTCCGTTCCAGTCTTCTAAAATCCGCTTGTTTGGGCTTTTGGGCCCTCTAAAGTCCCGTCCCGTTGTTTGCATGCCGCCCTAGACGAAATTGGGTGTCTATAGCTGCCCCTCTTTACTTGTCCTTTGGAATAGTAATGTGTTGCTTTTCCAAAGGCAAGTAAAGACGTAGACATTTCGTCCGGGTCTTCTCTTCGTCTCTTTGGTGTTGGTGCTTCTGCGCTGTTTCCCTTAGATAGGTGCATTTGTTCGTATCCTCACCCTTTAGAGCAATTGTGTACTCTATTGGGTAACAAGGCTGACAAACTGTACACCTGGTCTTCAGTCTTTGAGTAGAAGCTTCATTGTCTCTCTTGTGATAATCTTCCTTTATTTGTTGCTTGTTGAAGAGGGAGTATATTATGAGCTCAGCCTCTCCAGGCTGGACTGATATTTAGGGCTACAGCCGGCCCATTGATGGAAGCTCGACTGCAATCCCAATTTTGACTTCGAGGAACTCGCGGTACCCTCGTTGTCATTCATTGATTTGAGCGGCTCGATGGCGGCTCTCGATCAAGCTTGGCTGATTTTAAGGCTTTAATCGACCTACGGTGGGAGCTCGGCGGCATCCTAGTTTCGACTTCAAGGAACTCTGCGGTACCCTCGTTATCATTTACTGATTTTAGAGGCTCGACGGCGGCTCTCAATCAAGCTTGGCTGATTTTAAGGCTTCAACCGACCTACGGTGGGAGCTCGGTGGCATCCCGATTTCAACTTCGAGGAACTCGGCGGTACCCTAGTTGTCATTCATTGATTTGAGCGGCTCGATGGCGGCTCTTAATCAAGCTTGGTTGATTTTAAGGCTTCAACCGACCTATGGTGGGAGCTCAGCAGCATCCCGATTTCGACTTCGAGGAACTCGGCGGTACCTTCCTTGTCATTCATTGATTTGAGCAACTCGATGGAAGCTCTTGATCAAGCTTGGCTAATTTTAAGGCTTCAACCGACCTATAGTGGGAGCTCGGCGGCAGTCCCAATTTTGATTTTGAGGAACTCGACGGTACCCTCGTTGTTGACTTGTGATGGAAAATGCCCCAAGGAGGATGGGCAAGATGTACTTGATGTGCCCCTGTGTTGATGGGCGATAGATGGGTGATGGGAATTCTGGTGTTTCCCCTGCCATGTGAGTATTGTGATGCCTCTCCAGGCGTCTTCATTATGGGATGGTTGATAAGAGTTTGTTCTTGTCAAGGTATGATGCCTCTCTAGGCATCTGCTTGTGGTAGGTTTTTTTCTGAATTTTATATTTGTTTAGCTTCGGCTTTTTCATGTTTGAAGCTTTCCTTTTTCTGCTATTTTTGTTAATGCTTCAGCTTTTTCAACATGTATGAAGCTTGCCTTTTTCTGTTTTATCTTTTGTTATCATCATTGGTGGAGGGATCTCATCCCATGATGATGTCATTTGCTTAATATTTGTTGATGAGTATTATTTTGTAAGCCACTCCTGGCTTTGGTTAGGAAGTCATTCCTGATCTTGGCATTCTCTCAGATTTCATTCGGTTGAGGAGTAGGGTGCGATGGCCTCTTCATGCTTATGGGCTTGCTTATTCGGTCGACTCCGGTTCTATCCCGTCTTGCTGTTGATGTGTTTTTTTTCTTGGTGGTTATATGAAACCACTTGTATGGAATGCCCTTGTTGGGGCTATGATTTTTGACATGATCTCGGATGCACTGTATAGTTGTTGATCTTTTTTACGAGTGCTTCAACCTCTTGATTCCTCCAGCAAGTGATGGGTAGACACACACAAAGAATGCAAGAATGCAAAAGAAAATGCAAATCAGAAATGGATTGGATTTTTTTCTTTGTGAACTTATACCCTTTTGTGCACACTTGTGCCATATGCATGCTATGCAATGATGCTTCTATGCTAATGCTTACAATGCAAATTTATTTTTTTACTTTCAAGAAATTAATCTATGCGCATTGATCAATGACATGGATTGTTAGCCTTTAGCCTTGTCGAATTCAGTGTTGCTTCTTGAACCTAAGGTTTGTGTAGTTCAGCCCTCTCGCTTGTACCGGATATGATATGTTAGCCCTTAGATTAGGTGTACCTAGACTCTGTTCTAGGACACCTCCATCTTCTCCTTGTGAGTGTTCACTGTGCATACTCCGTGTATCTCTTAAATTTATCTTAATGCCATATAGGTCAAGACGAAAAAGAGGAAGATGATATATATATATATATATTTTTTTTGTAAAACTTTTGGTAGGAAGGATTTTTTCAAAAATGGTTTATAGAAGAATGGTTGGCCGAGGTAGGCTAGTGGTTTAGGCTGATGAACAAGCACATTCAAAGTGAGGAAATCATTTTCCGCGTTAGCTTATTATTTCCTTCAGAGTTAAGCGATGACTTGGGATTGCATATTGATTAAATGATCTTCTCAAGCCGCCTTTCAGTTTTCAGTTCGGGATGCTGCTTTGTCCTAACTTTTGCCTAGGTTGCTTGAGATGTGTTCCCTAGCGGACATTTTCTTTTGATCCTTACTTTTGCCTAGGTTACCCTTTTTAATTGTGGGTTGCCTAGCAGATCTTGCCCTAACTTTTGCGTAGCCCCCATAGTGGCGGGTTTCCTGCTGGGCCTTTTTCTTTGCAGCATTTATGATCATTTTTCATTCCTTTATTTAAAGGGGGATGCCCCTTGCACTGATTTTGTTTGGGCTTTTGTCCACAAGTCATGCCAAGTTTGATTGATCTTTATGTGTTTTTTTTATGGTGTATAAAGCCATTGTTTCTAATGACGTCCTTATTTCAAATGTACTTGTTCATTTAGGGTTTGTTGACGAGGCTTAGAGTAGATAAAAGGGAGAAGAGAAATGAAGTAGAAAAGTGTATGGCATTAAAATGGAATTTTCAATTTACACATGCCCATTTAATGTAGCTCGAGGGCCCGGGCATGCCCCGAGTGCGTGATTCATACACAAAGAAGTAGAGGGAGGTTGCCCCTTAGAGAGGCCTAGGTTGCATGACTGTAGGGCTAATCCTACACTTGCTTGGATGTGGCACTTCAGAAGTTCTCGTGTAGAGGGAGGTCATTTGGCTTCTTCTCTCATGAAGGTGTTGTCAACCCATATCCTGAGCCTTTCCTAAGTAGGAATGGGTAGAAGCGATGATAGAGCTTTCCATGGAGTCTTCCTTTTCAAGAAGAACATTCAAGCTGTCTCTTGATTTTCAGCTCGAACAAACATTACTTTTTTTTTTTTACTAGAATGCCCTTTGCCGGTTTTCATTCTAGCAGCTTCTTGATAAGCAATGCTTCTCTCTTGTTGAAATCATCTTTCAAGAAAGCCCTATTCACTTTGCCTTAGTGTTTGAGGGATTCGCCTTCCTCAGGTTCTCTTTACTAGCTTACAACTTGTTAGGAGCGTGGATCCATCCATTCCTAGTCATCTCTCCATTCCACTTGGATTTCACGGTTGCACGACACGACTTTATCTTCTTAGGGCAAGAGTTGGCGTCTTAATGATTGTGGAGTTCTTTACCCTTAACTCTTTATGCATGGCTTGCTTCCATTACTTCCGATTAACGCACATAGGTTAATTTCCCTTTTTATTCTCGTTTATTCTTTTACCAAGAGGGATATGTTCTAAATGAATGTAATGCAGAACGTAGAGAAAGTTTAGAATAATAAATATCAGTCTCATTGATTTTTTTATTTGTGAATGCTCAAATAGATTTCGACAGTATTAAGTGAGAATCTATATTAGATTCTAAGAAGACTTACTTCAACAAATATATCAAAGTAAGGGCCCAACTATAGTATTTTTAAAGAATTGATTTGGGCTTTTCTTTATAGCGCAGATACTGTCGTATATTAGAGCATTCACTTTTCTTAACTTTCTACACATACGGCAACCTGTAGACCCCTAAAATTGTCCGGGTCGGAAATAAAGCTTGAAGACTCTTGAAGACTGAAGGAAAGTCAGCCAGAAGGACTCATGGAAGGCCCTAGGAGGATTCTCTGTAGGTCTAAAGGTCTTGTAATAGCTCAAAATAAGGAAGTGGAGGGAATGAAGCCCAATACGGCCTCCCAAAAGTTCAGTACGGCCGTATTGAACATTTTAAACTACAATACGGCCGCACTGAACTCAATACGGCCGTATTGAAGTTTCTGAACTTCAATACGGCTGCACTGAACTCAATACGGCCGTATTGAAGTTTCTGAACTTCAATACGGCTGCACTGAACTCAATACGGCCGTATTGAGGTTTTTTGAACTTCAATACGGCCGTACTGAATTCAATACGGCCGTATTGTAGTTCAAAACTTCAATACGGGCCGTATTGACTCCAGGGCCCGTATTGCGCCTGTTCCCTATAAATAAGACGTCATTTGGACGTCATTCCACACTTTTTGACTGAGTTTTAACCCTCTTCTTGAGTATTCTGGGTTTTTTTGAGCAGTGCTCTGCCTAGAAATCACTCGGAGAGTTGATCCGACGAAGTTCTTGAGTCACGAGCCATTTGCTTGAGTCTCGAACCTAGTCGAAGGGAAATCCTCCGGATTTCCATAGTTAAAATTTTATAGGAGGGAGCGAGCGGTCTTGTAGAGGGAGGGAACGCCAAAACGCTTCCCAATTTCTGTCAAGATATATAAGAAAGCACGCTTCAAAGGTTTATCTCTTTAAAGTCCCTTCTTTTACCGCTTTCTGTGTGTACATATTTAAACTGTCATCATGTAGATAGTTAATTTATAATTGCTTAGAATAAATAGGGGTAATTTAGTAATTTCGCACTATTATTTTTAGAAATAATCTGTCATAGGGAACCCGAAAGGGGCGCTGTGGGGTGCTAACACCTTCCCCACGCGTAATCGACTCCCTTACCCGACTCTGGTTGTCATGGCCGAAGTCGATTTTTGAATCGATTGCCTTAAACTTCTTTTTCCAATGTTTTGAGTAAAACATTGGTGGCGACTCCATGAACCCTTCCTTTTTATAAAAACCGCTAATCCATGGAGGGTCCCGCTTGGGATTAACATGGATTGGTGAGCCTTTTAATAAAATTGCTCGTTTGACAAGGTCTCAGTTTGAGAATAAGTCATTCTAGCAATCCATATTTTTAAACAAATAAAAGAGTCCAACCATCCTTCGCGAATGCCGAAAGCCCGTTTCGGGCCGGTGGCGACAGATGGCGACTCCACTGGGGAAGCCTCGAGAGTCAGTCCCATTTAGTGACAGATTATTTTTAACAAATAATAGTTTAAAATTACTTCATTACCCCTTGCTTGTATGATAACATGTTTATCTATTTGGCTTTAATAACTGTTGTTTGTTTAATTTTCCGCAATTGTTTAAAATACAAACTGTACACGAACCTTTGCACACAACAGTTCCCTCTATACCCGGGGGCATGAGTGGTAAGCCATAGGGAGTGGATGTTAGTACGGCCGGTTGTCGAATGGGTCTATAGGTGCCCGTAGACCGTTGTCGGAAAGCATCACTCAAGGTGATAACCATGAACTCGAGTCCGACAGTGCGTTGGAGCTTTCCATCGGCTTACGACGAGAGGAATTGGGTCCCTATAATGGGGGCACCTTGGGGGCCTCAGACCGGTGAGAACAGTTAGAACCACCTTGAATATGCACTTTTCTGCAGGATACCCCTACCTCGTGATTCGCTCGTGACTGTTCGTGGATGAGTGAATTGTTTGTGCATTGTTTATGTGAAATTGTATGAGCATACATTGCATTTCTTTAAACATACAACATTCCTATTCTTTTAAAATAAGAATAAATAGAAATAAGAATCTTCCATTACATGGTGTTAACATCTACCTTCATCACATTCATATAGGTAGTTTCCCTTTTCACCCAAAAATACAAAAAAAATAATAATAAATAAAAATACCCAAAAAAGAAAAAAAGGGTTATTTATCCAAACCAAGCAATATCATGCATCATCTTAGGAACATCCCGAAAACATGATAATGCTTAGTTGAATAAACACAATGCATGCATATTCAACGTCATCATCTCATGTCATGCATTCTTATCAAAGATCATGGAGGGATCTAGGTTTGCATTTCATACATCCCTCCCAATAAATCATTAATAAACATTAATAAAAAGAAAGAAATAATCGATGCGTATGTTCAAGATGGATCGCACGCCATTTGTTATTAAGTGTAAGCCAACAACCGCGCCAAGCGAGCGCACATCAACTCCGTTGTTGGTAATCAAGACAGACAAAGGGGAAGGTCCGACACCGATAAGGATCATCGCTCCAAGGCCTTTTCCCTACGAATCAAATAAGGCTGTGCCATGGATATACGACATCCATTTTTCTGCCGACAGCGATTTCTCTAACATCGCTGGACTTGGGGGCATGACTAGGAGTGGCAGGATCTACACTCCCGAAGATCTTCATGACAAAGCTCGCAAGAATAAAGAAAAAAAAGAAAAAAAAAAGAAAAAACCGAGGAAAATAAAGAATCCGAGGAGGAGACAGACGAGCTGTTAAAATATATCCGACAGAGCGAGTACTCCATCATGGATCAACTTCATAAGACGCCAGCAAAGATTACTCTGTTGTCGTTGATCCTATGCTCCGAACCGCATCGGCATGCTCTGTTGAAAGTCTTGAACGAGGCATACGTGTCGCACAGTATCTCCCAAGACAAATTTGACGGGATTGTTAGTCACATCACGGCTAATGATCACCTCACTTTCACCGATGAAGAAATCCCCGCTGGGGGACCGAATCATAACAAGCCCTTGCACATCTCTGTAAAGTGCAAGGAGTATCACATCGCAAAAGTCTTGGTGGATAATGGATCTTCCTTGAATGTGATGCCTAAAAGAACTCTTGATCAAGTGGCAATCAAGGGAGTCCAAATGCGCCCGAGCAATATGATCGTCCGAGCTTTCGACGGTTCTAAAAGAGAAGTGGTGGGAGAAGTCAATCTTCCAATCCAAATTGGACCCACCATCTTCAACGTCGAATTTCAAGTGATGGACATTACTCCCGCATACAGCTGTCTCCTCGGCCGACCTTGGATTCATGATGCAAAAGCTGTTCCTTCTACGCTCCACCAGAAAGTCAAATTCATAGTGGGTGACAAACTGGTGACCGTACAAGCTGAAGATGACATACTCATCAGCAAGCCATCCGCCATACCTTATGTGGATGCAGCGGAGGAAGCTTTAGAAACCGCCTTCCAAGCATTGGAGATCGCCAATGTTGAGACATTTCCCCGAGAAATGAAGAAGGTAGCCCATATGCTCACCAAGAATGGATACTTGCCGGGACAAGGACTTGGCAAGGACTCCCAAGGAATTCCGGAGCTACCCATTATCAAAGATAATCCGGGGAAACAAGGGTTAGGATACAACCCTAATAAAGATCAAAGGACGAAGAGGAACCAAGATCCTTCTCGACGTTCTTTAAGCCAGATCTTTAGGAAGGCTGGTTCACAAATATCAAGGCCAGCTGTCGTCATCAAGTGTTTTTCTTCTTCCGATAGGGATGTATAAACTCGATGACTGTTAGAGATCACTCCTCGGGGACAGCCCGACCCCCGAGCCTCGATAGGGCACATGTTTCCACTATGATTATAATAAAATCATTCTTTATTATTTCTTATTGCTTCTTTTCTTGCTCGCAATAAATCTCTAGACCACATTATTTTTAACCCTGTTTGAATAAACATGAATGAGGTTAAAATTGTCTTAATAACAATAAACCCGCATCATTTTTATGTGGAAGTGTGTATGACAACTTGGAGCACCTTTCCTTGGCCTCGACAAGTGCCATCATGGATAAAAAGAAATCCTTTAAAATAAAAGAAGCTCGGCAGGAAACCCAAAAAGGGGGCTGCGCAAAAATAAGAGCAAAAGACCCGCTAGGAATCCCACGAAAGGGTGACCTAGGCAAAAGTTAGGGTTGCAAAAATGAACAAAAACAAAAGTCCGCTAAAACGCCACAAAAGGGTGTTTTAGGCAAAAATAAGGACAATCAAAAAACAAAAGAAATCCATGATGGTACCATGAGCCGAATTCAAAAAAGAAAGGTTCAAGGGGAGCTATCTAAGTTGTCAAAATCACAACGTCAATAAACAAGATTTTATTAACTTCATAAGTGTTTAATCAAACAAGCCTAAACACATAAGCCTACCTTGGCCAGCCATTCTTACAAAAACCATTTTTCAAAATAAAAATAAAACCCCTCTAAAACACAAACTTTCGAAAAAAAATATCCTTTCCTTCTTTTCTCTCTTGTCCCAAACGATTTTTGAATAATCTAGTGGAAACATGGAGATATAGTAGTCAATAGGAGGGTTGACACATCTTCTAAAGGAAAGGAAAATCATTTGGTTGATGACACCAAATCTCAAAAAACAAATATGCATCATTCCTCGGTTACAGAAATCGGCAGCACACAGCCCGTCTAGAGGAATGGCAAAAATCCAAACAGAGAAACGCATCGGTTAATTCTTTTGAAAAGTGAATCAAATAGAATTAGGTGCATCATACTGCATACATGCATACAGATGATAGGTGTAATGGAAGATCACTTATTCTCTGTTTATTGAAAAAAACAAAAAAAAAATATATAAACTTCAGAAAAACAATACGCCCGTATCATGTTCAATACGCCCGTACCAAAATTAGGGTTATGAACAAATTTTCAATTCAATACGGGCATACTGAAATGAATAACGGCCGTATTGGCAATAACAGAAATCCTCCCTCACGTCGATGACAAAATTCCTCCAAGAAGAAGAGGATAGGGGGAGCCATTCATTTTTTCTAAAAAAAAAAAAAAAAAAAAAAAAAAACAAATTAATAAAATAATTAAACTTGCATTTTGTGCATCACGCACATTAATTGCACATTCAAAGACCTCATCATGAGGCAGTCGCATAAAATAGAAAAAATAGAAAAATTGCTTGTGTATGACAGCAGCAAACAAAATGCATAAATTCAGAAAATCAATAAAACGTACGGAATAACTGAGCCTGGAGAGGCTTGCCGAAATAATACTCTCAGAATAACTGAGCCTGGAGAGGCTCGCCGAAATAATACTCTCTCAGAATAACTGAGCCTGGAGAGGCTCGCCGAAATAATACTCTCTCAGAATAATTGAGCCTGGAGAGGCTCGCCGAAATAATACTCTCTCAGAATAACTGAGCCTGAAGAGGCTTGCCAAAATAATACTCCTCAGAGACATTTCTGTACAGAAAAAGCCAAAACCAACAAAAAAGGCAAAAATACAGAAAAAGCCAAAATCAACAAAAAATACAGAAAAAGCCGAAATCAACAAAAAAGGCAAAAACACAGAAAAAGCCAAAATCAACAAAAAAAGGCAAAAACACAGAAAAAGCCAAAATCAACAAAAAGGCAAAATACAGAAAATCCAACAAATTATACAGAATAACTGAGCCTGGAGAGGCTTGCCAAAATAATACTCTCCAAACGACATCTCAGCTTGCATTCTTGGGCTGAACAAGAAAAGCAACTCATCGTACAGAATAACTGAGCCTGGAGAGGCTTGCCGAAATAATACTCATACAGAATAACTGAGCCTGGAGAGGCTTGCCGAAATAATACTCCCACAGAAAAATTGAGCCTGGAGAGGCTTGCCGAAATAATACTCCCACAGAATAACTGAGCCTGGAGAGGCTTGCTGAAATAATACTCCCACAAAATAATTAAGCCTGGAGAGGCTTGCCGAAATAATACTCGTATAAGAATAATTGAGCCTGGAGAGGCTCGCCGAAATAATACTCCCCAGAAATATCTCAGCTTCCACTCACGGGCCAAATTCCCCAGTGAAAGCTATCAAACCAAGATCAGCAAAATTCCCCAAGGGAGGCTTGATCATCTAAACAGAATATCCAAGTCGAAAGGACTTAAACTTCCTCAGTGGAAGGTAGCTTTCCAACTCAAGCGATGAGTGAAGCTAAGCCTGAAGAGGCTTTCTAAATAATACTCTGGGATATATAAACTTTAAATCCCCACTCGCCTACTCAGAGGCACCCCCTCAAGAAAAATCACAAAAGACAAATAATCATTCCCCAAGCGGAATCCGGCACTCAGCCGAACACCAAACATCAAGATAATTCGCCTACTCAGAGGCACTCTTTCAAAAAATAAAAAAATCCAAAAGATCAATAACAATTCCCCAAGCGGAATTTGGCTTTTCAGCCAATCATTGAACATCAAGATGATATGCCTAACAGAAGAGGCTAATCAAAATCATACGACAGAATCCCCTAGTGGATAACAGCCTACGCAGAGGCAATAAAACCAGAAAATCAAAAAGAGTCACCCGAATAAGGATAACCGGGATACTCCACCATCGTCGAAAGGACATCAGCCAACCATAAGGCACCGCTCACATCAGAAAGAGCATCTTTGTGTCTACACCCCAGGGAAACAGAAATTCCTCAATGGGCACCAACTATGCAAAGGAAAGTTGGGACACAAGAACCTATGAGTAACTGCACATCCCCTAGACGGATCCCTGCGTTATCCAGCCCTCAGCGGCACCAAAATCAAAATCAAACCGTCGAAGCAGCATCGTGGACTGTGGAGACAAAATCATCTCAAAGCCTAAGAGGCAATACTCAGCTACCCAGTTGTCGAGAGCACCGAGGTATGCACAAGCCTGGAGAGGCGGTACTCAGCTACCCAGTTGTCGAGAGCACCGAGGTATGCACAAGCCTGGAGAGGCGGTACTCAGCTACCCAGTTGTCGAGAGCACCGAGGTATGCACAAGCCTGGAGAGGCAATACTCAGCTACCCAGTTGTCGAGAGCACCGAGGTATGCACAAGCCTGGAGAGGCGGTACTCAGCTACCCAGTTGTCGAGAGCATCAAGGTATGCACAAGCCTGGAGAGGCAGTACTCAGCTACCCAGTTGTCGAGAGCACCGAGGTATGCACAAGCCTGGAGAGGCGGTACTCAGCTACCCAGTTGTCGAGAGCACCGAGGTATGCACAAGCCTGGAGAGGCGGTACTCAGCTACCCAGTTGTCGAGAGCACCGAGGTATGCAATGAGCCTGGAGAGGCGACGACTAATACTCACCCTGGAGAGGGCAAACTCAACCTGGAGAGGCTACTCAACAATTTTCCCACCTGAAGACACTACAAGTCGGAAGGATGGCTTATTCCCCGGACAATTGGGTCAACTCCTTTACTTATCAAACGGTACACCAAAAGGCCGTTTGACTAAGTAAAGGGGGGGGCAGCTGTAGACCCCTAAAATTGTCCGGGTCGGAAATAAAGCTTGAAGACTGAAGGAAAGTCAGCCAGAAGGACTCATGGAAGGCCCTAGGAGGATTCTCTGTAGGTCTAAAGGTCTTGTAATAGCTCAAAATAAGGAAGTGGAGGGAATGAAGCCCAATACGGCCTCCCAAAAGTTCAGTACGGCCGTATTGAACATTTTAAACTACAATACGGCCGCACTGAACTCAATACGGCCGTATTGAAGTTTCTGAACTTCAATACGGCTGCACTGAACTCAATACGGCCGTATTGAAGTTTCTGAACTTCAATACGGCTGCACTGAACTCAATACGGCCGTATTGAGGTTTTTTGAACTTCAATACGGCCGTACTGAATTCAATACGACCGTATTGTAGTTCAAAACTTCAATACGGGCCGTATTGACTCCAGGGCCCGTATTGCGCCTGTTCCCTATAAATAAGACGTCATTTGGACGTCATTCCACACTTTTTGACTGAGTTTTAACCCTCTTCTTGAGTATTCTGGGTTTTTTTGAGCAGTGCTCTGCCTAGAAATCACTCGGAGAGTTGATCCGACGAAGTTCTTGAGTCACGAGCCATTTGCTTGAGTCTCGAACCTAGTCGAAGGGAAATCCTCCAGATTTCCATAGTTAAAATTTTATAGGAGGGAGCGAGCGGTCTTGTAGAGGGAGGGAACGCCAAAACGCTTCCCAATTTCTGTCAAGATATATAAGAAAGCACGCTTCAAAGGTTTATCTCTTTAAAGTCCCTTCTTTTACCGCTTTCTGTGTGTACATATTTAAACTGTCATCATGTAGATAGTTAATTTATAATTGCTTAGAATAAATAGGGGTAATTTAGTAATTTCGCACTATTATTTTTAGAAATAATCTGTCATAGGGAACCCGAAAGGGGCGCTGTGGGGTGCTAACACCTTCCCCACGCGTAACCGACTCCCTTACCCGACTCTGGTTGTCATGGCCGAAGTCGATTTTTGAATCGATTGCCTTAAACTTCTTTTTCCAATGTTTTGAGTAAAACATTGGTGGCGACTCCATGAACCCTTCCTTTTTATAAAAACCGCTAATCCATGGAGGGTCCCGCTTGGGATTAACATGGATTGGTGAGCCTTTTAATAAAATTGCTCGTTTGACAAGGTCTCAGTTTGAGAATAAGTCATTCTAGCAATCCATATTTTTAAACAAATAAAAGAGTCCAACCATCCTTCGCGAATGCCGAAAGCCCGTTTCGGGCCGGTGGCGACACAACCTAATCCTCCTTAGCTAATAAAATAAAATGAATGAAATTAATGAGCTAATCTAGAATGCATGTCATTTTTTTTTGCCTAATCTTTATCATGTTTCCATTATCTAAAGGGAAATGATGCTTGGTAAAGATGAGACTACCTATATTGATTTTTATTGATTTCTTTTTTACAAAAAGGAAACTACCTATATGATGTTAATGGAATGCTGACCTAAGAATGTACAAAGGAGTATAAAATTTTATTACTATTTTTTTTATTATTATCATCTTTATTATTTGCTTATTATAAAATTTCAATCCATCTTATTAGAATAAAATAATACAAACAAATGCACACACATATGCTCAATCAATGTACTCCCACGAACGATCATGATCAAATCCTTGGTCTGTGGTCCCTGTCAAGAAAAGTGCATTGTATAGGACGGTTCTAAACTCACTGGTTTTAAGGCCCCCAAGGTGCCCTCATTATAGGGACCCAGTATCTTTGTCGCCGTCACCTGGCAAACTCTAAGGTCTGTCGCAGTATTTCAGGCTAGAATAACCAGTTATCACCTTAAGTGTGATTTTCGACAAGGCTCGCAGGCTCCAAGGCCAAACTTGGGCCAATCGTACGTCAACCACTCCTTATGTGTAATACCCTCATGCCCCCGGGTGTAGGGGGAACCGTTGTGTGCAAAGGTTTGTGTCCAAACAAGTGCTGAATTTAAACAGGCAAACAGATATGAAAGCCAAATAAATAAAACAAATAAAATAAAGGGGAAAAATATTTAAATTATTGTTTTTTTTTAAATGCTAATTTCATCATTTATATGGGTCTGGCCCTCTTAAAACGTCCCCAGTGGAGTCGCCATCTGTCGCAACCCGAATTTTTTTGATCTCGCGAATAATGGTTTAGACATCCTTTTAAAAGTCTCATCAATTAAGGAATGCCCGGACACCAGACTAATCCTTAATTAATGGTTTTGAAAAATGAGTTCATGGAGTCGCCACCAATGTTTTACTCAAAACATTAGAAAAAGAAAAGATTTTTAAAAGTCCAATAAAGGTCTTGATAACCAGAATTGGGTTCGGGGGTCGATTACGTGTAGGGAAGGTATTAAGCACCCCTACAACGCCCTAAATCGGTACCCTATGATGAAGATAACGTAATAAGAATTAATAATTAGAATATTTAATCCCCTTTATTAATAATTATTTACATGCTTGAAATTTAAATTATAGAATTAATCCTAAAATGTCTACATGATTATTTTTTATTGTAACAATATTTATTATAGAGAAGAAATAAATAAAAAAGAAGAAAGAGATTAACAGAAATACCTCTTGAATGAGCTCTATTGAATCTTCAAAACAGGAAGATTTTAGGTGCTTTGTGGCAACCTTTCACACTACAATGCCTCACAGAATCTCAAGAAATACAAAAGAGAGGGAGAGAGAGAAAAAGAGAGAAATTTCATGCTCTAAGGAGTCTGGATGAAATTTTGGAGTCCTGAAAATGAGCCCCAGCTGTCTATTTATAGACTTTAAAAAGGGTCCAAAACGGCCCATTCCGAAATCAGAACGGCCCGTTCTGGATATAGCCGTTGTGGGTTAAATTGATAACTGGAACGGCCCGTTCTGAAATTGGAATGGTCCGTTACAGAGACATAATTTGCACACACTTGGCTATACTGGAACGGCCGTTCCAAAAAAGGTTTTTAGGCCTTTTCCTTAACTTGGAATGGCCCTTTCCAGTTTGGGAACGACCCGTTCCAGTAAAGGTTTTAAGACCCTTTTTATAAGCTTGGAACGGCCTTGGAACGGCCCGTTCCAATTTAGGGTTTTTGGCCTTTTTTAGAAACCTGGAACGGCCCGTTCCAAATTGGGAACGGCCCGTTCCGGTTTTGGAACAGTCCGTTCCAGTCTTCTAAAATCCGCTTGTTTGGGCTTTTGGGCCATCTAAAGTCCCGTCCCGTTGTTTGCATGCCCCCCGGACGAAATTGGGTGTCTACAAAGGAAAGGTACAAGACCGCCTTCACAGTTCCCTTTGGACAGTATGAATGGAATGTTACGCCATTCGGATTAAAAAATGCTCCTTCAGAATTCCAAAAGATTATGAATGACATTTTTAATCCTTATACAAGTTTTGCCATCGTCTATATTGATGGTCTTAATTTTTTCCCAATCTATTGATCAACATTTCAAACATGCAAACATCTTTGTCCATACTATTAGGCAAAATGGCTTGGCAGTCTCAAGCTCAAAAATTAGCCTTTTCCAAACAAAAATCCGATTCTTGGGTCACATTATCCATCAGGGGAAAATTACCCCTATTGGTAGATCCATAGAATTTGCTGATAAATTCCCTGCCTATTCCTCAAGCCTTCAAGATCGTAGAAACAGATGCTTCTGATCTTGGTTATGGAGGAATTCTTAAACAAAAACTAGGAAAAGTAGAACATATAGTCGCCTATACCTCCAAACATTGGAATCCTGCACAGCAGAATTTTTCAACTGTTAAAAAAGAAGTTTTAGCAATGGTTTTTTGTGTTTCAAATTTTCAATCCGATCTTTTAAATAAAAAAATTTTAATTAGGGTTGATTGCAAATCAGCCAAAGAAATTTTGCAAAAGGATGTTAAAAACCTTGCATCAAAGAAAATTTTTGCTAGATGGCAAGCAATTTTAAGTGTTTTTGATTTTGACATTGAATATCTCAAAGGCACTTCTAACTCTCTACCTGACTATTTAACTCGTGAATATTTACAGAATACAACAAATGCCTAAAAAGGCAATTTTGGCCTCGGCCAGAGGTCGAGGTAGAGAAAGACAGTCGGCCTCTTCTAGGACAGAACAACCTTTGGAACCATCCTCTCCGGTTCTCAAACTTTTAGAGTCACTAACTCAACCAAATCAAGTTGCAGAGTCATCTACTCAGCACACCAATCAAACCCAAAAACAAACAAAGCTAGATTATGCTATACCAATTTCAATCTCAACCCTCATGAATCTTCAAAACCAAAGTCTTACCACAATTCCAAACAAGACTTGGGCTGACATCATGTCAGAAGAAGAAGATGAAAAAGAATCAAAGGCTTTGGATCTCCTTATTGGAAAAATACCAGAAAAATAGATCCAATCCACCTCTCAAAATCAAATTAAAACCCAATCCAGATCTCAAAAAACCCAATCACATTACATTCCCAAGAATAAATTTTGGGTCATTACTCAAATGGAATCTGAATTTTGGGATAAAAACCCAAATAAAATTCCACAAAAGATTTTTCCTGAGGGCTTTCATTTTAAACCTCTAGCCCTTAACAAAACACGAAAGTTTTATGAGTTTATCCTGGTTGATACAGATTCTGTAGCAATCAAGCATTATAAGGATCCCAAAGATCCTTTTAATGTGACTCATACAACCTTCCAAATTTTAAAGGTTTTAACCCCAAGCCAGTTTGGCCAAAACCCGAGTACTACTCAGAAATTTTCAATGCTTTTTGACCCTATTGGGTATAATTACTGGGATTATATTGATGCCTGGAATAAAACATTCTGGTATCAAAATAAGACCAACCGTCATTCGTGGCTGATATATTTCAAATGAAATGTCCAATATAAGTTCCCCAGTTGGTTTCTCCAATGGTGGGACTTCTTTGGTCCAATTGAAGAAATCCTTCCAACCCCAGCAGACGAAGGATTTAAGATCTTCAAATCCATGTATGACAATCAAAATACATGGATCCCAGCAGATCTTCAATTCTTTTCAAGCTTCTCACTATCATGGATACATTCATGGCAGTACAAGTTTGGAAAAGCACAACATCCATTGCAACCTCCTCCACTACAAAGAAACTCTTATGTCAAATGGTGGACTACATTTGATGCAAGTAAAGCAAACCCATAAGAAGTAAAAAATTGGTTTGCTTCCAATACAAAGTTGCTAAAACCAGCTGACCTAGAAACATCATTGCTCCTCAATCAGAAAGCAAAAATTACAGCGTCACTGGTTGCTGCAAAAACAAAAGAAAGTTTTGCCAAAAACCTTGAAGAAATTTTAGCTTTACTCAAGAATGAAGGCGAAACTTCAAAATCCTCTTTACCGAGTTCATCAGAGTCTACAGCTTCTCTAGATGAATTCTATCAAAATGAAGATGACTGCTTTGGTATAAACCTAGCAGAATCTGACAATCTTTAATCTGTTTAAAGTATTAATCATGATATATTTATTTAATGGTGGACATATTCACATTACATATTGTGAATACCCTGCACCGCATATCATCGTGGCTATTTACCGATATCATTTTAACCCGGCAGTGTATGTAGATATCTACCCGGTCTAAAGTGATCAACAGTTCCAGTCAAGATACCGGCACTGTAGCAAATCATGGTCTGAATGAACAGTTCCAGTCAAGATACCGGCACTGTAGTGAATAGTTCAAGTCAAGTAACTTGTAGTGTTGAAAAAGTAAATTTTTAGTCTTTAAAAGGAGGCCTCGTCCATGTTGTGAGGTACCCTTTCATTTTAGCACTTCTTAGAGAGAGAGTTCAGATAGAGAAGCTCTGAGATATTTCTTTGTAAGCTTTTTTGTTTATAAAATCTTTCTTTCTTCATTTGCTTCCTTTACTTCCTCGCATCATTTAAAAAGTTTGTGAAAACCTGGGATTTGTAAGCCTGATTCGTCAGGTGTGCCCTTGATACCTAGTATTGTGCAAATCTGGTTCATTGTTGCATATTTCCTCTTTCCCCTTTACCCTCCTAGATCCACTTCGGGATATCTAGTATTAGAGCCTGATGGGGAAATAGGATAATATTTATTAATATTAAGTTAATATCTATTACTATGCATCTGGTATACCTCGTTCATTTACATTTTAAGATTGATCTTTTTAGTTGTACAGTAAATTTTCTGGAAAACTATGAGCCTATGCTTTAAGATTTCGAAACAACTGTAGCAGTAAGACCCGTGAGTGGCCGTAAGACTAATTTGACGATGTTGTCTTCAAGTTCTAAAGCTAGTTCATAACGATTCCTTTTTGTAATTAATTTATGAAAAAAAAAGAGTTTTTTAAACCCAGATTCATTGGACAGGTATTAATTTAATATTAATTTATGGGATCTTATGGAACCAAATGAGGGTAATGATACTAGATACTAGTACACCATGAGTAGTTTCCTTCGCTCCCTTTCTCGTCGTCTTACTGTTAAGGCATCCTTTTCCTCCTCATCTCCTTCAAAAAATCTGCTCACTGAGCAAAATCAAACCATGGAGGAAATCCCTCCTAAAAACAATATCTTCGAAGAAGAGGTCTGCTTTGAAGATATCAACCAAGCAATTGATAATTGGGAAATCCCCAAAATACCTCAGGATGAGTTATATATTCCTGATGAAAAACATGTGCGCAGTTCTGATTACATTATCAAGACTGCTGAAAACAATATACCATTAGACCGCCAAGCTGGTGAGGAGTTCCATCTTCTTACCAAACAATCTATTACAGAACATTCTAGGAAGTACAAGTACCTCCATATAGGATGTGTCCAAGTTGTTGTTAAGCCCCTAATCAGGGAAGGTCTTAATGCTTCAATTCTTATGTGTCTTAGAGATACAAGGCACAATGATTTCCATGACTCCCTTATAGGAACCGTCGAAACAAGTTTAGGACATGGTCTTGTTTATTTCAATTGTTTTCCAAATAAAACTGCGAGTTTTTTAGATAGAAATGTCTTAGACTCATTGTTTTTAAACATTAGACTGCATGGGTTAAATATGAAAGAAGGTTCTATCCCGGCAGCCCTCCTTTATAGGATCCAATACAAAGTCATGAACACTTGTAATTCAAGGGTTCTTCTTAAAACAAACGATAGGGAAACCACCTTGTTTGTCACAGACATGACAAAGGCCAATGTTGCTGTTCCCAAACTCATAAAATGGGATGAAGTAGAACTTCCTACAGCTTGGAAACTTGAAAGAGCCACACCAACCCTACCCAGAAAAGCCCCTGAATTCCAAGAAATTAGGCAGTCTGAGGCTGGTAAGGTAGAGATTATTTTTGATAGGAGAAATTCTTTCTCCTCAAGAACCGAAGCTACTAGATCAGAATACACTTCTGCTAGAAGATCCTTTTCGGTAGCATCACAATCTAGTACAAACACTATTCCTAGAATAATTATTCCTAATACAAATCTTAGAGGAATAGAAACAAATTCAACCATTCCAAGAGCTGTTTACCAAACCAATGAGGAGGATGATCAAAAGTCTATCCAGTCTCCAACCTATTCTTCCCTCAATGATCATTATGATACAATCTGAATTCCAAATTGATAAGGAGGCCCTCCGTAAAGATTTTGCCTCGGAAGAAAACCAACCCCAAAGATCTTGGTTTTTGAAAAATTACCAAGGTCCAAAAAGAATACAGATTCAGGAGATTTATTATAATTTCTTGGACCATGTCAAACTTAATATACCATTTCTTGATTGGTTTCATGCTTATATCATTAAGAAAAATATAGATTATCCTTTTAGAGATGACCTTATAGGACAGTATTCCACAAATGTTGTTTGGCATCTCAAAGACAGAGAGAAGGTCCAATCTGAACTTCCTCCCAAAACCCAATATCAACTCCCTTAAATTAGGGATGACAAAAATAACCCTGTACTTGCTGCACCATTCAAAACCAAGGATGTGGATGAAAATTTGACTCCTAAAGACATTAAGAGTCTTATGGAGCAAGTTAACTTTACAAACAAGTATCTTCAGGTTTCAGGTGACAAATTAGCTGCCCATAAATCTGAATCAAGCCAATCAGTGGCTAACCAAGCCCCAAGTTCAAAACATTTAGAAAAGCCTCTATTTCAGCCTTTTAAGCTTAGTCAAAAGGCTAAACAAAATTTTCACAAAGCCAAGGTACTGAAGAAGCCTCTTCTAGACCTAAAATAAGGAAGCCAACAAGAACTATAAGTGTTTTAAACCAAGGATCAGATCATGATTCTGATTCTAGTAACCCTCAATCCATTCAGATTAATCCTATTATGACCACCTCCAGAAACCAATGGAAAGGTCTAACAAAACCTTATCCCTCCACAACCTTATACTTGGCCATAGAAGATAAGGACCTCAATAATAGTAGTTTTAATGCCAACAATGTTTATGAATGGAATATTGATGGTAAATCTAAATACAATATCATGCATATGTTACAACATATGACCATGGTTTGTACTTCCTATCAAACAACCCATGAGAGTTCTAAGGAAGCTATAGCAAACATTATAGTATCAGGATTTACAGGGCAACTTAAAGGTTGGTGGGATCATTATCTCACCGAAGCACAAAAATTAGGGATCTTTTCAGCTGTTAAAATTGATGACAATGGTGAACCAATCTTCAATAATGGTGAGACCATTCCAGATGCTGTCAATACCTTAATTTTTACCATAGCCCAACATTTTATAGGAGATCCATCTTTATGGAAAGATAGATCTGCTGAACTATTGTCCAATCTCAAGTGTAAAACCTTAGGACCAAGTGGTATAAGGATACATTCCTCACTAGGGTTTTTACCAGAGAAGATAGTCAACAACCATTCTGGAAAGAGAAATTTTTAGCCGGTCATCCAAGATCTTTAGGAGACAAGGTTAGGGATAAGATTAGGTCTTTAACACCTGATAACATTATTCCTTATGACCATCTGAGTTATGGCCAATTAATTTCGTTTGTACAAAAAAAAGCCTTAGAAATTTGTCAAAATGATAAGCTTCAGAGGCAACTAGCAAAAGAGAAAACCCAAAATAGGAAAGAATTAGGCACTTTTTGTGAACAGTTTGGTTTACCAGGGTGCTCTAAACAAAAAACAAAAAAATTTGTTAGGCATGACCAACCTACCCACTACAAACAACAACGAAGGTTTAGGAATCCTAAAAGACGAAATCAAGCATCCACTAGGGGACCTAAAACAGAACCAAAACCCCCACTAGGGAAGAAGAAATCCATAGTCTGTTACAATTGCAAAAATCCTGGTCATATCAGTAAATACTGTAGACTCAAAAGGAGAATTAGCAATCTCAATCTAGAACCAAAATTAGAAGAACAAATTAGCAGTCTCTGAGTTGCAACTTCGGAAGAAGAGTCCACGGATGACTATTCTGATGAAGATATTCATAATATTCAGCAGGATGATGAAGTTTCATCATCTGATAGTAGTGATGCCCCAACCATAAATGTTTTAACAAAAGAACAAGATCTTTTGTTTGAAGCAATCAATTCTATTCCTGACCCGGAAGAAAAAAGAAATTTTTTGAATAAACTCAAACAAACTTTAGAAAAGCAACCTAGGAATTCTGTTGTAGCCAATAAGTACGACTTAAATCCTATCCTCAAGAAGTTAGAGAAAACTTCTACCAAACCAGCTACTATCCAAGATCTCCAAGCTGAGATTAACAATCTAAAAAGGGAAATTAGAACCATTAAGGATCAAGAAGTCCTTCATCAAAATATTCTTTCCCAACTATAAGATGATTCTGACCAAGAAAAACCTCCTTCAGAACCACATTTAGAACATAATGAAGTTGATTGGAGTGATTTCTTAGGTCATATAAACTGATTAGCCATTCAAAAGTTCTTCATCAATATTAAGATTATTGTTGAAGATTTTGTCTTAGAAACCATAGCTCTTTTCGATACAGGAGCAGACTCCAATTGTATCTTAGAAGGGCTCATCCCAACCAAATATTTCGAAAAGACTTCTAAAAAGCTTAGCACTGCTAATGGATCTAAACTACAGATTAGATATAAGCTTTCAAAAGCCACCATAGAGAACCAAGGCCAACAAATTGAAACCTCCTTCTTACTGGTCAAAGACCTTAGAAATGAAGTTATTCTGGGAACTCCTTTCATTACGGCTTTATTTCCCTTAGAAATTACTGATGAAGGAATAACTTCTCGCAAAGGTGATAAATCTATTATCTTTAGATTTATTAAGAAACCTATTAGTAAAACTATCAACCTAATAGAACAAAAATCCAACCAGATCAATTATCTGAAGGAAGAAATTTCCTTTAAGACTATTGAGAAACAACTTGAGCAAAGTCATACCCAAAACAAGATCAACGATCTTTTGCTTATAATCCAAAATTCTATTTGTTCTCTCTTCGATTATCTTTTTTTTATTTAATTTGTATTTTCTTTTTATTTTCTTTCTCATAAATCTCTAATTAATCATTTATTTTATTATTTATTAATGAAATAAAGGCATTATGTGCCTCTGTGTTTTTTTTATAAAGAATAAAATATAATAAAAATGGAGAGTTAATAATAAGAATATTTGAGTAGTTTTTAGGTAGTTGTAATTTATGAGGATAATTTTTGGAAAAAAAAATGTATGAGAAAGAAAGAGTAGTTTGAAAGGTAAATTTAATGATAAAATGTTCAAAAAATGTGTACACCAAATGGGTAATCACCTTTATTAATAGTATAGACTATAAATTATTTTTTAAATAATAAAAGTGTCTCTCTCTAGTCTCTACTAATATAATCAACCCCTCAACTCATATATATCAAACACAAATCTATATTTTATGCTAGAATATTTTTAGGAATTTTTCTTCAATGAGGGAGTTTGTAGAATTTTTTAAAATTTTTTATCCAATTCAATTTTTATTTATCATGATTATTTATAAATTATATATTAATAAATAAATTATCAATAAGTAAAAAATATTTTTTTTGTTACAATACAAATTATTTATTGTAACATCTTATTTTTAAAAACAAATAATTAATTAATTAGATAAAAAGAAAATATTTTATGAATAAAATAAAAAGGAGAGAAAGCTCATCAGAAGTGTTTGGGTTAGACTTTAGGCACAATCTAGAGGCTAATTTAAATATGAGAGGTTAGAAAGGGTTAGGTCATTTTGCACGTATCTTGTATGTTTATGTTGTGGTATATGTATGAATGTCTTTATAGCCTTGTTAATATTGTGATCATGAATGTGATATATTGTTCTATTATATCTAACTGAAAGGTAGATGAATTTGTATGGTTTAAAGTTAGGGAGTTTGGTACATAAAATGTTTTTACTTTTCTAGAAATATTAAATTGAGAATCTTGGTTTTCTATGTTTGGTAGCTATTTAAAAAAAAAGAGAGATTCTTAGGAATTTAGTTTCTTGGGAACCATTTTTATCCCACTTCTCACAAAAACATTCCCATGAGGGGTTGGAAATCCAACTTTTCCGAGTTAAAAAACTTTCCCACAAAAACATTCTCATGATGGGGTGGGAATCCAACTTTCCCAAGTTAGGGAACTTTTCCACAAAAGCATTCCCATGAGTGGATGAGAATCCAACTTTTCCGAGTTTGGAAGAAAGTTTTATGTATATAAAAAATCATAGTATCCCTTTTTTAAAAATCATAGTATCCCTTTTTTAAAACAAAAAATAGTTTTTTCTCTCTTCTTTCATTTTTGTTTCTCTTCCACTCTCACTCTCACTCCTATATATATTGAGTTTATTTTAATAAAGGATATTTTTTAAAAAATATTTATATACCCAAGAATATACTATTGTAACCAAACATAAAAAAATTTAATTTGCAAAAGTCCTGTAAGAATGTACCTAAGAAATTTTATGAGTAACCAAACATATTTTAGTTATTGCCAAAATAATGATTCCTAAGATTTGTAATTCCTAGGAATCATATTCTTGGGCATGAAAAAATTTCTCCTCTATCAAACGTCCCTAGGGTTTTTATGAATGATGTAAGAATTTAGAGTTGAATGAGATGATCCTTGAGGAACTAATAGTACAATAATGTTTGTCGGATATGAATTAACTGTTTGATCAAACTGATATTGAATTTATGTATTATGAGAGTTAGGGTTAATATGTATGAATTTTGAGGGTTTTGTATTAAAATATGTTAATTTCAAGATGTAGTAATGATGAATTGAAATAATTAATGTGTTTGTATAAAAGTTTGAGGGAAGGATAATTAAAACAAGTAATTTATGAATAATGTTGTTGAAATCTCATGCCGGGTGTGAGATTAGCAAAGAGGCTCTAGTCTCTTCATGTCAAACATGGATTAAACCTCATTGGGCGTGATGCCTATTTTTTTAATTGTTTTATAGATTGTTGAACCATGAGGAAGAGTTGCGATTGTTTACTAATAAATGAAATTAATGAATAAGAGTATGTGAATTGTTGTGATGTTGCATGTTTGAGATACTCTTGAATACTATGATGAATCTTCTGGAGTGATTATTTATGAGAAATTCATGATGAAAGATGTTCTATAAGTCGATTGTTGCAGACTGACACTTAAGGAGTTGAGGGTGTTGAGCTTAGGGGAGCTTGAACTTGATGAGATCAAGATCATCTCTGAAGCTTAAAAGAGTTTTGATGATCACAAATGTGTGTCAAGGACAACAACAACTTAGAAGGAAAAAACAAAGTCAAAGAAAAGTGCTATGTAATAGGAATTAGTGTATAAATTGTTTTGAATGATTTTATTTGTTGTGTGTGTTGTGTGCATAAGCTAAATCTATATCTAAACTAATTAGAGAGTGTATGATGATGAGTTAAAGGGACTAAAAAGTTATTTTGAGACTTAAAACGAAGTTTTGAAAACTAACTCAAAATAATCGATTATCATTAAATATAATCGATTATTCCAGCAACAGGCAAAATGGGATGCCTTGCTGCAATAATCGATTATTTGTGAAATAATCGATTATCCCAGAAATGACTCTCTAGAATAATCGATTATCCAGCAAAATAATCGATTATATTGTTCTTGGTTGGTTTCCAGAAAACCTGAAGAACAAAATAATCGATTATTCTTTAAAATAATTGATTATCTGGTTCTGAAACTATTATAAATAGTTTGAAAATTTTGAAACTTCAGAACAGAGTTAGAACTGAGAATCAAATTTGAAAAAGCATTTTTGTGAAGTCTTTGTGACAATCTTGAAGAGTTTTCTTTGTGAATCCAAGAAGAAAAACATTTGTGAAAAACTTTAGATCATCATCATCATCACATTCTTGAAAGGGGAAGATTAAGATTTTCTTCTGAATTCCAGGTGAATTCGTTCCTTAATTCTTTGTGAATAATTGTAAAATCTTGAGAAGGTTTCTCAAGTGGTAAGGATTCTTGTAGTGGGTTTCTACAAGGGGTGTTTTCTTGGGGTCAAGAAAGTGGTTATCTTGAATGTAGGAGTATATGCATGTGTGGTGTGCTTGTAAACCTTCTTCATTAAGATAGTAGAACAAATCTTGATCAGGTTCTGATTGAGGACTGGATGTAGGTCACATGTGGAGTGGCTGAACCAGGATAAAAGACTTGTGCAATCATCTTCTACCCTTATCTTTTACTTTGAGTAATATCTTGATTGTTCATTAAAGAAGATGATTCTTGATTAGTATGTGTGCATGAATGATGTTGGTTTAAACTGAATAAAAGCATTACATATTGGTGTTAACTTTGAACCTCATTATTTTGTAATCAAGAAAGCATATAGAATTCATTCTTCTATAACAAGTCTATAAAGAAGCTTCATTGAAAATTCAGTCTTTGAAAAGTTTAAGTGAAATAAAGATCCTAAATACTCTGAAATTTTTAAAGTGTCATAGAATCCAATTCACCCCCCCCCCTCTTGGATTGTGCCATTCTTTTCTAACAATTGGTATCAGAGCAAGGTTCTTGAGAGTTATTCAAGATTTAAAAAATGGCCAATAACAACCAACCCTATGGTGAGGGTGTGTCTATTCATAGACCTCCTATTTTCAATGGTGAAAACTATGTCTACTGGAAAATTAGGATGAGAATTTTCATTGAAGCTATTGATATTACTGTATGGGATGCAATAGAAAATGGACCCTATATCCCTATGAAAAAAGATGGTGATGAGATCAAAGAAAAAAATTGGAGTGAGTGGAGTGATGATGAAAAGAAAAGAGCCCAACATGACAAGAGAGCCAAAAACATTATAACATCTGCATTGTCAATTGATGAATTTTTTAGAATATCACAATGCAAATCTGCTAAAGAAATGTGGGATACTTTGCAAGTCACTGTCGCCACCGGCCCAAACGGGCTTTCGGCATTCGCGAAGGATGGTTGGACTCGTTTAATTATTTAAAAATATGGATTGCTAGAATGACGTATTCTCAAACTGAGACCTTGTCAAACGAGCAATTTTATTAAATGATTCACCAATCCATATTAATCCCAAGCGGGACCCTCCATGGATTAGTGGTTTTCGCAAAAGGAGGGTTCGTGGAGTCGCCACCAATGTTTTACTCAAAACATTGGAAAAAGGGATAAGACAATTGATTTTATAAATCAACTTTGGCCATTACAACCAGAGTCGGGTAAGGGAGTCGGTTACGCGTGGGGAAGGTGTTAGCACCCCACAGCGCCCCTTTCGGGTTCCCTATGACAGATTATTTTCTAAAATAACAGCGTAAAATTACTAAATTACCCCTATTTATTATAAGCGATTATAAATTAATTATCTACATGATGACAGTTTAAATATGCACACAGAAAGCAGTAAAAGGAAGGATTTAAGAAGAAACCTCTTGAAGCGTGCTTTTATATATTGAGTAAAACTGGGAAAGCTTTTTGGCGTTCCCTCGCTCTACAAGCTCGCTCGCTCCTTCCTAAAAACTTTTAACTATGGAAATCCGGAGGATTTCCCTTCGACTAGGTTTGATCCTCAAGCAAAATGGCTCGGGGCTCAAAAACTTTGTCGGATCAACTCTCCGAGTGATTTCTAGGGCAGAACACTGCTCAAAAACCCCAGAATACTCAAGGAGAGGGTTAAAACTATCTCCAAAAGTGTGGAATGACGTCCAATTGACGTCATATTTATAGGGAATAGGCGCAATACGGCCTACAGGAGCAATACGGCCGTATTGAAATTTTTGAACTTCAATACGGCCGTATTGAGTTCAATACGGCCGTATTGAAATTCAAAAATTTCAATACGGCCGTATTGAGTTCAATACGGCTGTATTGAAGCTTCAATACGGCCGTATTGATTTCAGTACGGCCGTATTGAAGTTTCAGAAACTTCAATACGCCGTATTGAGTTCACTGCGGCCGTATTGAAGCTTCAATACGGCCGTATTAAGTTCAGTACGGTCGTATTGGGCTTCATTCCCTCCACTTCCTTATTTTGAGCTATTCTAAGACCTCTAGACCTACAGAGAACCCTCCTAGGGCCTTCCAGGAGTCCTTCTGGCTGATCTTCCTTCAGTCTTCGAGAGTCTTCAAGCTTTATTTCCGACCCGGACAATTTTAGGGGTCTACAGCTGCCCCCCCTTTACTTAGTCAAACGGTCTTTTGGTGTACCGGCTGACAAGTAAAGGAGTTGACCCAATTGTCCGGTTGATGCGCCGACCTTCTGACTTGTAGCGTCTTCCGGTGGAAAATTGTTGAGTAACCTCTCCAGGTTGTTGCATACCTCGGCGCTCCTGACAACCTCGGTAGCTAAGTTTACCCTCTTCAGGTCCTGCCTCTTAACATTCAGCAGTGTGAGTTTACCCTCTCCAGGTCCTGCCTCTTAACATTCAGCAGTGTGAGTTTACCCTCTCCAGGTCCTGCCTCTTAACATTCAGCAGTGTGAGTTTACCCTCTCCAGGTCCTGCCTCTTAA
Source organism: Cajanus cajan (assembly GCF_000230855.2). NCBI lineage: Eukaryota > Viridiplantae > Streptophyta > Magnoliopsida > Fabales > Fabaceae > Cajanus > Cajanus cajan. Next base: position 21,751,310 of record NC_138527.1, on the reverse strand, counting down.
CATTCAGCAGTGTGAGTTTACCCTCTCCAGGTCCTGCCTCTTAACATTCAGCAGCGTGAGTTTACCCTCTCCAGGTCCTGCCTCTTAACATTCAGCAGTGTGAGTTTACCCTCTCCAGGTCCTGCCTCTTAACATTCAGCAGCGTGAGTTTACCCTCTCCAGGTCCTGCCTCTTAACATTCAGCAGTGTGAGTTTATCTTCTCCAGGTCCTGCCTCTTAACATTCAGCAGTTGAGTTTACCCTCTCCAGGTCCTGCCTCTTAACATTCAGCAATGTGAGTTTACCCTCTCCAGGTCCTGCCTCTTAATATTCAGCAGTGTGAGTTTACCCTCTCCAGGTCCTGCCTCTTAACATTCAGCAGTTGAGTTTACCCTCTCCAGGTCCTGCCTCTTAACATTCAGCAGTTGAGTATTGCCTCTCCAGGCCTGTTTCCGTGTCTTCTGATCACTTCGGCAATGATTTGATATGATTTTTGTCTCCACAGTCCACGATGCTGCTTCGACGGTTTTTCTGATTTTGTGCCGCTGAGGGCTGGATAACGCAGGGATCCGTCTAGGGGATGTGCAGTCATTCATAGGTTCTTGTGCCCCAACTTGCATTGCATTGTTGGTACCCATGGGGAATTTTTGACTCCTTGGGGTGTAGACACAGATGCTCTCTCTCTGAGTTGAGCGATGCCTTATGTTTGGCTGACGTCCTTTTGACGTGGGTGGAGTATCCCGGTTGTCCTTATTCGGGTATCTCTTTTGGATTTTCTGATTTTTGTAGCCTCTGTGTAGGCTGTTTATCCGCTGGGGATTTTGTCATTCATTTCTTGACTGGCCTCTTCTGTTAGGCAAATGATCTTGATGTTTGGTGCTTGGCTGGATGCCACATTCCGTTTGGGGAATATTTATTGATATATTTTTTTCCTTTTTTGGAAGAGTGCCTCTGAGTAGGCGAATTATCTTGATGTTCAGTGTTCGGCTGAGTGCCGGATTCCTCTTGGGGAATGGTTATTGATCTTTTTGTGATTTTTCTTGAAGGGGTGCCTCTGAGTAGGCGACTGGGGATTTAGGGATCTTATGTATCCCAGAGTATTATTTAGGAAGCCTCTGCAGGCTTAGCCTCACTCAACGCTTGAGCTGGAGAGCTATCTTCACTGAGGAAGTTTAAGTCCTTTGACTTGGATATTCTGCTTGGGAGATCGTACTTCCATTGGGGATTTTGACGATCTTGCTTTGATAGCTCTCGCTGGGAAATTTGGCCCGTGAGCTTGAGTTGAGGTTTCTCTGGGGAGTATTATTTCTGCGAGCCTCTCCAGGCTCAGTTATTCTGCATACTGTGGAGGATGTGGAGTATTATTTTGGTAAGCCTCTCCAGGCTTAGTTATTCGGTTCAAACTGTTTGTTGGATTTTCTATATCCTTGCCTTTTTTCATTTTCGGCTTTTTCTGTATTTTGCCTTTTCTTCTGATTTGGCTTTTTCTGTATTTTGCCTTTTTTATGTTTTTGGCTTTTGCTGTACAGAAATTAAAAGTGCTAAAGAAATTAAATTCAGTTATTATGAGAGAGTATTATTTCGGCAAGCCTCTCCAGGCTCAGTTATTTTGCAGGAGTATTATTTCGGCAAGCCTCTCCAGGCTCAATTATTCTGAAGGAGTATTATTTCGACAAGCCTCTCCAGGCTCAATTATTCTGAAGGAGTATTATTTCGACAAGCCTCTCCAGGCTCAATTATTCTGTATGATGCTGTTGATTTTCTGAATTTGTATTTTGCTTGCTGCTGTCATACACAAGCAATTTTCTATTTTTCTATTTTATGTAATTGCCTCATGATAAGGTCTTTGAATGTGCAACTAATGTGTGTGATGCAGGCGATGCAAGTTTTTATTTTTGTTCTTTTATTTAGAAAAGTGAATGACTCTCCCTATCCTCTTTTTTTTTTGGAGGAGTTTCTGTCATAGACGCGAGGGAGGATTTTTGTGAGCCTTTTATGCAGGAGATTATGGATTTTACAGGAACCCCTCCAATTTTCTTTATTGACCAATTATTAAGGAATCTCATACAATTTTTAGAAATACCAATTTAAAGGCATAATCACATGGTCAAGAGAGAAAAGAAATGAATGGATATTTTATTAATATTCACAAATGTTTTTACAGAAAGATGTACAGAAGGAATTTCCGAAGAATGGCTGGCCAGGGTAGGCTATATACATTTTAGCATTAAACAATTATATCTGTAATTGTCGCCCTTCCCGTTCCCCTAATTGCTTCGGGTGAGATGCCTGAGCCAGGAGTGTAGATACTGCAAGACGCTTGCTTCTAGAAGATTATCACTTGTACCGCCTTTCGGTTTTCGATTCAAGTGATCGTTGCTTGCTTTGTTTTTACATCTTATTCTTTTGCCCCTAATTTTTGCCTAGGACGTATCCTAGCGGGGATAATTTTGCCTTTGTTTTGCCTAGTACCCTTGTACTGGCGGGCTTTTTGTTTTGCCCTAATTTTTGCCTAGGATGCCCTTTTTGGGTTTTCATCCTAGCGGGCTTGTGCAAGCAACGTCTTCAAGCATAATACTTCTTTACCACGTCAGCGTTGACTGGGTATTGAAGTTCTTCTCCGTCCATGTTTGTGAGGATCAGTGCTCCTCCGGAGAAGGCTCGCTTTACTACGTACGGTCCTTCGTAATTCGGGGCCCACTTTCCGATTTTGTCCTTTTGAGCTGGTAGCAATTTCTTCATCACTAGCTCTCCCTCATGGTAGACTCGAGGGTGGACTTTCTTGTCAAAAGCCTTTTTGATCTTCCTTTGATAGGCTTGACCATGGCATATGGCGTTCAGCCGTTTCTCTTCAATGAGGTTCAACTGGTCATACCGGCTTTGAACCCATTCTGCCTCGGAAAGTTTTGCTTCCATGATTACTCTCAGAGAAGGTATTTCGACTTCAACAGGCAGAACTGCCTCCATTCCATAAACAAGGGAAAATGGAGTAGCTCCTGTGGATGTGCGTACTGAAGTCCTGTATCCATGGAGAGCAAAGGGTAACATATCATGCCAGTCTTTGAATGAGACAACCATCTTTTGTACTATTTTCTTGATATTCTTATTGGCTGCCTCGACTGCCCCATTCATCTTTGGTCGGTATGGGGAAGAGTTGTGGTGTTGGATCTTGAACTCCTGGCACAATCCTTCCACCATCTTGTTATTTAGATTGGATCCATTATCAGTGATGATCTTATCGGGAATACCGTATCTGCATATGATGTTTTTCCTTGTGAAGGATGTTACCACCTTTCGGGTCACATGAGCATATGATGCCGCTTCTACCCATTTGGTGAAATAGTCAATGGCCACTAGGATGAATCTGTGTCCATTGGATGCCTTTGGTTCGATGGGTCCAATAACATCCATGCCCCACATTGCAAATGGCCAAGGTGAAGCCAACACATTGAGTGGCGTTGGTGGGACATGAATATTGTCGGCATATGCTTGACATTTGTGGCATTTCCGAACGTATTGGTAACAATCCCTTTCCATGGTCGACCAATAGTACCCTGCCCTAAGGATTTTCTTAGCCATTGCAGGTCCGGGAATGTGGGTACCGAAAACCCCCTCATGTATTTCTTTGATCACATTTTGAGCTTCGACTTGGTCTATACACCTCAACAAGACCGAGTCATAATTCTTTTTGTAGAGGGTTTCTCCTATTAGCAGAAATCCCATGGCCCTTCTTCGGATATGCTTTTTGTCATTATCGTTGGCCATGTCAGGATATTCCCCTTTTTTCAGATATTGTTTGATATCGTGGAACCATGGACAATCGTCGATATCTTCATCTATCAGAAGGCAGAACGCTTGCTTATTATGCTGCCGGATATTAATGACAGGCATTTCATGTTCACTATCCAAGGCGAACATTGATGAGAGCGTAGCAAGGGCGTCAGCAAACTGATTCTCCTCCCTTGGAATGTATTCAAAGATGACACTTTGGAAGAATTGTGTCAAATCTTTGATATGCTCAACATATGGTATCAGTTTAGGATTTCGGACTTCCCAGTCACCTCGTAGCTGATGGATGACTAAAGCCGAATCTCCAAATACTTTGAGTTTGAGGATACCATTGTTGATAGCCGCTTGGATTCCTAACGCGCAAGCCTCGTATTCGGCCATATTATTTGTACAGTCGAAATTGAGTCTTGCTGTTAGAGGGATATGCTTTCCTTGTGGGGAGATTAACACTGTCCCAATCCCCTGTCCAAGCATGTTGGAGGCTCCATCAAAATACATGGTCCACGCATCATCTTTTGGTTCTTCATGTTGTATACTCATTATATGCTCATCGGGGAAATCATCCTGAAGGGATTGGTAATCATTGGTCGGCCCGTGTGCTAGGTAATCAGCTAGGGTACTACCCTTGATGGCTTTTTGTGTGACATGTATGATGTCAAATTCTGATAATTGTACTTGCCATCGGGCGATCTTCCCAGTGATTATTGGCTTGTCGAACACATACTTAATTGGATCCATTTTGGAAACCAACCAAGTAGTATGCCTTATCATATACTGCCTGAGCCTTTGTGTTGCCCACGCTAACGCACAGCAAGTCTTTTCTAATGGCGTGTAGCGGGTTTCATAATCTAGAAATTTCTTGCTCAAGTAGTAGATGGCTCGTTCTTTCTTTCTAGTTTCGTCCTGTTGCCCTAGCACGGCTCCCATGGACTCATCAAGCACTGTTAGATAGAGGATTAATGGCCTTCCCTCGACAGGTGGCACCAATACTGGTGGATTGGCCAAGCACTGTTTGACCTTGTCAAAAGCTCGTTGACAATTCTCATCCCAAGTTTCGGAATGATTCTTGCGCAATAGCTTGAATATTGGCTTGCACGTGTCAGTCAACTGTGCGATGAACCTTGCAATGTAGTTCACCCTGCCAAGGAATCCTCTTATCTCCTTCTCGGTTTTAGGAGGAGGCATTTCCATTATTGCCTTTACTTTATCGGGGTCCACCTCTATGCCTTTTTCACTAACGATGAACCCGAGAAGCTTACCCGACCGAACTCCGAAAGTACACTTAGCCGGATTTAGCTTAAGCTGATACTTGCGAAGCCGATTGAATAATTTTCTCAAATATTGAATATGGTTCATCTCGTCTTTCGACTTTGCGATCATGTCATCCACGTATACTTCAATTTCCTTGTGGATCATGTCGTGGAATAGTGTCACCATCGCTCGTTGGTAGGTGGCGCCCGCATTTTTAAGTCCAAAAGGCATTACCCTATAGCAAAAAGTGCCCCAGGGTGTGATGAAAGAAGTTTTCTCGCGGTCTTCCATATTCATTTTGATTTGGTTATACCCCGAGTATCCATCCATAAAGGAATAGAGCGTGTTCGTGGCTATGTGATCCACGAGTGTATCAATATGTGGCAAGGGAAAATCGTCCTTTGGACTGGCACGATTCAGATCCCTATAGTCAACACACACTCTAACCTTTCCATTCTTTTTGATAACTGGCACAATGTTAGCCAGCCATTCGGGATATTGGGATACAACCAAGAATCCCGCGTCTAATTGTTTTTCCACCTCCTCCTTGATCTTTAAAGACCATTCGGGCTTGATTCGTCGAAGCTTTTGTTTAACGGGTCGAAACCCTTCTTTCAATGGCAACTTGTGCTCGACGATTTTAGAGTCCAAACCGGGCATATCACGGTACGACCATGCAAATACATCCTTGTATTCCCTTAATAATTGGATCAATTGTGATTTTATTTCATCACTGATATGGGTCCCAATGTTGACCTCTTGTATTTCTTGACCCTGCCCCAAATTTACGGTCTCCAATTCTTCTTGATACGGTTGGAGTAGACGAGCTTCTTGATCTAGCAGTCTTTGCAGATCCGGAGAGATGGTCTCCTCATCACTGTCCGACTCAACCCATTCATCCTCGGCTTTTGGATCCCGGTCAGAGCGAACAATTACAGACATAATTATTTTATTGGTTCTGTTTAGGTTTAGAATTATTAATGTTAATGAGAGAGAGAGAAAAGAACGAAATGAGAGAATAATATGTGAAAAATGCCTTTTTATTGATATATGTATGTAAAACTGTACAAAACCCTTATTTACATGAAAAAGGTCCTCATGATCTCGGGTACTGATCATGAGTCCCAAAAAGAAAAATGTGGAGGGGCCCTATCGTGGCTTGCCATACTCTACTCCTGCTTTGGTAGAGGATTCTTGCTCACATCGGGCGCTGTCGAATCGAAAGTGACCCACCCAGCATCAATAAGGCCTTGGACCTTGTGTTTGAGAGCTAGACAGTTCTCTGTTGAATGCCCTGGTGCTCCCGAATGGTATAGACATTTGTCTTGAGGCTTGTACCAATCGGGGTAAGGTGGGTCGATCTTTCTTGGTGGAATATAGGCTAGAAGTTGGGCTTCTACTAGCTTCGGCAGGAGATCGCTATAAGTGGTCGGAAGTTTGTCAAACTTCTTCACAGAGTTGTATTGCGATTTGCCTGACTTCGAAGTGGAAGAAGATGGAGAAATGGTTACAGCGTTGACTCCTCCTTCTTTCTTCTTCCCGAAGGCCTTCTTAGCTTCATATGGTTGGGAAGGCTTAGCCAGCTTCCCACTTTTAAGTCCTTGTTCCACCCTTTCTCCAATGGTGATGATGTCCGAGAAGAGTGCCGTTGTGTTCCCTATCATTTTATCGTAATAGGGACCAGTCAACGAGTTGATGAATAAGGACACCGTCTCCTTATCCGACAGCGGGGGCTCTATCTGTGCCGCCAACTCCCTCCAACGTTGGGCGTACGCCTTGAAGGATTCATCATTCTTTTTACTCAAGGCTTGAAGATCTGACCTATCGGGTGTTAGGTCGATGTTATACTTATAGCGCTTGAGAAAGGCGTCGGCCAACTGTCTCCACGTGCACACTTGATTTCCATCCAGCTGCATATACCAATTGAGTGCAGTTTCGGCTAAGCTCTCTTGAAAGCAGTGGATCAAGAGCTTTTCATTTGTGGCATATGCAGCCATCTTGCGACAGTACATGGTGAGATGACTTTTGGGGCAAGTCGATCCCACGTACTTTGGGAAATCCGGCACTTTAAATTTAGGAGGGAATTGGATGTCCCTCACTAAGCACATGTCAGCGGCATCTTTGATGTCAAAATCATGCCCCTCCATAGCCCTCAACCGATCTTCTAGGGCGTGGAATTGTTCTTTTGAAACCTCGGGCTCTTTAATCATAATTCCAGCCCCAAGGGGTACAGTGTGTGGAGGATCTTTTTCATGCTCTTCCTCCTCTCCCTCATGATGGGACCCATGTTCACTGTGATGAGATCCATGGACGTTGTGGTGACGCATGAGTTCCATCATTTGCGCCATTTGCTCTTTAAGCTGTGAAAGCTCGGTTGTGAGCTTCTTGTTTTGCTCCTCCAATGCCTCCATTTTCTTGATTCTCTGTGCGCGCGTAAGGACAGAGAGATGACCAGCCACTTTCTAAAATGAATGTTTAGTTAGTTTATTTTATGGAATGAATACACTCTTTAACATGAGCTTGATAAACCTCCATCTTTAAGGCGCTGCCTTTTTAAGACGGAAGTTTACCACCCTTCTTTATCTATGATCTCTCCCCAACGGAGAATCTCTATAGTCATGGGTCTCTTTCACTCATGTCAAGAGGTATTGGTGACCCTAAAATGTATGTTTTTATGAGGATGCATGGTCTCTTATTGGTAATGATGCACATGCCCCTTACTTTTATATTTTCACACATTGGTTTTTCCTCTCATGTCATGACATTTTCATGCATGGGGATTTATTCTTAGACCTTATTACGAGGTTATTTATTAATGCACAAACAATTGCACATAAGCATTTACACAAACAATTCACTCATCCACGAACAGTCACGAACGAATCACGAGGTAGGGGTCTCCTGCAGAAAAGTGCATATTCAAGGAGGATCTAACTGTTCTCACTTGGTCAAAGGCCCCCAAGGTGCCCCCATTATAGGGACCCAATTCCTCTCGTCGTAAGTCGATGGAAAGTTCCAACGCACTGTCAGACTCAAGTTCATGGTTATCACCTTGAGTGATGTTTTTTCGACAACGGTCTCGTAGGCTCCTATAGACCCATTCAACCGGCCGTACTAACATCCACTCCCTATGGATTACCACTCATGCCCCCGGGTATAGAGGGAACTGTTGTGTGCAAAGGTTTGTGTACAGTTTGTATTTCAAACAATTGCGAAATTTAAACATACAACAGTTATTTAAAGCCATATAATAAATTATGTTATCATACAAGCAAGGGGTAACGAAGTAATTTTTACTATTATTTGTTAAAAACAATCTGTCACTAAATGGGACTGACTCTCGAAGCTTCCCCAGTGAAGTCGCCATCTGTCGCCACCGGCCCAAACGGGCTTTCGGCATTCGCGAAGGATGGTTGGACTCGTTTAATTATTTAAAAATATGGATTGCTAGAATGACGTATTCTCAAACTGAGACCTTGTCAAACGAGCAATTTTATTAAATGATTCACCAATCCATATTAATCCCAAGCGGGACCCTCCATGGATTAGTGGTTTTCGCAAAAGGAGGGTTCGTGGAGTCGCCACCAATGTTTTACTCAAAACATTGGAAAAAGGGATAAGGCAATTGATTTTATAAATCAACTTTGGCCATTACAACCAGAGTCGGGTAAGGGAGTCGGTTACGCGTGGGGAAGGTGTTAGCACCCCACAGCGCCCCTTTCGGGTTCCCTATGACAGATTATTTTCTAAAATAACAGCGTAAAATTACTAAATTACCCCTATTTATTATAAGCGATTATAAATTAATTATCTACATGATGACAGTTTAAATATGCACACAGAAAGCAGTAAAAGGAAGGATTTAAGAAGAAACCTCTTGAAGCGTGCTTTTATATATTGAGTAAAACTGGGAAAGCTTTTTGGCGTTCCCTCGCTCTACAAGCTCGCTCGCTCCTTCCTAAAAACTTTTAACTATGGAAATCCGGAGGATTTCCCTTCGACTAGGTTTGATCCTCAAGCAAAATGGCTCGGGGCTCAAAAACTTTGTCGGATCAACTCTCCGAGTGATTTCTAGGGCAGAACACTGCTCAAAAACCCCAGAATACTCAAGGAGAGGGTTAAAACTATCTCCAAAAGTGTGGAATGACATCCAATTGACGTCATATTTATAGGGAATAGGCGCAATACGGCCTACAGGAGCAATACGGCCGTATTGAAATTTTTGAACTTCAATACGGCCGTATTGAGTTCAATACGGCCGTATTGAAATTCAGAAATTTCAATACGGCCGTATTGAGTTCAATACGGCTGTATTGAAGCTTCAATACGGCCGTATTGATTTCAGTACGGCCGTATTGAAGTTTCAGAAACTTCAATACGCCGTATTGAGTTCACTGAGGCCGTATTGAAGCTTCAATACGGCCGTATTAAGTTCAGTACGGCCGTATTGGGCTTCATTCCCTCCACTTCCTTATTTTGAGCTATTCTAAGACCTCTAGACCTACAGAGAACCCTCCTAGGGCCTTCCAGGAGTCCTTCTGGCTGATCTTCCTTCAGTCTTCGAGAGTCTTCAAGCTTTATTTCCGACCCGGACAATTTTAGGGGTCTACAGTCACTCATGAAGGAACAAGTGATGTAAAGAGATCTAGAAAGCATACTCTCATAAGAGAATATGAGCTGTTTAGAATGAACAATGGTGAATCCATTTCTGATTTTCAAAAGAGATTTACACACTTGATAAATCACCTTGTTGACCTTGGCAGGAAATTTGAGAAAGAAGAGCTGAATTTAAAAGTGCTGCAATACTTGGACAGATCATGGCAAGCAAAGGTGACAGCCATAGAAGAATCAAAGGATTTGACCTCCTTGACACTTGCTACTCTCTTTGGGAAGCTAAGAGAGCATGAGCAAAAGCTGCACATTTTTGAAGAAAATGAACAGCAGGACAAGAAGGGCAAAGGAGTGTCATTGAAGGCTTTGAAATCTGCCAAAGGAAAAAAGGTGTGTGAAGAATCAAGCTCCGATGATTCCGAAACAGAGAACTTCAATTTGTTGGTGAAGAAGTTCAAAAAATTCATAAGGAGAAAGAAGAATTCCCCCTACAAATTCAATAGAAAGACAAACAAGAAAGAGGAAGCAAGCACATCCTCCTTCAATTGCTTTGAGTGTGGAAAACCGGGACACATGAAAGCTGAGTGTCCAAACCTCTTGAAGAAGCAACAAGAGGAGAAGAAAAGCAAGAGAAATGGTAAAGGGAAGAGAGCCTACATTTCTTGGGAAGATAATGACTCAAGCACAACAAGTGATGAATTTGAAATTGAGGAGAACAACTTGTGTTTAATGGCTGGAGCTGACCAAGACACAATAGTAAGTGACTCTGACCTTGAATCAAATCCGGACTATGATCAACTCCAAGAAGCTTTTATACAAATTCATAAAGAGACTGTAAAACTGATGCCTTGAATTCAAAGCTCAAAAACAAGCTGAAATGGTATGAAAATGCTTTAATTAAAGCTGAACAAGAGCTTGAGGATTTGAAACATGAGCATGAAAACCTTCAAACTATTTTCAATTTTAGTGAAGCTCATTGTGAAGCCTCCTCCTCCTCAAAAGATGTTTGTGAAAATTGCAAGGCTTTTGAAAAAGAAAATTCTGATTTAAAATCCACTCTTGCAAAGTTCACAAATGGAAATGCAAATTTAAACATTCTTTTGGGAAAACAAAGAAACACTTTTGATAGGAGTGGACTTGGTTTTAATCAAAGCATGAACATGCCATTTAAGTCAAAGAAAGAAGCTTTTAAGAAAAACCAAGATTTCAGAAAATTTAAAAGCAATTTCTCTAGACAAACAACTTGTTTCTATTGTTGTAAAAGAGGTCACACAATAAGGAACTGCTACTCTAGGAAATATGGAGTTCCAAATGGAAAGATGGTTTGGATTGAAAAGAGCTAAAGGCTGAGAACTAACCTACAAGGACCTTTCACATGGGTACCTAAATTTTTTCTCCGAATCTTTGTTGTAGGAATGCTTGAGGGCCAAGAACTTACTATGGTATCTTGATAGTGGCTGCTCAAGGCATATGACTGGAGATCCTTCAAAATTCTCAAGTTTGAAATTGAAAAATGAAGGGTATGTTACCTATGGTGACAACAACAAAGGGAGAATACTTGGTCATGGCAATGTTGGTAATTCCTCCTCCCAAACATTGATTGAGAATGTATTGCTTGTTGATGGATTGAAACATAATTTGCTGAGTATAAGTCAACTAAGTGACAAAGGCTTTAAAATTGAATTTGATAATACATGTTTCTTGACATGTGATACAAAGACAAAAGAAATCAGATTCATTGGAAAAAGAATTGACAATATATACATGCTTGACTTAGAACACTCTATAGCAATTTCAAATACTAAGTGCTTAATAACCCAAGAAGACAATATATGGCTTTGGCATAGGAGAGCTGCACATATTCATATGGATCATTTGAATAAACTGAGTAGGAAGGAATTAGTGGTTGGTTTACCTAAACTCAAGTTTAGTAAGGACAAACTATGTGATGCTTGTCAAAAGGGCAAGCAAGTGAAGGCTAGCTTTAAAAGCAAAAATCAAATTTCCATAACTAGACCTTTGCAATTAATTCACATGGATTTGTTTGGTCCTTCAAGAACCATGAGTCTAGGTGGAAACTACTATGGTTTAGTGATTGTTGATGACTACTCAAGATACACATGGGTTATGTTTCTTGCAAACAAAAATGATGCTTTTAACGCCTTTAGAAAATTTGCCAAGCTTGTTCAAAATGAAAAGAGTTCAAACATTACCTCTATAAGAAGTGACCATGGAGGTGAATTTCAAAATATAATGTTTCAAAAATTCTGTGAGCAACATGGTATAAATCATAATTTCTCAGCACCTAGGACACCTCAACAAAATGGGGTTGTTGAGAGGAAAAATAGGTCCTTAGAAGAACTTGCTAGGACTATGTTAAATGAAACAAAATTGCCAAAATATTTTTGGGCTAATGCTATTAACACAACTTGTCATGTGTTAAACAAAGTTCTAATCCGGCCTATATTAAAGAAAACACCCTATGAAATTTACAATGGAAGGAAGCCTAACATTTCATATTTTAGAGTGTTTGGGTGTAAGTGCTTTGTGCTGAACAATGGGAAAGAGCAACTTGGAAAATTTGATGCAAAGGCTGATGAGGCAATCTTTTTAGGATACTCTACAAATAGCAAAGCCTATAGAATCTATAACAAGAGAACTCTAGTTGTAGAAGAATCTGTCCATGTGGTATTTGATGAGTCTAACAAACAAGAGACAAGGCAAACTGAAATTGAAGACTTGACTGATTTGCTTGATCAACCTCTATTGGAGAATGAACCAAATGAAAAGCCTAAGGAGAGTGAATCACATGAGAACACAAAGGAAACATGTGAACAATTGCCTAAGGAATGGAAAACTTCTAGGGACTTATCAATGGATAACATAATTGGAAATATTGGTAAGGGAGTCTCAACTAGGAGTGCCATTAAGAACATCTGCAACACTATGGCTTTTGTGTCACAAGTTGAACCTAAAAGTATTGATGAAGCACTAAAAGATGAACATTGGTTAATGGTCATGCAAGAGGAACTAAATCAGTTTGAAAGAAATGAAGTATGGAATTTAGTGCCATTACCAAAAGATTATCCAATTATAGGAACCAAGTGGGTTTTTAGAAATAAGCTTGATGAATCTGGGATAATTATAAGAAATAAGGCAAGACTAGTGGCTAAGGGGTATAATCAAGAAGAGGGAATTGACTATGATGAGACTTTTGCTCCTGTAGCAAGGATAGAAGCCATTAGATTACTTCTTGCTTATTCCTCTATAATGAATTTCAAGCTTTATCAAATGGATGTGAAAAGTGCTTTCCTCAATGGGTTGATACAAGAGGAAGTGTATGTTGAGCAACCACCAGGCTTTGTGGATTTCAAAAATCTGAATCATGTGTACAAGCTTAAAAAGGCACTCTATGGCTTGAAGCAAGCCCCAAGATCATGGTATGACAGGTTGAGCAAATTTTTGATTGAAAATGACTATGTGAGAGGGAAAGTGGATAATACATTGTTTGTCAAGAAGTTTAAAAATGATACAATGTATGTACAAATCTATGTGGATGATATTGTATTTTGATCTACCAATATCTCTCTATGCAAAGAATTTTCTAAAACCATGCAAGGAGAATTTGAAATGTCAATGATGGGGGAGCTTACATTTTTTTTGGGGTTGCAAATCAAACAAATGAATGAAGGAATTTTCATAAGTCAAAGCAAGTATTGCAATGAATTTCTGAAAAAGTTTGGTATGGAAGGGTGTAAGGAGGCTGCCACACCAATATCAAACAATTAAAATCTTGACTTAGATGAGAAAGTGTTTGTTGTGTGCCTATGTGCAAGATTTCAGGCTAATCCAAAAGAATCTCACATGAAGACTGTAAAGAGAATTCTTAAATATTTGAAAGGTACAACCAATGTAGGTTTGTGGTATCCAAAAGGAGTCTCACTGAGTCTGATAGGCTATTCAGATTCAAACTATGCTGGGTGTAGACTAGATAGAAAAATCACAAGTGGAACTTGTCACCTACTAGGTAGTGCACTTGTCTCATGGCATAGCAAAAAGCAAGCTTGTGTTGCTTTAAGTACAGCTGAGGCTGAGTATATAGCTGCTGGAAGTTGTTGTGCTCAAATTCTTTGGATGAAGCAACAATTAAGAGATTATGGAACTAAGTTAACTAAAATACCTCTGAGATGTGACAATACAAGTGCATTAATTCTGACCAAAAATCCAATTTTGCACTCTAGGACAAAACATATAGAGATAAGAAACCACTTTTTGAGAGATCATGTTCAAAGGAATGACTGTGTTGTAGAGTTTGTAGAGACTAGCAAACAATTAGCTGATATATTTACAAAACCTCTACCAAGGGAAAGATTCAACCAATTAAGAATTGAATTAGGGATAATCAATGAATCATGTTTGAATTGATTATGATTTGAGAATGATTGTTGGAAATAAGTGTGAAACATTGATGCATAAAAGAGTTGTCAAAGAGTAAATTAGACTTAGAATAATTTGAAAGGTTAAAATTCTGAGAAGCAAAACTTCTCTGGAATAATCGATTATCTTAAAATATAATCAATTATTTTTACTGAACCCATAACAATAATCGATTATTTGGGTAATAATCGATTATCTGGGAGATTAAGAATTCCAAGAGCCTCTTTAATAATCGATTATTTGGGCAATAATCGATTATCTGGTATGAAGAATCTCAAGAGTCACTGGAATAATCGATTATCTAGGGTAATAATCGATTATCTAGGAAGAGGAATTTGAAAGGCCTCTGTAATAATCGATTATCTTGAAAATAATCGATTATCTGGGCAAAATTAGGAGAAGCTACTCTCTGGAATAATCGATTATTCCAAAAATAATCGATTATTCATATCAGATTGAGTTTTCAAAGGGGTTTTACTGATACAAATAATCGATTATTTGTATAAATAATCGATTATCTGGGCGACTTTTGATATTTTTGAAGCATTTGAACGGTTATATACGCGCCAAACTCTTAAAACCTCCCATAACTCTTAAAACCTCTCCCACTCAGGACGTGCTAGGGCATAACCTCTCTCTCAACCTCTCTTTTTCTCACTTTCTCACATTCTCTCAAACCCTCAAACCCTAACCCTCTTAACTCTCTTATTTCTTCTCTTCTTCACCAAGACCCACTCATGGCTTCTTCTTCCAAGAGACCCAAAAAGCTTGAAGTGAGGGGGAGCAAGCGCCCTCTACCCTCTAGGCAACTGATTTCCAAATGGTTCCCAGATGAAAAGACCCAAGAGTACTATTTCGAGTGGTATGCGGGGCGGAGAATCATTCCTCCCAAGACCCTCAAGCTAGAGTGGTTCAAAAATGAAGACTTTAGTTTCCCAACCCTGCTGGAGCACCAAGAACTTGGGAAGTTTTTGGAAATGGAGGGACCCTATTACCCTGAACTAATCAGGTTGTTTCTCTGTTTTGCCACAAGCAACGAAGGCATTATGCAATCTGTGGTAAAAGGGAAAATGATTAAGTTGGACGGGCCAACATTGAAGGCAGCTGCGGGACTGAGCGGCTCGGGACGTGAAAAACCTCAACCCTTCAATTTCGGTGATTTTGAGGAGCTGACAAACTTCTGGGACTGTCAGAGGAATCCGGTGAATACCAACCATGACAAATTTCTGGCAGGAGGTATGAAGAAAAATTCTCGTTTAATTTCTTTTATCATTGCTTGGATGTTGAAACCTCGTTTACATAACCATGCCCAAATGTCAAGAGATGACATTTTACTTATGCATGTGATTAAAAAGAAAATCAAGATTGATTGGGTATCAATCGTTAATGATTGTATGTGGAAAGCAAGACGGAAAGAGGATGGACCAATTCCGTATGCTCTGTTGCTGTAAAAAAAAATTGAGAATGCAGGGGTGGACTTGACAGGGGAAAGGAAAATAGTTCTCCATGCATCGAACAAGATTGAGAAATCTTCCTTGCATCATATGGGGATGCTCAAACATGAAGATAAATGGGTGTTCAAGGGAGATGTACCCCCAACCCCTGAGCCAGCGACGGATGAAGATGGCGTTCCGTCACATGATGAGGATCAGCCACCACAGGTGGAAGCTGAACCTGACAGGGAGCCAGAAGCGGAGCTGAAACCATTCTCGCCTTTTGAGCAAATTATGCTAAATAAACTTGATGCGGTGATGGAAATGTCTCGAAGGCATGAGTCTTTATTTTCTGGTATTCTTGATAGGTTTGATGATCTTGATCATGAGGTGAAGCTGCTCAAGACTCACCTAGGCATACCTGAAGATGACGAATGATTTCTGCTTTGTTTTGTTGACTAGTTTTAATTAGGATTTCTAAATTCTATTTTTGGATTTTAAAGTTCAATTTGGTTGTAATATTTTAGTTCTGGAACAATTTACTTGCTTTAATCTGTTGAACAATTGAATTCTGGTGAAATTTGAAGTTTATTTTTCTAATATGATGGTTTGAATGATGTACCAATTTCTGAGTTGGTTGGCTGGTGCATTGATGCTCTGGTTTTTGAGCATATTGGTTGATGTTCTGTTTTTGGAACATTGATATCTAACTTTTGATATTTGATTGGCATAATTGATGAAAATTGTGGACTATGAATTGTCATAATGCATTGCACATTGTAATTTTTGATTGACCAAATACTTGTTGATGATCAAATAATTCTGACTATGATATTATTGTTCACAAAGTTGGGATCAAATACCTATAATGTGTTTGATTTGTTTTGGTACTTAAGGAGTATGCATATAGCTTGGTTTTGTGTATGGTGAACAATTATGGCTTGATTTGTTTTTGATAATGCCAAAGGGGGAGAAAGGTTGTTGTGTGTGTATGGATTTGGTTTTGCAGGTGTTGTGCTTTGCAAGTTTGTGTTTTGCAAGTATTGAAAGAAAAGCACAATAGTTAAAGCAAAAGTGTTGAAGCCTAGCTTGATTTGTCATGATTTATGTCATGGTTTGTCATCATCAAAAAGGGGGAGATTGTTGAGCTTAGGAGAGCCTGAACTTGATGAGATCAAGATCATCTCTGAAGCTTAAAAGAGTTTTGATGATCACAAATGTGTGTCAAGGACAACAACAACTTAGAAGGCAAAAAAAAAGTCAAAGAAAAGTGCTATGTAATAGCAATTAGTGTATAAATTGTTTTGAATGATTTTATTTGTTGTGTGTGCTGTGTGCATAAGCTAAATCTATATCTAAACTAATTAGAGAGTGTATGATGATGAGTTAAAGGGACTAAAAAGTTATTTTGAGACTTAAAACGAAGTTTTGAAAACTAACTCAAAATAATCGATTATCATTAACTATAATCGATTATTCCAACAACAGGCAAAATGGGATGCCTTGCTGCAATAATCGATTATTTGTGAAATAATCGATTATCCCATAAATGACTCTCTGGAATAATTGATTATCCAGCAAAATAATCGATTATATTGTTCTTGGTTGGTTCCAGAAAACCTGAAGAACAAAATAATCGATTATTCTTTAAAATAATCGATTATCTGGTTCTGAAACTGTTATAAATAGTTTGAACATTTTGAAACTTCAGAACAGAGTTGGAACTGAGAATCAAATTTGAAAAATCGTTTTTGTGAAGTCTTTGTGACAATCTTGGAGAGTTTTCTTTGTGAATCCAAGAAGAAAAATGTTTGTGAAAAACTTTAGATCATCATCATCATAACATTCTTGAAAGGGGAAGATTAAGATTTGCTTCTGAATTCCAGGTGAATTCGTTCCTTAATTCTTTGTGAATAATTGTAAAATCTTGAGAAGGTTTCTCAAGTGGTAAGGATTCTTGTAGTGGGTTTCTATAAGGGGTGCTTTCTTGGGGTCAAGAAAGTGGTTATCTTGAATGTAGGAGTATATGCATGTGTGGTGTTCTTGTAAACCTTCTTCATTAAGATAGTGGAACAAATCTTGATTAGGTTCTGATTGAGGACTGGATGTAGGTCACATGTGGAGTGGCTGAACCAGGATAAAAGACTTGTGCAACCATCTTCTACCCTTATCTTTTACTTTGAGTAATATCTTGATTGTTCATTAAAGAAGATGATTCTTGATTAGTATGTGTGCATGAATGATGTTGGTTTAAACTGAATAAAAGCATTACATATTGGTGTTAACTTTGAACCTCATTATTTTGTAATCAAGAAAGCATATAGAATTCATTCTTCTATAACAAGTCTATAAAGAAGCTTCATTGAAAATTCAGTCTTTGAAAAGTTTAAGTGAAATAAAGATCCTAAATACTCTGAAATTTTTAAAGTGTCATAGAATCCAATTCCCCCCCCCTCTTGGATTATGCCATTCTTTTCTAACAGAGGGTGCATTTGTGTGATTGCATTGTTTGTTTGAGTCCATGCATTTCATATTTTGTTTCGCAGGATAGTGTGAGTCTATGCAAATGGGATATCATAGGTTTCCTCGAGGGTGTTATGGTGGGGAAACTTCTATTGAGAATGAGAGGCTACCATAGTCAACTATAACACTTCGACAGGACCTTGATAGACATCCCCTAATTAAGGTGGTTTAGGGATCATTATTGACAAGTGGTCCCTACACTATTCGATGGGGTGACCTTGTTCCATTACTCATAGGTTATTATGTACACTCGATGATGAGAAGGAGATTGATACCAAATGCATGTAGAGTTAAAGGCATACATCTCGTGAGTCTTAATTGATGAATATGTTATGTATATGATCTATGGAATGATGGTGATAGATGAAATGTGATATATTAAATTGTTATTAATATTGTACTAGAGAATTGGTGAAGGTGTAAGAGATGTTGTTATTGTTTGATGTATGTGTTTATCCTTATGCTTTATATATGTTGTGATGAATGAGATATATTCTCACTCCTGGTGTTTGTATGTTCGTGTTTGGGTTGAATTCCATTTGTAGGAATAGATCAAGTACAAGATGTTGGGATCACAAACACACTCACACGCACGATATTGTAAGGGGTCGCAAACGCACTCACATGCACAATTATAAGGAAGAAAGTAAATTCACAAGACACAAATATTTACATGGTTCAGTCATAATAACCTACGTCCATGACCTCACTAGATGGTATTTTATATTTCATAATTAGGTTTACAATTACATGAGTATTTATAAAAAAAAACACAAACAAATAGGTCAAGTCCAATAAACCCTTTAGACTCCACATACTCAACAATCTCCCACTTGGAGGCTGATCACATCAACTACACTCCAAAGTAATCTAGTAAACCTCAAAACTATAACACCTCTAAGCTAGTGCGACGCCTTCTTAACAATTAACCATGAAGGCTAGTTGAAGCTATTCAAAGTTTCAACTTTTTTAGTAGTAACCATCTTGGTCAACATATCTGTAGGATTCTCTAACCCAGGGATTTTCTTCAAGAACAAAGTACCATCACTTATTAGTCCTCTAATCAAGTGGTATCTCAATTGGAGGTGCTTAGTCTTCGCATGGAACACAAGATTTTTTGCAAGATGAATGACACTCTGATTATCGCTATAAAGAGCACTGTCACACTACTTCTTGCCCAACTTTTCAAGAAAATTCTTCAACCAAATCATTTCCTTACTGGCTTCTGAAATATCCATGTACTCTGCTTTTATGGTTGAAAGTGCAACGCTTTTCTAAATTTGAAACATCCAACTAATTGTTGTGCCACCTATTGTGAAAACAAATCCTACAGTACTTTTCCTTGTGTCTGAACAACCTCCAAAATCTGCATCAGAATATCCTTCCAAAACTACGTCATTCTTAATGAAATATCATGCAATCTTATAAGTACCTTTCAAGTAGCGTAGCAACCACTTGGCAGTTTTCCAATGCTTCCTTCCTATATTAGACATGAATCTGCTAACAACTCCCACTACATGAGCAATGTTTGGTCTAGTGCATACCATTGCATACATTAAGCTACCAATTGCAAATGCATAAGGAACCTTAGCCATTGCTGCCTTGTCTTCATCCGTCTAAGGTGAATGCTCTTTTGTGAGATTGAAGTGAACTCCCAAAGGTGTACTTACAATCTTAGCATCCTGCATGCTGAATTTCTCTAACAATTTTCCAATATACTTCTCTTGAGATAATATTAAGAAACCTTCAGATGTTCCTACTAATGTTCATGCCCAAAATCTATTTTGCAGCACCCAAATCCTTCATTTCAAACTCTTCAAGCAATTGTGCCTTCAATCTATTGATTTCATCCATATTAGAACCTACAACTAACATGTCATCAACATATAATAGTAATATGATATAGGATGGAGAAAAAAATTTCAAATAACAACACTAATCCATGGCACATTTCTTGTACCCTTTCTTACTCATAAAATTGTCAAACTTCAGGTACCACTACCTTGGTGCTTGCTTCAGCCCATACAAACTCTTGGTTAACTTACAAACCAAATTCTCCTTTCCTACTATTTGGAAACCCTCTAGTTACACCATATAGATGTTTTCATCAAGGTCACCATGTAGGAATGTTGTCTTAAAATCTAGCTGCTCTAGATGTAGATCCTCTATAAACATAATTCTCAACACGAGTCTAATGGTAGTCATTTTAACTATAGGAGAAAAAATCTCATTATAGTTGTTGGAACCCAAAAAAAATTATGATTTTGTCCACAAATGGTTTACTTCCAATTTAAAAATCTCATTAATCAAAGAAAGCTTGGAGTCTAGACAAATTAATGATTTTGAAAAAGAGTTCAAAGGAGTCGTCATCGATGTTTTACTCAAAACATCAGAAAAATAGTTTAAATATTTAATCCCCTTTATTAATGATTATTACATGCTTAAATTTAAATTTACACCATTTACCCTAAAACATCTACATGATTATTTTTTAGTAATAATATCATTTTTGATAAAAGAAGTAAATAATAAAGAAAGGATTTGATGAAAATACCTCTTTGAAAAAGCTTTTATAAATACTTTGAATGCTATGGACTTGAAGCGCTTTTTGGTTGCCTTTCATATTACAATATGTCTCACAACCTTCAAGAAATACAAGGAGAATAAGAGAGAAATAAATTCGAGCTATAAGGATTTCAATAGGCAAATTTTCCTTTCATTTTCGATCCCTGAGCACTATGCACGAGGCTTATACTTATAAATGTCAGACTGACCGGAACAACCCGTTCTGATCACCAAAATGGCTCATTTTGATCATTGGAACAACCCATTTTGGATTAGTTTGTTAAGGGTAAATTTGAACTTGGAACAGCCCGTTCTGAAATCCGATTGGCTCATTCCAGATTTGAATTTTCCTCATAATAACTTGGGTCAAAATGGCCCGTTCTAGATTGGGAATGACTTATTTTAACCTAGGTTTTTAGGCATTTTTAGAAGTCTGGAACGACCCATTTTGGGCTCCTAACTCAACCCTCTTGGGCTTTAGGCATTCTGATATCATGCTAGTGATGGAGTCTCGGATTGATCAAAATCCATAGAACTTCTTTCAACTCCTTCTTGTAGTCCTTGAAAAGTGTTCAAGGAGAAGATTCGAAGAAGAAGAAGGAACAATGTTACTCAAATGTGAACCAAGCTCCTTAGTTTAGAAGTAGCCTAAGCCTAAAACTACAAAGAGGAAGGATCAAGGAGAAATGGAGAAGGAACTCTCCTTTGGTGACTTCAGCTAGAGAGAATTGAGATCTCAAAGAAGATGAAATTCTCATTCGAATATCCAAAGTGATTCAAATTACACAGAGAATATACAGGCCTAGGAAGAGTATGGAAGAAGCTAGCCTAACCTTAGGTTAAGATAAACCATGGTATGTTTTAAATTAACCTTTAGGCGCCCAAATTTGAATTCAAAATTCAAATTTGGGTCCGACCATGTGCTTGCTTCATTTGGATGTGATTTATGTTGCATTTGAGAAGCATTTGAGTCATGTCATGTGTGCCACTCAACTTGGCTAGTCACATGGTTCAAATGCTTTCAAAATGTAACCTAAATTACATGCAAATGAAGTTACACATGTGTAAGCTTAATACTAAATCTATAAATGATCAAAAATTACAAGGCCCAAATTTCCTATACTACTTGATCAAAATACAAGGCCCACAAACAAAATTACAAGCCCAATGGTCCAACCCTAATCTACATGGGCTTTCAATGTATAGCTTAATTGAATAGCACTATGGGATTTTCTTAAGAATTGGCCCATTCCTCCTCCAACCTCTTGACTATAGCCCTAGTAACTAGGCCCTTGGCCCATGGGCCTCCATCAGCTAGCTTACTCTGATGTCATTTTTGGGAACTCCTTTTTCTTATGCTAAAAGTCAATTTCCTTGTTTACGCGTCTCGGATGAAATTAGGTGTCTACAATAGTTAATACATTTTTTCTGCTAAAAGCCTTTTACCACTAACCTTGCCTTGTATCTCTTGTTGCCATCATGTTCTTCCTTGACCCTAAACACCCACTTGTTCTATGATTCCCTTTTTTCCTGTTGGTAGGTTAGTCAAACACCAAGTTTTATTCTTCTCAAGTGAGTTCATCTCCTCCTGCATGGCTAATTCTCATTGGGTTGCATCATCCAATTGTAATGCCTCATGATAACATAGAGACTCTCCATTGTTAGTCAACAACAAGTAATTTGTTGAAGGAGATAATCTATAAGGAGGCCTAATAACTCTGCTAGATCTTCTCACTTTAATTACTAGAGTGACCGAAGTCGTCTCCTCATCTGTCCTGTTTCCTAGGCTTTCACCTTTTCCTCCAAGGTCGTCTTCTATAATGTCATCTAACACTACCTTTTGCTTCTCTATTGGTTTCTTTTCAGCTTCAGCATTTGTCTTAAGGTTGTCATTGTACACTGCATTTTCATTAAAAGTAACATCTCTACTTCTAATGACCTTTCTATTTTGATCATCCTAGAAGCGATATCCCATATCATTTGCTTTATAGCCAATAAAAATGCACTTTCTTACTTTTGTATCAAGCTTGTCTTGGTCAGCATCTATAACACGAACATAAAAAATACAACCAAATACTTTCAAATGAGAAAATACTTACATCCTTACTTTGCCATTCTTAAACCTTGTGGGAACTGAGGGTCCTCGATTAATAAGGTATGTTGTTGTGCTCACTACATTTATCTTTGGTAACCCTGCATGAATTCTCATACTTTTTACCCTTTCATTCAAGGTCTTATTAATTATTTCAGCAACACTATTTTGCTGAGGTGTCTCAGGAATAGTTTTAAGCATTCTAATTTCATTCTTAGCACAATAATTAACAAATTCAGTACTACTGTATTCACCACCATTATTAGATTTTAAATATTTAATTTTTAATCATGTCTCATTCTCAACAACAACTTTCCACTTCTTAAAGGTATTAAATACTTTTGATTTTTGCTCCAAAAAATAAACTCATACCTTTCTAGTGGAATCATCGATGAAGGTGACATAATATCATGATCTTCCCAATGATGAAACTGATGTTGGTCTGTACACATCTGTATGAACAAGCTCCAACTTCTCAATCTTGGGCATCTTCCCTGACTTGGCAAAAGTAACTCTCTTTTACTTTCTAAACACACATGGTTCACAGAAACCAACTTCTACCTCTTTCAATTTTGGAATCTTCTCTTTTGAAACTAGTATCTTCATACCCTTCTCGCTCATATGACCAAGTCTTTGGTGCCATAGAGTCGAAGAGTGACCAACATCATCATTGACTGAATTTACTTCTTTTGTAGGTATGGTTCCTTTCTTTCAACCACGAGCAACAACTAGATTACCCTTCACCACCTTCCACTGACCATCTCCGAATATAACTCGATATCCTTGACATCCAACATACCCGCAGAGATTAACATTCTTTTGAGCCCTAGAATATATCTGACGTCCTTCAGTGTCCATACTGTACCAACAAAAGTTTTAAGATTTATATCTCCCATGCCTACAATGTCTAAGGCTTCATAATCTACTAGATGAACTTTGCCAAAATTCCTAGTTCTAAATTTTTCATCAAGTCTTTCTAAGGAGAAGCATGGAAAGATGCACTAGATTCCATGATCCAGGATTCAAACTTACTCTCAACACAACATATCAACATATCATCAATGTCTTCTTGTGTTGCATTCACTATGTTGTCATGCCTCTTTTCTTTAGGAGAAACAGGAGCAGTACATTGGTTTCTGAAGTGGCCATTCTGCTGACAATTCTAACATGTAATATCCTTGCGAGGTTTGGACTATCCTCGCTTCTTGGACTTTGATCTATCACACCTAAAAACTTGCCCCTTTTAGGCCTTCTACCTTTACCTTTTGTGCTCAATAAGGAACATGTTGATTCTCCAATGTTTCTCCTACAAACATCCTCACCAAGGATTAAATCCCTAATTCCTTTGAAGCTCAATTTCGTAGTCCTAGATGTACTGGCGACTGTTGTGACAGTTCCTGACCAACTATCAGGCAACAAAGATAGCAACAAAAGGGTTTGTACTTCATCATCAAATTTAATATCCACTAATACTAATCTCAACAAAAAAGAATTAAATCCGTTCACATGATTTGTAACACTAGTACCTTATCACATCTTCGTATTAACTAGTTGACGAATCAGAAATACCTTGTTTGATATTGATGGCTTCTTGTACAGTTTGATAACGCCTTTATCAAACCATATGTCGTCTTCTCGTTGACGATGTTGTAGGCAACGTTCTTCACCAACATCAATCTAACGATGCCCAAAGTTTGTCGATCTAGCAACTCCCAATTTTCTTGAGACATCGTTTCTAGTTTACTCTCAGACAGAGGTTGGTACAGTTTCTTCTGATACAAAAATCTTCAATCTGCATCTTCCAAAATTCAAAATTACTCCCATTGAACTTATTAATCTTCACTTTCCCATCTTCTTTCATTGCTCCCACTCGTGTGAAACCTTATGCTCTGATACCAGTTGTTGGGGATCGCAAATGCACTCATATACAGAATGTTGTAAGAGGTCGCAAATGCACTCACATACACAATTACAAGAGAGAAAGTAAATTCACAAGATACAGAGATTTATGTGGTTTAGTCAAAATAACCTACGTTAACGGCCTCACTAGATGATGTTTTCTATTTCATAATTAGGTTTTATAATTACATGAGTATTTATAAAAAAATACAAGCAAATGAGTCAAACCCAATAAACCTTTCAAACTCCACATACTCAACACAATGATGAGTTTGAGAAAGAAGAACAATAAAGATAGATCTTATTTTGATGGTGCAAATCAGGATTGAGTTTATGATTAATAGTTATTTAAGTTGAATTTCAATTTAATTTTGTTTTCATCATCATAACTTTCTTGATTAAAGAAATTGATTTTAGCAATACCTTATATGTTTTGTTTTAATTGAAGAATAAAGATGTGAACCCTTTTACAAATTTTATGAAATGAATTATTATAATTATTTTATTTTCTAAAATTTTTGTATATTTTATTTGTTAAGTTTGTCGAAGTAGAAGAGTGTCACATTTATTATAAATTTAAAATATAATTTATATGTTCAAAATATCTATGTATACTAATATGAAATATAACTTATATATTCAAACATAATATATATATATATATATATAAGTTATTATAAATTTTAATCATATATAATCGACCCATATACATTAAACACGAATATCTATCTTGTACAATAACATTCTTAGGGACTTTTTTCCTGACAAGAGGATTTTTATGATTTTTTTTTTAAATTATCGAATTTGATTTTTATTTATTATAATTATTTATAAATTAAATTTTAATATTTTTAAAATAATTTATCAATAAATAAAAATAATATTATACAATAATATAAATTATTTATCATAAATCTAAAATATAATTTATATGTTTAAAAATATCTATTTATATAAATTTTAAATATAATTTATATATTTAAACATAATATTTATTTGTATATATAATTTATAAATTTTAATTATATATAATAAATATTTTGTCCATATATTACATGTACTAAAATACTAATAAAAATGTATGTATATTGCACATATTAAAATACTAGTAAAATACAATAGTTATTTTTTTTTATTATTATTCATACTTGTTTTCTCTCTATGTATAATGTATGCCTTATTTTTGTATAAAAAGAAAAAAAATACTAGAGGTTTAACTTGCAATGTTATGAAAGAAAAAAAAAATAGGAAAATTTTGCTTTCTTTTAAAACAATCGTATACTGTATTTTTTTATCATAAAGAATCACATATATTTCATAATCTGTAGTAATTCATACAAGAAATATATTGTAGAGAAACGTTGTTGCGAGTGATTCAAAACAAAACACAGGAAACTGAGTGGGCACCAACATGAAAAGTCAGTCAACTGAAACAGCACAATTACTACTTTAATTATTATTGTCCCTGCTGCTGTTAGTGTTTGGCGCTTATTTATTTAATTTATTTTTATTTTAATATTCTAAGACAATTCACATTCACACATAACAGTACACAACTTTTAAAATTTGAAAATAAATTATATAAAAATCAGAGCAAGAAAAAAACTACTTTTTGTCTTTTTTTTTTTTTTTTAATTTCTTTTCAAACTACGCGTTGGTTCCGCAGTGGAAGAAAAATGAAAAACCTTTGCACTCACCATGGATTTGAACACAATTATTTTTCAACTGAACCAAACATACACCACACGGTTGGAAGTTTCAGACTCTTGGAAAGTAGAAAAAAAAAGTCTTTGAACTGAATCATCAATCCCTCCCTTATGGCTGGGTATGTACCCTTCTTTTTGCTTACCATGTTTGATTATTGAACTGTATTTTTCACTTGGATTTTCCTTCTGGAACATCATAGTACAAACTGATTCTGTCTATTGAAGGAACCCCATTATTTTGATCTAAATGGGTTTGCCTAGTTTCATGTGAAAATTGATGTCTTTTCTTTGTTCTGGTTGGGTTGGTTCTTCTCTGCGATGTTCCTTGTTCTGTGATTGAAAGAGAAGTGGAAGTTTGTACATAGGGTTAGCTAGTTTGTGCTAAAAATCATAGCTTTTTGTGTTTTGGTGGAGTTTCTGGTTGAGAGAGAAGGAGGGGGGCGGGGGGGGGGGGGGGGGGGGGGGGGTTGTCTCTGCAATGTTCATTGTTTTATAAATGAAAGAAACGGGAAAGTCTTACGTGGGGTTATGTGAAGAAGATAGAGCATAAAAGCAAGTAAAAGTTTTGCATTTTTTTTATTAGTAGTCTTTACCCTTTTGATGTTGCATTGAATGGGGAGTGCACGTTCAATAACGAACTGGTGGGTTTAAGATCAACCTTATTATCTGTTTTAACTTCACCAATTTGGGAGTTGGAAGTAAGAGATCATCAGTTAGGGTTGGTTTCTTTTAGCTAAGTTTAAAAGTAAATGCCAGTTCTCTGCGTAATGTTTGAGTCTTGATAATGCTCTTGTTTATGCAGAACGTCATGGTTGGTGGACAAAAGCAGAATTGCAACCAAAATAAAATGTGCATCAGGAGCATGTAATCCTGGAAAGGTTATATGGAAAAGCAATCCTACTAAGGCTTGCCCAAATTGTCAACATACTATTGACAACAGTGATGTATGTGCAGTTTCTTTTTTAAGATGTAACTGTTTATTTTCCTGATTATGTGTTGTGCACAATGTACTGGTTTTAAACTAGAAAATGTCATAATGATCATAACTTTCATGTGACAAAATCATAAGTTATGATTGAGTGTATTAAGTTACTATATCAGAAGACTGAAATAGAGCAATGGATTAGCCAAATATGGCATATAATATTGAAATTTGAGCATTTGAATTATTAAATAGTGTGCATTTAGTGATGCTTATTCAGTTCCTTTTTATTTAACAATTTAATTATCAAAGTTTTCAACTTTGGTAAGAAAAATGGTAAAAGAAAAGTAAAATATAAAATATGATTTGTTGAATCTTATGACTTGTATTGGTGATACAAAATCGCACTAATTCATCCATGTTTCATAAGATTCAAAGTCATCTTTGAAACATCACATGATTCAAATTGATGGCTGGTCGAATTGTATTGGATTGTGTGATTCAAATTGCAAATTCAAAGATTTTAATGACTATGGATGTGATATGTCTTGGACATCATCAAGCCTTTTATGCAAAAGTAATGGGGAAACGCGAGTATCAGAACTTAGTTGCATATAATTGAATCTGATAAAATGATCCATGGTTGCATTGGTTGAGAAAATGTCCTAGAGTATTGTATTTGTATTCCTACAAATATGTGCTAAAAGTTGATTAGTATTGAGTTAAAAATTATAAAATAAAAACAAATTGAAGGTATGATTTTAAACTTCATCCTTTAAATCCTGAAGTACACATAAATAGGTATAAATGTTTTGACATTTGAAAATTTTTCTGATGATAGGTAGCACAAGACTGGCCTGGCTTACCAAAAGGTGTCAAATTTGATCCATCTGATCCAGAGATAATCTGGCACTTGCTTGCAAAAGTTGGGGTGGGAGATTCAAAACCTCATCCCTTTATTGATGAATTTATTACTACTCTTGACGAGGATGATGGAATTTGCTATGCTCATCCTCAAAATTTGCCTGGTTGGTAGCATGAGTTTTTTCCAATTTGAATTCTTGTTTACTTTTCAATCAATATGATGAGCTATGATGAAAATTTTAGGTATTAAGCAAGATGGAAGTGCTTCCCACTTCTTCCATAGAGCAATCAAGGCTTACAACACTGGCACCCGAAAGCGCCGAAAGATACTTGGCCATGATTTTGGTGATGTCCGCTGGCACAAGACAGGAAGAACTAAACCAGTTGTCTTGAATGGGGTTCAAAAAGGCTGTAAAAAGATTATGGTTCTGTATCTGAGCAATGTAAAAGGAGGTAGAGCTGAGAAAACTAATTGGGTTATGCATCAATATCACCTAGGAACAGAAGAGGATGAAAAGGATGGGGAGTACATTATCTCAAAAGTGTTTTACCAGCAGCAGCAAGTCAAATTGGGTGATAAAGATGACCAAGATGTTCCTGAAGCCATTGAAACCACTGAATCAACAATTGTGAAAGTAAGTCCAGTCACTCCCAAATCTGTGACTCCTGATCCTCCTTGTAATGAAAGGTTGCGTGCAGATCTAGACCTAGGACAAGAAACACTTAACATTCCTCAGGTAAAACCGTCAACCATATTTTCTTGTTATCAGATATCATAATCTGTTGCTTATTAATACTTTGCCATAATAATATGAACACTATTTTTTGTTTTGCTTTTGTTATTGAAATAGGATGTATAAGATAATGAATACTAGCTCCAATCCTTATTATAGAACCTAAATTTTCAAATTGGTTTGTTCTTTTTTACAAGTCATGTCTCTTATAATACAAATAGCCTCATCTTTTGTTCTTGGAATACAAATTTTTGGGAAACATATATCAAGTGTCTCATTAGTTTAGGGTTAGTTTTGGAAATAAATAGAAATTCAAGACATTTTTAATGATCTTAACTCACAAAACTACCTTTCTTAATCTTGGTGAACTAGTTATTTGGGTCCTATAGCAAGCATCGGAGGTAGTATATTGTTCTAAAATGTAGGTAGCATATTTGTAGTCGGTAGAAATTTTTATTAACATCTATGAAATCTGAATCCTCTTTTTTCACATCCATATGAAAGTATAGTGAAAAAGGAATTACCATTTATTCTGAATTGTAATGACTAATGTAGGTTTACATCTTATTGAATTGAAGTTTCATGTAGGAAGCCCTGAATATCAAACACCGATTTTGTAGTCAAATGTTCTTCGGTTCTTCCCTTCTTTGGCTTCATCACTAAACATTTTAAGTATTTAATCTGAATGTGTGACATGTCATTTAATGAATTGGATATCAAAAGTGATATTAGTGGGGGATCATATCCCTATTATTGAACTTAAATAATTTTCTGTAGTATTTTATCTGTGGGACATGTAATTTTATGTAGGCTAATGTGACTAAAAGATGCCATAAGTTCTGATATTTTAGTATATATTTATTTGAGGTGGTTCCAGTTCCACTGCTGAAATAATTGTACACATTCTTCGTTAACTTAGCCATTCACCTAAACTTCTAATACTTGTCTGTCGTACGCTGTTATGGTATTATTTTTGCTAGGTTCTACATGTGATGATATAGTTTAGCAAAATTTGAAAATACCCCTTACTGAAGTTGATCATTCCTGTTCTGTTTGTGTTCTGCTTTGTCTTATACCAAAGCCTCCCCAGATGAATTATTTAGATGAAATTAATGCTGATTGCCCAGACCATGCAACCGAATCATCCATGTTTGAAAATCAACATAATGAAGGGATGGATGATAAAGAAAACAATGCTGAAGAAGGCCAAAAATGGTGGGACAGTGAGTCACAGAATCTGTTGGATTCACAACAACTGGTCGAGGCACTATCGCTGTGTGATGATTTACTCCATAGTCAGTCTCCCAGCAGAGATGGGAAACATGACGAACATAAGAACCAACCTGGTCTTTCTGTTTATGCTCAGCTTGGACCAGAACATCTGAAGAAGGACATTGAAGAGTGTCAAAATCTTGCCCTTGATCATGCAAATATAGAGCATGATACACCTTCAGAGTTTCGACTTAGTCAGCTGGTAATTCCACGTTCTCATCAATTGTGACAATGAAGGACAAAATTTAAATACAATTCTTTAGGTGCAGCTAGTGTTGTTCTCCCATCAAAGTTGGAGTTTTACTTTAGTATTATGTACTTGCATTTAAATACAAATCTCATTAATATACATTTATATATACTATCAAAGTAAAATTCCAAGTCTGATTAGAGAATAACACTAACCACACCTAAGGAACTGTTCCTAGATTTTGTCCGATGATGAATCCATTTTAATGTATTTTCTCTTGTTTTTATAGGAATTTGGTTCACAGGACAGCTTTATTTCATGGGGCTACAGCAAGGCAGAGAAGTAATGGTTCTTCACCTCAGCTAGGGAAACTCACCTATTTGTAACTACATTTTCTTTTTGAGTTGCCTCTCAAAATTATGGGCTAAACCTTTTTTATGATTTTTTTGGTCGGTGGGGTTAACTTATTTTCCACTCCTTTGCTTGACTAATTGGACTGTGATGGAAGGCAACGAACATAATTGCTTGATGGACTGTGATGGAAGGCAAATGCTGTAATTATACCTTATTTTGGCTTGTTGAAGTTATTGTATCATCCTGGCTGATTGATCATTGTAGGTTTTTTTTAAAAATTAATTACGTAAATGAGACTGTTTTGAAATTATCTATATTTTTGGGGCTGTTTTGAAATTATTTGCATCTTTGGAGCTGTTTACTACAGTGTTGTTATAGGCAATAACAATACCAATGTCACATGTATTTTCTTTTTTTTTTAGTGACTTGAATTTAGCCATGCAAAAGTCGCTACGGCTGTAGTAACTTTAGTAGTGTCGTTATCGACTGTGTCAACATTTCAAATAGCTCAATTTTTTTAAAAATAATTTTTTTATAAAAAAAAAATCTATATTTTAAAATATATTTATTTTAAGAGTTGATCATTTAAAATATTTTAATAATATACAAAAAAAAATAATATTTTTTAAAAATAATCCAAAATAGTTCCTTGAACCAAAAATAAATTAGTAGTATTTTTTAAAATAAATTTAAATAAAAAAAATTAACATTAAAACAAATCCAATTTTTATAAAGAAAAGTTTTAAAAAATCTGGAAAAAAAAACTCAAAAATGTTTAAAAAATTGAAAAAATAAGTGAGTCACAGAAGAAAAACTAAAACAAAAATTTTGAAAATAAAATAAAATAAAAAAATAGAGGACATTATGGGTCATAGCGACATTGAATAGCACCTCGTCAAATAAAAATGAAAAAAAAAAATAATAGAAATATATTTATTTCAACATCTCAAATGGCTCAATTTTTTAAAAATAATTTTTTTATAAAAATAAAAAATATATTTTTTAAAATATATTTATTTTAAGAGTTGAAAATTTAAAATATTTAATAATTTACAAAAAAAATAAGATTTTTTAAAAATAATCCAAAATAGTTCAGTCAACCAAAAATAAATTAGTAGAATTTTCAAAATAAATTTAAATAAAAATAATTAACATTAAAACAAATCTATTTTTTATAAAGAAAAACTTTTAAAAAAATCTGGAAAAAATGTTTAAAAAAATGAAAAAAAATAAGTGAGTAACAAAAGGAAAATAAATGAAAAAATAAAAGAAAATTATGAAAATAAAATAAAATAAAAAAACAAAGATCGCTATGATCATAGCGACTTTGAATAGTGTTTCACTCCAGATAAAAAAATTAAAAAAGAAAAAAAGAAAAAAATGTGAAAAAAGCCAAAAAAAACTAAAAAAAAATTATATTACCTTTGATTTTATTTTTTAAGAAATTATATTATCTTCAATTTTTTAAACATAAATTAATATTTTAAATATTTTAATATACTTATAAATTATATAAATTAAATTTTAAAAAAGAAATGAATCTCTATCCTCCATAGCGATGTTACATTTTATATATTGAATTAATAATTTATGTTAGTCTTAAAAAATATAAATGAATTTAATTTTTTTATGAAATATTATATGTTAAAATTTTAAATACATTAGTTTTTTTTATAGAAAATAATTAAATAGTGTCGTTATAGACTATAACGACTTCATTTAATTAATAACATAAAAAATAAATTTTATAAATTAATTTGTTTTTTTTATTAAATTTATAAATATTTAAATTCATACAAATATTTGAATTTTATTTTTTAATTTAATTTTTTTATCAAATTATATGATATTCATTTTTTAAAATATAAATTAATATTTTAAAATTTTTAATATGTTTACAAATTATATAAATTAAATTTTAAAAAACATGTTAATCACTATGGAAGATAGTGACCTAACATTTAATATATTTAATTAATATTTATTTATATTTTGATTTATTTAATAATTTATGAAATTTTTATTTTATTTCTAATAAAAATAATACTTTTATTTTTATTTTATTGCTAATAAATTAATATTTTTTAAAAAAAATAATTAAATAATGTTGTTATAGCTTGTAACGACTTTATTTACTTATTATTTTTTAAGGTATTTTAGATGTTATAGTCTATAATGACTTCATAGAAAAAATTTAAGTTGGTGTGTCGCTGCAGTCGATAACGATTTTAGTTGGATCGTTATCGGCTGTAGCGACTTTTAGTACATGCGTTTCATGGTTTCAAAAAAAAAATTACATACGACACTAGTGTCGCTATAGTATTGCTATGACCCATAGCGACACTTTAGTAAACAGCCCCAAAGGTATAAATAGTTTTAAAATAGCCTCATTTACATAATTAATTTAAAAATAACCCTACAATAGTCAATTAGCCTATCATCCATGTTCTTTCAATTTTGTATGTGGACCTGACTAGGGATGGCAACGGGGCGGGTCGGGTACGAGTTTCATGATACCCGTCCTTGTCCTCGTCTCCATTACCGCGACTCAAACCCATCCTCGTACCCGTATCCATACCTGCTAGGTATATGATTTCCGTCCGCATCCCCGTCCCCTTCGAGTATTGGATATACCTGTACCCGTACCTGTAAAAAATTATTATTATTATTTTTGGAAAAAAAATACACTATTTTTAAATTATTTTTTATTATATTATAATTATAATTAAATTGTTTCTCTATCTCATTTTAATCAAGAGATTTCTTAATAATTAAACAACTATAAATATTTCACATTATAATAAATAATTACACATAATAATATATTAAATTTTTTTAACATAATTCAGTCGGAGACGGGTACGGGTATGGGTACGGGACAGGTATGTATATACCCGTACCCGTACCCATACCCGGTTTAACATATCAGGTTTTACCTATACCCCGTACCCGTACCCGATAAAATCGAGTATTTTCCGTTAAAGTTGGGACAAGTTCAAATATTATCCACGAGTACGGATTTATTTGTCATCTCTAAAGCTGGCTTGCTGAAGTAATAGACACAGATCTGTGCTACCATGTTCTAGGATATAATATGATCCAAGAGATTGATGCATGCTGACCATCAAATTATTTTACTCAAATTATTTTACTAAGTTATAGGTGGTGACAAATTCAAAACAATTGTGTTACGTCCTTGTTTGGAAAATTTCAGTCATATTTTGCTTTGTTATTTTTAAAGATATTGTGTGCATGATCCGAACATAATAAGAGAAGTATTAGTAATTTTTTTAATATAATAGATGTTAATATTAAAAATAAGATATGAAGAAAAGTTGGCGTAATTTTTTAGACTAGTATAAGTATGATTTTTTTTTTATGCAGTAGGAATTATAATAGAGTAAGTCCTCAAATTAGTTCTTGAATTTAGAAGACATAGGTACCTTAGTTTTTGAAATTAAGGAATTGTTTAATACGATTTTGAAAATATATTACAATCATATTAGTTTAAAATTAAAAAAAGAAGTGATTAAAGTGATAATATTGATATATATTGAAAGATCAAAATAATGATAAATAGTTAAATTTTAAAGCTTATTTGACATTTTAGGAGTTTATTTAAGATCAAATAATGTTTTTCAAATTCAAAAGGCTTAATTAAGTGTTTACTCAATTATAATAAGGTTAATAAGATTCGTCTTTAGGATTTATGCATACTATTTAAGTCTTTTACCATTATGTTGAATCTAGTAGTTCAATTTCAAGGGAGTTTATTGTAATTAGGATGCAATCGGATAAATAGTGCAAAAACACATTTATTGAATTAAGTATTTATATGTTGTTCATAAATTCTTCCAAACAAGATCTTAATTGTATTTTTAGTCTTCAAAATAAATAAATAAATATTATATATATATATATATATATATATATATATATATATATATATATTTCGGTCTCTCAATTTTAAGTTTTTTTTGTCTTTGTAATTTTAGAAATGTTATTTTAATCACTATTATTATAACTAATAGTGACAAACAGAAAGGGATTAATAGAAATTTTTTATTTTTATTTTGAGGACTAAAATCACAAGTTTCAAATTTGAATGACCAAAAAAAGTATATAATCACATTTTAGTGATTAAAAACATGTTTAAGTTATAATTTAATCTTTAACATTTATGAGATGAATTGATATGTCTTTTTTATTAAAATAATTATCCAAATATACATGTTATCTTTAAGAATCTTTTTATTTGTTTATCGACATAGTCCATATAATATTTTAAAATTGACAACTAATAATAAATATTCATGAAATGTAACTTTTGTTACTCTTGTATCATTTTTATAAGTTGTTCCAAACGCTTAACCTGTTAATAAGCTCTTAGAATTTTAAAAAATAAAATAAAATAAAATCTTAAAAACGCATTCTTAATCCTAATCTATTCTACTTAGTCTCCGACAAAAATGAGCATCAAACTTCCAACTCTTAGCTTACTAGTAACAACTATTATTTTGTTTAGCAGAAGGGTGACAACTGGCAAGTTTATTAAAGCACAATGTTATGCTATTAAAGTCTGTTCTCTACAATGTTCTGCTTATGCTAGCGTTTTGGGACGTTATAGCTGTTTTTTAGAATGTACAATATAATGCAGTGTGACTAGTCATATGCTTGCCTTATATTTGTCTTGTCTCAACTCATGCACTTGCATATCTCAAACAGTCCAATGTCTTTTCTTTTTTCCTTTTTGTTTTAATATTTTGGAGGACTATTTTAGCTTCTAACATATCTTGCATTTTATTTTAGAAAAAAGTATCAGGTTGATCCAGAAGAAAACTTGGACCATTTGGAATGATACATCCGAATCAAAATGAATTACAACTCATTCCAAATCTTGTAATTTGGCAAGGGTTTGTTGATCAAAGATTCCTTGATGGACCAAAGCTAGATGCTGGCTTTGCTGTTATGTTCACTAGTCGGCACAGACAAATAGGGACATGAACAACCTCTACTAATCTGGCTCTGACAGTGACGAGCCTCACTCTTTCATCAACTAGATTGCATTATCCATTGTATCTTGGCAAAAATTCAAAACAGGGTATTTCGTAAAGTAATCAAAGGAATCGTAATACAGTACACTTGAGCTTTTGTTGCTTAACCTTTTTCTTCACTGTTACTTTACAGTTTCCAATAATTGTGTAATATGTGTTGAAGTTTAAAAATATAAATACATCCAAGTAGTTTCGAGGGTATATATATTGAACAAAGCAAGCAAAGAATGTTTGTGGGGCAACCCAAAAGTCTTCTTTTTACCTAATGAGAAGAAAGAACCATAAAGGTTAAGCATATGCAAGGGAAGGATGTGTATTTTAAAAGATTGGGATTTGTATGAGGTTTTGAACTCGTAAATAGTATCTTCGAGTAACATCAAAATTCCTTACCTTCTTTTCTTGGCTTTTCACATTAAATTTTGAGCTATGCTCGTACTTAAACCTTTTTCACCTCCTACCAATTTCTACATACTAGCATGATACTCAGGGAAAAAATTCAGCTAAAAGAAAACGGTCTAATTAGTGCCTCGAGGTTAATTGATAATAAGCAGTTTAATACATTTTATTTTATAAAAAAAATTAATTATTCAAAACATTTATGTAAATAAAAAAAAATCATCATAATCATAAATATTTGATCTGTTACATGAAACACACATGAATATCGTGTCTCTAGAGCATTTTTT
The DNA here is from genome assembly GCF_000230855.2 of Cajanus cajan. Taxonomy (NCBI): domain Eukaryota; kingdom Viridiplantae; phylum Streptophyta; class Magnoliopsida; order Fabales; family Fabaceae; genus Cajanus; species Cajanus cajan. The sequence continues at coordinate 21,714,949 of NC_138527.1, read as the reverse complement.
GGCTAGAAACTAAATCAAATCAAATGCTAGTTATTTAAGTAAAAGCCTTCTACACCTGTTTTGCGCATCCTAAATTGATAAGGTACTAAGCACATCACACCAAAATTCAAATAAAAAATGGTAGATGTGATATTGGAATTCATAACAACCCTTTTTTTCTCATTTATGCAATATGTCCCGCCAAGGTAAGAATCTTGACATGCTTCTTTTGCCTCAGTTCATGAGGCACTGGTCCAAAAACTCTGGTCCCAATAGGTTGGCCTTGCTTGTCAACAAGCACCACAGCATTATCATCAAACTTGACCTCACTGCCATCACAACGCCCCCTTTGCATTGCTGCACGCACAACTACCCCATACACAACCTTTCCTTTCTTCACTTTTCCATTAGGATGTGCTTCCTTCACAGATGCTATTATTGTGTCACCTAATCTTGCCCCTTTCTTCCCTTTCAATGCTTGTATGCACATCACCTTCTTAGCCCCAGAGTTATCCACAACCTTGAGAACAGTCCTCATCTGAATGAAGGTGCGTTGTTGCTGCAACAAGGCAAGAGATTTGGTGGTTTAGGGTAAGAGAAAATTGTAGCAGAGGGTAAAAGAATGGATTTGTGACTTATAACATACATATCTTTGTAGCACAAGGAAAAGTAAATGTTTGCAGCAACATAGGTTAACCAACACCATGTTGGGCGCACGAGTATAGTGTTGATGAAGAAAATATATAATTAAAAATAGTGCAAACATGATCTTGCATTTAATTCATACACTGACCTGAGAAAAGAAATTGCCGCATGTCAGCTCATGTGATGTGGAAAATAAACCAGGGGAACTGTTGCTTAATCCCCCGAGAAGAGAACGGCCCACTATTTTGGTTTTTCAACACATGAAATAAAAAGAAGTAATAAGTTATAAATGAAAGTATCATCTTATCAACATAAAAAGTATTCACTTCATGGAGGTATCTGAGGCATGAAAGCAAAACGGAGCTTATTACATGAGATTTCAAGCTTGCTCTAATTCCAGTTGTTAACAAAAGAATTATTGTTGCTACATGTTTTCAAACAATAAAATCTTCTTGCAATAGTTTAAGACTTAAAGCACATAACAGGAGGTTCAGGAATCTTCTCAGTGTGCTACAAATGATACAACAACAAAAAGGGAAAAAAAAAATACATCATCAGTAATAGCAACAATTCCTTAATATTTTATGCATAAAAAACAGCCTTTCAAACATCGAGTGCATAAACACAAAAGGAAGCTACGAGTACAAACCCACCCTATACGAGGTGAAGAGGAAAATTTTGCCTAAAATGTTGGAATTACACCGCATCCAAATGCATGCCACTCTTGCTAAAAGAGTACATGTCCAAAGCAACTTATTATCTTTCTAAGTCCCAAAAATTTGTTCATTTTCACTTAAGCAGAGAAAGCTTCAGCAGAGGCAAGAAGAAGAAAATGCAGAGCTCGCCTTATGAGTTAGAACTTTAATCATTCAGGGCCTTCTTTTCTGATGAAATTCACTACTTCAATTTGTGAATGGGTGTGTGAGTCAACACTTATTATGAATTGAGCTTCATTTCTGTGGGGTTCTAAAAGCTGTTTTAGGTATTTAGTTCTCTTACTTGACAGCTTATTAAAGTGGAATTGATTCCTGATTTTCATGGTCCCTAAGGTTTAGCCATTTATTCAAATTACACAATGAATAAAATTGTCTGAGATTTATAATTCAGAGAGAACAAGGCAGGGAGACATGGTATGCATTGTGTAGTTGTAATTCTAGCCAGGTTATCAATGGTGATTGGCAGAATATGGCATAAGGCCAAAATTTCACCATATAACCACACCATTGCAGCCTATGGCACTACCATAGCACAAATTACCTATGGTGGGTGGCGGTGTTGTAAAAAAGCCACGTTATAGGTTTATGGCATCAATATAACAGTTATTTAACAACATAGGATTCTAGGCATGAAATTTTCTCCTTGCTCTAGAAAAGGGGTAGTAAAAAACAAACTAAGAGTGCAGGGTCACAACTACACAAAATGTATAACTATGTAAAGGTAGGTCACAACTACACAAAATGTATAACTATGTAAAGGTTGTTCAGTCTCCCGGACTTATTGACTTGATGGTAAAGTGAAGGGGCTTCCCAGTCTGCTAAACAAAAAAGAGGAAAAAAAAAAACCTTGAGTTAACAATCCTATTGTATTTCAAGAATTAGATGAAATTTAGCTTAGGGCCATATCTAGTAGTATTCATAAATCATAACTCAATCTTGAAAATTAAAAAAAAATAAAAAAATCTGACTTAGATGCTGCAGTACGTTGCCTTGGAAACCAAATTCAACGTTAAAGATGGCACATAACCAGAGAAAGTAATGGAAACTGCATTACCGATGAGTTACGATGCACAGATACTTCTATATGGCTACCGTACTCAATTACTATACCAGATACTCATTTGGTACATGTGGGTATGTAGTTAATACACAAGGTATTTTTTCTAACAATTTTTCTTAATATATTTTTTGACACAACTTAGTTATAAATTACAGTAGCACTTTATCAATATATTTGAAGTACAAGTCACTCAATGCAAAAATCTCACTTTATATTTTGTTACTATATAAAAAACACGCAACACAACTAGTAGTAGTAGTTCATTCTTTCAAATATGACAGATATACCTCAATTCATTTTCAATTCAGCAGTCAAAAAGTGCTATACTGGCAATTGTTCCAGTGCAACCAAATTAGTGGTTGCAGCATAGTCTTGGCCACTGAATAGTGTTACTCATATTCAACAATATTTTTTTTGCCCCTTTTTAACATGCCAAAGGAATCCTTGGGGGGGGGGGGACTGAAATTAAAAAAACTCACTAATACATGAAATTTCAGTGAAGTCAAAAATCAATCTAATACATAAGGGCTATATATATATAAAGGATCCGAGCAGTGTCCTTTAGAATTTACATAAATAAAATTACATTGGAGACCACATTGAAGCTCACAGAACCAGAAAAAACATATACTTGCGATAAAACAAACCTCAAAGTTCCATTGAACTTAGAGCATCAATGCAACGCATTATCAGGTTTTGGAAATAAAAATCTTAAGCTTTGAAAAAGAAAACGAAAAACACAATTTGCATTGTGAATATAACATACCACGAGAACATCTGGAAGCAAAAGTCGCAGCCATCTTCAAATTTGAAGTCTTTTTTTCTCCCTAGCAGAATAAACACAAGATTTTCACTCTATAACGAAATACAAAAAAGCAGCCAAAAGGGATATAGAGAACCAGAAAACCACTAGAAATGCTACAATTCACACTGGACAACCAACATTGAGATTTTGGAAAGAGTGACATATGATGGGCCAACCGGGTTCATCTGGCCCAGCCCAAAAGTGAACAGTTAAGAGGATGTTTAATTAAACTACGGTTCTGAACCAAAAGAAAATAAAACATGGTTGTGTCTACCTTAACCTTTTTTTCAACTCAATGCATCATAATTTTAATCTATTAAAATTTAATTATACAGATAGTTTCTTATTCTTTTTAGATAGTTTTTTAGTGTAATTTCTATATATTATTAAGTGTAAAAAATTATACACTGTCAACTAATTAGACACTATAATAGTTATGATTTTTAAAGTAGTTATTGTAAAAAACAACTAATTTATTATATGTGAGTTGTGATTAGTGTCATAAAATCACTTTACAATGTTGTAGATAAAATATCAACTCTTTTACACATATCTTTTACAAGCAACGTTGAGAACTATCACTTTTAATGGTGAAACTGCAGGAAATCTAAATAATAATAATAACAATAATAAAAAGGAAATGGTACCATAAATTAAAAGGAAAAAAAAGGAAAATAACCTACTTAAAAGGCTTTTAAAGAAGAGGAGATACAAAACATAATTCACTAGTCAGCTTCTACAAAAGATTCACGACATTATTAACCAGTCCAAGTATCCATCATACAATGGTACACGTACATGTATACTAAATCTATTGATGTCTCAACTAGACCACAATTAAAATGAATTTCTTTTATTTTTAAAGGGACTAATAGTTTTTTATTATCAATAAGTGCACAATAAGTATAATGTTATGCATGGCATATAACTAAAATACATGTTGACTGCATAGTAGTCAATCCCGGATAGCGGCGCGGAGCGGCCGACCCTAAAACTGGGATAGCGGGATGACGCGGAGCGGGATAACCGCTATTTAAATATTAATTTATATATATTAAATAATTAATAATATATATATAAAAGCTAAAAAAACAAAAAAATAACTCTAAATTCATGCATTAAACATTTTTAATAATTAAAAGTTCATAGTACTCAAACAATACATAATATAAAATGTCTCCAAAACAAAGTGTTAAAGCTCTAAGTAAGTAAAAAATTAAACATTATAATCAGAAATTAAAAATAAAATTTGCTAAATTAAATTTAATCAGAAATTAAAAACAAAATTTGTTGAATTAAATTTAATCAGAAATTAAAAATAAAATTAGCTGAATTAAATTTAATCAGAAATTAAAAATAAAATTTGTTGAATTAAATTTAATCAGAAATTAAAAATAAAATTAACTGAATTAAATTTAATCAGAAATTAAAAATAAATTTTTCTGAATTAAATTTAATTAGAAATTAAAAATTAAATTTGCTGAATTAAATTTAATCAGAATTTAAAAATAAAATTTGTTGAATTAAATTTAATCAGAATTTAAAAATAAAATTTGTTCAATTAAATTTAATCAAAAATTAAAAAAAAAAAAATCAGTTGAAATAATTTAATAAATAATTAAAAAAAAATGTGTTGCATGTTGCATAAAAGACAGAACCAAGGAGAATAGGGGAATAGAAGAAGACAAACGCGAGTCGGAGGAAGAAGAATAGAAGACAAACGCGCGTCGGAGCTTGCGGCCACGTCGGAGCTGCGTCGGACCTGGAGGCTCGTCGGAGTCGGAGGTGCGTCGGAGCTGGAGGCGCGTCGCCGATGGAGGTGCGTCGGAGCCGGAGTTCGTCGGAGCTGCACGCGATCGCTAGAGAAGAAGAAACAGAGAGGGAGAGACGAGCCGAGGTGTTTGTTTTGGATGAGTCTGAAATCGCGAGAGGGAAGGGATGATTAGGGCAAAAAAAGCCCATTGAAAAGACTGACTTACCCTTAATGAAGGGTAAGTCTGAAATCGCGCCCGCGAATCCGCGATTTGGGCCGCTCCGCTACGCCTCCGACGCGGCCGCTCCAGCCGCTACAGAAATCCGCCACGCGACAGCAGCCACATTGCGGGGTGAGGCCGCTCCGGCGATAGCGGCCGCTCCGGCCGCTATTGACTACTACTTGACTGATGGTTGGACTCTGGTTACTTGCCTCTCCAGCCCAATATGAAGGTTCAGAAACAGAATCCAAACTTCACCATTTCGAGTCCAAGGACAAAAACACACCTACAAAGCCTTTGTTCAAGAGAATCAATACCAGTCAAAGACACCAAACTTCCTCTAATTTACCCCATTATTCTGGTCAACTAGTTGTTTCAGTTGAGCTTTGATCAGATTCTGATAGGTTCAGTTCTAAGGAAATCACCAGACCAGCAGATCAACTAATTAATCAGTTGAGCCACTGAAAGTTTTTGGAAGTATTCTTAATACAGGGTTTATTAGATATTTAATGATAATTATTGGAAGAATTAGGAAGGGGATAGGTTGGGATGGTGCACAATGGGCGTAAGCCCTGAAGTTACAAATAAACGATATTATATATTCACAAATGTCCAAGCTTACAATTGCTGCAAGTTTAAAACCTTTATAGAGAACCAAAGTCCCCGAGGCAAACTGAGTAATCTTTGTGTCAATAATTCACATAAACAAAATCATATACTTAAACTTTTGATCTTGACTCTAGCCATTATAATGTGTTCTTAATACCCAAGGCTCATTAATGATTCACTGGCAACCTATCTAGTTACTATTATTCAGTACCCGTCAGTTTTCATGTTATAGGAAGAAGGAACTGTATAATGATAATGAAAACAATCAAAACAAGAAAAACTACTGATATTTGAATTTTTTTTTTAAAAAAAGTCAGTAGCAGCTATCTTTTGACAATTTTTTTTTCTAACTATAGGTTAGCCCATTATCTATATATTGATAACAAAATGTATCAATGAATATTCATTCAACTCAATTAATCCGACATCTATCTAGGTACATAAAAATCTACAATTATGTATATCAGTCAAAGTTACACAAGGTCCCCAATTTCATATAACCCAATCCACATTGATGAAAAATATAGTGCTGCAGAACACAATCTCAAAAGAATATCCAAGATGAATGTTTTCAAACACAAAAAAAGTTTGCATTCATTGCAAAGATAAGGGGGGAAAAACTGGTTTTAAGATACTAGTTTTCTTAGCATTCCCAAGTCCCATGATCCATGCTCAAAAGTACTAAAATTTAATCCCAAACACTTTTGGTCAGTGGTCAAACATTATAAAATGCAAAACTTAATAATTTAAAAGTGGACATTTGCTACAATTTTTGAAACTCAAAAAATAAGACACCTTCAGTAATTTTAATAACATAATAATTCATCACCAAAATTACAACATTTGCCAGAAAGCAAACTCCCACTTCTGTAATGAAATCAAACACATAACACCAATTGCAACGGTACCGCTAGAAATAAAACAATGATAATAATAAGAAGAAAGGTAAACCCTAATCTTGAAACATCATAGAAATGAAGGAAACATCGTACCGTGTGGAAGAGTAGGATTGAATTCGGTGCAGTGCGTTCGAAGAAAGGAAAAGGGGTTTGAAAAGAAAACCCTAATCTTGAATGGGAAAGAAGGAAGAAGAAGAAAATGAAGAAGAGAGAACAATGTGGTCACACAGGCGCAGCAGCTTCTATTCTTCTTGTTGGAAGTAAAACATCCTTTTCACCACCTATACATTATTTTTTAATTATGAAGAGTAATTTAAATTTTAAGGTAAATTTAAAATTATTATTTTTTGTTTCATAATTTTTTTAAAAAAGTTATTTTTTGAATCACTAATAATATCTAAAAAATGGTAAATTGAGATAATTATAAACTAAGTTTAATATAATGTTTTTACTATAAAAAAATATTTGTTGCAGATTTTATGTAATTTACTAATAAAATTTTAATATAAAGATTAAAATAAAATTTTAAAATTACAAATTAAAAAGATTAATTTTAAATTTAAGAAATAAAAAATAAATTTATCTAAAATTTAAAAAATTAAAAATATATTTAATTTTTTTTTCTTAATATGTTTAAATAAATGTGTTTTAAGTACATATAAATAAATTCCAGGGAAAAAATCATATAAATATAGTAGTTTTTTGCTTTAGTCTTTGTTTCTATAATATTTTTCATTATCTTAGAGGTACAATAAATATAGGATTGTTAACTTGTTATATTCAAATATTTTTAAACCAGAACTAAATGATTATGCAGACGCAGGTTATTTGTCAGATATTTATAATGGTAAATTACAAACAAGATATTTATTTATAAGTGGTGGTACAACCATTTCATAGCGGTCTATAAAACAAACCATATCAGTCACTTCATCTAATCATGTTGAAATTTTAACATTACATGAGGTAAATCGTGAATATGTTTGACTAAGATCTGTATTCAACATGAACGAAAAACTTGTGGTTTATTTTCTGGAAAAATGACTTCGACAATTATACTTGAAAATGTATTGTTCAATTGAAATATGGATACATAAAGGGAGATAGAAGAAAGCATATTCTACCGAAATTTTTTTTACTCATATCTTCAAAGGAATGATGATATAAATGTTCAACAAGTCCACTCAAGTATCAACCTAGCATATCTCTTTACAAAGTCACTTCCAAGAAAAGTTTTTGAACAGTTGATACATAAGATTGGACTCCGTCGTCTTAAAGATTGTATGCATGAGGAGAAATAAATATTTATAAATGATGTACTCTTTTTCCTTCACTAGGTTTTTATTCCACAGGATTTTTCTTAGTAAGGTTTTAACGAGGCACATTCTAAATATTGGACATCTAGGAAGGAGTGTTATGAATAATAATTAGTGGCTCAATTAGTGGATATCAATATTCACTATCAATCATTACCATTTTATATTTTTTTTATGTATGTATTATTCCTGTAATTTGTGTGTGATAATAATATATATTTAATCAAAGATAATATGAGATAGAGAAAATAATCTGATTGGTGTACTATCTTTGGAGGAGGACTAACCTATTTATAAGTACATGTGGTAGCTGAACAATTATTCATAACAATTGACATCCACTAATTGAGTCACTAATTATTATTCATAATAATTCGTTATTTATTTTACAGTAATACTTATTAATCTATACTAATAGATAAAGGAGATATTTATTTACATAATCTTTTTTCATCTCCACAATGATTATATCCTTAATTTTTAAGAAAAAATAAATACTTTTAATAACTATCGTTAACCAATTCTACATAATTTTTTATATTATTATATTATATTTTATTTTTAAAAATATTTAAAAGCATGAAGTACGTCTTAATACTTTTTTTTTTTAAAAACCAAAAACTTAGCTCATATCATTAAGAATATCATGAATGATAAAATTTGGGATGTGAAAAAAATCACAAAGATTTGCACTATCTATTGTTGCTTTAGCAAGCTTATGAGCACTAATATTGGCAGATCTAGGGGAGAAACTTACATGAGAGTTTGTGGGGTTAACCATAATAGGCTTACATTGGTCAAGAAGGCAACCAAGTTCAGTTATGTCAACAGAGTGGTGATTGGAGAAATAGAAAGAGATACGATTACAATCTATTTCAAAAATAGTATTCTCCAAGTTCTGGTTATGGGTCCAGTTGATAGCATGAAGAAAAGCAAAGACTTTACCAACATGGGGCTCCAAACAGCCTTTGATGGTGGTTGAACAAGCTCTAATAAAGGCACCTTGATAGTCTCTAATGCAGATGCCTATTCCGGTAAGGCCTTCCACCGGAAAGAAGTGAGTGGCAATGTTGCACTTAAGCGACCCTTGGGGAGGAGGAGACCATCGTTGCCTAGATAGAGGTTTAGAGTGATGAATCGGAGCAGCTCTATTAGCAGTGGCCCAATCATGAAGCATGAAGGAGGCATGAAGGTTGATCTCATTTTGGTTCCAAGGAGTGTTACTCCAATGCAAAGCATTCTGGCTGTGCCACATGCTCCAAAGAATCATGGAAAATTCTGCAGTAGCTTGAGGAGTCCAGTGCTGCAAAATATGAGATATAAGGTTAAAAACACCATCAGAAGAGTTAATCAAGTTCATGATGCGAGAGTGGAATTTACTTCCCTGCCAACACAGCTTGGCTGATGGACAGCTAAAGAAAGTGCCAGGTGTTTTCAATATCAATATTGCATCGAAAGCATGTGCTGGGACATCAAATGCCTTTCTCTTGAAGGTTGGGCCGAGTGGGAAGGATGTCCCGCATCAATCTCTATATGAAGTGCTTAATGTTGTGGGGAATGCATAGATTCCAAATGTTTTTCCATGGACCAGGAACACTAAGATGACCCATGCAGAGGCTATGTTGGAGATATCCTTTATAGGCAGAGCAAACAGTATAAGAACTAGAGGGATTCTAGTTCCAAATGCGTTTATCTTCACAGTGTAGGTTGAGGATAGGAATGTTGAGTATATGGTTGCTAGTGTCCATCAAACAGGGAGTTAATCAAATCAGTGTTCCAATCAAGCTTATCGTTACTCATCAGATCGGAAACTTTAAAAACTTGGCTATTTGAGGGGTCATGAGGATGAATACAATGGTAATTGTCATTGTATTTGATCCAAGGCTCACCCCAAACAAGAATGGTATTCCCATTCCCAAGCCTCCAACGAATACCATTCTTAAGAAGATGTTGGGTGCACCAAAGATTTTTCTGTGTAGCTAGGGTTGTGACCCAATGGAGCATTGAGAAAGTTAGCTTCGGGGTAGTATTCGATTTGGTAGATTCTACTGATCAGAGAGTTTGGGTTGGTAAGAAGCCTCCAAGCTTGCTTACCAAGCATATCAAGGTTAAAGGCAGATAAGTTTTTGAAGCCAAGTCCACCCTTAAGTTTGGAAATGGCAAGCTTTTCCCAACGCATCCACTTAATTCCTTTGTGCATATGAATTTGCACCCCACCAGAAGGCATTTAGTAATTTCTCAATCTCATCTATGGTGCGGGAAGGAATCAAAAAGACACTCATAGCATATGAAGGGAGAGCCTACAAAATAGCCTTGATGAGGGTCTCTTTACCTGCCTTAGATAACGATTTGTGGCTCCAAGACTGTAATTTTTCCATATACCCTCCTTGATAAACTTGAAAACTTTATTTTTATTTCGTCCAATCATAGATGGGAGTCCAAGGTACTTATGCTCAACCCAAGGGGTCAAGCATTGATACCAATTGAAGTTAGCGGGAAAACACATAGAAGGGGGGTTGAATATGTGTGTGTGTTAACAAAGGTATTTTAAAATCATTTTCGCAAGATTAATGTTCTTCGTCCACTGCACTTTTGAATATCAGACGGTTGTGCATAGTTTGCTTAACATACAATCAATGCGTCTGAAGGGTTTATCGTCCACTAGGGAAAATGTCTCGTAAAAATATTAATTGAAGTTCTTACATTTTCCTTTTCAAGATAGTTTCGTTTAAGGATAAGTAGTAGATGAAACTTTCAGTGTAATAAGTTTGTCAAGAAAAGTTAGCGTCTTCGTCTAAAAGTTGTTTTAAAGATATATAAACACTGGACGAAGTCTTTCACAAATGTTTGTCTAAGTAAATAAAAGGATGCAATCATTTTATATTGGTTTGTTCAACAGAGCTACGTCCAGTCTCCTTCAACTTGAAGGGTTCCATTAGATAGGAAATGAAAAACATTGAGTATTATTGTCCACTCTTGGACCTGAGTATTCTCGACCACTCCTGGCCTTGAGTATTCTCGACCACTCCTGGCCTTAAGTATTCTCGACCACTCCTGGCCCGTCAGCTTCACTCACCAACGCTAGTATTCTTAAACCACTTATGGTTCTCCAAGTATTCTCGACCACTCCTGGCCCGTCGGCTTCACTCACAAACGCTAGTATTCTTAAACCATTTCTAGTTCTCCAAGTATTCTCGACCACTCCTGGCCCGTCGGCTTCACTCACCAACGCTAGTATATTCTTTTCAGCCACTTCTGGCTAGCAGTGAGTATTCTTTGACAAGCCCCTCCAGGCTTTACAAGTATTCTTTTCTTTGCCTCTTCAGGCTTTACAATGTTGGCTAGACAGTTTTGGTTGAGTGCATACATTACTCTCACAGAGAGGATTGGGAATTTCCTACACTCACTAAGGTTTGCTACCTTAGTTTTACAGAGACTTGTGTTTGAGTGTTTGGGTTACTCTCATGGAGAGGATACATAAGTTTACAACACTCAGTAAGGTTTAGTCCATTACTGACATTTCGAACACCTTAGTCTATAGAGATACAAATACAATATTACATTGTACATATGACTATGTATGCTCATCTCTGGTCTCTGCCTCGCGGGCTTGATATCACTATTTTTCTTTCAATCAAAAAGTCAACCTTTTAAGGTTTTAGGTAGTGATATATATATATTCTTGTTGATTCTGCCCGTTGCTTGATTTTGAATATGTCTGTTGATGCGGAGCTTCCCGTTGCATATGTCCGTTGAAGCTGATATAGTCATTCTTGACTAGTTTGATCTTCTCATTTAATGCTCAGATTCTTGCATTAAATGTTGCTTCTTGCTTTTATACATTGCATGTATTCTTCTTCGGTCTATTGTTAGCGGTGTTTGACTTTATCTGAGACTTAGAAGTTGTTTATCTTTTTCTGGTCATGCAACAATATACCCGTTATCCTTTTCTGAAAAAGTAATCTATTTTTTCTAACCCATGCATGCTTTTGCTTTTGCGTGCTTCTCTTCTTCTTTGTTTCTTCATTTAGATCACGTATCTTATATTGAGGGCTTCTGTGTGATTATAGACGATGCCTTGGTTTATCTCTTGAGACTTCATTCTTCATATGCTTTTATGGCAGTGTTCGTCTTCGTCTATTTGTTCTGTGCATCTCAATTTTGACTTTTGCTTTAGTGTCTGAGTTCAGTGCTTTGACTTTTCGTTGGTCTGATTAACAATGTGAATATACAAACATTGTTTCCATCTGGAGTGTCTCTCAGTCTGTGCTATCTTTCGTCTGATCTATAGTTGACTTTCTTTTGGACCTTAAACATATGCCTCGTCTAATTTGCGCTTTAGAGCAGTTGCACTTGATACAACTTTGTCTAGATATTTAGACTTTTGTGATCATTTGGCGCACATTCGTGTTCCTTCCATTTATCTATTGACGCCCAGTTTCCTCTGTCATTTACTTCATCTACTATCTGCCTCGACTTGTCTGGTTCTTATGACGTGCCTTGCCTCGATTACTCTTCATCTAAAGGTTACATGAGCTTTGTCTGATGTTTAACCTTCTTTTGTCTTGTGCTTGAGTTAGTCTGCTTTGGCTTTTCGTTTGATGCTTCAATCCTGTATTTGTTGAATGTTCTTCCGTTCGTGATCCATCGTAATTTTGATGTTTGACTGACCATCATCTGAATCTTGTTTATTTTGCGCAGGCTTTGTGAATTCTTGTATTTAATGCCTTTGATCTTCCATTAAATGTTTACTTGCTGAATCTACATTCTACGAGGTCTTTTGTACCATTTGATTGCTTCTATATCTAGCATTAGGATATCTCCGTACTTTCCTGATACATAGACGTTGTCCTTTACTGATTGGTAGGTGTACTTGCTCTGACACACGTTGTTTTGATTTGTGGATAAACGCTCATCCATTTTTCTTATCTTCCTTCTTCTATTTTGATGTCTTCATGTGTTCTTCTGGAAGTGTGGATGCTAGATAGTTCGTCTCGTTGTGTCTTCAAATGCAATACAGCTTTCTTGACCATCGTCTGTGTATTCGAGTCTCCGTCTAGTTGGCTGTTGTAAGTACTTGACTCTGTCTAGGGTGCTCTTGCTAGGATTTGCCCATCGTCCAAGGTCTTGTATCGTCTAAGTCTTCATCTAATGTATTCCCTTTGTTTGCTCAGCCTTTATCCAATGCTTGCCTCATATCTCCTTGATTCTGGTATGGATGTATATTCTCGATTCAGCAATTTACTTGTACTTGTATCTGAAACACTAACACACTTGTTAGTAATAACAATATGTATTATATTTGTCTCATTCAAAACCTTGCTGGGAATTGCTTTCGTCTTCGTCTGACTTAACATAACTACTACAAGAGATATCTTATTCTCGACACCCTTTTGTTATGACAGTTCCATCCATATCTAACAGCACGATCGATATTTGGATCTTCCATCCAAATATTCTCAAAGTGAAAATACTTATCCAGAGGATTAGAAAGGTTAGCATGAAGCTTGAGAGTAATAGGAGAGTGATCGGATTTACCTGCTACACTGTTTGATAGAAGACAGTTAGCAAATAAATGACGCCAATCCTTAGTAACAAGCACTCTGTCTAGTTGTTCTTCAACCAGGTTGTTTGGGAGGTTTCCTTTGATCCACGTAAACGGATGACCAACTAAGGGAAGGTCCTCTTAGTCGCAATCCATCGTGGCTTGAAGAAAACCCTGGATCAAATAATGGGGATGAGGATTCGTACTTTTTTGTCGAAAGATGATAGTATGTCATTAAAATCCCCAATGATACACCAGGGGAGGTTTGAGAGAAAGGCAAGATGTCTAAGCAGGTCCCAAGAGTCTTTTCTCTTACATTTCTCAGGGTAACCATAAGAACTGGTGAGCCTCCAATAATTTTCATTTTGATCTTTAACATTAGCATTTATGTAATTAGTATTGGCTTGAGTAATAGTAATATCGAAGGTATCTTTCCAGAGAAGAGCGAGTCCACCTCCACGACCAATCCTATCAACAACAAACCAGTGGTTGAAATTCAAGATGTGACACAGATCTTTGATTCTATCAGAGTTGACCATGGTTTCACTCAAAAAGAGTATACCAAGCTTATATGAGCAGGTAAGGTCCCATAATATCATAATTGCACGCTTGTGCCCGATTCCGCGACAATTTCAGCTTGTTATACTCATAATTCCTGGTAGCCCTGAGTGTTGGGGACTGCAGATAAAAAAGTCAGATTGTTATTTTCATTAGAGTCATCCATGTCAGCTTGAACAGAGTCTTTTTGATGTTATGGGTTGGTACTAGGTTCATGTCTTCTACGTTTCTTATCAACTCCGACGATTACCTCATTAGTGTATGGGTGCAAGTCATTGGTAGGATCCGCAGTTTCATGATAGTTATCTTAATATTTATAGTTATCATTTGTGGTAATGTTGTCATCATGAAGCCATCATTCTCCTCCGAAGTTGGGAATTTGGCATATATCAGCACGCAGTTTTGGGCCCCAAAGACGAATGCCATCATCGTCTTCTTATTCAAAGAGTTTTGGGCAAAACTTGTCATTGTGACCGAGAATACCACACAAATAACAAAACTAGCCAATTTTTTCGTACTTAAAAGTAACAGTCTTCCATTCTCCACCTTGTTTCTTAATTTTCTTATCTTTTTGAAGAGGGGAACGAATGTCCTTTTTAATGTGAATACGCATATAGGATTTCCGTAAAGAAGCATTGTGCTTGGAGTCATAGTCAAGAAAAGTTCCTAAGCTATTTCCCAGATGTTCACCTATATTTTGAGATATAAAACCTGCAGGAAAATTATGAACTTGAACCCAAACATCTACATGGTTTAACGGGATATCTTTTGGAATATCACTCTCAAAGATTTTGCTTACAATAAGGATGTTGTTTTCAAAATTCCAAGGACCATTATCAAGGACACGTTTGAGATCTAAAGGATGATAAAACTGAAATAAAAAGACCCATGGTTTAATTTTAGGAATAGAGACACCTTTACCAGGTCCCCATATGCTAGCCATACGGTTCTTCATTATATGAGCACGAATGGGTCTATCAGTAAGGAAACGACCCACAAAACTCAGGTTAACTAGGTTAGAGGTACCTGCATCATTTCCATCTTTGATGATTAAGCCTTCAAGATCTTCTTCCAGGGAGCCCATAGTTTTAACGAAATCAGATATTGACTTAAAGTTGTGCAGACAGAGTTTAAAAGAAACATGCAGTGATATAAATTGAAAGCAAGAGAAAGCAGAAAAAGTCACATGCAAAAATACGAAAATGGGTTTAAAAGAGCATGAGATGATTACTTAAAAATTAGGCTTTACGTCGAATATACAACATGCAAATATAGTGATCAGAAAAATGAAAAATCCGGAGAGAGAAAAAGAAATGGAAAAAGAAAAACGGTGACCATGATACAAGATAGACTGGACAGCCCTAAAAGATAGAATGTGAACAATAAAGATCTTGGAAGATTCAAAAGTAAAAAAAGAAAGGTTCATGCAAAAGTTGTCATAAAAAAGAAATCATTTAAAATGAGAGATATTTAATATGTGATGCATACAAGGCTACGTAAAAAGACTACGAGAAAAACGCATACATGTAGCAAAAACATGCAAGAAGATACGTAAAATCAATTGTGATGAGAAAAGGTGAAAGAAAAGAAACCCTGCAACATTTACGAGAAAAAGAAATGATTATGGGAGAGAAATGCAGAATACGTCTTAATACTTATTAATAATATAAAAGGGATATCATTTCTTAGTTTTTTTTTTTAAGATTGCCTTGTCTTTTAACTAATCTATTTATATTCATTTAAAAATAAGTTTATTCTTATTCTTCTTTATCATTCTAACCAAAAGCTCTCATTCGGTAAATTCTCTTATAACAATCATGGTTAAATAACTATTTTCTCTAACTAAATAAAATTATTATCATTATTTTTTAATAACGTTTATTATTTTTATTTTCAAATAAATATATATAGCGATACATAATATTTCTTTTCTTCAAAATATCACTTTAAAATTCCATAAAATAATTCTATTGGGAAAATTTAACTTCTACTTAACTTAAAAAATAGTGTTGACTAAGAAGAGCTTATCTTAATCACCTTAAGAGGTTAGTATTATAAGAATGCGTTAGACCTCAAAATTTGAGTTTCATCAATTATCTAGACAATATGCCAAAACAAAACCATGCAAAATGTTATAGGGTTAACAATTTAACATCACCAAGTGTTTGCCACTACCTAGGAATGGATCATTTTACACTAATTGAAGCTATCTTCACATTCACAATTTGACAGAACATTAATGATAATATTGTAGATGGAAAATTTTAGAAAATCTTAAAATTTTAAATTTTTAAAATTTAAATTACTCTTAATTGAATTTTTTTAAAATATTTTATTTGGATAAAGTATTTTTTAATGTTTTATATTTCAATTACTTGTTTTGATAGAGTATTTCAATTTCTATTAAACAAAATTTTATTTTAAATATTTAGTCAAAAAATTAAAGTTTTAATATTAAATTTTATTAAAATATATTTAATAATTGGAAATTAATTTTAATATTAGAAATTTTTAATAATTTTAAAATAATGCTAGACATTATATTTAGTTAATTTTTTCTTTATAAATTTATAAAATGTTTTAAATTCACAACATATTTAAAAAGTTCAAATAGTGTAGATGTTAATCGTTTTAAAATAATAAAAAAATAATAGGAACCTTTAGTTTTGATTATAGATGATTCAAAATTACAATATCTCGTACAATTCAAAATAAACACTAATTAATAAAATCTCAATTGTATGTATGTCCATATCAAGATAATAAAAATAAAAGATAGTTTGTCAAAGATATCAAAATCACAACTTCAAGATCAATGATTTCAACCTCCTCATAGATGTAAAGCCTACAATTTTTTTTAAAAAAATGATTATAATAAGACCAAAGATCAAAACTCAACTAACAAGCCTTTTTGTTGTCATACTTCAAAATTTACATAAGTATATAAGATGCTATAAATTACAATAAATTTCTAGTAAAGTAACACTAGAACTATAGTCATCTCAACTAAGGTATTAATCTAAAACAAAAATACAGCAGTGTGATATCTTCTACCCCACATTCATAATTACATAATGAATATGAATCATTAAAATCTTTCATAAATAAAACCAAAATATCAAATATCTTATGTAGAGGATTCATATTCATAAACTCATAAACTCATAAACACTAGCTCAATTATGAAAATTAAAAAGGAAAGAAACTAAAGTTTTGAAACAATTCAATGGAAACAATATCCTAAACTAGTCATAACAATGCCCCGATGTCACATATCCTATCAGAGCACGTCCAATCAATGTTGTTAAAATCGAGATTTTACTTAAGATCGGAAAGAGAGTGAAACATCGTAACTCAAGAATCGTAACTCGGATCGTAAGATCTTACACTCCTACTCAAGTTATTAAAAATATAATACCCAAATTTTAAATAGAAAAAAAATATATATATATATACAAAAGTTTGACAACTCCTAATAGAATTAGAAACTTCATAAGTCACAAGACTTGATAACTAAAAACATAACAATTATAAATTCATATAAATCTTGCATTCTAGTCATTTAGGAGAGCATAAATTTCTTCTTGACAACCATCATCCATGTTATCTTCATTCTCATTAATGGCATTAGCATCTCCCACCATTCCAACTCCAATTAATTCATCCTCTTCAATAGGAGGAACATCCAAATCGTCCACAAGTGCATCACCACCACCACTAGTTCCAATATCTTGTCCAACTTCAAGTATGTCTTCATTCAAGGAATTCAAATATGAAATTTGACCATTTTCCTCTACAATCCAATCATCATCGGAAGAAAGGTCTTCAATACTATAGTTTTTTTCTTTTCTAACTCGCTTCTTGTTCAATTTGGAATTTGCCATGACATAAACTACATCATTCATGGTCTTTTGCAACAAACGATTCCTTTTCTTGGTATGGACCTAAATGAAAAATTAATTATCATATAATAGGAAAAAGGAAATGAAATACATTATATATATACAGATATACCATTTTAAATTAGAATTTTTACTCTTTCAAAGACACTCCAATTGCGCTCATAACCGGATGAACTACATGTTAAACCCAAAACCTGAATTGAAAATTGTTGCAATTCTGGATGTTTATCTCCATAAGATTCCCATCAATCTGCTGGACTTTTGGTATTAGGAGCATGTTGAGCTATAGGATGACCAAAAAGGTCTTTTTTTTCTTAAAATCCTGAAGTTGGTCATCAATTTTTCCTATTATTTCAAAGTCTCCAACAATCTTTTCCATGCAATCAATGAATCCTCTCTTAACTTCCCAATCAACCTTAAAATTAGGAGCATAATGTAGTATAGGATTAAGGTAGTAACCTGCAGCATGCAAAGGCCTATGTAATTGTTTGTCCCATCTTTGATCAATAATTTCCCATAAGGGAATGTAGCTACAATTGAAAAAAAAAATACTTTTCAACCAAAGTATTAAGTTTATAATTTATAAAATGAAGCACATAGAATAGAAGATAATTACCTACTCTCATCTCCTCTAAAAGCATCTTGTATCTTTTCTTTAGCTCGATCCATTTCTTCATAAATGAACCCCATGGCTGGCTTTTCATCTGAATCCACTAAGCGCAAAACTTTAACCAAGGGAAAAACACCTCTCATACAATTCATAACATTTTTCCAAAACCCCTTATTTGTAACCAAATTCTCTATAAACTTTCCATCCTTGGTCTTTACTAATTGACTAGAAGTCCATTCTTCAAATGTAAACATTCTAGTTAATGGACCCTTATTCTCATTCAACCATCCCAAGGTTAAGTAGGAAGTAGCAAAACGAGTCAAGCCAGGTCTAATCAAGTCAACCCCCTTAGTAAATTTATGCAATAAAGCAATAAGACTTGCTCTACCATAGATGTACGATGTGATCCTTCTACCACTTGCAATTGTTTCACTATGAAGTGGTATCTTTTTCTCAAAATTTTCAAGCATTAAGTCAATGCAATGAGCTACACAAGGTGTCCAATACAACTTAGTCCTTTTCTTCATCATCATTTCCCCAACTGCCTTGTAATTTGCTGCATTGTCTATGACAATATGAACAACATTTTCTTCCTCGACCTCTTCAACTACATCATCTAACATCTTGAAAATTTTGTCAGCTGTCTTGCATATCTTGGATGCATCAATAGACTTCAAAAAAATTGTTCCAAGTGGACTATTTACTAAAAAATTTAATATAGTCCTCCTCCTCCTATCTGTCCATCCATCTGTCATTATTGTGCATCCAAATTTTTTTCAATAAGTTTTATGATCATCTAACAAAAGATTGGTCATTTCGACATGATAGGATGGTGGGTCAAATCCTGGACCGTGTCAAGCAACTGATTCAAACATTTTCTTATATGTTTCACTATTGGCTGCATTAAAAGGGATAACATTCAAATAAAAAAATAGAGCAATGTCCTGACATGCTTCCTCCCTCAAATCCTTCTTAAAGATCTAGTTGATTGTCATTTGAGAGCTAACTTTTCTCTTGAAAAGATTTTGACTACCAATATCACCACCTTCTAGTTGGGCAGCAAAACTAATACCTATTCCTTCAATGTCACCGAATTTTTTTAGGAGATTTTGTTGCAATGATGAAACAATACCCAACATTTCTTTTTTAACATCTTCAGGAACCGATCTACATGCCCCAACATCTTTGGATGTTCCTACTAAATGATGTTTCAAACGATAAACCCCTCCTGTAAATGTCTTTTCACAAAATTTGCACCTGACTTTTCTTGCATCCACATCAACAGAAACACCATATTTCCATGCCACATCAGTTTTCATTCCAACGACATTTTTATGCAATTTTCGTGGTGGTTCATTTCCTTGAGTTCCTTCTCATGATGCCATTTTTTCTTCAATAGTTTCAAAAAAACACTAATAAAAATAAGAAATTAAATGAGAAAAAAATTAGTGAAGGAAGAAAAGAACTTAAAAAAGGAATTAGTTGAATTAATATAAAAGAAAGGTTAAATTATTCAATTTTATTGATTTGATATTAAATTTAAAAAATTATATTTATTTAGGATTTAACATCAAAAAATAAAAAAAAAATTATTGAATTACTATATTTATTTAGGATTGAATTTTAAAAAAACAAATTAACATATTTCACTATTTTTTAAAATTCTTAACAAAATTATATAATGCTTAATTAATAAATAAAAAATAACAATACTTCAAAAGTAATACATTAGTTATTTAAAAAAGAAAAATTATTAATTTGTAAATCTTAGAATTAATATATTTATCAAGCAAAAAGTTAAATAAAAAATTATGTAAAAAAAATTAAATAAACTATTAATGGTGAGAATGGAGACATTCATATTTTCAAATATGTTTGAAACTTAAAATTAAAAGAAAAGAAAGAAATTAAAATATGTTTAAAACTTAAAAGTTAAAAAAAAAATACAACAGGTAATGTATAAAACTGTGGATTAAAAAAAATAAAAGAAGATAATAATTATATACTTAAATCATAAAAGAAAAAAGAAAAAAGAAATAATATAAGAAAGAAAAGGGTCAGAGAAGCGCACAAGCCACAAAGCTTTCTTGCTTTCTTCTTCGTGGTTCCGTCTTCGATGTTTCTTCTTCTACGTTTCTGCTCTTCGCGGTTCCGTGTCCGCTCTTCTGCCGATGTCGTGCGTCCGTGCTGTTCTTCTTCTATTGTTGTCAACTGCCATACTACGTTCTTCTTCTTCTTCTACTGCAGAGAAGTGTTCTTCTTCTGGTGTTGCGGACTCGCGGAGTGTTCTTTTTCTTCTATTGCAATGCAATAATATAAATAGGAAGAAGAAATTAGGGTTTTTGCTATCGAAGATCTTTAGGTGTGATCTGCCCAATATTTTGTTCTTTATTTTTTCGAATCGTGAAAGATCGAAGATCCCACGAATCACGAGGAAGATCACGATTTTACTCCGATCTGATTCCACCCCAATTTTGCATCTGATTCAACACATAATTTTTCTGCAAATCGTAAAATCGTACGATTTTACGCGTTAGGTCGCGATTTTAACAACACTGCGTCCAACTAAAGCCTAAACTTCATCACCAACATCTCCATGCTGATGATCATATGTAACACAATAGAATACACATATAGAACAAACATGGGAATGAGAAACATCTCACTTAGGTTAAGGTAAAAAAATAACAGTCAGACAACACACACATAATCATACTAAGTACAGTCATAGCTATATATTAACCAGGTGCAAATTCAAGTTACACATATCATAGTAACAAATACACAATCATTCATCATGCAATGATGTTAGGGACTCGACTCATAAATGCATGCATGTGGTGCTAGTCACATATCACTGGTGTGCTGCCTAAACAACACACCTAAGGTAGCCTAGGAGTACATGTAGGGAGCTACCCATACACTCTCAACTAGAAGGATGTACTGCTAGGGTCTGGTTGGGATAGCGAAGCTATGCAAGTTACATGTCGTGCTCACAAACAGGAAGAATTGAGACATCCAAACCGCACTATCCTCTAGGACTCCCCCAAGCTGTTGCACAAGGAGGGTCTTCCCTAACGATGTACTCCACATCATACCCGTCACATAGATGCCCATGATGCATGTCACACATTCACACTTCATTGACTCATCATTTCACTTGTTATAGAATTTCGTCTTATCTCATTTCATCACGCTTCACATTCTCATAGTCATAGTCATATGGTCACACACACATTAGTTTTTACATTCATAGTATTCACAATAGCACGTAATTCACATCAGATCAGTAGTTGTACATCACACATTCAATTAACCATTTATAAGCATATAAAACATGTAAAACATGAATCGGGGTCATTCTTGGCACACCCCAACTCGCGCCTGATGAATTAAATGTCGCACCAAAAGTGGAGCAACATGCCCAACGCGCCCTTGAGCACGCCCGACAAAATTAATGTCGTCCCTAAAGTGGAGAAACCTGCCCGACAAGGCTTCCTATTGTAGACCCCTAAAATTGTCCGGGTCGGAAATAAAACTCGAAGACCCTCAAAGATCGAAGGAAAGTCAGCCAGAAGGACTCCTAGAAGACCATAGGATGGCTATCTGTAGATTTAGAGGTCTTAGAGTAGCTTAAAATAAGGAAGTGGAGGGAATGAAGCCCAATACGGCCGTACTAAACTTAATACGGCCGTATTGAAGCTTCAACACGGCCGCAGTGAACTCAATACGGCGTATTGAAGTTTCTGAACTTCAATACGGCCGTACTGAAATCAATACGGCCGTATTGAAGCTTCAATACAGCCGCAGTGAACTCAATACGGCCGTATTGAAATTTCTGAGCTTCAATACGGCCGTATTGAACTCAATACGGCCGTATTGAAGTTCAAAAATTTCAATACGGCCGTATTGATTCTGTAGCCCGTATTGCGCCTATTCCCTATAAATATGACGTCAATTGGACGTCATTCCACACTTTGGAACATAGTTTCAACCCTCTCCTTGAGTATTCTGGGGTTTTTGAGCAGTGTTCTGCCCTAGAAATCACTCGGAGAGTTGATCCGACGAAGTTCTTGAGCCCCGAGCCATTTTGCTTGAGGATCGAACCTAGTCGAAGGGAAATCCATCGGATTTCCAAGTCAAAAATTATTTTTTAGGAAGGAGTGAGCGGGCTTGTAGAGCGAGGGAACGCCAAAAAGCTTCCCAGTTTTACGAAATATATAAAAGCACGCTTCAAAGGTTTCTTCTTAAATCCTTCCTTTTACTGCTTTCTGTGTGCCTATTTAAACTGTCATCATGTAGATAGTTAATTTATAATTGCTTATAATAAATAGGGGTAATTTAGTAATTTTATATTGTTATTTTAGAAATAATCTGTCATAGGGAACCCGAAAGGGGCGCTGTGGGGTGCTAACACCTTCCCCACGCGTAACCGACTCCCTTACCCGACTCTGGTTGTAATGGCCGAAGTCGATTTTTGAATCGATTGCCTTATCCCTTTTTCCAATGTTTTGAGTAAAACATTGGTGGCGACTCCAAAGAACCCTCCTTTTGCGAAAACCACTAATCCATGGAGGGTCCCGCTTGGGATTAATATGGATTGGTGAACCATTTTAATAAAATTGCTCGTTTGACGAGGTCTCAGTTTGAGAATAAGTCATTCTAGCAATCCACATTTTTAAACAAATAAACGAGTCCAACCATCCTTCGCGAATGCCGAAAGCCCGTTCGGGCCGGTGGCGACAGATGGCGACTCCACTGGGGAATTTTCGAGAGTCAGTCCCATTTAGTGACAGATTATTTTTAACAAATAATAGTTAAAATTACTTTATTACCCCTCACTTGTATGATAACATGTTTATCTATTTGGCTTTAATAACTGTTGTATTTTTAAATTTACGCAATTGTTTGAAATAAAAACTGCACACAAACCTTTGCACACAACAGTTCCCTCTATACCCGGGGGCATGAGTGATTAACCATAGGGAGTGGATGTTAGTACGGCCGGTTGTCGAATGGGTCTATAGGTGCCCGTAGACCGTTGTCGGAAAACATCACTCAAGGTGATAACCATGAACTTGAGTCCGACGGTGCATTGGAGCTTTCCATCGACCTACGACGA
This sequence comes from Cajanus cajan, assembly GCF_000230855.2. Classification (NCBI taxonomy): domain Eukaryota; kingdom Viridiplantae; phylum Streptophyta; class Magnoliopsida; order Fabales; family Fabaceae; genus Cajanus; species Cajanus cajan. The sequence continues at coordinate 21,691,210 of NC_138527.1, read as the reverse complement.
GAGGAATTGGGTCCCTATAATGGGGGCACCTTGGGGGCCTTTGACCAAGTGAGAACAGTTAGATCCTCCTTGAATATGCACTTTTCTGCAGGAGACCCCTACCTCGTGATTCGCTCGTGACTGTTCGTGGATGAGTGAATTGTTTGTGCATTGTTTATGTGAAATTGTATGAGCATACATTGCATTATTTAAACATACAACATTCCCTTTTTTAAAATAAGAATAAATGGGAATAAGAATCTTCCATTGCATGGTGTTAACATCTACCTTCATCACATTCATATAGGTAGTTTCCCTTTTCACCCAAAAAAATACAAAAAACAAAATACCCAAAAAAAGGAAAAAAGGGTTATTTATCCAAACCAAGAAATATCATGCATCATCTTAGGGACATCTTAAAAACATGATAATGCTTAGTTGAATAAACACAATGCATGCATATTCAACGTCATCATCTCATATCATGCATATAGGTCATGGAGGGATCTAGGAGTCATTCATACATCTCTCCTAGTAATCCATTAATAAACATTAATAAAAAGAAAGAAATAATCGATGCGTATGTTCAAAGAATGGATCGCACGCCGTTCGTTATCAAGTGTAAGCCAACAACCGCGCCAAGCGAACACACGTCAACTCCGTTGTTGGTAATTAAGACGAATAAAGGGGAAGGTCCGACACCGTTAAGGATCACTACTCCAAGGCCTTTTCCCTACGAATCGAATAAGGCTGTGCCGTGGATATACGACATCCATTTTTCTGCCAACAGCGATATCTCTAAACATCACTGGGCTTGGGGGCATGACTAGGAGTGGCAGGATCTACACTCCCGAAGATCTTCATGATAAAGTCCCCAAGAATAAAAGAAAAAGAAGAAAAGAAAACCGAGGAAAAAGAATCCAAGGAGGAGACAGACGAGCTGTTAAAGTTTATCCGACAGAGCGAGTACTCCATCGTGGATCAACTTCATAAGACGCCAGCAAAGATTACGCTGTTGTCATTGATCCTAAGCTCCGAACCGCATCGACAAGCTCTGTTAAAAGTCTTGAACGAGGCATATGTGTCGCATACTATCTCCCAAGACAAATTTGAGGGGATTGTTAGTCACATCACGGCTAATGATCACCTCTCTTTCACCGATGAAGAAATCCCCGCTGGGGGACCGAATCATAACAAGCCCTTGCACATCTCTGTAAAGTGCAAGGAGTACCACATCGCAAAAGTCTTGGTGGATAATGGATCTTCCTTGAATGTGATGCCTAAAAGAACGCTCAAGCAATTGGCAATCAAGGGAGTCCAAATGCACCCGAGCAACATGATCGTTCGAGCTTTCGACGGTTCTAAAAGAGAAGTGGTGGGAGAGATCAATCTTCCAATCCAAGTTGGACCCACTATCTTCAACGTCGAATTCCAAGTGATGGACATTACTCCGGCATACAGCTGTCTCCTCGGCCGACCTTGGATTCATGATGCGAAAGCTGTTCCCTCTACGCTCCACCAGAAAGTCAAGTTCATAGTGGGTGACAAACTGGTGACCGTACAAGCTAAAGATGACATACTCATCAGCAAGCCATCCAACATACCTTATGTGGATGCAGCAGAGGAAGCTTTAGAAACCGCCTTCCAAGCATTGGAAATCGCCAATGTTGAGACGTTTCCCCGAGAAATGAAGAAGGTAGCCCATATGCTCACTAAGAACGGATACTTGCCAGGACAAGGATTAGGCAAGGACTCCCAAGGAATCCCGGAGCTACCCATTATCAAGGACAATCCGGGGAAACAAGGGTTAGGATACAACCCTGTTAATGATCAAAGAATGAAGAGGAATCAAGATCCTTCTCGACGTTCTTTAAGCCAGATCTTTAGGAAGGCTGGTTCACAAACGTCAAGGCCAGCTGTCGTCATCAAGTGTCCTTTTCCTTCTACTAGGGATGTGTAAATTCAGTGACTATTAGAGATCACTCCTCGGGGACAGCCCGACCCCCGAGCCTCGATAGGGCACATGTTTTCCACTATGATTATAATAAAATCATTCATTATTATTTCTTATTGCTTCTTTTCTTGCTTGCAATAAAATTCTAAACCACATTATTTAACCCTGTTTGAATGAACATAAGTGAGGTTAAAATCGTCTTAATAATCAATAAACCCACATCATTTTGTGTGGAAGTGTGCACGACAACTTGGAGCACCTTTTCTTGGCTTCAATAAGTGCCGTCATGGATAAAAAGAAATCCATTCAGGATAAAAATCCTAAAAAACAAAAAAGCTCGGCTGGAAACCCAAAAAGGGGGCTGCGCAAAAATAAGAGCAAAAGACCCGCTAGGAATCCCACAAAAGGGTGACCTAGGCAAAAATTAGGGTTACAAAATAATGAACAAAAACAAAAGCCCGCTAAAACTCCACAAATGGGTGTTTTAGGCAAAAGTTAGGGCAATCGAAAAACAGAATAAATCCATGATGGTACCACCAACTGAATTCAACAAAGGGGCTAAAGAAAAGCTATCCAAGTTGTCAAATCATAAATGTTAATAACCAAGACGTGCTTAACTTCATAAGTGTTTAATCAAACAAGCCTAAACACTTAAGCCTACCATTGGCCAAGCCATTCTTACAAAATCCATTTTTCAAAAAATAAATAATCCCCTCTAAAACACAAACTTTTGAAAAAAAATATATCTTTCCTTTCTTTTCTCTCTTGACCCACACGATTTTAGGATAATCTAGTGGAAACATGGAGATATAGTGGTCAATAGGAGGGTTGACATATCTTCTAAAAGAAGGGAAGGATCATTTGGTTGATGACACCAAATCTCAATATAACATGCATCATTCCTCGGTTATAGAAATCGGCAGAGCACAGTCCGTCTTGAGGAATGGCAGAATCCAAACAGAGAAACGCATCGGTTAATTCTTTTGAAAAGTGAATCAAATAGAATTAGGTGCATCATACTGCATACATGCATACAGATGATAGGTGTAATGGAAGATCACTTATTCTCTGTTTATTGAAAAAAAAAACAAAAACAAAAAATATAAACTTCAGAAAAACAATACGCCCGTATCATGTTCAGTACGCCCGTACCAAAATTAGGGTTATGAACAAATTTTCAATTCAATACGGGCATACTGAAATGGATGCGGCCGTATTGGCCATAAAGAAATTTTCAAAGACCTCGTCATGAGGCAACCACATAAAATAGAAAAATAGAAAAATTGCTTGTGTATGACAGCAGCAAACAAAATGCAAAGACTCAGAAAATCAACAGCGTCATACAGAATAACTGAGCCTGGAGAGGCTTGCCGAAAGAATACTCTCAGAATAACTGAGCCTAGAGAGGCTTGCCGAAAGAATACTCTCAAAATAACTGAGCCTGGAGAGGCTTGCCGAAACAATACTCATACAGAATAATTGAGCCTGGAGAGGCTCGCCGAAATAATACTCTCAGAATAATTGAGCCTGGAGAGGCTCGCCGAAATAATACTCTCTCAGAATAACTGAGACATTTCTGTACAGAAAAAGCCAAAACCAACAAAAAAGGCAAAATCAACAAAAATACAGAAAAAGCCAAAATCAACAAAAAAGGCAAAAACACAGAAAAAGCCAAAATCGAAAAAAGGGCAAAATACAGAAAATCCAACAAATCATACAGAATAACTGAGCCTGGAGAGGCTTGCCGAAAAAATACTCGTACAGAATAATTGAGCCTGGAGAGGCTCGCCGAAATAATACTCTCTCAAAATAACTGAGCCTGGAGAGGCTTGCCGAAATAATACTCTCTCAAAATAATTGAGCCTGGAGAGGCTTGCCGAAATAATACTCCCGCAAAATAATTGAGCCTGGAGAGGCTTGCCTAAATAATACTCCCGCAGAATAATTGAGCCTGGAGAGGCTTGCCGAAATAATACTCCTTCAGAATAATTGAGCCTGGAGAGGCTCGCCGAAATAATACTCTTTCATCATAACTAAAGCCTGGAGAGGCTTGCAGAAATAATACTCTCTCAGAATAATTGAGCCTGGAGAGGCTCGCAGAAATAATACTCCCCAGAGAAACCTCAACTCAAGCTCACGGAACGAATCCCCAGCGAGAGCTATCAAAGCAAGATCGACGACATTCCCAATGGAAGCACGATCACCCAAGCAGTATATCTAGTCAAAGGACTTAAAACTTCCTCAGTGGAAGATAGCTCTCTGACTCAAGCGCTGAGTGAGGCTAAGCCTGCAGAGGCTTCCTAAATAATACTCTGGGATACATAAGATCCCACATTCCCCAGTCGCCTACTCAGAGGCATCCCTGCAAAAGGAGAAAAATCAAAAAAACATCAATAACCATTCCCCAAGCGGAATTTGGCACTCAGCCGAACACTGAACTTCAAATCCCCAGTCGCCTACTCAAGAGGCACCCCTTCAAAAAGAGAAAAAATAAAAAAGATCAATAACCATTCCCCAAGAGGAATTCGGCATTCAGCCAATCATCAAACATCAAGATAATTCGCCTATTCAGAGGCACTCTTTCAAAAAAAAGAAAAAATCGAAAAGATCAATAATCATTCCCCAAGCGGAATCCGGCTCTCAGCCTATCATTGAACATCAAGATGATCTGCCTAACAGAAGAGGCCAATCACAACCAATGACAAAATCCCCTGGCGGATAACAGCCTACACAGAGGCAACAAAATCCAAAAATTAAAAAGAGTTACCCGAATAAGGATAACCGGGATACTCCACCAACGTCCAAAGGACGTCAGCCAATCATAAGGCACTGCTCATCTCAGAAAGAGCATCTTCGTGTCTACACCCCAAGAAAACAGAAATTCCTCAATGGGCGCCAACTACTCAATGGAAAGTTGGGACACAAGAACCTATGAGTAACTGCACATCCCCTAGACGGATCCCTGCGTTATCCAGCCCTCAGTGGCACAAAAATCAAAAACAATCGTCGAAGCAGCATCGTGGACTGTGGAGACAAAATCAACATCCAGAATCCCCAGCGGATAACAGCCTACACAGAGGCAGCAAAAATCAGAAAATCAAAAAGAGATACCCGAATAAGGATAAACCGGGATACTCCACCAACGTCAAAGGACGTCAGCCAAACATAAGGCATCGCTCAACTCAGAGAGAAAGAGCATCTGTGTCCACACCCCAAGGATTCAGAAATTCCCCATGGGTACCAACAATGCAATGCAAGTTGGGGCACAGGAACCTATGAATGACTGCACATCCCCTAGACGGATCCCTGCGTTATCCAGCCCTCAGCGGCACAAAATCAGAAAAAACTGTCGAAGCAGCATAGTGGACTGTGGAGACAAAAATCATCTCAAATCCCTGGAGAGGGTAAACTCGCATTGCCGAAGTGATCAGAAGACACGGACGCAGTCCCTGGAGAGGGCAAACTCAGCTGCCGATGTTAAGACGCAGTCCCTGGAGAGGGTAAACTCAGCTGCCGATGTTAAGACGCAGTCCCTGGAGAGGGTAAACTCACCTGCCGATGTTAAGACGCAGACCCTGGAGAGGGCAAACTCAACTGCCAAATGTTAAGCGGCAGAACCTGGAGAGGCGGGTACTCAATCATCGGGGTGATGTTAACACACTGGTGTCTAGCTTCCGGCTCGGGCGTCGAGTGAGGCTAGGTCTGGAGAGACGGTACTCAACCATCAGCGTCATCAGAGGTGCGTTGATGTCCAACTTCCGGCTCGGGCGGCGAGTGAGGTTGGGCCTGGAGAGGCAATACTCAATCATCAGTGATGTTAAAACACTGGTGTCTAGCTTCCGGCTCGGGCGTCGAGTGAGGCTAGGTCTGGAGAGACGGTACTCAATCACCAGCGTCGCCAGAGGCACGTCGGAGTTCAACTTCCGGCTCGGGCGTCGAGTGAAGTTGACCCTGGAGAGGGTAAACTCAGCTACCGAGGATGTCAGAAGCGCCGAGGTATGCACCCACCTAGAGACGGTACTCAATCACCAGCGTCGCCAGAGGCACGTCGGTGTTCAACTTCCGGCTCGGGCGTCGAGTGAAGTTGACCCTGGAGAGGGTAAACTCAGCTACCAAGGATGTCAGAAGCGCCGAGGTATGCACCCACCTGGAGAGGCTACTCAACAATTTTCCACCGGAAGACACTACAAGTCAGAAGGTCGGCACATCACCCGGACAATTGGGTCAACTCCTTTACTTGTCAGCCGGTACACCAAAAGGCCGTCCGACTAAGTAAAGGGGGGGCAGCTGTAGACCCCTAAAATTGTCCGGGTCGGAAATAAAACTCGAAGACCCTCAAAGATCGAAGGAAAGTCAGCCAGAAGGACTCCTAGAAGACCATAGGATGGCTATCTGTAGATTTAGAGGTCTTAGAGTAGCTTAAAATAAGGAAGTGGAGGGAATGAAGCCCAATACGGCCGTACTAAACTTAATACGGCCGTATTGAAGCTTCAACACGGCCGCAGTGAACTCAATACGGCGTATTGAAGTTTCTGAACTTCAATACGGCCGTACTGAAATCAATACGGCCGTATTGAAGCTTCAATACAGCCGCAGTGAACTCAAAAATTATTGCTTGAGGATCGAACCTAGTCGAAGGGAAATCCATCGGATTTCCAAGTCAAAAATTATTTTTTAGGAAGGAGTGAGCGGGCTTGTAGAGCGAGGGAACGCCAAAAAGCTTCCCAGTTTTACGAAATATATAAAAGCACGCTTCAAAGGTTTCTTCTTAAATCCTTCCTTTTACTGCTTTCTGTGTGCCTATTTAAACTGTCATCATGTAGATAGTTAATTTATAATTGCTTATAATAAATAGGGGTAATTTAGTAATTTTATATTGTTATTTTAGAAATAATCTGTCATAGGGAACCCGAAAGGGGCGCTGTGGGGTGCTAACACCTTCCCCACGCGTAACCGACTCCCTTACCCGACTCTGGTTGTAATGGCCGAAGTCGATTTTTGAATCGATTGCCTTATCCCTTTTTCCAATGTTTTGAGTAAAACATTGGTGGCGACTCCAAAGAACCCTCCTTTTGCGAAAACCACTAATCCATGGAGGGTCCCGCTTGGGATTAATATGGATTGGTGAACCATTTTAATAAAATTGCTCGTTTGACGAGGTCTCAGTTTGAGAATAAGTCATTCTAGCAATCCACATTTTTAAACAAATAAACGAGTCCAACCATCCTTCGCGAATGCCGAAAGCCCGTTCGGGCCGGTGGCGACACCTATGCCCAACGAAACTTTCCTACACTCGACTCAATTTTCCTGAGCCCAGCTCAACTTTCCTGCACCCGACGCAAAGAATAGAGCTCGACGCGCAGAATTGCGCCCGACACCCCAACGCGTACCTACAAACCCAGACATTGCAATCATGCGATTTTTCACATGTAAACACATTTACACAATTTATTCGGTACAAATACTTTTATTAACACTCAGAACACGAATCCATACTCAATTTCGCATAAAATACGTCAATTCTTGTCATAAGATCACATTCCTAATTGTTTCTCATAGGGTTTTGCACAGCAACCCTCTGAGAACTCTAAATCATATCTAAACTTATCTATTTTCGAAATTAAACACAAAATCATACACAACATTCAATAAGGAACACAACATAAATAACAATCATCCAAATAGAAAACTTTCACATTTAGCCTGTTCCTAGAAGCATGCATCTGGCAAGGGATTAAGGGTCAATCCTGCTACCCTACAATTATTCTCACACCCCCGAGTGAGGTTTCTCACTCCTCCCTTACCTTGATAAGCATAAGATGAGGTATGAGCAGAATCCGAGTGTTCATCTTCTCTAGGTTCTCCTTGTTTTTCAAAAAGCGTACGAAGGAAATGAGCAGAAAAGTGAATGCGTGAAAAATGACTCTATAACTTCTAATAACCTCCTTTAACTCCCTTTTCTCAATTAATAAAATAAATAATAATAATAATAATAATAATAATTAACAAAAGACTACTACATCCTCCCTTCCCTTCTCATAAAATAATATAATTAAAACACCTTTCCTCCTTTTTAATAAATAACATGAGCATAATCCTTCATAAATACATTCATAAAAATACATTCTATGTCACGAATGAAAATAATAATTACAAATCATGCTTTATAATAAAATAGTGCTCATATCATTAATTAAATTATACTAAAAATCCCTTAATAAATTCATTAAAATATCAAAATAATTTCTATAATATTATTAGTATAAAGTATGAAAACCAAGGTGTTACAAATAGAATAAAAAGAAAAAAGAGTTAAATAGGAAATTTTAAATGAGATCATATGATGAGAAAGCTGTCGTTACACTATGAAACGCCTTTTTCATAATTCACAACTTAATTATTTAATATTTATTTCATAAATAAACTAAATTAATTATCTTAGTTATAGTATTCACTTTTGTAAAATAATGATTTTTTTAATAAAATCAAGTTAATATAAACCAAGTTATTCGTTGAGCAATATTTATATCCCTATTATAGAATTTGAAATTGCTATACAAATTTTATTATAAAATTCATCATTTATAATTTAAATTTTGAAACAATACCAGGTAATAAAAAAAACACCATAGTTAGATATATTTATACAAAAAGTAATTTTTGGTACATCAAAACTATATATAACTTAGTATGGCATCTAGATTTAATACAAATTTTCTCATAGTCCTATAATTTCTGTTAGTATGATCTAGATGAAGGAAAAAATCTTATTTTAATACAAATTTTTATTTTTTACTTATACTAACAGATCCATATCCCAAGTTGATATAGATTTACTATAGGACTGACATGATTAGTAAGGGTAGGTAGTATGTGACCACCATAGGACCATCAATATATATCGGAACTTGTTGATTTCGTGAAAATACGTAAGAAGATAATCCGATACCTTGGAACGTCACTGAATTTCCAATAGCATCTACAATCTAACTCGTACCAGGAAATACAGTCAAAATAGCCGCAGTGAAAGGTCTAGGTATAACTGGTAGATCCATCTCTTTAAGATTTTAAAAATTACATACATATAACTAAGAACAAGAAAATAAGAAACACAAAAGAAAGGAGTGAGAACATTTATCAAATAATAAAATTAATTAATTAAGAATATATATAAATATTTGCATATCATTATTAATCACATATTTAAATTTTATACTCTTGTTTTGGTAGTGATTAGTCAAGATAAATGAACTTAACCATGGTACCAATACAAGGATATTTCACCTTAAACATTTATTCATTTAAGTCCACAAGGTTAAACCTCCAACTACAAATTAATTCAAACCAATTAATAATTTATTAAAAATTAAAATTTACATTTATTACTATTTAAAGATATAAATATATATATATATATATATATATATATATATATATATATATATATGTATGTATATAATCAATCAAATAATAGCAACTAAATAATAAAGTTAAAAAAATACAGTTAAACTGTATATATGATAGTTAAGATTAACAAAAAATAATTAAATAAAATAAATTATAGACACCTCATTAATTTATTAAAATTAACATACATTGAACAAATCAGATTAGGTTAAGGACACTTCACCAAATAAATATAGAAAAGAATAATATAAAATAGAAAATTAAATAATATAAAAATTTCAAAAAGATAAAAAATTTCCTCCCCCATACCAATATTTGAAGCAATACTACAAACAAAATTTAGGAGCTTTGAAAGTAGCTTAATACAAAAGCCTAATTTTTTTCTACGTACTTCAGTCACTTTTCTCATGTTCACATTTAATCACCTTTTCTACTATTGTGCTTCTATTTGTGGGTCTGATGATACCTATATATAGGCAAATTTGTCATCATTATAGTTAGTTGATATTTTATTTTTTACGTAGCGTAGTTTCAATTTTTTTTCTTTGTTATACTTAGATTTCGTTTGATATGGATCACTCCTGCTGTGGATAAGTCAAATAACAGATATGCAGGTTTATCCATTCATTAATTGATCATATATATATATATATATATATATATATATATATATATATATATATATATATATATATATATATATTAATAATATTATTATATTAATATTTCATGTTTTAATAACTATATATATAGATTTTACGTTATGTGGATTACATAAATACGAAAAACACATAATATATATGATAAATTTTATATTTTTATTTATGTTTAAAATAAATTTTGAAATTTTAATATAATTAAATATAGTTATATTAACTCAAAAATTTATTCATAAAAAAAATTAAATTAAACTTGAGTATTTGTAACCAAAAATTAATTTTTCATAGTAAAATAAAAATGCTTAATCAACACATGTATGTGTATGATATCATGTACTATCTATCTAGTAAGTAGTTTCACTTATATAATATATTTTAGAAATTTAAAATGTTTCCATCAATGTAATTAAAATATTTTACTAGAAATTTAAAATATTACAAATTAAAAATATTATAGTGATGAATTTAGATTATTAACAATTAGATATTATATAGCTTCATAAAAAAATATATATTAAGAAATAATAATATAATTAAATATTATCTTAAAAATTTGAAATATTACACACTATATTGCCCATGAACAACAACTAAAGAGGCAGAATAGGTTGTCAACAAGAGATCTACTAGAAAAACGAGAAAGATATCAAAATATTATCCATGAACAATAACTGTGTGAGCTAATTATAACATCTATAAAAAGTAACTAACCTAATGATAACATTCAAGTATTGTTGGAATACATAAAAGTTCCAAACCTGAAACATACAAAATACATTTAAAATTTAGAAAGTTAACTTGTAACAACCAATTAAATTAATTAAAATTAAGAAGTTATGAAAAAAAAATTACATCAAGAAATATATGTTAAAACATAAGTTGTATTTTTCTCAATTGGAAGGATTTTCACAATAACTAACTGTTTTATAGGGTTAGATAACCATTTAACAACTACGGCCATTGATGTTGATTAAGGTTTGTTATCAAAGTTGCCTCAGCTAAAACTTCTTGAATAAAAAACATCTTCATCAACAGTAATATCAAATGTTTGAATAAGTCGCTTTAAAGATTCAACACTTCTTTCAATGAATTAGTTATTCCATCTTTCTCCTCTAAGATTGTGTGCTAGTAGAAGCTGAAGATTGATCCCTTCTTTATCTAATAGAGCTTGGTTCATCTAAATATATTGCATCACTGCCACCCTCTAAACCTAATTCCCCTTCATTTATTTATCTGCTCATGACTCATCAATGTCCATAACAAGCTTAGCTCCATGTCTAGTGATTTTGTCTTTAGCATAAGTTCACTATATCATCCCAGTTTACAATCACCTTGAATCGAATCTGTCGTGCTTCCTTAGGCGTCTTGAAAATAAAAGAAACAAGTCAATAATAGAAAAATCAATATTTACATTGCTTTAAAAATGATAATATAAGATTACTTACATTGGCATACTCATTCCAAGCATTTTCATTATCAACTATAATCATGTGTTTTGTGTCATCCCAATCAAATCCATTTTGACTAAGGATGTCGGTGACAACTCCATATCATGATCTCCAAAGTTTGATATGATTTTTTACATTCTCCCAAGTGACTTGGATTTTGAAGTTGGTAGATAAAACTACAGTTGTTGCATTGTGTGCAACCTTTTTCCAAGCTCCATCACTATTGTTGCCCAAACTTCTTTAATTTCTTAATACATCAACCAATACATGTTCCATCTCCAAATTCCATGTGAAATAACTTCTTGTTTCCTCATTATTTCTTTCTATCATCTTTCGCTTTACCTTTAAGATCTCTTTGGATGAATCCATTGAAGTTAATACCACTTATTAACCTACACATAAAAAATGTCACATACAATCCACAAAATTAACTTGATCAGTCGAATGTACAATTCTAGATCATGTAAATATTATTTTATAAAAAAATGGAAGTTACCAAAAGCCAATATTTCAAGCAAAGTTTTCTTCAATCTAGCACATAAAAGTTCATCAAGTACATAAAAAAAGTCTTTCTTTAATAGCAAATTACATCAAAAGGAAAAAAGAAAAAAAAAACTCTCCCTAAACAATGTTTCTTCTAACTTGGTAGTAAGCAAACATATTCATTGCTAATGTATCTCAATCTTGTTCACTCCTTAGTAACTTGAATACTTACAACCTCGTCTATGACATTTTTTGAACTCTTTCTCTCGGGTGATTGGTTAGCTCTTCATCAACAGCAGATAAGAGCTCCGAGTCTTAAAACTCTAAAAGTTGATCAATTTGTTGCTCGCTCTTATAAAATTGTGTAACACAAAATAAACATTAATAATTCTTATTTGTGTCTTTATATCAAAAAATGTAGGAGTTCTTAATATACTCCATATTTTTTTCCAATATTTTAAAAGACCTTTCTATTGCATTTTGTGCACTTCAATGACAAAGATTAAATAACTCCTTGCAATTTTGAGGGATGTTTCCAACTCTCTCATTCATATGATATCTAGTCCCTCGATATGGTGCTAAAAATCCTGGACCATTAGTATATCCCACATCCACAAGAAAATACTTACCTACAATTTTTTAAAATGAAAATCACAACCTGGAACTTGAAAAAATTAAATTAAATACTATTTACATGATATATTACCAGCTTGAATTTCAAGTTTATTTTGAAGATGCAAAGCATCTTGTAATACTTGAGAATCTTCTACTAACCTTTCCCACCCAGGTAACATATAAATAAACCTTTAAATGAAAATAACTCTATTGTAGTCCTTAACAAATTGCCCCCTAAGCATAAGGATCCTAGTAAATTTACTATTCCTTATACAATTGGCAATCATCATTTTAAAAAGGCACTTTGTGATTTAGGGGCAAGTATTAGTTTAATGCCTTTATCTGTTTTTAAAAGGTTAGGGATGTCTAAACCCCAACCTACTAATATCTCTCTCCAGCTTGCTGACGAAACAATTTCATATCTAGAAGGGATAATGGAGGACATCCTTGTGAAAATACATAATTTTATTTTCCCAATTGATTTTGTGGTCCTTGATATGGAGGATTATAAGGAAGTCTCTATCATCTTTGGATGACCATTTTTGCATGCCTCACAAACCTCAGTAGAAGTCTCTAGAGGCAAACTGGTGGTAAGATTAAAGGATGAGGCAATCACCTTTTAGGTCTTTGACTCTAATAGACAACTCCCTTCCACTTTAGATGAGGTGAAAAATGTAATAAGTATAATAGGAGACCTAGAGAAGATGACCTCATGGACTCTAAATGGAGTGGAGAAAGTTCTCATTCCATTCACAGATTAAATTATTTTGACTAGCATCAAGCTGAGGATATTAAACAAGTGCTTCCAAGAGGAAACCTGTGAAAATTTGTAACTTTGTTTATGAATTTTTTCTGTTTTTAAAAAAAAGATAAAAGCATAATTGTGCCCCTTGATAACACGATCATGCATACTTGAACAATGGCTGTGCAACACCATATGCACAGTTGTGCTTATACCATGTGACACTTTGTTTTAACTAACCATGAGGGTGCATCTAAAACACCCAAAACCCTATCTTTCATTTCCTCTTCCTCCACACTATTATTTTTCTCCTTTTCAAAACTTTACCATTTCTCATTTCATTTTCCACCCCCATTTCTCATTAAGTTAATTGCATTCTTACTTGTTGATATTTTTTTGTGTGGTTGCTTTCTTGTTAGCATGCTTCAATGATTGTACTATAGAAGGTTTACCAACAACACGACTATGCTTATGGAGAAACACAACCATGCTCGACAGTGGAAGCATGACCATGCATGTTGAAAGCACAATCATGCATGTTTCTTTACCACGATCATGCGTGCTAAAGCGCAATCATGCACACTCACTCACCATGGTTATGCATGCTGAAGCACGATCATACATGTGTATTGACTACGATCGTGCATATGAGAATTCTTAAAAAGTTGAGAAACTAAAAGTTTATTTAACCTATTATCAATTTTATATGATGTATTTGAAATGACTATATCATATATTTTTGATTAATTTATTCTAAACATTTATATCATATATCATATATTTATATTTATTTAAAAGTATATGAATATATATTAATTTATATTTAGTAAATTATTATTTTACCTATAAATATTTAATAATATTATTAATATTTTTTAGGATGATAATATTATTTATGTTAATTTATCAATAATATTAGTCATATTAATATTAATAGTATATTTAAATTTTATTTATTTATTAATAATAAATATATTTTTTCTTTTAGTCATTAATGAAAATTTTAAAAATCTATTAATTTTAAATTTTATAACTGAATAGGTCAATAATTATATAATAAATACATTGATGTAGTTAGGAATTCAAAAATAAACTTCACATTAAAAATTATAAATTATAAATTAAATTTAATGAATAAATATTAGTTTTAATATTTTTTTTTCTTTTGGTCGTAAACTTTTTAAAAATAATAAAACAAATAACTATTAAAAGAGAATGATGATTTTTAAAAAAGTTATTAACTTTTAATTTTTAATAATTAAAAATATAATAATTTACTTAAATATAAAGAACAAAAGTAATTACTAAAAAGAGATATCTCATTATATATCACTATAAATATAAAATAAAACATTGAAGTGACTTACCTACAATTCACCAAGTGTTTTCTTTTCAAAAGTGTTATTTATCTAAACTTTTTGGAAAATGATAAAACCTCCAAATGAGATTCTGAAATATGGAGTTTTTTACTTAAATAATATTATTAAAAAAAATTATCCAAATAGCAATTGTGTAAATTTATTTCCCGAACTAGTATCATTTACTGTTCACGTTCAAAACGGGCCGTTCTGATTTCAGAACAGGCTGTTCCGGATTAAAAAATAACACATGACGAATGGATCAAAATAGACCGTTCCGGATTTAAAATTAGTACATAAAAAGTGGAACCAGAACGGGCCGTTCCGAATTCGGAATGGGCCGTTCTGGCCTATAAACAAAAAAAGCATTTGTTCGATTTTTACTTATCAAATACCAAAACTCAGAAACTAACATCAAATAATTAAATTTATTAAAATTCAATACAACAATAAAGATCAATGGTGGCAGAAACTGAATTCATGCGAGTAAGGCATATGACCTTTCTAGAACTTGCCGCAATCACACTACATTACATTTAGTCTTACTGTAAATCTCCCAACGGGTCATGCGAGTAAGAGATATGAACTTTCTGGAACTTGACGCAATCACATCACATTACATTTAGCCTTACTGTAAATCTCTCAATGGGTCATGCGAGCAAGGGATATGAACTTTCTGGAACTTGTTGCAATCATACCACATTTCATTTAGCCTGTAAATCTCCCAGCGGGTCAAACTTCTCTATGATGTTGCGTTTCTTCCAACTTTGTGGCCAAATCCAGAACTCATGTAACACCCCGAATTTTCTACTAATAGGCTACTAATTATTATTTATTTTTATATTTATGAAGATTATTATTTTAGTTAATTAAAAGGGGCTTTATAGAATATTTTAAAGGTTTGTAATAATTTAAATTATTTATAAAAAATTAATTCAGATTTTTTTTAGGCCCAGAACGGCCTGTTCCGAAAAGCGGAACGAGCTGTTCACAGAAAGCAGAACGGGCGTTCCAAAAAGCGGAACGGCCTGTTCCTAAAAGCGGAACGGGCGTTCCAAAAAGTGGAACGAGCCGTTCCAGATAAACAAAATGGCCTAAAATCCAAAGTTGAAAACGGGCCGTTCTCCTTATGGTCAACCTGTGTAAAAGTGAACTCCAGAACGGGCCGTTCTAATTTTAGAACGGGCCGTTCTGCTTTTTGGAAACAGGCCGTTCTGATTTCAGAACGGGCCGTTCCAGTTGAGAAATTTACATATATTTGAAGGCTCCGGAGCGGGCCGTTCCGAAATCAGTACGGGCCGTTCCGGGTACGCTAGAATGCCTATAAATAAGAGGCAGGGGGTGAAGAAAAAATTATAACTGAGGGAGAAGGTGAAAATTTTAGAGAGAGAGAGAGAGAGAAAGAAAGAAAGAGGGAATCTAGAGGGAGAGGTTCTGCTCAAGTTTTAGCTCCTGCTTATCCAGGTAAGGGGGAAGAGAACCTTATCTCTTTAAAATTTTATCTACTACTATTTTTATTTATTTATGTTATTTTTTATGTATATTTATTTAGTGGGGTGTCCCTAACCTCATTTATTTGCTTAACCTATGATTATTTTTGTCCATATTAATTATTAAGGTGTTCATATTTTATATTGTTTAATTATTTTATAATTATTGTCATTTTTATTTATATCATTGGTACTTTTAATATATTCTTTTTACGTAAATATATTTATTGTAAATATATTTATAATCAACTATGATATAGTTGTGATATCTTGGACTCATTTTGTTATTTCTTCACATATTTATGAAGATAAATATTGTTCTATGGCCATAGAAGATAAAGTTTGAATTATTTGTAGCTGGAGGTTTGACCTTGGGGATTTAAATGAGTAAGAAATGAAGGTGAAATATCCTATCGTTGGTTAAGGTGAAATATCCTTTTATTGGTTGATATTATGATGATGCTCATTTATCCTAACTAGTCACTACAAGTATAATTCAAATTTTATTGTATCATGAAAATTTAATATATGATCTGTATATATATTTATATATATATATATATATGTTTAATATTGATTATAAATAATTATGTATATTCCTTTGAGTTATTATATTTATTGAATATTGTTCTTACTCCTTTCTTTTCTTTGTTTTTAAAATTAAATATATTATAAAATAGATGGATCTACTTGAGATTCCAGATCATTTTGCAGTTGTTGTTACTGCTGTCCTACTTGGAAGAACTTGGAATATGGAGGCTATTTGATGGATCTGTTATAATTTTATTTGTCAACCATATTATTTCAATTGTAATTTTCTTTCCACTATTAATGTAAATATTATAATAGAAGTGAAAGAAAGGAATATTGTGTAAAATAGTACGCTATTGTAAATATTTTAAAACGATATGTCGTGTTTTAAATTCACAAAATATTCTTTTTCTTTATCTTTATCTTTATTAAAAAAAATATTGTTAATGATTTAATTGCGAAAATATTATATAAGAATATATATAATTATTATTATATAAATTGGGCGTTACAATCGGGTGTTACAACTCAAGAGAACTTTTAAGGGTCAGCTGAAGTCCAGCAGGATTAGAATAAAGATGGACATTAGAGAACAACATAATCATGTAAAAAATTGTTCCTATTGTCACACCCCTTGGTCACACTAGGAAGACATATCCAAATATTGGTCATGAATTCAGTTTCCGTCACCATTGATCTTTATTGTTGTAATGAATTTTAATAAATTTATTTAGTTATATTTATAATGTTAATATTCAATAAATTTAATCACTTGATGGTAGTCTCTGAATTTTGGTATTTGATAAGTGAAAATAAAAAAAAATGGTCTGAATCTGTAGGCCAGAACGGCCCGTTCTGGTTTCACTTTTTATGTGCTAATTTTGAATCCAGAACGGTCCGTTCTGACCCATTTGTCATGTATTATTTTTTAATTTGGAACGGGCCGTTCTGAACGTGAACATTAAATGGTGCTAGTTGGGTAAATAAATTTACACAGTTACTATTTGAGTAAAAAAAATTTAAAATAGTATTATTTGAGTAAGAACTTCCCGAAATACATTCCGAATAATTAAAATAATAATTTAAATTATAAAATATTAAATTAAATATTTATTTTTATAATAAATTTATTAAAAAATAATTTTTTAATAGTCGAAGAATGATTCAGATGAAAGTTTCGGAGTCGGTAGCTGTACTCAAACTTTTTATCCATCAGATCTTATTATTACTTTAGATCCGACGATCAATATTACTTGCTCATCGTGGAAGATATAAAAAGCTCTCCCACGATAGCATGCGCCTTGAAAGAGAACAAATTATTTTATGCACGTGGACTTCATAAAATTGTCATTTTTTTCTCTGTTCTATTTCTTCTCCTCTTATGCCGACTGAAAAAACACACATTATTAATTATTGTAAAAATTATTTAATTTAAATAAATATTTAAAATTATATTTTTAATCATAAATTCCTTATATTATGGTTAAATGGTAAGTAAGCGTGTGGTTCAGCGGTAGGGGTCCATGCTTAAGCAAGGTTAGGAGTTCGAATCCTGCCTTGTGTATGCAGCCGCGTTAAATCTTGGGGCCAGCTATCACACCCTTTGAGGTGCCTTCAACGTAGTGGGGCCAGCTATCCCACCCTTTGAAGTGCCTTCAACGTAGCGAGGAGATTAGTCACTGCTGTCGGCGATAGATACTCCAGGGACGAACAAAAAAAAAATGGTAAGTCAACTTGTATTCACATTTCTCAGCCAGTTAAATGTAAGCCAATCGTGTCCAAGCTACGGGATTTACAAAGATCGATATCTCGTCACTTAACCCTAAATAATGAATATAAATAAAATGTTTAAATATATTTTTAATCTTTATAAAATTAATCAATTTTAATTTTAGTTTCTATAAAAAAATTATTTGTTTTTTTATCTTTATAAAATTTAAACTATTGTTTTTAGTTACTGTTTTTATGTGATATTTTTTAACTATTTTTTATTTATTAAAAAGTTAAGTAATTATTTTAAGTGTTATTTACAATTATTACTGATATCATATTAATATTTAACATCTCTAATTTATATTTATTTAAAATAAATATTATTTAACCACCTTAAAATGATCATTAGATATTAAAAATAGTTTATTTAGATTTTAGAGGGGTGAAAATTAAAGAAAAATATTTTACAAGGATTAAAATCAAAATTTAATTATTTTACAAAGAGCAAAAATAATGTTTATAAATTTTAGAAGGATGAAAAATAAAAAAAAAATTTAGAGAGACCAAAATCAAAATCATCAACGACTAAAAATATATCTAAATCTAAAAAAAATTCAAACTAATAATTAAGTAAATATTTACACATTAATTACTTGCTATCCTATTATTAAACCCACCCATTAGTAAGTTTTAGTTTCCTTTCTTTCCCAATATACATGCGTGTTTGTATCAACTCATCTTTACGGTTAAAACAAATGTATACCAAGTCCAATATTTAAAAAGCTCATAATCATAATGTTGCTAAAAAAGCATTCCAAGTATTTACCACATTCTAGGTTTTTTAAATTAAGAATAATTGTAATTAGACATTTGATTTTTTTTATAACTTGTGTAAATAACTTTTTGAAATTAGCTTATGACAGTTAGAAATCATAAAAGTAATAACTTTATAAAGCTAATTATAAAATTATAAAAGACCGAGGATTATTATTATTTTTAATTTAGAGATATAATTAAAAATTTCCAAATTATTGAACAACCTAGATACTTAACATATATTAAACCTTATTATTACTAAAGTGATAGTACTTTATAGAAATGGAATATATATTTGAGCATGTTCTATATTAATTAGGGGAATGTATGTGTGATAATGAAATTAAGAAAAGGGAGCAAATGTTGTGTTGTGATTGAAATTTGAAAGAGAACAAAGCTACGTGGTGGGGTTTGTGCAAGTGAAGGTGAGCACGTGGACATCATAAAGCTCCAATTTATTTTATTTTTTTTTCTCTCTTCTATTTCTCCTCCTATTTCCACTCAAAATTATTTCTAAAAGCATATTTGAGATTATATAATTTGAAAATATAACCGACAACTAAAATTTTGATGAAATATAACAGTTTATCAATATATTTGGGAAAGATATTTTTTCAATGATTTCAGCTGTTTAAAATAAAATGTTTGCAAAATGAAATTCGGATTTTTATTGATAAGTTTTCATTTCGGGCTAAGTTTTAATATAACCTAAGTTTTAATAATTTAGTTGCTAAGTTTTAATTTAGGCTAAGTTAAAATTTAGCCTATGTTTTAATATAGTCTACTTAAGCTCATAAATTTTAGACTAAGTTCAAATATAGTTTTAATTTAGGATAAGTTTTAATATAACTTAATTTAATTGTTACGCTAAAATTTTAAATTAGTTTAAATTTAGACCAAGTTTTAATATAAGGTGCCTAATTAATTATTTTTCTATATAAAGTGTCTAAGTTCTAAATTGGTTAACACCTATTATACTAGTTATCATACTAATTATATGTCTATTAAGCTAAAGTGAACATATATTGCTAAGTTATATACCTAACTAGAACAAGCTACCTAACCAACTTAATTTATAGTCATTAGGAATTTTTAATAAACACTTGATTAAACCAGAAATTTTGTCAAGGTTACTTAGAGTAATTTTAACCAAGCCATGTACTAAGCAATATATTTGGACAAGGATTTTAATAAACACTTAACAAAGTCACACACTAAGCCAAACTAAAAATGTCCCAAAACAACTGATTTTGTCTTTAGGAGCATTTTCACAAACACACAACATACATACACCAAAACAAGCAAAATGATCACATTGGAATAATAATAATCATGTTCAACCACAAAGCCAAGCAAATCAAAATAAATAAACCAAAATGAATAAAAAATGAAGGACTTTTCAAGAATTTAGTGAAGTGAATCAAGTAATCCAAGAATGAGGTTGAATTGTGTTTTAAGACAATTTTAACTTTCTTTCCTCTCATGTAATAAGTTTGTAATCATATAAATTGTTCTTAGTGTGAGATCATAGCTCATAGCTCATAATGGAGATCTTTTTGAACTCATACTCAAAATGTATATTCAACAAACAATTAAAAACCATTTACTCAGTTCTTCAAAGTAAAGACTTGTTGAATGTCTAAGAAATTTTATGAGAGGTTTTATACCTAATAGAAATATTTTGTTTATTTATAAAATATTTTTAAATTAGATTGATTGTTTTTTTAGATTTAAATATAGTAGGAGTTAAAAGCAGAAAACAAGAACACATAGTTTTTATAATAGTTTATCCCATCAAAGGACTACATCCAACCCTCACCACACTAGTGAGATTTATGAACAAAATTCAGCCAACCTAGCTTAAGCCACTCACATTGGTCCTCCATTTTAGAGCTCCCAACTCTTGTAGGGCATTTCAACCCATATACACCTATAGTGCATTTTCTCAACCTTAACCACAACATCTATGGGTTAGAATAATACAATAAAAGGTTTATCTGTGATGGTTCACACAAATTTGAATTTCTCTCTCTCTCTCATACACACACACACACACACACTAAGAGAGACTTTTGATTAAGGAAAGTAAATGTTTCATTTCTATATATTTACATGAAGGCTTAGTGTTTAAAGGTACGGAAGAGTACATGCTTCTTGGTTTAGATGAAATCATTATTACTCCTTTGATGAACCTTTAATGAATGTGGTTCATATGAAGCACATAAGAATGATTCATCAATACTTGTTTATAGTCTCTTAAGGTATTTTTTGAGGTAAGATGTGTCTTGTATTCTAAGTAGTATGTTTTATGCAAACTTCGAATTTACATCCTTCTTTTTGAATGGGCACTTTGATTTTCTCAATCTGATGCACATGTTCTTCATGACTAGATTTCCATCATTTCGATAGCATGATATCAAAATCTTCATATCTATCTAAATCATTATGAAGTCTTGTTCTAATGGTCCTTTCTAATGAGCTATTTTGAGGTTTTACATCATCACTTAGTTGGCTTCTTTTTGTTCCTTAGAATAGACCCTTCTTAGTAGGGAGTATTTTGACCACTTTTCTTTATCTTGCAAATGATACTACTACCTTGATGGGTATATAATGCCATCATACTTCCTCATTAACTATTTTCTTTATCTACCTCCAAACAAACTATGAATGTATATATGTGGACTCCAATCACATGACACAACAACAAATGCATATAGCACCATCGTACTTCTTCATCATACTATTAGACCTCTATGTTCGTACTTCTCAAATGACCAAAGTCCTATTGGATTTCTCACTGCCAAGCCTCTGCTTGGACTTTTCTCACATCACGCATCAACATCACCTCATATCTCATATCGTATCATATATCTCATACAACCACGTCTCATAATCTCTTATCATCTTGTATTGTATCACTCAAGTGTTACCTTCTTTAATAGTCTCTTATGATATATCATCTCTTAATGATTATTAATCTCATTTTTTTCTCTAAATATATAATTATTTCTCTTGTTCACTTTTTTCTCTTATTTAATTATTAATACAAGTATTATGAACACTCTTAGGTTCAATACCTAAAGTTAAGGTCTCTCTCTCTCTCTCTTTCTCTCTCTCTCTCTCATATATATAACAATATTTGTTATCATGCTCAATGTAGCGTAATCGCACCCAATGTCAAGAGGTTAGAGATCTCTCTATTTCACTTGCGCTTAGAATGACTCCTTCCACGCCTAACACTAAGGGATCAAGAACTCCTCTAGTACTCTTACACCTAGCATGACCATGACCACGTCCAATATAAGAAGTTTGAGAAAATTGATGTCAAATGGCTCCTATGCTTGGCATGGCTCTTCTCAAGCTCAACACATAGAGGACAAAATCTATTTTTCCTTATCATGCTTGACACCTTGAACCATACCCAACTTGATTGCAAATTCTACACCTCATATAATCATGATTAGGGGTTCTAGAACCCCTCTAATCCATCCTTAACACTCTAAAAACTCAATCAATCAATAATACATACATAATTTGGTCATAGAACACTTAAACATTATCAATTAGCTCTAAAATTACAAAAAAAAAAAACTCCTAGTTATCATAGAACCCTAATTTTTTTTCCAAGTAATTACCCCTTTCACATGCACCCCTTCCTCCCACTCTGTCTTCAATGTTCTTTTTATTTTTTCAAGCTCTCATGCTCCTTTCACACGTTATCCCTTTCTCTATTTTTAAGGATTTTAAAACAATCTAGAATTTTATAATAGTAATTTTCCTTCCAAAATATTGAATTTTAAAATTTTATCATATATGGTCTAAGATTCACAATAAATAATAATAATAATAATAATAATAAAATCTTCACATATATATATATAAGAGTTAATCGCCTATACACTGTCAGTGTCAAGTTTTTTTACACTAGCAACCAATTATATCTCTTAATTGTGCCATGTCACGGTTAAAAGTAAATGTATTTATAGTGACATGACACTAGTAGTGTATAGGTGATTAACTCTATATATAATATATGTATTGTTTTTAAAAAATTTACTGTTTTGTTTGTTATAAAGACAGCTCACTCCGTGACCTTATGCAGATTATAAAAATGATTAGATTTTTATTTTAGTGGTCATGAATCATGATCCTCTCGCACGAGGAAGCAGTATGGTGTACAACAATGCACACGTGAAAGTGGGGTGGAGGCAGATGACTCAGACAGCCCCACAACACAGAGATTTGACCACAGAAGCATTACAATTTGTTTCTTCCGTGACCCAAACCCTCGTGTCTTCTGTTCCCCTTAATTTCCAATTATAACCATTTCTTTTCAAATAAAGGTTCATACATATGTTGTTAGGTTGAAGACAACATGCTCAACTCACACTCCTATTATTACCAACATTGAAGACAACAATATCTCAATATCCATTACTCTACCTTCCGAGTCCACATTCCATGTTTCCCACCCTTTTTTTTCCTCATAGAAAACAAGGACACTAACATGTCTAAAAGATTAATGATTCTTTAATATATCAAGTTAAGAGCACTATATATCTATTACTATCATTATCATTACTTTGTTTAAATTATTAGGTAGCAACCAAATGTCTTTAATTATGAAATCATCCCCTTACATCAGTTGACCTACTTTATTGAATTTTCATTCATGATGTAACATGACATGGGTTTGATATAAGAATTGTTTTATTCATAACTTCCCTCTAATCCCATTCTCGACACTTGGTATTAAAATAATTTGTTAGTTTATGAATCATGTGCAAAATTTAAATAGATCTTTGTGTTTTAAAGTTTACAATTAAGTTTTGTCATACCCGGATTTCAAAAAAGTTGTTTCTGATAAAAGAAATCTATGATCTATTTAAAAAAAAATTAAGTCTTTTAAGCTTATAATTTCTTTTAATTGGGTTTTTAACCTAAGATAAACGAAATATCCTTAGTGTTGTGAAACTATAAGGAATAATTTATTTATTTTTAATAATTTAAGGACTGAATAATTAGAGCAGTTATAAGTAGGGTGCCCACAAAGAACCACTCTATTATTGCATTTTGGGTTTAAGCTGCAAGCACTTTATGGATATGTAGCTTTGGGGTAAAGGGGAAAAAAGAGTGGAATTCCTAAACTATTATGTCAAAGACTGTCTACAGCTTCTACATTGCAGTCATCAACAAAATCTTCACTTCAAATGATTAATGGACCAAAATCATTTTCTAATTATTATAACACCGCTTGCCATTATTTCATATTTCTCTCTAAAATTATGCATATTTTATTTCAATAATCTCATTTAAGCACCTAACTTTATCTTAATAACTTTTGCACAAGTGAAAGGATACAAAACTTTACTTTCACCTAAAAGACTTCATTTACAACAAGTCATTTCATGAGATAAAAACTCTGTTCATGAAGGTTTTGTTATCAAATAAAGCAATTAGGTTTGGACTAGAGACAAGTTTGGCAGACAATTGCTTTGAAAGATATACTCAAGTGTACAACTTGCTGCAGTTTTGTGTGTCTGTAGTAAAAACCACTCTGGCAATTCAAACACTGTTCTTTATCCTTTTTCCTTTTTCCTTTTCTTTTCTAATTATCTTGAATAAATATTCACAAGTAATCTGTGTTGCTGTTCTATTCTTCTTTCTCTTGAATCATCCAAGCAAGTCTAAGAAAATCTACTATGTTGGAACTTAGAAGACTCATTCTGTTTGCATCCTTTGGAAGTTATGCGCTTCATAGCACTTGCAAGTTGCAGCCACAATAACAACATAGCAAACCAAGCTTCATTTAATGAAATTCATACCAAAACCTAAAAATTCTATTCAGATTCAGTCAAGAAAGTAGTTTTGGGCTAACTGGATTCCTGAATCAGCCTTCAAATAAGTCATCATCAGAGTCAACTCTTAAGTGATCAATACCACATGTATTTTTAAATCTAACTTTGTTGTAGATTCTTAAAATGCACACTCTATAAGCAAGGAGACTTAATCATATCTTTCATGAATGCTTTTAGTCCATGATTCTCATGGTTATACAAAGTAAAACAAAGGTGAGGTGAAGGTGCTAGATTTAAAGTAATTTGGAAGACATGAACATAATGACTAAAACTATTCCAAGTTAATCAATGCAAAGAAGAGTAAGAGGGATTTTGGATATATGATTTGTTGACATAGCTATCATTATAATTCATGCTATTTCGATATACATATATAGCCTAGCCATGAAGGCCAGCAACACATACAAAACTTGTTATACTCTCTCCCATGATATCTCGCCGTTTCTATTTACACTCCACCATGAATCAGAGGGAGAAAGAAAGGAAAAAAGAAACAAGAAGAGAAAATCAAAGAAAAAAAACATAGAGAGAACTGTTCTTCTTCCATTGCCATGGAAAGAAAGAAAAGCATGGTTGGACTTGCAAGTGTTGAAGAAAAACTAGTCATGCCAACAAAGGAGCATGACAACACATCTTCTTATTATGTAAAGTCTTGCCCTTTGCTCTCTGAGGACTCCTCCAAGTCCTCTGTTTGATGATGATAGCCTTCTCTTTGAGGCAGCACTATCCATCTTCATTTCTTCAATGAACTCTTTTCTTAGCAATGAAAATGAGGGTTGGTTGGTCTCTTTTACTTTTTTTTTACCTCTCTCTTGAGCTTAAAGCTAAAGCTTTGAACTTGTGTTGTGTGTGACTTGGTGTGAGGGGGGTTCTTAAAGAGCTTTCAGGGTGTGGTCCTAACACACATTGGTCTAGTAAAGGGCCAGCGATGGGGCATGAAAGGGTGTGCAATGCATCCAAAGCCACCAGACAAACACCAACTGGACCCCACCTCACCGATAAATTATTAAGTAGTCGAGAACTATCAAGTATTTATGATTTCTATCGATCACTATATGACATGCATTTAAGATTTTTAATTAGTAAAAAAGTATTTAACAATATTTAATTACATGTCATATAGAAATTAGTTAAAGATCATATGGTTTAAGAACATCATATAATTTTTTTGTTTCACCACCTTGGAATCCATACCCCAATAAGGGGGAATTGATAAAACAAAACAAGCAAGCAATTGAGCCAAGCTTCTCTCTCTTGCATTGCCATGTCTCACTCTATATTCCTACGTGTAGACACTACCCACCAGCATAATGGGTCTGCCATTACAAAAATAAGGTATTAGTATTACAACCTGCCCTCAATTTCTGCATGCTAGATGATTTGTCTGGTTGTTCATGAGGACATGAGCATTATCTTTCTATTTTTTTTAATGCTTCTTGTTTTGTCTTCTTCTGCTTATATCTTTGGTTGGATCCACATAATCAGGGAAATGACTGGTGGATAGGGGTTGGTTTAGTTGAATCCTACATAACAATTCGTAACAGAAATAACCATTAGAGAGTGTTAAGGTCATAATGGGCTCTTATGAAAATGGCATGTATAAGTAGAGTAGGGGCCGCAACTATCAGCATCAAAGTTTGCATTTCCTTAGTTAAAAATTCAAATTATGTTTATCCTATGGTACAAAGTCCAGAAATTATGCACATATTAGGTGATCACTCAAGAAACGAGAAACCGAATTTGATGAGCCTAACCCCATATTAAGGAAAACTTGAATTTCCTTGACTTGTGGAAAGGAGGGTGTTATAAGATCATCGAAATTACAGTGTTTGACAGATGATTTTCTGCTTGCTAAAACCAAATATAACCCTTTTGAATTTTTATTTTTATTTAGTACATAACCCTCTGGAATTTGATTGTTGGGTTGTGGTCTTGCAGTTACATAATGTTAAAACTAGACTCCATCATTGATTGGTTGAATAATTCCACTATTTTGATGCACTGCAAGTGGTACATAGATCTAAATTTACATTACCTTTTGATTGATGGGATTATGTATTGATGCTTAGATACTTCAAAATTGGCAACCTTTCCATATTACTAGATATGCGTATTATATGCCTGCCACTTTATTAAAGGAATCATTATCATTATTTGAACATAACATCTTGATTTAAATTTGATTATCATTATGCTTTTTCAATAATTCTTTGAGATTAAAGATTACGAAATAATACCATGACAATGACAACCAACAATGGATGGGTTCGGTGGAATGGACTAGTGTGTCGTACCAAGATTCAAATTCTGCTAAAATAAGTGTTTACATTTGGTTTCCAACTGTATTTTTGAACTTAACTGTCTTTATAGACTAAAAACAATATCAGTTTTAGAAAATTAAAGAAAGCAAATTAATCAAATATAAGCAATTTATAGATATAATTATATATAACTTAATATATTTTTGTATCCATATGTTAATTTTACAAAAGTTATCGTATTTAAGTATTGTATCATATTATACCCACTGCTCGTTTTTGCACCCATGCAACATATAAGTAAGCTAATTATATTTTTAATATTTCAATTATATGCACTATTTAAATTCTTTGGCATTTCTATCTTTGGGAATACTAGAGGTTGATTATAGAATGAATTTTGAATTCAAAGACTTGTGCTTGGAGATTCTTTTATATTACTTTAAAATCCTTAGGAAAAAGCTGCAAAATTGATTTCAAAACCAACTAAATATGCGACATGATTCTGACAGTTTTGAAGGAGACAGCAAGAATATGGGAGCAACAATGAAATTTTTGCACGAGTTTAGGTTGAGGCTTTGAATCATAAGATCCTTACACATGATGGTAGCCCAAAATCTTCTCCCTTTCACATTGCCTCTTCTTAACAGAGAATTCAGAATACTAAAAGAAGAAAGAAAGAAAATCCAAATTAATAATGGTTTAGTACCCCTTGCCCCAAAAGGAAAATAATATAAACCAAAGTGGCTTTGCATAAGGCACAAAGAAATTTTCTAGTTTAATGGATCAAAAGGGTGAAAATTTGTTTTTCTCCTTGGCATGCAACATCACATAGGGGGCATGAGAAAAAAGTAGCTGAGCCTGAGGACGTAAGTTTCAAGCCTTTGACTAAGATTCCATAACATGGGGTATTAGAATAAGGAGGCACACAAATTTTTATATTGAAGAAACCAAAACTTAGCTAAGTGATTAATTAAATTATTAATATTTAAGTACACTTAGCTAAAGGCAAAGAAGAGCATCTACTTGCTCTGCCTCGTGCTCTCCCCAAGCCACTTACGATGCCAACCTGTTTTCAATGGTTTATGCAATTTTAACCACTTAATATTGAATTAGGAGCTTTGTCAGTGATTTTTCTTTTTGTTACTTTTTTCAGCTTCTGAAGTCTTGTGTGTGAAATGGAGAGAGGGAAAACAGTGGTAGTGGAATACAGAAATAAAGTCTTATATTTGATGCTAGTTTCATTGAATAAATATAATTTATCAGACAATTTTGAAACACCAAGTGTTTTATGATAAGATAATAATATGTTTCTATATAGTTGTGAAAAACTAATAGCTAAAGTATACTTGAAAATTGTAATATTTATCATTTTTGTATGCTAAAAAGGTTTTAGTGAAAAAGTTTATTACATGTATAACAGCTAATGAAGGTAAAAGTAAACAAAAAAGGTTTTGGGAGGGTGGAGAAGAGAAAATGGTATTTTTCTTCTTCTAATTATTGTTAATGTTAAATATTTTTTATATAGCACACAAATAAATAAATAAAAAATGTGTAAGAAAATATTATAGTTAATAGATTTTTAAAAAATATTGGTTAATTCTTTTAATTAAAGTTAATTGATTCTTTTTACTCTTTTTTATTTTACTTATTTAAATAACTAAACATTTTTTCACTTTATTTAATATTATTATATTTTCAGTCTCCAATCTATTTTTATATGTCAAAATGTCTAATATCACTTAGTTATCAAAGTTAAGAATAATTTATAAACCTATTTCTTATTATATTTATTGAGACATCCTTTTATTTATTTATTTTTTGTTGATAAAATTGATGAGAAAGGATATATATGTTGATTTTATTTTTTTTACAAAATAACATATAAGATTTTTTTTCATATATATGCGATTTTTTACTTTATAAGAATTAATAATAAACATATTTTTGTTGGTGAGCCTAAAACTTAATTTTTTACATCCTTACCCTAAGACTTGTTTTGAATAGGTAAAAGTCAAAACATACTTTTTTTTCCTCCTCTTATAAAGGATCATTCAACAAAAAAAAAATCATCAGAAAAAATAAACAAATTGTTGGAATTATGATCATGAAAATAATTACTACTAATTATAAGTTAAAATGTACTTATTGGATCTTCACATAAAAAAGAAAAAAATAACATCTTTAAATCTTATTATGTAAAGCATTCATGCTATAATTGCATTTATTTGTTAATTGAAATCGTGAGACTAATTTAAGTTAATACTATTGAACTTGATACTTGATACGTGGATAAATGGTAAGTGATATTTTTTAATAATTTATGATAAGTGATCATTTTTTATAATATAAAATAATTTTAATACTACTTTAGAACAATAAATTTGAATTTAATTCAACCTTATAAAATTAATTTATAATGTAAAAATTTATATTTTTTAATTATTTCATCTCTAATCACGTAAGTTTTTCAAAGAATGGGAACTTAACTACTACATTGTAGATAAGACAAGCCATGGTAAAATAAAATTAATATCTGAAATGCACTGTGATCAAAGTGGTCCAACCAAAACCATGGTATATCTCGAAATCAAGCTTTCAGGTTTTGTTATATCTTGAAACATAAAAAAAAGGGTTCGGTTGTACTAAACAAGTCAGAATTGCACGTGAAGTTCTCGTGATTCACAATACCATTGCCTGCATTTTAATCAACATTTAGTATTAATCTAATTCTTAACTAAACTTCCATTCTTTAAGCCAAGTCTCATTTCCATTCCCGTTGTTGAATGCTTGTTTATTAAGGAACAACTTCACCATATGTCCCTTCACCTTCGACCCACATGGCCATATTGAGCTTTATCTGAAATTATTCAAATAGCCACCATTTTCTATATATTTTTTTGGTCCATGCATTTTTTTTATAGATAAATAAATAAAAATCATTTGTGTCCTTGTAGATACCTAATTTCATTTGGAGTCACAAACAAAGAAATGAACACCGAGTATGAAGGAAAAAAGTTTCTGAAACTCGAGAAACGACTCAATATGATATCAGAAGGCTCAAAAACTCAACAAAGTTGATTTAGTAGCTCGGAACGGGCCGTTTCCAATTTGGAACAGACCGTTCTAAACTACTAAAAAAGCTTAGAAACCCTAGTTTGGAACGGGTCGTTCCTAATCTAAAACGAACCGTTCCAACACAGGTTGTTATAAGTAAAATTTAAATCCAGAATAGCCGTTTTGTTTCTAGAACGGCCGTTCCAGATTCAAATTTTACTTTTAATAAACTGGTCCAGAATGGACCGTTCTAAAACTAGAACGGGTCATTCTAGTCAGTTTTGACATCTATAAATAGTCGCATCAGATACTGTTCAGGGGACTGAAAAAATCATCAAAGAAAGTCCAATAAAGCTCGAAAATTCTCTCTCTCTTCCCCTTTATTGTATTTCTTGAGATTTGTAAGGCAGTCTGTAGTGTGAAAGGTAGCCAAAAAGCACCTAAAAGTCTCCATACTTGAAGAATTAATAAAGCTCGGTCAAGAGGTATTTCAATTAATACTTTTCTCTTTCCTTTACTTTCTTCATTATGATAAGTATTACTCCAAATAAAAGGAATCACCATGTAGACATCTTATGATAATTCGTGTAATTTAGATTTCATGTATTTAAATAACCATCAATAAAGGGGATTCAATGTTTAAATTATTATTCATTATTATGCTAATTTCATCATAGGGTACCGATTTAGGACATCGTAGGTGTTTAATACCTTCCCTACATGTAATCGACCTCGAACCCAACCTTGGTTATTAAGGCCAAAATTAGATTTTCAAAAATCTTTTATTTTTCCAATATTTTGAATAAAACATTGGTGAGGACTTCATGAACCTATTTTAAAAATTATTAATTAGGGATTAGTCTGGACTTTGGGCATTCCTTGATTAATGAAATCTTTCAAAAACGGTAGTCCAAACTATTAGTCGTAAGATTGAAATTTTTCGGGTGGATTACGACAGTTCTTACAAAGTTGAGATTAAGTTGCTCAAATTTTTTAGAGTTTTAGCATGTTTGGATAAACTTTTCTATACTATGAAAAAAAAAGTAAAACAACTTAACCTTCTTACGTAAGATAAAATCAGTTATACATTAACTTCAAGGTATATAAATTAATTTTAACTTACTTGGAAATTCAATGTATTTTACTTTTTAATTTATTTATTCTCTTTATGGAAAAATTATCTAAATAGAAGCTTAGTTCACGACTTTGTGTGAAGAAGGCTTTTATAGTTATGTAGTAGAGTTTAACCTTGCTCTTGTAAATTAAAATTTCAAATTTCAGCACTGTCGGTGCTTTAAATTCAAAGGACTATTGTGTGAAGGACATGTTAAATAAGCTCTTGAATAATTAATTAATTGATGGCATTTTGAAGCATTTTTATTTCTGAAGATATGCCGTGTGTAAGAATAGTGGCTTATTGGGCTGTGAGTATTTGATTTGGGCAACTTATCATAAATAGTTTTTCTTGACATGAAGCCACAAAACCATATATTATGGGTTTATTAGCATTATAAAGTATTTGCTTTAGACTCCTTTTAGAAAAAAATTATATCAATACTTCTATGATTTTTTTTAAGGTTTCATTACTTATGTCATTTTTAAAATTTTTTAAAATTTATTTTAAACAGTCTATCTTCAAAAAAAAAATATAAATATAAATCCTTAAAAATTCCAATTGTTTAGTACAAGTCTTTAAACTTAATTAGTTATCATCATTTTAGACTCTGAAGAATGTTAATATTATCATTTTTTGAGGGAAATTAATATTATCATTTAAGTCCAACATTTTATTTCAAATTTTAGACTAAAGTAAATAATGTTTTATACATTCATGATTTTTTTTAAAAAAATTTCTTGCTTGGAGAGACTGAAGTGTCAATAACATCCAATTTCTGGTGCTCAAATAGAATCTTATCCAATTAATTTATTAATCTTAAATCTTCATTTAATCAATATGTAACTTATTCTCTGCAAAAATTTTGAAACTCACAAAATACCAAACACTAAAACATTGAACAATTATCAATTATCATTTTGCAGGGAGAAAAATTCACAGGTTGTAACCAGGCAAAAGAAAAATTAATCAGGCCCATTAGCCACTCATGAAAGTGCACCCCATATCATATCCTCCATTGAAAATTAGAACAAACTTTCCTTCTGAATAAAGCAAGAAATGGGGTAGGATAACACTTAAGAAGTGACCATTTCTTTTCCTGCTCTTGAGTCTATGGACAACAATGAGGTTTGATTTATCCTTGATGCACAGCTGGCTAGAAGAAACTTTAAGGAAAGTGCCATAACATTTTTTTTACCACGATTTCTGTTAACAATATAAAAATATATTATATAAATATGGTTGCACGTGCAGTCAAAAGATTCCAGGTATGCATCCATCAGATTCCAGTTAGTTTATGGTAAACAATATAAAATTCCAGTTAGTTTTTTTTTTTTTAAAAAAAAAATTGATATTGAACATTGTTATATCTGAATATGATATCTAACTTTGATATACAGACTATAAACAAAAATTTTGGAAAGAAAAATGGGTATTTACTTTTTAGTATTTACAATTTTCATTCCTCTCTTGGGATCCATCTGCTCCACCAAAAGCTTTTCCTGCGTCTGTTGAGCTCATCCATACTCTCATTTAAGGTTCTTATAATCTTCCTCTGAAGTTTAAGGGCTGAAGCTAGAGCATTTCTCTGTGCATTAGCTTTCTTTGAAATTTTAGGCTCAATTTCCTACATCATGAAAAGAGTGATTTAAGATGATAATTGGTATTTGGATTCTCTTTGCACTAACTTTATTAGTGTTAAATATGTTTTTAGTATTTGTAAATATAGAAATGACTGCTTTCAATTCTTAATAAAATCATCTTCTTGTAGTCTCTTCTTTATAGAAATGTGTCAACTGTCAAGTGTGATCCTAGTATTTCACAATAAAAGTTGTCTCTTTTTAGCCTCTTGTTTGAAAATAGGACCCACACATGACACATTACATAAATGAGAGACTAAAAAGTGAACACTGCCCTTTGTAGGGACACAATATATTTAACCCTAATAAATAACATAATGGGTCTATTTGGATAAAATTTTCGAAAAGCACCTTTAGGAAAAAATAAATAGAAAAAAAAATCAAAATAAATTTTTCCATAAGCTAAATCTAACTTATACAAGTTAAAAATAAAATTTTAGAGAAACTAATAAGAGAAAGCTTCTACAAATTAACTTGTTCATAAGTTAATTTTAACTTACGAAAAAACTTATTTTACTTTTTTGTCCTATTTTTCTTTTCCAGAAGTGTTTTTGGAGAACTTTACCTAATCAGGCCTCATGAGAGAAAAAGACACAAAAACAATTATGATAGGACTGACCATTATCTGTATAGGGTCCATTAGATATGTTTTTGTGCCTTTCTCTCTTGTAATTACTTGTTAACATGAGAAGATTCAAATCCTGATAAATGTAACAGAAAGTGATCACAGAATTGAGATACATACTCTCAGTTCCTGAAGCTGTGCTTCAGTGAATCCACCATCTTTCTGTGTCCCTGATTTTGCCATTAGGTTAGTAATCCACTTGGCAGCTTCTCCATAGTCCTGCTGAGTTGCACGTAGGAGCTGCAGCCTCAGTGTTTGCATGAAAGACAATGCCAACAAGCCTTCTCTGTCAAAATAAGGATGAGCTAATGCTGATTTTGCACTCAGTCGTTGTCTTGCTTTGTACCTTACCATTGATTTCAGAAGTTCCCATCCTATTCCACCATCCAAATCCAACATCTCAAAGCCTTTCCTCAGTTCAGGGCCACATCGAGGCTCTACAGTTTTTCTCCATGCAACCAAGTCATAGTCACATCTCTTTAATTGACGGTTGAATTGTATGAGGCTATTATCAGAGCGTAAACTGGGGAATGCCTATAAGAGAATGGTATAAACTGTAAGCACTTCAAAATACCAGCTTGATCATATAGTTGGTTGGATCACCCTTTGCCACTTTTTAAATGTTTCACCCGATTAAAACTTGGTCCAGAATTATGAAAAACTATTCTACGAGTACTTTAATTGATCAACACAACCAAGATCCAACAAAGTGTAAATACATAACCAAACTCATTTCAACTTTAAAAATACTAATAAGCAGTTTTCATTATCATCAAAGTGATTTATATTAATACACATAATATTCGTATGAAATAGATTACAAATATGAGATATTGAATGATTAATTCGAATAATAGGAACAGAAGCAAGTTCTCAGTTTCATCATTATTAGATACTTACCATTTGAAGGAAGATTAAACCAGCACTATAGATATCAAACCTGTCAGGCAAATTCAACTGTTTGAAACATGAAAACAATCATAAGCAACTAAAGCCAATATCATTACAAGATAAAGGAAGCTATATGTGTGCTAATTGACCAGGGATAATTCGTAGGAAATATTTAACCTGCCACAAGACTGGGGAAAGTGCAGTTGCAACTGGAACTGAGGGCGCTGACGGAGTTTGCGTGCTCATGATGTACTGCTCTGGTGCAGCATATCTGAAATGGAAGGATTGTACACATTATGAATTGCCTATAGTTGAATATCATGTGTCTAACAAAGACATGGATTCAATGAGAATATATAATTTACACACAATACTTATATCTTCTTAGTGTTGTCAATGAACTCGATGATGACTAAACTTAATCTTCATTTTCTCATTCAGTTAATCAACTCTGGAAGCATTTAGAGCTGGGTTGTTCAAACTTATATCTAAATTTTGCAGTGATATTAGTCATCAAATGAAAGGTAAAGCTGCATACAATTGACCTATAATGGATCCAACCTTTCCCCCTAGACCCCTCCATGGAATGAGCTTTGCTGACTGGGTTGCCCCTTTTTATCAGTCATCAAATGAAAGAGGTAACTTAAACCAGTCTAATAATATCTGACAAGTTATAACTAAAGAAACATCCTATTGTAGTCAAAGACATTCTAATGGTATTCTGGTTGACAATTAAATTGAATGAGGCTATTCACATAACAGGCTAATACTTTCATTGTCACCTTTAAGAGCAAAATAAATTACAATTCTGTTGTGATTTTATTGAGTAGGTTGAAAAGAACAAGGCATAGGAGAGAAACCTCTCCTTCAAGTGTTTACCCTTCACAGAAGATTCACCTTTCACAAAAAGCTAATGCTCAATCTACAAAATGAACAAATATGAATGAACCCTTCTATCCTTCTTCCCCTATTGATATCTAATTAAGACCTCTAATTAACTAACTAACTAACTATTAACTAACTCCCCCTTTCCTGTAGTCCCAACAATTTACTTATATAGGGCTACATGAGAAACATTTCAATTAGTACATAAAATTTTCTGAACTTCTACATTCAATTTCCTAAACTTTTCTTCAAGCATTATACATGACAATGCTTGTCAGTGATTACATTGATTCTTGTTCTGGTGATATAATACTCCCACTTTTATTAGCAACCTCAAAAGGGTCTAGAATATAAAAGAACAACTTTGTAGAAATTCAAACCCAATATGCTGAAGCAACCGATCACCTGTATAATATACATTTTCATTTAAAGCTAAGAACATTTATGTCAAATCTAGACAAAATCAAATATTAGTGTCTTTATGAAATCTATTTCAATTTCTTCTAGGGACAAATTTGAACAAATAGAAATAAATTAAAATGAAAAGCTTCCTCCAAATGAATTGATTATGCACATGAAACAGAAACTTCCAGAGGGGATTAAGCTCAAAGTCACTTGGCTACCTGTGTTATTAATGTCAAAGAAGATACCTTGGATCCAAAAGAAACTCTTTAGGAATGTAGTTGATGCCAACTCGCAGATCTGTTGCAGCTCCAAGATCAATGATTTTGAATGTCCGAGACTCTGATTCCCATGGTTTAAAAATGTGATCTTAATTTAGATTAAGGATCTTTCTTCATTGGACAAAGTTATGCAATCTTTAGATTCTTTACCTTCAGAGAAAATAATGTTCTGTGGCTTAATATCCCTATGCACAATACCAGTTGAGTGAAGACCATCAAGTGCAAACAATATCTGCCTCATGATTGTTTGAATGATTCTATTTTCTCTTTCCAATCCTTTGGGCAAGTCTTGGACCTCACCCAAAATCAATGTTTCAACCTGAAATTTGTGGCACCATCATTTGGTCTGATATGCAGACTTTAAGCAATCATGATTTACCATGGGAGCATAAAATTCAGATAGAATGTGAGAACAAACAAAAGGCTTGAGTTCAAAAGCATAGTGGAGATTAGTTCAAGAATGTGAAACACCTCCTCACTAATTAATAATGAACATGGATGTATGAATACCCCCACCCCCCAAGTTCCTTGCACTAGGAAATAGAGTATAGAACAGTTTGGATAAAACTCTCAATGAACACTTACAAACATAAAATAAAATGAAAATAAAATGAATCAAGATGGAAAAATGAATCAAACTTCTCACATAAGTTAATTTCAATTTTGATAAGGTTTAACAACTGAAAAGCTCCCATAATCTACAAGCTAATCCAAATTGGGTAATACTTTCTTTCTTAAATGTAAAACAGCTGATAAAAGCATCATTAGAAAATTTAAGGTTAAAATACTATAACATGACAATTTATCAAGTAAAACCAGGCTGATTAAATAGAGTACCAACATTATATGGAAACTCTCTATTCTGCAACAAGTCAGCTAGGGTGGAATCTCCTTCAAACCGCCATATAATCCAGTATTCAGCAGCCTTCTTTGAAGAGCTCTGCAAACAATATGCAACAACTTTTTTAGTTGTTGAGACTGAAACTACAACTTTAAATAATGTGATGAGAATGTCTTTGATTTCCCATACAAGTACAACACTGATGCCCAAAATTTGTTAGGTAGTAGTATTAGTTTTAACAGAGCAACACCTCAAGAAAACCATAAACGAAATCTGCACAGCTGTTTGCACAAGCTCTTCGTACACGCTCGTTCATCCAAATTTCTACAGCACCATATTCAGTTGCCTTCTTCAAGACTAAGTCACCTTCCTTCCAGTGAGAACCAAAAAGAACCATAAGTCATGATTATATAATTCAAGCTGTCTAAGACAGTGAAACCTCACAAGCACATATGCCATACCAACATGTAGAAATCTAATTTTGTTTCCTCAAACCATGAGACTAAAAGCAATCATAATTCATGAGTAAAAACAATACATATACCCCAAATTTATAAGCAAAAATAACACTAACACAGACATGGCATGGACAAGGGCACTTCAATATAACTAATGTTCATATTATAGGACACCACATGACAAAAGGGATAAAACATGAAAATGGCAAAAGATTTGAATTGACAATGAATATCTGTACGTTCACTTTCTCCATATGATCAAGAGTTTCCCAAAAATATAAATACCAGCAGACATTAGATTTTGTATTATATCTCAATCTGACTATTATGGATGTTTAAAAAATTGAATTTGTTTTTTATATTACCAGTATCCTTTAATTGTCTAACCTATACTGGTGTCAGCTCAAACATTTGAGCCAACAAAAACAATTTTTTAACGAGACAACTGGGGAGACATGTGTTGTGTGAGTGTCAGTGTCAGAAACATGTCACACCAGTGTCTGTGCTTCATTATTGAAAATTAATGGTTATCTTGAAATCAACTTATGTTCATGTGAAGTAGTTCATAAAAAATGCAAACAAGAATCAGCAAGTCCAAATGAACAAGTGAGAATTTTCTTATTCATTTTCAAATATTTTAGGAGCTTCCAAATAGAATTTAAAATAATACCTTTGAAGAGGGCTTGTTGGCCAGTGACACTCTATATACCACTCCAAATGACCCCTCCCCCAACTTCTTCCCCAGAACAAAATCATCCTACCACCATAAACAATTCTCATCAACAACTACTAAATCAGCACCAGAAACAATATTTATAAAATAAATTAAAAATTTAAACTTGAACTCAATACCTTTTTGTAAGTAGGTCTGAACAACCTCTCAACAAAAGCAAGAACAAACATGTCAAAGAAACCAGGTGCTACACCAGGTGTGGCCCAAAGATAAGATAGAGTCCCCAAAGCCAGAACCACCCCAGGGACAGTAAGTGTCAAGCCACTAGACCGGGGAAGAGTGCTCCTATAGATCACATCACCACACTGCATCACACTGCAAGGAAGTCCAACCCCAACACCCACAAAGAGGTTGTGAACTGTGTCAACCCATTCACCCCCTAGTGCAAAAACTTGAACCACTTTTGGGTTTGAGACACTGAAACTTGCACCGCATTGAGCCTCCCCAGAGGGTCTAATCCTAAGCCTCTGGCCAAGGAACAAGGACTTGTTGTGCTTTGGTTTGTGGGGTTGGAGCTTTGTCACTCCTACTCCAATTCCTCTGGTTGCAACAGTGGCCATGCCAGTTCAACTTGGCTTTGGCCTGTGGGAGAAAAATCTTGAGAACTTCACCTGCTATCTCCTTCAATTTTAGACCACAATTTTTTCTTATATTTAGTTTAATTTAATTTACAATGGTAATATGAGATATGATTTATATTTATATGTTAGCGGTTATGTATCAGGTATTTATTGTGGATGCAGTGAGTTTGGAAGATTGGAAATTGGATGGAGGATTTATATACGCCACAAATAACACGTTGATACTGCTGTGGTCTGGGATGGGCCTACATAATTTGCTTATCTTATACTTGCTTCCACGTTTCAAAGTTTCTCCGATCAGATCAGTTCAATGGCCTTTCTTGTTTTTGTTTGTCTTCATTTTCGTTGTTTAGTTAACATTTTCTTCTTATATAAAAAAATTTAGAAAAATCTGTTACATTCATTTTTCCAGTTATTATGAATTTATGATTGAAGTCCATCTAAATAGTAGAAGTTTACCAACCATAATTAGTGATTCAACTTATAATATATATGGGGTTTACAGAATTATTAAAAGTGGGTAAGCCTCGAAAAATTGAAGGCAAAAAAAAATTTGAATTGTGTGAATTGAAAAGTATCGTTATTGTAGGAGTTGTAAATGTTTATAAACATTCTAATATTTTTGTAGAATTTATGGATGAACAATTAAAAAATAGTTTTATTTCATAAAGTAATGAAAAAAGTCATTGAATTAACCGAAAAAAAAAAGTCATTGAATTAACCGAACAAGCAGGTAAGAGTATATCTTGAATATTTTTAAATATTTTTTTCTTTTTATTGTTTGAGACAAATTATGAATTTACAAACTCTAACATTTTTTACAATAAAAATAATTGAGATGAAATTGTTAATAATAGATTATTGAGAGAAATGGACGAGAGAGTAAGAGTAAGTAGGTTGAATATGGTTTTCTTTTGATAGGTAGACTTGGCAAACAAGCTATCTATTCCCGAGAGAAAAAATAGCTCAAGTCAAAAGTGATAGTAAGACCCGGAAGGAGAAGTGGATATGTGGGTCTCCTTCACTTGACCATTTAGGTTAGTTTATCCCACTATGAACGAAAGACCAATGACATGATATTATTTAAGATTTGAATTATGTCATCGTATTAACATATACTATGTTGGTAAAATAATGTGCTCATGGTCCCTACATCACTTGGAGATTAACCACTCCTTTCAAAAATAGATATTTTATATCAATGTCATAATTAATAAAAATGTTACATGTTGAGGCATTGTATATCAAAGAGATTCATAGATGGTTAAATAACCTTAAGCTAGTTTTGTTAAATTTTACCTTTTAATTTTTATATTTAAAAATACTTTATTTTAATTTTTATAATTTTATTTTTATTTTTTAGTTCTTATGATTGAAAATATTCTATTTTAATATTTACACATATCATATTAATTTTTATTCTTTTGTTAGAGTCTAAAAATTAAAATTTATGAAATTTTATGGACTAAAAAAATATAAAATGGCATATATAAGAATTAAAATAAAATATTTTTAATTATAAAAACTAAAAAGATAAAATTAATTAAACTATAAGATCTACAAAGATATTTAATTCTTCTTACAACTAAGTAATTAATGAGTATATGGCAAGCAAAAGATGGTTTAAATATCAAATCTATTTTTGAGCTATACACTTAATAATTATGAAAGAGATAATAGTTTATATAATTTTTTCTCATCTAATCACAATTTAATTTGTTAAACCTTTATAATAATTATCTTAAAATGATATTTATTATGATTTTTAATTAATTAATATTATAAAACTTAGGAGTGAAAAAATAGATTGAACCATTCATTTTAACCTATTTTTTTTTGGAAGGTTGGTTTGATGTTTTCAACCCATGAACTCACTTTAATTTGTTAAAAATGGATTGAAAGCAAGTTGAGATGGGCCAAGGTTGTGACATGATACCCGTTTACCCCAAAGCATAATAAGTAAAATAAATACCAACTAACATTTAGGTTTATTTTACTATTAGTACTATATTTTGTATATGATTTCTATGTACAGGATATTAGTCATTGACTATATTATAAATGTTTATTCTAATGTATATTGTTTAGTCTTTCACTACACAGTAATTATTTAGTAATACATATAATGGCCTGTCGGGTCATTATAATTTTCTTTTATATTAAAGTTTTTTTTATAGCAGTTAGAATTTATTTATTAACTATTATAAGTATTGATGAATGAGTTGGAAGGTGTCACAAGGTAGGTGAGTTGATTCCTTTTTTTGTAGGTCATAATCAGAGTAAATTGATCCGTTTTTCCATTCCTACTAAAACTTTTTACAATAATAATAGGTAAAAAGACTTAAATACATTTTTGATTTTTATAAAATGAATATTTTTAACTTTGATCCTTATAAAAATAATCCTTATTTTTTTATCTAAAGTTGTAGATTTAGTCTTTTACAAAATATTTTTATTTGATTTTTTTATTCTTTTGAAGTATAAAATCATTAATTTTGATTCTTAATATTCATTTTAACATAGATAAATAGAAATAAAATAAATAGAATTTATTTTAAACATCTTAAAAATATTTTAAAATATCATATGTTAATATAATACAATATCACATACATTAACAAGTGCCAAGTGTCATATTATAATAAAATAAAACAAATATTTTTAATTTATAAAAATAAAAAAATTACTTAATACTATAATACTTTAAAATATATTTAAGCGATAAACTAAATTCCTTAAGAAACTTGCAGGAAGAAAAATGTTGTTGTTTTCGTGTTACTGTGTTCGAATTAGATTTTGCCTTAATCCTTATCAGTTAACAGTGCTTAAGTTTTGGGCCTGTCAGAAGGGACTAACCCAACATCCACAGTGAGCGTGGCTATCCCAATCTGCCATGTAGCCATTTAGTTGGGCTGGGCTGTCAAAAACCTGATTTGGCCCAGGGTTGAGGTGTGAGTGGACATAATATATAGGAAAGTGAAAAGAATTCTGCTTACATGTATAGATTATAAATAGATAATTAAATAGGTCATTATTTAATAATGGAAAATAAATAACTAATAAGATATTAATTTTTATTCATCCATTTTTTCATGTTTTTTTTTTTTTAGTTTTATAGTTCATCTCTCTAATCATTTTTTTTTCTTTCTCATTTTTTGGTTTTTATTTCTTTCTCCAATAATCAAGATAGTCACACATCGTCTTTATACTTTTTAAATTCTATTTTTTCACTTTTAACTTTATCATTCTTTAAAGCATAACTTTTGCTCTATCTTCATTGTTTCCTACATTAAATACAAGGTACAATAATTAAATTTTGTTTG
Source organism: Cajanus cajan (assembly GCF_000230855.2). Taxonomy (NCBI): domain Eukaryota; kingdom Viridiplantae; phylum Streptophyta; class Magnoliopsida; order Fabales; family Fabaceae; genus Cajanus; species Cajanus cajan. Next base: position 21,649,068 of record NC_138527.1, on the reverse strand, counting down.
ACATAAATTTGAAATAGAGTAAGAATTATATAAATGTCAAGTAAATTTTAAAAGAAATAAATTAAGTTTATAAAAATTTAAAGTAGGTAGGGTTACGGTGCGACTATGTGTATACTCATCCATGTTCTCGTACCTGATTTAATAATTAGATATTACTTATACATGCGTTTGTATCCGATCAAATTATGTATTTCCTGTCAAAGTCAAAACGAGTTCAAATATTATCCATAAGTACAAATTTACTTGACATCCTTAGAAAAGAGAATCTTGGTGTTTGTGAAAAGGAGGTGAATGCTTGAAAAAAAAAATAAACATCAAAGACAAGGAATTCTAAAGTCAAGAAATTAGAAAATAAAAATAATTAAAGATATTTTTTTAAAAAAAATTATAATAATAATGTATTATTAATATAACATAAGCCTATGTAAAAATAAAAAAATATTTGAAAGCTCATTTTAGTCCAATGATATCTAGAAAAAGAAAATGAAACAATTTTTATCGATTTAAGTTATTAAAATGAAAGCGCAATGAACAATTGAAATTGAGTAATGATAAAGAAATTAGTATAATATGCAAAAAAAATTTATATTCAAATTTTATTATTATGTAATTCTTTTATTAATAAAAAATTAAATTTTATTTGTGGTTGCACAAGTATAGATTTTTTTTATACAATTGTACAAGTATAAATAGAATATAAAATATTGTGAGAATAATTTCCTATTTATTATCATGTTAGAATTCAAGTATTGTACTAGTACATCATACTACCTTCATTTTTATTTATAAGAAACAAAAGTACAATTTTTTTTCTCTTAAATATAAGAAACATAACCATCTTTTTATTTGTATTAATTAATAGATTTCTTTTATACCTTCAATTTATTAAGAAAGAGACACCGACCAATTTCTCATATTAGTGATCTTAATGCATTTAATTATATGAATATTTTAATAAAAATTTAAATTTAAGATATATTAATTACAATTAACAGTTTCAATGCATTTTCTTAGTCCCTATTCTTTAAAGAGTCCTTGGGTCACGGACTGCATTCAGTGCCTTCTTAATTTCATTTCCACTCTTCTCAAATTAGTTTCTCATTCATATTTATATATGAAAACAGACCAAAGCATTTTTTTTTTTAATTTTTTTTACACTAAAACAGACAAATGCTTAGTCATGGTTACATTCATGTCATTTTCAGGGGAAATAAATTAAGGTCATTGTTTTCAATCTTTCTTTATTTTTTTTTTTCTCTTTGGAAAAAATAAGGAGAAGGAAAGGAATAGAGAAGTGATGTAAAAAAGAAATAGTAGAGAAAAAATGAGTAGAAAATGATTAGAGTTGAAAGTTGTTTCAATCAAGATACTTAAGAGAAAAAAAAAAGTCATTTACTTTTTAAGTAGGTGGATACTAGGTGAGTCACATTGTTAAATGGCTCACGTGCAAAACTGCAAATGAACCCTTAATATTTTTTAATAATTAATTTTTCAATATATAAATTTAGGAAAATATTACATAAATATCCTTTTTAGTTATATATTTTGTTTGTTTAAAGCATCACATGATATAAATTAATATAGTTGATATGAATAAAATTATAGATATCCTAAAGTTTGCCATTATTAAAGTATGATTTTGTTAAAATCATATACAGTAATACATGTCAACATATTTAAGATTAATCTTTAAACAAACCTAAGATTAGATTGCGTTGGATGTAGTTAATATTCAAAAAAAAATTAGATCAATTATTAAATTGAAAAAAATATTCATTTAATAAATTAAAGATTGAATCGATAAGTCATTAATTGAAACACAATTTGATTTTTATTAAATTATTTTAAAAAATATATTTGATGGACATAGAATTTTTAAAATTAAAATCAATATATTCAAGAATAAATTAGAGTTACATTTCAAACTTTCTCAATTTAAACAGATGTTTCAATTGTTGTACGTAATAGTTGTACATGTTTTTAATGACTAGTGATAATAAGTTTTTAATTTAATTGGTAATACTTTTCAAAGACATATACATAATATTGTGTTTATTAATATTATTTGTTTTAATATATATATATATATATATATATATATATTAAAATATAAATTACTTTTAGTTTATATAATAATTTTTTTATTGAACTATATATAATGTTAAAACTTATGTTATGTAATTAAGTTTCTTGACTTCAATTTTGTCTCTTATATATTATCAAATTTTGATTAAATTCTATCTGAGATTACACATAACGACCTTATCAAACTTATTAACAAAATATTACATATAACCCGTCTTACTCTTAAAAAAAAAAAACATTATCCATCCTTATTTATTATATTAACTTTCGTTATATGCAAATTTTGTTTTGATAAATTAAATTTTAGATTAAAATAATATACAATTCATTTTCAGTAGTACTTAATATAGAGTTTAATTTGATAAGAAATTAAGAATAAAAAAAATTGTCCACATTTACTTAAAAGTTAACTTTTGTATTGGTAGTAGTATGTTAACAGCTAAATCTTGAAAAATAGGCAGATTTAATGGGAGTGCTCTGCTTATTGTTGACGCTAAGTGTAGGCATAATTGAATGGTATTGGATTTGATTTCATCTTACCTAATCTAATTAATTTTAATTTTTTTAAATTAATTTGATTTTCTTTTAGTCTTTCAGTCTCGATCCAAATTAATCTAATTTAATTATATTTGATTTGGATTGAATTATTACTAAAATAATAATAATAATCACATTAAACAACATATTATTATATCATCAATTGATAAAATATAATATTATAAAAAAATATTTTATCAATATTATAAATTATTAATAGGAAAAGAGGTTCTTCGTACATTTATATATTTACTTTTGAATTTTTTTTAATTTTTTTTATTAAATTTAAGGATAATAATATCTAATATAAAAATAAAAATTAAAAAAATGGTTATCCATCCAAACTTATTTTCTTTATAATAAGTATCAATAAGGTATTTTTTATAAATTATAAATCATAATTTAAAAATAACAAATATTATTTGTCATTTAATATTAAATGCATTGATGTATCGAAAATATTTTCACAGTATTTTCAGACAAGTTATTAAGTTTGAGGGATATTAAACAGTGAATGAGTCACTTTATGTTTTTATCCATTTATCTTTCACTCATCTAAATTTGTTAATGCAAACCAAATATAATAATAAAAAAAATAAAGAGGAGAAATTTACTTAGTATAAAAATAATTTTTAATATAGTATCTAAATTTCAAAATTATAACCCGATTAGCACTTTTTTTAATTTCAAAATTAAAAAAAAAAAAAAAACAATTCGAATTTATAATGCAACATCCTTTTCTTTCATATGTATTTATACCACCTATCACCATTCACCCCTAAACAACTTAACCATACACTAAACTCATACCGACCTAACAAAAAATAGTCACATTTCAGTCTAATACTCTCCCTTAAGTCATGAGGTAATTAATATCTAAAAAAAACCCTAACTTGCTAATGAGATGAAGGAATTAAAGTTATGATAGAAGTTTGGTGAAAGCATCAACTCTAGTTGATCTGGAGAATACACACGAACAAGCATAAAAAATTATTCCCTACCACTTTGATGTGAACCTCATGCATGGCAACATCCCATACTCAATTAGCCACTAAACTATGTGTGGATACATGTTACTGCATTTGAGTTAATGAGATTTGGTCAAAAATTCTAAGGCAACCATGATGTGATCAACTAAAACAAGTGTCCAGATCTTTATTGAAGAGCACCAAAACCCTCACTCAAAAGATGGCATGAAAGGAATTACCCATGTTTTATATCTTTTCATGCGGACTTTGTTGGGGGATAGGATAGACAATTGTGGTTATTGATTGGTTCTAATCTTGCATGTGATTGTGCCCTACCCCTAATCCAAAATTTTAATGCAAAAAAAGTGGTTGTCGGATCCATAATAACTCCAAAGTAAGTGTGACTAGAGTATGGTAAGACAAATTATGTCACCTGAGTCAAAACACATCACACTCATCTCCCCTAAAATGAAAATGAACTACTGCAATTTCATCGGCCATAAGGGCACATCTTATTATGCCTTTCTACTATGGTTTTCCCTTTGTCCAAAAGGATGAATTTAGTGTCTTTGTTGTTCTTAGCTGCAGGCACAATGTTTTTTAGAAGAATCATGTTCTCACTCATTACTTCAATATATAATCTGCAATGCATTTCATTAGATAACTAAACACAGAATCATGTGACATGAAAATAGCTTGTACAACTTTTCCTTTTACCATATTTTAGGAATTAAGAACCAAAATAAAAATGTAACAGATACATATTTGTATTTGTATTTGTAGAATCTTGTTTTGTAGCTGGAAGTAATCTTATGCCAAGGCCTCTTTTCCTTGAAGCATTCTCTTCTTAAGAAACTCTTTTCTTTTGACCTTGAGAAAATGGAAAAGCATTAAAAAGTGTTTATTTTCTTTAGAGCAGGATGAAAATATTATGTACAGAAGAAACAATATACTCCTGGGTGAAAATGGAAAAGCAAACAAAAAGTGAACTAGGACAAATAACAATAGCCAAGGAGCATACTCTAAGCTGGGCCCGAAGAGTCTTATTGAGAGAATAGTCATCTGAATGCCTGGTATCAGCTTCCTTCTTTTGCTTCATATCCTCTTCCTGGTGTTCAAGGCGATAAAATGGATCTGCAAGCTTACCCCTCTCTAAAATAAAGTACAATAAAATTGAAGATGAAAATAGTTAGCTAACATTAACCACAACATTTCAGTTGCTAGATATGATCAAAGGCAAATGAAAAGGAAAAATATACCACTACTGCTACATTTAGAAGGAAAATAAATTCAATCCATGGAAAACAGCCATTGGACCCTATGGATCTGATGGTATGCTCTTCATGCTTCTATAACAGTTCCCGGGTGCAATAACATATTCCAAGCCAGTGGAAAGGAAACACAAACTGCAAATTTTTTTTTTACCAACACTACAATACACACCTTCATCAGCAGGTAATTCAAAAGTTTCAGCATCCTCAACATCAAAATCTTCATTTTTTTTCTGGGCCCCACTAATAATGACATATTCACAATTCTTAGGATCGGTCTGAATTACAATCTCATGTTTACAGTAGGCAGACTTCATAGTAAAGCTCCATATCTGAATGAACGTACAATAAACATTTGTTAGAAAATAGTCAACAGAAAAGTTAGTTTGAACAACATTATTAGAGGACGCACCAAGATATAAGGGGCATTCTACACGCATGTAACAGTGGCAAACTAAACAAAATATAACTATTTGTATGCATTTGCCTAGCTAGGCTTCTAAAACTTAAATCAGGTCCAACCATTAAATATATTAAAATAATAAAATTAGAGCTTGTTTAAATCCAAATTAGAAGTGCTTTTAAGAACTTCTTTATCAAAAATAAAGAATTATTTCTGACAGAAAAACTCTCAAAAACACTTCTAAGATTGTATCCAAACATGCTCTTAATCACTTCCACCAAAAAATAGTTTAAATTCAGATGCATTCGCAGTCAACCTCAACATACCTTCGTTGCGTAATAATTTCCAACTTGTTTTTTCTCTGCATTGAACCGAACACCTTTTGCAATAATTGAATTGCATCCTCCACACTATATATGAAAAGGTATCTCAAACCTGAAAGTAGTTTAATTAGGTAATATGAAACTAACAATTAAATGAAAAATAATTTGGAGCCTAGAAAAATGAGACATCTATCTCAACAATTTTTTTTCACTAGGTTCCATATACATCAGTTTAGGCATCTTGGGAAAGTCATGCAAACAACATAAGCCTTTTCCCACTAGGCTGGTTGACAACATATATATATCAAATGTTGTCATTGTACTGCCAAACCCAAATCTCTAGTGTTGGTCAGATGACAGAAAAAGCCCAATAAATAGAGGTAAAGAAAAATTATAGTGAAACTATTAACAAAAGATTTGTGTTAATGGATTTTGAAGAATTGGTTTTCCTTTTTCAGCATAATACCAGGACGTCCTTTGACCTATTTAGTTATCCCAAATAATGGGGAAAAATATATATATTTATGTTGGTTGTTGTTAAGATTCTCCAAATCATGATTCCCAAGGATGCTTACAATCTTGATCATTCGGAAAACTGAGAACTGGTGGAATCGGGAATCCTTGTGAGATCACCAGGGAAGATTATGAAATAAGGGGAATCAAGTAAATCAACAATCTTCCTGAGCTGAGTGACCTGTGATACTGACAAGTTGACAAAACTATTGTGCAACTTACAATTGAAGCTCCAGCAAAAACCTAATTGTTGTCAACCTCCTTCCATACTTGGCTTGACCTCTCTAATTCCCTCATTGATCTCTATTTCTCCTTTCATTGATCTGTGCTCATTGATCTCTATTTCCCCTTTCACTGATCCATGTCAGTCAACAATCTCTCCCAGTTGTTTTAACGTGTGGTTGATTAGCTTAATTTTAAGAAATAGTCCCTTATTTTTGTCAACTTCCTGAGAGTGTTTGAAAAATAAGTGATTTTTTCTCCTAAGAAAAGCTTTACCAAACATGCTTAGTTCCTTGTCAATGTTTAGCTTTAACCTATGTTGGGTGAGTAGTCACAATTCCTGTCCCCCCCTCCTCCTGCCCCAAAGAAAAAATAACAAAAATACAAAATATCCCGCTTATCATCATTATCTTAACCATTCATTTGAATTATATGGTCAAGATTCACTTCTCTCACACTCTCATCTACCACCTTTTAAATCTGCTAAAATTGTTTCAAGCATGTAAAATTTTAGATAGATTCAATTCAATCATAAGAGATCATTGGAATATTATAGTCTTAACAAAATACTTTTAACTTTGAAATTTATATACGCTTGATAATCTGTAGCTTGTGCATCCGAAATTCTACAATAATATAAATGAAATAGTCCTAATCAAAACAGAAACAAAAGAATTGAATCCTAAATTTAAGAAACACGGAATTAAAAAAACCGTAATCGAAAAGGCACAATCATTAAACGTGAAAAACAAAAGTAAAAAGGTTTGCACCATTGTTGTTTATCGAAAGACTGAAAGCATAGTTAATTATAATCATATATTGAGTCTATCATATATTCTAATATAAATATTTTGTATAAAATAAATTGTCTTAATACATCTAAATTCTCTATTATTCATGTCAAATTCTTCCATGATATCAATCATTGGTTTTCTTCAACTCCTCCTCCACCTCCTCTTCGGCAGATTCTTCCACCTCCTTTACAGATTCCTCATTGACCTCCTCTTCGGCTGATTCTTCCACCTCCTTTGTAGATTCTTCCACTACCTCATCTTTAGTTTCTTCCTGCAGACTCTCTTCAGCCAGCTCTGTCCTATGAATGCAATCATCACATCTCCAAGGAATTATTGATGTACACCATCTGAGATATTAAATGCCATAAAGAAGGAATATAAGTATATATATATTTAAAAAAAAATAACTAAAAAAGAAAATGAGAAATCATTACTCATGTTTGACTACTTTAAAACAACCAATGCAACGAAACCTCGATTGACCTGGTCCTGCGATTTCACGACATGTATAGCACTGCAGGAAATAAAAGAGAGTCACCGTATAACAAACAAAAAGAAAAAAAATAAGTCAAAAAGACCAAAATATGTTTTTTACCCATTCCCTTCTCATTATTGCAGCGTAAAAGAAAATAAATAATTTTAACAAATCTGATAATGCAAAAGAAATTGTCTTCATGTTTTATATACAGGCAAGATGGGTGTTTCTTACATGTTCTGGATCATATCATTTTAATGATTTCATAAAATTGTTATGAAAATTATAATAATAAATATCTTTATTTCAGATATTTAATGTTCGACCGAATAGAAATGACAAAGAAATTTTGGTCCAAAAATTTTAATCAATTAAAATTTGTCTTGTATACGTAAAATATAATCACCGTCTTTAAAACAGTATATTTAATTGACTATAAATTTTTTATTTAAATTGTTAAAATTAAATAATAAATTAAAATTTAATTTTTAAGAAAAATAAACACAGCCTTTGAAATGGTAAATTTAATCGATTATAACTTTTTTTTTTATAAGCGATTAAGCTTTTGATTCAAATTATTAAAATAATAAATAAATAAATAAACTCAAAATGAAACAACCATCGATTAAACTTTTAATTTAAATTATTAAAATAATAAATAATTAATAACTTTCAAAAAATTTCATTTTTCTTACTCTATTTTTTTTTCATTTTCATATATTTTATTTTTCACCTATTTATTTTTATCCAATTAAACATACATAATATTATTTTTCTCCTATTTCTTTTCTATTTATTTAAAAATAAATAATCAATTTTTTCACTTTTTTTCTTACTTATGTTCACTCACTTATTTTTCTCTTATCTATTCTCTCCACTCTATTTCTCACTTATTTTGTTCTCTCTATTAAATATATTCTTAATTTTTGTTCTCTCTATTAAATACATTAATTTGATGTATTTAAAAGAAAATCAAATTTACAATTTGGTAATGTACATTCTTATAAAATAAAATAAAAAGTGGATATATATTAAGTATTAACAAATATTGCCCCAGGGGAGGGGGTCCGCACTAACTAATGTCTAGATCTATTTGTTAATTAATTAAAAAAAATAGTTAATTCTAAAGAGTAATACAAATTGTGATGAATTTAATATTACTAATTAATTAAAGTATTAAACTACTTGTTTTTCTTTCTTATGCAATGGTTAAAAGGACCCTGTGTATAATATTAGAGATATAATTATTGTTAGTTGTTGTTTGAAGAATTTTCGTGCCAATATTTTTTATTTTTCCCCGATGAGTAAACAAGAAAGAGCCATGCAAGGAATCCTGTTGCAGAAAAATTCCTTCAAAGTCACGAATCCAAATTATGTGTCATGCAATGTAACCTTAGCACTTAGCAGTTAGCCCAAGTTCTTGAGAAATTCCAAAAAGGCTAACAAGTGATGTGGGTCATTGTTTCCCCTTTACTTACACATATCTTATACCTTCCATATGCTTTAGTCCACCAAGTAAATTTCATCTTAACTTTACTTAATCAAATGTAGCATCTACATTAACTTTCCCATCTTAATTTTTGCGAAAACCAAAATTGACATGGACCCATTTGTCTAGAAAATTTATACAACGGATTCTAACATGAAGTAGTAAAAAATGTCCTTTATGGATGAATCATTAGTTTTAGTCATTGAATATATTAATAAAAAAAATCAACGTAGGAGATTGTTTTCTCAATCGGTAAGGCAACCCACGTAATCGGTAATTAGTTTTCTCAACTCATCTCCGTCGAGCTTCGTCGAACCACCGTGGCTACACACGCAGCGGCGGAAACTAGGGTTTCCAACTTCTTTCCTCTGCTCGTAATCTGATAACCGGAGAGAACGAGATTTGCTCCACGGCGACGTGATCAATCCCTCGAACGGTGAGGGTTTTTGACGATTCCTCTTCGGTGGACAGCAACGGTGCCTCATCACCGTGGCTGCACACGCAACGTCAGCGTCACCATGGCTGCACACACAGTGGCGAAACCTAGGGTTTCCAATTTCTTTCCTCTGTTTGTAATTTGATTTCGTTATGGCTAACCGGAGAGAATGAGATTTGTTTCATGGCGACGCGATCGATCCCTCAAACGATGAGGGTTTTGACGATTCCTCTTCGATGGATAGCGACGGTGCCTTGTCACCATGGCCGCACACGTAGCAGCGTCGTCACCGTGGTCGCACGCGCAGTTAAAAACCTATTATTCCCTATCATTTTAGTGCCTAATCCATAAGGCACATTTTTTACTACCTCATGTTAGAATCCGTCAATTTATACCCCTATTATTAATCATACAAATTGAAACCCTCACTTGATCAAATAACAACCTACATCTATTAAAACTATCATGGGTCATACCTAAAATCAATTTTACATTAAAAAAATATATGTAATTATCTTTATCTCTCACTTTTTAATATATTTTTTTCTTTTTCATATACACACCACTTAAAAATACATAACAAAATCAAGAGATAAGCTTTTATTTTCCCATTTTATTCTTTCACAAAACATTTTCCAAAATAACATGGACACTAAAAATGTGGCTCAAACATATAGGAAGATTTCCGTTGGATATAAACGGCACCAACGTGTAATTAACAACCTTAAATGACCGTCAGAAGAGACAATCTATTTTTTCAAGGACCAGAATAATCAAGAGTAAAGAAGGAACAAAGACAGTTGGGGAAACATGTCTCGGTTCTATTGTCACTGGTACTTATCAATCTTGTTCCTCTCTTCTTGCCAGTTTTAACTGTTAATGTTATCCTCTTGAACAAAATTTGGTGTCGAATTAATACTATATTCCAGAATGTGAATTTATCAATCTCTTTGGACAATGGTTGGCCTCTAGTTATTGATGGTTGCTGTTGTTTCTCACAGAAAGTTCCGTAAACCCAATAAGATGATAAAGTCAATTGTGTGGAAAATACCAATGAATTTACATATAAATGAAGTTTCCTAAGATGGGTTATGCTTAGCTGTTGTGTCTTTCTTTCTCTCTACAATTTTCTAATTTTTGCCCCAGCTGAGCAATCTATTATGGAGATTTTGGGAAATGGGTGGAGGGTGGTTCTGGAAATTGTTGGCTTTGAAGAAATGCAACATTATGAGATTAATATCACCTAAAGCTTCATGATAGTCAGGTTAGGACTCATAGTTGTTGTTTCTCTTGCAGCCTTTACAGTTAAGCTGTTGAATGTCAGAAGCTCAAATCTAGGTACATGTACTTAAGGTTTGTTTATAAACTTCTCCAGAAACACCTCTAAAGGAGAAAAATAAATTAAACTTCTCCATAAACTAAATTAGCTAGTGTCGAACCCGAAAAATTTTGATTTTACAATAGATGGGTTAGACTTCCAATTGAAAATCTCATCAATTAGGGAATTTCTGGACACCAGACTAATCCTTAACTAATGATTTTGAAATAAGTTTATGGAGTCGCCACCGATGTTTTACTCAAAACATCGAAAAAAGAGAAAAGATTTTAAAAATGACAAAAATGGCCTTCACAACCAAATTTGGGTTTGAGAGGCAATTACGTCTAGGGAAGGTGTTAGACATCCTACGACGCCCTAAATTGGTATCTTATGATAAAACTAGCGTGATAGAGAATAACAGTTTTAATATTTGGTTCCCTTTATTAATGGTTATTTACATGCTTTAAATTTAAATTACACGATTTACCCTAAGATGTCTACATGATTGTCCTTTTTAGTTATAACTTTATAATAAAGAAAATAGAAGAAAGAAAAGAAGATTGATGAGAATACCTCTTGAGAGGACTTTTATAAGTACTTCAAATATGGGAATCTTGAGGGGCTTTTTGGCTGCCTTTTACACTTATAATCACCTCACTAATCTCAAGAAATACAAAGAGAGGGAGAAAGAGAATTTCTAGCTTAATAGACCTCTAGAAGGCAACTTTTTCGGTCTCGAGAGTAGTGTCTGACTCGATATTTATAGATGTCATATCTGACCAAAACGACTTGTTCTAGTTTCAGAATGCACCGTTCTGGGTCAGTCTATTAAGAGTAAAATTTAAATCTAGAATAGCCCATTCTGGAATTGGAACGACCCGTTCTGAATTTGAATTTTGCCCATAACAACTTGGGTCGAAACGGCCTATTTTGGACTGGGAACGACCCGTTTTAACCTAGGATTTTTAGGCCTTTTTAGTAGTTTAGAACGGCCCATTCCAGAATGGGAAAGGCCTATTCTAGGCTACTAAATCTCCCTTGTTGGGCTTTGGGCCTTTTGATGTCATATCGTGTCATTTATGGGCTTTTGGGAACTCCTCTTCATGCTCAAAGTCCATTTCTTTATTTGTGTGCCCTGAACGAAATTAGGTGTCTACAGATGCCCTTCTTTACTTGTCCTTTTAGATAGCTATGTGTTGCTTTTCCAAAGGTAAGTAAAGATGTAGACATTTCATCCGAGTCTCTTTGTGCTGGTGCTTCCACGTCATTTCCTTTGGACAGGTGGATTTGCCTGTATCCTTGCCGTTTGGAGTAGCTGAGTGTTGGGTTGCTTACTTCATTAGATAACAAGGATGGCAAATTGTACCTCCTGATGGCATCTTAGCTTGCATGAACTTGAGATGATCAACAAAGAATAGGATGTCTTCTCCAAGGATCAAGTTCTTCAAAGGTGGCACAAGGTTTTAGGGTGGATGATGATGAAATGGACGAAAATGGAGGTTTGGTAGAAGGTGTTTGAGGAAATGCTTGAGAAGTGTACTCTAGGGTTGGCTCACTTCATGATGATGAAGGCCACTTCTAGGGTTGTTTCTCTCAAGGTGGAGATGGGAAGGAGGTGGCCGAATTAGCCAAGGGTGACTAAGGAAAGATATAAAGGCACAAAAGACTCTCTTTATATTCAATATCCAAAAGTATTTACAAGGTGTGGTACCTAGGGTATTTATAGGAGTGAGAGGCATCTAGGGTTGCATTTAGGGTGCCAAATGCACACAAAATGAAACCCAAATTAACCCTAGATGCAACTTGGTGGCCAAGGATGAAATCTTTGGGTTTAGTTAGGCTACATCTAGGTGCATGATAAGACCATGCAACCTTTGCCCTCCACTTGGGCCTAAGCCTTTCTAACACCAAAAATAGGTCCAATAGCCACAAAAATATGTCTAGGTTTTTGTTCCCACCCTAATCAAATACCTTAGCCCAAAAATAAAATCCTATGATCTAAAGCACCCCAAAATACAAGGGTAAAATAGGAAATCAAATACAAGGACAAAATAGGAATAAATGCTATGCTAAGAAAATCTTAGGAGCTAAGGCCCAAAAGTGGGCTCACTCCTCCTATGGTTTTTTTTTCAACACTAACCCATTCCTTTTGCCTCCTTCAATACATCACCTCCTGATCTTTTATCTTTGTGTAGATGCTCCATGCCATTTCCTTTAGTTTCTTCTCTTGTGATGGTTAGGTGAAGATTCATGTTTTTTTATTTTTTTTTATTTTTATAGTATGTGCCTCCACATTGTTTCCTTCAAATAGATGGATTTAACTATATCCTTGCCCTTTGGAACAACTAAGTGTTGAGTTGCGTGCTTTGTCGGGTGACAAGGATAGTAAACTGTACCATCTAGGCTTGGATCTTCATGTGTGTGAAGTAGTGAATCTCTGTTTGAGAGAATAGAGAGAACAGAGAGGAAAACTGAACTGTTATTGTAAAATGAAATCTTAACTGTTTACAAAAGAGAAACTACATTATATATACAAAACAACTTAACTAACACCTATATCAGTCTTACCTCTAACACCCCCTCTCAAACTAAGTGTTCTAAGAGAGTGCACATTTAGTTTGGTCTTGAGAGTAAGAAACTGATTACTAGAAGGAGCTTTAGTTAAGAGATCTGCAATCTGAAACTGAGTTGGCACATGTTTAACATTTATTTCTCCTTTAGCAACCTTCTCACGAACAAACCATAAATCTAGCTCAAAATGCTTTGTTTTGGAGTGCATAACTGGGTTAGCAGTAAGCATAATAGCTCCCAAATTATCACACCAAATCAGAGGAGGAGTGGTTACTTTTAATCTAAGCTATGTGAGAAGGGATTTGAGCCACTGAGTTTCTGCTACCAATGCTGCAAGGCTTCTATACTCTGCCTCTGTGCTGCTTCTGGACACAACTTGTTGCTTCTTAGCCATCCAGGATATCATGTTGCTACCAAGGAATAAACAGTAACCAGAAGTGGACCGCATATCATCTTGATCAGAGGCCCAATCACTGTCACAGTAGCCGATTAGATGCAAATTATGTGACTTTTCAAAGAGTAGACCATGATCACGCGTCCCATTTATGTACTGTAAAACCCTCTTAACAATCTTCCAGTGACTTTGTAACGGCCTGTGCATATATTGACACAGTTTGTTGACTGTAAAAGCAAGATCTGGTCTGGTAATGGTTAGATACTGGAGAGCACCAACAACAGAACGATACAGGCTTGGATCTTCAGCTACTTCTGTTCCTGTAGACTGAAATTTGCATCCAGGAGCAAGAGGAGTCTTCACAGGTTTGGCATCCTGCATTTTAAGTTTATGCAACAAGTCAGAAGCATATTTGGACTGACTTAAGAGTAGCTTACCATCATTGAGACTTTTGGCTTCAATTCCAAGAAAATAGTGCAATTCTCCAAGATCCTTTAAGGGAAAAATTTTATTTAAGGTGGAGATAACATGTTGCACAAAGTCAGCATTGTTTCCTGTGATAAGAATGTCATCAACATACACAAGCATATATGTGATACTGTTAGCAGTACTATGTATAAATAATGAATGATCACATTTAGCTGAAACAAATCCAAATGATACAAGTGTAGAGGCTAGTTTGCCAAACCAAGCTCTTGGAGCTTGTTTTAACCCATAGATTGCCTTCTTTAATCTACACACCAGATTCGGATTGCTGTTGTGAAACCCTTCTGGTGGTTTCATTTAGACCACTTCCTATAGAGTTCCATTCAAAAAAGCATTATTAATATCCACTTGTCTAATAGAACAGCCTTTAGACAGTGCAATGAATAGTATGACTCTGATAGTCATATGTTTAACGACAGGGCTAAACGTTTCTTGATAATCCAAACCATGTTGTTGGGTATATCCTCTTGCCACTAGTCGAGCCTTATAGTTAGAAATGCTGCCATCAGGATTGTGTTTGAGCCTAAAAATCCACTTGGAGCCCACAGGTTTTCTATGCGGAGGTAAAGGGACAAGATCCCACGTTTGGTTCTTGACTAAGGCGTTGAGTTCCTCATGCATAGCTTGAACCCATTGAGGAGATTGAAGAGCTTCTCTAAATGTAGTTGGTTCCATGTCAACCACCATGGCCTTCGGTTTAGAAATTCCAGCCTTGCCTCTTGTGACCATAGGATGATTATTGATGACTAAGGGTGTAGCTTCACTGGTAGGACCTGCATCAAAAACATTCTCAACAGAGGAATTAATAGTATTATCAGTTAAACTAGGTCCATCAGTGTGAGAAGGCAGAACTGCAGGGACATTGGTTAAAGGACCCGTAGGTGGAGGAGTATCCTCAGTTTGAGGGGCACTACAGTTATAAACAACAAGTATAATAGGAGGATGAGTGTTACTAGTAGCAGGAAGAGAACTCAGATTTTCGTGTCTGTTACTAAGCATAGGAAAAACAAATTCATCAAATGCAACATGTTTAACAATATAAATTCTTCCTGTTGCATCAAGACATTTATAATCCTTATGATTACAACTATAGCCTAAAAAGATACATGGTTTGGATCTGTAATTCATTTTATATTGATTATAAGGTCGAAGATATGGATAACACCTACAGCCAAAACTTCTAAATATGCTGTAATCTGGTTTCTTATGAAATAGAGTTTCAAAAGGAGATTTTAATTTCAGAACAGGTGTAGGAATGCGATTTATAACAAAGATAGCACAAGCAAACGCATGGTACCAATACTCAAAAGACAAACCGGATTCAGCTAGTAAGGTGAGACCGGTTTCAGTAATGTGATGATGCTTCCTTTTAGGAGCACCATTCTGCTCATGCGTGTGAGGACAACTGAATCTGTGAATTATGCCACTCTCTTTGAGGACAGAACTGAAACTTTGATATTCTTTTGCAGCATCAGTTTGGAGAATTTTCAATTTCTTTTGAAATTGTAACTCTGCCATCTTTTTAAATTCAAGAAAAGAGTTTAGTGCTTGAGACCTGTATTTTAAGAAGTAAGCCCAAGAGAATTTCGAATATGCATCAAGAAACACAATATAATATCGATATCCTTCTTTTGAAGGTATGGGTGATGGTCCCCAAATATCAGAATAGACTAATTGCAATGGCTCAGTATAGACAGTTTCAGAAATAGGAAATGAAGATTTATGCATTTTGCCTAAGCAGCAAGAACCACACACTGTAGCATTGTCATGGAGTGGTACAGAGATATTACACTGTTTTAAGACATGCTTCACAATTTTGTTTGCACAATGGCCTAGCCTAGAGTGCCATATAGGTAAACTATTACATGTGGTAGATGAATATAAAGCAGAAATAGGAAAATCATTATTAGGATGAACAATTTGCAGATTCTCAAAAGCATATAGACTATCTTTAAGTTTCCCTTGCAGCAGAAGCTTCCGAGAGCCCTGAGATTTAACAAAGCAATCAGTGGAATGAAATTCAAAGAAACATGAGTTTTCTTTGGCAAACTGAGCAACACTTAATAGGTTTTTAGTTATATCAGGTACATGTAACAGCTTATTAAGAGTAAAAGCAATATTGTTGGAAGGATTTTTGAGTTTAGAAGTGCCAATATTATGGATAGATAGGCAATTACCATTACCAACTGCCACCTTTTCTGATCCTACAAAAGGAGTTTTGATCATTAGATTTGATAAGTCATTAGTAAAATGATTTGTTGCACCTGTATCCGGGTACCATGTGTCATCCAAAGAAGATTGAGTTGCAGAGGTTGCTATCATAGCTTGATGGAGAGGCTCTTGTATAACAGCATCAATTGTGTTATGTTGAGTAGTCTTGGGGTCTGGGAGATTTTCATCAAAACGAGACCAACAATGATAGGAAGAATGTCCCAATTTGCCACACAGTTGACATTGAATTCTTTGCCCTCGACCTCCACCAAAGTTATGTTGATTCGAGCAGCCAGATCTGCCTCTTCCACGATTCTGACCACGTCCACGCCCGCGATTGGTCACAAGATTACCTTTCTTGTGTTGAGACTGAGCAATGTTTGCCTGAGGAGTGAGCGACTCACGTTGCTTATGCCTCTCAAGATGTTCTTCTTGATGCATCAATAGAGCTTCAATTTCTGCAACAGTGTATGCTTCAGTCCGTGTGATACACGAAGTGATGAATCCATCATAGTCTTCGTCAAGACCATCAAAGATTGCGTCTATGTGATCTTCAACTGATAACGGCGCTCCGATTGCAACTAGGGTTTCGACGATTTGTTTCACCTGGACAAGATACTCAGCGATCGATCCAGTTTTCTTGATGTTGCGAAGTTGAATCTTTAATTGCTTGACACGCGCTCGCATTTGAGAAGCGAAATACACTTTCAAGGCATGCCAGATTTGATGCGACCATACGCACCCAACCATGCGGATCTTAAATTGGGAATCCATAGATTCAAGCAACCAAGATTTCAATAGGTTGTCTTGTTGCTCATAATTTTCGAATGCAGTATTTACCGAACCCTTCCGTTCATCATCCGTAGTCAAGAATTTTTCAGGAATTGATGTGGCTCCATCGATATGTCGTTGTAAGCGGAAACCCTTGATCGTCGCTTCTGCATGTTGCATCCAGGTGAGAAAGTTATCATCCGTTAGTTTGGATGAGATCGCATTGGAGAAGACATGAGGGTGAAACGGAGTTTCTGCGGAAGCCATAAGAGAGACCTAGGATCGTGGCGTAACTGATACCATGTGAAGTAGTGAATCTCCGTTTGAGAGAATAGAGAGAACAGAGAGGAAAACTGAACTGTTATTGTAAAATGAAATCTTAACTGTTTACAAAAGAGAAACTACATTATATATACAAAACAACTTAACTAACACCTATATCAGTCTTACCTCTAACAATGTGAATGCTCCATGTCGTTTCTTTTTTTGCTTCATCCGAATCTTTTTTTTTTTTTCGCTTCAACAGTGTAGGTGCCTCCACATCGTTTCTTTCGGGTAGATAGGTTTACCTATATCCTTGCCTTTTAAAGCAACTGAGTGTTGAATTGAAAACTCTGTTGGGTGTCAAGGATGGTAAACTGTACCATCTAGGCTTCCAACTGGGTGTAGATGCTTCCTGTTATTTTTGCTTATCTTGTGGTACTGTGATTTTTATTTGTTGCTCATTGAAGAGTGTCGTAACCTGAAAGATTCTGATCTTACAACTGATGGATTAGACCACCTTTTTCAAAACCATTAATTAGAGATTAGTCAGGTGTCCGAGCATTCCCTAATTGATGTGATTTTCAAAAAGGTGGTATAATCCATTGGTTGTAAGATTGGAATTTTTCGGGTTACGACAGATGGAGACTCCGCTGGGAAAGCTTAAAGAGGGTCAGGCCCTAATAAATAATGAAATTAGCACAATTAAAATAATGGTTTAAATATTTTTTCCCTTTATTTTGTTTGTTTTATGTGCACTTTTATTTGGTTTTGATATTTGTATGCATGTATATTTGTATCTTTGAAATGAACAATTGTACACAACCTTTGCACACAACAGTTCCTTCTATACCTGAGGGCATGAGAGCGTAAACATAGGAAGTGGTTGATGTACGACTGGCCCGAAAACGTCCTTCGAGCCTGCAAGCCTTGTCAGAAATCACACTCAAGGTAATAATCGGTTACTCTAGCCTAAAATACTGTGATAGACCTTAGAGTTTGCTAGGTGACGGCGACAGAAGTATTGGGTCCCTATAATGAGGGCATCTTGGGAGCCTTTAAAGACTAGCGAGATAATTAGAACTAACTATACAAAACACTTTCTTTATTACGGACCACAGACCATGGATTTGTGCTGCTCGTGGATTACTTTGTTGAACATGTTTGTTGTATTTGTGTGTTTCATTTCTCAAATGGATAAGGATTATAAGCGAACAAAAACTAATATCCTTTTTATACCCTAATCTAAGCATCATATAGGTTAATTTATTTTAAAAAAATGGTAAAAAAATCATGCATCATATTCCTTAGTCAAATAAAACATGATAATGTTTAGGAAAAAAATCATATGTCATGCATTTCTTTTAGGATAGTAATTAATAAACATTCATTTTTAGATATGGAAGGCATAGATAGTAGCATGCATGGATCATTGAGGAAGGTAAACATTCCGAATTTGCAATGCCAAGAGTTAGTAGTTTATGCACCTTAATGCCAAGAGTGGTCAAGATAGACTTCGAAAAGCATTATGGAAGGATCCTTGACCTGTTAAGGATATCTGTCAACCCTTCCTTTATGAGAGCTTTGGTGCACTTTTGGAAGCTGAAATTTTACTATTTTCAGTTCCCACACTTTGACATGGTGCCCATTGTAGAGGAGTACAACCTAATGGTTAGGTGGCCCAAGCCTGAAGGGGTCTATGTTATTCTGGAAGGACGTATCTCCTTAGATAAGGTAGCTAAACTAATCAAGCTACCCTTTCATCTATCCATTCTCGAGAGCAATGGGGCAATCAAAGGATGAAAGCTCTCTATTATGAAAGGACACCTTTTCCTTCTAGATGATCAAAGGGATTGGATGAGTTTCAATAAGACTCTAGCTTTAATCTTGTCTGGAATAATCCTTTTTTCCTTTTCATGAGAAGGTAATAAATCACGCCATAAATCCTTCTTTGCTTGGGATGCGCACTTAAAGAGCCCTGTGCTTGCCATTCTTGTTGACACATTGATTACTGTTGACTTTTGTAATCAGAAATTAGGAAAACAGATGAGATGTTGTAGCCCACTCTTTTATGTGTGGGCATATACACACTTCTTTGCCAAGGACCATATGGGAAAGCTACTCGATCCGTTAAGGAGTTTTCCTAGAATTCTCGCACCAAGGATGTATGTTATGGCTTGGAAAGCCGACATGGAGAACTGTACCGAAGACACCTTCACATGGATGTGTCCATGGTTTCAACCGAGTCAAGTTTTGATCCGATGTGGAAAATTCCCTAATCTACCTTTGATGGGACTAAGAGGATGCATAGCTTATTCTCCAAGGCTAGTATTAAGGTAACTTGGGAGAACACAAACTTTGCCAAACCAAAAAGACCTTGGAGGGATTTGTTTCTTCTACACCTCCGAGCAACAATCAATGATTGATGCCATAAAGGAAGCTTGGAGCGAGCCAGTTTATTTCAGAGACAATGAGCTTGGCAGACCCTGGATAGCTTCTTCAGATGATTATCAACAATGGAGAAGCAAAAGAGAAGTAACAGGCATAACCAAGTCAGTGGATCAAAGCGAGCAACAACGAGTCAATTCCTTGACTAAGAGAATGGAAATTTTGGAAGCCTAAGTAAAAGCCTTGGAAGAAAAGAATGAGGAATCCAAGCTATATATCGATAGTCTAAAAAGGAAGTTAAAGAAGAAGGATATGGAGATCGAGCAATTAAAAGATGAATGCACTTATAGAAATACACACAACTAACGAAAACTCCAAGAGTTGATTCAGATAAGCAACTCGTGAAAGCCTTATTTAAGGTAGCACAGCTCAAGATCAAACTCCAAGGGTAGATACAGGAAAAAGAACAAGCACAGAAAGACTTATCTAAGGCCTGACTTGAGATTCAAGTTTGGCAAGAGATCACTTAAGAACGAGCCACAACCATTTCTGATTTTTGACAAAAGGAAGAAAAGGGGCTCGAACTTCTTAAAGAAGTTACCTACTAAAGAGATCAACCTCTAGAAGAAATTCAAGAGTTGAAAGCGATGATGGGATATTATTAAGAAAAGACCAAAGAAGCACAGTTGGCTTGCGACAACATGAGCAAGGCAGTCCACGAACAGGCAGAAGAAATGAGGAGACATGTCCTTGAAGCCAAAGATGACTTATCTATGTATCATCCTAGTTTAAGTTTCTTTAGACTTCTACAATTTTGTCAAAAGCATACTGAAAATCATTGTATAAAGAGTGTTCTCTAAGCAAACAAATTAATAAGAATGATATTTGTTGAATTCTTCAATTGTCTTTACATTCTATATTGCATTTCATTTAGAACATACGTCTTCCTTGTAAATTAATAAAGAACAAAAAGGAAAATTTAATTTGTGCACATTAATCAGATAATGAAATAACTGGTAATCAAATGCAAACCCCACACATCGAACGAGGGACACTTCACGTAAAGCTAGTAAACACGCGAAAGGATGAAGGGCAAAATGTGCCCAAGCTGACTATTCGAGCGCCAAGTCCTTTTCCATATGAAAGTGCCAAGGCAGTGCCATGGATCTATGATGTGCAAAGCTAACCATTAATGGATTCATCAAACATTACCATGATCAGAGGAATGACTAGGAGTGGACATGTTTATACTCCTAAAGATTCAGAAAATAAGGTCGCCAAAGAAAAGGATAAGAAGGAGGGGATAGAAGAACTTGAACAAGAAGACGAGATCCTCAAGTTCATTTGACAAAGCAAATATTCCATCATTGATCAACTTAACCACATTCTGACGAAGATCACATTACTTTCGCTGATCATGAGCTGAGAGCCACATCGAAAGGCTCTATTGAAGGTTTTAAACGAAGCTTGCATCACACATCATATTTCCCAAGACAAATTTGAAGGGATTGTAAGCCACATCACGACTAATGATCACTTAACCTTCATCGATGATGAGATACCAAATGGACGACTAGACCATAATAAACCCTTACATATCTCTGTAAAATATAAGGAGTTTCTCATTGCCAAGGTCTTGGTAGATAACGATCTTCTTTGAAAGTGCTACCGAAAAGCACTTTTAATAAGCTAATAGTCAAGAAAGCCCGAATGCAACCAAGTAACATGATCGTTCAAGCTTGCAATGGATCTCAAAGGAAAGTGATGGGTGAAGTCATCTTACCCATCCAGGTGGGACCCACATTTTTAATGTGGAATTCCAAATGATGGATATCGCTCCTACTTATAGGTGTCTCCTTGGAAGGCCGTGGATACATTAGGAAAAGGTAGTATCTTCCACGCTTCATCAGAAAGTCAAGTTCGTATTTGATGATAAGATGGTATTCATGCAAGTAGAGGAAAACATGATTATCAGTAAGCCATTGACCATCCTATAAGTAGACGTAACTAAATAAGCTTTGGAAACAACCTTCCAAGCATTGGAAATTTCTCGTGTTGAAAAAATCTCAAGCAAGAAGAATCTGGCAGCTCAAATTTTGTTCAGAAGTGTTACCGACCAGGGCAAGGGCTCAGTAAGGATGCCCAAGGAATAAAAGAATTGCCAGACTACATAAGCAATCCAGGACAACGAGGTTTGGGATATGAACCAACAACAGACCTTAGAAAGGAAAAGCCAAACACTCTTGCTCTATATGTGATTTTTCAAATCGTTGGTATCCAAGCAAGTGGGGGAACATTCTTGGTAATTAGATCAACTAGGCCTCTTTGAAGGGATTGTTTTTCCATATTTTTTGTGTATGAATCATGAACTCGGGGCATGCCCGGGCCCATGAGCTACAATAAAAGGCCACATGTAAATCAAAGTTTTCTTTTATTGCCATATATTCTTTCTATCTCATTTCTTTTCTCTCTTTGTAAACACTTGATCTAGGCCCCACTAATTAACCTGCAAGTTAAGTCTTGGTGAAACTAGTCCACTTTCAAGTCATTACACTTGGAAAGGAATGGATAATTGAGATATAATGGATTCATCTCAAAGAGACAATAACTTGAGGGAGATTGAGGTAATAAAATAATTGAGTAAAACACATTAGAAATGCTCACTTGTTTGCTTATTTTGCAGCCAAGAAATTTTTTGTTTTAAGTGGCAGATTTTGAGACAGATTCAGAGATGAATTCTAGCAACACTAATTCTAGTACTAGTTGAGACAGATTTAGCAACCAAATTAGAGATGGATTTCCGAGAACACTGTTCCAACAAGGGAAAAGTGCACCTTAGAGACAAAATTTAGAGATAGATTTGCATGGAACATACCAAGGGGCTCCAAATCAGTCACAAAGCTATCTCCAAATTTGGTCACTAATTTTTGGTGAAAAATTTCAATTTCTTTTATTGTATTTCATTCTTTTTTTTGTAATTCATTAACCATATCCTTGGGTTAATTTCTTGCTTTTCTTTGTTAAATCAAACTCACATTTAGTAGTGGTTGTTTGGGAAATTATTTATTTAAATCCCACCACTTCCTAAATAGTTTAAATAAAGATTCCTAAACCGGTTAACACTTGTGGAAGTGTCCCCAAAAGGCTTCAATTCTCATTTGGGCTTCCACTAGGATTCGACTGGTTTTATTGCTTTTATAGAACGTTTAGTACTAGTGGAAGTGGTTTAAGGGATTCTTAGTATCACTTGGACTTCCACCCTAGGGACTTCGACTAGTATATGCTTTAATTGCTTTCATTCGTTAGTTTACCTTCTAATTGTAATTAGGGACATTTCCAAAGTTCATTTAGAAGGCTTCCTTTCCTACTAGGGGTTTCGTGCACACACACGCACAAACACTATTATTTTACTTGCTTGTGTGAAAAAAAATTGATTTGTGAGACAAGTATTAGGGGGTTTAGTAATTTCCACTTGAAAATTCTTGATTATTAAGTGGCTCTTTGCAGCTCACCTCCCTTAATAGTGCAACTTATATACTTAGACCTCCAAGTACTTAGTCTTGCACCAAAAAGAGAAAACCTTTCTTAAAAACTTTTATCACTCAATTTTGCAATTCTTTAGAAAATTTGTGAAAACTTTTCCTTCGCAAAAATGAGTGATCATCCTCATGATAGTAGTGTGCATGATCATCATATTCCTAGAAGTCATAGGAATACTAAAGATGAACTTGGGGAACTTAGAGATTATATTAGGAAAAAGGAAATAGAAAATGAGAAAAACAATGTAACCACTAGAGAGTTGCTTAACAAGCTAGTGGTGAGTGGTGAGGCTAATAAGCCCAAAGTCCATGAGGACAATGGACCTTCTAGGCCCAAAAGACATGGTGGTGAGGGACCTTCCAAGCCTTCTAGAGGCAACCATGTGGAGGTAGTTTTACGGCCCAAGAGCCATCACTCACACACTCACTCATCTTCAAGTAAAGGGTTCTATAGTAGTCACCATGATGATGGCTACTATCAAAAACCCCCTAGGCAACATAGCCCTAGGCATGAATCAAGCTCTCTAAGAGAACCTAGAGTTGAACTTCCTCCCTTCCATGGTAAGGATAATGTAGATGATTATTTGGATTGGGAGATAAAGGTGAAACAACTCTTCACTTGCCACCCATGGCTACCCTAAGCTTTTAAAGGTATGCCATGTATTAGTGGACTTCCTTTGAAAGGGAAAGAAGAACTCATCATGAGCCTCCAATTCAATATTGGAATGAGCTTAGAAGTGCCTTAAGGAGAAGACACATTCCTCCTTATTTTGAGAGGGAGTTAATGGACAAGCTCCAAAGACTCTAACAAAGAAACGTTAGTGTGGAGGAATATAGGCAACAAATGGAGTTGCTTATAATGAGGGTCAGTATTAGGGAAGAGAAGAGAACCACCATTGCTAGGTTCCAAAGTGATCTAAAGCAAGAAATTAGGGACAAGGTTGAACTACTACCCTATAAAGACCTAAATGAACTAGTTCAACTTTGTGTGAGGGTAAAACAACAACTTAGGAAAAAGCCTAGCCTTAGGAAGGAATCTACCTCATACCCTAGGAAGGACTTCAAGAAGAAGGGTCACTCCTCCTATTCAAAGGAAAGATCACTAGAACAACAAAAATACAAACAAAAAGAAAAACCTTCAAATGAACCTAGAACTAATTCTATAATTAAGTGCTTTAAGTGCTTAGAAAGGGGACATATAGCTTCCCAATGCCCCACAAAGAAAACCATGATCATTAGGGACGATGAGATCCTAAGTGAAGAAAACACTTCATCTTCTTCATAATCCTTAAGTGAAGATGATGCAAGCCTTAGTTCTAGTGAGGAAGCACCATGTGGCGGTGACTTGTTGGTTGTCCAAAGGTTACTTACCAACCAACCTAATGAACAAGACCAATAAAAAAGAGAGATCATTTTCCATTCTAGATGTAAAATTTTTAATAAAACACATTCTCTCATTGTTGATAGTGGATCTTGTAATAATTTTGTATGCCAAAGGTTGGTTGATAAGCTTAAGCTAATTACTATCACTACAAGAATTTCGCGGATTAGCGAGGGATATAAATCCAAGCTATTTCCTCGCTAATTAGCGAGGGACTGGCGAGGAATACAGTTCCTCTCTAATCCCTCGCTAATTAGCAAGGAAATAGCTTGGATTTATATCCCTCGCTAAATTTCCTCGCTAAATAGGATCATTTTGCGACCAACCTTCATCTCCTCGCAAATCCGTCGCTAAAGCTAGTGCTTATTTAGCGAGGAACTTAGGCCCTCGCAAATCCCTTGCCAAAATATAAAAACGAATTTTTCATCTAGCGAGGGAGTTTTCTTGTCGCCAATCCCTCGCTAATGAGTTATAAGTATAGCCCTCGCAAATGCCTCGCAAATCCGTCGCAAATTAGTGAGGGAAAAGGTTTTTTCGCTAATCCCTCGCAAATAAGAGATTTCGTTGCTAGTAGAATTTGAAATTCAAGTATTTGTAAAAGTTTTTTGAAATAGTAGAATTTCAAATTCTCCCAAAAAAGTAAGAATTTGAAATTCCTCATATTTTTTTTCTTTTTATTTTACTTTTATATATTTTATCTTATTTGTTATCTCTTCATTTTTTTTAATTATTGAATATTTATAAATATTTTTAAAATTATTAAATATTTTCTAATATTAATTTTAAAAATTATTAAATATTATCTAACATTATCTATTAAATAAAACTATTGATTAAATAAAACTATTGATTAAAAGATAAAGTATACAAATTTTTAGACTTAATTTATTGAATAAGAAATTCAATATATAACGTAATTACATTCATTAAATAACTCTTTTAAGAGTTACTTTTGAAGTAACTAAATTTTCACTCATATATATTTTTTAAAACACACACACACACACACACACACACACACACACACACACATATATATATATATATATCATCATAAATTTTAAATATAATTTATATGTTTACAATATGAATTTAGTCCGTATATATTTTGTTTTCTTAATTATGATAATTTAAATTATTTTTGTTTATTTTGATTTATATATGAATTTAGTCTCTGTAAGTTCATGTTTTCTCAATTTTAGTTCTTTACATTTTTATCCTTATAAATATGTATTTTTGAAATTTTAGTTCTTTAAATATATATTATAATTTTCTTTCACTTTAGTTCATGTAACTTCATACTAACAACTAAAAATTAGAAAGAAAAAATATAAACTTATATTGACTAAACTTTGAAAAAAAATATTATAAAGATTGAAATTGAGAAAGGATAATCCTCTCTAATTCGCGAGGGATTTGCGAAGGATCTTTCCCTCTCTAATTCACAATTTTCTTGTAGTGTATAGCCCATCCTAAATCTTATAAACTTCAATGGCTTAATGGGGATGAACCTATAGAAGTTAAGGACCAAGTAAATGTTTCTTTATCCATTGGAAAGTTTAAAGATGAAGTTTTATGTGATATTATTCCAATGGATGCAAGCCACATATTACTTGGTAGACCTTGGAAATTTGACAAGAGAGCCATCCATGATGGTGTTACAAACAAAATCCGCC
The DNA here is from genome assembly GCF_000230855.2 of Cajanus cajan. Taxonomy (NCBI): domain Eukaryota; kingdom Viridiplantae; phylum Streptophyta; class Magnoliopsida; order Fabales; family Fabaceae; genus Cajanus; species Cajanus cajan. Next base: position 21,622,556 of record NC_138527.1, on the reverse strand, counting down.
TAGTCCACTTAGGCAATAAACACACCTTGACTCCTTTTTCACCTTCACAAGTGTTGGAGGATCAAGTATTTATGAAATAAAAAAAAAGGAGAAAGAAAAGGTTATAGAGTTGGAGGGTAGTGTCTCCTCTAAGGAATAGTTGTTCCTAGAAGTCAATTTTTTTTTTCAATAAAACATTCTATTAAAAAATTTCTTCTAGTTGAACAACCCCATTACCTTCTCAATACTAAAAAGACACTACTCTTAGAAAAGTGTAAGGAGGATAGTGTCTCCTCCAAAAATCTTGTGATAAAGGAAAGTCATTTTTCTATTAAAAATGCTTGTAAAAAAACTTTTCTTCTCCACAAAGATTTTAGTTCTTTTTCTACTACTGCCATAGACTTAGAGCATAAGATCCACAACCAAAATATTTTTGAAAAGCAAGGATCTCAAGTTCTTTGTCTAGTGAAGAAGAAGTAGACTTCACCTAGTTCTACTTCTTATGCTACTACTTTGGTGGTGCCCAAAGTAGACAACCATTGTCTATTTAGGACTTCTTCTACTTTAGTTGTTCTAATAAAGCACCCAACCTTTGGTTTATATTGTTTATTAGATACATCTCATGGTGTCTTATTTTATATTTTTTATCTTAAGGGAAGTTCAAACTTCTTTGAACTTAACTTGACTACTTCCCTTCAAGACCAAATTAGATTATATGACTCATCTAAACTTTTTACACCTTTTGTTGAGATTCATGGATGGTGAATCAAGTTTTGAGAGTTTTGATGATAACAAAAGTTCTAAGAGTCTTGAAGACAATAAATGACATAAGCTAATCAAGGAATAAAACATGGAGATCACGAAAGAATACAATATGTAATAGGAGTAGTTTATGTGTTCTTATATGTTGAGTTGCCTTATTGAGTTTATTTTATGCATGTGTGTGCTTTGTGCATGAGTGAATCTTAATCCAAATTGTCTAAGAGTGAGTATTATGATGATTAAAAATAACTTGGAAAGTTTTTGAAGTATGAAATCGAATTTTTGAAAACTAACTCAAAATAACCGATTATTACTAACTATAATCGATTATTTCAACTTTGTTTTTCAAGAGGTTGAGAAACCTTGCTGTAATAATCGATTATCCCAGAAAGTGCTCTCTGGAATAATCGATTATCCTGCAAAATAATCGATCATTCTGTTCTTGAGTGATTTCCAAAAATCATGAAGAACAAAATAATCGATTATCATTAAAAATAATCGATTATCTAGGTCTGGAAAACTTTATAAATGGTTCTCACATTTTGAAACAAGAACAGAGAATAGAATAGAGTAAACAATTGATTTTGTGAAGTCTTTGTGACTTTCTTGGAGTGTTTTCTTTGTGAAACCAAGAAGAAAAACATTTTATAAACTGCTTTGAGAGAGATCATCATCATCACTACATTCTTGGAAAGAAGGATTAAGATTGGTTAAGAGTTCATAGTCTAATTTGTTCAGCTTCCAGGTGAATTCGTTCCTTTAAACTTCTGTGTAATGTGTTAAGAAAATCTTGAGTAGGTGTCTCAAGTGGTAAGGAATTCTTGTAGTGAGTTTCTACAAGAAGTGTTTTCTTGGGTGCAAGAAAGGGTCTATCTTGAGTATTGAAGTGTGTGCATGTGTAGTATGCTTGTAAAACTTTTACATTGAGATAGTGAAACAAATCTTGATCAGGTTATGATTGAGGATTGGATGTAGGTCACATGTGGAGTGGCTGAACCAGGATAAAACACGTTGCACTCTTCTCTCATCCTTATCTCTTGTATTGATCAATCTTTAATTGAATTTTAAAATGGCTGGCTTTGATTAATTTGCTTGCATGATTAAAATGGTTTAAACTTAAACATAAGCATTGCATATAAATTTTTGTATGAGCTGATTCAATAAAGATTAAGCAAGAACTCATATAGGAGTCATTCCCATTTACAAGAGGTTCAATATACTTCATTGAAAATTTGTTATAGAAAAGTTTTGAATGAAATAAAGATCCTTAAACTCTAATAAATTTTTTAAGTGTCATTAAATCCAATTCACCCCTCTCTTGGATTGAGCCATTCTTTTCTATCACCTTCTTCCATGTTGTATCTAACAAATAATATGATCAAGGGTTGTCTAGGTAGTTTTCTTATTATTATATTCACTTTGTTTTCTTGTAGGCTCCTAAGTTACTACATAGGATACTTTAGGCAAGATACCTTAGGCTTCTTAGACCTATGCTCAATATGAGCATTGAGTATGATTCTTTTTTTAGTCTCATAGTCTCTATTGTACATACATTGTATAGTTTGATTTCTTGTACCTTGTATATAGTAGATACTTGTATAGGTGTATTTTGCCTTTGTATTTGTAAGGCACCTTTTCCTTTTCTTATAGGTCATTGATTTTAAGGTATGTTGTTTGGAGAATTTTGCTCCATTTGACCTTGTATTAAGGGTCATTGATTTTCATATTTTTAGTAGTAGAAGTGGGGTGACAAATAGTAAAGTGTGTAGGTGAAGCTAGCAATTGGGCTTGTAGTGGGCCTAGGCTAAATTTTACATATTGGACTTGTTTTGCTCCATTTAATCCAAGAAATTGATTTAGCTAGGTCTCACCCTCATTAGGTGAACCTAACTAAATCAATTCCAACATTTTTGAATTGGATTAAGTGAAGGAAAACAAGATGGCCGCCTAGTTCTAGCTTCTCCCACACACTTGGTTAGCTTGTGCTACAAGCTTCAAGCTTGACTTGCTCTACAAGCTTAGAAGCCTAGCTTGTTCCACAAGCTTCCAAGTTACTAGACTAGTTAGCTTGAGTGTAAGAAGGCTAACCATGGTTCTCCTTGAACCATAGTTAGCCTAGCTTGCACCACATGTCACCTCCTCACTATATAAGCCTTTTTCTTCACTTTGTAAACACTTTTGATGATATTATAGAGAGAATTACAAAATTTTTTTAGAACTTTCTCTCTTCCAAGAGTCTTAACCTCTTTGATTTCAATCCATTTCTCTTATCCTCTTCATACAAGAGTGTGGTGAGATTTGAAGTGGCTAATCTTCCTCCAAGGAGTGGCGCCACTTGAGAGTGTTCCTCACCATTGAAGGTGAATTTCCAAAGCTTCTTCCACCATAGGAGGCTTTGGAGAATTAAGCTTAAGGAGAACCAAGGAGCCAAAGGTCTAGGGATAAGCTTGAAGAGGAATCAACTCCAATCCAGTTCCAAACCAAGTTTCCATTAAGAAGGATATGTTTTAAATGAGTGCAATGCAAAATGCAGAGAAAGTTATGAATCGACAAATATCAGTCTCATTAATTTGTTTATCGGTGAATGCTTAATATTTTTTTTGACAATATCGCAAAAATCTAAAGAAACCTCAAGGTGGCCGATGTCTATGCAAAACATGTCATTTTTAGTGCCCAAATATGCACTATTTGCTTCATTTGACACTTCTGCGTTGGTGGGTTCCTGATTTGCCCCCACTTTTACTTAGAACACATTTTTTTGGTTCCAATGGGCTTTTGCAAATAGTGTATACTAGACTTCCAAGAAGGCTTATCTTAGCAAATATCGAAGTGAAGGCCCAGCCATAGTATTTTTCAAAATGATTTGGGTCTTTCTTTAGAGTGTGGATACCATCGTATTTTAAGACATTCACTTTTCTTAACTGTCTATGCATGCTGCTTCCTAATCCTTCCATATCTAATAAAATAAAAATGCATGGTGATCAATGGGCTAGCCTAGAATGCATGTCATGATTTTTCTTGCCTATACTTTATCATGTTTCCATTATCTAAATGGAGATGATGCATAGTAAAGATAGGGATTTTTATTCATTTTTCTTTTAAAATAAGAAACTACCTATATGATGTTAATAAAATGATGACCTAAGAATGTATAAAAGGGTATTAATTTCTTTATTTTTATTATTACTATTTGCTTAAAATTCCAATCCACTCCTGTTAAAAGCAAATAATGTAAACAAGCAAATGCACACACCTATGCTTAAAAAAAATATACCCATGAGCAGTCACGTTCAAATCCATGGTCTATGGTCCTTGTCAAGAAAAATGTGTCATATAGGACAGTTCTAATTGTCCCCACTAGTCTTTAAAGGCTCCCAAGGTGCCCCCGTTATAGGGACTAGGTACCTTTGTCGCTGTCATCTGGCAAACTCTAAGGTCTGACATAGTATTTCGGGCTAGAGTAACCAGATATCACCTTGAGTGTGATTTCCGACAAGGCTCGCAAGCTCAAAGTCTATACTTGGGCTGGTCGTACATCAACCACTCCTTATGTTTACACGCTCATGCCCTCAGGTATAGAGGGGAATGTTGTGTGCAAGGGTTTGTGTACATTTGTTATTTCAAACAGGTGCAAAATTTAAACGGGCACATAGATATCAAAGCCAAACAAGTAAATATTTACATGCAAAACAAACAAGGTAAAGAGAACAAATATTTGAACTATTATTCTTATTTCACTAATCTCATCATTTATCTAGGTCTGACCCTCTTTAAGCTTTCCCAATAGAGTCGTCATCTGTCAAAACCCAAAAAATTCCGATCTTACCCACAAATGGTTTTGACTTCCAATTTGAAAATCTCATTAATTAAGGATTTTTCGAAAACCAGACTAATCCCTAATTGACGATTTTGAAAATAGTTCAATGGAGTCGTCACCGATGTCTTACTCAAAACATCGAAAAAAAAAGATTTAAAAAAATGCCAAAATAGCCTTTATAACTAGGATTAGATTTGGGGGTCAGTTACGTGTGGGGAAGATATTAGGCACCCTACAGCACCCTAAATCGGTACCCTATAGTGAAATTAGTGTGATAGAGAATAATAATTTAAATGTTAGTTCCCTTTATTAATGGTGATTTACATATATTAAATTTAAATTGTGCAATTAACCTTAAGACGTCTACATGGTTGGTTTTATTTGTGACAGTATTTATAATAGAAGAAAAAGAAGAATGGGAAGAAGATTGATGAAAATACATCATCAATGAGCTTTTATTAGTGTTCTTCAAACGTGGAGATCTTTAGGTGCTTTTTGGCTACCTTTCACACTACAAAGTCCTCACTAATCTCAAGAAATATAAAAGGAGGGAGAGAGAGAAAATTTCGAGTACTATAAACCTCTAGAAGGAAATTTTTTCAATCCCGGGAGTAGTGCTCGACTTATGTATTTATAGACGTCAGATCTGACCAGAACAGTCCATTCTGGTTTCGGAATAGCCCGTTCTAGATCATTCTGTTAAGAGTAAATTTGAATTTGAATGACCCATTTTGAAATTGAAACAACCCGTTCCAAATTTGAATTTTACTCATAACAACCTGTGTCGAAAAGGTCTGTTTTGGATTGGGAATGGTCCATTTCGACATAGAGTTTCTAGGCTTTTTTAGGAGTTTGGAACGGCCTATTCCAGACTTGGAACGGACGGTTCTAGGCTCCTAATTCACCCTTATTAGACTTTGGGCCTTCTGATGTCATGCTTATCAGTTCTGATGTCATTTTTAGGCCTTCGGGAACTCTTTTTCTTTATTCTAGAAGCCCATTTCCTTGTTTGTGTGTCCCAGACAAAATTAGGTGTCTACTCAAACTTTGTGATTGTGTCGACTAAAGGTTGGAACTACTAAGGGAGTGTTTTCTGGTAGGGCTGAAGGAACATGTAGAGTGGGATGGTGGTATACATATGAGGGGAAGAATAACACTTGAGTTTGTGTGTATATTGGTTGAGACAGCTTCCAAGAGGGGTCTTGGTTTCTGAAATGGGCATTCTCTTGTCTCAATGTTGATAACTCACTGGCATCTCTTTCACGTTGTTGGCGCATAGTTACCATCTCTTTTTTCAGTTGGCAAACAACCTCCGAGAAGTCAGCTTCATCAACCACCTTTTCATGGTCTTTCTCGAAACGAGGGTCTTCCACAATTGTGTTCTTTTGTGTCATAACCATTGTGATAGAGTAATTTGTTACTTGGAGCCTTCAATCTCAAGTCCCACGGGTGCCAAAATGTACCTATTCGAGGACACACTGGTAAATCTCTACATCAATCTCTAAACTCCTTACTAAAAAAACAAAAAAGAGGTACCTACAAAAAGTACTCCAATACTCAAGTTATGATAAGCTCAAATATCTAGAAAAGTAATCAATGAACAATAATTTTATCTCATTTTGTATGACTTTTTATACTAACCATAATGAGCTTGAGTTTTGTAGGCCTTGTTTTCTAATTACTAAATAGATAATATAGCTACTGATGATGAATTATTCCTTAATCTCGTTTGCTTTCTTCATTAGTTACGTGATTCTCATCATGAACTTGGAGGCTTAATAGCACTAAGTATCTTGATTTGCTCGACAACCAAGAGTGACGAAGTTAACTCAAATGGCTTAACTTAGTCTTTTCAGGGTCGAGAAGATTGAGGTTGTGCCAAAATGCAATTTGTGCAATGATGAACTATGTAGGTTGTCATTAATGTTTGATAGATGACTTAACAAAATCATGCTACATGAGTGCATCGATTGCCTCGACTACCTACCGAAGTGGTAAAGACCAAGGGTAACCATGTGGTATGTACTTTTGTCTAGTGTTAGTATCTTACTTCAATGGTCAAAATGGCTAAACAGGAAACTGACACATAGCCTTCAATTCATAGAGTATATTAGCAGCATTCACCAAAAATTTATACTTAAAGCCCATTCATATCTTTTATTCCATTGAAATTATTTTGGGAGTATCCTTCTTAAAAAAATATTAAAAAAAAACTTGTTTTTCTCCTAGTATCTCCCGCTCTTCTCTCTCCTATTCTCTAAAATGTAGTAAAGGTTCTTATTCTTTTTCCTACTAAAAATATCAGTGTTTTTCTTTCTATGCAATAAACAATTTTATGTTCAATTAAGTTACATTGTCTTTGAAAGAAAAAAATACTGAATTAAAAATTATCATGTGGACTGATTACTAGAAAAAAGTTAGATTTTAGCTACTAATTTGATTGTTATATTTGGATAATAATTAGCAACATGATATTAGATTATGAAAGTCTTCCAAATAAGTAGAAAAGCAAATCCTTTGGCACTAGACAATTCGATCCGAATCAAAAGTTTTGGTTGATATTAGTGCGTTGACAGACCCACACTTGGGATAGGAACTCCTTGCTTTACACTACTTGTCTTGGGGTTTACTTTGGAACCAAATCCACGATGTGGACACTCCACATCCAACCCACGTAATAAAGAGTAATTTTTTTAATCAATTCATGTAATTTTTATTTGCATGTGAATCTTGAATGTAAATTTAAACATGCCTTAAAAATGTAAAAAAAAAAAAAGGTACTCTCTATCTTTTATTATAAGCAGAAAATTTAAACCTCTATTTATCACGTGAGGAACTAACCTCTTCTAATAAACCAACCCTATTTGGTAAAAAGGAATAATAGTTGCTGGTAGAGACATGGTAAATGTTACCACTAAAAAATTACATTACTTACCTCCACTTTAATCTTTAAAGGTTAAACTATTCACTTTTTATAATTATTTTCATTTTAAGTTTATTCCTATACACCATAACAAATAAACTATAAGCTTTAATCTCTATGCATGTATAAAAATTACATTTTAATCTCCGTTACTAACACACTTAGTAATGTGATAGAGCAGAGTGTAGTTTACATTGCTACAAAAACATTGACAATATCTTTTTGTCCAATATATATCAAAATTGCATGCTGTAGTGGTTAATAAGCTTTCAAAATAAGGACCTGGATTTTACTCCTACAACACGTAAGTGAGTTTCATTAAACTTGCTCGAGTCAAATCAGTTCACATAGATAGATAATGAAACATGTCGAGTCATCTATAATAAATGTTAGGTCCAGAGTAGGCTTAATAGTTACTCACAGCTAAAATAAGAGATGAGTAAAAAAGAGACAAGGGAGAAAATAACCACAGTAAAAATATTATTTACTGAAAGGGAGGAAATTACAACACTTCTCTCTCTATAACTTACTCCTTTGAATTAGGAGACTACTACTACCGAGAACAGATCTCAAGGTGTATAAGAGAGGAAGAGAGAAGAGAAGAAGATTTGGGATGAAAATTATGATTTTCAGCTTCCCTATTTATAGGAAAGTCCCAATGGCATTTTCGTAATTTCTCCTAAACTTTTAATATTATTTTATTATCATGTGGGACCCGCTTTTAATTTTAAATTAAAAGCCACCGAAAGTGGCATTGGCAGCTGGTGGCAGCTGTTCCCAACATTTCTCCCACTTGAAGATTATGATTAAGTTAATCATATCTTCACACCATTGATACTTCATGTTGCTTATGTCTTCAATAGGCCAAATAAGGATCGACACCATGTAAACTTGTCAGTGTTGACAGGCTTTGTCATTACGTCTGCTATGTTGTCTTTTGTATGGATCTTCTGCATATCCACTTTTCCTTCTTCTACTACTTCACGAACAAAGTGATATTGAATTCCTATGTGCTTTGTCCTGGAATGAAAGGCTGGATTCCTTGCAATGTGCAAGGCACTCTGACTGTCACAATACACAGTAATTTTCTCCTGCTTGTGCCCAAGTTCTTCCAGTAACCTTTGAATCCAGATTGCTTCCTTGCATGCTTGCGTAGCTGCCATGTATTCAGCTTCTGTAGTAGATAGAGCTACAACAGTCTGTAACTTAGACAACCAGCTCACTGCTCCTCCAGCAAGTGTAAACACATAACCAGTAGTAGATTTTCTTTTATCCAGATCTCCTGCAAAATCTGAATCAACATAGCCTTTGACAAAAAACTCCGATCCTTCAAAACATAATGCAACATCTGAGGTTCCTTTGATATATCTAAGGATCCTCTTTACAATACTCCAATGCTCTCTACCAGGATCTGCCATAAACCTACTGACCGCTCCCACTGCTTGTGCAATGTCTGGTCTCGTACAAATCATGGCATACATAAGGCTTCCCACCGCTGATGCATACGGCACTCGAGACATTTCCATCCTCTCTGCTTCATTGCTAGGACTCATACTTGAGGATAATTTGTAATTGACAGGAAGTGGGGTAGAAATTGGCTTACAGTCTTGCATGTTGAAGCGCCGCAAGACTTTCAATAAATAATTCTTCTGAGAAAGCCAAATCCTCCTGTTTTTTCTGTCTCGGTGAATTTGCATCCCTAAAATCTTGTTTGCTAGTCCCAAGTCCTTCATATCAAACTCCCTAGCCAATTGTGCCTTTAATTCTTGGATCTGATCTTTGTTGGGGCCTACCACCAACATGTCATCCACATACAACAGCAAGATGATGAAATCATTGTCATCAAACCTATTGTAGTACGTACAATGGTCTGAACTCAGTCTGTTGTAACCAAGGCTAATAATGAAGGAATCAAATCTCTTATACCAACACCTTGGCGCCTGCTTTAAACCGTACAGAGATTTGGTCAACCTACAAACCAAGTTTTCTTTTCCTTGTTCTTTAAAGCCTTCTGGTTGGAGCATATATATTTCTTCTTGGAGTTCCCCATGAAGAAAAGCAGTCTTTACATCAAGTTGCTCAAGATGTAAATTAAATGCAGCACACATAGCCAGAACAACTCTGATTGTGGTTAATCGAACAACTGGCGAGAATATCTCGTTAAAATCAATGCCCTCTTTCTGAGCATATCCCTTAACCACCAATCTTGCACGATATCTCTCCACTTGATCATTGCCATCACGTTTGATCTTATAGACCCATTTGCAACCAATGGCTTTTCGACCTTTTGGAAGATCAACAAGTTCCCATGTTTTATTTCTATGTAAGGCCTCTATTTCTTCATGCATTGCTGCCATCCACTGAGAAACATCAGAACTCCTCAACGCCTCTTGAAAGGTTGATGGTTCTCCTTCTTCAGTTAAGAGACAGTACGCATCATGACTTGCCATAACATAGTCTGAATGCCAAGATGGTCTCCTTCTCTCACGTCTTATTTGTTGAACTTCTTCATCATTGGCTTCATCTGGTTCTTGTTCCTCATGCTCTTGTTCTGCTTCAGAGGTGTCATCCTTTTTAGACTTTCCTCCTATCTCCACTATACTGGTGTCTTTGATAGTGCTGTCATTCTCCTGCTCCTTTTGCAGTTCAGTTTCTGCAAAGACTACATCCCTGCTGACAACAACCTTGCGGGCAGTGGGATCCCACAAGCGATACCCCTTAACATTGTCAGCATAACCCAAGAATATACATTTCCTGGATTTTGGGTCCAGCTTTGTTCTTTCTTGGGAGTTGTACATCACGTACACAGGACATCCAAACACATGTAATGAAGAATAATTAGATGGTTTTCCACTCCACATCTCCATTGGTGTCTTTAAACCAATTGCTGTTGATGGTGAGCGATTGATCAAATAACAAGCAGTTTTGACTGCTTCTGCCCAGAAAGACTTGGCTAATCCTGCAGTTCTCAACATAGCTCTTGTCCTTTCTAGAAGAGTTCGATTCATCCGCTCTGCTACCCCATTCTGCTGAGGTGTATGAGCAACTGTAAATTGCCTCTTGATACCCTCTTGCTTGCAGAATGCCAGAAAATCACCATCTATATATTCTCCTCCATTATCTGTCCTCAAGCACTTAATCCTTTTTCCAGTATCAAGTTCCACCTGTGCTTTAAATTCCTTGAATACTGGGAACACATCTGACTTCTTCTTGATTGGGTACACCCACAATCTCCGGGAATAATCATCAATAAATGATACAAAATATTTTGCTCCTCCCATGGAAATTTCTGGTGATTCCCAGACATCAGAATGGATCAAGTCAAGTATGTGTTTGCTCCTTGTAGTTACTTTGGCAAATTGTAATCTATGTTGCTTGCTTGTCACACAGTGCTCACAAAATGGTAAGGTTACCATTTTAAGCCCTGACAAGAGATTACGTTCCGCAAGAATTTTCAGGCCTCGCTCTGACATATGTCCTAGTCTACGATGCCACATCATCGTTGCCTCTTCTTGACTTATTGCTGCAACTGATGCATCTGCTTCTTGCAACGTTTCTCCCAAAAGCAAGTATAGATTTGATGTGATCTTCTCAGCTTTCATCACCACCAAATTGCCTTTAACTACCTTCAAGATTCCACCTTCAACGTGGATCTTGCACTTGAGATCATCTAGTTGCCCAATGGACAATAGATTCTTTTTCAAGCCCTTCACATGTCGTACCCCTTGAATTGTACGAACAGTACCATCATACATTTTTAATTTGATAGTACCAACTCCAGCAATTTCCAAAGCATGATCATTTCCCATAAATACGGATCCTCCTGAGATTGATTCATAAGTGCAAAACCAATCTCTATTTGGAGTCATGTGCCAGGTTGCACCTGAATCCAATATCCAACATTCATGGAGTTGTTTTTCGCCTCTGGAACTTATTGCTTCACTGTACAAGATTTCTCCATCTTCTTGGGTACTAGCAACACAACCTTGAGAGGTTGACGCTTCAGAATTCTTCCCTCCTCCACTCTTCTTGTGCCAACAATCTTTCTTCATGTGCCCTCTCATGCCACAATTATAGCATTTGAGGTTCTTCCTTCCTCGAGATTTTGATCTACCATGATTTTGACTCCCACTGGAGCCACGTTCCATTGATCTTCCTCTCATCATCGTCAAAGCTTCTGCTTGCTTTGAACTTTCCAGTCTGTCTTCCTTATTCTTTCGCCTGGACTCTTCTTCAAGAATAGCTCCGGCAACATCCTCAAAGGATAGACGACCAACAACATTATTGTTTGTTATGTTGATGATGAGTTGATCATATGAATCTGGTAAACTCTGAAGTAGAAGCTCCGCACGTTCATTTTCCACTATGTTGAAATCAGCTGTTGAAAGCTGAGCAAATAGCGTATTCAGATTGTTGATGTGGTCCGTCACTGCTGTGGACTCACTCATTCGAAGAGTGTAGAGTTTCCTCTTTAAGAATATTCTGGTGTGAAGTGACTTGACCTCGTATAATTTTACGAGCGTGTCCCAAATCTCCTTTGCAGTTGTCTTCTCTGCTATGCTCGACAAAACTGAATCAGCCATTGCTAAGTGCAAATTGGCAACAGCATTGTCATCCATTTCTCTCCACTTTTCATCAGTAATATCTGATGGCCTGCCTTCAATTGCTTTAAGACAGTTGTCTTTTCTCAAAATTGCTCTTATCTTCAATTTCCACAGGGAAAAATTGTTCCCGTTGAACTTCTCTATCTCAAACTTTGCTGCCATAATTTCTTCTATTAAACCGACTTAAGTAACTTCCACTAGAATAGTACCGCCTACTGGAACAATGATAAAATCCAGTAACAAGAATAATTCTTTTCTGATGTGACTGATCAGACAATACTACAGCCACAGAACATACTAAGAAATTTTCTCCGACACTATACCAATGTACACCACAGCGGAATAATAAACAACCTAGTGGCTCTGATACCACTGTTAGGTCCAGAGTAGGTTTAATAGTTACTCACAGCTAAAACAAGAGATGAGTAAAAAGAGACAAGGGAGAAAATAACCACAGTAAAAATATTATTTACTGAAAGGGAGGAAATTACAACACTTCTCTCTCTATAACTTACTCCTTTGAATTAGGAGACTACTACTACCGAGAACAGATCTCAAGGTGTATAAGAGAGGAAGAGAGAAGAGAAGAAGATTTGGGATGAAAATTATGATTTTCAGCTTCCCTATTTATAGGAAAGTCCCAATGGCATTTTCGTAATTTCTCCTAAACTTTTAATATTATTTTATTATCATGTGGGACCCGCTTTTAATTTTAAATTAAAAGCCACCGAAAGTGGCATTGGCAGCTGGTGGCAGCTGTTCCCAACAATAAATGACTCAGAACAATTCATCACATTTCACCAACAATGTTAATAGATTGAAACTTACATATTTTTTCATATAAAGACCCAAAATGACAACAAAACCTTATAAATAGTTTAACCGTCTTTAAAAGTTAATACATGTATCACTTTAATCTCCAACATTAGTAATAAAACAGCAATTTAACTAGAATGCCATTTCCTAAAGCAAGAATTTATTCGGTTTTTATGTCCATCAAAAGACACTAATTGAAATTATACCAACCACAATATTATCAATAAAATGGTTTTGTAATATAATTAAATTTAGTAATCATATACTAACTGTATAAAATGATTTTATATTATCAACCAATCAAAATATACACATTACGATATATTCCCTCATAACCTCATCCATCCACCGTAATCACAAGTAATCACAAAGACTGCAATTGCATGCAGTTAAATCTTAACACTACAAACAAGACCAAATCTTACAAATGGGGGAAAAACAAGGGAAACCAAAATCTATTAGGAAGCTATAGATGAAATTCAACACCAAAATTTCACTAGACAATAACAACTTTTAAAGCCCTCATTGGAGAATTTTCTCAATAATTACTTGTAAGAGAAGAAAATAAAAATGAAAATGAATCAAATATCTTCTATGAGAAAAAGAATACATGATGAGAAGCCACTATAACTCCTAAGCTCTCAGCCCAAATGCGGGTAAGAGAAGAAAATAAAAATGAAAATGAATCAAATATCTTCTATAAAAAAATAATAATAATACATGATGAGAAGCAACTATAACTCCTAAGCTCTCAGGTCACATGCGGGTTAGGGTTGATTGATGTAAGGAAAGGAAGTAAAGATGTCATTCAGCATCCAATCTTTGGTTCCACTGGTGCCAGTCATGTTCAATATGGATTCCAGAAGGTGACCGAAAAGTAAAGTGAAAGAGCTTCAAGCAGCATTTCAGTAATCATCATAATCATAACCACCATCATCATATTCATAAGTCTCGTGAGTTTCTTGATACAAATTATTTTCATATTCTCCGTGCATATCACCATCCTCAAAATCATCAGCTGATCCCGGTTCATCATCTTTAATATTGTCCTCTAACTTTGACTCAAAATTATCATTATCATTGGTGGGTAGCTCAAACCGTACTTTCTTGGGATTCTTCTGATTCTCTGGTGCTTCCTATATAACAAAAAGTGATTATTTCACATTTGGCTTTATGTAAAAATATAAAAATATAGTTTAGGCAAATTACACTAACACCCCCTATGGTTTCTTGAATTTTTCAAACTGCAATTTCCTTTTTAACGCCTACAGTAGCTCCTCACAGGAATAAACAATGTTTTGTCTCACGACATAATGTTTCCTATAGTTTAATGTTAAAAAGACTACCTAGCAAAACACAATTATGATTAAGGTAATGCACATATCGTAAATTAGTCTTCTAAACACAACAACCAAGTAGCTACAACTGACAATTAGACAGGGCTAAACCAACTCGACCCGTTTGACATCTCTACTATCGAGTAAATAAAGATTGAGATATACAGAGCATATGAATAAAGCATATCAACTTAAAGGTAAATCAGAAATGCTATCTTAACCATTAACCAACAGAGATTGTTCTCTAATTAAACAGGCTTCAGCGCATGCAAAAATAAAATAAAAAGAAATCTCCTTGATTTATTAAATAAAATAAATAAAGCTAATGCAAGCAAATATACCCATGCAACGCTGCATAGAAGCTTCCAGATTTTGTCATTAAGAGATTGATATTGAAAATATCAAAATAAAGTAATGAAACAGCAATAGCAACCTGAAGACTCATAGATCTGTGCTTTATCTATCTAGAGACAATTTTAAAAACAAAAAAACATGCAAATGACATCGAAGATGGAGACAAACAAGTAAAACATGAATATTTAATTTATCATGTTTGCGGAGAGAATACATACAGGTTCGTCAAATAATTTTAACAAGCAATCATAATTGACTTTGGAGCTGAGCCTCTGCAAATGAATCATGGAAAAAAAAAATCATGTTAGTAATATATAAAAACATTTTCAGAAAATCCTAGGCTACAAAATTAAAAAATCATTTTAAAGAAAAATTCTCCCAAAAATGTTTGATTCCCAATATAATACATTTCACGTTAACAACATACTTCTAGAATATGAAGCCATCATTATGAATCCAATCTAGGCATATAAACAATGATCTTAATCTCTTGAAAACTCCACTGCCCTGACCCAGCCTGAAAGCCTTGTAGGCTATCAGTCCTATAATAACTCTCCAAATCCAAATTTTGATAATATGTTTCAGAAACTACAACAAATTCAACTTATAATAGAAAAGGTCCTGTTTGCTTCAGTGCTTTACCAATTTATTTTTAATTTATTTAGAGTTTTAAAGGCACAAGTCTCAAGTCTCAACCGTCAAACCAAACTAGGCAGTTTTAAGTTAATTCATGGTCTTATTAGTTACTACATTCATTCAACTTCCTAAAGGTGGGTTACTATGTTATGCCTAGGATTATTTCTTTGTAGAAGACAAATGTCAACAACTACACAATTAGCAATACTTTGGAAGTTCCTTCTTTACTTTTCCTTCCTATTTGTTTCACCTTTTCAAAATGAAAAATAATAACTACACAAAGGAGAAAAAGACAACTACATTAAAAACATATAAATATGTTGGAACAAAAGGAAAGCCATTATAATGAGTTTAATAAACAGAATATCAAAACATGGATAGGTATTTTTTTAATAGAAACACCTTGGTTCTCAACATTTGCTTAGTGGCATCCAAAGCAGATTGAGTAGGACCGTAACTTTTTGCCTCTTGAGCTCGTCTTAGTTTCATTTCCTACAGATGAGCATTTTAAAAAAATTGAAAAAATTATTATGTTGAAAAACATTTCACAGCTTATGCAGCATTAATGTACAATGACAGGAAAAAATTAAACTAAGAACCATCTATTAAAATGCACTCATTGACTTGCACAGAAAAAACATTATTTTGAAACAAACATGCTCGAATGCATGCACACCAATCACACTATAACCGTTGATTCAATTCATTTGTGACTGTTGGAAACGAGCATTTAATGTTTATTACCCTTCAAATAGCTTAGTTAATGTTTAGCTAAGCTGAATATATCTTACGAAGTTGTGATATTTAAATTGTTCTCTTGAAATTAGTTGTAGCCATTTTTTGTCTATGTGACCTTTCTTATTATAAATAGATCAATCTGTTGAGTAGAAAATTCACTCAAGCACATTCAGAAAATTTCCCGTCTCATTCTTTCACAGTAAAACACTGACACAATCGAAGAAGAACTTACAATGCATATACAAACACGAATATATATATATATGTATGTGTGTGTTGAAACAGAAAGTCAGGCTGCACTGCACACTTAATTTTTGTTTATACCTTGATTACAATCAAGGAGTGAAGTAATCACGGGGGTAATTGGCATTTAATTACAGCCTAATAATCAGTAGCTAATTTGTAGCCTAATAGCTAATAACATAAGTATGGTAAGACTGATATATTCTAACAGAAAAAGGATAATGTTTCATATTCTAATGCGCTCCCACAAACTAAAGCAATCAAGCTCTTGGCTTGTTACAAATAAATCCAGCCGAAACAATGTCAGAACTCCGAAGCTAATTTAGGATTAAGACCATACAGGATAGAAGCCCACTCAGAAGTAGGAGCATATATAGACCAAATCCAACCCAAAATCAGCAAAAAACATGGTGAACTCATCTAAACACAGAAGTTTCACAGGTCTTGGGATAAACCACGGTGGAAACACAAAAGGTGGATTCATTATACTGCACAAGAGGTCAGAGATCATCTCTTTTGAGGTTGTTTTCAGAAAAAGTTAGACATGCTGTAAATAAGGGAATCGGTTATTATTATTGTTTCCTAATTATATAGTTTATATTAGGAATAGGAATCAAGCCATTCATTGTATTTGTATATAATATAATTAGACTTCCTAATTTTGGTCGGCAAATAAGGAATTAGAATTATTTCCAGATTATCTTCTTTAAATTCAAACACTTGTGGATGCACTAGCATGACTTGAGGAATGAGTCTATAATTTCCCTAATTACCGGTCAATTTGGTGATCTTTCAATTAATGAAATTAAAACTCTTCTTCTTGCACATGAATCTCGTCTTGATAAATTTAAGAAAGTTGTTGCCTCCATTAAAGTCGCTGAGGCATCCTCAAATTCTAACTCTCCTACATTGCAGCCACAAGCTAATATTTCTCAACATGACTTGAAATCATTTCTTGCAGTTCTGCAGATGGCGTAGTGCTGATATTCTCACTGAAACCCTATCTCCAACTTGGTTTTGTGCCATGCGTTCCAAAGTTGATTCACTCAATGTGCCTCACCCTACTTGATCTTGTGGGGGGTATTGGAGTATAAGGTTACTACTTAGTCCTTACCCATAATACTTAGCAGTAGTTTAGTTTTTAATTCTGTTTTGCTGCTCCTGTAATTTCTTTTCTTTATTCTTTATTTTCGGTTGTAAAGCAGTAGCATAGGAATATTCCTTCTGTTAATTTGTTGTAACTGCTAACTCTAGTTAGTTAGACCTATAGCTTCTGTTGATTGATATAATGTTTAGATTTTGCAAAAAAAAAAATCATATGATTGATATAATGTTTAATGAAACTCCACATGAACATATAGAACCTCACCAAAAATATAGCAACACTTCATAAAAATTCATGATTGGCAAAAGTAGTGGACTTCATGAACACATAGAACCTCACAAAAAAATATAGCTTCACTTCATGAAAAATCAAGTTTTCAACAATAGTGGACTTAATGAAAAAAAAAATTCATACGTTTTACAATAGCATCACTTTAGTTGCAATAAACACACATGAACAAATAGAGTCTCACCAAAAAATTGATTCAAAAGTTACCTTTCTGGACTTTGCTGCAGCTGCACTGGCATATTCAGCAAGTTCTCTAGCTGCTAGCAAATCCTCAGAACAGTTTTGGAAATTTTCCTCAAAAGCTTTCTTAGAAGCTTCTGCAGCTGCTTCCTTGGCTGCTTGTTCCTGTAAAAAAAGGTAGAGTTTGAGCAAGATTCAATACACACTAATCTCCAAAATAAGCCCAACTATATTAACTAGAAAAACTATATGATATCAACCTGGGTCAAAACACAATACCCTCAAGATAGGAAACAGAAAAACCACCAGAGAACTTTATCCAAAAATATAAAGTAGAAAAAATAAATGGAATTAAACTTTCAGTACCTCAAGATACTCGCGATTCAGGTTTTCCCATAAAATCTTCTTGTAGTGCTTTTCCTCCTCACTGTGAAGGTAGCCATCAACCTAGGCAGCATTTAGCATTTTACAGGGAGAATAATCAATGATTTATTTTGCTAATCAAAATTCAACTTATAGATTGATTCAAAAGAAAAGAATTAAACCAAGATATTTTGATTTCTTATGTTCATTGTTTTCAAACTCGCAAGTTGACTCATAGACTCTTCTGAGTTTATATTTATGTTTCCAGCTAGGGAGAACATGCTGACTCACTCACAGACTCAGACCCCTATAAAACTTAGATAAATTCAGCTGGACTCCAGCAAACTTGGATTGAATCACAAGCCTGAGGATGATTAACAAGTCTGATTGAGTGCTTCAAATTTCCCCCCAAGATTCCATTAACAACTTGTTCATCTTACGATTCCTCTCCTTAACTTCCCTGACTGCACACCAGATAATCACACTCAAAATGGATCATGATACTACTGCATCTCATTTGCACCACAAAGTATTCCTCGAATAACTCATTCCTACAGCTAGCTGAGAATCTTGACAAAAACAACCTAGCAATATTCAATCAAGGCTGTGTGCTCCCACTGATCAGGGAGTCTCTGATGACAAGCTTGGTTGCTCTGACAATATTCGATCAGTGGTGTGATTTAAAATCTGTAATGATCCAACAACTAGACTGGTTTCTCTGAACTTACGAGTTTAGAAGTCAAGTCTAAGGATGCTTCATGAATTTACATAAACTCTCAAATTTGACAACCTTGCTTATAGTTGTTTTTTGCAATCATAATCATAATACATGCAAATTTGGATTGATGAATGATAGACTATTCTAAACCGTACATCTTATGATTTATTATCACTACATCTATGTATTCAACAACTTTGATTGATTGATATGGTTTTATTTTCTATTACAATAAATTGAGGAAACAATAGCCAGTCCAATAGCTGCTTCAGGCATAATAAGCAATCCAGTGACAAGATACATTGAAATTCGGCATCGACAGAAAATTATCAAGAGCATGACTAAATAGGCAAATTAAAATTTCCCAGGGATTTATATCAAACTACAAGAATAACAGAATCTCAATCTTAATTCAACATATAAAAGCATTTCAAATACAAACAATAAATATTCAGATTTAGGAATGATGAGCAAAAATGCAACATCAAGAAATGGGATTATTATTGCTAAATGCCAGCATTAAAAGAAGGGAGAAGATTTTATTCCTGATTTCATTTCTCTTAACTCTTTAAAATAGGAATAAATAATAAAAGTTTTATACCACACAAGCTTTTCTTTTAATATTTAAAGAAATAAATTGTTAATTAAGAGAACAAAATAAAAATGGAGGATACGAAAATAAGAGCAAAACACAAATAGGTATGTTTAGTCTAACATCAACTAGAAATATGACCAATGTAGTCCTTATAAGACTTAGACAACCCTCGCCTAACAATATAAATTTTTATAGGCTTGAGCCTTTGAGAAAAAGAAAGGAGGTATTCCCACTTATTAGAGCAAAGAATGGAAAGAGGGCTATGACCGTAAAATGATATTTTTGAATGAGTAGCATCAATCTCAATCTTGTCTTCCCAACCATAAGTCAACACTTGGTCATCACCTTATGTTAAGGAAAGTTAGGTTCAAACATTTGATGTCTAACATAGACTGAAATTTACAAACAAAATTAAGATATTTCTCTGATATTCACTATTTTTGCATTCTAATATTAGCACAGGAAGGGGTGATATCTCAATCTTTTTTAGAATTAGAATAAATTAAGTTAGAAAACACAAAAATGAAGGTGGATTTAGCCTGTTAATCCAGGCTTAAATAGAAGTGAGTTAAGAATTCAACCCCTTAAAAACAAGGATCAAAGGAATTGTCAAAAAAATCTTATTATAGTTTCGCAAAAAAAATAAACGAAAAAAAAAATGAAAAATAGTCAATTGCAGCTCTAAAAGCAGTGTAGCATGGTATGAATTGCATAACACCATCTAATATAATAAATAGCATGGTATTAATCACCTCTTGATCATCAATATCAGAAAGACTTTCTGATTCATTTTGAGTTTCTGTGTTCAGATCATCTTCTTTATGTGACTCATCATGCTCACCATCTTTAGTGGCCACATTTTCATTAACCACTGGAAACATTTTGAGCAAATTAGGATTGCAAAACTATGAGCAGAGATATTATAGTAGCCAAGAAAGATAAAGACAAATGAAAGCACCTACCAATACTTTCTGGCACTGAGGAACGTAATTCTTCTATTTGGCTCCTGCATTCATTGTTTGACTCTTCCACCAACTAACGAAAAGAACATTCAAAAAAATACGTGAGATTTTATGCCAAGTTAGCTCATAGCTCTTTGAAGATTGCGTACGGGCATTATATCCGAAAAGAGAAAATTCAGTTGACTAGATTAGCAATAGATGCTCATATATGGCTTGTGACATGGTCATGTTCAAGACAATTCATATCACTCTCGGGAGTTTTGTAGTGGATGAGTTGATAAGAGTAATATTTTAATGTTAACGACAAATAGGTGCTAAACTGCACAAGATTTTTGGCCTCATAGCTCATGATATCTTATGCAGCTGATTCTCACTTTATCAACATTCAGTTAGAACTGGAACATCTATGGATTTTTCTTGGTGAGGCATGACCATATGTGTTCTGGTTTGAAATATGGCATCAGTGAGCACCTAAGTTTGCGGCATTTACAGAAAGAAAATGCACACTAGCATAAGACCTAGTCAAGGTGTACTTACATTGTGTGATTGATTAGAATTTTCCTCAGAATGTGATTTTATCATTTTCTCCTTCTCCGCACGTTGGAATGCAGGAGGATCCAAACCCCCACCAAGTCCACCAGATAGTTTATCAAACTATAACAATTAGTCGAACAATAAAAATAAATGACAACAATGAATAGTACTTAATAAAAGACAAAAATCTGCATCAGGAAGAAATGACTGACCTCCCTGTAACATGTTTCACATAATCCAAGTGCAAAATAGGACTCAGAACTACCCTTGTGTTCACATAGTAGTTCTTTTGAAGTACATTTGTTCAGTTCACCATTTGGTATTTGAACTGGATTGTTTTCATGCTCCTTTGCCATCGTATTCAACTCCTCAATCTATAAACATAATAGATTGGTGAAATCTTTATTTACTTCGTGAAAAGAATAAGTTTTCTTTTTAAAAAATAGTGGGTAGTTATTATTTTTAAAAAAGTAGTTATTTTTGTATATACATTTTATTTTCCTATTAAAATAGGGTGGGGAATTAGGGTGAAGTTGAAGTGTGACATAGAGAATACGCACTTAGTAAACTCAAAAGATGACATAAAAAGCTCCATCAAAGAGGAAGAGAAAAAAACATTATAAGCATTTGTAAGTAACTAGTGCATAATAAAAATAATATTTCTAGTGTCAGTGGTTGGTCCTTACTCAAGAGATTCATTCAGACCTTAATTTTAAAATAATCATTCAGATTTACAGCATCAAATAGAATTGTCTAACTGATTCTGATTTGTGCAGCTAGGAGAATAGTCTTCAAATTATTTTAGGATCTCTTGTATGTTCTTTCCTTTTTTTATTTTGCAGCCAATTAAGAGGAAAATATCTCTCCTGATTATTAGGCATATTAGTGTACATCTATTAACCCAATCCCTATTTATATCTTTTGCATGAAATCAATCATTCATAGTGGAATAAGAGTTTTTACACCAAAAATGATGTTCTCGGTACAAAAGGCTACCAATCATTTTAAAGATTGAATCTAGTACCAAAGAAAAATTAGCAGAAGTCTAAAAACATGAAAATTTTACAAACTTAATGTTTATGAGAAGCAAAAATTAAAGTAATCGTCTCATCATTTACAAGGTACAGATTTCAGTTGCCTATATTCCGCATATTCATTAAGAGATAAATCATTTTTTGTATCTTGAGTATTTATGGTAATGTATGCATATGATAGAACCAATTAGGAGCAATCTTTGGAACTAATTTACAAACAAATAGATATTCAACACCTTTTTTGAAAACACAAGAATTGTATTCCCTAAAACTGCAGCAGAAAAAAACAAAGCACCATTTTCAAGAGCTTAGTGCCCATTTCAAATATGAATTTGGAACGTTTAAAATAAAAACAAGTTATGCTCATAAAGATTACTCGAAGAACCACATGACTTCACATCACTGTAAAACATGACTTCAAATTTGGAAAGCAATTCCTTATTGATGTTTTTTCTCCTTTAGAGGGTGAAATAATATTTGATATAGAAGCAACAAGTTTTTTATTAGTAGCGGAAAAGGCAAGGTGGATATCATATTGATTCCCTATTATTTTCATGCCACTAAAGTCAGTACTAGGATTAGGATATAAGGTGCTATTGAGCAACATAGAGCATAAAGCATGATTCATGGAGCTGATTTCAAATTGCAATTATTTGCACCATATTGTCAATAAACAAGTAGTTTACAATACAAAGACATAACAGGGAATATGAGACATACTGTCAAACTAGCAGACTCTGTATTCTCAAACTCTACCAACCGCTTAGTCAATGTTGCTTCACAAACATGGACGATTCTTAGCTGCATTGTAAATTTGCAAACAAAAAAATTATAGAGAAAAGAGATATAATAAGATAATAACTAGATGATTGAGTGACATCCTTAAAATTTCAAATCAATAGTGAAAAAAAAAATCCATTAGCAAATTTATAAATAGTCTGTGCAAAAGATCAAAACATTTGTTGCTCTGCTAAAATATTCAAACTCTTCAGAAACATAATGCTTAAATGAAAACAAAATGAAATATTGGAACTCAGAAGACAGGAATTTTATATTCAATAAGCAATTATGACACTGCACTGTAGCAGATATGGTAAATAGACATAAGCCACTCCATGAAATAAAAATCTCATTAATCACTTCATGGAAAGAAAAATTCTGTTGGGATCAGTTATGAGTTATGACAGTTCAGAACTACAGTTAGTAAATTTGTTACATAGTTGTCGAGCTTCTGGGACAAGCTTCATGAATGCTATTATATGCAATGTAATCATTCAGTTCTGAACAAGGCAAAATTATAATTTCAGAATTTCATTTTCTCTGCAATTTTTCTGTTTTTTCTGTCAATACTCAGTCTAAAAGAATTCATCAAACACAAAGATAATTGATACGTGACCCACTGTACCAAAAGGTTTTAACATGCATAAATGGGTGTAGATGAAGCATTATTTTTATGGAAAACTGAGGGGACCAGAAAGTAGTAAGAGTAGTTGAAGTTGTAAAGGCAGGGAAATAGCTTAAATGGGAGGAGAGGGTAGAGGAGCCGCATTCTGTTTGTTGTGTTATCATTGGAGAACTGAGCATCAGTTGTATTGTACATTTGCGAAACCTTTTGTGAAGAAAAAAACTCTTCAAAGATGAATTCTCTCCTTAGGTTCTTTGTTTTCAATTCAATAAAACACTACCAAAATACGCTTCCTCCTTTCCTATCACTGTGTTTCTCATCTCTAAAAACTCAGAACCATTTCAGGGTTTCTAACAAAACAATTGCAAAGCATGTCCACATCATTGTCAAGGTATAAAAGAGAGTCTGAGAGAAGGTATAACTAAGGTGATTGAACAACATAAATAAATACCACAAGTAACTTGAAAAGCTCAAAAATGCCCTGCCTCTACAAATCAAAAATATGCAACATGATTTAAATCAATGTTTTTATAATTGGACCAGGCACTGAACTGATGAAGTCACGGGTTCATGATTTACATGTCCAACCATGGGCAAACTGGTATATATATTTACAATCAAGTGATATAACAATATCTTAAATTTTAACAATTGACATATTCATAAGTTTAAATTTAAAAACTTATATTAACATTAATTAAATATTTAGTATTTTAAAAATAAAAAATCCCAAGAAATATGAACGCAATGGCTGATGTTAAGATTACCAGTAGCAGTAAAAATACTCTCCCCTACTCAAAGGACCTACTTTGACCGGTTTCTGTCTAGTTTACTGGTTCGTTACCAGTTTTCCAGCACAATGGTTAAATAGCTTTTGACCTGACCAGTAAGTAACTGATCTGGTTCACAGTCAACCTGGTCTGGTCTGGTTTTTTCTAACAATGCATGATATAGACATGAGCATAAGCCCAAAATGAAACCATAAATACAATCCTATTCCATAGTAAACTTAAGTGGAAAAACGAAATTCCATCAAACTCACTAGAGAACTGCAAAACCTACATCTTTACCAAAAAAATAAAATAAAATAAATAATAATAATAATAATAGTCAAGGGGGAAATATCATTAGGTGGGTGAAAGACAGCAATACAAGAACAGACTGATAAAAGGCTAAGAAATCTTCTTCAGAGGAAATGAGGGGAAAAACAAAGAACAAACAAGAAAGCCTCTGCAAAAAAACACAACAAAGGAGAAAGGACCCTTGCAGTGACTTGCAAATCCTTTCCCATTAAACCCCTTTAGCAACATATAATCATAAGGCAGAAAATGAAATCTTAACTTACAATATCTGACTTAGTGCACTTGAAACCATGTGCAAGCGCAGCCATGTATATTGCTGCACCACATAACCCACTAGGTTTCCTCCCTGTCTGTTTTTCAAACATTAGCAATCCCATCACATTAATAAGAAGAATCATTCTATTCAGAAAAAGAAATAAATAAAGAGCAGGTCAGAAAGAGAGACATGAAAAATGCCAGATCAACATCGCATTACCTGCATCCAGTCACGTTTCATGCTGGCAATAATACTAAGTGCAGTTTCAGAGACAAACACATTCCTTTGCTTTAACAAATCTACATGAAAATTACTCAAATCATGTTTCCTCACTCAGATAATAATTGGCACACAATTTGATAAAAGAAAAGAAGGTACACTAAACCAAGGTACCATGCTAAAAATATATACAAGTTCATATACGCAAGTTTTCACAACACAATAATTAACAAATAGGCTTAAATATAAATACATTTTTAGTCCCATAAAAGAAACAGGTTTTAATTTTGGTCCCTATCCTGTACAAAAAAAAACATTTCATGCCTCTAAAATTTGGAATCATTGTTTTCAATCCCTACTATTGTATGATCCTTGTTAACTACTTAAGTGATGATCTCAGGTGACAGCCACTACTGTTTGTGATACCATATCAACTTATGACACTTTTAAAAATCTTTATAGATTATTGAAACAAATGCTGTTTTTCTACCTAAAAATGAATGTTATGAACTAAAAATTAGTGACTTTAGATATTAGAGGATGAAAATCAAAGAACAATATTTATAGAGACCAAAACCAAAATTTGTTTATTTTACAAGGATCGAAAAACAATAATTTCAAATTTTAAAGAGGTGAAAAAACAAAGAAAAATTTAACACCAAAACTCGTTTATTTTATGGTGACTAAAAACATACTTAAGCCTTAACAAATATGTTCTTTCTATCATATACATTTATTCACAGGAATATCATAAGAGTTAGTTTCTATATTTTTTGTTCACACATTACTCCCTTCTTAATCTTATACACCATTAGATAGGTTTAGAATCACGTCATTCAACCAAAAACATAGGTCTATAAAAAAAATTGTATTTGTACCCAAGGATTCAATAACACTGATTAGAAAATAGTCTTCTATAAATAATTCTAAAAGCATAAAAGAGCATAAAGCACCTTGTTCTCAATAATTATGGAACACTACCATCAATAAAGAAATTTATTCTCTCTTTCCTTTTATAGTCCATAGTTCATATGTCAAATGAAAAGGTGAACTTAAGAGCAGTCACATCTCTTGCTTTGCCAAATAAAGATATCTACCTTATTTCCGAAGTATGGAAAAGTACTGTATTAGTCTGCTGCAAATAATCTATATCCCACAATGCAATGCTACTAACTATACACCACATATTTCATTGACCCAGTGAAATAAATTGAGCTTAAAAACAATACTTACTATTTGTATACTTATAAATGAAAAGACTGGGATCGATAGGTTTTTGAACTATTGGGTGCTCTTCAAGACTTAGTAGTTTACAAAGCTTCAAAAAAACTGCACCTAACACATAACTGCATAAAAATTATTGTTAGGAACAAACAACATTCAGAAACAGAAAAATTGAAATAAATCAAGATACAAATACACCAAAGGGGGAAATATATAAGCAGTGCCAAACATCTAGTAACTAAAGAAATGCTTACTCACACATTTGTCCTTAAATTATTTGAAAAATCTATAAGAAGGAATGGCTTATTATTTTCCCTACAAGAAGAAATATAATTTCAGTGTAAAAAAGAAATGTTATAAAGAATTCAGATACATTAACATCAAAGTCATAAAAATTATGACAAAGGTGAAAAAAAAATACAATCCTATAGACTCATGTTGCATTTGAACCGTAGGCACAATGCACTACTGACCATCATTTACTCTCACTAGCTTATCACTTCAATACAACCATCATTGGCAAAGTCCTAGCTGCAACCACTATATCATTGGAAACACTGAAAAACACAAGCCCTAAAATTTTGTTTGGAAAAAGGGTAAAATAGGGGAAAAAAAGAGAGATAGAAGTTTAAAAAAAATGTTATTGGAATGAATAGAAATAAAGAAAGAATTAGAATTTTCTTTTCGCTTATTTGGATAAGTTGAAAAGAAAGTAGAATGAAATACATAATTTGTATATAAACATCTTTAACCTCAAAAAATTATTTCTTATTTAATTGAGAAAGCAATATTTTTCAACTTTTTTAAAATCTTATTCTATCTTATGCTCAAAAATATTTTTAATGAAATAATTATTTTTATAAATATGTTGATGATGAACATGTAAACCATCCACAACACCAACACCGGGATTTTTTTTATATTTTTGTTAAAAACAAATTATCTCCCCAACTTCATGTGACTTTTACTTCCCATCGCCCAAATTCTAAGAAACCTTTGCCAAACACAACAAAAGAGCAGGGTGGCATCAGTAATGCCCACAATGGATATGATAGCCAGATTATTGTCCTCGAGATAACCAAATTAGAGACATTAATTCCAAAATCACATCATTTGGGTATTTTTCTAGGTGCATGCAAGTAGCTACTGACCATGCAAATTTTCAAAGACTTGGTGAGGTGCTTTGGCAAGAATTTTGGGTATCATGGGGATTGGGGAATATGAGAAACAAAAGCAAGATGCATAAGCAAAATGAAACAAGGAACAAAGAGGAAACTGCTGTGTTGTGTTCCTTCCATGACAAAGGCTGTTGAACCTACATAGGGGAATGATCTTGTCAAGTGAAGCAGTGAGGAGAGGAGGTTAGGCAGTGGTTGTGCACAGAAGAAGAATGAAAGCAAGGATGAAAAATAAAACACAGAACAAAAAAACAGAGGACAAGATGGCGTTTAAGTATGTCTGCTTTATCCTATGTACAAAAGTCATGGTTAAGATGGACAGAAATGTTTTAGTAGATCCAACAATCATTCTTTTCCCTCTCTCCTCATTTCTTTGCTCATCCAAACAAGGGTAGTGCTCCAGCTCCACCTTATCCCTATCTACCCTATTTCTTTCCACTCTGTTTCATCCAAACTGGAAAAGTGGAATGATGGTTTCACACGCCGAAAAAACAAACTGACAAAGACATGACTCTTGCAAGTGCATGCCAATTCAGATAGACCGAGATATTGGGCCTTAGTATATTGGTGGATGGGCTTCCTCTGATGGTGGTGTCAATGATTTGAATGTGGAAGTAGAGCTCTCTGGATCGGGAGCTTTCATACCAACATGAAAATAAAGGGAAGAGAAAAAAATCGAATTGTATCTGTGTTTTGAATACAATATCTAATCCCCTGTATAGAGGCTATATGGCTAATCCTATTAAGGGAGATAAGGAAACTAACACAAAAGGGGAAATAGGAATGTAGGAATGACTTGTTGCAGATTAGTAGGCCTCTCAAGAACTTTTCTCCTGAGTTTTGTGATACAAACATATCCAACTGAGCAACAGTTTTCTTTCCCTTTTGCATTTTTGGAACAACCATTTTGGATATGTTTACCTATAAATGGAAGCATTCATACATACACATACACACCTACACAACACCGGGCTAGACAATCATATCCAACAGAATGCAAGCTTTGTGTTTAATGTATCCGATACAATAAAATATATATCATTTAAACAGGGATTAGCAGTTATAAACCAGAGATCTTTCATACATTTACTTGTGCAAACTATCAAATAACAAATATATATAGAAAATTAGAGATACTGCCACATGCTGCAAACCTATAGCAAAAAGAAATATTACCGGAATGCAATATATAGACAAGCACCCTGTACATGCTCTGATCTTCGTCCCCTGGTGAAACTCCTTTCAAGTGCTATCTTTACTAGGCATACACAATGATTGAATAAAATATCACATGAATGTATTAATAAAAGAAAGAATGTCTGACGTCAATGACGTTCACGCAGTAACATACTCTATAGAAAGCCAATGCTTGGTTGGCCATATTATCATCGTTCACTCCAAGGCTGGAACTTAAATATCTGAGATCATCATAAGCTGCAATCCCAAAGAAAATTAGCACATAAGAATATAATCATTAAATTTAACCTACAGATATTAAATTATCATATATCATTGTGCTTTAGTGTAGAAAAGATAAATGTACAAACTTCTATTTTGTAAATGTTTTCCCTATAGTTCTCATCAACTACTCACACTATCAATGACATTGGTTATCATGATCATTGTTATAACGTATTTTACTTTATCTCAAATCTCAATAAAGATGTTAAACATCACAATCCACCATGAATTCAAAAGAAGAAAAACAAGAAAGAAGGTGCATATAATTAGAAGAAGTGGAAATATTTAATATTAGAATAATTACACGTTCAATAGTTCTATGTACAAGGCACCATATACCGAATGAGAAAATCAATTTACATTACGATATTATGTAACAAAAAGAATTTTTAGAACAGAAACTCAACTACATCCACATTCCGTGGTATAAAATCATTAATGATGTATAACAAAGAATACCTCTATCTAAAGTCCTTTGACGTGAAGCAGAGAAGTCACTCTGAACTGATCTTACATATTGGCCTGATAATTTGTTCTGTGAAACAAACAAATTTTGGATACAATGTGAGGGAACAATGAAAGATATAATAAAAACAACAGTCTAGAAACAAACTAACAAACTAAATTGATCATTAAAAACACTTCACTCGTATATCTCATGGGAAAACCTGGAGATTTCAGATCAAACATCAAATCTAGCTATGATTATTTAAAAAATATTTTTTTATCAATCCGTAAGAAGAAAAGTGCTACACCAAATCCATTTCCATACCACTTCATCCGCCGGCACTTTGGGGAATCACTCTACATCATCACCTTAGAAACTGGGAGGTTTCTCAGTACTCTTCCATTTTATCAAGGTACAGGTACCATACCCTGTAGCAATTAGTGGCTAATATTTCTCCACTAGACATTAATTTCTAACACTTGTTTGAATAAGAGTTAAATTTGGGAGGAAAGAAAATAAAATATTAAAGTGCATTTTGAGTGAAAATTTATATTGCTTGGATTGATGGATATAAAGAAGGGATTTAGGAAAGAAATAAGAAGTAATTGTAAAAGACCATATTCCTGTTTCTTTGATATTTCTGATAATTTGGGAATTGACCAGTTAATAGCATTGTTCTGTTTCCTCACTTGTTAAAATGCTGCCCCTTTTATTTTCATTGCTATTTCAATGAAAGCTTGTTAGTGCATAATGATTCGAGATCAATTTTACATCATGGAAAATCCATAACCCAGTTCTCTTTATTATGATGTAGTGGCTGTTGTCCTTCTGATAATTTACTTTAGATACATTGTTGTATATTAACTTGTTTGGTAATTCATTACATGAAAAAGCTATTCGACTTCTGCAATTAGGTGTCAGACTAGATGTAGGAACTCAAGGAATTATCTAATCGTGAAAATGAACTAGGCAGGACAGAAGTTGATAGATCACTTCTCATTTGTGCCATAGTTGTCTAGTGAAGGGCATGAGTGTCCAACAACCCCTTTTCTGTGTCAAATGATGCCTCAGGTGTGAAGATACTTATTCAGGCGGGAACTGCAAAATTTTGACATTTTTTACCTCCCAATTCACCCCAAACAAACACATGAAATTGTTTAATTCATCCCATAGTGTGATTAGATAGGGAATTTAAATAGAGTAATTCATTTATTTGAAAATTTTCAAATTCTTTAAGGTGAAATATTTTGTTTGGATACAGAATTTACAAAGAATTTGAAATCCAAGCATTTGTAAAATTTCTTAAAATAGTAGAATTTCAAATTCTCCTAAAAAAGTATGAATTTGAAATTTTTCATATTTATTTTTGTTATTTCACTTATATATTTTATCTTATCTCTTATCTCTTCATTTTTTTAATTATTAAATATTTAAAAATATTTTTAAAATTATTAAATATTATTTAATATTAATTTTTAAAAATATTAAATATTTTAAAATTGGCTAATATTTTTTTTTATAAAATTTAACTTAAAAATCTTAACATATGAATATATTTTTAAAATTAATTTTACTATGACGAAATCAAAATATCATATCCAAACTAAGAATTTAAAATTTGAAAATTTGAAATTGACTTATCCAAACAAAATATTTTAAGAATGATAGAGATTAATGTCAAAGTAATTCAAATACCAAGAATTCTAAATTCCTTAAATTTGTAAAATTCCTTATCCAAACACACTATTAAATTTTCCTAAAAAAACAAACACAGTATATGCAATAGTAGCCTTAAAAAAGGTAAAGAATATTGTAGTGAAACAGAGGGGAACAACAATCCCATACCATCAATAAGGAACAAAAAACAGCTCCCATTCCTTTGTTTAGAAGTTGTAGTACTAGTACAAGACAATGGTATGAATTATAAATTTTATTCATATGCAGCCCTAATCTCAAACACACTGGCCTATGTAAAAAATGTGACCTCATAAGCTGAATCCCTTACCCCTAATATCAAATTCTGTTCCATTCCATCTTATTTCAATCATCTGAACAATGGTACCCTTTATCATTCCCTCACTTACCACCATTGTCCAAAATTGGGCCAGTGACCACAATGGAAGCCACAAAATTGAAATTTTCTATGTCTCATCAATCACAACAGTGATTGCATCAATTATAGTTTTCCACAATTTCCACAAAAACCAAGTCTACCTTACACCAACCTAAAAAAAGAAATCATTCAAATTACCTGCCCAGACGAACTTTTCACAAAGGTTGCCTCCTGAGAAAAATTGTAGGCTTCCCGCGTCCTCCCACATTCCCTACAATACCTGACAACATTCCAATTGCAAGAAAACTTAACATTAGCAATAACCCAATCCAACACCATACACAAAAAGATATCAAGAATTTACAAATTAAATAAATAAATAAATCAATTTTAACGCATAAAAGAAAGACGGTTACTCACAGGAAACCATCATCGTCTCGAATTCCGGAATCGTTCTTACAACAGTAATCACAATTCACCATTTTTTTTACTTCAATTCTATGTGTAAATTGACAATTAAGTAACACTCTCCGTCATTGATCACATTGTATATATAAATTAAAATAATTATCCGTTTCTATTATC
Source organism: Cajanus cajan (assembly GCF_000230855.2). Classification (NCBI taxonomy): domain Eukaryota; kingdom Viridiplantae; phylum Streptophyta; class Magnoliopsida; order Fabales; family Fabaceae; genus Cajanus; species Cajanus cajan. Next base: position 21,590,657 of record NC_138527.1, on the reverse strand, counting down.
TAAATCTAAATAATAAAACAATAGGCTATCACAAAATCTTTTAATAAAATCTTTGATATTTGTTGATAAAAAAGATATGTCAATCATAAAAGACCTTCTTTCTTTTAATAAAAGATTTTTTCCTCTTATCTTGGATTTGCAGAATTAGGGTTAATTCTACTCATTTTTTACCATCCCATCTCTCAACTCTTTTCTTTTTCCTTAACCCTTCTTTTTTTTTCCAAATCGACCTATCCCTTCAAATCCAAACCCTTCCATCAAGTGATTCAAAGATTGAAGGTGAAGACGTAGCATTTTTTTGCCGGATTTCTTTAGTATTAAGCTTGTAGATTTTGTTAAAAAAATATGTTTCACTATTAATTATATAATGACCAATTTAAATTTGTGAAAACCTTATCTATATTTTTTTGAACTAATCTGTATAGGTTTATTTCATTTCAAATCAAGTTAGTAATTATAATTTTTCAACTAAATATAATAGTCAATGTTTACATTTAAAAATTGAGCTGTTTGATTGTTAAAAAATATAACGTGTTTGATTATATTTCCTATGCACAAAAATTGTAACTTTTATCATTACTTAACTAACTAACACCAATTCAAGTTCAATTGTCTTCTCTATAAAAACATATTTTTACTCTTTATATCAATAATTTGGAGATTACAAATATGATGGTGAAAATATTATTTCTAAAATGAATCTTAATAATGTTTGTTTAGTAACTAAATTGACATGAATAACCAAGAAATGCAACTCTTAAAGCAAGATAAGACTATATATTAATCATTATCAAAATAAACCAATAAATTTAATATTTCAAAAAATAGATTAATTTACATTCTTATAGTAGTTAAAATTGAGGTCAACTCTCCAAACTTATCTTCATGTAAGAGTTGCAATATGCAACACTATGAATTTAACCCTTTTAAATCAACTTAATTAAATTATAAGATGCATGCTATAGTAACTAATTTGTGAATAAATTACTTTTAGGAACCTGTCACACTTACTTTTAGGAACGTATTAGGTAGTGAATAATCTTAAATGGTAAAGAAATAAGGGAATATATTAATTATTATCAAAATATACCAATAAATTTAATTTTTTTTTAAAATAGATTAATTTACATTCTCATCACTCTAAAAATTAGAGTCACCTCTTTAGGCTTATCTTGCTCTAAGAGTTGTAACTTGCAATATTATGAATTTTACCCTTTTAAAATAACTTAATTGAATCATAAGATGTATGATATAGTAATTAATTTGTGAAAGTAATTACAATCAAACGCACATGTCACGCTTACTTTGAAGAACAAATTAAGTAGTGAATAATCTTTAATGGTAAAGAAAAGGGCATATGTTAATCATTATCAAAATAAACCACTAAATTTAATATTTTTAAAAACAAACTAATGTTACATTCTCATAATAGTAAAAATTGGAGTCACCTCTTTAAGGTTATCTTGCTCACCCTTGCAACACTATGAATTTAACTTTTTTAAATTAACTTAATTGAATTATAAGATGTATGTTATAGAAACTAATTTGTAAAAGTAACTACAATCAAACATACATGCCGCACTTATTTTGAAGAACATATTAGATAAGCCAACTTACAGAATATATTCATTAACAAGAAAGTTTGGATAGTAAGGTCTATATAAATGCATATATTATATTAAACAAACTATTTGTATGGTCATAGAATGGAATTAAAGAGAAGTGCTTAATTACATGGTATTTAATTCTTCATGTTCCTTTTCTACATGCTTACGGGCATCACCATATACGGATGTAGCCTTAGCCAATATGTTGTCACTGTTGTTCTATGCTCTATCTAGAAACATGTGCTATCAAAAGATGATAAAAATGACTGATGTGACGTGGAACCTTCTACCAAAGATTAAAAAGACCCTAAAACTTCATTTTCCCTAACTTTACTTCCTCCGGTACATTTTTTTATTAGAAATCAAAATATATTTTTACCTGTTCAAGAAACATGCATTTATCTTCATCTTTTTCCAACTCCATTAATTTTCATCTTTATTAATCGGATCCTTTTGCATTTACTTGCAGCTCGACTTTCATATTAATCTTAAATGGCAACATTAGCAACTATTTATGTGTGTTTGCAAGCTGATGTAGACACCCAATTTCGTCCAGGGGCATACAAGCAATGAAATGGACGTCCATTATCAATGAAAGGAGCTCCCGAAGCATGGAAATAATAGGACAAGACATCAGGAGGCCTAAAAGTCAAAACAAGATGGTTTTGGAAGCCTGGAACGGGCTGTTGCAAAACCGGAACAGGCCGTTCTCAATTTGGAACGGGTCGTTCCAAGTTCCTAAAAGGGCCTAAAACCCTAGTTTGGAACAGGTTGTTCCTAAATTGGAACGGGTCGTTCCAAACTCCTTAAAAAGGGTTAAAACCTACATTGAAATGGGCCGTTCCTAAATGGGAACGGGCCATTCCAAGTTATTAAAAAGGCCTAAAAATCCTTGTTTGGAACGGCCGTTCCAGTCTACCCAATTATGTGTTAATCTTATCTCTGGAACGGGTTATTCCAGTTTCAGAATGGGTCGTTTCAGTTATAAAATTAACACAGAATGATCGGATCCAGAACAGGCCGTTCCGATTTTGGAACGGGCTATTCTGGAAACTTTCTAATGCCTATAAATAGACAGCTTGGGCACAGTTCTAGAGGCACAAAATTTCGTCCAGAACTCCTTACAACTCGAAATTTCTCTCTCTCCCTCTTATTGTATTTCTTGAGTTTTGTGAGGCATATTATAGTGTGAAAGGTCACCACAAAGCACCTGTTTGAAGATTCAATAGAGCTCGTTCAAGAGGTATTTCAGTCAATCTTTTTCTCTCCCTTTTATTTCTTATCTTTGATCAATATTGTTATAATAAAAGCAATCATGTAGACATTTAGAGTCAATTGTATAATTTAAATTTCAAGCATGTAAATAAATATTAATAAAGGGGATTTAATATTTAATTTATTAATTCTTATCATATTAACTTTATCATAAGGTACCAATTGAGGGCGTTGTAGGGGTGTTTAATACATTCCCTACACGTAACCAACTCCCGAACCCAATTTTGGTTATCAAGACCATTATTGGGTTTTTTTAAAACCTTTTCTTTTTCCAATGTTTTGAGTAAAACATTGGTGGCGACTCCATGAACTCATTTTTCAAAACCATTAATTAAGATTAGTCTGTATCCGGGCATTCCTTAATTGATGAGATTTTCAAAAGGATGTTTAAACCATAGGTCGCGGGATCGGAAATTTTCGGGTTGCGACAGCTGAATGACAGGTTTATTTAAAGACCCCAAAAGTTCATCTTCCCTAACTTTACTCCCTCCAATACATTTTTTTTATTAGCAAATCAAAATGTAGTTATTACTTGTTCAAGAGACATGCATTAATCTTATCACTTTCCAGCTACATTAATCTTTATCTCCATTAATTGGATTCTTTTTGCATTTACTTGTAGCTTGACTTTCATATTAATATCAAATGGCAACATTAAGAACTATTTATGCGTGTTTGCAAGCTTAATGACATGTTTATTTAAGGTTACCACTCCATCTGAATCATTGCTAGAGGCATTGATGTCCAATAAGTTCCAACTCATCCCTTAGCAATATATATACCTATCATTTAAGATACTTAGCTTTATAAATAAAAGTCCGAGCGAGAAATCATGTAGCAAGAAATCATACTTAATGTTATTTTAACTTCATATTTCAATGTTATAGTACCATATTGTCAAATTTTAAGACATTTTATGTTTAAATTTCTCATATGCATGGTTTCTATTAGTATCATTGATAATTTCTATTCATAATTAATAAATGTTGTTGATATAAGAGTGTTGATTGGCATTGACACTATTTTAGTGATTTTTCTAGCTTATGAAAACATGTATGTTATAAATAATAGAATAATTTCCCAGTTGATCCACCAACATCATTATAAAGTAGTGTAGTAAATATTTAACAGTTTGTGTGAGTTGAAGGAAATCTAGTGAATCTCTACCTTCATAAGTATAAATCATGCAACAATCATGTGACAAGAAATCATAATTTAAGATACTTAATTATATAAATAAAAAGTATGATGGAGGACCATCCAAGGAGGCTACATATATATTTGAAGACTATTGGGCTTTTAACTAGGTTCATGGTTAGGAGGCTAGAGGAGGCTTCTATAGAGGAGATGCTTCTTAGACCTTTGCTTTTCATGAGCATTGAGTGTGAATCCTCTTATTAGTCTCTTAGTCTCCATTGTATGATACTTGTACATAGTAGTTGTTTGTATAGGTGTATTTTGCCTTTGTATTTATGAGACACTTTCTTTCTTTTATTATAGGTTATCCTTTAGGATTTTAGGATATATTACTTGGAGACTTTTGCTCCATTTGACCTTGTATTCAGGATCATTCATTTTCATATTTTAAGTAGTAGAAGTGGGGTGACAAATTGTAAGGTTTGTAAGTGCAACTAGTAATTGGGCCAGAATTGGGCCTAGGCCAAATTTTACATATTGGACTTGTTTTTCTCCATATTTTCCAAGGAATTGATTTAGCTAGGTCTCACCATCATTTGGTGAACCTAACTAAACCAATTCCAAGTTTTTGGATTGGATTAAATATAGAATTCAAGCCTTGGCCGCCTAGCCTAGTTCCCTTGGCCGAATTGCTTGGCTTGCTTTGCACACTTGGGAGGCTTGTGCTACAAGCTTCTAACTTAGCTTGCTTCCCAAGCTTATAAGTTAGAAGCTTGCTCCACAAGCCTCCTAAACCAACTAGGCCGATCAAGTTAAGCTAATTATGGTTCTCTTGAACCATAGTTAGCCTAGCTTGCACCACAAGTTTCCCTACTTTATATAAGTTCTTCTTCCATCTTTGTGATCACTTTTTGATCATATATTGAGTGAATTTCGAAATTGTTCAGAAATGATCTCTTCTAAAAGTCTCCAACCTCTTTGATATTCATTCAATTCTCTTATCCTCTTCAAGTAAGAGTGTGGTGAGGATTGAAGTGGATTATCTCTTCTAAGGAGTGGCACCTCTTGAAGAGTGTTCTTCACCAAAGCTTGGTGAAATTCAAAGCTACTCCTCCATTGGAAGCTTTGTAAAAGCTTGAGAAGAATCAAGGAGCCAAAGGTTTAGGAAGAAACTTGAAAAGGAATTTACAACAATCCGGTTCCAAAGCAAGTTCCCGTCAAAGTCTAAGTGACAAATTATGTAATAATATATCATACTTAATGTTATATTACCATATTGTCAAATTTTATGACATTGTTTTATGTTAAAACCTCTCATAGGCATGGACATGGACAATGAAAAAATTTAACTAAAGAAGCTACTGATAAAGCACGTTTAAAAAGAAAAAATGTGCTACGCGAAAAGACTGCAAATATATCAATTAGAGGAGTTGAAACTAAACAGTTGTGTTCTCAACAAAGATCAAGAAACAATACTCCACTTTTTGAGATTAGTTTCAATATACTAAATGGGAGAACGAACAAATTTGTCACTCGAATAACATCTACACACAGCCAAGTGCACACCAAATTCTACTAAAAAATAGAAGAAATACAACTCATGTTCATTTCTAGGGTGAAAACCTATTGAAAAAGTTTGCTGAGGTCAATCATAACTGTTCCGGTATGCCTAAAAGTCGCACATCGCTTAGGAGTCGAGGCTAAGGGTAGTTTATAAACACCCTCCCTCCTTAACCCATCGAGTCGCCTTTTAAAGGACAAAACCGTGACGACCCAATGAGCGCCAAAGCGAACAATACCTCGAATGCGGTGACCCCAACGATGACAGCAAACTTACGGTAGGAACATTGGCGCTAGAAGGAGGGCCTAGGCCACTCTTGCCCCTTAGCATCGACTGGGGGGCTTGTTCCGGTGCCTAAAAGTCCCACATCGCTTAGGAGTTGAGGCTAAGGGTAGTTTATAAACACCCTCCCTCCTTAACCCACCAAGGCGTCTTTTAAAGGATAAAACTATAACGGCCCAACGAGTCAAAGCAGACAATATCTCAGATGCGATGACCCTAACGATGACAGCGGACTTATGGTAGGAACATTTGGCGCTAGAAGGAGGGCCTAGGCCACTCTTGCCCCTTAGCATCGACTAGGGGGCTTGTTCCAGTATGCCTAAAAGTCCCACATCGCTTAGGAGTCGAGGCTAAAGGTAGTTTATAAACACCCTCCCTCCTTAACCCACCGAGGAGCCTTTTAAAGGACAAAACTGTGACGGCTCAATGAGGGCCAAAGCGGACAATACCTCGGATGTGGTGACCCTAACGATGACAGCAAACTTATAGTAAGAACAATAACTTATCAAATCCAAAAGGAATTAACTTTGGGCCAAGCTTAACCATCACAACATTTACATCAAATCTTAGATTGTCACCAAGATCCCAACAAATTCCAAGAGGGGCATTTAATGCATCTCAGAATATTGAAAATACTTTTCCTTTTGATGTTGAGTTACTTCAAGGTACCAATATTACTACTTACTTATTATTTCACTTATTTTAACATAACACATGAATTTTCATTACTAAATTTTATCTCAACATAATCCTTTGATGATAACTCAAGTTCTGACGATGAAGAAGTTGTTTCTAATCGGAACTCAAATCTTCCTACCAAAGTACCTCAAGGTTTGATATTACTAATTTTATCATTTTATTTTTTAATGTTTATATTTCATTCTATTTTGAAAATAAATAGTATGTCAAGTTGGTTTATGTTAAAATTACATTTATAATAAGCATTACAATCTATAAAACTATTTTTTGTGTAGCTTATGCTGATATTGGAGATCTAGTCATGAAATGTCAACATTGTAATGCATCTATGTGGTATCAAGAAAGAATTAGAAATCACAAACATAGCGCAAATCCAAAGTTTTATTTATGTTGTAGTGATGGCAAAGTTCAACTGCCACTCTTGAAAAATCCACCTCCAATGCTTCAACATCTTTTATTTGATCAAAATGCTATTGATAGTAAAAATTACCAGTTCCATATTCAACTATATAATAGTATGTTTACTTTTACCTCACCTGGAGAAAAAATTGACAGATTAGTTAATAATGGTAGAGGACCACCAACAATTAGGATACAAGGACAATCATCTCATAGAATTGGTAGTCTACTACCCATGCCTGACCATGTACCAAAATTTGCACAAGTTTAGATCTATGATATAGAAAATGAATTACAAAATAGATTCCATGGTCTAAGGTACAAACTAGTTTTTAAAATTTTTCTAATTTAATGCATATGGAATTTGTTATTTTTATACTTAATTAATGACACTTTTAGCCTTGACATCTATTCTGGTCAATTTTTGTAATCATAGGGGCACAAGTCAAATTGATCCAGAAGTTGTACGCAAGCTAACAACCATGCTTGATGAATTTAATACACATGCTCAATCATTTAGGATGGCTAGAGATAGGCTGAGAGACAAACCAATTGATGATCTAAAACTCAAGTTGATTTTTGATAGAAAAAATGATGGCAGAATATACAATATCCCTACTATTTCTCAAGTTGCTTCAAAGTGAAGTTAGATTAAAAACACATAGAAGGAAGGGTTGAATATGTGTATGTGTGAACAAAGGAATTTTATAAACGTTTTTACAAGAGGACTTTTTTTCGTCTAGTAAAATAGTATTAGTGAATGCTAAATAGAAGCTGCCCAGGATTGGTTTAACAAAATCATTTTGCGTTTGGGAGTTTCATCGTCTGCTTAGAGAAAATACATCTTAAACGAAAATCGTTCTTTAGGATAACAAGTTGAACAAGTATGGTTTTCGTCTGAAGATAATTTTAATAGAAGATAAGCATTAGATGAAGTTTTCAATATATTAAATCAACCAAATAAAGTGCATCTGAAACATTAAAGTGTAGTGCAAGTATTTTTATATTGATTCACTCAAACTAAGCTACGTCCAGTCTCCTTTAAATGAAGGGTTCCACTAGATGTTCAATGAAGTACAAGTATTGTTTGTTCAGCCTCTTCAAGTTGGCAGTGAGTATTATAGACCACCCAGGTTACGACCACTCCTAGTCCCAAGTATTATAAACCACTCATGGCTTGTTAACTTCACTTCCTGACACTAGTATTCTTTAATCAGCCACTTCTGGCTTTCAATGAGTATTATCGACCACCTCCTGGCCCACTAACTTCACCATTAGCGCTAGTATTCTTTAATCAACCACTTCTGGCTCTCAGTGAGTATTCTCCACCAACTCCTGGCCCGTCAACTTCACTCATCAATGCTAGTATTCTTTAATCAGCCACTTCTGGCTCGCAGCGAGTATTCTTTGACAAGCCTCTTCAGGCTTTACAAGTATTCTTTCCCTAGCCTCTTCAGGGTTTACAATTAATAAACAGACAGGTTTGGTTTGAGTGTTTGGGTTACTTTTCATAGAGAGGATTCATAAGTTGGTACACTCACTAAGGTATGCAACCTTAGTTTTTACAACGATTGAGTGTTTGGTTTACTATCACAGAGAGGATACATAAGTTGGTACACTCACTAAGGTTCATTTTCCTAAGATGCACACTTGGAACTCCTTAGTCTACAGAGATAATTATACTATGGTACATTTGACTCTATATGCTCTATCTCTGGTTTCGTTGCTTTGTGGGCTTGATATCACATTTGTTAAAATTGCAAAAGCCAACCTTTCAAGGTTTGAGGTAGTGATATATATATTGTCCTATAGAATTTGCCCGTTGCAAGTGTCCGTTGAAGTAGATATAGTCGTTCATGACTAGTTTGATCTCTTATTTAATGCTCAAGATCTTGCATTAAATGTTGCATCCTGTTTATAGACCTTGCATGAAGTCTTCTTTTCCTTGTTAGCAGTTGTGTCTGAATTTAGCAAAGACCTAGGAACCTTTTTGTCCTTTTCCGGTCACGTAGCTATAGAGTGTTGTCCTTATCTAAAAAAGTGATGTAATTTTTCTGACACATGCATGATTTTACTTTTGCGTGCTTTTCTTCTTCTTCTTTTATCATGCTATCATGTTGAGAGCATTTAAGTGATCGTAGATGATGCCTGAGTTGTCCAAGGAGACTTGATTTTTTAAGTGCTTGCATGGCAATCTCTGTCTGCATCTATTAGTCCTATGCGTCTCAATCTGTTATTTTCGTCTGAGTATTTGATTTTAATGCTTTGACTTTCTTTTGATCTAGTTAACGTTATAGATGGACAGACTTTATTTTTGTCTGGAATATCTTTCAGTCTGTGCTATCCTTCCTTTTGTGCGTAGTTAACTTTCTTCTAATCTTTGACTCATGCTTCGTCTAATTTCTTATATTGCACTAGAGGTTGTCCTTGACACACCTTCGTCTGATATTATACTCATAGTTGTCTGGTGCACATATTATAATTTCTCTATTCAGTTAGCTCAATTTGTCTAATTCTTATGATGTGCCTTGCCTTAACTGTTCTTTTATCAGAGTTGGCCCTCTGGTTTCATCTAATGTTTGACCCATCTTTGTCTTGTTCCAGATTTAGCCTTGTTTTAGCTTTTCATATGTTAATTCAGGGTTTTGACTTGTAGTAGACCTCGTTTAGTGTTTGTTGAATATTCTTCTATTTTTTATCAGACCTAATCTTGTTGCTTGACCAACCATCTTTTGATTTTATTGTTTAGTTCGTCCAGGCTTTGTAAATCTTGTATTTAATGCATTTGATCTTGCATTAAATATTTGCTCGCTGAATCTGTGTTACATGAAGTCTTTTGTACCATTTGTTTGCTTATATGTCTGACTTCAATTGTGACCTAGACATCCTTGTACTTTCCTGGCATTGTAGATGTAGAGGCATTGTCTTTTACTGACTGGTAGGTATACTTGCTCTAACACATGCAACTTTGACTTGTGGATAAGTGCTAGTCCATTTTTCTCTTTTTTCTTCTCCTATTTTTGATGACTTCATGTGTTCTTCTAAGAGTGTGGATGATAAGAAGTGCTTCTTATTGTGATTTAGTAGACTTCAGACGCAATCCAACATTCTTCATTTTCATCTGTATATTTGAGTCTCCGTCTAAAAGATAGACTTTAACTTTTTCTTTCATCTGGTCAGTTATGTAAACTGTTAACTCCATCTAAGATTCCATCTAGGATGCTTTGATTTAGATTTGTCCATCGTATATGGTCTTCTATCATTTGAGGCTTCATTATTTTCTGACGAAGGACCATCCTTGAAGCATCATATAGGGCCTATCACAAGGTCCATGGCTAGGAGAGTAGAGAAAGATGAAGAACACACCACACCAAAGGCCATGATCATCATGTGTGTGGAATTTGAGCCCTCTCCTTAATTTGTTGCTTTCTTTTCCCATTTTGCCCTTGTATTTTGGGGTACATTAGATATTAGGATTCTATTTTGTATTTTTATTTAGCCTTTGTATTATGGGGCAAAATTAGTCTTAGGATTTATTTTAGGACTTAAGCCTTATTTTAAGGTCAAAAGTCCATTTCTTTCTTTTTTTAGACCTAAGGGTACTTTAGTCTTTTAGGAGGGATGACAGCCATTTCATTTGGGATACATTTAGGGGTTCATTTAGGGTGCATTTGGACTCCAAAATTTTGGTCAAATGCTCCCAAGAAACCCTAGATGCCTTTCTCTTCCTATAAGTACTCTAGGTAACCCACCTTGTAGCCACTTTGGAAATTAATGAATTTGAGTGAGCCTTTGTGCCTCTTCATTCCTTCCTTAGTCCCCTAGGAACTCCATGGCCCCCTATCCTCTCCTCTCTACCTAGAGTGAGCTTGGGTATTCCTTGGTTGGCCTTTATCATCCTAAGTGAAGTGAGCTAGCCTAAAGGAGCTACACCACCAAACACCATCCATTTCTCTCCTTTCCTTTGAGTGTCAACTTCACCTAGCCTAAACACCATCTCCACCTCTTCCTTGCCCTTGAGGAGATCACCATCACTTCATTCCAACTTGGAGAAGAGAAGGAATCAACAACTAGCCCCAATGGAGAAGTTGGTTCCATCATTTTCCTTCTTGTGCTAGACTTGATTTCGTTTGATCTCTTCATCTGATGTCTTGTAGCTTTTACCCTTTATCATTGTTGCTCGTTCTCTATTCTTTATTTTGCGTTGTGTCTGTGTTGGGAAGGAAGGATTGAATTTGTTGTATTGTAAGGTTTGTAGTTTGTGGGTAGCTTTGTCTGGTGTATATCCTTCTTTTGATCAGACTTCATCCAGTGCTTAGCTCATTTTGTCTTGGTTCTGGTGTAGAAGGTGGTACATGCATATTCTCTATTCTTCAACTTGCCTGTACTTATGTTTTTCTGAAACACTAACACATTTGTTAGGAATAACAATACGCATTATATTTGTCACATTCAAAACCTTATTGGGAATTGCTTCGTTTGACTTAACACAAAGAATAGATGAGTTGCATGCAAGCTATTTAGGATTTCAATATCCCCTTCTATTTCCATATGGTGAGGATGGTTATAGGTATAATGTAAGCCATCGAGCTATAGATTCGTCTCAAAGTCGTAAAAGGAATAAACTTACAATTAGAGAGTGACTTTGTTTTAGAATCCAATCAAGGTCAAATGAGGCACAAACTCTGTTAAGATCTAGTAGGCTATTCCAACAATTTGTGGTTGATGGATACACAATGCTTGAGTTAGAAAGGTTATCTTTCATTAAGAAACTAAACTTAGAGTTGATAAATTCAATATTCTAAGTCAGCCTAATTCCAATGTCCAGACTCGAGGTGCTAATAGGGGGAAAGAATAGTATTACCTTCATCATATTTTGGTGGGCGTCGATACATGGATGATTATATTTTGATGCAATGGTTATATGTAGCTATGTTGGTTTCTAGATCTATTTATTACATTTACATGCAATCCCAATTGACCTGAAATTTAAAGATATCTTGGTCCCATGAATTTGCAACCCACAGATCATCCTGATATTGATTCTAAAATATTTAAAATTAAATTTGACCAACTTTTGGCTGATTTGATAAAGAACCATATTATGGGAAAAGTACTTGCATGTAATAATACTCTTATGCAAACAACTAAATGTATTAATTTCTTATTTTAATGACATGGAATTTCATATATTTCATATCAAATGCTATTTTTTTAATACCTTTTCATATATGTACACCATTGAGTTTCAAAAACATGGATTGCCTCATGCACACTTACTCACCTTTTTGTAGCCAACTAGCAAACACCCAACTCCCAATGACATAGACAAGATAATTTCTGCTGAAATACCATGTGAAAAGGACCAACCAGAATTGTACAATTTAGTCAAGACTCATATGATCCATGGACCCTGTGGTGCAACTAACAGATTATCATCGTGCATGAAGCAAGGAAAGTGTTCTAAATATTACCCAAAAGAATTTCAGAGTGTAACAACTGTTGATCAATATGGTTATCCAATCTATAGAAGAAGAGACAATGGTCATATTCTTATAAAAAATGGTGTTACACTTGATAATCGTTGTGTTGTTCCCTATAATCCTATGTTATTATTAAAGTACTGAGCACATATCAATATTGAATGGTGTAATCAAACTACTTCAATCAAGTACTTATTCAAATACATCAACAAAGGGTACGATCAAATAACAGTTGTTATTATTCCCACCAAACATGGAGCATCTCATCTCAATAATATGAAAGAGATGAGATCAAGGAATACCTTGATTGTAGATATATCTCACCATGTGAGGCACGTTGGAGAATTTATTCATTTCCTATTCATGGTAGAAAACTAGCAGTTGAAAGGCTTTTTTTCACTTACCAGGTGAACAATCAATTTACTTTAATGATAATGATTGCATTGATGATGTGCTTTCCAAGCCAAGTGTTACAGATTCAATGTTCACTTCTTGGATGGATGCAAACAAAAAGTACCCTGAAGCAAAAAAAATTAACCTATGGACAAATGGTATCCAAATTTGTCTATGTTAAAAAATTAGATGTTGGAAGCAACGGAAGACAGGTTATAGCATTGGAAGGCTTATATGGGTACCACCAAGTATTGGTGAGCTTTTTTATATGAGAATGTTGTTAACAATTGCTAAAGGCCCATTATCCTATGAGAATATTAGAACAATTGACAACATACGATATCCCATTTTTAGAGAAGCATGTTTTGCTTTGGGATTTCTTAATGATGATAAAGAATACATTGAAGTCATTAAGGAGGCCAAAGATTGGGGTTTAGGACACTATTTGAGAAAACTATTTGTGACAATGCTCTTATCTAACAGCATTAACAGGCCAAGGAAGTGTGGGAACAAGCATGGAAATGGCTTTCAGATGATATTCTCTATGAACAAAGAAGATTATCAAATATGCAAGGTATATTTTTTAACTAACATTGTTTATGTTTTTCATACCTATATTTAACATTCTTTTATTTTAAATCAAAATAATTTACTTTAGAATTGTAGTTGAGCAATGAAGAAATTCAAAACTTAACTTTGATAGAGATTGAAAAAATGTTACAAGCTAACAAAAAGAGCTTGAAGGATTATCCATCAATGCCATATCATAATTGTCATGTCACCAATAATTTGGGAAATAGGCTAATCTATGCCGAACTTGATTACGATATTACAGAATTGAAAACCCAGTTCCAGTCATACTTGCATTCTTTTACAGGTTGTACAACTAAATTATTTAATATTTTATTTAAATTGCATGTTCAAATCATACTTACATTTTTTTAGCTACGTTAACTTTTGGCTAAATTTAATTTGTTTCTCAGATGAACAAAGAGATGTTTTCCATAAGATCATGGATGCAGTTAGCAAACAAAAAGGCAAAATGTTTTTCTTATATGGTTATGGTGGAACAGGCAAAACTTTCATGTGGAAAACATTGGCTTTAGCCTTAAGATCTCAGTGCCAAATTGTATTAACTGTGGCTTCAAGTCACTACAAGAAAAATCAGGATTATCTACAGAAGAAATCCGTAGATAAGCATGAAAATCTGTAGATAAGCTACCGAAAAGCACGCTTAAAAGTGAAGTTCTGATGAAATAAGCTACCGAAAAGCATATACATGTTGTCAATATAAGTAGTACAAATTAATTTATTTAAGTCATCATCAACTATACAATTTCATACTTATACTATTTTTGGATCCCTCTCATTTTGTTGTGTCAAGACCGTTATAAAAATATAAAAATATATATAATAATTATATTACCAATAATAATAATTATATTATATTTAATTAATCTTTAGTTATATATATACTTACTTGTATAATTAACAATCTATTTATTTCTATTTAAAATTAATATTATGATACAATTTAAATTATTTATTATAAATTTAAAAGTTTAAATAATAATTTATATATTTTAAAATGATAAGGGTTATAATAACACTGGTGTAACTTTTACTAAGTATTACACCGCTCAATAACTTTATATTAAATGTGAGTTTTGTAAATCCGTAGATAACCCACAAAAGTTGTTATCTATTGATTTTATCCGTAGATAACTAAACATTATCTACAGAAAAAATTTCGTAGGTAATATTCCGTAGATAACTAAAAATTATCTACAGAAAAAATTCTGTAAGTAATATTTCGTAGATAACTAAATATTATTTAAGGAAAAAGTTCCATAGGTAATATTCCATAGATAATAATAGTTTTTCTTGTAATGAGTGGAATTGCATCTCTTTTGTTACCAGGTGGGAGAACGGCCCACTCTAAATTTAAAATTCCAATCCCCACGCTTGATAGCTCAATTTGTAATATTCATCAAGGAAATGAACTTGCAGAGTTATTGAAACGAACCAAGTTAATCATATGGGATGAGGCACCAATGGCCCGTAAGTTTTGTTTTGAAGCATTGGATAAAATTCTAAGGGACATAATGGCAACTAATAACATGTATGATTCAATCTTTGGTGGTAAAGTCATTATTTTCGGAGGAGATTTTTGACAAGTCTTACCTGTCATTCTAAGGGGAAGTCATTCAAATATTGTTCATGCAACAATTAATGCATCTTACCTTTGGGATTATTACGAAGTATTAACCCTTACAAAGAATATGAGTTTGCAAGGGGGAGTAGAAAATTCCAATCCATCATAACTTAGAGATTTCTCACAGTGGATTCTAAAAATTAGAGATGGAAAGTTATCTGAACCAAATGATGGTTTTGTTGAAATTGACATTCTAGAGGAGCTTTTGATTACTAACTTTGATAATCCAATCGATGCTATTGTCCAAAGCACATATCCTCAATTAGTGGAAAAATATAATTGTGAAGAGTTTCTACAATCAAGAGCTATTTTGGCATCAACAATTGAAATAGTTGACCAAGTCAATGAATATGTATTGTCTATAATTCCATGTATTTCTTTCACCGTACAATCTAGCATTTTAAATACTTAGTGTGATAAATAGTAGTTTCAACTTAATGGACTATTTTTTGTTGATATTGTTGTAGGTGATGAAAAAGAATACCTTAGTTATGATTCTATTGAGAATTCAAAGTCAACTGAAAGCAAACTTTTGGTGTACTCACACCTGAGTTTTTAAATTCTCTTAAAACATCAGGTCTTCCGAATCATAAAATTAAATTGAAGATTGGAACACATATGATGCTTTTAAGGAATTTAGATCAATATGAAGGATTGTGTAATGGTGCCTGTATGATTGTTACAAGACTAGCTAATCATGTCATTGGAGCAAAGATAATGTCTAAAAATTCAAACGGAAATGAGATTTATATACCACGCATGTCTATGTCTCCATCACAATCTGCATGGCCTTTTAAGTTGATTAGGAGACAATTTCCAATCATTATTTCCTATGCAATGACAATTAATAAGTCCCAAGTTCAATCGTTAGCAAATGTTGGATTATACTTACCTAGGCCAGTGTTTCGTCATGGACAATTATATGTTACAATTTCTAGAGTTCAAAGCAAACAGGGTCTGAAGATCTTGATTCATGACAAAGAAAATAAACCATTGATGTCTACTACTAATGTTGTTTTTAAGGAGGTCTTATAGAACCTTTAAAAGTGTTACAAAACCTTTAATAGGCAAGAAATCATATAGGTATAACTTTTCAATTGTAGTTGTTCTTTTAAAATTTCTATATATGGATACATTTTTGTTTTTCTGATATTTAAATACTCAAAATATACGTTGCATGGTAGAATATAAGAGTTCAATTGTAAAACTTAATTACACAAATTACAATTTGTTAATGCAGGAGCATTTGATGTCATATGTACAAATATTGCTATGCGATACTTTTGCATCTTTAATACTATGCTTCTAGGTCTTATACCAGATTAGATACAATGGAACCAAACTTCATCAATCTCTTTTGTGAGTACCAAATTTATATAAATTTTTAACCATATCAAACTTTATCACCTCAAACCTATAATTACTATCTTTTTTTAACTTTTTGTGCAGTTGCTACATTGATGGAGGATAAACAACAATTTTCACATGTAGTTAATTGAAGAATACATTCATATTACTTACATGTAGACATATACAACACTTTTATGACTTATTAGTTGTATTCTTCAATCAAATGTTTTTTTATTACATTTATACCACTTTAGGACTTATTAGTTGTATTTCATAAAGACATCAACAAATGAGAATGTTAAAAGTATTTTCATGAAAAATTGTTATCTAAACATATAATATAAAATATTTTATATCTTTTTATTTTGATGTGTACTAGACTGTTAATTAAATTCTTTTATCTATGCCCCTATTTTCATGATTATCCCTTTTTTACTAATTTTTAAAAAATTATTAACTTTTAATTCTTACTTAAAAAATATATAATATTACGAATCAACTCAACCTGTGCGCATGCACGGGTAGTTAGCTAGTTTCTAATAAAGTTTCGCTCTTTTAATTTTAAATTAAATAATTTATCTCTTTCATTATTATATATATTTAAATTTAAATATTTTTAATTTCTTTTATCTATTTATCATAAATATAAAGTATAATTATATATTTAAACTATTTATTTATTATAAAATTTAATTATAATAAAAATATTTATTATTATAAATTTCTTATTTTTTAAAATATTTCCTAATTATATAAATTTATAATTTTAAAATATTTATTATTATAAATTTCTTATTTTCTCAAGTACTGCTTACAACCTCTCCAAGTCGATAATTTGAGTATTGCTTACAACCTTTCCAAGTCGATGATTTGAGTACTACTTACAACCTCTCAAAGTTGATGATTTGAGTATTGCTTATAACCTCTCCAGGTCAATGAGTACTTCTTACAAACTCTTTAGATCGATGATTTGAGTATTGCTTACAACCTCTCCAGGTTGATGAGGATTGCTTATAACCTTTCTAGGTCGATGATTTGAGTATTGCATACAACTTCTCCTGGTTGATGAGTACTACTTACAACCTTTCCAGGTTGATGATTTGAGTATTAATTTCTTGCAACCTCTTTAGGTCTATGTGGTTGTCTTCTAGGTTGTTTGTGGACGAATTGTTGGAAGTGCCCTTATGTTGGTGGGAAGAAGAGTGCCTTGTTGTGGAAGGATCATAGCTTGTGATCTTGTTTTCTCTACTGGGGAACCAAAAGGAATTGTTGGCAATGTTGTTCTTCTTGGGCGGGGGATGCATGGTTTTGCTTTATGAGTATTTTCTTCATTGTAGCCTCTCTAGGCTTGGTCTCCGTGGTTGGGATTTTTAGAGTTTAAATATTGCTTTAGCTGAAGCCTCTCCAGGCCTGGTCTGTGTAATAAGGATTTTATCTAAGTATTATTTGTCAAAGCCTCTCCAGGCTTAGTTCAAACTTACTTAGAATGTTCGGTGAATGGGTTACTCTCTCAGTCGAATTCTTATGCTTCCATGGGTCTTTGGTTACCTAGGTAGTAGTTCTATCTTGGAGTGTGATTTTTGTTTAGGATGATTCTTGCCCCTTTTCTTGATTTTTTAGTTGAAGCTAGGCATGACAACGGGGCGGGGTGGGGGCGAGTTTTATGTTCCCTGCCCCCGATACCCACTGGGGGTAAAATCTGGGTACTCATCCCCGTCCTCGGCGGGGTTCAAGTTTCCTTGCCCCGCCCCCGCCCTCGCTTCTACCTTTTTATTTTTATTTTTTTATTTTTAATAAATATGAAAATAAATAAATAAATAAAAGTAAGATAATACAATCTTTTACATATAAATATTTCTAATTTTGGTTTATATATATATATATAAATACATTTTTAATTATATTATTAAGCGGGGTGGGTACAAGGGCGGGAGCAGCGGCGGGGTGGGTATTAACATCCCTGTCCCCGCCCCAGCCCCCGATTTTATGAATCGGAGAAAACCCGAAACCGAACTCGAACCCGACAAACACGGGTTTTTCCTGTCCAAATCAAGATGGGTTCAGGCGTGTACCTACGAGGACGGGTTAGATTGTCAAGCCTAGTTGAAGCCCCCTTGTTGAGGATTTCTAGAGCTCACTTTATTAACCCATTTATTATTTTTAGCTTTGACTCTTTCTATATAGAAGCTTATCCTTTTTCTATATTCTACCTTTTTATTTTGTTTATTCTACTTTGACTTTTTCTCCTAACTTAAAATGGAAAATAAATAAAGGAGACGATATGAGAAACTGAAATTTCATTAATATGAAAATTTTGAATACAAAGTGTAACAGGAATACAAATAAAAGAAAAGGTCCCTAATCTTCAGCCGAGGGGTCGGGGAAGCGATGTTGTAGCCAATCCATCATCTGCTCGTACTGTTGGCGCATCCTTACCTCTAAGTTAATGAACCGACGATTGATGCTCTGGCTCATCTAGTCAAGGTGAGCATCGATGGCTATCTACCACTACTCCCGCTGTCACTAGAGGCTTTTTATCCCCTCTCATGGTCTTGGTTGCTCCTACTTCTACTTGGGCTTGTCCTCGAATAACTCGTCAAGGTCCTTTAAGGTGAGCTTTCGAACCAAGGAATGTTCGCCTCCTATGCTATCAACGACCCCCATGCTCCTCAAGGTAGCGGCACCGATGGGCCGTGGGATCAATCTGAGGTCGTCATCCCGGGTGACCCCATAATGCTCTACCAATCGGGTGAATAGAGATCCCACCACTATGTAGCCTATGCGAGTGATGGTGCTCGCCATCCTCCGAAGTCATGGACATGTTACAAGAAGAATGACCTAGGGTTGCACTAGATACCTTAAACCAAGTAGTAGAGAGGGAAAAGGTCCATGTGGGTCACCGACCTAGTGCTCTCCGAGCATTCGTGGATGAAGCCTGTCATGAGCTTATGAACCACTCCTAGAGTTGGGTCCTTAAGCCTCGAGGCTTTGGTCGTCCTAAGCATGATGAACTCCCTTGTGAGCTCCTACCACATGGAGTTCAACGATGATTCTAGTGGCCTGGCCAAGATAGCATCTAAATATACCCTAGAGTCAAAGCGCTCCTCTGGTACAAAGTTGGCAAATTGGTTAAAGTCCGCCAAGGTCATGCATCGGTGCATCCTACTCATCCAGAAGGTCAACATAGGGATGTCCACACCATAAGTAGACTTCGTGGAGTGTTGCACTGAAGACACCAAGAACTCCACAGTGGCCTCACGGAATGCTGGCTTAGAGATTCTGATAGGAACTCCCAACCGATACCTCCCATGAGCTTTTGGACTCTGTCCCAAAGTCCTACCTACTCTAAGATGCTTCGTTGTAGCATCCTCGTGGGAGTGATCTCGAAGGACTCTAGATGTCGATGCCTTCGATAGATCTCATCACTCATAACCACTAGGGCAATAGAAGGGGGGACTTGGGCCCGCTTGCCAGCCCTCTTGTGTGAGGATTCTCCTTGGCTCATCTTGGAGAAGTGGAAGATCACAAAATGCAGACAAGTATGCAAAGAAAGCTAGGGAGAAAGCAAGGGAGTAGGAAATGTAGAGTGATTTGTAATGGGGGTGGGAACCCCCTTATATAGGCCTCCAAGAGGCGCGGAATGACCGCTCTGGTCTTTTTTTTTTGGGAAATTCCTACCCTTATGTATATCATTGTATCATGTGCATGCAATGTGTTTATGGTTATGTGCTTAAACTAAAATGAATATTAATTTTAACTTCAAGAAACTAATCTATGTGTATTCATTGTCGATGTGGATAATTCATCCTTTATTCATGTCGAATTTTTCTCTTATCGGGGCGTGTTCTTTTGAACCTGAGGTTTGCATAGTTTGGTCATTCCTTGCCAGCCAGGATGCAATTTGTTAGTTTCTCAAATCGAACATCCCTAGACTCCATTTTAGGATACCTCCAACTTCTCTTTATGAGTATTCACTATGCATACTTCGTGTATCTCTTGGTATTATTTTAATGCCATATGGGTCAAGAGAAAGGAAAGAAAGAGGATATCTTGATTCGCCAAATGGTTTATTTAGAAAGGTTTTCAAAAGTGGTTTTTAGAAGAAAGGTTGGCCAAAGTAGGCTTGTATTTAGGTTGTTAAACCAGCGTATTCGAAATAGAGAGAATGTTTTTTTGTTATCTTGTTTTGTTAAAAGTCAAGCGGTGACTTGGGGTTGTGCTTTGATCAAATGACCTTCCTGAACTGCCTTTCAATTTTCAACCTGGGATGTTTTTTTCATGTCCTAACTTTTGCCTAAGTCACCTTTTTTGTGGGATTCCTAGTGGATTTTTATTTTGAACCTAACTTTTGCCTAGGTTCCTCTTTTCATGGGTTTCCTAGCATACTTTGCCCTAATTTTTGCTCTGCCCCCTTTTTGGGTTTCTTGTTGGGCTTTTACTATATGCAACATTCGCAAAGCAGTCACTATTTGGAGGGGAGATGCCCTTGTGTTGATTATATTATTTCAATTTCAAGTCACGCCTGGTTCATTTAATTGTTCCTTTTGCGTTATTATTCTTTCTAGTTTTAACGCACATTAATCTATCATCCTGATGATGTTTCTATTTCAAATATGCTTGGTTATTACAGGTTGGTTAATGGGGCTCAGATTAAATGATTATAAAGAAAAATGAAATAGAAAAATGCATGGCATTAAAATAATATTCTCAATTTACACGTGCCATTTTAATGTAGCTCGAGGGTCCAGGCATACCCTGAGTTCGTGATTCATACACAGAAGAGTAGAGGGAGGATACCCCTTAGAAAAGTTTGATCTGTCTAATTGTCAAAGTTGGTCCTCCACTTGTTTGGATGCCAGCCCTTTGAAAGACCTCACATAGAGGGAGGCTCTTTGGCTTCTCATCCCTTGAAAATGTTGATTCGTATCCCAAACCTTGTCACCGCAGATTGCCCTAGAAGTCTGGTAGCTCAGTTATCCCTTAAGCATTCCTACCAAGCCCTTGTCCTGACTGGTAGCCATTCTTAAGCAGCATCTACGCTACTAAGCTTCCATTGCTTAAAACTTTCTCGACACAGGGAATCTCTAATGCTTGAAAAGCGGTCTCCAAGGCTTCCTCTACTACGTCCACATACATAATGGTTAGTAGTTTGCTAATAAGCATATCTTCTTCTACTTGCACTACTACCAGCTTATCATCTACCACAAACTTGACTTTTTGGTGGAGCCTCGAGGGTACAATTTTTGCCTGGTGTATCCATGGTTGTCCAAGGAGGCAACTGTAAGCAGGAGTGATGTCCATCACTTGGAACTCAATATTAAAAGTAGTGGGGTCAATTTGGATTGGTAGGGTGAGATCTCCTATTGCTTCTCTTCTAGATCCGTCAAAAATAACAAGTAACAACCAATGAAGCTTGATCATCTTCCACAGGTCAATGGATACCCATGCCAGTACGTGAATATTCATTTTTTTTCTCCCCACGATGGCCACCACCACCACCTTCTTAGACAACCCTTGCACTCTCACTAACCCACCTTTTCCTCCACCACATTACTCACCTAAACAAAATAATGGGTACTCTTGGAACTTTGTCCTTGGCCATAGAGCAACCCTCTAATGATCTCATGAAGATGCCACTTGTTGATTGTGTTAAGCCACTTGTAACAAGATTTGCTTTGTGGAGTTGCCAAACGTGGTGGAAGGATAGTGTTTGTCTGTGGGATGAGGAGATAGGAGATGGGAGAGATGAAAATATAAAAATTAAATAAATAAATAAATAAAAAGTGAGAAAGAGAAATATTTGCTACGATTGATGTGGCATATATTTGATAGAAATTTACAATCCAACAGTGTAAATAAATAGACCACTACAAATCACCTAACACCATATACCATTGTAGAATTTATCTTTTATTATATGTAAAAGAATAATATGAATAGTTAGGTATACAAACATTTGTACCCTCTAGTATATATTTTGAGGGGTTTAGGATTTAGAATTTAGGATTTTGATTAATCGATAAAATTGAGAAATTCGTTCATAATCTTTACATACATCATCAGGTTTAAAGATGGAGAAGTGTATTGTCTTAAATTATTTTGAGAAATTCAACTAATTTGTATATATATCTTCAATATCTTCGTAGACTTTTGTTATCTAACCCTTGTATAATTAATGCTAAAGTTAGTAATCTAAATCTGAAAGACAAAAGTTGCCATATATTTATTGAGTCAAGAGATTTAATATGATAATCAAAATCATTAATACTAAATGTCACAACTTAACTATCATTTCAAGATTTTATGATGGAAACTACAAAAAATCATGAGACTCATAAATATAAGTTAAATGAGTATAATGCTTTGATTTAGGTCCAGGACAAGACAATTACACTCATTGAATATTTTAAGTTTTAGACTTTAGTTAAGGTTTTCTACAGTGGATCCATAAATTTATTTTAGTGAAGGAAAAATAGTTTTTTATATTTTGATAAAAACAAAAATATTATGGGTTTTATAATGTGTGTAATTGACTAATTGTATCACTAACTAACAGTAACTAAAATGAGAAAAATTAATAGATGTAGTGATAAAATTAATACCATTTTTTATAAAATAAATTATAATTATTTTTGCCTTTATTCAAGAAAAGATGTTATGGAACAACATTTATCTTTTAATGGAGACAAAAAAAAAACATTAAACATAAGTAAGTAAAATAAAATAAAAAATTGTAAGGGCAATTGTCCATGAAGCTTCACTTGCAACGCTCTTAGTTTTTTTAAGCGATCTTTCATACGAAAACAATATTTATCATTTTTTAATATTGTACATGTATTTTTTTATTATTTTTTTATCTCTAAACTAAAATAGTTGTCGATGGAATTTTTTACATAAATATATATTTTTTTAAAAAAAATTACAGAAACAGACCCTCTAAATATTTACCCAACTAAACATGATCATTGTGCAAGTTTAAAATTCGATAACCAGGAGCCAAATTCTGACCTGCATGGTGTTGCGTGTCTCAAGTCTCAACTATTAGAATTCAATTTTCGGAGAGTCGAATTCTGAGCAGCTTTTTATATTTTTATTTTTTTGAAAAAATGATGAAAATAAAAATAATTAATTATATAATTCAATTCAATTTTTTTATTATTATAATAATATTAAATTTGTATATAAAATTAAATATTATGTTTATATATTTATTTTAATATTTAAGTTTGTGTTAATAATTTTTAATATTAATATGATTATTTTTTAGAATAAAAATATTATTTAAATAAAATAAGGTAATTATTATAAAATATTAATTTTTATTAAATTTTGTAGTTAATTATTTATTAAATAAAATAAGTTAATTAATAATAAATATTAATGTATTAATATTAATAAAATTATTTAATAAAAAATGTAATTACTAACATTAATTTGGAAATGATACATTAAAGAAAATAAGTTGTAGGCTACATAAATAAATGACTGCCATGAACAATGTTTAGACATCTTTTCCTTGTGTGACTAGGGGTGTGACATTAGAAATAATGTTTTACACGATTTTGTTGTTCTCTAATGTCTATCTTTGTTCTTATTCCGCTTGACTTGGATCAACCCTTGGAAGTTCTTTTTAATTCTGGATTTGGACATAAAGTTGGGTCAATGTAAGTTGGTCAATAGTCTTCATGCCTTAGTTCCCCAAATTGTCCTTCATATACCTTGGAGACTTGTTGTAAGGTATAAACAAAAGATATGTAGATGTTAAAATTGTAGTGTGCGTGTAAGCATGCAACAATTAAGATATGTATATGTTAAAATTTCCTTTGTCACAATAATACCACATCATCTAACCTTATTGTAAATCTCCCTAATGGTTGAACTTCTCCCGGATGTTGTGTCTCTTCTACTAAAAATCTTGTGCTTATTATGTTAAAGGTGATCATTCTTGAGTGTTTGCCTTTAATTGTGCATCTTGAATTATTTTTGACGCAACTTCTGAGTAGACATGTCCAGCATTAATCATGGCATGTACCTCCCGACGAAGAATTTGTTACAGCATGTATATGTTGCCATGATCATGGAGCAAATTGGGAGGTTTCTTATTTTCTTGAGGATCAAATTAATTGACTCTATTATGTTTGTTGTCATGTGTCCCCAACATCGTCCGTTGTCCCAAGCAAGCATCCATTTTTCCCTTGGGATGTTATCTAACCATTGTGCTACTTCAAGATTATTATATCTTATTATGTTGTAATAGTAAAAAAATATAGGCTCAGTCATCCCATATGCTAAAAAAAAGTTTATAAATTAAATTAACATAACTAGCTAACCAAGTGTAAAAAGTAATAATAACTGAAAAAAGTAATAAAATTACCCATATTGACGACATCTTTCTTCAGTGCATCATTTTTGAATCATCGCATGAAGTTTTGTGCAATATGTCTAATGCAATAAACATGGACAAAATTGTTTTTTGTCCAACCACTTTCATTTCTGGAGTATGCACTTCTGATAGCCTCGTGACAATTCAAAATGAGGCACAACCCTTCTTGTGGTGTTATGTACTTCCGTAGGTTTCTTAAAAAAAAGAACCATGCATCGCTAGTTTCACCTTTAGCCATAGCAAAGGCAATGAGAATTATGTTATTGCGTTCGTCTTGTGCAACTGCCACCAACAACGTCCCTTTGTACTTATCGTACAAAAATATTCCATCCACTTAAACAATTGGCTTGCAGTGAGCAAAACCATCAATGCATGGTTTGAACCTCCAAAAAATCCTCTTGAAGAAAACGTTTCCCTCGTCCAACACGTCACCTTGGTACATCAGTTGTGTATTCAACTTCCAAATGAAGTCAGAAACATACAATTGCATTGCTTGCAACAGACTAGGTAACTTGTGATACGACTCCTCTCAATTGCCAAAAAAATTTTCAATCATCAGTTATTTTGCCAACCATGCTTTTTGTAGTTGATAGTATAGCCCATTGTTGACTTTATGTGGGCTATGATGATTAAGATGGGTGTGGAGGGATCAACCTCAATAATTTCATGAATAGTTTAGGAAATCATTCGTGATCCCAAATTATTATGATCCTATGAAATCAGTGGCAAAACACATGTGTGGGGCCCTTCTAGCTTCATTATTTCCTAATATTGCTCTCTGGTGCACAATATTGCTCAACATCACCAATCACACTTGGCATGAACACATTCCACAACAAGCTTAGCTTGGTTTGACAATTGCACCTTGTACGTGCAGTGATTCACAATATGATATATGTTGATGGCGTCCTGCATTTGTTCTTTTGTGATGAAGCGTTGGCCAACAAATAGTGTTCCAGGCAAATAGATCGGTGTTTCTCAATCTAAAATATGACTAAACTCCAAATCATATTCATGTATGTGAGTTGGGAAGTCTAGAAAATGTTGAAGTGGGGTGTTTGGTAAGTATGGTGCGAATGGTGGAATGTTTGCAAGTGGGTCGGTGCCTTGGTCATCATCTTGCTCTTGTGTAAAGATTTTGTCTTTGTCCTTGCTAAAAGGATCAAAAAATTTAGTTGGGAGACCTACAACTATGTGTTCTTCAATGTGGAATTCTTGGATTGGCTGGGATTCTTGGATTAGTTGGGATTCTAGTTGACTACAGTTCACGAATGGACAAGTTAAAAGCTAGGTGTAGGACAACATGTCGTAATCAAAATTCATATCATAGGTTGGGATATGTGGGTTTATGGTTTCATGTGTAAGTAAGGTGAAGGTGAAAATTATGGTGGTTGGGCTTCATTAGATGATGATGTACAAGTATCGAAGGTAACATGTAGTTTTATACTTGATTGAAGTTCATTTGTATCATGAATGTTGAAGATTGCCTCAACATCTTCATCATCATTCAACTCAACAAATCTGTAATTTCTCACCCCTGCCCCAAGTCTAATTGGGCAGTGAAAATGTATGGTTGCCACCCTTTGATTTTCATGTCATCGAAGTTTTGTGTGGATTATTTTCTTCAGCCTTTGTAGAGTTACTCCTCTCCTTAATAGAACCAATTTGGCTGATGGTGGGGTGAAGGTAACTCCTTCATTAGGACAAGTGTTAATGGCACCATCAGAGTGAATGATGACATATATTGAAGACATGTTTTGAAAACAAGAAAGGTCAAAATAGATTTTGAGAGTGAATGCAAGTGTTTTAGAGTGTGTTAAACTCAACAACGTTATGCCCATTTACAATGGTAAATGTTTGTTTGAAATGAAACACAATTTGAAATCTGAGTATTAGATTCCCTTCTCTGTAATTGTGGGGTCCACCCTCTGTGACTGACTATGACATGTTAGTCACGCCTTTTGAGGTGAATGTTACGTGAGCAGGGCATTAATTTTGTGTGGGGTCCATGTTCTAAGACTGACCGTGACATGTCAGTCACACCTTCTAAGGTGCATGTTATGTGAGCAGGGCATTGATTTTGTGTGGGGCCCACGTTCTGAAACTAATTGTGACATGTCAGTCATGCCTTCTAAGGTGCATGTTATGCGAGCGGGGCATCGATTCTGTGTGGGGCCCATATTTTGCAACTGATTATGACATGTTAGTCAAGCCTTCTGAGGTGCACGTTATGCGAGTAAGACATTGATTTCACGTGGGGCTCACCCTTGACTGTGACATGTTAGTCACATCTTCTAAGGTGCACGTTATGCGAGCAGCACATTGATTCCGTGTGGAACCCACCCTGCAATTAAATGTGACCTCTCAGACACACTTTCTCTTCTCCCAAGCAAGCATTGGATTCTTTCTCATGTGCAAGTGTTTCTTTGGGTGTGGGCTCAATCATCCCTTCTCATTCACACTTTCACTTACTATAAATAACCATGCTCACTATCTTTCACACTTGCATTCTCAGTTCCATTCTTCTTTGCTTCGTTTCAAACTTACATTCCCAATTGCATCCTTCTTGGTTTCCTTTCTCACTTATCACCAACCAAAAATGTTGTGGAAGCAAAACGAACATAGGTCTGCCTTCATTGGTAGAACAATAAGTTTTACACAATGCTATTATTTACTTAAAATTTCAATCAACATCTACATATAATATGCCTAATTTGTTAATCATTGTATGAGACTAAAAATATTATTTTCTCTTACTGTCATTCAATGCTAAAACCACACCCTCTAATTATTCCTATGCTAGATGAAGTTGGTTTTGCCGGGGTTGCAAACCTCATGCATCTTAAGGTGGATCACGCATTAGTAACAACTTTGGTCGAAAGGTTGAGACCTGAGACTTACACCTTCCATTTTCCAATAGGGGAGTGCACCATAATCCTGAAGGATGTTGCACTTCAACTCGGGCTAAGAGCTGATGGATTACCTGTCATTGGCCCAACAATGTATGACTAGGAAGAAATGTGTTCCACATATCTTAGCATCGTGCCAATCAAAGGAGTCACTAATTGGCTCTACGATCAAGCTAAAGTGGTTGAGAGAGACAATATGTTGGAATTACTGGAGGAACCATCTCAAGAAGAACTTTATGCCCATTATAGGGCATATATATTAGGTTTAATTGGAGGTGTTTTGATGCCTAACAACACAGGCAACAAGGTACATCTTATGTATTTATATTTATTAACTAATCTTAGGAGAAAAAGACAATACAGTTAGGGATCTACTTGTTTAGCCAATTATACAGGGAAATGTGTAGAGCCATAGATGTTACGAGTATAACAATGGGTGGTTATGCATCACTATTACAGTCCTGGGCATGACATCGAATGTCATATATTGTGTCAATTTTCAAAGTAACACCAACATACCCTTTGGTCTGCAAATGGAGCAGGGGTAGAGTACTCAACTTTTGAAATGTACCTCACAATGATGTTGTGGGGTACAGATCAATGTTTGATCACATTCAGGCTGATTAGGTAAATCTTCATAACAAAGTTTTAATTGTTTCTTATTTTCTTTTGTTTTACATATTATCTTAAGTAACAAAGTTTAATTTATTTGTAGTTTTTATGGGCTCCATATCAAGGCTTGCAAACATCAATACTCATGCAAGCATATAGAGATGCCCAATTGTAGACTTCATGTACCCCCGTCATTTATTTTGCAATTGTTGAATGACACCAATCAGATAGAGTGAAATTACAGTTCGGTCTCTTACAAGATGTCCCTTCTCCACCCAATAATTTGAATGACCTACACAAAATTGACATGAGGGGAAGACATGATAAAAATTGGGTTACAAGACATGCTCAATGGATCGACATATGGAACAATCGATGTGAGCACACATTAATAGGTCATCCAATGCAAGGCCCATTGTCTAACACACAAGAATACATGGAATGGTACTTGACCAATTCCTTCTATTTCTTATTTGTGCCACGACTAGTACAAGATCCAAGGACCCACCAACAATGAAGGACTACCACCTTATTTGAGACCAATGCAACTTCCATGCCGTCGTATAAAGAGACTCACCAACATGTTTGAAATCCTCCACACAACATGATGCCACAAGCAAACATAATTGATAGAAGACATTCATTTGTAACAACTTCAAAAGATTTCTTTACAAACTTATTTAGAGTAGATTTTACAACTCCATCTTCAGCACAATCATACATGGAATCTCTTTACCAACCAGATTTTGCTAATGAACCTGGTAGTTCCTCAGTTGCATTCCAACAACCAGTCCATGATGATTATCCAAATCCTATAGAGCAACAATCACCACGACGTAACCCAAGATGTAATAGACGTCACCCTCATTGTGAAACTAGGCACCATTACGGAGATTAAACCTTATGTAATTCACTTTGTCTTAATGTAATATTGTTATGAATTTTTATTTTTAATGCATTCTCTCTTTATCAATTTAATATTTAAATTTTTTATTTAAATAATAATTAAGTTATTTTATTTATATAATAATTAACTTATCTTATTTAAATAATAATTAACTTATTTTATTTAAACATTAATTAACTTATTTAATTCAAATAATAATTAACTATTTAAATAATAATTATCATATTAATATTAAAAATTATTACCACACATTTAAATAAATATCTAAACATAATATTATTTATTATTATAATAATAATATATTTATTTTTAAAATTTTAAAAACAGAACAAAATTCATTTTTTAAAATGTAAAAAAAAAATCATGCTCAGATCGAATTCCGACAGGGTCTGGACGCTAGGGACACAACCATGTAGGTCAGAATTCGACTCTTTGGAGACCGAATTCTAAACCAGAACAATAAAGAGGTCTAATTGGGTAATTAAAGTGGCCTTAGGTATGTTTCAGAAATATTTTTTAAAAAGATATTTTTTTGGTAAAAAAACTGTTATCAATAACTTATATAATCTATACTAATATATAAAGGGAATACTTCTTTTAGTAACTACCTTGGTCACCATATTTTGTTGACCATTATACTCTTTTATTTTAAAAAATTAAAAAAATAATATTTTTCTCAAAATTAATACCTTAAAATTAATTGACTAATTATAACATTAGATTAACTTATATTTATTACTTAATTTTTATTTTATTTTATCTTTAATAGAGGTACGAAGTGCCTCAACCATACTAATATTCATAACGTTGTTTCATTTGTAAATAATAATAATAAATAGTCTTTAATTTAAAATAATTATAATAAACCAATATAAAAATTAATAAAATATTTTTTTATTCATCATAATTATAATGATTATATTAAAGTTTAACTTAAAATTCAATACATCTTGATTCGTCACTGGAATGATATTTCAAAATAGGTGGTCCATTAATAAATCTCCTATTATCAAAATATTTAGAAAAAATTACATTACTCGAGGGATGAAATATTACACTATCCTCTTATTTATGTTAAAATATATTATTTAATTTATTCAATTTAATATTATTAATATAAATTACATTTTCTCTTCTAAAAAAGTAACTATTATACTATTCGTCATTCATATGTTAAAATATTAAATAAATTATATTTTTTTGTCTCTTAGAAATAGAAATATTATATTATTACTCTTCTATTAAAAATATTTAACTTAATATTAATAAAAAAAATTGTCATAAAATTTTGAAATATATATATTTAATTAAATTATTCATAAAAAATATATTTTTGAAGTGTAAC
Organism: Cajanus cajan; assembly: GCF_000230855.2. NCBI lineage: Eukaryota > Viridiplantae > Streptophyta > Magnoliopsida > Fabales > Fabaceae > Cajanus > Cajanus cajan. The sequence continues at coordinate 21,560,100 of NC_138527.1, read as the reverse complement.
ATATTTGAAAGGAGAAAAATGTCTATTTTAGCATAAGAAGGAAAAATGATATAATATTTATTTATGTGAGAGGATGTTAATGTAAGAAATGATCGATAATAAATTTTTTTTGTAATGAAAGTTAACAGAACTTTGATAAAGAATTTTTAAAAAATGAATAAAATATTATATATTAAAATCTATATAAAAAAATATTCTAATATTTTTAACTTAAAAAAGAACAACAATGTAATATTCATATTTTCTTAGAGGAGAAGAATATAATTTACTCAAATATTTAATGATGTAGATTATGAAAGAAAATTGTATTAATAGGAAAATTTTTAATACATCTATTTTTTTATAATTTACTCTTTCTGCCACTGATTTCATCACTATGAAACTGGACCAACATTCTTTGATCTCTCACCTTTATTAAATCACTCATTCAAAAATAATGGACTAAATTGTAATTTTATGTGTCTATTTCTCATAATTCATACTTTTTGTCTCCTATTTTATTTTAAAATAAAAATATTTATAATTTTCTTATTTTTAAAATATAATTTTGACCTTATTGTCAATTTAAAATTCTCTTAAATCTTACGTTATCTAATTATCATTATTCAAGTGATATGATATTTAATAATTTGATAAAAATAAAAGATAATAAAAAAAATCTTAATTTATATTTATTTTAATGTATTATAACTATTTATTTTATTAATAAATCTTATTTATGTAATTTTTAAAAAAAGTTTCTTTTATTTTCAATTATTATATTACTATATATCATATCGTTTAAATATGAATAAATATTAAAATTTAATAATTAATAAATATTAATTTAATAAAAAAACTAAAATTTTGTATTTTTAAATTAAAGAGATTAAAGATCTCTATTTTAAAATAAAGAGGTTAAGATTACCTATTAAAGAAAAATAAAGGAAGCAATTGAGTAGTTTATCAAAAACAATTTGAAGCTAAACTTAGCTAACAAAAGAAAAATGAAAATGTAAAAATTGAAACCCTTCCTAACATTAACCTCATTCTCGAGGTAGGCGTAATAGCATAGATTGAATTGAGGATGTAACCACACTCCAAACATAATACCCATTAAGAATTTTATTCATTACTAATATTTTAATACGTGCATACAACCTAAATTTTAATTATATATAACTGAAATTATAATATATATATATATATATATAATTTAAATTACAAATTATACTATTTTAAATTTTATAAATAAACATTTTTAACATTTAAATTATATCTTATATTGATGATAAAGGATTTATATTGTGACACAAATTATTTTTAATTATTAATAATTAATTTTTAAAATATGAAAATTTAATTAAAAATATATATGATAAATAAATTGAGAAGTATTTTATGTAATTCTTAATTTAAGGTAATTATAATGGTACATGAATAAAGTATTTGCTAAAGTACTTTTTTTTTTTGAACAGCAATTTGCTAAAGTACTTTATCTTAGAGGCTCCCAAAAAATATATCAAATAATATTTTTTAAAAATTTCTTGTACGTAAAACAAAATTTTGGACAAATTATATTTTTTAACTAAGCATTTTCTTATAAAACAAACTTGGATTAATTAATGATTAAAAAAGTTGGATTAATCAGAAGTCATTAAATAAAAATAAAGAGCCAAAAACTTACCCGCGATTGCAAGTTTGCATTTGCAACCTATCCTGACAACGCCGCTCTATTCACCAACTGCCTTATTTAAGTCATTACTCATTTCTTCAATAAATGATCATTGAATAATTAATTTTTAGTTTAATTTATCAACAAATTCGAATAGGGTTATTCTATTATTAACTTATTTGTATAACATTTTTCAACCAATAATTTGACTCCCAAAATAATTTTTACAAACAAAAATTGGCAGTCTCTTTAATAAATGGGAGATTACAATAAATCAATCCAATACAAACATGCTCCTTGCAATTACAATTTAAATGAGGTAATTGAACTACTTTATCTTTGTTTATTATGATTAATTAATTGACAATATAATAAAACATAAGGAAAAAACAACTTAAATAGTTATTATAAAGTTAAAATCATTTGATAATTGTTAAAAAAAATCATTTAATAATACCCTTTCCCGTCCTTTTTAGGAGATTTAGAGGGTGTATTGGATTAGGATTTTAAAGGACTTTTTTAGTTAAAAAAAATCCTACGGATTTTAAAAGATTTTGCAGGATTTTCATGACTTTTAAGATTTTACAGGATTCTACAAGACTTAAAATCAGGATTTTAATGGATTCTGCAAGACTTTTAAATCAGGATTTTAATGGATTCTGTTGGGATTTTGTAGAATTTTCATGGATTTTTGACATTTGATAAGATTTCAAAAAAAAATTCATACATTCAAATTTAAAGAGTCAAAGACAAAAATAATAAAAAAAATAATGTCTAGATAATTAATAATAATAATAATAATAATAATAATAATTCTCCATAATATCTTGTCCTCTTAAATAGCATTCACCCACATATCCATATCTATACTAGTCCTCCAAGCATTAGCGTATTTTCGCTCTTGTTCCTGGATTTGAATAATAGGTTCAAAAGTATGATCTTCATTAATTGGTAACGTTGAAGATGAAGGTTCATCTACCGCTTCAATTGGAAATTCATCAGAACGACATTCTTTACGTAGAAAATTATTTAGTGTTACACATATTAACACAAGTTCTACTCGTGTCTTAAATAAAAATGGAGATGCTGACTTAAAAATTTTGAACCTTGATTTAAAAATACCAAATATTTTCTCGATCACATTCCTTAAAGACGCATGACAAAGATTGAACAATTCTTTCTCATTTTCAGGATTATTACCCTGACCTGCAAAATCTTGTAGTTGATACCTTACACCTCGAAATGGAGCTAAAAATTAGCATCGATTAGGAAATCCACAATCCACCAAAAAAATAGTTACCTAATTACATATGCAATATATATAATATTAGTATAATAATAATAATAATAATAATAATAATTATTATTATTATTATTATTATTATTATTATTTAAAGAATAAGCATTTAGATATAAAGAATATATATATATATATATATATATTATTTTAGTTATATATTATATGATAATTTTTAACGATATTTATAAATATAAATTATTTTAACAAATATTTTAACAATATTTCCTCTTTTAAAAAATAAGCTAATGAAGACATAAATTCTAAACTCTAAAAAATTAGATACTGCAACGTTTTATGTTAATTTTCTTTTTTAAAATATAAAAAAGTCCTAATTTCACAATATAAAAAGAAAAAGAAAAATTCATAGTAAAAAAAATAAAATAATTGTTGAGTCATAAAAGGAGGAGAATAAGAGTAACAAACTTAAGGGAAGAAGATAAATCGCAATTTTTATGCTAAGAGGGTTCTTCCCCCAATTAAGATCAATTTTCATCTCATTTTACTCACAGAAACCCTAACAAATTCATCTTTTATATATATATATATATATATATATATATATTGTAGAGATTATAATATCAATTTCATCTTTCACTTTTTTCTTTTCTTGACGTGTGTTATAAAAAAAATTACCACTTAAAAGTTAAAATTTTAAGCATTTTTTTTGTGTTATATAAAGGAACAAATTCAACTACATAGAATAAAATAAAGCAAGTCAATTAAAGAGAACGAACAGAAAAATAGAACAAATCAATGACACTATCATTTATATATCGGAGTTTCACAAAATAGGAGAATGAGATGAGAATAATATTACAATATTATATATGAGCAATGAACAATAGTGCAGTATTATTAGCAAAGAAAAAATGGAGAAGACAGGAGCATAGAAAAAAAAGATAAAAAACTCACTTGAAAATTCTTGAAAAGTCACTTCAAACAATCTTTCAAAATCCGATGGGTTTGGATGGGATTGTTTTATGAATTTGGTATTTATAGATAACACTAGAAAGTCCTTCAAAATCCCTCTCACACAACAATCCTTTAAAATCCTTATATTTTTGAATACCAATGGATTGTTTTTAAGTTGTAAAAAATCTCAAATGAATACCAATGGATTTTAATGGACTCTTTAAAAAATCTTGAAAATCCTGATTGAATACCACTGGATTATTTTTAAGTGACATAAAATCCTGATTGAATACTAATGGATTTTTTTACTCAAAAAAAGTCTTTTAAAATCCTAAGAAATCCTAAACCAATACACCCCCTTTAAATTAAAATTATTTAATCTATTTTATAAGAACTATTCTAAAATAGTTCTTCTATTAATTAAAATTATCATTGATATCATTAAGTACATAATTAGGTATGCGAATCAATTAATAGGAAATTACTATTTTTTAGATAATTATATTATTGATATGAATGTTTGGTCAATAAAAATCATGTTTTACAAACATAAATTAATCTTTAATGGACAATTTTAAGATACTGAATCTTATCCACAAATCAAAAAAATAATATTATTGTTATGCAACATTCTTAACTTTGCCAAAAATATGTGATTTACACTTAAAAAAATACAACAAATTAAAATAGGTATAGAAAATCAAAATAAAACAAAATAAAATGATAAAAAAAAAATTAGGACCATGGGTCCAGGGCCGACCTGCATGTGAGGTCAACAATGTCCTTATTTTAGGCCTCTTTTAATAAAATATTTTATATTATTATTTATATAATTTTTTTCAAGATTTTATAACTTAAAAGCTACTTTTGCATTCTTAAAAATCACTTCAAAAAATTTATTTTTAAAAGATATATAAATATAATTATTTTTTAAGATCCATTTTTAAAATATTTTTATTAAAAATATTATTATTAATTTTAATAAAAGTTTAACTTTAAAATTTATTTTAGAGTTAATAATACGATGGAGTAGAGACATGACATTTTTCTTTTTCTCCTACTAAATGCTTTCTAAAACTAGTCAACTTTACTTTATAATGTGGTTGTAAAGTGGACATTAACAGAAAGAAAAATATATGGAAAAATAATTTATCTTAAATTTTTAAGGGGTATTATTCATATTATGGAAAAAAATTTAGTTATTTTATTTTGATAAATTTTATAAATTTTCTCATTGGTTTAACATTTACTAGAAAAATAATTATAAAAATAATTTATTTGTAAAACTGGAGTGGCTCTTTTAGATCTTGTCTCCTAACTAAGGGCTCAATAGTATTTTCTTTGAAAAACAATAGTTTCTTTAGTCAAAGCGAGTTAGATATTTGAGCACAAAGATACATTTATTCTAATTTAGTTCCAAAAAAATATAGTTCATATACATAATTTATTTTATATATTTATTATATAAGTTAAAACTCTTATTTAGTCCCTGATAACATTTTATTTTTTTCAATTTAGTCCCATTTTAATTTTTGGTCTCAATTTGGTCCCCAATAATTTAAATTATTGCAATTTGGGACTTCCGTCCAAATGATTTAAACGGAGTTAACTGTTGGTCACGTGGCATCCACGTGGATGCCACGTAAATGCGTACGTGGACGCCAAATTTTTTGAAAAAACCTGGAACCAGAACGGCCTGTTCTGAAACCAAAATGGGCCGTTCTGGATGCACTCTTGGTGTGTTAATTTTGTATCCGGAACGACCCGTTCCAGGTGCAAATTTAACATACTAAGAGTGCAACCAGAACGGGCCGTTCTGGTTTCAGAACGAGTCGTTCTGGTTCTAGAATACCACACACGAATGGTCACTGATTATAGTTTACGGTTGTGAATCGTGAAAGAAAAAAGATCCAAGGTACAAAGCATTTCAAACACTGGATTTGGTAATATTATCAATGAAAATTGATAACTTCAATTGCTGAACAATTGGGTTATACAGTGTATCATTAAGGACAATGCAGTGTATCACTAAAGACAATGTTAGCAAATTTTATTTCATTGTTAGTCAAACTGGAGTGAACCACTTACTACCAAATTGATACTATACAGTCAAGGATGAAACATAACGATGTTTTCCCTTGAGCGTTACCCAGATGATTTCCTTTCTCAGTAATTTCTTTGAACTTTTTTAGTATATGTTATGTTCTGAATTTTTGTTTTCAGTTTCTGAATCATGTTTCTGTCTTTGAATTTATGATATGTTATGAATTTTTATTTTCAATTTTTGAATCACATTGCAGCATTTTGGTCAATGCATGCATGAAGTTGGCTTTCTGGAAAGGCTCGTTCTGAATCCAGAACGGCTCGTTCTAAAACCAGAACGGCCCGTTCTGGTTTCAGAACGGTCCCGTTTTGATTTCAGAACAGCCCGTTCTTATGCACTCATGGTGTGTGAAATTTTCATTTGGAACGACCCGTTTCAGTTACAAAATTAATACATACCATGTGCAAGCAGAACGACCCGTTTTGGTTTCAGAACGGGCCATTCTGGTTCCAGGTGTATTCGTGCAATTTGGCATCCACGTACGCATCTACGTGGCATCCACGTGGACGCCACGTGGCATCCACGTGACCAACAGTTAACTCCGTTTAAATCATTTGGATGGAAGTCCCAAATTGTAATAATTTAAATTATTGGGGACCAAATTGAGACCAAAAATTAAAGTGAGACTAAATTGAAACAAAAAAAATGTTATCAGGGACCAAATAAGGGTTTTAACCTATTATATATTTACATTATTTATTTTATTATATTTTTTTATTCGTTTCTATTGTACACAATTTTTTTCAATAAGATATTTACTATATATTTTTTACCTCTCTTATCATATATGTACGTGTACCTTTATACGACTTCAAACTAACTTACATCTCGGTCACATGTTGAGGCTTGAGGATGGTGTGGCCATTGTGTGTGTAACCTACAACCCAAAGCTTGTAAGACTGTAAACTCTTGGGTGTTCACAAACCAACCTTAGCCTCAACATGGTAATTAGGTTATTCTTTGCACACAAAAAAAGTTGGCTTTAGGCGAGTTCTATATCAACTAGGTGCTACTTGTATGCCTAAGTCAAATGCCAACAAGATCTTCTACATACATCGTGACGTAACTATGTAGGCAAATTGTCTTCTTAGAGTCACAACGGTGATTGCAAAATAAATACACCTACAAAAGATGTCATAACTTCCCAATTAACACAATACAAAAAAAGAGAGGGGTACATAAGTGGATCTGAAAACACCCTAGAAAAGGACATGACATAAGAGAAAACTTCAATGTTCAAGATAAGTCTTTTGGACATAGAAAAACATACTTACTCTTAAATGCTAGAGTAACATGTTCTTCATGGTGAAGACTTCTATGTTTAAGATTAACCATCTTGAATATTCACCATTATGGTCACATCTGACATGAATGAATCATTCAGGGGTTGTTCTACACTAATTCCTAGGCTTTTTAGACTTGAGATTGGTGGACAAGTGTATCATCTCAAATATAATACAACATGGACTCTTCGAGATGATATAAGGTGACAATGAATAATAGAGTATTTAATGTATTGCACAAGTCGGGGTCTGTATCGCTTAACATACCAATCAAAGTTAGAATAGGGGATAAATGGTGTTAAATTGACCTCTAATACATAGTATGTGATTTGTTATACTTATTCAGGCTTAAGGGAAGTCAAAATCAGTTCAACCTTAAAAAATCTAGACCAAATTTTATCTTTAAAAATCAAGATAATATACAAAAATATGATACCTAAATTACTTTTATCGAATCCTGAAACTCTCAAGTCCATAAACATATAATTAGTTAACTATAAAAATCCTAATCCTAAGATAAAAAAAAACAAATTATACTTTTGAATACTCTAACTTTAATAGAGTGAATCCTAAAATACTTTTTGTAGCGAAATAAAGATAAATTTATTAGACACAAAAACACACACTTATTATTTTTATTTTTTAGGGAAACACACACTTAAATATTAAAATACCATGGTTTTCGTATTATCGGAACAATATAATTGATTTGATCACATATATATTTTTTCCCTCCATTTCCATTATATACAGTTTGTTGTATACATAAATGAAGTGACTTATTTAGAGAATGCTCTTAGGTAAATGACGAGGTTCTGATTGATGAGTTTCTGAACGGTGACTTGGCTCGAGTCACGTGCGTACAAAGCTCATTATTGTCATGAAAAGGTCCATTTATGGATATCAACATCAAGTCCACCAATATCTTACAACACTCACTCACGTAGAGTTACTATACCCCAACCGAACCCACCCCTTTTGTACAATTAACACGATTTTGATTCACTAATTGCCATTTTTTCTCACTTCTACAAGCAAACAAACAAAACAAAAAAAGTCACAAAACTTGAGCACTCCTTCGTTCCAAGTTCCACCTCTTCTTCACCCTTGGTTCTTCCTTTTCTCCACTCTCACGCAAACACCTTACACCACATTTCCCGGGAATCTCATTTTTCATTTCATTACATTATCATTACCATTATTACCCACTTCTTTAGTTCACATTCTCTCTCCCTTATGTCTTTACGCTCACACCATCATCACTTGAACTAAACACAATGTCTCTCTTTCTCACTCTCTCCTTCTTCTTATGCTTCCTCTTCACCACCGCTGGGAACACTCTTGCTCCTCCCTCACCCTCATTCCCACACGGTACGCTTCTCCGCACACAACCAAAACCTCACACCGCCACTCTAATTTTGTTAATTTTTGTTTAATAATAATAATAATGATGATTTGGATTATTGACACAGGTCTTGCTTACCACATCGACTGCGGCAGTCCAACGAACAGCACTGACCCGTTTAACACCACGTGGCTCTCCGACCGCTACTTCAGCGGCGGCGCCGCCGCGATCGTGTCGGAGCCGCTGCGCTTCCGTCACGCGCACGAGAAGACGCTCCGCTACTTCCCAATCTCCTCCGGGAAGAAGAACTGCTACGCAATTCCCTCGCTGCCGCCCTCGCGCTACCTCCTCCGCACGTTCGTCGTCTACGACAACTACGACGGCAAGTCGCACCCTCCCTCCTTCGACGTCGCCGTCGCCGGCACCGTCGTCTTCTCCTGGCGCTCCCCGTGGCCCCAGTCCGTCGCGCGCGACGGCGCCTACGCTGACCTCTTCGCCGCATTCGCTTCCTCCGAAGCCCTAATTTGCTTCTACAGCTTCGCCACCGACCCTCCGGTGGTCTCCTCGATCGAGCTCTTCGCCGCCGATCCGGCCTCCTACGACGTCGCCGCCATCGGCGACAACGGAACGGTGCTCGTCAACTACGGGAGGCTCTCCTGCGGCTCCGACCAGTGGGGGCCGGGGTTCTCCAACGACTCTGACCGGTTCGGCCGCTCGTGGCAGTCCGATTCGGAGTTCCGAACCGGCCGGAGCAGGGTCGTCGCCGTGTCCACGCGGAATGGCATCAGCGGGACCGATCAGAAGCCGAATTACTTCCCGGAGAAGCTGTACCAGAGCGCCGCCGCGACGGCGGCGACGGCCGAGGAGGGTGACGGGGTTTTGGAGTACGAATTGAGCGTGGACGCGAAGCTTGATTACTTGGTGTGGCTGCATTTTGCGGAGATTGAAGGGAGGGTGAGGAGGGCCGGGGAGAGGGTGTTTGATGTGTTCATCAATGATGAGAATTTGACTAGGGTTGATATTTACAAGCAAGTAGGGGGTTTTGCTGCGTTTACTTGGCATCACACGGTGAAGAATTTGAGTAGCAGCATGTTAAGCGTGAAGCTTGTGGGGGTGGTGGGTGCGCCTTTGATTTGTGGGATTGAGAATTATGCTTTGGTGCCTAGTGATCCTTCCACAGTTCCTCAACAAGGTGGGTGTTTTTTTTTTTTTTTTTTTTTTTTTTTTTTTTTTTTTCGGGAATTGTGAATTATGGCTTTGGTTAAATTAAATTCTGTGTTTTTTGGGAAATTTTGATGCCCCGGTTTGTTTTTTCTTGATTTGGTGGGGTGTTGATAAATTTTTTGCCGATGCTTTGAGAGGGGAGTTCGTTGTTGAAGTTGCATGCCAATTTGGAAACTTTGGTGGGTGAAAGGAATCTGATTTTGTTTTCTTCTTTTGGTGGCTTGTTCGTAATTTTCTGTTTGGGAATGTTGATGTCATGAGGTGGTGTATTATTGGAAATTTAGTTAGGGTGTTATGATTTATTAATTTTGTGTAATAATGGTTGTCGATTATATAGCTTTTCTTTATTTTAACTTTTTCCGCAATTATTTTGTGTGTGTGGCTTTGAATTGATGTCATAAATTGGTGTGTTTTTTTTAAATTTTGTTAGGGGGTTATGATTTAAAAATTTCGTCAAAATATATTTATTTACCAATTATTTTTGGCGGTTTCTTTTTGGGTAATGATTTTTATTTACAATTCAACAACGGGGAAGGAGGGACTTGGTCAAGATTTTGTTGACCGGCGAGCAACTACACAAGAATTGTGGTCACTGAATGAACTTTCTTTTTCTTCGTTTTCTTTGCTTGAGTGCAGTGGTTGCCATGAAAGCATTGAAAGACTCGCTCAGGGTTCCTGAAAGAATGGGTTGGAATGGAGATCCTTGTGCTCCTACTAATTGGGATGCTTGGGAGGGAGTTACATGCCGTATGAGCAAGGATAATACTGCTCTTGTGATAAGTCAAATGTACGCATTCTTTACCATTCTCCTAAGTTTTGCAATTCAGCTTCTAGTTGGTTGTGGGAAAGAAAATTATTGCTACGTGTACAAGGAGTCTTACTTAAAAAGTCTCTTAATATTTGACATTTGAATCTTTTTGTATAAGGTTAGTGGTGGGGTACATATCACATGCTAAATATACAGACTTGAAACTAGAGGGTGGGTGAGTCTAAACTGCTCATGATCTGTTATGGCCATATCATTGTATGAGAAAGACTTAGAGTCTGTTTGGGTAAACTTCTTCAAAAGCACTTATAGGAGAGAAAAATAGAAAAGAAAAATTAAATAAGCTTCTCCATAAGCTAAAATTAGCTTATGTATAAACTAATGTTTAGAAGCTCTCTCTTATTAGCTTTCAAAATCTTATTTTTAACTTATGCATAATCTAGTTTTAGCTGATTGAGAAGTTTATTTCAATTTTTCTTATTTTTTCTTTCTAGAAGTGTTTCTAGAGAAGCTTATTCAAATTAAACAAGCTTCCCTGTAAGTTAAAAATAGCTTATGCATAAGCTAATTTTTAGAGGTTCTCTTGTATTAGCTTTTCTAAAATCTTATTTTTAACTTGCACATAAACAAGTTTTAACTTGTTGAGAAATTTATTTCATATTTTTTCCTTCTAAAAGTGCTTTTGGAGAAACTTATCCATACAAACTATTATTCTATTTTTGTACAAAACTAAAAACAGAAGTTTCCCCTCATAAAATATTCTGTCATTGACCTTTTGGGCTTATCGATACTCCTTACCCTAAATAGCTTGGTAGGTAGGGGATTATGGGTTCAACTTATGCTCCCTGAAACTAGGAATAAAAATGGTGGAAGTTACAATTTGTTTCTTGTTCAGATAATTGTTTTTCTCCAACCATTTATGATTTATTTCCTCTCTTAAAGCTGTGACTTTATCCTTTCAATTTTCATTTCAGTGATTTGGGCAGTCAAGGCTTGAAAGGGTTCATAAGTGACCAGATTAGTCTTTTGTCAGACTTGGTAAGCCTGTAAGTATCAGCAGCCAAATGTTGAAAATATACTAATTGACCTAGGTGTATAAAATTTCCTGTTGTCTTAAGGTGCTCTGTAGTTTATTTGTTCAAAGCAGTAGTCATAGTCTGTAGTCGTTAGCTTGTTATGTTCAATTATATTTTGTATGGCTTATACTTGTTTCTTCCATGAGAACCTAGGTTGTCAAATTCAAAGAGTCTGTAATATTCTTGTCTATGGAGCTTCCAAAAAACTCAAACTCATAAATGTTTAACTAATACAAAATAATATTTAAAAGTAAAATGAGAAATGGTGTTCTTGTAAGTATTCCAAATCAACAATACCTTAATCTTTATCCTCACACCTTTAATGACTTACACTAGTCACTCTTTTTAACATGGACTTAAAAGAAAATATAGAAACAATAACACCAAAACCAAAAGAACAGAACACAAATAGAGCTTAACCGACATTCTGCAGTGGGACAAGAAAATATATTCAAACTTAATGTTGGGAAAATGCAGCAAACAGAACTGTGCTTAATTGCTCATCTTCCCAATAAAACAAGCACAATATAATGACGATTTTACCCAACAGAATACCATAGAACTTGAGCACAAATAGTACATGAACACAAATAGAACACATGGAAGCTAAGCAGAAATAGAACAAGTACAAAACTTGGTTATATTTGAAACTTGAAAGCACATAATAGAACAGATTTGCAGAAATGATTTGATCATGCATTTGGGTTCAAGAGTCATGTCCTTTGTAGACGACAGTTTGCTTCATCGTGAGTCTTGACCTGGATTTGCCAAATCACCATATGTAGAAAATGCTTTGATTGTGTGGCTAGGTTCACAAATGAATTACTGGTTTCATGAACAAACTGTCGAAGCCGTGATTGGGTGGCTTTCTGTGACACATGTGCGAGGGCTTCATTGAGTGCTTTGTGTTTTCCTTGAGCAGAAATGGTGTGTAGAAGGGGGCAACTAAAACATGGTTGCTTTGGGCAAATTTGTTGCAGATGTAGAATTTAATTCTCACAAGTCATATCTTACTGGTTGGCTTGGTGTTTTAACTTGCATTTCTGTGCATGTCTGAGTGAATTTGATTCCACTAATTCTACCAAGAAACAAGCTTGAGAGTGTGTCAACTCAATTTGCCTACCTAGAATTATAAACTCGTATAAACTTGTATAATTCTGCGAGATCAATTGCTAGTTTGACGGCTATCATTAGAACAATATGAATATTATTTATTTTCAATACAATCAGCCTTGGTACTTTCAACCAAACTTGTTTTCTTTGTTGCGGCTACATGTTTATATTCTGATAGGACACATCATGTTGACACAATCATGATATATGTTAACACCTTCCCTTCATTATACTTGATAAACGGACAACATTCTTAATCGATTCTGTTCTTAATCACTGATAAAATTTATTGAATATTCAGCCTTGTTTTGTTGTACATGCATTTTGGCTGGAATTTTGGATCTAGATGCCCATATACTTCTGTAGTAGATTGTTTATGCTTTCAGTATGTGTTTCCCTAGACAAACTTAGTCATGTATGTTTATATTGGTTTATATCATTGAGTAACTTCTCTTTAATTTTTCAGGAACTTGAGTTCTAATTTGTTGGTCGGTGATATACCTTTGGGACTCGGGCAGAAATCCCTTATACACCTGTAAGTTTTGAGTTTTTGTTTTTCTAAATGTATGCAAACTATTTTACAGAACTCAATTGACTGGAGTCCTTTGTTTGATTTTTTATACTAGTTTCCAAGTTATTTACCCCACTTAAAATCCATATTTTGCAAGATATTTCTTTCATTTAATTTTGCTACTTAACTGAATATTGAAGAGAAAATGTCCAATATTTTTCCAGAAGGTATTGATCATTAAAACTGGCTTGTAAAATGAAAGTTATCCCTCACTTTAGGCCTTAGAAAGGGGGTCTGGGCCTAACTCAACCCTATAAAATATTAAAAACTGGCTTGTAAGGTGAAGGTTGCCCCTCACTTATAAACCTTGTTTTCCTTATTTCTAGTCAATGTTGAACTTGAATTTTTCCCAATAGTATGAAATCTCATGTTTAGAAACATCGGTATTGATCATTCACTGATAATTAAATGCCATCTGTTTTGTCCTTTTAAGAACCAATTTGATGCCACTGTAAGGTACAATTTGATAGCATAAATTGAAATTGAATGACCGATATGTTGCATTATTCATTTATAAATGAAGGACCAAAATGGACTTGTACTGGAATATTATCATGTATCTGTATAATATGTTTTTCTTGCATAGGTACCTTGTTCCAAGTTCCAACAAATAATTCATTTTTCTAAATTTTAAACATTTTTTTATTCCAAACACAAGAAAAAATAATTTTTCATTCCTATTATTTCTATTAGATAGAATATATTTTATAGAAATAATAGGAAAAAAGATCTATTAAATCATGTCTTCTTGTATCAAATATATTTTTTTATTCCAAACACAAGAAACATATTTTGTTGCCACTTAGAATAATGCCAACAAAGTGTATATAAGTAGGGAGTAATTCTCTCCTTACAAACCGGTTTTGTAGGATTGAGTTAGACTCATAACCTACTATTCTAAGATGGTAATAAAGCTACTCTAGATCCATCAAAAGCGCCACCCACCATTGAGGTGTATTGGAAAAATCTTAAGTTCCTCATTGACTAAAGATTAGACAAACAAAAAGTTTATAAATGGGAGACAACCCTTAACCTTACAACCCAATTTTTTAAGGTTAAGTTAGATTCACAATTAGGATTGAACCAACTCGAAAATAGTTTGATTTGATAATTAACACATTGAACTTGGTTTATGAATCAAATGAGCTGAACTTAAGTCAATGATTGAGCTCAATAAATAAATGAACCGAACTTGAGTTGCGTATAGTTCGACTCGTTTAGTTCATGAATCGGCTTGACATAAATATATAACTAACATTCTATTTAATTTCAACTTATTAAAATTTAAAAGAACTTTCAAAATTTAGTTATAAGTTAATAATAATAAAAGAAGTGAACACTTTAAAATTTAATGATTATGGATTGGATTTTCTATTATTTATGCAAGGTGTAGTTTTAATTTATATAGACTTCAGTTGTAATTATGTTTCTTTATAGTTGTATCTTGTAATCTTGAAAAGTTAATAGAATAAGTTATGTTTTGTTTTTTAAAAAAATAAACAACCAATTTATTTAAAATCTATTATTATATTGAAAATTTGAAATGTATAAGATTAAAAAAAAATTAATTTTTGCTTCATGTGATTTGAGCTAACGAGCTAAGCTGAGTTGCTAGTGAGTTTGAACTAAGTTGAGTTCGAGCTAGAAAAAAGGTTCACGTCGAACTTGAGTCGAGTTGTAAGTTGAGCCAAATGTTGTCGGCCGAGCTGAGTAGAATCGAGTTCGACTCAGCTTGACTTATTTCCAACCCTACTCATTACCCACATTCTTAAGAGATGCATACTATATTTTTCCAGCAAATAATGTATGTGAGAACTGAGAAAGAAACAAGAAACTTCTACTTACAGTTTTTTTCTTATTTAAGAAAGGAATTCATTACAATGTTAAATAATCTTGCTATGAATAAACAAAATATAGTAAACAAAAAATATTCAAATTTCTTATCTTGATCTGCAAAAAGTTCTACTTTGGAGGGTTTTTTTAATCTGAAAGAAAGAAAAATAGAATAAAGAAGACAATGCAACATGTAAAATAGAATATTTTTTTAATTTTTATTTCATTTGAGTATTTGACGAACAATATTCAAGAACAAGGTTATTTGGTGAAGGAGAGGATAATGTTTGAGAATCAGCTGTAGATGGAGTGACAAAGGGGATCATTTCTTTATGATTCATGCCATAGGATTTTTAGGAATAGAAAGGAAAATCCACATGCTAAATTATGGAGTCAAGTAATAATGTTATAAGTTTTTTATTAAAAGAATATTTTGTGTAAATATTATTAGTAAGCTGTTGATCTATATTATTAATTAATCTAATGTTACTTATTTAATATTTTACTTGTTTTCTTTGACAAACGCTGTAGGGACTTGTCCAGCAATCAGTTAACAGGCTCCATACCAGATAGTATAGCCTCTTCAGGTTTGCAGCTCGTGTAAGTATCTACTGCATTATATTTAGGATTTTGTTAACAGGTGCCTTTAGGACACAAGTAAGGATTAGAAAATAGAAACTATTAAATGAAAATCATAAACATTTTGTTGTGATTCAGGAATTGTGTGTATTGTTGTACACATACCAATCTTATTTATAGAGTGAATACAATAAATGATAGAGATACTAATCTCTAATATTATGGAAACTAATCTAATCATATCCCTAATTGATAGTGAGGATAATAACCATAATATATGTATCCACAATATCTGTAATATATTCACAATATCTGTAACACTCCCTCTCAAGCTGGAGCATATATATCATATGCACCAAGCTTGTTACAAATGTAATCAATCCGAGGTTCTTTAAGCGATTTTGTGAACACATCTGCTAACTGGTCATCGGAGGCGGTTGGAGGCGGCGATCGGAGGCGACGACCGGAAGCGGCGGTCGAAGGCGACGACCAGAGGCAGTGGCCGGAGGCGACTATCGAAGGCGGCGGTCGGAGTGGGCGACCGGAAGCGGCGGTCGGAGACGGCTATCGAAAGCGGCGGTCGAAGTCGGCGAACGAAGGCGGCGGTCGGAGTCAGTGACCGGAGGCGACGACCGGAAGTGGCGGTCGAAGTTGGCGACCGGATGCGGCGGTCGGAGGCGGCGACGACCGGAAGTGGCGGTCGAAGTTGGCGACCGGAAGCGACCACTGGAAGCAGCGATTAGAAGGTAGCAACCGAAGGCGGCGGTCGGCAGTGCGACAATCGGAGGCGGCAGCCGCCTACACAGCTGCCAGCGGCGGCAGCCGCCTACACAGCTGCCAGCGGCGGCCGAAGGTGGCAACGAGGGCCTTAGCAAGAAGAGAGAAAAAATATATTCTAAAAGAAAAGAACCTAAGCTTTAGATACCATGTTGTGATTCAGGAATTGTGTGTATTGTTGTACACATACCAATCTTATTTATAGAGTGAATACAATAAATGATAGAGATACTAATCTCTAATATTATAGAAACTAATCTAATCATATCCCTAATTGATAGTGAAGATAATAACCATAATATATGTATCCACAATATCTGTAATATATTCACAATATCTGTAACACATTTAATACTTTGTTCCTTAATTTGATAAGGTTATCAGTAAATGCTATTATTATTTCTTACAGGCCCACAATAATAAAACCCTTGTATTTATTGCGATTGTCCTTTTCTTAAATGCTTACATGAAAGTGGTGAAATCAATTAGGTGCTATAATCTGATAGAGCTGATTCTTTCCTCATAACACCAAAACCAACATAGATTAGCTCCTTACGTAATGGAAAATGCAGAATATAAAAAAAGGTAAATCCAGAGTTGTGCTGAGCAAATGCACTGATGTTCTAGCTTAAAATTATTCCCTTTTTAATCCATTTATGCCCCTGTGCACTAATTATCCTTTCCTCTTTTATTCTCATTTCTCCCCCACTGAATTCTTGGATAAAGATTGTGATAGACTTCAACCGAAACCTCCTATTACTAAGGTATATAGGAGGCGCCACAAAAGGGAAAATAATGATAATAGTTAGCCGAACAGAATTGAGTTATCTGTTTTATCATTATTGGTTGTCTATTTTAAATAATTTATCTATTTTTTAGGTTTATCTTTTAATAGTTTGTTTTGATTAGTTATCTATTTTCAGTTATGAGATTTATTTTAAATAGAGGATATTGTACCTCTATTGGGGGAAGATTGGGAAGAATTAGGTTTTGGGGTAGCTGGCTATTGGTGTCCCGTTGTAATTCGTCTCAAGAAGCAATATTACGATTAATAAAGTTCCGGCATTCTATTTTTATTAAATCTGAATTTCATATTCGGTTGGTACCAGTTCTATCACTGGTATCAGAGCACCGATCTGGTGCCCTGAAAAACCCACGATTCTAAAAGCTGCGCATGGTAACCACACGAGGGATGGAGCGAAGCATGGAAGAATGGGCTCAAGAGAGGGAAGAGATGAGGACTAGAATGGAACTGAATGAAGCCAGGACCAAGAAAAACGAGGAACTCCTCATGGCAATTGCTGCCAAATTAGGAGTGCAGCCAGGCGAAACAGACAACCACATAACCAGTGGGGATCACAACAACTCCAGAGATAGGGGCAACGAACTGTGGCGCAAATTGGAAATTCCAATTTTTGCGGGCGAAGATGCTTTTGGCTGGACCCAGAAATTGGAGCGCTACTTTAACCTAAAAGGTGTCACAGACGAGGAAAGAATGCAAGCAACCATGGTTGCATTGGAGGGAAGAGCCTTGAGTTGGTTCCAGTGGTGGGAAAGATGCAACCCAACACCTACTTGGGAAGGATTCAAATTGGCAGTTATCAGGCGCTTCCAACCATCCATGATTCAAAATCCTTTTGAATTGTTGTTGTCTCTCAAGCAAACAGGGACGGTGGAGGAGTTTGTAGAGGAGTTTGAGAAATACGTGGGGGCCTTGAGGGAAATTAACCAAGATTTTGCGAAGGGAATTTTTTTGAATGGATTAAAAGAAGAAATTCAAGTGGAAGTGAGATTATATGAACTCACTACCCTTTCAGCAGTTATCCAGAAAGCCATCATGGTAGAACAAAAAAATTTAGTGTTGAGCAAGAAGTCAATTAATAATTACACCAGATCGAATGGATTTTTTCGGAGTAACCCTTCAAGTAAGGTTGTTACGATTGATTCCAAAGCCTTAATTGGAAAGAAAATAGAGGATTCTTCAACAGGGAATACCATGGGCAGTATTGGAGGCAAGACGACAGGAGAAGGGTCTCGTAACAGGGGAAGAGAATTTAAATACTTAACAGGAGCAGAAATGAGAGAGAAACACGAGAAAGGGTTATGTTTCCGTTGCGATGAACCATACCATCGTGAGCATCGCTGCAAGAATAAACAGTTTCGTATGATCGTGATGTGTGAGGATGAGGAAAACGAGGAGGAGGAAGAAGACTTAACTATGCCTGAAAGTTTTAAGTCACTACAATTATCCCTTTTCTCCATGACTGGATTCACGACAGCTAAATCATGGAAAGTAGGGGGAGATTTGCAAACTCAGTCAATCATTATTCTTATCGATTGTGGAGCTTCTCACAATTTTATTTCCACAGAATTGGTGGAGAGGTTACAGTTATCAGTAGAAGACACTCCTTCTTACGTGGTGGAAGTGGGGGATGGACACAAGGTTAGATGTCGAGGAAAATGCAAGGGCCTGCTGATTCATATGCAGAATTTAGACATTATTCAAGATTTTTATTTGTTCAACCTAAAAGGAGTGGATGTTGTTTTGGGACTAGATTGGTTAGCCAGTCTAGGGGAGATAAAGGCTGACTTTGGGAGGCTGGAACTCACATTGAAGAGGGGGAACATTATGCACAAGATTACTGGAGATCCTGCTCTAATCAAGGAAGAGATGAACTTCAGTGCTATTATGCGAGTTTTGAAGGATGAAGGAGAGGGTCTACTTATTCATTATGGAAAGGAACTAGAAATTCAACAACCGAGCTTAATACCCCTGCTGCAGTTTCAAGATTGTTAGAAGACTTTGGGGAGTTATTTGAAGACCCTACCCACCTTCCTCCTAATCGTAGACATGATCACGCAATACATCTTAAGGAGGGGGCTGAAATTCCCAATCTCAGGCCATACAAATATCCTCATTATCAAAAATCTGAGATTGAAAAGTTAGTTTCAGAGATGTTAGAGGCGGGATTAATAAGGCCAAGTATCAGCCCTTATTCCAGTCCCATCATTTTAGTTAGGAAGAAAGATGGAGGGTGGAGATTTTGTGTGGATTATCGAGCCTTGAACAAAATTACCATACCCAATAAATTTCCTATCCCTATCATTGAGGAGTTACTGGATGAATTAGGTGGAGCTACTATTTTTACTAAGTTGGATCTCAAATCTGGATATCATCAAATTCGAATGAAAAAGGAGGACGTTGAGAAAACAGCCTTTAGAACTCATGAAGGGCACTATGAATTTTTAGTGATGCCTTTTGGTCTCACAAATGCTCCGTCAACCTTTCAAGCCCTCATGAATGAGATGCTTAAACCCTTCCTCAGAAAATTTGCTCTAGTATTCTTTGATGATATATTAGTATACAGTGAGACTTTATCACAACATCTTTCACATTTACACCAAGTTCTTGAGGTGTTGCAGGCTAACCTTTTGAAAGTTAACAAGAAGAAATGCACTTTTGGGCAGACTAAACTGGAATATTTGGGGCATATTGTGTCAGGAGGAGGTGTAGCAGCTGACCAAAAAAAGGTGGAAGCTATGTGTACTTGGCCTAAACCTAAGGATATTAAAAGCCTTAGGGGATTCCTTGGGTTAACGGGGTATTATAGAAGATTTGTCAAGGACTACGGGAAATTGGCAAAACCCTTAACTAACCTTCTTAAAAAGGATAAATTTCATTGGAATGAAGAGGCCGAATTAGCTTTTCAAGACCTTAAGAAAGCCATGACCGAACTGCCTTCTTTGGTTGTACCTGATTTTTCCAAGGAATTTGTAGTAGAAACGGATGCTTCAAGTAAGGGTTTAGGAGCTGTACTGATGCAAGGAGGAAAACCAATAGCCTTTTGGAGCCAAGGGTTATCCGAAAGAGCACAACTAAAGTCAGTTTATGAGAGGGAGTTAATGGCACTAGTGCAAGCAGTACAGAAATGGCGCCATTATTTGTTGGGCAGACATTTTATTATTAGAACTGATCAAAGAAGCCTGAAATTCCTTACTAATCAAAGATTATTTAGTGAAGAACAATTCAAGTGGGCTGTCAAGTTGATCGGAATGGACTTTGAAATTCAATATAAACCAAGAAGGGAAAATTCGGTGGCTGATGCATTATCCAGGAAAGCAATGTACGCTGCTTTATCCCTCCTAGCATCACGAGAAGTGGATAAATGGGACAATGAGGTACAACAAGATCCTAAACTACAACTCATTATTCAAGATTTAATGGTTGATCCTCGTTCACATGCAGATTATACCTTAATCAGGGGCAGATTACATTATCGTGGGAAATTAGTTTTACCCAAAACTAACCCCAGAATTCCCACTATTATAGCAGAGTGCCATGACACCCCTTCAGGCGGCCATTCCGGTTTCTTTCGCACATATAAACGAGTGGCTAGCTTCTTATTTTGGGAAGGTATGAGAGGAGACATTAAGAAGTATGGGCAACAATGTGATATTTGTCAACGGAATAAATATGACACTCTAGCTCCAGGGGGACTGTTACAGCCCTTGCCTATTCCTGCTCAAGTCTGGAGTGATATTTCCATGGATTTTATTGGAGGACTGCCAAGGACAAAAGGGAAAGATACTATCTTTGTTGTGGTAGATCGTTTAACTAAATATGTTCATTTTTGCTCTTTGGGCCATCCTTTCTCTGCTCAAGAAGTAGCTGCTGTTTTTGTTAAGGAGGTAGTCCGTTTACATGGTTTTCCTTCTTCAATTGTATCAGATAGAGACCAGCTCTTTCTGAGTCACTTTTGGAAGGAAATTTTCCGATTGGCAGGAACTAAGCTTAAATTTAGTACCGCTTATCATCCTCAAACAGATGGCCAAACAGAGGTTGTTAACCGCTGCCTTGAAACTTACATACGTTGCTTCTCTAGTACGAAACCGAAACAATGGCCAGATTGGTTGCCCTGGGCTGAATTTTGGTTCAATACCAATTATCATATTTCTGCCAAGATGACTCCTTTTCAGGCACTATATGGTATAGAACCTCCTTTGTTGATTAAGGCTGGAACCATCCCCTCTAAAGTTGCAGCAGTGAATCAACTTAATGAGCAACGCGATCAAATGTTACAGGAACTGAAGCAGAATTTACTTAAAGCTCAAGATCAAATGCGTTCTTATGTTAACAAACATCGGCGATTGGTGGAGTTTGAGGTTGGGGATTGGGTTTATTTGAAACTGCAACCTTACCGTCTCCGTTCATTGGCTAAGAGGCCCAATGAGAAATTAGCTTCTCGTTTTTATGGTCCTTTCCAAATTATTAGTAAAGTGGGTGCGGTTGCTTACAAATTAGAGTTACCAGCTCATTCTAAAATTCATCCAGTTTTTCATGTGTCTTTGCTGAAGAAGGCACTCCAACCGCAGCAACAACCTCAATCATTGCCTCCTATGCTAAATGAAGATCATGAGTTGGAAGTGCAACCTGAGGAAATTGTCGAGTGTCGTGAATCACACACCGGGCAGGTGGAGGTATTAGTGAAATGGCAACAACTTCCTTCGTGCAACAATACTTGGGAATTAGCTGCAGATATTCAAGATACCTTTCCTCACTTTCCCCTTGAGGACAAGGTGGTTCTTTTAGGGGGGGGGTATTGATAGACTTCAACCGAAACCTCCTATTACTAAGGTATATAGGAGGCGCCACAAAAGGGAAAATAATGATAATAGTTAGCCGAACAGAATTGAGTTATCTGTTTTATCATTATTGGTTGTCTATTTTAAATAATTTATCTATTTTTTAGGTTTATCTTTTAATAGTTTGTTTTGATTAGTTATCTATTTTCAGTTATGAGATTTATTTTAAATAGAGGATATTGTACCTCTATTGGGGGAAGATTGGGAAGAATTAGGTTTTGGGGTAGCTGGCTATTGGTGTCCCGTTGTAATTCGTCTCAAGAAGCAATATTACGATTAATAAAGTTCCGGCATTCTATTTTTATTAAATCTGAATTTCATATTCGGTTGGTACCAGTTCTATCAGATTGATATCAGAAACGAGAATTCACTGTATTTCTGTATTAAGAACTGAAAGAAGGAAATGGGAATAACTAGAGCAGTAACTCCCCAAAGCTCAGAGAATAGTCTCTAGCCCTAACTATGCTGTTACAATTTCCATAATGCCCTCCCTTCTCCATATAATCGCACCCCACTATCTCTCTCTATAACTAATTCCCTTTCTTCCCATGTCAATCTTTCGCATGAAGAGAATTAAGGGCCCTTGCTGTTTTGGGCCTATGGGTATAAACCTGAATGAGCCTTAGTTAGGGGTTATAGGACCTGCATCCGCAGGGATTAGATTCTTTACAATATCAACCCTTGGAAGATGCAATATTGACAAGGTAGAGTAGTTGTTGTGTTCTCCACAGCAAGTTTCTTAATAAATTCCAGCAAAGTCTCCAAATTTCCATGCAGGTTTCCATTCTTAGAGTTCATTGGCAGGTGAGAGAGGGTGGGAGGGAAATGGTTTACTGCATTCAGGGTTGCTCTTTCTCGCTCCTTCCTTCCTGAGTTTGCACGGGGTTTGTCAGAGATGGCTTGAGTAACTCTTACTGAATTCTCTGTAATTGTCTAGCTTCTCTTACAGTTAGGTGCCAGCTGTTAAGTATACAGCTGTTAATATCTGTTAAGAGATGGTTAGACAGGTGTCCTGAGTTTTCTCTTGCACATTTCTTAGGATCTATAAATAGATAAAACACCTTGTACTCAATCTATTTTGATATCAATGTCAATTTTAATTCTTTTCAAAGTTTCTTTAATTCTCCCCTTCTTCCTCTTTCTTTAAAGTTAGTTTATGATTTTCCCCGGTCTCTCCCACTTCAAATCCTAATAAAATGTTAAAATTTTCACAATTGTGATTGTGATTCTTGAGAGACCGATAAAGTGCATTGGAAGTATACTTGAATCTGTGCTTTGTTATGCACCTTTGTGTAGGATCAAGTCATGGTGGCAGATCCAAGACCTTGTGTGACACCTTCTACCCCACATATTAACATAGGCATTTAAAATAAGGATGGAAAAATTTTAAAAATAAACTTTACTGAATAAATGCAGTTCTCAAATCCCCTCGTTTAGAGGTATCACATAATAACACGTAACTAAAACAAGAACTAAAACAAGAACTAAAACAAATGTCTAATAAAGTGATTACACAAGGAAATTAACATGAAGTCATAAACATAAAGGAAATAAAAATGGAGATCTTAACTAAATTCCGATATCACATTCTATTAGAGCACAACCCTAACACAAGGTCTAAGTCTCATCATCCACATGATAATCCTTTCTTGCAAACATACACAAGAACACTAGCAAAAGAAAGGGGAGTGAGAAGCATCTTCTTTTGGCTATTAGGACTGGTGTAGCCAGATAACCAAACACAAAACAACAATACTTAGTCATTGAATCAAATAGTTCAATAGACAAATTACACATAAATGCATGCAATGCAATAAACACAAGCTTCGCTGTATGGTATGCATGTGGCGCCAGTAAAACATTTTGACCTTGTACAATTGCCTAAAGGCACACAAGAGCAGCTTAGGAGAATATGTAGAGTCAAGCCATCACAACATTCCACTCCACTTGGAGGAGATATACCAGGGTGCGTCAAGGTAGCTGTATCATGTAAGTTTCACCTCATGCACACAAATGGGCAAAATTGAGGCCCCCATACCCAACTGTCTCCAAGGTCATGAATTTCCAAGTATACACAAGGGAGACTTTCTCTGACAGCGTATTCCATATCGTACCTATCACAAAACATTTATGCTTAGGATGCATGTCACACAAGACTTGTTGCATATTCATATCACATGTATTCATTATCAAAAGTTCATATCACATCACATTTAAGTCATATCATTGCTAGGCAACATGCCCAAACTTTATCCTAGCTAAGCCTTTGCTTAGACTTCACATTGTGTGACCATCACAGGGCCCACACACTAGCACAAAACATTGTATCCCATAAGAGTCACATGTTCGTAGTTCAAACACAACAATGTCCACAACATCATCCAATCATAGTACTCAAACAATACATAATATAAAATGTCTTCAAAACAAAGTGCTAAAGCTCTAAGTAACTAAAAAAGTAAACATTATAGTTTAATCTTCTTCCTCATCAAGATTAAAGTCTTCCTCTCCCTCAAATTCATCACCTCTACTAACATTAGAATTATATTCTTCTTCTTCCTCTACTTCATTATCATCCTTGTTTTCCACTACTTCCATCACTTCTTTTCCTTTATCTTTCTTGGATGTAGATGCAATTGTTGATGTCTTGTTCACTTGTGTTTGTCACCTAGTGTATTTCAAAGGTTCACCAACACTACTTGACTGGGCAACATCTCTCCAAGTCAAAACATCATCATCAAACACCAAGTCATCATCAAAACCATCCTCATCATTCTCTTCTCCCAACATCCATTCATTGTTATCATCAACTTCATTTAAAGCAATTGGATCAATTGCATCTTGACACTCGAAGCATTCTTGAAGAGCTTGATTATATTTAATAAAACGAGGAGGAGGAAGAAGACTTAACTATACCTGAAAGTTTCAAGTCACTACAATTATCCCTTTTCTCCATGAATGGATTCACGACAGCTAAATCATGGAAGGTGGGGGGAGATTTGCAAACTCAGTCAATCATTATTCTTATCGATTATGGAGCTTCTCACAATTTTATTTCCACAGAATTGGTGGAGAGGTTACAGTTATCAGTAGAAGACACTCCTTACGTGGTGGAAGTGGGGGATGGACACAAGATTAGATGTCGAGGAAAGTGCAAAGGACTGTTGA
The DNA here is from genome assembly GCF_000230855.2 of Cajanus cajan. Lineage (NCBI taxonomy): Eukaryota > Viridiplantae > Streptophyta > Magnoliopsida > Fabales > Fabaceae > Cajanus > Cajanus cajan. Next base: position 21,534,752 of record NC_138527.1, on the reverse strand, counting down.
TTCATATGCAGAATTTAGACATTATTCAAGATTTTTATTTGTTCAACCTAAGAGGAGTGGATGTGGTTTTGGGACTAGATTGGTTAGCCAGTCTAGGGGAGATAAAGGCTGACTTCGGGAGGCTGGAACTCACATTGAAGAGAGGGGACATTATGCACAAGATTATTGGAGATCCTGCTTTAACCAAGGAAGAGATGAACTTTAGTGCTATTATGCGAGTTTTGAAGGATGAAGGAGAGTGTCTACTTATTCATTATGGAAAGGAACTAGAAATTCCAACAACCGAGCTTAATACTCCTGCTGCAGTTTCAAGGTTGTTAGAGGACTTTGGGGAGTTATTTGAAGACCCTACCCACCTTCCTCCTAATCGTAGACATGATCACGCAATACATCTTAAGGAGGGGGATGAAATTCCCAATCTCAGGCCATACAAATATCCTCATTATCAAAAATCTGAGATTGAAAAGTTAGTTTCGGAGATGTTAGAAGCGGGATTAATAAGGCCAAGTATCAGCCCTTATTCCAGTCCCATCATTTTAGTTAGGAAGAAAGATGGAGGGTGGAGATTTTGTGTGGATTATCGAGCCTTGAACAAGATTACCATACCTAATAAATTTCCTATCCTTATCATTGAGGAGTTACTGGATGAATTAGGTGGAGCTACTATTTTTACTAAGTTGGATCTTGTTAAGATAATTCTATAAGATATAGTTTAGATATACTAGTTTATCTTCTCCTATTTTCTAGTTTAGTTTCCTTAATCAGTTTTATCTAAATCCCTAAACTTTAGGGATTGATTATGTTTTATGCCTATTTATTTTATTGTACCTATTCAGATTCAATAATATAAGAAATTAGTCATATTCAAGTTGGTACCATAGCACTCTAGTCCAGGAACCCTAATCCAGCTGCCAACACTAGGGTTTTTGACTTTTGTCGGCGGTTGCCGGAGTTGACACTGCTTGTACATTCAAAGGTCGCCGATCGGTCTCTCCGTCGCGAGCCACCACCAGCCGCTGTCTCACGCGCCCTCACGCGCGGTTCTTGTTGAGGAAGCTCGCCGACGCGTGGGGTTCACGCGCCGCCCTCCAGGCCTCCGTTTGCGATGCGGTTCACTCTGTTGGACTCGTCGACCCTCCCTCTTCTCGTTTTGACCCTTTTCAGGTTGTGGGTCACACTCTAGGTGGTCACACTCTAGGTGGTCTGTTGGTGGTTGTTTGGTTGCTGCCTCGGAGTTCCGTGGTTGTTTGGTTGCTGCCTCGGAGTTCCGTGGTTGTTTGGTTGCTGCCTCGAAGTTCCGTGGTCGTTTGGTGGCTGTCTCGGAGCTTCGTGGTCGTTTGGTTGCTGTTTCGGAGTTCCGTGATCATTTGGTTGTTGTCTCGGAGTTTCGTGGTCGTTTGGTTGCTGACTCGGAGTTTTGTGGTTGATTGGTTGCTACCTCGGTGTTTCATGGTTGATTGTTAGCTGTTTTTGTGGTTTTTTGATTGAGTTTTTCTTTTGTTGTTTTTCTCCTTTTTTCTCTTCATGGCTCAATCTCCAACTTCGGCTCTAGAGCTCAAGATTGAATCTGAGGGCAATCATCCAATCTCATTATCTATCGATGATTACAAAGAGTATCTTCAATTGAAGGCAGCGCAACAAGCCTCTTCCTCTGTCACTGTTGCTCACACTAGTAATTCTACCGTCTGTCTCTCTCACTCTACGTCTATTAGACCTTGGGTTTTGGACTCTGGTGCTTCTGATCACCTAACTGGTAATGTCTCCCTTTTCCATAGCCTATTATCACCTAAAATTCCACATCATATCACTCTTGCAGATGGGTCAAAAGTCCAAGCCACTGGTATTGGCCAAATATCACCTACCCCTTCACTGTCATTAAAATCTGTTTTACTAGTTCTTGGATGTCCTTTTAATTTGATTTCTACAAGTAAGTTGACTCGGTCACTAAATTGTGCCATAACCTTCACTTCTGATTCTTTCTTGATACAGGACCGGAGTATGGGACAGACGATTGGAGTCGGATATGAATCAAATGGTCTCTACTACCTTCAGTCTTCTACCTCTACCATATGTGCATCTGTTGAGTCTCCTAGTTTAATTCATCGTTGCCTGGGTCATCCAAGCTTGAATAAATTAAAGAAAATGGTACCTCATCTCTCACGCTTGGAATCCTTAGAGTGTGAGTCATGTCAATTAGGGAAGCATGTTAGAACTTCTTTTCCTAAGAGTATTAATAGTCGAGCTGTGTCTCCCTTTGATGTCATTCATTCTGATGTTTGGGGCCCTAGTCGAGTTCCTTCTCTTTTAGGGCATAGGTATTACGTTACCTTTATTGATGATTTTTCTAGATGTACTTGAATATTTTTAATAAAAAAATCGTTTTGAGTTATTCAATATTTTTCAAAGTTTCTATTCGGAGATCAAAACTCAATTTGGCAAAGTAATTCGGATTTTACAAAGTGACAATGCTAAAGAATATTTTTCAGATTGCTTCAAATCATTTATGACTTCTCATGGCATTCTACATCAATCTAGTTGCCCTCATACACCTCAACAAAATGGTGTAGCTGAGCGAAAACATAGACATATTGTGGACACTGCTTGTACTATTTTATTGAATGCCAATGCACCCCCAAAGTTGTGGGGAGATGCTGTACTTATTGCAGGGTATTTAATAAATCAAATGCCATCCTCTGTCTTGAATGATCAAGTACCTCATTCCCTATTATACCCATTGAATCCCATTTACTCTGTTCATCCTCGTGTCTTTGGTTGTATTTGTTTTGTCCATAATCTTTTCTCAGGATGTGCTAAGTTGTCTGCTAGGGCTATCAAATGTGTGTTCTTAGGATACTCCAGTGTTCAAAAGGGATACCGCTGTTACTCTCCTGCTACACATCGATTTTACACTAGTGCAGATGTCACTTTCTTTGAAAATACACCATATTTCTTTGCTAAAGATGTCTCCTCGGTTGACTCAGATCTCCTTTCTCAGGTATTACCTATTCCTCATTTTGATCCCGGTGTGCCTTCTACACCTACTACTTTAGAGGCACCAGAGATTCCTAGCACACCACCAGGATTTGATCGTCCTCTACACCGATTTGGGATAACCTATGAGCGTCAGTCACATACTATTGTTCCTCCCAGTACTTCTACAACTGAGTCATGTGATTCTGCCCCTGCTCCAGTCTCCTTACCTACTCCGGCCCCACCTACCTCAGTTGACTTGCCCATTGCTCTTCGTAAAGATAGTCATTCTACTTGTAATCCTCATCCTATTTATAACTTTCTTTCATATCATCGTTTGTCTCCTACTTATTATGCTTTTGTCTCCGCTATTTCCTCTATTACCATTCCCAACACAGTACAGGAGGCCTTAACCCATCCAGGATGACGACAAGCAATGATTGATGAGATGGAAGCTTTAGACTCCAACTACACTTGGGTACTTGTCCCACCTCTGCCTGGAAAATCTGTTGTTGGTTGTCGGTGGGTATTTAATGTGAAAGTGGACCCTGATGGATAGGTGGATAGATTGAAAGCTCGTCTTGTGGCTAAGGGATACATGCAAGTATATGGTTTGGATTATAGCGACACCTTCTCTCCTGTTGCGAAGATGGCCTCAATTCGTCTCTTCTTAGTTATGGCTGCTATGAGGCATTGGCCTTTGTTTCAATTAGACATCAAAAATGCCTTCTTACATGGTGATTTGGAGGAGGAGATTTATATGGATCAACCTCCTGGGTTTGTTGCTCAAGGGGGGTCTGGTCTTGTATGTAAATTACAAAAGTCCTTGTATGGCCTCAAACAATCACCTCGTGCTTGGTTTGGTCGGTTTAGCAAAGTTATACAGAAATTTGGAATGATCCGCTACGAGACAGACCACTTTGTCTTCTTTAGACGCTCATCGACACATAGATTTATCTATCTTCTTGTTTATGTAGATGATATTGTGATTACAGGTGATGATCAGGAGGGCATCAAGGCTCTGAAGCAACACTTATTTAAACACTTTCAAACTAAGGATTTAGGTCCCCTACGTTATTTCCTTGGGATTGAGGTCGCTCAGTCAAAGTCCAGAATTGCTATTTCTCAGATAAAATATGCCCTTGATATTCTAGAAGAGACCGGACTTACAGATTGTAAGCAAGTTGACACTCCCATAGATCCTAATGTAAAGCTTATGCCTAATCAGGGGGAGCCTTATCCTGACCCAGGGAGATATCGGAGATTAGTGGGAAAATTGAATTATCTCACCATGACCAGACCTGATATATCCTTTCCTGTTAGTGTTGCAAGTCAATTTCTTAACTCTCCCTGTGAGAGTCATTGGCTTGCAGTTGTTCGAATCCTTAGATACATCAAAAGATCACCAGGAAAAGGACTTGTTTACAATGAAAGAGGACATACAAACATTGTTGGATATTCAGATGCAGATTGGGTAGGTGATGCAAGTGATAGGCGGTCAACATCAGGCTATTGTGTCTTCATGGGTGGTAATCTTGTCTCATGGAAGAGTAAAAAGCAAAGTGTTGTTGCACGATCAAGTACAGAAGCAGAATATCGTGCTATGGCTAACACTACATGTGAGCTCTTGTGGCTAAAATTCTTAATTCAAGAGTTGTAGTTTTGCAAGGTTGGTCATATGGAACTAGTTTGTGATAACCAGTCAGCTTTATACCTCTCCTCTAATCCAATTTTTCATGTGAGAACAAAGCATATAAAGGTTGACTGCCATTTCATCAGAGAAAAGATCATCTTCGGTATCATCAAGACCTCCTCAGTTTGCTCCAAGGATCAACTTGCAGATATCTTTACTAAATCTTTACGAGGTCCTAGGATAACATATATATGTAGCAAGCTAGATGCATATGATATATATGCTCTAGCTTGAGGGGGAGTGTTAAGATAATTCTATAAGATATAGTTTAGATATACTAGTTTATCTTCTCTTATTTTCTAGTTAGTTTCCTTAGTCAGTTTTATCTAAATCCCTAAACTTTAGGGATTGATTATGTTTTATGCCTATTTATTTTATTGTACCTATTCAGATTCAATAATATAAGAAATTATTCATATTCAAGTGATCTCAAATCTGGATATCATCAAATTCGAATGAAGGAGGAGGATATTGAGAAAACAGCCTTTAGAACTCATGAAGGGCACTATGAATTCTTAGTGATGCCCTTTGGTCTCACAAATGCTCCGTCAACCTTTCAAGCCCTCATGAATGAGATGCTTAAACCCTTCCTCAGAAAATTTGCTCTAGTATTCTTTGATGATATATTAATATACAATGAGACTTTATCACAACATCTTTCACATTTACGCCAAGTCCTTGAGGTGTTGCAGGCTAACCTTTTGAAAATTAACAAGAAGAAATGCACTTTTGGGCAGACTAAACTGGAATATTTGGGGCATATTGTGTCTGGAGGAGGTGTAGCAGCTGACCAAAAAAAGGTGGAAGCTATGTGTACTTGGCCTAAACCTAAGGATATTAAAAGCCTTAGGAGATTCCTTGGGTTAACGTGGTATTATAGAAGATTTGTCAAGGACTATGGGAAATTGGCAAAACCCTTAACTAACCTTCTTAAAAAGGATAAATTTCATTGGAATGAAGAGGCTGAATTAGCTTTTCAAGACCGAAAGCCATGACCGAACTGCCTTCTTTGGTTGTACATGATTATTCCAAAGAATTTGTGGTAGAAACTGATGCTTCAAGTAAGGGTTTAGGAGCCGTACTGATGCAAGGAGGAAAACCAATAGCCTTTTGGAGCCAAGGGTTATCCGAAAGAGCACAACTAAAGTCAATTTATGAGAGGGAGTTAATGGCATTAGTGCAAGCAGTTCAGAAATGGCGCCATTATTTGTTGGGCAGACATTTTATTATTAGAATTGATCAAAGAAGCCAGAAATTCCTTACTGATCAAAGATTATTTAGTGAAGAACAATTCAAGTGGGCTGTCAAGTTGATCGGAATGGACTTTGAAATTCAATATAAACTAGGAAGGGAAAATTCAGTGACTGATGCATTATCCAGGAAGGGAATGTACGCTGCTTTATCCCTCCTAGCATCATTAGAAGTGGATAAATGGGACAATGAGGTACAACAAGATCCTAAATTACAACTCATTATTCAAGATTTAATGGTTGATCCTCGTTCACATGCAGATTATACTTTAATTAGGGGCAGATTACATTATCATGGGAAATTAGTTTTACCCAAAACTAACCCTAGAATTCCCACTATTATAGTCGAGTGCCATGACACCCCTTCAGGCGGCCATTCTGGTTTCTTTCGCACATATAAACGAGTGGCTAGCTTCTTATTTTGGGAAGGTATGAGAGGGGACATTAAGAAGTATGTGCAACAATGTGATATTTGTCAACGGAATAAATATGACACTCTAGCTCAGGGGGGCTGTTACAGCCCTTACCTATTCCTGCTCAAGTCTGGAGTGATATTTCCATGGATTTTATTGGAGGACTGCCAAGGACAAAAGGGAAAGATACTATCTTTGTTGTGGTAGATCGTTTGTCTAAATATGCTCATTTTTGCTCTTTGGGCCATCCTTTCTCTGCTCAAGAAGTAGCTGCTGTTTTTGTTAAGGAGATAGTCCGTTTACATGGTTTTCCTTCTTCGTTTGTATCATATAGAGACCAGCTCTTTTTGAGTCATTTTTGGAAGGAAATTTTTCGATTGGCAGGAACTAAGCTTAAATTTAGTACCGCTTATCATCCTCAAACAGATGGCCAAACAAAGGTTGTTAACCGCTGTCTTGAAACTTACCTACGTTGCTTCTCTAGTACAAAACCGAAACAATGGCCCTGGGCTGAACTTTGGTTCAATACCAATTATCATATTTCTGCCAAGATGACTCCTTTTCAGGCACTGTATGGTATAGAACCTCCTTTGTTGATTAAGGCTAGAACCATCCCTTCTAAGGTTGAAGCCGTGAATCAACTTAATGAGCAACGCGATCAAATGTTACAGGAATTGAAGCAGAATTTACTTAAAGCTCAAGATCAAATGCATTCTTATGCTAACAAACATCGGCGATTGGTGGAGTTTGAGGTTGGGGATTGGGTTTATTTGAAACTACAGCCTTACCGTCTCCGTTCATTGGCTAAGAGGCCCAATGAGAAATTAGCTTCTCGTTTTTATGGTCCTTTCCAAATTATTAGTAAAGTGGGTGCGGTTGCTTACAAATTAGAGTTACCAGCTCATTCTAAAATTCATCCAGTTTTTCATGTGTCTGCTAAAGAAAGCACTCCAACCGCAGCAACAACCTCAATCATTGCCTCCTATGCTAAATGAAGATCATGAGTTGGAAGTGAAACCTGAGGAAATCGTCGAGTGCCGTGAATCACACACTGGACAGGTGGAGGTATTAGTGAAATGGCAACAACTTCCTTCGTGCAACGATACTTGGGAATTAGCTGCAGATATTCAAGATACTTTTCCTCAATTTCCCCTTGAGGACAAGGTGGTTCTTTTAGGGGGGGTATTGATAGACTTCAACCAAAACCTCCTATTGCTAAGGTATATAGGAGGCACCACAAAAACGGAAAATAATGATAATAGTTAGCCAAACAAAATTGAGTTACCTGTTTTATCATTATTTATTTTAAAGCTTTGGTTTATCTATTTTAAATAGTTTATCTATTTTTTAGGTTTATCTTTTAATAGTTTGTTTTGATTAGTTTATCTATTTTCAGTTATTAGATTTAGTTTAAATAGAGGAGATTGTACCTCTATTGGGGATTATGATTGGGAAGAATTAGGTTTTGGATAGCTGGCTATTGGTGTCCAGTTGTAATTCGTCTCAAGAAGCAATATTATGATTAATAAAGTTCCAGCATTCTGTTGTTATTAAATTTGAATTCCATATTCGGTTGGTACTAGTTCTATCAGAAATAGAGAAGCAACTGAATTAATAAAAAATTTTAAAAAATAAGCTGCTGAATTAGAAATAGGGAAGCGGCTAAATTAGAAGCCACGAAACAAAAGAACAACGGAGAAGACAGAATAAGAAGCAGTAAAACAGATTAGCAGAATAAAAAAAATAGAATAAGGAAAGAAAAAGGAAGAAGACAAAATAAAAATAGATAAAACAAAAGAAGAAGAAGACATACGTGACAGATCAGAGGAGACGTCGGACTTGATGGACTGGAGGAGACGTCGGATGACCTCGTCAAGAGAGACTGAGAGAGGTGCTTGAAGAAGACAAATGGAGTGCATCATTCCCTAAAAAGAATTGTGTCTGAGAGGGAGGAGAGAGTGTAGGAAGTTGAGAAAAGAAGGAGAAGAGTGGTTCCGCAAAATCGCACGAGAGGGAGAAAGGAAGAATTAGGGCAAAAAAACCCTAGTGAAATGACAGACTTACCCTTAATGAAAGATCTGTCCAAGATGCGCCGCGATTCCACAATTTTTGCCGCTCTGCAATGCGACCGACACGGCTGCTCCATTCGTGACACGAATCCGAGACGCGACGTCATCATAGTTGCGGCATTGGGCCGCTCCGCTCCAGAGCGCCGCGATAGCGGCCGCTCCAACTGCGATCGACTACTATGCATCCGATAACACCTCAAATAGAATCATTATGAAATCATCTAATCATATGTTAATACCTCAACCATAGTTATTAGGAGATTAACATCAACTAAGCATTTAAATTTATAACTTAACTAGTTTCGTGCATAGTTATTAATCTTAGATAGCAGTGCGGAGCGGCCAACTCTAAAGTTGGGATAGTGGGATACCGCTATTCTAATTTATTTATATATATATATATATTATGTAATTTATAATACATAATTAATAATATATGTATAAAAATAGAAACATAACTTAATTTATACATTAAATATTTTCAATAATAAAAAATTATAGTAGTTAAACAAAATAAAAAATTAGAAAAATAAGAAAACAAAATGTTTAAGGTCTTATATTAAATTTTTTATTACTTAAAATATTATCTAAATTATATTAATTAAAAATAAAGAGAAGTTACAGTAAAAAAATAGAGAAGTAAAAATAAACTTTACCTAGGCCCATTAACCAAAAGAGAAAATAAAATTTTTGGTTCAACTTTTCCAACCCTAATATTTTTTTACTTCAACCCACTAACCCTAAACTCATTAGTCGTCGCCACCTCCCCTCTTGGAAGAAGACAGATTTGGAGATGATCTTTTGGAGAAGATAGAGCCGCTGTAGTTGGAGAAGACAGATCTAGCGCTCGTTGGCGTAGAAGATAGATCTGCATAGATTTGTTGGAGAAGAAGACAAATTTGCAGAGATCTGTCAGAGAAGAAGGTAGACTTGTGGAGATCCGTCGAAGAAGATGACAAATCTATTGGAGATCCGTCGGAAGAAGTAAGAGAAAAAATGCCGCCACCCGCGATTTGTGGCCATATCTTTAAAGCGCTCTACAACAAGTTTCTTGTAGCAACACAGAGCCACTCCACCACACCGTGATAGTAGCCAAAATTGAATACTATGGTCTTGCGACGTTATTGATATCACACATTAATTCCTTAGGCATTACTATCACCCAAACATCTTAAGTCTTTAACAATCAACTCCCAACATAACTTATTTACAATTGCTCTCTACCATAATTTCTATAAACCATTCCTAAGATCAAACACTTAAAGGGTAAAACAATTCACTATCACCTCTTGCAAACTATCTTTCCATAACAATTTTCTATGACCTTGTGTTGTCCAAATACAATATCTAGAGCCACATACATGCTATCAAGTTTGTTTACAATTTCTATGTTACCTCTAGTAAATTTTGTCATCTACCATGTTTAAAAATTACAAAACTACAACATTTCCGCCTAAAATTGATAGCTTGACATCTGCTCACTAATTTGATCATAACTTGAATTCTAGACATTTCAATGGCATTTGAAAGGTAACACCTAGGTTACAACTATCATGACAACCATGAAAGCAAATTCAGCCATCTACTCGCTTAAGTAAGACAATCATTCGCTTAAGTGAGAGTCAATTCGTTTGAGTAAGCTAAAATTCTCTTGAGCGAGCTGCTACCCAGAACTCTTTGTCATGGACTTACTTGAGCGAGCCTAAGGTCACTTGAGTGAGCCATGGCAGTCTAGAAATGATATTATAAGATTCCTCCAAATTCAATCAGTAAGATATCAAATTAAAGCCTATTATCATACAATTAAGTCATCAATTAAACATCTAATACCCAAAACATCACCAAATCACAATAATTCACTTTACTAAGCACTTTTGGGTTCTTATAGGAACTACAACCACTCACTAATTCACGATTTATGCGATTAACACGAAATCAAGCATACATATGCCTCAATCACCACAATTAATGCACATAATGGCACGAAACACAAATTCAGATTACAAGACAGAATTGAGATTTCTCCCTCATCACATACTAGAACAAAAAAAAAGATTGGGAGGCCAATCTCACTATGTAGCATACACCCACATCTTAGAATAAGACTACTCACTCCCCCTTATCTTGATGAACAATTGTAGATGAATGCAAGCATTCAGGGTGGTCGGCTTCCAGATCTTCTAGAGTTTTTTAGAGCACAGAGAAGAAACTGTAAGCATGAAAATAAGAAACATAAATAGTCTACACTCAAAACCCTAATTTATTAAAAAGAGAACTCTCTTCACTTATCTTTTTTTTTTTTTTTTTTTTTTTTTTTTTTTTTTTTTCTTTCAAATACATACTTAAATATTCCTCAAGAATAATACATTTTTTTTCCCAAAAATACACTTAATTAATTAATTAAAACACATATATTTAAATAAAACAACTCCATTATTTCTCAGAAAACTCTCCTTAAGTAATTAAAATATTTTATTAATTTATTGAGAAAACTTGGGGTGTTGCACCTGAGTCAGTGGAGACAGTTTTTTTATTATTTAAAATTAATAATATATCATATTTGTAAATGATATATGCATAGAATTGTATGGTTTAGTGGTTAAGTTTACTTTTTACATCCCTTGAACTGTGACTGGATCCATGCTAAGAACCATTTCATCATATTTTAATTAAAAAATAACTTTTATTAGTGGTCAAGGGGTCAGTGAATGCATTAATAATTTAATTTAATTAATAATTTAATTAAAATGAGGGAATGCATTTGTCCACTCTCACTTAAGTATGGGTTTGCCACTCGTGGGTCCAAACAAGGAAGAATCCTTCTTGCAACCTATAGTGAATGTGTATGTGAGAAGCAGATTCATACTTAATAGTGCTCCTAGACTAACACGGATATTTCTGAAATAATCTTTTGCTTGATTCTTCCAATCCTAGTCCACCTTTTTATAAGGCTACATATAAGAAAACAATCCTAATTGTTAGGATCATAACTAACAATTATCCTAAAAATAAAACTAGGAGTGGTAATGGTTCTGTTATACATAATCTTATCGAGACAAAATCATAAACAAAATTCAAATTTTAAAAAGATAAGGTAATCTTAATCCTAATCGGTAAAAGAAGATAAAAGGTCTAATTGATTTGTTAAATCATGGTACTAGAGAGGACAAATATAATTGTTCCACATTTGATTTACAAAAACATCATGGGATAGGATAAATTAGATGTTGAAGGACACGACAAAAACTCTTTTTTTTTTTGGTTATTCAATAAACCATGGGACAACTTTTTGTCCCAAGTACGAAATGTTGTAAAATTGTTATCCATCTTCAAAATCAATCACGAACAAGAGTCCTCTTTCTCATATGAAAATTCTACAATCACATAACCAACGTTAACCTGAGATGTGTGATAGTACTGTTCTTAAAGACTTATCCGCGTGATGCGCAAGTTCCCCAGGATATAATAGGTCCTTCCTAATTAATAATTGAGGTAACAGAACTGAAAAATTTTCTTAAGTGAGAATAACCCATGAGATTCATGATACAATCAAGAAAAAATATGTGTGGAGATACTCTCAAAGTCTTTTGTAGGTTATATTTATAATGAAAAGAAATTGTTTCTCAAAATCACCTGTGACCAAGTCATAAGATAAAATATATTATCTCTTGAAGACCAAGTCAAAATATAAGATAAAACTTAATCTAAATGACCAAGTCAACAAGACTAATTCTAATTAAAATATATTATTTAATAAAACAAAATTAATTTAAAATAATTTTCTAATTCAATAAACATATTAATCTTTTGAAATATCACTCAAAAATACAACACAAATTACTCAATAGATAAACAACTGCCACTATCATCATTGTTGTTGCACCAACTCGACCTTTACCATTGCTACCGATGCCCCCTACCACCACCTATAACCACTGTCTTTGCCACTAGTGCCGCCACTATTACAACTGTCACTGCTGCCAATATCATTGCCATTATAACCACTACCACCGCCATTGCAGCCGCAACCACTATTGTTGTCATCACCACTATTACCTCCACCTTCATCACCCCATTAAGATAATTACTACAAATTCATTAAGATAACTAATATCAAAAATAGTACTGTAGAAAATTTAATATTTGTGCTGTCCAGTGTTCACCAAACAACTTACAAAGTAAAGTAATCATAATCTACGAATAAGAGATAATCCCAAATAGCCAACAATTATGCTGTTTTTTCTCTGTTGATGTTGTTTCCCCACAAATGCATCCACATTTTGCTCTAAATATTAATTTTGGTTTTTTTACTTCTTTTCTAGCAGCTTTGGAACTACTGGATCAAAGTAGTAATATCTGTGCTTCGATTTTTTGTAATTATAACCGTTAATCATTGTTAGATTAAATTGCATCTTAATACTAGTGTGTCAGAATGAAAAAGGTATTTATTTTGTTTTGAAGTTCCTTAGTCATCAATGAAGTTGCTATTTGGTGTTGAAAGCATAGATCATTCTATTTTTCTTCTCTTTTAAGTGGTTGGGCATTGTAGAAAAGAAATGGTAGATAACACTTGACTCTAGGGAGTTTTAAGATGTTCTCCCTTCTACCTTCCTGTTCACAGCAAAATTAGCTTACTTTTGTCTGTTTTTCTAATCCATTTTATCATGTCAGGCGATTGAATGATAACTTATTGGAAGGGCGGGTACCAGAGGAACTTTATTCAATTGGTGTGCATGGTGGAGCTATAGAGTATGTATCTTTAATTCAATGTTTTTATTCTTTAAGCTTCTGGATAATGTGCTCGGCTTGAATCTCCACTACTTCCATACTTGATTATATGAGGTCCTGTCTGTTTTTCTTGTTTTTGTGTCTGTGTACTTATTTAAAATTAATTGCTAGCAGAGACTCACCCACCTAAGCTCATGATGTCATCTGTCATCAGCATTTAATACTAAAGTTAGCTTCAATGCCAGATCTTCACATAAAGTTTCCTGCCCTTCTGTCTCTTTCCATTGTTCATTGTTGTTCTTCTTGTACAATCATTTTTTATGTAAGATATCCAAATTGAGTTATTCATGTAAGGTGAAGTAAATTTGATGATTTCTGAAATCCTCAACTTTGATTTACCTGCAATCTTTAAAGGACTGACTATGCAATGGCTTCTTATTACTGAAATTTATGCTTATAAAGTGACAAAAATCAGTTGATTTTCCATTTCAAACCTTTCAATTCAAAATATATTGCTAGCAGAGGCACACTCACCTAGGTTCATGATGTCATCTGATTTTACATGAATATTCTGGCTAAGATTTTGTCCTTCTGGGGAATTAATCAGCGCTAGTTGTTGCCTTGGTTGCTTGGGTTGTAATAGGTACAAAAGTAGTATATCACCAAAGGATTGTGTTTGTGTGCTGTGGTGCACTTAATAAAGCTTTAATTAAATTGTAATTATATAATTGAGAAGTAATCTCTGATACCTTTAGTTTGTTTTGATTTTGCTCAGTCTATCTGGCAACAAAGGTTTGTGTGGTGTACCATCTCTACCAGCTTGTCCTATGTTTTGGGAAAATGGAAAATTATCTACTCCGGGTAAAGTTGCAATAGGCTTGTCCTGTCTTTTTGTTTTCTGTGCAATACTGCTTCTGGTCTATATTTACATCAGGAGGAGAAGGAATGACTACGACTTTGCTCTGCCTCATGAATTAACTTGTAAGTATGATTTCATTAACATTTTTTTTTTTCTGTCAAGCTTCTTTTTTTGAGGCCTTCTGGTGTTTCTTTAATTACTGTACTGGTGTGGTTTCTTCTCTTTTCTGTTACACTAAAAATTTTATTTAGTTAGTAACCAAAGTTTTTTTTTTTTAATTTTTTTATGATGAACAACAATTTTACTTCTTAAAATGGTGGCAGAATTATTTCGTTGATAGTGTAAAAGTAAAACTATTTATACGGTCAGAAAATCAAAGTTAAATCTATGGACATGATAATGAGTGGACAAACTACAATATTTTCATTGTTAGTTTTTTGTTGTATGCATGGACTATTATGCTTATCTCAGTTTAGTAATTAATACTTTTTTAATTTTTATATTTTTTCATTTTTTTTTATAGTAGTGTTAATACGCCATAATTTGATAGTGTATTATAGAATTGCCTAGTATTGACAAATTTGGTTTCAGCCTGTCTTTAATACGTGTTATTGTAGTCGTGTTCCATTATTTATTATCATTGGTAGAGATAAATTTTGGTCCAACCTTGTTTGAAATTGTCGATAGGCTCAAATCTCATTGCCATTCACCTCTGTTTGAAGTTTGCACCATCATGTTTGAGTAGAAAAGAGAGAAGCTGAGTTTGCATGGGAGAATTTATTTTGGTTTAAAAATTTAGAAGCAACCTCCAGCTAATTCTTGTTACTGGACCCTAGTTATCACACAATTTAAAATCAAGTCTAGAGCATGTGATATCTGTAGTGGGTAAGTCAAAAGGCAAAGGAGGAAGCGGTGAAGTAGAAGAGATAAATTCAGACTAAAATCAAGAAGTGGATGCAGAAAGTAATGGACTCAAAGGTAAGGTTAGTTGAGACAAGAAAATGGCAGAGTGGAAAAGTAACCTATTTAGGGATTTTGGTCAATACCTATAGTAAGTTGGACCAAACAAAGCTCAAAGTGGGTACAATGGGATAACCCAATATCTAATTACAAACCATAGAATATTGAGCAGGAAACCATACAAGGTCCGCAATATGAAGAAGATACATTGTTCAAGTTCCTTGCCAGGAGTGGCAATAGGGGACAATAGTTTATTGAAGTCATGGAGAACGCTACTCACCTTACCCAAATATTCAAGACATTGTGCCATCTAGTCTCCAAGAGGCAGTGTTAAGACTTAAGCAATAAGCAAATGAGTAGAACCCAACCTAAAAGACTAGTTCATTAGGTGAGAGCCTCACGGCTTAAGTACTAAATTGATCTTCTTATTTACTCAATGTGGGAATCCAAACATTGCCACCACCTTTAAGAGCTGACGTCCACGAAAACTTATTGACACTGATGTTGACTTGATGGTAGCCCTTTTCTCTTTAATGGCTTCACTCACATATCAATACCCAATTTGCAACTTAATCCAACTTATAAGTAGTCCTTTTTGTAGTCCACTCTCAATGAAGGTACCAATTGTTATTAGTTAAGCACAAGAGGATAACCCAATCTAAAAGACAATTCCATTAGGTGAGAGAGCCTCATGAGTTATGTACCACATTGAACTTTTAGACAATTCCATTAGGTGAGAGAGCCTCATGAGTTATGTACCACAGTGAACTTCTTATGCTACACGATAAAGGAATTATATGTGAGAGAGAGTAAGAGAGAGAGAGAGAGAGAGAGAGAGATGAGAGAAGATTTGCAATAGGCAAAGAATGTAATTCATTAACTACTGAAAACAGAGTACAAGACAGGTATTTATAGAGCCAATTAAGATTGGTCTATAATAACCTAATTATCTATAATAACAGAAAGATAACCTAATTATCTATAATAACAGAAAGATAACCTAAGTATCTATAATAACCGAAAATAATAATAAAGGAGTAAAACTATACTCCAATAGCCCCCCGCAAGCTCAAGTAGGATGAGGAGACTCAACTACTTGAAGCTTGGACCGAAGTTCACAAAACCGCGAAGGTGAGAGAGCTTTGGTGAGCACATCAGCACACTGATCAATAGCTGGAACATGAACAACTTGAAGACACTTGGCAGCCACTTTCTCGCGAACAAAGAATAGGTCCAATTCCATATGTTTGGTGCGTGCATGAAGAACCGGGTTGTGAGCGAGAGCAACAGTGCTCAAGTTGTCACAGAAGATAATTGGAGTAGAATGAGTGACTTTAAGTTCAGATAGCAAGGTTTGGATCCAAGTAACTTCAGTTGTAGCGAGGGCAAGACTTCTGTATTCGGCTTCAGTACTAGAGCGGGCAACTACAGTTTGCTTTTTGGACCACCAGGACACGAGATTTGGTCCAAGGAAGATGGAGGCACCAGATGTAGATCTCCTGTCGTCAGGATCAGACGCCCAGTCTGCATCACAATAGGCATGGATCGAGAGAGAGGAAGGAGAAGAAGCAGGTTGTAGACGGAGACCCCAGGATGTAGTGCCTTTTAGATACCTGAGAATTCTTTTGACAGCTGCCCAATGATGTGTAAGGGGGTGGGACATGAATTGACAGACTTTGTTTACAGAGAAGCTAATTTCGGGTCTTGTAATAGTAGCATATTGTAATGCACCTACAACTGAACGATAGAGAGAAGCATCCAAGAAATCTTCAGAGCCTGCTTTTGATAGTTTGCTGCCAGAAATCATGGGAGAAGAAATGGGTTTTGAGCCTTCCATATCAGTACGATTTAATAGGTCACGAATGTACTTGCTTTGAGTAAGAATGAGAGAACCATCAGCCTGAGACTTTACTTCAATGCCAAGAAAGAAATCAAGATTACCGAGATCTTTGAGGGAGAAGATTGAATGAAGTTGAGAGACGAGTGTATGAAGGATCGAGGAATTATTGCCAGTGATTATAATGTCATCAACATACACTAGAATGTAGATGACATTATTGCCCTGAGAGTAAATGAACAGTGATGGATCACATTTGCTGGCATAAAAGTTTAATCGCAGTAGAGTTGATTTGAGCTTGTCAAACCAAGCACGAGGTGCTTGTTTGAGCCCATAAATGGCCTTGTGAAGTTTGCAGACGAGATTTTTATCAGAAGCTTCAAATCCAGGTGGTTGTTGCATGTAGACTTCTTCTTCAAGTGTTCCATTGAGGAAGGCATTGTTAACATCGAGTTGTTGAATGGTCCAACGATGAATGAGGGCAAGGGTGAGAATGAGTCTGACAGTAACGGGTTTGATAACAGGGGAGAAGGTTTCATGATAGTCAAATCCAAATTGCTGATTAAATCCTTTGGCAACAAGGCGTGCCTTGTACTTTTGGACCGTACCATTAGGATTTTCTTTGACGCGGAAGACCCACTTGCAGCCTATAGCAGTGCGATGTGGTGGAAGAGGAACAAGAGACCAGGTGTTATTGTAAAGAAGAGCATTGTATTCTGTTTGCATGGCAGCAGACCAGGTAGGATTAGATAAGGCTTGTTTGGTGGTTTTTGGTTCTACCTGAGTTAATAAAAGGGTGGGTTGTAGGCGTGGTTTAACTATACCATCTTTGGCTCTTGTGGTCATAGGGTGCACATTGTGAGGGTGAATAATAGGAGATGAGGAAGGTTCAAGGTTGGAGGATGTTGGAATGGATAGAGTAGAGGGAGAGGTACTGGCAGCAGTATTGGGGCTGTAAGAATTAGAGGTTGGGTTTGGTGAGGTTGCGGGTGGATTGGGAGAGGTGGGTCTGGTCGCATGAGTGGGTGTGGGAGTGGGATTTATAGTAAGAGGGACAGAAATAGGATGTTGGGAGTCACTAGTCTTGGAAGAGGAGAAAAGTTCCTTGTAGGGAAATTTAGTTTCACTAAACACTACATCTTTGGAGATGTAGAGACGTCCATCAGCAGCAAGACATTTGTAACCTTTGTGAGAGGTAGAGTAACCAAGAAAAACACATTTTTGGGATCGGAATTGAAGTTTGTGTTTGTTGTAGGGCCGAAGATGTGGGAAGCAAGAGCAACCAAAGATTCTAAGAGAGAGATAATCTGGTGGTTGATGGAAGAGTTTATGATAAGGGACAGCATTTTGAATGGATGAGGAGGGGAGTCTATTGATGAGATAAACTGCAGTGAGAAAGGCATGATCCCAAAACTGCATAGGTAATTCAGCTTGAGCCATCAACGTGAGACCAAGTTCAACAATGTGCCTGTGTTTTCTTTCAACAACTCCATTCTGATGGTGAGTGTGTGGACAGATTAGACGGTGTTGAATTCCAACTTCATTCAAATAATTAGTGAAGGAACGATATTCACCACCCCAATCAGTTTGTAATGCTTTGATTGGGTGGTGATATTGATTTTTAACCATAGCGTGAAATTGTTTGAAAATATTAAAGGTTTGAGCTTTAGACTTGAGAAGATAGATCCATGTAAAGCGTGTGTGAGCATCGACAAAAGTTACATAGTATTGATATCCACAAGTAGACGTAACCGGAGCAGGTCCCCACAAATCACTGTATACTAAATCAAAGGGTGTATTGTAAATGGTTCTAGACAGATTGGAAGGTAATCTGTGGGATTTACCATGACAACAAGGAGTGCAGAAATTTGATTTATTATTGTGCACAAGTTGAATGTTGAAGTTCCGAGAAACATGTTTCATTACATCAACATTGGGATGTCCTAATCTAGAGTGCCAAGTGGCAAAGGAAACAGGGCTTGTTGCTGCAGTATTGACAGAAAAGGTCCTGGCCAGTTGCACTTGCTGGACAGATTGCGTACTGGGAGTAGGAAGGAGTGTAGGAAACTTGTACAGGCCATCAGAACCAACTGAGCCTTGGAGAAGAACTTCTTTAGTGTCCTGTGATTTGACCAAGCAAATGTGGGGGTGAAATTCAAAATATACAGAATTATCCTTGGAGAATTGACTAACACTGATTAGATTTTTTTGTGATGGAGGGCACAAATAGAAGATTGTTTAGAGCGAATTGAAACTTAGGGTTGATTGGAGAATGAAAAGTGGTAACACCTGTGGAGTTAATGTGAAGCCCTTGTCCATTGCCAACATGGATTTGATCAGGTCCTTCAAAAGGAGTGAATTGATGAATATTTTGAGAAACGTTGGTAACATGATTTGATGCCCCAAAATCCGGATACCAATTGTTGTTGCTTGAAGAGGAGGATGATGCAATCATGGCTTGAGGTTGTGGCTGGGTGGAGGTGAATTGGACTTGAGGAGTAAATTGAGGTCTAGGTCCAAGAATTCCATGTTGATAAGGAGAAGACAAAGTAGGTTGATTGTTGTACCATGCGCCTGGGTTTTTATGTTGGTTGATGGAGGGGTGCGCGGGTACTTCAAGGGGTGAGGATGGGACATAAGTTTCATCAAAACGATAATAGCAGGCAGAGGCAACATGTCCATACCTGTGGCAGACTTGACATTGGTATCCAGCGAATCTGCCTCGACCACGTCCTGCCCGATTGGAGAAACGACCACCACGAGAATTGGTACGACCCCCTCGACAATGAGAGAGACCAGATTGATTGTCTTGATGAGCGAGATGTGCTTGTGGGTTCGTGGCAGACGGGTTGGGTTCAGTGGTGGCAGTGGTGACATTAATGGAGGCAGCGGCTTTCTTCTTGAATTTGTCAAGACGGGATTCATGACCAAGGAGCAAGGTCTCAACTTCATCAATAGTAAGAAGGTCAAAACGACTACTAATTAGAGACACGGTGGATTCGTATTCTTCGGGAAGACCTTCAAGAATTATATCAAGATGTTCCTTTGGAGAAACAGAGTCGCCTATGGCAGTGAGGGCATCAACTAGGGTTTGAATTCGAAGCACATATTCAGAGATTGACAGATTTTCAAGAGTGGTACTGCGAAGTTCATTGCGCAATTGGCGGGCTTTGGCATTCATATGAGAGTGGAAGTATGTGTGAATTTTGTCCCAAAGTTGGAAGGAGGACTTGCAACCAATGACTCGTGTAAGCATGTCTTTAGACATGGAGGACTGTAGCCAAGATAGTAGTAATTGATCTTGCTGTTCCCAGGCAAGATAGGATTCAGAGATGTGACCAGCATCTCGGTCAGCAAGGGTTGCAAATTTTTGAGGAATTTGGGGGTTGACAAGATAATGGTGAAGGCGGTGACCCTTGATGACGGGTTCAACTTGTTGACACCAAAGAAGATAGTTCTTGGTGTCAAGCTTTTCGGAGATGGTGTGAGAGAAGGTGAGAGACGGATGGGTGTTAGCGGGAGGATTCTTGGGCGGGACGGTGTTGACTGGGTTAGCATGAATTGGTGGAGGAGGCGGTGGTGGTGGGGAAGAATTCATTGTAGAGTCAGATTCAGCCATAGGGAGATGTTGGACGAGCGGAAACGGAGAGAAGAAGAAGAAGGGGATCAAGAAGCTCTATGATACCATAAAGGAATTATATGTGAGAGAGAGTAAGAGAGAGAGAGAGAGAGAGAGATGAGAGAAGATTTGCAATAGGCAAAGAATGTAATTCATTAACTACTGAAAACAGAGTACAAGACAGGTATTTATAGAGCCAATTAAGATTGGTCTATAATAACCTAATTATCTATAATAACAGAAAGATAACCTAATTATCTATAATAACAGAAAGATAACCTAAGTATCTATAATAACCGAAAATAATAATAAAGGAGTAAAACTATACTCCAATACACGATGTGGGACTCATAACACAATGACACTCATTAGGTTTTGGCATACCTCATAAAGGCATTGCGTGTGAGTATTATAGAGACACTTAGCCTGAACCCAAATAGACTCATCTCATGAGCACAGAAAATCTACTTCAGAGTGGGGTGGATAGCGAATTTAACCTTTGTATGTCTGCAAACCATAATAATCAATATTGAATAGTGTGCATTCAAGCTGCTAATTAGGGGTGTTCGTGGATTGGATTGGATAGATTTTGAGGGAGAAAACCATTCGACCCAATCTCTTCAGTTTGGTTCATTGGTCATCTAATCATTGTGATTTAAAAATCAAATCTAATCCAATCCAATCCAAATATATTTCGGTTAATTAATAATAATAATAATAATAATATACAAAATTACGAATTGAGATAATCTATCAATATTCAATAACGTGATAAAATCACTAACTTAAAAAAAACCAAGTAAATTTTTAAGTAGTCAATAGTCAATACATTGTTACCACAATATAGAATACCAAACAAAATCAAAACACCATTGACTAAAATAGAGGGTAAAAGGCAAAGTAAATATTGTAGGGGAGAGGAGTTGTGAGTGGTGTCTAGGCATTGCAATCTAACCCGCTTCCGTGAGTACCCGCTCGAACCTGCCCCGATTTGGACGGGAAAACCCGTGTTTATCGAGTTCAAGTTCGGATTCGGGTTTTTCCCGATTGATAAAATCAGGGGCGGGGGTGGGGACGGGGATGTTAATACCCGTCCCCGTACCTGCCCCCACCCACCCCTACCCCCGCCCCGCTTAATAATATAATTAAAAAATTATTTATATATATATATATATAAATCAAAATTAAAAATATTTATATGTAAAAATTTGTATTATTTTATTTTTCTTTTATTTTTTAAAATTTGTTCATATTTATTTAAAGAAAAAAAGAAATAAAAAAGAAATAAAAAAGGTAGGAGCAGGGGAGAGGGTGGGGCGGGGAAACCCGAACCTCGTCGGGGACGGGGATGGATACCCAGATTTTACCCCTGGCAGGTATCGGGGGCGGGAAATCGTAAAACCCGCCCCGGCCCCGCCCCGTTGCCATGCCTAGTGGTGTCTTCATTGTCACAGGTCTTCGTCTCTTATACTCATGAAGAGGGGTGAAAGGTGTTTCATCTCTTGGGGAGAAGGTTGAGAATAACTTTAATGTATGTGACAAGAGTGGACACTCTACAGTCATTTTAAGTTGGGAAGTAAAAAAATGTGGATACCGAAGAGTTATTTTAACAGGTAAAGAAAATAAGGATAAAAGTGGTAAATGTTATTTTAACAATAGGCTAATAGGTGAATATATATATATATATATATATATATATATATATATATATATATATATATATATATATATATATAAAGAGAGAGATAAGAGTGTTCGTTTTGGTTTGGATTGGATTGTTTTTGTCTTTGGAATTGAAAACCGATCCAATCCAATTAAAAAGAAATCAATTTTTCAGTTTTCGGTTTGGTTTATGCAATTTACATTGCATTGGGTTAGTTATGAACACCCATACCATTAATTGTGCCATCATAGCATGATGGGTACCCCTCTTGTTGCCCTTGTTATGTTGCATATTGTAGTCACAGTCATTGCAACACATATTGTGCCTTTGCAGCTATTCATGACTAGTCTAAGTGTTTCATAAACATGTTATATAGGGGAGGAAGGAGGACCATGATGATTTGGTTGATCAAAGTGTTTTGCCTTTTGTGCCATTACTGAATAACCACAACAATCTCTCTTTTATTGTTGTCAATCACTCACTTCTTCATTTGTGATTTGTGTCTATTAGGAAGTTGGTTAAGAGTCTAACTCAACCTTACAAAATCGGCTTGTAAAGTGAGAATTGCTCCCCACTTTTATACACTATTATGGCCTCATCTTTAACCGATGTGAGACTTGGATTTTTTCTCAATACAGCTCCTCACATCCAATACTATTGGGTTTGGTGTGTGGATAAATGGTAGGTGACCCTTTTAGAGTGGATCTAGATAGTGTTGATATCATATTAAAGAGTAAGTTAAGAGCCTAACTTAATCTTTCAAAATGGGCTTATAAGATGAGGATTGTTCCCTATTTATATACACTATTATGGTCTTATCTCTAGTCTATGTAGGACTTGGATTTTTCCCAATATTGCCAAATGCAAAGCTGTTTTTTCATTTTCTAACACAAGGCAACAATTAGCTAGCTGCTAAAGGAATTATGGTTTCTGGTGATTGGGGTATGTGTTTTCTTTTCATTTTATACCCTTGCAGCTAGCACAATTAAGAATATTTCCTGTTTTTAAATATAAGAACCAAAGTGCTATTCCTCAACTCATCCAACTTCCTCTTAGATCTCAAAATTTCATTGAAAAGCTTTGTGAGCCAAATAAAATGTTTCTCTAACACACTTCCAAACTTCAATAAGGATACCATCTAGGCAAACAAATTTACCATTGTCCATTCTCTTGAGAGTCTCTTTTACCCCTCAAGTCCAAATTCTATGATAATAAGATTAAATTTTATTTGTCCTCTTTAGATTTTTAGTCCTTTCATATTAGGACTCAATTGTTGTCCATCATTGAATAGCTTATAGAAATATTTCCCTATCTCTCTTTGATATCGTGATCTATGGCCAAAACTTTCCCTTCATCCTTGATGCAGGTTACTTGATCCAAATCTCTTGTATTTTCTCTATTTTGGGTGATATTATAAATCTTAATGTTCTCCATTCTGTCCTGAGATCTTTGTAAAACTCTTCAAAGGCTTTAGACTGTTCTTTTATTGCATCTTTTCGTGTTTCATTTCTAGCATTCTAATACTTTGCACAATTTTTAGCATTATTACACCCATATAAGATTTTAAAGCAATATCTTTAGTTTCTTAGCTTGTCTTGATCATTTTCATTCCACCACCAAGATTCCTTATCTCATGGCTCAAAACCTTTTGATTACCCAAGATTGCTTTAGCAATTTTTCTTATCTTAGAAAAAGGTTAACACTACCTTGTAAATCCAAATAATCCCCTCGTGGAATAGTTTCCGCTTAAAAGTCAAAAAGTTCATCTATGTGAAGTTGACGCAGTTTGATTCTTGGAATTTGAAATGAACATCAAGAATAAAAACCCATATGCTTAAGTTAAAAGTCAACTTTATCTCTCCTAAGTTGCCACAACTTGATTCTTGATTTGCAACTTTTCGAGTTATCTGTTTAGGCCTTTTGAAACATCAAGAATCAAAACCATATGCTGTGTAGTTGGACTCTCTCTTGGAATCACCTTGCAATCCTCACAAACTCTTTTATCACTACTTTCCAAAAAGAAATCAGTATGTGACCTTGAAACTCCACTCGTCTAAGTGATTAGATATTTTCTCATTACTTGAAACAAGTGTTCATGTTTTGAAGTTAAAAGCAATAGAAAAAGTTCATAATCTGTTATCATGCATGAGTGTATTATCCAACTTGTCCTCTTTGCCCGATGTGGTGGGACTTTATAGTTCTCCAACAGCGGGAACAGGCCAGTTGCCATGGTGCTCATCCAATTTGGTTGTTGCCAATGCCAGCCAAAAAGCCACCAGTGGCCGGAAAGTGTGTTTGTGTCTGTTAGAAGAGGTACATGGCAGGGAGGCCAAAAACTCTCAGGGAAACATGGTTTCAGCAAAAAATTAAAAAAATCAGATGGCAGTGGGTCCACCTGATATCACAAATTAGGGACGCCTCTTGTTTAGGTCCTAGATACCATGTTAAAAGGGATAGAAAAAGCAAGAAACAAGGTGAAATTTGTGTCTCAATTCCACCTATTTATCCCCAACACTCAGATTCTTCCACACTTGGACTACGATTTTCTAAAATCATGCATGAATACATTGGCGCCTTGATCACTTGATGTGACAACCATAATCAAGGAAAAAGAGGACTGAAAGTTGATCCTAAGTATAATCTTATAGGGAAGTCCTTAGTGATCCCTGCAAATATTTGTGCGCTAGTTTTAACCTTATCAAGCACATCCTTGATAGCCCAAATGTAAGCAAGCAATATACATATCCTTGTAGGACCAAATTAAAACCACCAAAACTCCCCCTCTTTTCCAATGCCTTCCTCGAGACTTGTTTTAACATTCTATCATATGGGCCTTTTCTAAGTTGGTGAAAGCCATATGTATATTCATTTCCCTCAGTTCCTCTCCATCAACCCCCAGTACTTCACAGAAGACATATGGCTTTCATACCTGACCTCCCTATCATAAACCAAATTTGGCTTGCGAGAATGACAAAAGAAAATAATCGGGATTCAAGATTTCTCACATTAATAATCGTCTTGTCACTCAATGCATTTTAAATCTAGCCCCCACACCATTTTGCACCTACTTCTATTCATCTATTATATGTTGGTAATTCCAGTCTTTTGGACTAGGTATTTTGTTGTTTCCGTAAAGCAGATATCCCATCATATTGTCTTTGTCGTCTTCGTGCCTTTTAATGAATGTCCTTGATCTAAATGATGTCTTTCCTGCCAACACTGTCCGTGTATTATTCTTGGGGAATGCTTTATTCTTGTACCTTGACATTTTTACCTGTGTCTACATTCATCTATTGCAATGTACTTTGTCATGTCATTATTGCAATTCTTTTGTAGCCCATATAATCATATTCCAGGCTTTCCATTTTACCATTCAGGCAGTTTTTCTGAGTGGTATATTCAAATTGTTGTTTCGTTATCAACTTATTGAAGAGGACCCGATCCGAATATTTTGATATATGATTTCCATTTTTAAAGTTAATAATTATGAAAACACACGTATTTATTTTTCTAGTATATTTTTACTGCATAAGAACGGGGTTTATTTTCTGTGTACTTCTGCAATTAAGCAATAGTATCTTCAGACAAAAAGGCACCACATTAAAACTTGTCTCTACATATATGTTCATCAGTAAGGAGCCATTTAAAGTCCTTAAAATGACCAGAAATGTTTGTGTTTAGAATCATCTTCAATATATTTGATGTTTAAGTTTTAACTATTTTATGGTTTCGGTTGCAGCATTAGCCGCCAAGAGAAACCGATATCAGAGGCAGAAATCCTTAATGGTTCTCGAGATGGAGAGTCAACACGCCAAGGCACTACCTTCACATTTTACTACACAATAACCATTTATTTTAATGGAAACGGAATATTGATATTCATAGTTTTCGGCCAAACATACAACGACACATCTTAGAGAAAGGGTTTGAACGTGTTGCAGCATCGATGCCTAGCCATGATGTAACAGCACTGCGGCTTTAGGAAAGAAATGGCTTTTCTCGTACAACTTTCTTTGTCTCGTCAAGGTTTCTGGAAGCCACTTATTGTACCGTGCATGCTCCCCCTGTATGACATTGTTTCTTGACCCTTCAAACAAAGGCATATACCCTGTGATGTCAATACATAGCCGCAGCTTTTGCTGAATATGTGATAGGTACAACCCATTAATGTATGAAATTTCAGCCACAAGTTAGTGTCCATTTTTCCATGGCAAATAGATTCTGGTTGACTCCTAACATTGTATACCGATTTATGTAGCAAAAGATAGGTGATTGGACTTTGCTGTACAATGTATTTCACGGTAATGCTTTCAGTTTTTCTCTCCACGTACAAAAGTATTGTACGGGTAAGGGCGTTCGGCCACCACCCGGTCGGCTGCCAAAAGGCAAAACCAAGTGACCGAGTGGCGTTCGGCCACCTGGATCGGCCCATCATCTCTCATGGCCCTTAATCCATGATTAGGAGTTAATTAGTTGATTAAGGTGTATTACCTAATACGGTAAATACGTTGCAGGGCCCATGGGGTCCAAAGCCCATAAATGTCAATATAAATAGCTCAAGTCAAAAGGTAACGTCACTGTTCATTAATTACCCTCGATATTGGTGCTTGTCCTGACTTGAGCGTTGGAGTGCCTTTTGCAGGTACCAACCCTTCACTCGCATTGGATTGGACCACTCGTTCGGCCTTCAGAGTACGAGAAGATTTGGTGTATCCTCCAGACAGGTACATTTTGGCGCCCACCGTGGGGCCGAACGAAAGTGGTTGAAAGTTTGCTAAGAACGATGCCGATAACTAGGAGAACAAACACGCAAGACCGCCCTACTGAAGAACATGTGGAGATGGTGGATGAAACAGATCTTACCGAAACAGTACGACTACTCAAGCAAGAAATGGAATTGATGAAACAACAAAGAGAAAAAGATGCAAGGGAGCTTTCAGCCTTGAGGGCTGAAAATGAAGCGTTGAGAAGTCAGGATACTTCTTGGAAGCCTACCCATGCCACCAACACACAAACTCAGGGGTCATACCAATCTCATGCGGTCCATACATCGGTCCCCCACGCTTCAGCAGTAGCCCCTGAGAGATTCCCTTCGGCTTTACCTACTGTAGTTCGTCCTGCAGATGTAACCACTATCGGATCACACCGACATCCGTTTACTCCCTCCATTATGCAACTCCCCCTGATGGACAACTGGAAGGCTTTACCTATTGACAAGTATGATGGTACCACTGATCCTGATGAACATTTAGATGTTTTTCTGACACAGGTAACTCTGAGTACGACCGATGACGCTGCATTGTGTCGGATTTTTCCTACGTCCCTCAAAGGCAGAGCTCTCAGCTGGTTCACTCGTCTCCCACCTAACTCAATCGATTCCTTTAATACATTATCATCCCAGTTCACTATCCAATTTGCGACAAGTCGCCCTCACAGTCTAACATCTTTATCTTTGGTTAGTCTTAGGCAGGATAAAAAAGAGTCTCTTCGGGCGTTTATGGATCGGTTTAACAAGGCTACTTTGGAGATCAGAGATCTCAACCCAGCCGTGGCGCTGCATCATCTCACAACGGCTTTAAAACCAGGCCCATTCGTCAACAACATTTGTAAAAAGCCTCCTTCGGACATGAATGATTTACGTAGGAGGGCAGATAAGTACATGCAGATGGAGGAGTTGGCAGAATTTAGAAATCAGGCCCGCGCCGAGCAGTCCACTAAATCCGAGAAACCAGTTGAACCATCATACAGGGGGCGAGGCAAAGAAATATCCCTTCGGGAGAGGCCTATTCGTGGACCGAAGTATACTCAGTATACTCCCCTTAATGCCAATCGCGCGGCGGTCCTCGAACAGGCTTTGGCATCTGAAGTGTTAACGATCCCGAAGAGAGCATCTACTCCGCCAAGAGCATATACTAGCAAATCTTGTCGGTATCATAGGAATCGGGGACATTCAACTGATGAATGCGCGGCCCTCAAAGACAAGATCGAAGACCTGATTAAGCAAGGGAAACTGCACAATTTTGTGGACCGGTCTGGTTCGTCTCAAAATCGTTCATACCAACCCAGGTATCAGGATCGGCACAGGCAAGACCGTTCTGATAAAACCTCTGATAGAGGTCGACGCGAGAGAAGCAGGTCACGTGAAAGAAAAGATGATTCGGCACCCTCGCATCGAAGGATTATCAATACCATTGCTGGTGGCTTTGCAGGTGGGGGCACAACTTCTTCGGCCCAAAAGAGACATCTCCGAGCTATCCGGTCGGTCAACGCTGTTCACCGACAGTCGTCTCGGCGATTACCAACGATAACCTTCACAGATGCAGACTTCAAGGGTATTGACCCAGAACAAGACGATCCGATGGTCATTAGTGTTGAGATTCACAACTGCATTGTCAAGAAAACACTGGTTGATCAGGGCAGTTCGGCGGACATACTATATTGGAGCACATTCCAACAGCTGGGTATCTCGGAAAAAGAGTTGCTTCCTTATGACGATCCGTTGGTTGGCTTTGCAGGAGAGAGAGTCAGCACCAAGGGATACATAAAACTTTTTACAAGGTTTTGTTTCGACGAAAAGGAGAGCAGAGAGATCCAAGTAAAGTACATTGTCGTTGAAGCTAATACCTCGTATAATATCCTACTCGGTAGACCATCCCTAAATGCATTAGGAGCTATTGTTTCAACGCCACATTTGGCAATGAAGTTCCCGTCAGACAGAGGAAATATCATTACAATTCACGCTGATCAAAAGGCTGCTAGGGAATGTTATTACGCTAGTTTGCGTGTTGAGCCGAGGGAGGAAAGAAAATCCAAATCCAACAAAATTCATGCTGTGAACGTTTCGGCACTAGTAGAAGAGGCTGTGTTGGATCTTGATCCAAGAATGAATAATGAAGAAAGGGTGGAACCAATTGAGTCTAAAGTGCCGTTCCAGATAGGCTCACGTCCCGAGCAGGTCACGTACATCGGTGCCGAAATCTCTGAAGATGACCACTCGGCCTTATGTCAGGTTATAAAGAAGAACAGAGATCTCTTCGCATGGACACCCTCCGATATGCCAGGAGTGGATCCAAAAGTCATGTGTCATAAACTTTCAGTCTGTGCCGAAGCAAAACCAATCGCGCAGCGCAAGAGAAAAATGGGGACCGAAAGAAAGCTGGCAGTTGAAACAGAGGTTGCCAAATTGCTTGATGCCGGATTCATTCGAGAGGTTCATTACACCACTTGGTTGGCGAATGTGGTCATGGTAAAAAAGTCAAATGGAAAGTGGAGAATGTGCACAGATTATACAAGTCTCAACAAGGCATGCCCTAAGGATGCCTATCCACTTCCAAACATAGATCGATTAGTCGATGGAGCCTCGGGACACGAAATGTTGACATTCCTGGATGCTTATTCGGGATACAATCAAATTCCCATGCATGCTCGGGATGAGGAAAAGACGGCCTTCATTACCGATTCGGCTAATTACTGCTATCGGGTAATGCCGTTTGGGTTGAAAAACGCTGGAGCAACGTACCAAAGGTTAATGAATAAAGTTTTTCAACATCAGATAGGCAAGAACATGGAGGTATATGTGGATGATATGGTGGTAAAATCCAGAAATGTTGATCAACATGCAATGGATCTTTCTGAAATATTCAAACAGTTGCGCAAGTATGATATGAGGCTTAATCCGGAGAAGTGTGTGTTTGGAGTATCAGGAGGAAAATTCCTTGGCTTCATGCTTTCGGTTAGGGGGATCGAAGCTAATCCCGATAAGTGTATGGCAATCGTCAAAATGATCAGCCCTAAGAATCTTAAGCAAGTTCAGCAGTTAGCAGGTCGGCTTACAGCGTTGTCAAGATTCCTCCCGTGTTTGGCTGAAATAACCAAACCTATGGTAAAATTACTGAGAAAAGCGAACAAGTTTGAATGGTCTGCCGAATGTGAGAAGTCTTTTCAGACTTTAAAAGAACGTCTTGGTTCTCCACCTATCCTTTCTAAGCCCGATCCGGCAGTACCAATTCTGGTCTACTTGTGTGTTTCGAATGACACAATAAGTACGGTTTTAATTCAAGAAAAAGAGGGACAACAGCCCATTTATTTCATCAGTCGTATGTTACAGGAAGCCGAAACAAGGTACCAGCTTTTAGAAAAAGTGGCACTCGGGCTTGTTCACACTGCTCGGCGCCTTCGACAATATTTTCAGAGTCATCAGATTATTGTTCGAACTGATTGCCCGATAGCCAAAGTGTTACGCAAACCCGAGTTAGCAGGAAGGATGATGGCTTGGTCAATTGAGTTATCGGAGTTTGATATTTGTTTTCAACCTAGGGGACCCATCCGGTCCCAATGCTTGGTGGATTTCGTTGATGAATTGCAACCGAAAGGATATTTTGTTAATACTGTATGGACGATACACGTGGATGGTTCCTCAAACAATCAAGGGAGTGGGGCAGGTATAATTTTGGAGGGACCAACAGGATTAATCATAGAACAGTCTTTACGGTTTGCGTTCAAAGCTTCAAATAATCAGGCCGAGTATGAAGCGTTATTGGCTGGCTTAAGACTCGCGCAAGAAATTGGTGTCAACCGGCTGGAGTGCTGGACCGATTCAAAGGTCGTAGCCGAACAAGTGAATGATAATTTTCAGGTAAAAGATGCAAACTTGTTGAAATATTATCATTTATTCCAAAAAATGCGCGATACGTTTGAAGAAGTTCAAGTAAAACACACACCAAGGGAACACAATACGAGAGCGGACCAATTGGCTCGGTTGGCAAGCAGCACCAGAAAGCCTGGACAACTACGAACCACACTTCACTTGGACCTCGAATCGCCAAGTGTGGTAGCCGCCGAATGTTTGACAGTGGAGCGATCCGTTCGTACGTGGATCACCGAGATAATGGATTATCTTGAGCAGGGCACACTACCATCGGACCCAACAGCGGCTAAAAAGCTCCGAACGCAGGCCGCTAGATATGTTATTCTTGGAGGAGATTTGTATAGGAGAGGATTCTCGACTCCATTGTTGAAATGTGTTGATGAAGCACAAGCTAGCTACATTTTGAGAGAAATGCATGAAGGGATATGTGGTTTTCATTCGGGGGGACGGACTTTAGCAACAAAAGTGCTACGAGCCGGATACTACTGGCCTACTCTCAAGGACGACTGTGTAAACTTTGTGAAGCATTGTGTGTCATGTCAGCGACATGGTAACCTTATCCACGCTTCGGCTGAAGAACTGCACGGCATAAGTTCGCCGTGGCCATTTGCGATGTGGGGTATGGACATTCTAGGCCCCTTCCCGATAGCCAAAGGACAGTGCAAGTTTCTACTGGTAGCTGTGGATTACTTCACAAAATGGGTTGAAGCCGAGCCGCTTGCAAGTATCACAGCTGCCAATGTCCAAAAATTTTTATGGAAGAACATCATTACTCGCTTCGGCATTCCATATGCACTTGTTACCGATAATGGGCTGCAGTTCACCGATCAGAAACTCAATCGGTTCATACAAGATCTCGGTATCAAGCACAGATTTACCTCTGTTGAACATCCACAAGCCAATGGGCAAGCCGAAGCAGCAAACAAAGTCATACTTGGCGAACTGAAGAGACGGTTGGGAGACGCTAAAGGAGCTTGGGCGGAGGAATTGTTGGAAGTTCTATGGGCTTACCGGTGCACGCCCCAATCCACGACTAAAGAAACACCATTTCGGCTGACATATGGCACCGAAGCTATGATACCTGTGGAGGTTGGAGAACCTTCTTTTCGAAGAATGCATTTTGATGAAAATACCAATGATATGTCTCTCCAAGCTGAAGTGGATATGGCGGACGAGGTTCGTCTCAAAGCAGAAATCACGGCTGAAGCTTGCAAGCAAAGGATGACTCGCAGATTTAATTCCAATCTTATCAGAAGAAGTTTTAAAGAAGGTGATCTAGTATGGAGAGCACAAGGATCGGCGAGGCGTAATCCGAGAGAAGGAAAGTTGGCTGCTAATTGGGATGGCCCATTTCGGATTCGGCATAGCTTGGAGAACGGTGCATATAAATTGGAAGAGCTTTCAGGCAAGGTCATTCCGCGAACTTGGAATGCATCCCATCTGAAGCATTATTATAGTTAATGTTTGTTGTAAATCAGACCTTGTATACATAGATGGTGTACTCTTTTCCTTATTCGGTCTTTTCTCCCCTTGTAAAAAAGTGAAAAGGGGTTTTGGCCGATAAGGTTTTTAACGAGGCACCTGTTAATAAAAATCTATGCAGTTCTTCCATTCTTACAGCTCAATTTTCGATTCTGTTACTTAATCAACGCAACAGGCTTCCCTCCCGAGTTGTTCAACTCGGCCAAGGATGTGCCTCAAAAAATCTCGCAACAGGCTTCCCTCCCGAGTTGTTCAACTCGGCCAAGGATGTGCCTCAAAAAATCTCGCAACAGGCTTCCCTCCCGAGTTGTTCAACTCGGCCAAGGATGTGCCTCAAAGTCTCGCAACAGGCTTCCCTCCCGAGTTGTTCAACTCGGCCAAGGATGTGCCTCAAAGTCTCGCAACAGGCTTCCCTCCCGAGTTGTTCAACTCGGCCAAGGATGTGCCTCAAAGTCTCGCAACAGGCTTCCCTCCCGAGTTGTTCAACTCGGCCAAGGATGTGCCTCAAAGTCTCGCAACAGGCTTCCCTCCCGAGTTGTTCAACTCGGCCAAGGATGTGCCTCAAAGTCTCGCAACAGGCTTCCCTCCCGAGTTGTTCAACTCGGCCAAGGATGTGCCTTAACAAATATGCTTCCATCACAGATATACAAGCCGAAGCAATTCATTCGGTTTTATTAATAAAAGTTCTACAAGCCGAGGCGTGTTCGTTCGGTTTTACATAAAACAGAAGTACAAGCCGAGTCAATTCGTTCGGTTTTATTCACAAATGTTCTAGAAACCGAGGCTTGTTCGTTCGGTTTTACATAAAACAGAAGTACAAGCCGAGTCAATTCGTTCGGTTTTATTCACAAATATTCTAGAAACCGAGGCTTGTTCGTTCGGTTTTACATAAAACAGAAGTACAAGCCGAGCCAATTCGTTCGGTTTTATTCACAAATGTTCTAGAAACCGAGGCTTGTTCGTTCGGTTTTACATAAAACAGAAGTACAAGCCGAGCCAATTCGTTCGGTTTTATTCACAAATGTTCTAGAAACCGAGGCTTGTTCGTTCGGTTTTACATAAAACAGAAGTACAAGCCGAGGCAATTCGTTCGGTTTTATTCACAAATGTTCTAGAAACCGAGGCTTGTTCGTTCGGTTTTACATAAAACAGAAGTACAAGCCGAGGCAATTCATTCGGTTTTATTCACAAATGTTCTAGAAACCGAGGCTTGTTCGTTCGGTTTTTCATAAAACAGAAGTACAAGCCGAGGCAACCCATTCGGTGTTATTCAAGATCTACAAACCGGTACGTGTTCTTTCGGTCTTACATAAAACGTGCAAGCACTAGCCGAAGGAAGTTGATTCGGTTTTACCCAAAAGAAAGCTACCAACCGAAGCAGGTCCTTTCGGATTTGTCAAAGTTGATTTAGTTTTACCCAAAAGACAGCTACCAATTCGGGTTTATTTCCTATCTTTGGTTTTATTTAACTGAAAGATGAAACTGGCTTGTTCAGCTTTTATTCAGGCGTTCAAATGGTTACCCATTCGGTCCTAGATATATACATACAAGTGGTTAATCCATTCGGCTCTTTATCAGGACTCAAGAATGATGATTTTTATTTAACTAATCATTAATGGACAGCAAGTCAAAACAGATTGCTTAAGAAAAACGATTTCATTCAGATAAGAAAGCTCTATCGGCCTCCAAACTACAACAAAAAGGGCATTTTGATTACAAGTATAATTAACTACTCTTCCGGCGTCCGGACGGATTCATCTCCCATAACGGTATCGGGATTTCCCTCAGTATCGTTGGTAGGATCATGGTGTCCCTCATCCAGTGTGTTTTCCTCGGAGGTCTCCACATCATCTTCAGCTTGGGGGGCAGGATCATCATCCAGTTCAGCTCCTTCAGGCAGATCGGCATAAGATATCAAGGACCCTTGATAGAAATCCTTAGTCATATCAAATTCAAAGCCCTCTTCAAATTGACCGAAATGCTTAGCCTGACGAATGGCCTGCTTGAACCCAGCCTCATGTTGAGCAACGATCTTTTCTTGAGCTTGCTTTTTGAGGGTGTCATAGGCAGTCTCAGCCTCCTCCAGTCGGCGACGCCCTTCATTGGTTATTTTTTGAAGTTCCAGACGAAGGGTATCATTATCACGCCGAACAGCATCCAACTCGGCAGCGAGATCCCTATTCTTGGCAGTCACCTCTTCATTGACTGAAATTGCATCGGCTGCAGTCTTTTCAGCCTCCTCTAAATTTTGTTTCAAAGACTGAACCTCGCCAAGAGGTTCCATAGCAAGGTGATGGGCCAGAGCCAAAGAGCGTGCTTGAACCTCGCAAAAAAGTCTCCACTTTGTTTTCCCATCCAAGGATGATAAAAATTCTTGCCCGAATGGAGAGACAAGATCAGACCGAATCACTGACTCGGAGGGAGTATCCTCGCGTAGAAACGCACGAGACATCAGTGGAGGAGGCACCACAATGACGGTTCGGTTTGGAGAGGACTCAGGCAATGACTTCGCCTTTTTGGACACTTCTGGTTGATCGTCAGAACCTTTTCTCTTTACGCGCTCTCGGTTGGTCTCTTTTTCCTTTTTCTTCTTCTTGCGTTCGGGATGAGGAGGCAACCGGTCGTCCGTATTGGGTCGGGGAGAGGAAGCAACAGTTGAAGTACCTATTTCCCCGGATCGCCGAGCTTGCTTCACCCTTGCGGCAAGCAAGCTACGAATGTCTAAGTCAGCAGCACCACTTTTGACCATGATTCCTGCACGATGAGTTAAGTAAACATCAATAGGATTTAAATTGTTAGAAAAAAATAGGACGAATAGCATACCTATCAGGTCGGTCCACCAACGGGGCGATACAATTAAATTGATTAATGACCTAGTCGGCAATCGCCGAGGAAGGCGCATTAACAATTTCAAATCTGTTCGTTCTTCAGCTGTCAGCATCTTCTTCGGTACCACGTCATAGGGCCGAGGGGTACGAGTCCAGTATAACGGAAATAAACTTTGCCCATTACCATCAAAAAAGAAACGTTGCCCATTCGGCCGTATGGTCACTCGGAAAAATCCAGTTTTGAAATTCTTATACGATGAAGTGAAACTATTTAATAAAAGCCGATCCCCTATTCGGCTTAGGGAATGCCACTTTGCTAAAATCGTTGGCCGAGACGAGTAGAAATACAGAAAGAGAAGAGGGGAAGGCTTAATATGAAGACATTTACATAAGTGCTTGAAGCCCTGCAGTTGTGCCCAGCTGTTCGGGTGCAATTGAGTAGGAGCTACATTCAACACTCGTAGCACTCCCATCGTGAACTCGTCAAACGGCAACGTAACCTTGAGATCTCGGAGGAGACAATCATACATATAGAATGATGGCATTTTGCCATCACTTTGATCAAGACAAACTAAATCAGGATTAACAAAAGCATTGTTTCGGCATGACCGAATCCCAATCGGGTAGGGATTCTCTTTAGTATCAAAATTTAAACAGTTGGTGTAATCAAGGAGATTTGTGATCATTTTGGTGTCTTGATAGCGCGAATAATATGAAGTCACTTCCCCGTTTACCCATTCATATCCAGGCACATCAGACGGACCATATCGTTGACGGTTAGACGCTCGTGTTCTTTTCTCTTGAACCTCTTCACCGCCACTAGTAGAAGCTTCGTCGGTTGCGGCACTGCTTTCACCTGACCTTTCGGCATGCATGGGAGATTGAGATAACCTAGGACTTGATATACTGGACGAGAACCCCTCGGAAGACGAGGACCGAGAGCTGCTAGCCGAAGAACTAGAAGAAGTATCAACCATGGTTACAAGAACTTACCAATTTTTCTAAACGAAGGATAACCGGGTCGGCTTCTGAGGTCTCGGAATAACTCAACACGGATTATGATAAAGTGTATGAATGGCCCTACCGTTTAACCTATTTATAGGAATGAAAAAAGGCGCGAAAATTTAAAGTATCGAAAAGTTGTAACCGTTAGATCTTCCATATCTAACGGTTATTTAATACATGACCCTTCACCTTACCCTAACCGCCATCTTCAGTTTACCCTTAAAGAAAGTCACGTCTCTCTTCAAGGCTGGGGGGCAGTGTACGGGTAAGGGCGTTCGGCCACCACCCGGTCGGCTGCCAAAAGGCAAAACCAAGTGACCGAGTGGCGTTCGGCCACCTGGATCGGCCCATCATCTCTCATGGCCCTTAATCCATGATTACGAGTTAATTAGTTGATTAAGGTGTATTACCTAATACGGTAAATACGTTGCAGGGCCCATGGGGTCCAAAGCCCATAAATGTCAATATAAATAGCTCAAGTCAAAAGGTAACGTCACTGTTCATTAATTACCCTCGATATTGGTGCTTGTCCTGACTTGAGCGTTGGAGTGCCTTTTGCAGGTACCAACCCTTCACTCGCATTGGATTGGACCACTCGTTCGGCCTTCAGAGTACGAGAAGATTTGGTGTATCCTCCAGACAGGTACAAGTATAAAATTCTATAACTGTTGGGAATCGCTCTATTTAGACTTGAGGCTTGTAATTTAGAAATGCAATCTGCAATAAAATTATTGTATAACCATTTCTTTTGTGTATAAACTTGGTTCAAATGACAATTATTTCCAAAAAATTAAGTAGAATAGAATTTAATTTCACTGTTTTTGTGTCCCCGTGTGCTATTCTGTTACAATGCTTCCGTGGTTGATTTTAATTTTTTTTATTATATATATATATATATATAACTCTATAACATTATATAAAAGGGATACAAATATTCATAACGACCATTTGGTCTCCACTTTTAGTATGATCTTTTTACCCTTAATAACCACTATCTTAATACAAGTAACTATCATCTCTATATTTTTAAAATCTTTTATTCCTCACCAAATAACCTTTTTAAGTAATTGCACTCATTATTTTCACTCTTACAATTTCGTCTTTCTTGCTTCCTCTCTTTTTGTTAAGCTAACTACACATCGGTGCATAATTTATTCTCCATTACGGTATATTCTCTCTCACTTCCTCTATTATACTTTCTATTATATACATCCCCTTCATTCTTGGTTTCATTTCATTTTGTTTTCCTTTCATTTTGAATGTTTTCTCTAAAAACGTAAATCATACATAGTTAATAGTGCGACTTATAAAGGTTCAGATGCGATTTGGAGTAATTTTGTTTGTTTTTTTTTTGTGCCTTTGCGCTTATGTATATTAGATTTCGTTATTTCATTCACTCTGAAAAATTGCTCCATGTTGAGATTTTCTCATAGTTCAAATTTGTTATAGGTTTATTGGAGTTTTTGAATGAATATTTGGGTATGGAATATTCACATCGCATTTTTTCCCGCAAATTATTTCATTTCAACCGTCAAATTGACTTCCCTTAATTGGATAAAGTTTAGAATAACTTATAGGTATTGTTCTTACCGGAGATCTGTGGTAGAGATGATCTGTTGGGTAAGATTGGTGAGCCTCCTTCACGGGTACGTTTTGTGCTTCAAGATGGGGGTTGTACCTGCAAAAGAGACTCCGATGCCAAAGTTAGGGTTTGTATGAGTAGGAATCTCGTATAAGTAATGCACGTACCTTAGTGTGAATTAGGGTTTCGTTGGGCCTTAGGCCTGAGATCAGTTATGATCTGTTTAAGTGACGAGCTGACGTCACATAGCGCGTATCCGAGGTCGCCATGCGCTGTGATGCCGAGCTGGGAGCTCGGCTTTGCAGTACGGATAGTACACTAGCCCCCCGAGCTCCAAAGACCGTGGATCGAGGAGTTAAGATCGAGCTCGTCAAGTGGCTGTGACCCTTCGCGTACGCCTGCCTGTTGAGATGCCATGTGTCATAACTGGTCATTTCTGAAAACGTGCAAGTGGAGCGTTAATGGGAGTGACGGTTATGTAATGATGGATTGCATTTGTCATAATGGTTCTCAATTAATGTGTCGTCAGACGTGTCCCTTGGTTGACACGTGCCGTGACCGTTTTGAATTTTGGAGAAACCCTTTTCTCTCCCTCGCGCCTTTTCCCTTTTCACTTTACTCATTTTTCACTCTTTCAGCTTCTTGCGCACGCTGTTTCTCTCATTTCTGTTTATCCTCTGTCTCCATTTTCTCCGTTTCCGCCGTCGTTTCCGGTAACCCAGTCATTGTTAGGGTTGTTTTCTGTGGAAGAGTACCAGGTACTTCCTTTCTACAGTTTTCTTTTTTCTTCTTCCCAAATCTTTCTTCGAGTCTTTCTTGTTTTCTCCATGGCTGGAGGAAGTGGTGTTGGATCCTCCGCGCCTTCCAAGGGCAAGGGCAAGGCGCGGGGCAAGGCGGTGGCTACTAGGACGGCTGCCACCGAGAAAAAGAAGGTGGTGGAGCCGCCTACGAACCTCGTTCCAGGCATTCCTGGCTACGATTGGGTTCAGCGCGAGATGGGGGAAGCCTAAAGCGTGTTCCAGTCCTTTCTTAAAGTTAATGCGATTTTGAGATCGTACAGGGTTTGTGACCCTTTCATTTCTCGAATGATCCGGCTTGAACCTTGTCAGGCCGGTGAGGGCTTGTATATGGGGAAGTCTACTGGCCCTCCCCATTTCTATGTTTACCAATGCTTCTTCAGGGATTTGGGCGTTTGTCTTCCCTTCACACAATTCGAGTGTGACTTTTTGAATTTTATCAACTCGGCTCCTTGCCAGTTGCACCCAAACAGTTGGGATTTTTTGAGGGCTTTTCAAGTCCTGTGTTCGACCCTAGGAATAGAGGTGTCTCTTCCTGTCTTTCGTCATTTCTACCAACTGAAAATAGGCGTTCCACCTTATGGCGTGCTGTCCCTGAGTGCGAGTAGGGATGGGGGTTTATTTACTCTCTACTCCCAGTCATACAAAAATTATAAACAAGAGTTCTTCCGGGTTGCCCTTGTGGATGTCGATCCCTTGGAGGATGAGGCGTTCTATTTCGGCAGGTTTTCGAAGTTCCCTTTCTATTGGTGCCCCA
The DNA here is from genome assembly GCF_000230855.2 of Cajanus cajan. Taxonomy (NCBI): domain Eukaryota; kingdom Viridiplantae; phylum Streptophyta; class Magnoliopsida; order Fabales; family Fabaceae; genus Cajanus; species Cajanus cajan. The sequence continues at coordinate 21,495,593 of NC_138527.1, read as the reverse complement.
AACCGTCTAGGATTCACGGGGTGGGCCAATTGAAGTTCACGGCTTCGGATACGGCCGCGATTGATAACCTTACCGCGCTTCCTCGCCCGCTGGATTGCAAGCTCGTCCTGTCGCTTGCGAATTCGGCGTACAAGGAGAGGGGCCTGAAGAGTGAGTATTTCGTCCTCTCTAGACTATTAGGGTTTGTGAAAACTTCTTTTTCTGATGTGCTTTGTTTTTTGTGCTTGTAGGCATAATGGGCAGGAATAAGTGGCGTGAGCTGAAGCATTGCTACAATGTTGCTGAAATTGAGGTCCCCAAGCCTCAAGAGGAGGAGATTTCCCCCCTGATGGTCAACCGAAAAAGAAAGAGCGGCGAGAAAGAGGTCGGGGGGACCTCTGCCCCTCGTGGAACGGAGGAGGTGACCTCCAAGGCCGCTGATGCCGATGCAGTCGACCTCATTGGGAGCCCTCCGCCTGGGGAGGCTCCCCAAATGGCCGCTGTGGCAACTGTTGAGCAAGTTGCTCCTTCTGCCGAGGTAAGTGTCTTGTTTTCTTTAACTTTTCTTCTATGTCGGTTTTGCTTTGTTTATTGATGTGCTATTGTCTTTGCAGGCAGGGATAGCTGCCGAGGTGGAGGCCTCGGTTGCTGAGCAGGTCACCCAGGCCGCCGTGGTGAGTACCTCGCTTTTTGTTTTTTCCTCTATCTTGTATGTTGTTCTTTTCCTTTTTTGACATGGCACTGGTTTTTGCAGGCAGGGGACGCTGCCGAGGTCAAAGGTGCCAGGCGTGGACCCTCCTATTGCTGAGCAGGAGACGCCAGTTTCTGCCTCTGTTGAGGCTCGCGACAAGGGGCCGAGTCTCGAGGTCCCCACAGCTACGCCTGCAACCTCGGCGGCACCGTCAGGTTCATCGTAGGGGGCTTCCCAGAGCCAATACATAGCTCACCGCTTCGGGAAGGGTCTCACCTAGGTGCGATTGGACCACGTGAGTGCCTCGACTGACATGAACTCGCTGTGGAGCGCTGGGGTGACTGCCGAGAAGTTCTTCCCCCAAGGTTCGCTAACCTCGGGCGACCAGGGGCTGATAGACGAGGCTGGACCCGTGGAGGGCCTTGATGCTGCCCAGGTCTTTTTGTAGAGGATCATGACGATTGTGGACCACTAGAAGCATAGGTGGTCCAAATAGCAGGAGGATCTGGTTAAGCTGAGGAACCGAGTTCAACCTCTGAGGGACGAGAACAAGGTCCTGAGGGAGGAGAACAGGTCTATGGCGGCTGCTCTCAGGGAGGCTAAGCTGCAGGGAGAGGCCGAGCTCCAGGCCACCCGGAGGGAGTTAGTCAGGGTCCAGAAGTCCTTGGAGATTGCTTTGAGGTCTAATGAGACCTATGCTGCTCAGGTGGGCGAGTTGCGGGAGCAGGCCAATTCTTCCCGGGCTCGGGTGCGCTCCTTGGAGGACGAGGTCACCGCATAGAAGGCGGAGCTGGTGGCGGCGGCCGAGAAGCGCCTTTGCGATGAGGTGCTCCTTGGTGGCCAAGCAGAGGAGAATGCCTCTCTGAGGGTGGACCTCGCGAAGCTGGAGGAGGCGAAGGCGGGACTGGAGAGGAAGCTCGAGGAGACCGAGCGAGCTGTTATTTTTTAGCATAAGAGGGGATTTCTAAAGGCAGCTCGCCAGGCGAGGTTTCTCGCCCCGGGGTTCGACTTCTCTGCCATGCATGTGGAGAAAGTGGTCCGCTTTGGGAAGTTGGTGGCGGAGGATGACCTTGAGGACAGCTCCAATGAAAATGCCTCCGCTTAGGCCACTTTTGTGATAGCCTAGTTTATTTTTCCTGTTTGGTTATTGCTTTTGAATTCATGTTTGGAACTTAGCATACATTATTGTGTATATATCGATGGTTCTTCTGCTCTTGGACTTGTGTGTTTTGCGCTCTTGCGGGGCTCAAACTTGGCCTGATGTGTATGTTTTGTCTTGAGGTTCGAACTCGACTCGTAGCTTATTATGAAATAAATTGTACCACGGTTCGAACTCGACCTCCGCTTTTAGGGTGAAATAGATCGTGCCCAGGTTCGAACTCGACCTCGGATAAGAGTATTAAGGTTCGTACTCGACCTCAAAGTAAAATGAATTATATCAAGGTTCGAACTCGACCTCGGATAAGCGTATTAAGGTTCGTACTCGACCTAAAATTAGAGTAAAATGAATTTTATCAAGGTTCGAACTCGACTTCGGATAAGCGTATTAAGGTTCGTACTCGACCTAAAATTAGAGTAAAATGAATTTTATCAAGGTTCGAACTCGACCTCGGATAAGCGTATTAAGGTTCGTACTCGACCTAAAATTAAAGTAAAATGAATTTTATCAAGGTTCGAACTCGACCTCGGGTAAGCGTATTAAGGTTCGTACTCGACCTAAAATTAGAGTAAAATGATGAAGATAAGAGAATGTGAATAGAAGAGAATGAGTTATTTTATTGGATATATGTGCCTCGTTAAAAACCCTCTCAGGCAAAACCTATTTTTCTGTTTTTTGGGGTAAAAGAATGAGGTGGGAAAAGAGTGTACAACTCATTTGTACAAGATTCAACTGAAGTAAGACTTGAGATGCGTGGCATTCCAAGTTCGCGGTATGGGCTTTCCGCTGAGTTCCTCCAGTCGGTATGCTCCGTTTTCCAAGTCTTCTACAACTCGGAAAGGGCCACCCCAGGTGGGTGCGAGCTTTCCATTTGACGTGTCTTTCCGAGCTTCTCCTAGCAAACGCCACACCAGGTCGCCGACTCGGAAAGAGCGAGGTTGCACTCGCGTGTTGTATCTTCTGGAGGCTCGGAGCTTGCAAGCTTCTTCATGGATTTGAGCTTCTTCTCTGAGCTCGTCAACCAGGTCGAGGTCGGCTGTCAACTCTTAAGCGTTCTGCTCGTTGTTGAAGGCTTGGCGTCGGTGTGATGTCTCTCCGACTTCCACTGGGATCATTGCGTCAGCCCCGTAAGTTAGCCTGTAAGGCGTTTCTTGCGTTGTTGACTGGGGGTGCAATGATACGCCCAGAGGATGCTGGGAAGCTCGTCGGCCCACTGTCCTTTGGCGTTCCTTAGTCGCTTCTTAAGTTCCCGGAGGATGACCTTGTTAGCTGCTTCGGCTTGGCCATTAGTTTGCGGATGTTCCACCGAGGTCGGGAGATGCTTGATACCGAGCTCGCTGAGGAAGTCCTCGAATCCTTGTGCGATGAATTGCCGGCCGTTGTCGGTAACGAGGGTGTGAGGGATTCCGAATCTGCAGATAATATTCCTCCAGGTGAACCTTTGCACATTTTCAGCGGTGATTTTGGCGAGTGGGCATGCCTCGATCCACTTGGTGAAGTAGTCGATCGCCACTAGGAGGAACTTGAGCTGACCTTTCGCAGGGGGGAAAGGCCCGAGGATGTCCATTCCCCATTGAGAGAAAGGCCATGCCGACATCATGGGGTGGAGAGCTTCGGGCGGCTGCCGGTATGTGTTGCCAAACTGCTGACATTCCTTGCATCTTTGTATGTAGTCCTGGCAATCCGATTTCAACGTGGGCCAGTAGTATCCAGCTCGGAGTACTCTAGTCGCCATTGAGCGTGCTTCGGAATGCATGCCACATATGCCCCGGTGAATTTCCTCGATGACGTAGGCTGCCTGAGGCGCAGTCAAGCACTTGAGCAGTGGAGTGTAAATGCCACGCTTGAATAGCTCGTCCCCAATAATGACGAACTTAGCCGATCTCATCGTCATATTCCAAGCTTCGTCCTTATCTTCGGGCAAGATCCCTTCTTTCAAGTAACTCCAGATGCCTGTCATCCACTGACGTTGATGACTTTGTCGTCCAGGCTGGGTGAGTGCAAGGTCTCCTAGATGATAGTTCGATGTTGTCCAGGCCTTTTGGTGCTGGCGAGCTTTGATAGGAGGTCAGCTCGGGTGTTTTGTTCTCGCGGCACATGCTGTATGGTGAACTCGTCGAAGGACAAGATCTGGTGGGATGCGACGTGGAAGTACCGTTATAGAAGAGTGTCCTTTGCCTGGTACGTCCCACTGAGTTGCTCCACCATGAGCTTTGAGTCACTGTTGCAACTCACTCTTTGAGCTCCAAGGTCGCGTGCTAGCCTTAGTCCTGCGAGGAGTGCCTCATACTCCGCCTGGTTATTGGTCACCTTGAAGCTAAACTTGAGGGATTGCTCCAAAGTGACTTGGTTTGACCCCTCCAATATGATACCTGCACCACCACCCTTAGAGTTGGAGGACCCATCAACGTGTGAAGTCCATACCTAGGGTTCCTCGGTGGTAGTAGGCATGAGCTCGGCTACGAAGTCGGCCAGGCATTGAGCTTTCAGGGGTCCGCAACTTTCGTACTGGATGCCGAACTCAGAAAATTCTACTGACCACGCAATCATCCGTCCGGCGAGCTCGGGCTTTCGCAGAATTTGCTTGATCGGGTAGTCGGTTTTGACTACCACTTGGTGACTCTGGAAGTAGGGTCGGAGGCGCCGAGCTGAGGTGACAAGTGCCAGTGCCAGCTTCTCGATCATTTGGTACCGCTTTTCCACGTCTTGGAGGACTCGGCTGATGAAGTAGATCGGTGTTTTGCACTTTTTGGTGCTCTTGTACTATAACTGCGCTGATGGCGCTTTCTGCTACGGCCAAGTAGAGAAGGAGGTCGGTTTTGTGATCCGTCCTCTGTAGGATTGGCGGAGTCATGAGGAAGGTTTTGAAGCTTCGGAAAGCTTCTTCGCCTGATCCGTCCACTGAAAGTCTTTTGGCTTCCGTAGCAGAGTGAAGATCGGCCCTGCCTTCTCCGCGAGTCTGGGGATGAAACGGGACAGTGAGACTAATCGTCCAGCTAGGCGTTGGACCTCTTTCACCATTTGCAGACTCTGCATCTGGATGATGGCTTTGCATTTCTCGGGGTTGGCCTCGATTCCTCGGCTAGTGATCATGAAACCGAGGAACTTGCCTCCCTGGACGTCGAAGACGCACTTTTCCGGGTTGAGGCACATGTTGTGCCTCCTGATCTGGGCGAACACCTCGACGAGGTCGGTAGCGTGGTCTGTGGCCGAGGTGGTCTTGACTACCATGTCGTCGACATAGACCTCCATGTTCTGCCCGATCTTCTGGTGGAAAACCTTATCCATCAGCCGCTGGTAGGTTGCCCCTGCGTTTTTGAGACCGAAGGGCATCACCCGGTAGCAATAGTTGGCGTGGTCGGTGATGAAGGACGTATGAACCTCGTCGGGTGGGTACATCATTATCTGGTTGTACCCGGAGTAGGCGTCAAGGAAACTGAGGAGGGCGTGCCCTGACGCTCCATCGACCAGCCTGTCAATGCTCAGCAAAGGGTATGAGTCCTTGGGGCATGCTTTGTTCAAGTCGGTGTAGTCGACGCACATGCGCCACTTCCCCGAGCTCTTGTTCACTACGACCACATTCGCCAGCCATGTGGTATATCTGACCTCACGGATGAAGCCAGCATTCAACAACTTCTGTGTCTCGGTGATGATGACCTCCCGCCTTTCACCGCCGACCTTCCTCTTCCTCTGGGCCACTGGCCTTGCCTCCTTGTGTATCGCTAACCTGTGACAGATGAAGTCAGCGTCTATACCTAGCATGTCGGCGCTAGACCAGGCAAAGAGGTCGGCATTCTGAAGAATCTCAGCTTCGAGCTGCTGTCGCAAATTCGGGCTCAACTGCGTGCTATTTTTTGTGCACTGCCCGGGAAGTTTCCCGATCTGGAGGTCGTCAAGCTCGTCAATGGGGCTTGGCCTCTCGTCGTGGGAGTCGGATCTCGGATCGAGGTCATCAATTTCCACGTGGGTGATGTGAGCCACGGTGGGGGGATCCTTCTTGCTTTGCTCGCCAGACGAGGAGATCTTCAGACTCTCGGTGTAGCACTGCCGAGCTGTCTTCTGATTTACTTTGACGGAGATGATTTTACCGTCACTTCCCGGGAACTTCATGGTGAGGTGTGGAGTGGACACCACAGCTCCGAGCTGATTCAACGTCAGCCTCCCAATGATGATGTTGTAAGAGGTGTTGGCTTCCACAAGGATGTATCGGACCATAATTCTCCTTGTGTCCAGAGAGGTTCTGAAGGTGGTCAGCAAGTCCACGTATCCCCAAGTGTGCACTCGCTCTCCTGCAAAACCGACTAGGGGCTCTGTGTGAGGTTGGATGAGAGAGTGGGGGATGTCTAACCTGAGGAAGGTCGGCCAATACAAGACATCTACCGAGCTCTCCTGGTCTATTAGTGTCTTGTGCACCTGCCAATTGGCTACCTTCACGGCTATGACCATGGGATCATCCTGGTTGGGACTGACGTCAGCATAGTCGTTGTCGGTGAAGGTGATCGGCGGTGAACTTTGGTGCGAAGCCGAGGTAGCAGAATGGTCACTGTTGATATAGCGCAGATGTCTCTTCCGGGCCGAGCCGGTGGCACCTCCCCCTGCAAAACCACCTGTAATTGTATTGATTACTCCCCGTAGGGGAGCCAATCCTGTTTCTTAGCTTACCTCAGCTTGCATTACTCTGCCAACATTTTGCTGAGAGCTAGAGGGTTGGTCCGTGCGAGCTCCTGAACCACGACCTCTGCCTCGTCCTCATCCACCATAGCCTCCTCGGTGACCCTGCTGTCGCTGGACATATTGGCCAAGGTGGCCTGCCTGGATGAGTTCTTCAATACGGTCTTGGAGTGTGTGGCACTCCTCAGTGTGTGACCGTGATTCCTGTGGTACCGACAGTGCTTGGATTTGTCGGCACTGTTGGGGGTGTGACCTGGCGGTGGCAGGGTGAGCAGGTTGCTGTTACTGGCCTCCTCCAGGATATGTACTCGGGGCGTGTTCAGGGGAGTATAGAAGTCATATCTCCCCCCTCTGTTTGCCCTAGCCGACTTCTTGAACTGGCTATCATTGTTGACTTTGACCTTGTCCTTGTGACCCTGTTCTGGCTTCATTGGTCCCTTTCCGCGAACCTGGTCACAGAATGCGGAGTGTTCCTCCATGTCGCGAGGAGCCTCATGACATAGGCTGTCGACGAAGGGCCCGGGCTTGAGTGCCATGAGCATGGCATGCAGGGCGACCTCGGGGTTCAGATTTCTGATCTTGACCAAGGTGGCAGCAAATCGCTCCATGAACGCCCGGAGTGGCTCGTCATCGTTCTGCCTGAGACTGGCCAGGGCGGCTGAAGTGATGTGGTGAGGCCGGCTCGTTGCATATTGCGCCGTGAATCGCCTGACCAGAATGCTGAAACTGTCGATCGACTCAGCGAGAAGTTGGGTGTACCAGTTGAGCGCGGCCCCCTTGAGCGAGGTTGGAAAAACCCTACACAAAATAGCATCATTGTTAGTGTAAAGGTTTACCTGTGTTGTGTACAGGTCGATGTGCTCATTGGTGTCCGTCGTGCCGTCATAGCGATCGAGGTGGAGAGGTTTCCATCCTTGAGGGAGTGGTGTCTCCATGATGCCATCCACGAAAGGATGACGGCGGAAGGTTGCTTGACCCCCCGTGGCCTGAGTTGGGGCCTTGCTGACTTCGTGGGCCGACTTGTTCGTCGGTGCATGAGACCGATGCGTGGCAGGTCGCGGGGTCGGTGCCCTAGTTGCGGTCCGGGGTTGGGAGACCAAATGTCCTTCTTCCTTGTGGAGGTTGCTCGCCTGAGGCTGATGATCAGAGGGGCGTCGAGGGAGCTGAGCGCGAATTCGCTCATTTTCGGCACGTAGTGCCGCTAGGTCAGCTTCATTGGCGGTCCTCATCGCTGCTAGGTCAGCTTCGTGATGGGCACCCATGTTTCGCAGATCGACGTCGTGTTGTTGCCGCATCTGTTCGACCTGGTCGATTAGTCTCCTCAATATGGCTTCGTTATCCATGGTAGTTGTGTGATTTGCGTCGTCTGTTGCGCGTCTACTATGGCTTCTGGTGAATACCATAAGCGTGGCCGATAAGAGCTGTCTTGATCGGCCCCATGGTGGGCGCCAAATGTTCTTACCGGAGATCTGTGGTAGAGATGATCCGCTGGGTAAGATTTGTGAGCCTCCTTCACGGGTACGTTTTGTGCTTCAAGATGGGGGTGGTACCTACAAAAGAGACTATGATGCCAAAGTTAGGGTTTGTATGAGTAGGAATCTCGTATAAGTAATGCACGTACCTTAGTGTGAATTAGGGTTTCGTTGGGCCTTGGGCCCGAGATCAGTTATAATCTGTTTAAGTGACGAGCTGACGTCACATAGCGTGTATCCGAGGTCGCCATGCGCTGTGATGCCGAGCTGGGAGCTCGGCTTTGCAGTACGGATAGTACAGGTATTTCCTCTTTGACAACTTTATGATATTGCATTGCGAAGAACTAAGGGTGGTTGTACTTTCAGTACAAATGGCATTGCTTTCACTTTGAATAACTTAACCATTGAAATATGTATCAAATAATGGTCTGAGACAGTTACCTTATTAAATGAGAATGCTATTATTTAATAAGAATAAATCAATATATTAAAATGTATTTTTTTTTAATAAATGACAATAATTTAGTTTTGACTTTGGTTTTTAGGTTATTTTTAATGCTTTGTTTGCATTTGGAGTATCAACATTTTGCAATAAAATTAAGATCCAACACTTTGTGGTTCCCTATACTTCTACTAAAGTAATTCTTCCATTTTTTTTTGTTTTTTATTCCATTGATATTTTCTATTATTTATTTCGCGAGAAGGATTTTAAATAAAAAATGAGTAACTTCTCATTTTTTATTTATGTATTTTTATTTTTAATACAATGCAGACACGAAGTGCCTTTTTCCTGCTAGTATATATAAAGGGGATACCCGTTTTGGTAATCACCTTGGTCTCCACTTTTCTTGACCATTATACCCTATTATTATAAAAAATATATAAATTTTTTTAATCAAATTTAAGAACTTGAAACTAATAAATCTATACTTTTATACTAATATATAAATGGGATATCACTTTCAATAACTACTTTTGGTTTCCATTTTTACATTAATCTTTTTATCCGTTGTTTATTTTTTAATCATTTTATCCTTTGTTTATTTTAATACAATGTAGGCACGGAGTGGCTTTTTCCTGCTAGTATATATATAGGAGGGTTCAAATGATACCGGTGTAACTTTTACTAAGTGTTACATCACTCAATAACTTTATATTAAATGTGAATTTTGCAAATCCAACCGTTAGATTGAAAGTTCATATCACTTAGATCATATATACAAAATTTTATATTAATCCAAGATGATTTGATACTTCATTCTTATAAAACAAAATCGACGTAATATATTCATTTCAAAATATACTAAAATATGAACACTTTGATCACCTTTAAATTGTTCAATTTTAACAAAATTTGATATACACATATAAAGTGATATGAACTTTCAATCTAACGGTTAGATTTACAAAATTTTTATTTAATATAAAGTTATTGAGTGGTGTAACACTTAATAAAAGTTACATTGGTATCGTTTGAACCCTCCTTATATATACTAGCAGGAAAAGGCACTTTGTGCCTGTATTGTATCTGATAAGCAAAATCAATCCATTTATGAAAAGTTCTACTTGCACCTGTGCGTGTTCTTCATCCTCTTTGCGTTGTTCTGGTGTTGTTTCTGTGCCGCCTTTTGATCATCGAAGGGAGAAGAAGCAGACGAAAGAGAACAACAAAAGAGAACCCAGACATAAGAACGCTTAAAATGTAATGTCGAGAAACCATGGTCCATTTGTGACATGTGAAACCATTATAATTATTGAAAAAGGCAATCCGTGCCTGCATTATATTAAAAGAAAAAAAATAAATAAATAAGAAAAAAAAGAGAAGTTACTCATAAAAAAGATAGTTATTGAAAAATAAACAAAAAATAAAATGGTCCATATAAAAATGAAAATCAAAACTAGTTATTGAAAGTGGTATCTCCTTTATATATTAATATAGATTCATTAGTTTCAAGTTTTTAAATTTGATTAAAAAATATTTTTTTTCTAATTTTCTAAAATAAAAGGGTATAATGGTCTAAAAAAGTGGAGACCAAAGTGGTTACCGAAAAGGGTATCCCCTTTATATATTAGTATATATATATATAAAAGAGAGAGAGAGAGAGAGGATGGTTATAATAATATTGGTGTAATTTTTACTAAGTATTATATTATTTAATAAATTTATATTAAATGTGAATTTTGTAAATCCAACCGTTAGATTGAAAGTTTATCTCACTTTATATGTTTATATCAAATTTTGTTAAAATTGAACAACTTGAAAGTAATCAAAGTATTTGTATTTTAGTATATTTTAAAATATATATTACATCAATTATATATATAAATATATATATATATAAGCACAGATCTGTTTACTTGAAGTGGATTTTGTGATAACTGCAAGTGGGGACAAAAATAACATATCTAACCCAAGACGTAGTAAGTGTGAGAGGCACAAAACATGGAAGTTGCTGATCAATGAAACAAAAAAATAAGAATGGTTAATGATTAGTAACTCTAATATGTATTTTATATATAATACATAGTAACTGTATTGTGAGGTGTGTAACTTGTATCTTTGTACTTTCTTTCTGAATTATGTTTATTCTCTCTTTCTTGGCCAATGTCATGTCTGACTTGGATTCTCTATTTCGATAATTATGTATTACTAGTTGTAAACTTTACTTTCAATAATAAATCATAGACTATATTATCTTTATTGAGTGAATTTATTGAACATTGGTCTTGTAGTATTGCAACATTTGGTGCTTTCATTGTCCTCCCAATGGCTGAAAATACTCGTTTGAAGGAAATAACTGTAGAATTAAAGCGACTCTAAGAGCATGTTATGGTTCAACAAGCAAGTTCTTTACGTATTGATATGTTGGAGCAAAAATTGAACTCCTTTATGACATCTCACGATCCTTCACGAATGGTTCCATTCACATAATTTCATGTAATTTGGAACGTGTGGGTCGTACGGATGTTGCTTGAGGGGTTTCGAATAATAATTTGCCTATTCACTCTATGAAGTTGGATTTCCATAAATTCGATGGCTCCGAACCACTCAATTGGTTATTTCGCATGGAATAGTTCTTTACTATATCAAACATCGGGACCACAACGGTTGGCCATCGCTGCTATCCATATGGAAGGAGATGTCAGTCCTTGGTTTCAAATGCTTCAAAAGATGAATCTCCTTCCCAATTGGGCTCTTGTGCAAGAAATTGAAGCGCATTTTGGTCCTTCTCCATTAGACTCGCCTCATGCGGCCTTATTTAAGCTTCAATAGATTGATTCAGTCCAGAATTATTATCATAAATTTTCTTTCTTGGCGAATCACGTAGAAGGCCTAATTGATGCCGCATTACTGGATTGTTTTATCAGTGGTCTCAAATCAAATGTAAAGAGGGAAGTTATGGTTTAATTGCCAAATTCTTTGGTTAGGGCGGTGGTGTTAGCAAAATTGTATGATGCTAAGCCCACACCAACTCCGCACTATTCCAAGAACCGTTTTATGGCTTTGACGCAAAACCAGATTAATTCCCCTCTGCCTTCATTACAAAATTCATCGACGCCAGGTTTGTTTCCAACGTAAAAAATGTAGGCTTTACCAGCACCCATTTCTTCTAATTTCGTAAAGTGCATGACCGCCACTGAGATGCAGATTTGACGAGACCGCGACCTTTTTTATACGTGTAATGAGAAATTTACACCTAACCATCGCTACCCAGATCGTCAATTTTTATTTCTTCTCCAAGAAGATGACTTGCCGCAAGAAACTTCGCCACTTATTCAGTGTGATGATTCTATTCCGATTGTTGAAGAGTCACTGGCAGAATTTCATCACTTATCTCATAGCACTTTTCATGGTGCTTTTGGTCCGGGTACTTTGCGTTTTCGTGGGTTACTATTTGGGCATGAAGTTCAGGTTCTACTTGACAGTGGGCCTTCAAATAATTTTATTCAACCTCAATTGGCAAAATTTCTTCAACTTCCAATTGGACATGCACTTGATTTCAAGGTTTTGGTGGGCAACGAGCATTACTTGTCATGTGAAGCTCGAATCAGATAGGTTCCACTTTCCATTCAGGGTCATACAATTCATTTATCTGCTTTTCTTTTACTAGTTTCAGGTGCAGAAATAATTCTTGGCGCTTCTTAGTTGTCGACATTGGGGGCTCATGTGGTAGATTATAACACACTTACAATTAAGTTCTTTGATGGGCCAGAGTTTGTCACGCTTCAAGGAGATTCTCAAAGGTCGACTTCTGTTACTCAAATGCAATACCATCACCATTGTCGCCTTCATCATATTGATGCGATCTCAACAGTTTTTAAATTACAGCCACATATGTCTTCTAATGTAGAGGATCCTTTACTCCATTTGGTTTCGAAACTGCCTTATGACATATTGGTTATCCTTCAACATTTCCTTTTAGTATTTACCATATCTCATGGTTTTCCATCGTAGCGGAGTCATGATCATGCAATTTCATTGTTACTGAATGTTCTTCTAGTGAAAGTGAGGCCTTATCCGTATCCTTTTAGTTATAAGACTGAGATCGAGAAGATTGTTCGTGAATTATTACAGGAAGGGCTTATTCAACATAGTACAAGTCCTTTTTCATTTCTAGTGATTTTGGTAAAAAAGAAGGATGGGTTGTGGCAATTTTATACAAATTACAGGGCCTTAAATGCTATGACAGTTAAAGGTTGTTTTCCAATTCCTATTGTTGATGAATTATTGGATGAATTACATGGTGCTTGTTACTTTTCTAAATTGAACTTGTTTTATGGTTATCATCAGTTGCTTGTTAAACCAGAAGACCGTCATAAAATATCTTTTTGCACACGTCAAGGCCATTATGAATGGTTGGTGATGCCATTTGGTCTTACAAATGCTCCAACTTCCTTTCAGACTTATGAATAAGATATTTCAGGATTTTTTGCGCAAGTTCGTTTTGGTGTTTTTTGATGATATACTAATTTACAGTGCATCTTGGTTGGATCATTTGCAACATTTAGAGAAGGTATTGTCTATTATGCAAGAGCAACAACTCCATGCTAAATTGTCAAAATGTGCTTTTGGTACACAACATATTACTTATTTGGGTCATATGGTTTCCTCTTCAGGCGTGCATATGGATCTTGATAAGGTTGAATCGGTCCTTTAGTGGCTAGTTCCGACCGCTCTTAAGCAACTTAGAGGTCTCCTTGGTCTCACAAGTTACTATCATTGTTTCATTAAAGGTTATGCTTCATTAGCCTCTCCTTTGCAGGATTTATTAAAAAAATGATGTTTTTCTGTGGTTTGATACAACTCAGGTTGCTTTTGACAATCTGAAACGTGCTATGACACAAGCATCTATTTTGGTGCTTCCTAATTTTTCAATTCCATTTGAATTAGAGACAGATGCCTCAAAAGCAGGTATTGGTGATTTTCTTAGTCAACAAGGACACCTTATTGCTTTTTTCTCTAAAATGTTTTCTCATAGAATGCAGTCTAAATCTACTTATGTTTTGAGATGTTGGCAATAATGGAGGCGGTTGCTAAATTTTGCCATTACTTGTTGGGACATTGCTTTATCATTCGTACTGACCATAAGAGTTTGCACCCTTTAATGGATCAGATATTGCAAACTTCGAAGCAACAATAGTAGGTGCACAAGCTTATGGGTTATGATTTTGTTATTGAATATAATCCAGGTAAGCAAAATGTTGGGGCCGATGTTGTTGAGTTTCTTTTACTCTTCATTTACACTCAACTTTTGGTACTCTTTTTGGTAATTGTAGATATTTATATATGTTATTTTACCCCCTAAATTGGAAGAATCAAGTTATACTAAAAGGGTAGAAGAGTAGTAGCAAAATCTTAATGAATTCCCTCCATTTGTGCAGAAAATTTGAGAAGGCAGAGATCCACGGCCATAGCTGTAGATCTGGAGCTCGAGCTGTGGAAATCTGGGAAGGAATTAGGAGGTCAGAAAATTGTAGCTATAGTTGTGGTTCTGCAGCTATAGCTGTGGAAATCTGGATTGCAATTTTGAAGTTCTAGAGATTTGAAGCTAAAGCTGCGGACTCACAACTAAAGCCATGGAGCACCCAGGACCTAGCAAAAGTTCCAGAGATCCAAGACCATAGTTGTGGCTTCACTACTGCAGCGCTGGAGGTTCCTTAAGCTTAAAGGATTTTCCACAGCTATGGCTACGAAACCACAGTTGCAGCGTTGGAGGATTCTTCACCCTGAAGGACTCTCCACAACTATAGCTGTGGATTTACAGCTGCAGCTGTGGGAGGAAAAATCTTTTTTTCCCTTGTTTTAAAGCTCATATAAAAGGGGAAATCGAGAAAACAGGGGGCATGACGAAAACAGATAAAGAAGCAAGATTTGGAGCACACGAAGAGGAGAAAACAAGGCAAGAACGAAGACTTGGAAGTTGGATCCTTTGGGAACAAAGATCAACCTCTTTTCTTCATTTTCTACTTTGTAATCCCTTCTTTCACTTCTCTTATCTTATAATGGCCATGTGTGGCTGAACCCATTGAGGATTGGTCCTAGTGTAACTACTAACTCCTCTATTTCTTGAATCTATATATGCATTTCATTTTCATTGCTTGTGCTTGATTCTACTTTTAATGCTTATATCGGCTTGATCAACCGTTGTATGAATATTTGGTTTTTGAATCCTGTTGGAAAACGTTTTTGAAAACCTGAACTGTATCTTGCACCTAACCATCTCTTGTTCTAGGGATAGACTTGATATGGTTAGTCACTTGTGTTCAAGTCATTGTTCTTAATGCAAAGTGTTAGTCTCAAACATAGAGGAATCATGTTTTAGATTAATCACTTTAGGATTCGACTTTGAGGAATCTTGTTGGATTACTAAATGAACGTGGAGGTAATGAAATTGAAATCATATTTATTTTAAGAAAATTTGAGAGTTAGGAAGTGCTCCTGGGTCCAACCCTTGTTTCATATAATTGTTCTTATATTTTTCACACAATCGTTTCAATTTTACTTCACATTAGTTCAATACTAACCTCATCAACGTCTCTTTTATTAATCATTAGAGTAGGAATTACTGAACTCCCAAATCCTTGAGGATGATACTGTATTTCTACAATGAAACTTGGTCCGCTTGCCAAGTGGTTTGTTATCAAAACCTCATCAAGTTTCTGGCACCGTTGCCGAGGATTTGGTGCAATTTAGTAATTCTTGTTCTTGTGATTTTGTAATTGTGTAAATAATTCATTCTGTGAATATTTATAATATATAGATACATTTGTCTTGTTGTGTTTTGTGGACTCACCTTGCTGTGCAGACCTCTTGAAATTGTATGCGAGGGAAAACTCCATCCGAGGAATTACATTTTGACCCTGAAATTGAAAGAACGACAAGGAGGAACAACAGTAGGACAAGAAGGCTTAGACAGTTAGAGAGACTCCAAAAATAATAGCAAGATCTTTCGAGTTCTTCTACTTCATCAAATCAATCATTCCTTGAATTAGAGATGGTTGAAGAGGGATTAGGAACTCATAATGGTGGACATGGACCAACCAGACCTCCAAGAAGGACCCTAGGTGATTACGCACAACAACATGGTCCTAGGCATTTCTCCAATATAGCAGCTCCAAATACTTCTAGAGTTATGGAGATGAAGCCTGCCTTCCTTACTTTGGTTAGCTCACAACAATTTGCTGGCCTAGATCATGAAGACCCATACTCACACCTGTCAAATTTCTATGAGCTATGTGGAACTATGGGAATTCCTGAAGGTGATGAGGAAGTTGTATACTTGAGGTTGTTTCCATTTTCTCTAACAGGAAAAGCTAAAGTTTGGTTACAATCTCACCTTAATCAAAGTTTGACAAGCTGGGGTGATGTGAAAAACAAGTTTGTGAATAGATTCTATCCATCTTCCAACTATATTAAGGCCAAATCAGAAATCACAACTTTCAGGCAAGGTGCAAACGAGCCATTTTGTGAAGCTTGGGAGAGATTTAAGTCATTGCTTAGAAAATGTCCTAACCACGGGTTTGAGGATATAGCTCAACTTAACTTCTTTATTAATGGAATCAAGCCTGAGGTGAAGATGTTATTGGATGCAGCAGCTAGTGGCACCATGATGACTGTGAGCCCAGAAGAAGCTACCCAAATTATAGAATCTTTGGCATCTTCTGATCACCAAGCAGAGCATGGAAGACACCAATCTCATAAAACAGGAGTTCTTGATCTAAGTACAAGTGATGCAATCCTTGCTCAAAACAAGTTGTTATCTCAACAGATTGAAGCACTAACTAAGAAGATGGCCAAAAGACCACAACAGCTTCATGTTATTGCTTCTTCCCTAGCTCAATCAAATGCTTCTTTAAAATGTGATTTTTGTGGGGGAGAACATCCCAATGGTCACTGTTCTAAGAACTCAAATGAAGAAGAGGTCAACTATGTGGGAAACCAATAGAAAGAAGGTAATTTTAATTCCCGTAATTATAATACTAACAATTACATGCAGGGGAATCAAGGTTGGAGAAACAACAACAACCAAGGATATGGATGGAGGAATGAAGCTGGACCATCCAATAGGCCACCACCACAACAACCACAGCAACAACAGCCTGTGTATCCCTCTATGCATGAAAAAAATAGTAAATTGGAGGAGACTCTGAACCAGTTCATGCAAGTGTCTATGAACAACTTGAAGAATACTGAGGCTTCCATCAAGAATTTGGAAGTACAGGTAGGTCAGCTAGCTAAACAATTAGCTGACATGTCTGGAGGCCCATTTTCAGCCAACACCAAGACCAACCCCAAGGAGCATTTCCAAGAAATAACAACAAGAAGTGGGAAGGTAGTTGGTGGAGATGTTGGAGTGAGTGAGAAAAATGAGAAAAATGAAAGGAAGGAAAATGTTGAATTGAGGGAGGTTAAGGAAGAGAGTGAGAAGAATGAGGAGGAAATAAATAAAAATGAGAGTGTAGATAGTGAGAAAATAAAAGAAAAAAATGGAGAGGAGAAGGAGAACAAGAAAAAGAAGGGCAAGGAAGTCATTTCAACTGTTCTTGTAAGAAACTTACCTTACCCTCATGCTCCTTCTAAGAAAGAAAAAGAAAGGCAGTTCTTAAGATTTCTGGATATCATAAAGAAGCTCCAGATAAATATTCCCTTCACTGAAGCCATGGAGCAAATGCCCACTTATGCTAGGTTCATGAAGGAATTGTTAACTACGAAGAGAAAAGTCCTTGAAGAAGAGACTATGGAGCTCGAGGCAGGATGCAGTGCTATTATACAGAAGTCTCTACCTCAAAAGTCCAGAGATCCAGGCAGTTTCACTCTCCCGGTATCAATTAGCAATTTATCAGTGGGTAAGGCACTGTTAGACCTTGGAGCCAATATTAATTTAATGCCCTTATCCATGCTGAAGAAGATTGGAGAAGTGGAAGTAAGACCTAAAAGAATGACCTTGCAGTTGGCAGACAGATCCATCAAGTTTCCACATGGCATAGTGGAAGATATGATAGTAAAGGTTGATAAGTTCATGTTTCCCGTTGATTTCGTAGTCATGGACATGGAGGAGGACGTTGAGGTTCCTTTGATTTTGGGCAGACCCTTATGAAGACAGCTAGAGTTATTATTGACATGGATGATGGAAAGCTGAAGGTGAGAGTTCAAGATGATGAGGTGAATTTCAATGTCTTTGAAGCAATGAAGTTTCCCAAGGGCAATAAAGATTGTTTCAGAATTGATGTATTAGATGACGTGTATCTGGAAACTCAAGGCAATTTCAAGAATGTCTCACCATTGGAGAAAGCTTTGTCTATGTTTGATGAAGAGTTGGATAAAGTCATAGATAAGGAAGTTCAGGATGTGGTTGATGCATTGAATAAAGGTGAAAGCTCATCAACCAATGTTCAGTCAAAGGAAGAATTGAAGAAGGAAGAAAAAGATCAGACAGTGAAGCTGGAATTGAAGAAATTTCCACCACAATTAAAGTATGTCTTCTTAGAAGAAAATGGTGGGAAGCCAATCATAATCTGTAGCCAGCTTTCAAATGAGCAAGAGGATAAATTGATTCAAGTGATAAAAGCCAATGAAGGTGTTATTGGTTGGACCCTATCTGATTTGAAAGGGATTAGTTCGTCTTATTGTATGCACAAGATTCATATGGAGCAGGATTATAAACCAGTAGCCCAACCTTAGAGACGCTTGAATCCAACAATGAAAGAGGTGGTGAGAAAAGAGGTGACCAAGCTACTTGAGGCTGGTATGATTTATCCTATTTCTGGCAGTGCTTGGGTTAGTCCTATTCAGGTCGTGCGTAAGAAAGGAGGTATGAATGTGATTTATAATGAGAAGAACGAATTGATTCCCACTCGTACTATAACTGGGTAGAGGATGTGTATAGACTACAGGAAGTTGAACCAAGCCACAAGAAAAGATCACTACCCATTTTCTTTCATGGATCAAATGCTTGAAAGGTTAGCAAGGCAAGCTTTCTATTATTTTCTGGATGTTTACTCAGGTTACAATCAGATTGTTGTGGATCCGGAAGACCAAGAGAAGACAGCTTTTACTTGTTCCTTTGGTGTATTTGTGCATAGGAAAATGCCATTTGGATTGTGTAATGCACTAGCTACCTTTCAGCGTTGCATGTTTGCAATTTTTTCTGACCTGGTGGAGCAATGCATAGAAATCTTCATGGATGATTTCTCCGTGTTTGGCTCGTCCTTTAAAGTTTGCCTTGAAAATCTCAACATTGTTCTCAAGAGGTGTGTAGAGACTAATTTGGTGCTGAACTGGGAGAAATGTCACTTCATGGTCAGAGAGGGCATTTTTCTTGGCCACAAAGTCTCTCAGTAGGGCATAGAGGTAGATCCAGCCAAGATTGATATCATCTCAAAGCTGCCACCACCAATCAACGTGAAGGGGATCAGAAGCTTCTTAAGGCATGCAGGATTCTATAGAAGATTCATAAAAGATTTCTCCAAGATAGCTAAGCCTCTCAGTAGCCTTCTTCTTAAAAATAACAAGTTTGATTTTGATCATGATTGTTTACAGGCTTTTGAACTATTAAAAAGTAAGCTTGTTTCAGCTCCTATAATCATAGCTCCTGATTGGAAACTTGATTTTGAATTAATTGGTGATGCTAGTGATTATGCTATAGGAGCTGCTTTGGGCCAAAGGAAGGATAAAATTTTTCATGTTATTCACTATGCAAGTAAAGTGTTGAATGAAAATCAAATTAACTATGCAACAACTGAAAATGAGTTACTTTCCATAGTGTATGCATTAGAAAAAATTTGTTCTTACCTTGTGGGTTTAAAGATCACTGTTTACACTGACCATGTTGCTATCAAGTATTTGTTGACAAAAGCAGATTCAAAGCCTAGATTGATCCGATGGATTCTTCTGTTACAAGAGTTTGATTAAGAAATCAAAGACAAAAAAGGGTGTGAGAATCATGTTGCTGATCACCTATCAAGACTTGTCAATGAGCAGGTGACTAGTCAAGAAGAAGAAATCTTAGAAGACTTTCCTGTTGAAAAGATGTTTGCAGTGAGTGAAACACCCTGATTTGCTGATATGGAAAATTACAAAGCAGCAGGGGTTGTTCCGGAATAGTATAACTGGCAACAAAGGAAGAAGTTCTTTAGAGATTCTAATTACTATGTCTAGGATGATTCGTATCTGTTTAAGATAAGTGTTGATGGTCTATTAAGGAGGTGTGTCTCTGGGGCTGAGATTAGAGATATTCTCTAGCATTATGATAACTCACCCTATGGAGGGCATTATAATGGAGAAAGAACAGCAGCAAAGGTTCTCTAATCCGGATTTTATTCGCCAACCTTGTTCAAAGATTGCAAGAGCTGTGATAAGTGTCAAAGAACAGGGACAATTTTCAAGAGACATGAGTTACCCCTGCAAAACATCTTGGAAGTAAAAATTTTTTATTGTTGGGGGATTGATTTCATTGGGCCTTTGCCATTATCTTTTGGGAATGAATACATCCTTGTGGCAGTTGATTACGTTACAAAATGGGTGGAGGCTAGTGCTGTGTAGAAAGTTGACGCCAGAACTATCATAAAATTTTTGAAGAAAAATATTTTTTGCAGGTTTGGATCACCATGGGTACTCATTAGTGATGGTGGATCTCATTTTTGCAATGCTCAATTGCAAAAAGTTCTGGGGCACTACATTGTAAGGCACAAAGTAGATACGTCGTATCATCCTTAAACCAATGGGCAAGCTGAGGTATCCAACAGAGAATTGAAGAGAATCCTGAAGAAGACAGTAGCCAGTTCTAGGAAGGATTGGGCTTTGAAGTTAGATGATACATTATGGGCCTATAGGACTGCATTCAAGTCTCCTATTAGGTTCTCACCATTTCAGCTTGTCTATGGTAAGGCTTGTCATCTGCTAGTTGAATTGGAACATAAAGTATTTTGGGCTTTGAAGGCCTTAAATTATGATTCGAAGGCAGCAGGGGAGAAAAGAAAGCTTCAATTGCATGAATTGGAAGAAATGAGGTTGCAAGCCTATGAGTCTTCTAGATCTTACAAGCACAAAGCTAAGCTATACCATGACAAGAAAATTCTGAACAGGAACTTCCAACCTGACCAACAAGTTTTGCTGTTTAATTCCAGGTTGAAACTGTTTCTTGAAAAACTCAAATCTAAGTGGTCAGGCCCTTTCTCAATTAAATCTGTCAAATCATATAGAGCAACTGAACTTGAAGATCCTGCCACTGGAAGGACCTAGGAAGTGAATGGTCAAAGGTTCAAACACTATTTGGGGGGCGAGGTTGAAAGACTCACCACCATTCCTCATCTGAAGGAGCCATGATCATACAGGAATTGTCAAGCTAAAGACATTAAATTAGCATGTTTTGTTTAACTGTTAGCTTAAAATTTTGAGTTTTGTGTTAAATAGTATGTAGTAAAGAGTTTTTGGTTCATAAAATTGCTTGATTTTAGACTGAATGTTGCTTAATGATTGGAATGTTTAGAATATGTAAGATTGTTGATCTTGTTGAAGTTCTGTTTGTGTTATTTTGATGCTTTAGAGCGATTGTGTAGCATGTTGAGTTTTAGGTTTGTGATTATTTTGATGTTTTGTTTTGGTAGTAGAGTTTGTGTGTTGAGTTTTGAATTTCATATTTGACTTCAAGAGGTGTTGCTGATGGTGTTTACTAGGAGTGGTGACTGGCTGAAATGTTTGATGCCTATTTTTATGCAAGCTACTATTATGATTATGCTTTATAGTGATTGTGCTGTTTGACATTGGTGTTAGAAAGGGAATTGTGGAGAAGTTAAATAAAGAACTTGATTTAGTAGTTTCCAAGGGATTCCCTAGATCTCATGCCTTAGGAAGTAAATCACATTCATTAGGCACCTTGTTTATTCAGAGTGGCACCAGTGGCTTTGAATATGATTTTGAACGTGGCTCTCTTATCATCAATCTCTATTGTTTTAAATGGAAAGTGGGAGTTCAAAATTTTAATTCTAAGACCCACAGCTACAGTGTCGAGTCTAGCGCTTTAGCGCCATTTCTCTGCTTTGCTTTTGTTGTGAATTTTAAGTTCCACCACTCCAGCGCCCAGCTCATAGCCTTAGCGCCAAGTCTCTGCCAAGCTACATTTGCAACTCAATTCTCACCGTTGTGGCGCTAGAACTCACAGCCATAGCGCCTAGTCTCGGACACAATATGTTTAAGTGTTAAACTTCCACCGCTCAAGCTCCAATTCTAGCGTCAAGGTGCCAACTTCCTGGAACTCCCCATTAAACTTAGTTTTTTCCACCGCTCTAGCGCTAGGATCACGGCCATGGTGCTAACTCTCTGCCATAGACCCTGATGCATGGTGTCGCCACCGGCCCAAACGGGCCTCGGCGGTCGCGAAGACGGTCGAGCTCGCTTTTATTTTAGTTTTGAAAATGTATTGGATTATTAGAACGACTTGTTCTCAAACTGAGACCTTATCGATCTTATCCAATTTATTTATTAAAATGTCTCACCAATCCATGTTAATCCCAAGCGGGACCCTCCATGGATTAGTGGTTTTCGTAGTAAAAGGGTTCGTGGAGTCGCCACCAATGTTTTACTCAAAACATTGGAAAAAGGGATAAGGCAATTGATTTTATAAATCAACTTCGGCCATTACAACCAGAGTTGGGTAAGGGAGTCGGTTACGCGTGGGGAAGGTGTTAGCACCCCACAACGCCCCTTTCGGGTTCCCTATGACAGATTATTTCTAAAAATAATAGTACAAAATTACTAAATTACCCCTATTTATTATAAACGATTATATATTAACTATCTACATGATGACAGTTTAAATATGCACACAGAAAGCAGTAAAAGGAAGGATTTAAGAAGAAACCTTTGAAGCGTGCTTTTATATATTTCGTAAAACTGGGAAGCTTTTTGGCGTTCCCTCGCTCTACAAGCCCGCTCGCTCCCTCCTATAAAATTTTGACTACGGAAATCCGGAGGATTTCCCTTCGACTAGGTTCGATCCTCAAGCAAAATGGCTCGGGGCTCAAGAACTTCGTCGGATCAACTCTCCGAGTGATTTCTAGGGCAGAACACTGCTCAAAAACCCCAGAATACTCAAGGAGAGGGTTGAAACTATGTGTAAAAGTGTGGAATGACGTCCAATTGACGTCATATTTATAGGGAATAGGCGCAATACGGCCTACAGAAGCAATACGGCCGTATTGAAATTTTTGAACTTCAATACGGTCGTATTGAGTTCAATACGGCCGTATTGAAATTCAGAAATTTCAATGCGCCCGTATTGAGTTCACTGCGGCTGCATTGAAGCTTCAATACGGCCGTATTGATTTCAGTACGGCCGTATTGAAGTTTCAGAAACTTCAATACGCCGTATTGAGTTCACTGCGGCCGTATTGAAGCTTCAATACGGCCGTATTAAGTTCAGTACGGCCGTATTGGGCTTCATTCCTTCCACTTCCTTATTTTGAGCCATTCTAAGACCTCTAGACCTACAGAGAACCCTCCTAGGGCCTTCCAGGAGTCCTTCTGGCTGATCTTCCTTCAGTCTTCGAGAGTCTTCAAGCTTTATTTCCGACCCGGACAATTTTAGGGGTCTACAGCTGCCCCCCCTTTACTTAGTCGGACGGCCTTTTGGTGTACCGGCTGACAAGTAAAGGAGTTGACCCAATTGTCCGGGTGATGCGCCGACCTTCTGACTTGTAGCGTCTTCCGGTGGAAAATTGTTGAGTAACCTCTCCAGGTTGTTGTATACCTCGGCGCTCCTGACAACCTCGGTAACTAAGTTTACCCTCTCCAGGTCCTGCCTCTTAACATTCAGCAGTGTGAGTTTACCCTCTCCAGGTCCTGCCTCTTAACATTCAGCAGTGTGAGTTTACCCTCTCCAGGTCCTGCCTCTTAACATTCAGCAGTGTGAGTTTACCCTCTCCAGGTCCTGCCTCTTAACATTCAGCAGTGTGAGTTTACCCTCTCCAGGTCCTGCCTCTTAACATTCAGCAGTTGAGTATTGCCTCTCCAGGCCCTGCCTCTTAACATTCAGCAGTGTGAGTTTACCCTCTCCAGGTCCTGCCTCTTAACATTCAGCAGTTGAGTATTGCCTCTCCAGGCCTGCTTCCGTGTCTTCTGATCACTTCGGCAATGATTTGATATGATTTTTGTCTCCACAGTCCACGATGCTGCTTCGACGGTTTTTCTGATTTTGTGCCGCTGAGGGCTGGATAACGCAGGGATCCGTCTAGGGGATGTGCAGTCATTCATAGGTTCTTGTGCCCCAACTTGCATTGCATTGTTGGTACCCATGGGGAATTTTTGACTCCTTGGGGTATAGACACAGATGCTCTCTCTCTGAGTTGAGCGATGCCTTATGTTTGGCTGACGTCCTTTTGACGTGGGTGGAGTATCCCGGTTGTCCTTATTCGGGTATCTCTTTTTGATTTTCTGGATTTTGTTGCCTCTGTGTAGGCTGTTATCCGCCAGGGGATTTTGTCATTGGTTGTGATTGGCCTCTTCTGTTAGGCAGATCATCTTGATGTTCAATGATAGGCTGAGAGCCGGATTCCACTTGGGGAATGATTATTGATCTTTTTATGATTTTTCCTTTTGAAGGAGTGCCTCTTATGTAGGCGACTGAGGAATTGGGGTTCAGTGTTCGGCTGAGTGCCGGATTCCGCTTGGGGAATATTTATTGATATTTTTTGATTTTTCTCCTTTTGCAGGGATGCCTCTGAGTAGGCGATTGGGGAATGAGGGATCTTATGTATCCCAGAGTATTATTTAGGAAGCCTCTGCAGGCTTAGCCTCACTCAGCGCTTTGAGTCGGAGAGCTATCTTCCACTAAGGAAGTGTTAAGTCCTTTGACTTGTATATACTGTTTGGATGATCGCACTTCCATTGGGGATTGCGTCGATTTTGCTTTGATAGCTCTCGCTGGGGATTCGTTCCGTGAGCTTGAGTTGAGGTTTCTCTGGGGAGTATTATTTCTGCGAGCCTCTCCAGGCTCATTTATTCTGTACAGTTGGGGGAGTATTATTTCTGCAAGCCTCTCCAGGCTTTAGTTATTCTGAGGAAGTATTATTTCTGCAAGCCTCTCCAGGCTCAATTATTCTGAAAGAGTATTATTTCAGCAAGCCTCTCCAGGCTCAAATATTCTGAGAGTATTATTTCTGCAAGCCTCTCCAGGCTTTAGTTATGATGAAAGAGTATTATTTCGGCGAGCCTCTCCAGGCTCAATTATTCTGAAGGAGTATTATTTAGGCAAGCCTCTCCAGGCTTTAGTTATGATGAAAGAGTATTATTTCGGCGAGCCTCTCCAGGCTCAATTATTCTGAAGGAGTATTATTTCGGCAAGCCTCTCCAGGCTCAATTATTCTGCGGGAGTATTATTTAGGCAAGCCTCTCCAGGCTCAGTTATTCTGAGAGAGTATTATTTCGGCGAGCCTCTCCAGGCTCAATTATTCTGTATGATTTGTTGGATTTTCTGTATTTTGCCCTTTTTTCGATTTTGGCTTTTTCTGTGTTTTTGCCTTTTTTGTTGATTTTGGCTTTTTCTGTGTTTTTGCCTTTTTTGTTGAGTTCGGCTTTTTCTGTATTTTTGTTGATTTCTGTATTTTTGCCTTTTTTGTTGGTTTTGGCTTTTTCTGTATAGAAATGTCTCAGTTATTCTGAGAGAGTATTATTTCGGCGAGCCTCTCCAGGCTCAATTATTCTGAGAGAGTATTATTTCGGCGAGCCTCTCCAGGCTCAGTTATTCTGAGAGAGTATTATTTCGGCGAGCCTCTCCAGGCTCAGTTATTTTGAGAGAGTATTCTTTTGGCAAGCCTCTCCAGGCTCAGTTATTCTGAGAGTATTCTTTCGGCAAGCCTCTCCAGGCTCAGTTATTTTGAGAGTATTCTTTCGGCAAGCCTCTCCAGGCTCAGTTATTTTGAGAGTATTCTTTCGGCAAGCCTCTCCAGGCTCAGTTATTTTGTATGACGCTGTTGATTTTCTGAATCTTTGCATTTTGTTTGCTGCTGTCATACACAAGCAATTTTTCCTATTTTTTCTAATTTATGTAGTTGCCTCATGACGAGGTCTTTGAAAATTTCTTTATGGCCAATACGGCCGCATCCATTTCAGTATGCCCGTATTGAATTGAAAATTTGTTCATAACCCTAATTTTGGTACGGGCGTATTGAACATGATACGGGCGTATTGTTTTTTCTGAAGTTTATATATTTTTTGTTTTTTCAATAAACAGAGAATAAGTGATCTTCCAGTACACCTATCATCTGTATGCATGTATGCAGTATGATGCACCTAATTCTATTTGATTCTTTTTTCAAAAGAATTAACCGATGCGTTTTTGTGTTTGGATTTTGCCATTCCTCCAGACGGACTGTGCTCTGCCGATTTCTGTTACCGAGGAATGATGCATATTTGATTTTGGTGTCATCAACCAAATGATTCTTCCCTTTCTTTAGAAGATGTGTCAACCCTCCTATTGACCACTATATCTCCATGTTTCCACTAGATTATTCAAAAATCGTTGGGACAAGAGAGAAAAGAAGGAAAGGATATATATTTTCAAAAGTTTGTGTTTTAGAGGGGATTATTTTATTTTTGAAAAATGGATTTTGTAAGAATGGCTGGCCATGGTAGGCTTATGTGTTTAGGCTTGTTCGATTAAACACTTATGAGGTTAAGCACATCTTTGTTATTAATGATTGTGTTTTGACAACTTGGATAGCTTTTCTTGAGCCCCTTGTTGAATTCAATTGATGGTACCATCATGGATTTATTTTGTTTTTCTTTTTTGACGGCCCTAACTTTTGCCTAAAACACCCATTTGTGATGTCTTAGCGGGCTTTTGTTTTTGTTCATTATTTTGTAACCCTAATTTTTGCCTAGGTCACCCTTTTCGTGGGATTCCTAGCGGGTTTTTGTCTTCATTTTGTAACCCTAACTTTTGCCTAGGTCACCCTTTTGTGGGATTCCTAGCGGGTCTTTTGCTCTTATTTTTGCGCAGTCCCCTTTTTGGGTTTCCTGCCGAGCTTATTATCTTTAGGATTTCTTTTATCCATGATGGCACTTATTGATGCCAAGAAAAGGTGCTCCAAGCTGTCATGCACGCTTCCACATAAAAATGATGCGGGTTTATTGATTATTAAGACGATTTTAACCTCACTTATGTTCATTCAAACAGGGTTAAATAATGTGGTTTAGAATTTTATTGCAAGCAAGAAAAGAAGCAATAAGAAATTAATGAAGAATGATTTTATTATAATCGCAGCGGAAACATGTGCCCTATCGAGGCTCGGGGGTCGGGCTGTCCCCGAGGAGTGATCTCTAATAGTCACTGAGTCTATACATCCCTATTAGAAGGAAAAGGACACTTGATGACGACAGCTGGCCTTGACGTTTGTGAACCAGCCTTCCTAAAGATCTGGCTTAAAGAACGTCGAGAAGGATCTTGATTCCTCTTCGTTCTTTGATCTTTAACAGGGTTGTATCCTAACCCTTGTTTCCCCGGATTGTCCTTGATAATAGGTAGCTCCGGGATTCCTTGGGAGTACTTGCCCAATCCTTGTTCTGGCAAGTATGGAGCTACCTTCTTCATTTCTTGGGGAAACGTTTCAACATTGGCAATTTCCAATGCTTGGAAGGCGGTTTCTAAAGCTTCCTCTGCTGCATCCACATAAGGTATGTTGGATGGCTTGTTGATGAGTATGTCATCTTCAGCTTGTACAGTCACCAGTTTGTCACCCACTATGAACTTGACTTTCTGGTGGAGCGTAGAAGGAATAGCTTTTGCATCATGAATCCAAGGTCGGCCAAGGAGACAGCTGTATGTTGGAGTAATGTCCATCACTTGAAATTCGACGTTGAAGATAGTGGGTCCAATTTGGATTGGAAGATTGATTTCTCCCACCACTTCTCTTTTAGAACCGTCGAAAGCTCGGACGATCATGTTGCTCGGGCGCATTTGGACTCCCTTGATTGCCAATTGCTTGAGCGTTCTTTTTGGCATTACGTTCAAGGAAGATCCATTATCTACCCAGACTTTTAGCGATGTGATACTCCTTGCACTTTATAGAGATGTGCAAGGGCTTGTTGTGGTTTGATCCCTCGGTGGGGATTTCTTCATCGATGAAGGTGAGGTGATCATTAGCCGTGATGTGACTAACAATCCCCTCAAACTTGTCTTGGGAGATAGTGTGCGACACGTATGCCTCGTTCAAGACTTTCAACAGAGCTTGCCGATGCGGTTCGGAGCATAGGATCAACGACAACAGAGTAATCTTTGCTGGCGTCTTATGAAGTTGATCCATGATGGAGTACTCGCTCTGTCGGATAAACTTTAACAGCTCGTCTGTCTCCTCCTCGGATTCTTTTTCCTCGGTTTTATCTTTTCCTTTTTCTTTATTCTTGGGAGCTTTTTCTTGTAGATCTTCGGGAGTGTAGATCCTGCCACTCCTAGTCATGCCCCCAAGTCCAGCGATGTTAGAGATATCGCTGTCGGCAGAAAGGTGGATGTCGTATATCCACGGCACAGCCTTATTTGATTTGTAAGGGAAAGGCCTTGGAACTGTGATCCTTAATGGTGTTGGACCTTCCCCTTTGTTTGTCTTGATTACCAACAACGGAGTTGACGTATGCTCGCTTGGCACGGTTGTTGGCTTACACTTGATAACGAACGGCGTGCGATCCATTCTTTGAATATACGCATCGATTATTTCTTTCTTTTTATTAATGTTTATTAATGGATTACTAGGAGAGATGTATGAATGACTCCTAGATCTCTCCATGATCTATATGCATGATATGAGATGATGAGGTTGAATATGCATGCATAGTGTTTATTCAACTAAGCATTATCATTTTTTTAGGATGTCCCTAAGATGATGCATGATATTGCTTGGTTTGGATAAATGACCCTTTTTTTCTTTTTTTTTGGGTATTTTTTATTTTATATATTTTTTGTATTTTTTGGGTAAAAAGGGAAACTACCTATATGAATGTGATGAAGGTAGATGTTAACACCGTATAATGGAAGATTCTTATTCCTATTTATTCTTATTTTTAAAAGAATAGGAATGTTGTATGTTTAAAGAAATGCAATGTATGCTCAAACAATTTCACATAAACAATGCACAAACAATTCACTCATCCACGAACAGTCACGAGCGAATCACGAGGTAGGGGTCTCCTGCAGAAAAGTGCATATTCAAGGAGGATCTAACTGTTCTCACTTGGTCAAAGGCCCCCAAGGTGCCCCCATTATAGGGACCCAATTCCTCTCGTCGTAAGTCGATGGAAAGTTCCAACGCACTGTCGGACTCGAGTTCATGGTTATCACCTTGAGTGATGTTTTTCCGACAACGGTCTCGTAGGCTCCTATGGACCCATTCAACCGGCCGTACTAACATCCACTCCCTATGGATTACCACTCATGCCCCCGGGTATAGAGGGAACTGTTGTGTGCAAAGGTTTGTGTGCAATTTATATTTCAAACAATTGCGGAATTTTAAACAAACAACAGTTATTTAAAGCCAAATATATAAAGCATGTTATCATACAAGCAAAGGGGTAATAAAGTAATTTTAACTATCATTTGTTAAAAATAATCTGTCACTAAATGGGACTGACTCTCGAAGCCTCCCCAGTGGAGTCGCCATCTGTCGCCACCGGCCCAAACGGGCCTCGGCGGTCGCGAAGACGGTCGAGCTCGCTTTTATTTTAGTTTTGAAAATGTATTGGATTATTAGAACGACTTGTTCTCAAACTGAGACCTTATCGATCTTATCCAATTTATTTATTAAAATGTCTCACCAATCCATGTTAATCCCAAGCGGGACCCTCCATGGATTAGTGGTTTTCGTAGTAAAAGGGTTCGTGGAGTCGCCACCAATGTTTTACTCAAAACATTGGAAAAAGGGATAAGGCAATTGATTTTATAAATCAACTTCGGCCATTACAACCAGAGTTGGGTAAGGGAGTCGGTTACGCGTGGGGAAGGTGTTAGCACCCCACAACGCCCCTTTCGGGTTCCCTATGACAGATTATTTCTAAAAATAATAGTACAAAATTACTAAATTACCCCTATTTATTATAAACGATTATATATTAACTATCTACATGATGACAGTTTAAATATGCACACAGAAAGCAGTAAAAGGAAGGATTTAAGAAGAAACCTTTGAAGCGTGCTTTTATATATTTCGTAAAACTGGGAAGCTTTTTGGCGTTCCCTCGCTCTACAAGCCCGCTCGCTCCCTCCTATAAAATTTTGACTACGGAAATCCGGAGGATTTCCCTTCGACTAGGTTCGATCCTCAAGCAAAATGGCTCGGGGCTCAAGAACTTCGTCGGATCAACTCTCCGAGTGATTTCTAGGGCAGAACACTGCTCAAAAACCCCAGAATACTCAAGGAGAGGGTTGAAACTATGTGTAAAAGTGTGGAATGACGTCCAATTGACGTCATATTTATAGGGAATAGGCGCAATACGGCCTACAGAAGCAATACGGCCGTATTGAAATTTTTGAACTTCAATACGGTCGTATTGAGTTCAATACGGCCGTATTGAAATTCAGAAATTTCAATGCGCCCGTATTGAGTTCACTGCGGCTGCATTGAAGCTTCAATACGGCCGTATTGATTTCAGTACGGCCGTATTGAAGTTTCAGAAACTTCAATACGCCGTATTGAGTTCACTGCGGCCGTATTGAAGCTTCAATACGGCCGTATTAAGTTCAGTACGGCCGTATTGGGCTTCATTCCTTCCACTTCCTTATTTTGAGCCATTCTAAGACCTCTAGACCTACAGAGAACCCTCCTAGGGCCTTCCAGGAGTCCTTCTGGCTGATCTTCCTTCAGTCTTCGAGAGTCTTCAAGCTTTATTTCCGACCCGGACAATTTTAGGGGTCTACACATGGTTATAAACTTAGAAATCCAGTTGAGCAACACCGTTGCAGCAGTGCCTTCAGCGCCATGGCGCTATCTTTCTGGAATAGTCAAGAAACCCCAGTTCTCAAGAGCCACATCCACGGCAATAGCGCCAATTCTCTAGCGCTCAATTTTGAATTTAAATCATCCACCGCTTCAGCGGTGGTTTTGCAGCCACAGTGGTGGGGCTCAAAACGTGTGTAAATGAAGGGTTGAGGCAGTTTGGGTCAGTTTTAAAATTGAACCCCCTCTCTATCTACCTCTTCGTCTCTCCTTTTCTCTCATCCCAAACCTCTTCACCTCCCACGTCTCATCTCCTCTCTTCATAATCTCCATATCCATTGTGCACATAAACACAAAAGAATCCATTTTTATTGGCATTGCAAGGTAAAGTCTTCACCTTTATCTTCTCTCTCTTCGTTGCATGGAAGGTGGTTGTAAGTTCTTCATTTCTTTGAACCTTTCTCATAATCTTTCATCATTTCTGAACTTTTTGATTGATTTGGAAGTATACCTTTTTGCTTCTTTCTTTTCTTGGACTAGATAGCATGAGTTTGGGTATTTGAACCTTCAACGTGGACATGCATGAGCATTCACATTCTATGCTTGCTTTATGTTCGAAGAAATGCTTGAATGAGAAGAGTCTTCAATTTGAATGCAATGAGCACACTATTCCCTTATTGTGATGAAATTTAACACTTGAATGAACAAGAATGCACGTGCATGTTGTTTTTCTTATCAATTTTTACCATGTGCTTGATTAAATTCTTCACGAACTTTTCTTCTCCCATGAACAATATGTACATCCCTCATGACATTCATCATTTTTGTGTTCGTTGATCATCATGAAAACACAATGTGGAATTGATTCTCTTTTTGGATTGAAAAGTTGAATTGTGGGATTTTTGGATTCATCATTAACCAAGTGAAATCTGATTCCATTTCTCAAATTTAACACATCTTTTGGTGGACTAATCGTTGTTGGGAGTAGGATTTTAGTGTTAACAACACTTCATTGATGTATATTTGAAATATTTCTTGTGAAATTCTTTCTTGGTCATGTGATGAGTTATGTTTAGGGGTGTATGTATTGGAATGTTGGTCAATCATTTTTTTATACACCCTATAAAGAAATATGCTCTTGACTGTATGAATCAAGTTTTACATTAACTTGCTTGGGAAAATTAGTTGTCAAACTTTTCAGATGGCACGCTTAAGAGGTGGTGGTTCTCAACCCACCCATGAAATTCTGGCTGATCGCAAGCGAAAGAAGGTGGCAGCTCTTACTTTGGATTCATCTTCATCTTCATCCTTTGAGGATGAAAAAACTCCCACACCATCACAACCAACCAGAGGTTTCACTTTCTTACCCAACAGATTCTGGAACAAGTTTAAACAACAGAGATTTATAAATTTGGAGGGGAGGCATATAATTGCAAAGCGACCAGTGGTTACATATCTTCCTCTGTTAGATTTCAGCGATGAATTTAGTAGAAGAAAATGGACCAAGGTGGGACAACCAGAAGAGAACTACAATGCAATTCTGATCAGGGAGTTTTACGCCAATGCCTACCCAACTAAACCTAATTCAAAAGATCGAATCTCTTGGGTGCGAGGCATTTCAGTTCCTTACAGTGCAGAAGCCATCAATGCATACTTGCAAACTGACTATGCCATCCCTTCAGAAGATGATTACTAGAAGCTCATGCACACTGCCATGGATGAAGATATGTCTACTTTGGTGCTGGAAACTCTAAGTCTTCCCGGTAGTCAGTACCAAACCAGTACAAGGAATCAACCCACCCATATACTCAGAGCGGACTTGAAGTCTGTTGTTCGGTTATGGCTAGCAGTTTTATACAGCAATGTCCTTCCTCTCACCCACTCCTCGGACATCACCATTGCACAGGCAAAGATGATATTCTGTATTATGCAACAGAGGGACGTGGACATCGCTACCTTGATCTCTAATGATATGAATGCCATTGTTCTTTCCAAGCCCTCAAAATCTAGAGCGATGCGGCCATTAGCTTTTCCGGGACTAATCATTGGTATGTGCAAGGCCAAGGGAGTGCGTATTCCACAACCACTTACTCCCATCAGAAAGAGAATTGATCATGTGTTCGTCAAGGCCCGATGCTATAATCCAAGAGAGTTTCCAAGAGCTTCTAGAAGATTACAACACCCTCCATCATCCATTCCTCCGCCTTCAGCCCACCAACTGGGCCCTTTGATTTATCCACTATGCAAACCTACATGACTCAACAGTTCCAGCATATGGAAGCGCAACACCAGCTACAAATGACTTATTTGTGCCATGTACAGCTTCAACAAGCTGCGAATCATATAGGACAGTTGGCATTGCACTCTTATTTCTACCATTACACCTTACACCAGGCAGACACAGGTGACAGCTTATACCCATGGCCTACACTTGAGCAGTTTGCGGAAGCAGTTATGTGGCCTTGGGACAGCCTTGTCTTTTCTGGAGGGGGTGGAGATCATGTTGGGGAGCAAGGGGAGTGAGAGCATGGGCAAGCAATGCACTTAGAAGAAGAACATGAAGAGGGAGGAAGCAACAGGCAAGAAGGAGTTAATGAAGAAGAGAATGAGCAAGGGGATGATGGGTCATTGTCACCCACTTTTGAGGAAGAGGAGTTCCATTTTAAATTTATGCCATTTTAAATTCCAGTCATTTTAAATTTTAGTTGTTTTAGTTTCTATTTTGTTAATGGTTTGGACTACATGGTTGGTTTACTTGCTTTTGTTTAGATGTTTGAACTTTTTGGTGTTCTTGGTTGATGTTATGTTCACACTTTTTGTGGTGCGATTATACTAGTGTTTCTGGATATATATATATATATATATATATATATATATATATATATATATATATACCTTTTGTGAATTAACAATTAACAAAATTTTTGGAAAAAAAATGAAAATCATTCTTGGAAAGTAGTAAATGAGATGGCTTTTAGATCAACAAAAAATGAAAACACATCTTTTGATTTACCTTAAAATGGTTTGTTTTGAGACTTGCTTTGAGGTTGTACTCATCCAATTTGTTGATCATGAAGTTGTGAGATATTTGATTAGCATGACATGAAAGATCAATAATTGAACATTTAGCCAAGCCGGTGAATGAGAGAAACTAAACAGTGCATAGATCATATCTTATACACTTTTACTTTGAGGGCCATCATCATAATATATGTGTTTGCATTGGTTGAGTCTTGAATGACTGCTCTTGTGAGAAGTTTTGGATAAGATTAAGGCATTTCATTTTGCATAGTTGAATTCCTCTCAAGCCTAGAGCCAAACAGTAAACCATAATTGAATCCTTTCCTCGAAACTTGTTTGAGCCTTAACCTTCAGTCAACTTTTAGCCTTTTCCAAATACCAACTCTTCACCCTAACCAAACTCTTGAGAGTATAATGAAAATGAATTGGGGATTAAGTTGGGGGCGTTGTTAAAATTACTAAGGTTGAAGGAAATGAATTGGGGATTAAGTTGGCGGAGTTGTTAAAATTACTAAGGTTGAAGGAAATAAGGAAAATGGTGAAATCAAGATAGTGCAAAGTTTGAAGGAAAGAGTCAACCCTATATCAACATCATTGTTCAAGTTTAAGTCAAAAGCAGTGCTTGTGCTTGTTATTTTTATTCTATCATCATTCAAAAAAAAAAATCAAAAGCAAAATAATTAGCAAGCACTTATGCATGAAGTCTCTAAAGAAAGGGGGATTCTTAAAAGCTAGTCATACATTCTTGTGGAGGCAGGTGTTTAATAGAAGGAAGAAATTAGGCTGCGAGAGAAATGGTTGGAGTTGAATAGAAAGGGTGATTCATTTTCATTCTACTCTCTTGAGTTTAAACCCTTTTAATCTGTAAAACCACAGTCCTTTGTTAACCAAGCCTCAGTAGAACCCTCAAAAAAGTCCTTGTGATCCTTAATTTTCTCTGAAAGAGTAGTAATGAAGAGATGATATCAATGTTTATGTTCATAGAAATGATGAGTGGAATTGAGAGAAACACTCACCCTGGGAAGTCATTCTTATGAGAGTATGTTCAACTATTGGTTTGTAATGTTTGTGTTATGATTTGTCTTGCAATCTTTTTGGTTGAGCATGATTGGTTTTGTGGGCACCTCAATGAGTAGAAAATGAATTTTGATAGTGAATTGATTGAGTGTTGGTCTATCGTTGATACAGAAATATCACATATCAATGCTTATGTTCTATTGATTACTTGTCACATTAATTTGGTTTTTTTTCTTCTCAATATTATAAGAAATATCACATATATATTATATAAAAAGTGTCATTATAGATATAATATATATATATATATATAAATTTATTTGATATATAAATATATCATTTTAGTTTTGATTTTAAATAAGGTTAACAATATATCTACATTTTTTAATAATGTATTAACATATAATCTATTTATAATATGGATAAAAGTAAATTTTAATGATAAGTATTATATTAATTAATAAATTTTTTAAAATACAACTTTCAATATGTCTTGTTAATTGAATAAATTCAATTAGATAATCGATTAGTGATTGACAATGTATGTGATAACAATATTTTCTTCACTTCCAGAAATGAACCATTTTCTTTTCGTCATTTTATAACTTACACGTGCCATATGCTTCCAGAAATCAACCAACAAACATATTACTCTAACCACTTAATATTGTTTTTAAATATTTGTCGGTATTAAAAGGGTGTCAATTATCAGAATCCTATCTTATTAAATTATAGTTAAGCTTTGTTTGTTATCAGTACAAGAATACTTAAAATATCGTTTCATTGTGTTTTCTCTCATTATTAGAAGAGTGTGACTGATAATAATTGTGGCAAATATCACTCTTATTTTGAAATATCATAACACATGGTAGAATTGAATTCATATTTTTTATACACTGATTCCGCAATTTGATATATCTATGACAAATCTAATTTAAAATTCAAGCATTGAATATGAAATATCTATAATAAACTAACCCTTTTTTAATATAATTATAAATTATATTTAAACTATCCATATTTTTGCAAGAATTTATCAAATCAATATATATGCAATAGCTGCTTTCTACTACCTCATAATGCAGGGTATAAATTATTGGACTTGACAGTGCAACTAATCACAAACAGTTTAATATTATCTTCTGCGAAGTTCTAGCTACAAGTACATTTCCAAAAAAAAATAAGTTGGTTTCAACTTTCATGATTTAACTTCGAAGTTGACAAATATACATCATATATAATTATTGATTTTGATGATGAATATCAAGTTTTCCATGACGACAAATCCATCATGTGCTTCAACTAGAGTGTAACACAAAAAGGTTATAAGCTAGTTTTGATGGTGACAACCCAACAACGGTTGATTATTAATACATAGTTAGGTTCAAAATCTCTACATTGATAGAGAATTATACTAAATTATAAGATATTTACTCTTTGGTAGCATAAGTTGATATTTGATTTGGTTAATATTAGGACATGAAAAGACATTTCCCTAATTCTTCACCTAAGAAATAAAAGACCTATATTGAAGTTCAAATATAAAGTGTTTCATGGTAAAACTAAGATAAAAATAAATAAAAGTGTACAGTGAAAAAAATAGAAGACAAACATGCATGAGCTTAACGATGAATGCCTCAACAATTAAAACAAGACTGAATAATCAATAATTGAGTCGATAAATCGATCAATCACATCCCATGACAAATATGAAACAGAGGTTTCTGTATATATAGTATATCGAAATACTTTTAATACAGCAAATATTTCTTTTTCCATAAATTTTAAATATTTTCATTTCTTTTTAAGACACTAGCAAAAAAAATAAATTATCGTACATTAAAAACATGAAATTTAATACATATGATCCCTCTATTTCAAATTATTTTTCTTTTTTCTCAAAACAAGTTAATAATAGATTTTTATATACCAATATTTTTATCAAAAAATTAAAGTGCGGAAATAAGATAAAAGTTTAACTTGGGTATGAAAGGTTTAAAAATTTATGATAATTTAAGATTTTGCACTTTGATTTAAAAGCTTATAATAACTATTTCAAAATACTCGAAGTTTATGTAATGTTTGTTTTCTGAAATTATTTTGTAGTCAATTTAAAATTTCAGATCGCATCAAATGAGATTTCATGGTCTGCAACAAATTGAGCATCTAATTAAGGTGCATTAACTTCAACCATTGTCTATTTCATTTAGAGGACTACATGTGTAGAGTATGTAGCTAGGTCTATCTATAGTGTTCTTGTCAATTATGGTGTAATCAGGTTATTTGACATCCAACACAAATGAGATATTTTAGGTTGGAAAGAAGGGTTTATGATGGTTTATATGTACCTAAAAGTCATAACGTTAGGATTTAGAATTTGCAAATATATAGATAAAATTTGGCTAATACATACTCTCAACAGATAAATATTATAAAAGAAAAGAAAAATGAATTAACAAGATAAAATAAACCAAAAAGATTATATATTAAAATCAATTTATTTGCCTCAATTTTATTTTTTTGAAATGTCTTTGACCGCTAATTTATCTATAAATACTTTTAATTAACACAATTCAATGTTTTTTAAAATCTTTCAAAAGTAGGGTTATTACCAAAAAAAAATGTCATATAATGATACATACCTAATAGTGACACAATACATATCATTAAAAAATTACTTTTATTTACACAATAGATACAATATATATTGGTATATTGTTAAAAAGTGATTAGAGACTATAGTAACACATAAAATATGTTGTTAAATTTCATTCAAAATCAACAATAAAATTATGGATAGTTATATGTCAAATAGATATATACTTACATATATTATATCTATAATGACACTTTTTGTATGTCATTATATATAATTTATTTTAATAAATTTATATATATATATATATATATTGATTATGATATAAATACAGAGTATCCATCATTTAATAGTGACTAATTTTGATTAAAGATCATAACACATAAGAAAATATCTCTTTTTAAGATGTTTATTTCATATCTAAAGTTAGAATTCAAATCTTAAACAACTTAATAAAGAGACACAAATTATTATTGTCACTTTGCAAACCAAATATTAATTGTTGGATTTATATTTGAACAAGCTCTCAAAAATTACAAGTTAATTAATTGAAATAGTGGATACTAATTAAATGTAATTTACCTTAGATTATGCATGATTGACTTTTGGCATTATTAATCTGATGTACAAGTTGGTACCTCTCTTTTCTTGTTTGAGAATTGAGACACCTTAATATAACATAACATCTGGCAATTGAGTCCACAATAAGGCAACTACGTGCTTCCAATTATTGTCCTTCTGATCCTTCTTAAAACTACAATGCTAATTGGTATATGTACTACTCATTGTGGCTGATAGTGATAGCTATGTTAGTTGCGAGATGCATTATCAATTAGGATAACGTAGACCAATATTAGGTGCATAAGAAGTACTATCATATGTTCTTTAATTAACTTATTTAATATTTAAATTCCGATAATGAGAATAAAATAAAGTATATTTAAAGAGATATTTCTATCTTATATATGTTTATAGTACTACTTATATATATTTCTAAATTATGGTTAAAAATAATAGGATAATGTAATAATCATATATATTTTGATCCAACTTTACCATGAAACATATTACCAAATTTTTTAGCTAGAACTAAATCTTATTCAACCCATGCAATCAAGCCAATTACTTATGGTCATATCCATCAACCTTTCAGCTGGAATACTACTACTTTTAAAAAAAAATCATAAACTAAATTTGACTTTGACCAAAGCAAAATGAAAGGGTTCAAAAGCATGTGTGGAAATGACTTTCACAAGCATCCGATCGTGCATAACTTTCGATACGTAACAAGTTAATAAATTTTTGTCCTTTGTTAGCAACATTTTCTTACCCAGCTTGCTTTGACTGGAAAGTTGATTCCAAACTCCACAAGTGTAAACATAATCTTAATTATTATATAAAATGACCGGTTACAAGTGTAATCTTATATATTCTGTTATGGAAGAGTTGTGTTACTTTATTAATAACATTATAATATGCATACTACTACATAATTATACGTGCATTTAGATTGAATATAAATTATATACTTGAACAATTATCATGAATATCAAGTAAGGATGCTAGTAATTAAAATACATATTACTAACAAATGATTTTTTCAAAGCAAAGTTTTGGGTTCGGGTATGTTGTATTTTGAAAAATGATTGTTGAAGAAAATTTGTTCAAATAATTATATCGTAATATTGAAAAAATAATAATTTCATGGGTGTTGTGCTTCTCTTTTGAAGAAGATTTTTCCTTTTTAATTTTTTTTTTATATTGTCTGGTGTCAAACTGGATTTGGAATGTAGTATATGGTTGGCTTAGGTTTTCAGGCATTGTATATCTATTGATAATTTTACTCATTTTACTTAACTTAAGAGGTGTGAAGTGTATTAGAACTGGATTAAAATTTATCTAAACTTGTTCTAACAAGTTTATTATTATAGAAGTTAACCATAGTTGGATACAAACCCTTTCAGGCACACTGGATGTTTGTATTTCTGTGTATAACAAGCTGTCAATCTCCATAACTTACGGCCATATAATAAACAAGGAAAAGAAAATAGACCACACATGCATGCAATATAAAATACATATTGGTTAAAATATAATTATTCCATGTTATAGTTTTTTAACTTTTATTTTTTGTTAACTTCATTCCTATAAAAATAAATAAATAAAAATATCAACACAACATCATTAAGGTCTATCACTTTAATATTGACATGAAATTACTATATGTATAAGAATCAAAATTTAAGAAAGGAGAAGAATCAAAAAGAGGGAAATAAGATACAATATTCCAATTCTAATACTATCCTAATATTGTCCTACTCACGTGTAAACATGATCATCACAACTAAATCACTAGAAAAACATGTAAAGATAAGTTAGATTTCAAGAGAATCAACAAATAGCTAGAATAGAAGTAAAGATGACTATACTAATCACCAACACCAACATGTAAACCAACAATATATAGGACCTCAATATGACATCAAGTTTGAAAGACAAATAACTCAAGTGTATCAAACTTACACCACAACTATCTCATTCAATAATATAATCACTAGAGCATACATTAGTGCAAAAAAGGGCTACTACGTCACCTAATTTACGTTGAAAACTGGAATACCCGACGTTGTAAAAACGCGGTGGCAGTTTGGTAAATATTGAGAGACTAATTTACGTCGGACCCCCCCTGTCCGACATAAATTTCCACCCTAAGATGCCCAACGTTCCATTTCTCATTCCCGCGCATCCCACTGTTTACGAAAACTATTACTTCTTCTCTTATTCTCTAAGTCTCCAAGTGCCTTTGCTTCCACATTGCACGTTTCTAAGTCTCTAAGAGTCTGCAGATTACACGTTTGAGGTTAGTTTCTTGTCTACGCAAATTTTTTGTTTATTTTCTGTTATTTGTTCATCTGGAACGGGCCGTTCTACAAGCAGAACAAGCCGTTCTACAAGCAGTACGGGCCGTTCTACAAGCAGTACGGGCTATTCTGCTTAAATTTTTTGTTTTGTAAATTGTTGATCTGGAACAGCCCTTTCTGGTTTCAGTACGGGCCGTTCCAGATGCATTAAAGATGGATTTTTTTAGGCATTGACCTTTAGTTTACCATCGTATTAGTAGAAATATTTATGGATTTTATCCGAAATTACTATCAATTTTTTATGGTTGTAGTTTAGGTTAGAAAAATTATGAATAATTGAGTCAATAGTTAATTTGTGTTAATATATAGATAATGAATCGAAGTTGGATGAATGCAAGTCGCATTAGTCAAGAGTACAGAAATGGAGTTGAAGAGTTCTTGGAATTTGCAAGAGAAAATGGGAAACCATCAAAGGGGCATATTATTGTCCATGTGTTCGTTGTTTGAATCAAATACATCAAGAAGTTGGAGAAATACATGATCACCTGTTTATATATGGTATTGTGAAGAGTTATACAGTATGGACATGGCACGGAGAAATATTAGACATTCCAACAGTGTCAACAACTGAAAATTTTGAAGGGATGGACGATAACTTAGAAGAGATGATACGTGATGTTGGTGAAGAAAATTTTGAAAGAGCACATGTATATGATACCTTAAAGTCTGATTTTGAGCAACCATTGTACCCAGGATGCAGTATGTTTACAAGATTATCAGCAACTTTAAGATTGTTTAGTTTAAAAGCAAGAAATGGCTGGACTGATAAAAGTTTCACAGAATTGTTGGAGTTGTTGAAGGAGATGCTTCTAGAAGATAACATGTTACCTAATCGCAACTATGAGGCAAAAAAGATATTATGTCCAATGGGTTTGGAGTATAAGAAGATACACGCGTGCCCTAATGATTGCATATTGTATACAAATGATTTTGCTACACTGAAAGTGTGTCCAACATGTGGATTGTCGCGGTTCAAAAAGAAAACTAATGAAAGTAGTGGTGAGGAAGAAATAGAGGGTCCCCCTGCTAAGGTCTTATGGTATTTTCCAATAATACCTAGGTTTAAAAGATTGTTTGCCATTAAAGAGGATGCAAAAAACCTCACATGGCATGAAAATGGTAGAAAATGTGACAATTTTCTTCGACATCCAGCTGATTCTCCGCAATGGAAGAGGATTGATGAAACATTTCCAGAATTTGGTGCAGAGTCAAGAAACTTGAGAATTGGTCTAGCTACAGATGGCATGAATCCTTATGGGAACTTAAGTAGTAAACACAGTTCATGGCCAGTTTTGTTGGTCATT
Source organism: Cajanus cajan (assembly GCF_000230855.2). Classification (NCBI taxonomy): domain Eukaryota; kingdom Viridiplantae; phylum Streptophyta; class Magnoliopsida; order Fabales; family Fabaceae; genus Cajanus; species Cajanus cajan. The sequence goes on along the minus strand of NC_138527.1, from coordinate 21,454,343 downwards.
TACAATTTGCCTCCTTGGCTATGCATGAAGAGAAAATATATTATGTTGTCTATGATGATATCAGGACCCCGACAACCAGGAAATGACATAGATGTGTATCTTAGTCCATTGATTGATGACTTGAAAATGTTGTGGGAGACAGGAGTGAAGGTCTTTGATGCATATCGTGAAGAAAAATTTACCATGCGTGCAATGTTATTTTGCACAATAAATGATTTTCCAGCATATGGTAACTTGAGTGGTTGACAGCTGGACGCATTGCCAAGGAGAGGACACCGGTTGAGGTGGATCCTCGTTCTGGCAAGGCATCAGGCCCAAATGCTGCCAAGTTTAAGAGCTATTTGGGAGTCCTAGCTCGACGACATGTTTCTATTATCATTTCATCATGGGATGACATTCACGAGGCTAACAAGAACCTCATGTGGCAGGATATTCAGGTATATACTTTCACATCCCTTTAATATTATATAACTTAAATACATTATTTATTATTTGTTGTTATTTTCATAGCAAAATTTTGACATTCTCAACACTAAGGTCATGAGGAGGAAGATGTTATCTGCCCTTGCCACCAGGTGGAGAGACTTCAAGACTTTCTTGACACGGGAGTATGTATTTGGAGAGCGACAAGATGAGACTCCCTATCTAAAGTATCAGATCACTGATGAGGAGTGGATGCAATTTCGTGCCACTCGATTGGACCCTTCTTGGCAGGTTAGTTATTGATAACTCTTACATTGACACAAATACTTAATCATTATTTTAATTAATCTCATTTTCTTTTTTGTATTATTGCAGGCCAAAAGAATAGTTGCCCAAGAATGACAGAGCAAGAATGATGCACCCCATCTATTGTCAAGAGGGGGATATGAATTAAAAAAAATGATGAAGGCTAGGGCAGAGGCAGCAAGGGTTGAGTCTGCTGACCGTGTGGAGTCACCTCCCCGCAATGAGATGTGGATAGCAGCCCGGACAAAATCAGATGGGCAAATGACTTCTGAGTCTACAAGGGTCGTTGCTGATAAAATAGTAAGTAAAAATATATAAACTAAGACTCTTCATTTCAACTCATTTAATTCATAAGTGTAGTTTAGGGTATACTTATTGTTAATATGTTGCAGGAGGGTTTAGTTGAGCAGACCACCCAGGGGTCATTTGTTTCCCATGGTCGGAATGATATCCTCACAACGGCCATAGGAAGGCCAAAGCACGCAGGCCGTGTGCGTGGTGTTGGTGGTTCTTGGAGCCATCGAGATTTCTTTGGTGCATGATCATCGAGGAGCACTGTTAACTCTTGTAGTCAAGAGGCTATGCAGAGAATGGAGATGCAGTTTGAAGAGAAATTGAAAAACATTCGAGAAGAGTTTGAACAGAAGTTTGAACTTTTTGCTCGTTCTCAGCAACAGACTACAGTTGCTCATGATGGTGTTCGAGTCAGCACTAAAGGGAGTTGTGCTGCTCCAGATCCCTTAGGGGAACAGACTCACACTGATCTACCAAACCAGTGTGAGTTATATGTTGAGGATTCCCCCCCCCCCCACGGTTAGTGGCTATTAGCCGAATATTTGAAGGTGGCTCAACCATCCATGGTGTCCCTCTACACCCAAACTGGACACGGGTTGTGGTTGACCAAGTTCAAGATGTTGCTGCTCCAGTGCCTTTGCCCAATACAGAGGTTCAACTAGTGGGGCAGGCAACCGGCACATTCTTAGCTTGGCCAAAATGTTTGGTGATGCCGCTTACAGCACGGGCAAAGGTAATTCTATTATTGCTCTTTTATACTCTTATAATTCTATTATTGTTTAACTAATTTTGATTATTTCTTTAGGATTTTATCAATCATGGTAAGGAGGTCATGAGAGAACCTCATGAAGATCATGGTAATATCGCAGAAGCTGAGGATGATCCCATATCTACGCTTCTAACTATATTACCACGATTAAGGAAGAGACCAATTCAATTACAGTGGGACATTAGAGTTTTTGGAGTTGATAGCTCTGATGCTCCACTGTACATATCCCTGCCTGATGCATTAGAGATTGTTGGGGGAAACTCCATATTAAATATATCTATCATACAGCTGTGGGCCATGTAAGTCATATTTTCTTTTATGAGTCTAAATTTACAATAATTACATTTAACTTATAATAATTATTTGTGTTAGGTACATGGACAAATTGAGTGTGGAGCAAGCACAAGCACAAGTATATGGATTTATTGAGCCTCAATCCATCCAAAAATCAGGAAACACTCAGGTCCACATCCAACAATATATGCAAACATGGATGAGTGAATCAGGAAGAGATATATACATGGCTTCATACATTGACGGGTTAGTTTTTTAATTGGTTTTCTAATCATGGTAATTTTATAACTAATTTGTTTGTCATACAATGTAGGTCCTATTGGCAATTAATGGTAATCATTCCTAAGGAATACACCGTGGTGTGGTTTTGTTCATTACATCGAAAACCAAGCCACGAAATTAAATGCCAATTACAAGGGTAACTAAAATTTTTCATTATGTTTTAAAACTGTAATTGTATATATTGGCTAACATCTGATTTTATTTCAATTAATTAGAATCGTGTCTAGAGCTAATATTTTAAGTGGAAGAAGCAGATCATCAAAGACATCGCACTTCATATACCCTAAAGTTAGAAAATTAATTAATACAAGCAATAATATTTAAATTTTGACTTTGGAAATAATAGTTATTTGTTTCTCATTTTAGTGTAATAAGCAACAAGACTCGTTTGTTTGTGGGTATTATTGATTCTTGGGCGCAGGTAATTCATATAAAAATTTATTTAAGTATATTTACCTTTAGAATAATTAACATTGCATATTAATGACACTTAAATTAATGTTTCAGGTCTTTCAAGATCCATCTCCATTGCCCGAAGATGAGATCATCAAGATAAGAGAACAATGGGCAACTTTTTTTCTTCAAAGTATATATTAGTTAGATTTCTAAGTTTTGTTAGTTAGATATTATGTTTCTAATTTGATAGCATTGACAAACATATGTTTTATAGGTTTTTTAGGATTATAGGATTTACATTGTCATAATTTATGCTTTTTAAGATTTATATATTATTTTCTGTCATTCAATTTTGAAATATAATTTAAATTTCTATTCTGGATTGCCTGGTTTAGGTTTTATATTTTGGACTGACTGGTTTAGGTTTTATATTATGGACTATATATATGCAGGTTTTGCGTATAGCAAAAACAACCATAATTTAAAAAAAATGCAAGAATTTACGTCGGACTACACCTTGTCCGACGTAAATTTACGTCGGACCTAGCACTGGCCGACGTAAATTTACGTCGGACAAGGTGTAGTCCGACGTAAATTCTTGCCTTATTTTTCCCCTTTAAAAGACCTTTTTTACTTCAGGCACAAGGTGTCTCCAACGTAAATTTACGTCGTTTTTGACAGGCGACGTAAATTTACGTCTCTCGTATTAACGTCGGAGTCTTTTCCGACGTAAAAGCCTCAAAATATACGACGTAAAAGACCCATTTTGTACTAGTGATATAAACAACAAGCCATCACACCATATCATATTCATAAACCTCAACTAATATTTTGTCACACATTCACCTATGGAGATCTCTTATAATAGGGTGAGCAGTCTAAGTAGCTTAACCCTATAGAACTTGTAGTAACCCAATTTCGTCCGGAAAATGTCAATTTTTGTTTTAAAAAAAATATATATATATATATAGCAAAAAAGGTATATTTTTAAAAAAAAAATAAAAAAAAAATAAAAAAAAAATGTGAACAGTAATTTCGGTGTGAATAGTATTTCCGTGAGTGAATAGTATTTTGTACTGTTCATGAATAGTATTTTCGTGAGTGAATAGTATTTTTTACTGTTCATGAATAGTATTTTCGTGAGTGAATAGTACCTGAATAGTAACTTTGTAATTCCTATAAATAGAGGGAGGGAGTGAAAAAAAGGAGAGGGAGAGAGAGAGAGAAAAAAAAAAGAGAAAGAGAGAAAGAGAGAGGAGGTTCTGCCCTAGTTCCGATCCCTAAGAGAGGAGGAGGTTCTGCCCGAAGTTTCTGTTTATCCAGAGGCTAGTAGCTGAAAGAGGAAATAGAGAGAAAGGGAGGGAGATCCGTGGTGGAAGTCACGTTCATCATCTCTTGTGTACAGTTCTATTTGTCATACTCTCCATTTAAATATCTAAGACATTTTTAATAATCAATTTCAAGTTTATTATTCCAAAATATTCATTGAATGGAAGGCTGAGCCTCCTATTAATTTATGAATTGTAATCATGTTTAGATGGAAGGCCGAGCCTCCTTATTTTCTCTTATCCTCTGTTATTTCCTTTTAAGCTTTCTACTTTACTCTATTTATCTTTAATTTTGTCTAAAACCTCATAACAATCTCTAGCAATAATTATAATTAAAATTTCATTAAATTGACTTTGGTGTACACCTTAGTTAATTTTATATTTTTAAGATGAATGAGCTGCGACAGTTCAAGAATCCTATATTTAACAAAAATAAATTTAAATAAAAAAATATCAACACACAAACATTTTCTACAAAGAACTACGTAACTCTGATTCTTCATTGCACATGAAGATACGTAGGAGCAAGAACTAAATCTTGTCGAGCCAAAAAAAATAAAAAATATATTATCCTCCTTTTTATATAACAATAATAATTTTAACCTTTTTTCAATGCATAATTTAAATTAGTTAAATAAAACATATTTGATAATTTAGTGAGATAAATATTTTATAAATTATAAATAATTAGTTTAATTAATTAAAGGTAATCGTCTTAGGACGAACGTTGTGAGGTGCTAATACCTTCCTCATACGTAATCGACTCCCGAACTCAAAATTTGGTTTTCGCAGACTGTTTTCTATTTTATGGTTTTTCCAATGTTTTTCCGTAAAAAATAACATTGGTGGCGACTCCCTCTTTTTCAATTTATTTTTCGCCGTCCCGTCGCGACCGAGGTTGCTACAGATGGCGACTCCACTGGGGACTATTTTTGAGAGTCAAGCCTATAATAATTAGTTAAACTAATTAATAATTTTTTTAAATGTTTATCTCACTTTTTATTTTATTTTATTATTTTTTATGTTCCTTATTTGTTGTTTGTCTTATATGCATGAATTATATAAATATGTGTTGTGGAATTTGAACTTTAGGATAGAAGAATTTTATTTTCTATATCATATGTGATGTGTTTTGTAGATTGGATAGTATAGGATTGCTCCCTTCACACACTTCACTTGCACAATTTCACACACGTTTATGAGTGGGGTCCTATGCCCGGACTTGAGTGCAACTTAGGATAGTAAGAGGTTGAGTAGTAGTAACCTTCTTGATGAACATCTTGTTTGGTTATTATGAAGGCCTCACTTAGAGTTTGATCCTTTCAAGGGTATTATCACCTCTAATAGTTTACCTATTATTGTGACTAATATCCTAAGAAGGGTTATTGGCTCTAGGAATCTATTTTAGAACTATAGCCCCACCCTTTTGAAAGGAACACGTGTTAGTAGTCCATAGAGTTTTCAACTTAAGGATGTCCTTATTAAGTATCACAGGAGCAATATGCTACCTTTACGTTCGAATGACGCAAAAAAAAAAAAAAGAAGAGAATTTTATTCCATTTCATAATACACATCATACATTTTTTTGACTTTTATCATATCTCACGCATCTTCAATATAACATTCATCACCACAAAACTATTCATGCATGCATGCATTCATCTACATTTCATAATTCATTCATGACATACATTTTACATCTTTGCATAAATTTTTTTTTTATGAAATCATGCATACAACTTTAAAAGATTGCAATTGTGATCATCATTGACACTTGTTTCTAAAAAATGAATACAGTTCTCTCTTGCATAATTCAAAGTAAGATCATTATTCCATTTGAGCATTTAGTCTAAAATGTATCTCATAACATTCAATATTTTCATAATCTCCCATGACATTCACGCATAAGCATTATTTATATTAAGTAATCATGTTAGGTATATTCATCAACATATCCATCGTCTTTTCTTATCATTCTCCATAATTGCATTCATTCTCATTTCATCATCCCGAATCAAATGCATTTGTTTCTCTAAAAAACAAAAAAAAAAACAAAAAGAAAAATAAAAAAAACATTTTTTTCATTTCAAATTCTTCACTCCAACATTTTTCTTTTATACATGCATTTCATAGTAAAATAAAGGTCTAATTGATTGCTCATTCATGTCATTTTTTTTAAAAAAAAATAACAACTATCTAATTTGATTATTTTCTTTTAAAGAGGATGTCAAGCAACAAATGTATGCAATGTCTCAAAAGAAAAAGAAAAAAGCAGGAAACAAAGAAAATAGGGAATAACATGAAATTATTGTTCTCACTTACATTTAATTCTCAATCGAGAAGATGAGCTTCTTTGACCATTTAACTTGTCAATTGACGTGGTTTTAAATCCATTTTTAACCTTTTGAAGTATTCATTTCATTAACTTGCATAACAAGTTTGTGTTGTTATCTTCATTGTCATAAATTGTCTTTGTCCCATTACATCTCATAGTTTCCTCATTATCCTTCCAAAAATAGAGTTTGTCCTCATAAAAAGTCAAGTCTGTTGGATGATTCTCAATTAGAAAGTTTGGCAATAGAAATTTGAAGATTTCTCATTGGGCAAATTTATCATTTTATGAGTATTTGTCCAACCATCTACCACATTTAATGGAGACAAGTCTTATGAGCAAAAAAAAAAAATGTGAAAAAATGTAAAGTCCGTTAGACTGAAAACTCAAAAGGGCGGTCTAAGCAAAAATTAGGACAATCAAAAAAGAAAAAATAAAAAAGAAAAGGAGTAACATGGGGTTCATTAAGTTTTGTCTTAGGATTAACCTTTCAAAAATAAGCAATTGAGATTTGAAATGATGTATGACCATGTTTCTTTATCTCCAAAAACATATATCACTCGCCACCCAAATTTGAGCTTAAGAATGAAAACTTTCTTCAATTACCTCAAACAAGGCTCACCCTCAAAACAGGGGCAACATAGTGTTCACATTCAATTTGTTTATGATATCATCTGAACAATGGAAAATGAAAAAGAAGAGAAATGAACCAAAAGCCTCAAAAAGTCATTGTAGCTTCTTATACCAGTGTGACAAGCAATGTGGTGGTCAAGATCATCAAAAGAGATTTAATTTGTTATTACGATGGTCTATCAATTCATATCGTTACTGATCATAAGACCAATCTAAGTAACAACATGATGAAAGAGTTGTGTGAAGAGTTCAAAATTCAACATCACAATCCTTCACCATATTTTCCTAAGATGAATGGGGCAGTACAAGCGGCAAATAAGAATATAAAGAAGATTATTCAGAAGATGGTGGTCGCCTACATGGAATAGCATGAAATGCTCTTTTTCGCTCTACATGGATATCACATTTTTGTCGCACCTCTACTGGGGTAACTCCGTATTCTCTAGTTTATGGTATGGAAACAGTACTTCCCACTAAGATTGAGATACCCTCTCTAAGAGTATTTGGCCGAAACCAAACTTGAGAAAACATAATGGGCTCAGGCTCGCTATGAACAGTTGAACCTAATTGAAGAGAAGAGATTGAATGCCTTGTGTCATGGTCAATTATATCAAAAAAGGATCAACAGAGCTTTTGCCAAAAAGGTCCGCCCACGAGAGTCTCAAGAAAGAGATTTGGTATTGAAGAAGATTTTACCACCCCAAAAAGATCATAGAGGGAAGTGGACGGGAAGATCTATTGAACCCAATAAACTCTGATGCAGTCAAAAATTCTATGAAAACAAATAACAAAAATAAAAAGCTCGCTATGCTGAAAACCTGAAAAGGCAACTTAGGCAAAATTTAGAGCGACCTGCTAGGTTAAAAACTCGAAAAGAGCAGTCTAGGCAAAAGTTAAGGTCTAAAAAAAATGAAAATAAATAAAAGAAACAAGAGCTCGCTAGGCTGAAAACCTCAAAAAGGCGGCCTAGGCAAAAGTTAGAGCAACCTGGTAGGCTGCAAACTCCAAAAGAAAAACCTAGGCAAAAGCTGTGGTGAATAAAAAAAAGAGGGGCGAAGAAAAGAAACCGAAAAAGCATTGAAGCCAACACTATAGCAAAGATCCTTGTTTCGAATAACCTCCAAACACACAGTTGGGCCTTTGTATCTTTTCTTTCATATCCATCTCACCGACCAGTGTTACAATCTGATAAAGTCCATACAGATCAAAAATTGGTTGCTTCTTTTTTTTAAGTTTAGTCTTAAGACAAAACAATTGAACTCATCTATCATCGTTAACACGATTGCTAAAAAAAAAAACAAAAAATACAAATGCTCATAAGACTTGCACATCCATTACATCATGGAGAGAAACAAACATGTAGTGCAAAATCTTCTATTCATCAATGTTCATTGATTACTATGCTCAATAATTATGAGAATCATTCAAAAGATTAGATTGGGAACAAATCACAATTCATGCCTTCCTTTGATTCCCCCTACCCAATTAAATGAGACATTTGTTTCATGTCTGATTCCTCCATCAATTCATATATCAATGTCGTTTCCTGAGTCAAAAAACAAAGCAATCACATTCATCATTGTCTCTTATTCTACCCCTTCCTTTCAAGACTAAATTGGGACAACCACTTCACACTGGGGCAAAGCATCTCATTGCCATCTCATCACCTTAACTTTCAATTGGAATAATTGTCTAGTCCAACTTTGTTCCCTATTTCTTCATAAATTGGGACAACTCAAAGTACTCCTTTTATACCGGGACAAGTTGTCAACTATCATCACATTTTCATTCCAACCATATGATCCATGTGTCTCAAGTTTAATCAAGTCAATGCCTGTATCATCCATATTCCGCCATTCTAAATACAGTTTATCCTTCCCATATGTGTCACTGTTTGATTCTATCCACTCGAGTCTAAAGTGATGTAAATCATTTTCCTCACTTGTTCAAGTCCAAGTTAGTCTACATTCTTCCACCTTTCACTCCATTAATTTGACATCAAACTGGGGCAATTGCTCAATCTCTTATTCCCACCAGGTTCTCAATTTTTGTCATATCTTGGGGTAGTTTGCTCTATTTTCTCTATATCAAAATAAAGTCACGTTCAAATATCCTTTTTGAATAGTCTTCCAAAAAAAATCATGTGTCATTGTTATGCATGTTGATTAAATGATGTTTCAAAGGGAATAACAAGATGGTGATAATCACTTAATTGATAAGTTAGGCCAAATGAGTCTCACTTGATTCTAGGTGGGATAAGTTTGAAAAGATAAATTGTGAGATCATTTTTCGACGATTGACAAAAAAGGAAATAACAGGATTTCATGAATTTGAAAAGGATAAAAAAAAAGGGTGAAAGGGCTTTGCATAGATTTGCTTTTTCTAAAGAAAATAATCATTTTATGATTTTCTTCGAAAAGAAAAAAGAAACAAAATGAAATTTGTCAATGACACCTCATAAACATTCTAACACCGAATCAAGCATTACATCATTTGTATTAATATGTTTGAAGTGTTCGTTCATGTCCAATTCTCACTTGGCATCCACTTTGTTTGCATCAAAGTTTGGTACTTTCCTAATACATGCATTCAAATTCATCACTTGCATATAAAGTCTCGCACTTGTCCGACATCTATATCATCTACGTTTGAGTTTGGCACATGTTTGACATTCATTACATCATAGTTTGATACATCCATTCAAATCCAATACTTGTCCAACACCCACATTGTTCACATTAATGTCTAATACTTTGTTTAACACATTCATTCAAGCCCAATGCATACTTGTCATTTGCATCACCAAAAGTTTGGTCCATCCCTTACTCATGCATTCAAGTTCAATACATGCTTAGCATCCACAACATTTGTACCAAAGTTCGGTACTTATCATCTACATGTAATCAAGTAATGTACTTGCATAACACATGCATTGAAGTTTATTTTACTTGGCATCAACATTGTTTCTATCAAAATTCTCACTCTTTAATGTTTCGGGTCCCCGCGCCCATGTTTTTAATTTTTAAGCCTCTATGTTCACTCTTTTAATTTTCAAGCCTCTATGTTCACCTTTTTTACTTTTCAAGCCTCTATGTCCACGCTTTTAATGTTTCAAGCTTCTATCAATCGTCTGAGTCCCCGTGCTCACTCTTTTACTTTTCAAGCCTCTATGTCCACGCTTTTAATGTTTCAAGCTTCTATCAATCGTCTGAGTCCCCGTGCTCACTCTTTTACTTTTTAAGCCTCTATGTTCACTCTTTTAAAGTTCCAAGCCTCTATCAATATTTCGAGTCCCTGCACTCACTCTCAATCTTTCGAGCCCCTGTGCTCATTTTATCAATGCTTGGGTCCCCGTACTCACTCTATCAATCTTTCGAGCCGCTGTGCTCACTCTTTTACTTTTCAAGCCTCCATGTGCTCACTCTTTTAATTTTCAAGTATCTATCAATCTTTCGAGCCCCCGTGCTCACTCTTTTAATTTTCAAGCCTCTATCAATCTTTCGAGCCTCCGTGCTCACTCTTTTAAGTTCCAAGCCTCTATCAATCCTTTGGGTCCCCGTACTCACTCTTTTAATCTTTCGAGCCGCTGTGCTCACTCTTTTAAATTTTCAAGCCTCTATGCTCACATATCAATCTTTCGAGCCGCTGTGCTCACTTTTTTAATTTTCAAGCCTCTATCAATCTTTTGAGCCCTCGTGCTCATTCTTTTAATTTTCAAGCCTCTATCAATCTTTCGAGCCGCCGCGCTCACTCTTTTAGTTTTCAAGCCTCTATCAATCTTTCAAGCCTCCGTGCTCACTCTGTTAATTTTCAAACCTCTATGCTCACTCTATCAATCTTTTGAGTCCCGTACTCTCTTTTAATGTTTTGAGCCCCCGCGCTCACCTTTTTAATGTTTTGAGCCCCCGCACCCATGTTGTTTAATGTTTCGAGCCTTCATGCTCACTCTTTTAATGTTTTGAGTCCCCGCGCTCATGTCTTTTAATGTTTTGAGCTCTCGCGCTCATGTTTTTTTAATGTTTCGTGTTCCTCGCGCTCATGTTTCTTAATGTTTCAAGCTCAGGGACGAAATTGGTGTTTTCTTTACTTATATTTTACTACGATAATATGGAAACAAGATTTGTTTATATTATCTAGTAAAATTAAGTAAAGAGGGGCAACTGTAGTAACCCAATTTCGTCCGGAAAATGTCAATTTTTGTTTTAAAAAAAATATATATATATATATATAGCAAAAAAGGTATATTTTTAAAAAAAATAATAAAAATAAAAATAAAAAAAAAATAAAAAAAAAATGTGAACAGTAATTTCGGTGTGAATAGTATTTCCGTGAGTGAATAGTATTTTGTACTGTTCATGAATAGTATTTTCGTGAGTGAATAGTATTTTTTACTGTTCATGAATAGTATTTTCGTGAGTGAATAGTACCTGAATAGTAACTTTGTAATTCCTATAAATAGAGGGAGGGAGTGAAAAAAAGGAGAGGGAGAGAGAGAGAGAAAAAAAAAAGAGAAAGAGAGAAAGAGAGAGGAGGTTCTGCCCTAGTTCCGATCCCTAAGAGAGGAGGAGGTTCTGCCCGAAGTTTCTGTTTATCCAGAGGCTAGTAGCTGAAAGAGGAAATAGAGAGAAAGGGAGGGAGATCCGTGGTGGAAGTCACGTTCATCATCTCTTGTGTACAGTTCTATTTGTCATACTCTCCATTTAAATATCTAAGACATTTTTAATAATCAATTTCAAGTTTATTATTCCAAAATATTCATTGAATGGAAGGCTGAGCCTCCTATTAATTTATGAATTGTAATCATGTTTAGATGGAAGGCCGAGCCTCCTTATTTTCTCTTATCCTCTGTTATTTCCTTTTAAGCTTTCTACTTTACTCTATTTATCTTTAATTTTGTCTAAAACCTCATAACAATCTCTAGCAATAATTATAATTAAAATTTCATTAAATTGACTTTGGTGTACACCTTAGTTAATTTTATATTTTTAAGATGAATGAGCTGCGACAGTTCAAGAATCCTATATTTAACAAAAATAAATTTAAATAAAAAAATATCAACACACAAACATTTTCTACAAAGAACTACGTAACTCTGATTCTTCATTGCACATGAAGATACGTAGGAGCAAGAACTAAATCTTGTCGAGCCAAAAAAAATAAAAAATATATTATCCTCCTTTTTATATAACAATAATAATTTTAACCTTTTTTCAATGCATAATTTAAATTAGTTAAATAAAACATATTTGATAATTTAGTGAGATAAATATTTTATAAATTATAAATAATTAGTTTAATTAATTAAAGGTAATCGTCTTAGGACGAACGTTGTGAGGTGCTAATACCTTCCTCATACGTAATCGACTCCCGAACTCAAAATTTGGTTTTCGCAGACTGTTTTCTATTTTATGGTTTTTCCAATGTTTTTCCGTAAAAAATAACATTGGTGGCGACTCCCTCTTTTTCAATTTATTTTTCGCCGTCCCGTCGCGACCGAGGTTGCTACAGAACTAAGACGACCTTTTTACATTTGTTAGGTTAACAACTAGGTTGGGATACCAATCCCTAACAACATATATAATTTTTTGGATGTTGTCACTTAAACTAGAAAGTCTAGTATTTTTATCAAGGTAGGATAGTTTGGGTATGAGCATATTGTGACATTAACTTGCAACAATAAGCTCCCTATGAAATTAGTTCACCGATTATCCTCCAAATATTATGTTGCTCCAATATTCAGTTAAGAACTAAGTTTTCCACCTTGTACTTTACTCAGTTGGTCACTTTATATATACACATATGTCTCAACCTTACCCACATACAAATCAACATTGGTCACTTATAACTAGTATACCTTAACTTGGCCCACATGCTGCATCAATTAAGGTCCTAAAGGAGATTCAATCATCCACTCCAAGATATAACACTTACTCAAGGAGTATTTTTCAACAATTGACTCATAGAGCACCACATCGATATCCTCACAATAGAATATCCAACTTTCAAAAATATCTCTCCTCTAGTCATAAGTCAATCAACATGCCTAAATGTTTATAACATTCTCAATCTTGCCTCAACAATGTATCAACGCAACATGCCTAAATTCCTAAAGCATTATCAACATCACACTTTAATCATTTATATATCTTATTCCTTAACAATATACATAGAACAAATATCATCAATCCACATACAACATGCAATAGATTATATAGACATAGATGATTTTCTCTCTTCATGTGTTGACACCACTCTTTTGGTGTCTGACACCAATTCAGGCAGCACTGATTCTCTCATCTCATGTTTTATGTCATTCAAATCACTCCCAACATAATTTCAATTGAGACAATTCTCTCTTCTCACGCTTGGCACCACCAATCTTGTGCTCAACATGAGCAAGACAGAGAACCTCTTATTGAAATTGAGTCCAACGCCTTAAAGGCGCACCCGACGTGATAATAAGTCTACACATAGCAAAACTCGAATTTGGCTCAAACCACTTGAAATATAGGAAATCCCAAACATGCAAAACAACATACCATACATATACATCATTCACACTATACTTTGCACCATAAATTCAACATTCAACAACTAGTTTGATTAATCACCAAAAATTCACCCTCATAAATTCAAAACACCCAAAACTTAAAATCTCAATCATTCTATCTAAATTCAACTAGCACAACAATGTACCAATGAACACAAATCAACCAAGTAAATCAAAAATCAACAACGATCACTTCTAGATGCTCTTAATTACCTCACCAATCCGAGAGGAAGAAAAAAGAAGAAGAACTTTGAGTTCTCACTAAGAAAAGCTCCACACCAACATCAATCCTTAACTTTAACAACTTCAGATTGCAATTCAACTGGTCAACAAGGGTCTTTTACGCCTTCGGGGAGTCCAAGGAAGAAGAAGAAGAATCAACACTCTAGAGCCTCTCTCTCACTAATAACTATGATTTCTTAAGAATTGAACTTATGAAACTCAATTCTTAAAAGAAATCTTATATATTTCTCTCCTCAAGGTCAAATTGGGTCTCTGCCAAAAAAAATATCTTTAAAACACACAAAGACTCCTTACAAGTTTCTTAACTCCCAAAGTCTTTAAACACCACGTCTCAAAATACCATAACATAAGTATTGTTAAAAGAAAATAATTAACGAAAACTTAGGGGGTGTATTGGTTTAGGATTTCGTAGGATTTTAAAAGACTTTTTTTGAGTAAAAAAGTCCATTGGTATTCAATCAGGATTTTATGTCACTTAAAAACAATCCAGTGGTATTCAATCTGGATTTTCAGGATTTTTTAAAGAGTCCATTAAAATCCACTGGTATTCATTTGAGATTTTTTACAACTTAAAAACAATCCATTGGTATTCAAAAATTTAAGGATTTTAAAGGATTGTTGTGTGAGAGGGATTTTGAAAGACTTTCTAGTGTTATCTATAAATACCAGATTCATAAAACAATCCCATCCAAACCCATCGGATTTTGAAGGATTGTTTGAAATGATTTTTCAAGTGTTTTAAGAATTTTCAAGTGAGTTTTTCATCTTTTTTTTCTATGCTCCTGTCTTCTCCATTTTTTCTCTACTAATAATACTACACTATTGTTCATTGCTCATATATAATACTATTCTCATACCATTCTCCTATTTTGTGAAACTCTAATATGTAAATGATAGTGTCATTGACTTGTTTTATTTTTCTGTTCGTTCTCTTTAATTGACTTACTTTATTTTATTCTATGTAGTTGAATTTGTTCCTTTATATAACACAAAAAAATACTTGAAATTTTAACTTTTAAGTGGTAATTTTTTTTATGACACACGTTAAGAAAAGAAAAAGGTGAAAGATGAAATTGATATCATAATCTCAACAATATATATATATATATATAAGATGAATTTGTTAGGGTTTTTGTGAGTAGAATGAGATAAAAATGGATCTTAGTAGGGGGAAGAACCATCTTAGCATAAAAATTGCGAATTCTCTCTTTCCCTTGAATTTGTTACTCTTATCCCTCCTCCTTTTATGACTCAACAATTATTTTATTTTTTTTACTATGAATTTTTCTTTTTTATTTTTATATTATGAAATTAAGATTTTTTATATTTTAAAAAAAGAAAATTAACATAAGACATTGCAATATATAATTTTTTAGGGTTTAGGATTTATGCCTTCATTAACTTATTTTTTAAAAAAGAAAATATTGTTAAAATATTTGTTAGAATAATTTATATTTATAAATATCGTTAAAAATTATCATATATATATATATATATATTCTCTATATCTAAATACTTCTGTTTATATAAAAAAAAATTATATATCTAAATATTTTTTCAGTATCGAATATACTAATTTTTTTATATAAAAAATTATCTTATGTTTCTATATTTTCGTTTTTACATTTTTTTTATAATAACTGAGGTATTTGATCCATTTGGATAGCAAAAATATATTCGATCTTGTATGATGGTGTGCTTCTAAAAATAATAATATAATTTTATTGATTTTGTCTATTATCCGTAATTATTTATATAACTATTTTTTAACATATATTGTTTTAGTAATTCAAATGGGAGATTCACAAGGAAATAATAAAGAAAAATGAAAAGAGAAAGAAAACTATGAAGCTTGGATTAAGGATGATTCCGATGAATTGTTACAATTGATAGTGGATGCTATAAAAAGAGGATAGAATATTATAGAGAATTATTATTATTATTTATCTAGACATTATTTTTTTTATTTATTATTTTTATCTTTGACTCTTTTTAAATTTGAATGTATAATTTTTTTTAAATCTTATCAAATGTCAAAACTCCACAAAATCCCACAGAATCCATTAAAATCCTAATCTAAAAGTCTTGCAGAATCCATTAAAATCCTGATTTTAAGTCTTGTAGAATCTTTCAAAATCTTAAAAGTCATGAAAATCCTGCAAAGTCTTTTAAAATCCGCAGGATTTTTTTAACTAAAAAAGTCCTTTAAAATCCTAATCCAATACACCCCCCTTAGAGTGCTACAATGTTCATGTTAAATTTGAACATAATAACTTCCTTTTATTTTATTGGTGTGCCAAAAATGGTTTTAAGAGTAAGACTCAATCCAATCAATTGGTAGACTTATACTATTTTCATATGTAAAAATGACAAATCCTTTTATACCAACTAAATGAAATAATTTTCTTCAACTTATTGGATACAATTATTTATATAAAAAAATCTTTGAATTTAACAATAACATGGTCACATATCATTCAAACAAAAGATCACTCATGAAGATGGAACAATTATGCCCTAGTTGATTCATTTGTTTATGTATAAAGGTTGGAAGAAAAAAAAACTTGTTTGAAAGGGGAGATTCTATTAAAGATAGATACTCTTATCAATATCACAATTATATAAAATTAAAAAAATAATAATAATAACACTGTGCAGCAAAGATATAATGCAGAAAAAAATATTTTAATTAACGTTTGGTGGAAATTTGATATTAATTAGGTATCATTCAACAGTCTACTACTGCTGAAGAAAACATAACGCATTAGTGATTAACTTAGCAAATATGGTTTTCAAACTATAGTTTTTTAGTCATATATTGCAACGGTATAATTATCTGATTTCAACAGCTAGATTTCTTAGAAGGTTACCAAGTTAGGAACTGGTGCATATCATATCTAAGCAATTTGCCAAATTGTATAAGCAATATTCCCTCCTATAAAAGCTAGCCTAACTATATATATATTTTTTTTTTAATTTTGTGCTGATTACTAGCCTAACTATATTATTGCATATAAACAATCCAAAAATAAATAAATAAATATCCAATCACCTGGTTGCTTCGATGGTCGTTTCAAAATATTAGTTGACCGTTTACTTTAATTTAGGCAGTCTTAGTTGAAGTTATTATTAGTACTAGTTGACCACTTTAATCTAGGTAGGTGTTTGAGCTCATTAGTTGATCACTATAATTTAGGTAGGTGTTTGATTTGAGGTTATTAGTTGATCAATTACTTCGTTCAAAATTATCACAAACCAAACATTTCTTTACAGTTAGTTTTCCATTCTTTCTCATAAAGATTAAACATTTAAACCATATTTTTGCTTGCTTAGATAATCATCCCTTTGCCCAAAAGACAAGTATAAGTTCTTTTGTGAACAAATATTTTGTCTTTGATTAAGTATAGTTGCATGTACATTTGGCTCGTTTGCATAAAATTATTAATTTAAGAAGTCATCCCTTAATCATAAAATAAATTTTATGGATCGAATTCGCTGTAAGATTCAATTATTTATTCATGTTGATTTTGTGGGTCATCGCCCGAAAAATATTTTAACTAACAATAGGTATTTTTATAAAATATTTTCTATTTTGCTATATATATAAAAGTTTCTAAAGTATCAACACTAAAATTTAGAGATTTAAATTAATAGAAAATTAGAAAAAATATTTTTAAATATTTATTTCAATAAATTAGCTTTTCTCTCTTCTTCTTTTTTCGATTTTTTCTTTGGTCAAACAAAAAATAAATACATCAATGTTTATATTTTTTTCTCCTTCAAAATACTATTATGTTTTGTTTGAATAGAGAAGGGATAAAAAGGTATATAAAAATATTAATAACTATATTAGTTGTTTTATTGATTTTTAAAATAATTTTTTTCTTCAATTTTCTCTTTAATTCTTGCAAAATTTTCTTCTAAACCAGATTATCAATCTCATTCTGCCTTTTCTTTCTAATCATGTCATTTCAATTCATATGCGTTGAGGGAAAAAAACAAGACCCAGCTAAATAAGAGAGAATTATTGCAAAGGAATTATTTCTTTTTCTTTTTCTTTTTCTTTATTTTTATTTTTGAAAAGACACATAATTGGATATTAAAAATTGAAAAAACAAACACAAAATAATGGTTTGTTACGTCACAGATGACGTCATAGACAAAAAATACACGCCCCTTGTCCTGTGAGCAAACAAATAATAACTAACGACTATTGGAACAAACTTCCAAACCGCCAAATTTTGTATCCGAAAATAACATGTCTAAAATAATTTTGTCTTTCCCATTTGACTATTTGAAATTGTGTCTCTGATTTTATGTTTTTTAATGCAGATTGCAGTTTGATTTAATGAAACAATAGTTGTTGGGGGAGGACTTCGAGAAAGGGGCACTTTCCCATAGATTAGAGGGTTATACGTGCTTCACATTTTGCACTTATTTTATTCTTTATTAATTTAGGAAAAAATATTTTTCTATTTTTATTATTTTGAATCTATAATGGGAAAATATTATTTTCATAATGAGTTCTGATAATAAATGGAAGTAAATCGAGTGAACCATACTTTTCAAAAAATCAAATAAGCAATGGGAGTCGATTTCATGTTCATTTATTCCCTACACGAGTAGATCATTAGTTTTGTTTATGACAACAAATGCCATCTAATTTTGTTGACTTTCAATTCTTTGGTTTTTGTTTAATGTTTTATTTAGGACGAGGAGTAGAAAATAAAAAATAAAAAGAGAAATATGACAGGAAAAAATAAAATAAAAATATAATTTTAGTCTCTTGTTTAAATTTTTATTTTAGTTTTATTTTTTAAGTTTAAAATATTTCAGCTTGATTTATTAAAAATATATACCTTTTATTCTTGGGAATACAATTTTTTTTGGAGACGTATATTAAGTGTCTTTGAAAAGAAAAAAAAAATTTAAGACATATTTACTAATTTAAAGAAATAATTTTTTAATATTTATCAATTGGTTACTTGAATCTTATAATAAGGATAAAAGGTGATATTTTACATTATTAATAAATCAATAAATAAAGACACTCACATGAAAGTGTAAAAAAGAAATTAGCAATTAATACACATTAAAATAAGTATTTTTTTCATACACAATAAAATAGATTTACTTTCTTATAATTACTTTATTAGTACAAAATATCTATTAATTTTGTTGATAATTAACTTTTATTAAAAAATATAATTGACTACTTTTAGTAGAATTTCATTTTTTAATCCTATTTTTTTAGTACACAATATTTTCCATTATAAACAGTTATACTTTCTTTCTTCTTCTTTTTTAATTTTTTTTTACATTACAAACAATATTTAATTTTTAAAAACTAAAAAATAATTAATTTTCCCCCGCTTCTGCCACAGGGAGACTGGAAATTTTAATATTAATTTTACAAATAATTCCTATTTTTCCCTTTTAAACAAATAGTTAAATTTACTAATTTTTTTATCTTAATTTCTGGCTCTATTTCTTTTTTCCATTGGTCAAATTAAAGAACTCTGATCTAACCAACCCTGTTTAATGAATTAAAAGTATGCAGGAGATAAATAAAGTGTTCTAAATTGTACAGTAATTGCTTAATCATGGAAATTGTACACGTATTTATTAAAACAAAAGTGCATCAATCTGGAATTGTAATGGAGGAAATGGACAAAGATGTTGACTTGGTTGACCTCGAATTCCATGCCCACCAAAAAGTCTCCTCCAAAACAAAAAAATGCACCATACACAAATTTCCACTGAATTAGAAAATACCAATCATATTATTACTATTATTATTATTATTTGAATTTTCTTTATATAGTATAATTTGCCAAGTTGAACAAGTAGATCAGATGATGAGGTGGACGTTTGAGTGAGAAATCTCACCAATTCTCTCTCTCTCCAGAATGCAATGCTTATCTGCAATGCCTGCACCAGTACCAAACAAACAAACATGGTGCTAAGCTTTCTCTCTCTTTTCTATTTTCCCTTTTTAATAAAATATACATTAAGTCTACCTAGTGAATATCCCTAGAACACTGTTTAAAACATTAACAACTGAAAAGTTTTTTTGAAAATTACAATAAAATTATATGAATGAATGTGCAATTATATTTTTTAATGAAAAAAAATTGCCCTTTTTTAATATCTTTTCATGAGTATTTTTCAAATATATATCCTTTTTATTTACCAAAAACAACTTTATTGAAATTGATGAAAATCTTTATGGCCAAACAACTCTCTTTTGATATGATTATATATTAAAACTCAAACCCAAATTTACTAATTAAATTAAAATAATTGTGTACTAATTTTTCATTTATAAATTAAGATTATTCTTTCTAAACTTATATATAATTAAAAAATATTTAATTTTTTTTACTAAAATATAAATAAATTTCAATTGAGTCAAAGTTATTTAATATTTTAAAACAAAAATATCCTTAAAACAATAAATATGAGAATACTATTAATTATATGTATAGTTGAGAATATATATTTCACTAAATATAATGTATCTTTTTATGAGAAATTCTAAGATTAAACATATTTAACTAATTTTTTTAATCTATATAAAATTGGTCTTTTTTCTTATATATATAAATCTAGTAGAAATATTTTTGAAATCAAAAATAAAGAATTTATTCTCTGATGTGCTACAATTTAATTAAGAAATTAAACTTTTTAACAATAGTTTTTATATAAACTAATTCAATATCAAACTTCTAATTACATATTTAATAATAATAATAATAAGATTATATAGCAATGATATTAATTAGTGTTGCGATAATTGTGTACTATGATTGATATAGTCATCGATATTATTCTCTATTATCTATGGCCACATGTTGATAAGCATTATGGTGGCCAATTACGACACCTTCCACTTGTCGAAATATTATTGACTTTCCAACACGTTTATGCGTGCCATGTCGGCAACATAACCTCAGGGTTTTAGGTTTCACCAAATTATTACTTAATTTTCCTCTTTCCTTTCTTTTTCCTAAATTAAATTATCTTAGTATTATGTCTCATTACGTATGGACCCACCAGGATGTTCGACTACAATAATCAACTTCTACGTACTAATAATAACAATAACAATAACTAAAGTGGCTGGAGTTGAGATCAAATCAACTAACATAAAAATTTTCTTAATTTGTTTCTTTATTACCAAAATATGTTGAACCAACGTTGGCTTAATATATATAGTTTTAGGTTTAGTAGAGTACATTAGTTAACTAATGAAAACATAAAAATGAGATGACAATAGTTCTAGAAAACTATGCAAATGTTATTAATAAATTTACTACAATTGGTTAAATTCTTTAATTGTGCTAAAATGGTTGAAAGAATGAGCTATGAACCCCACATATAAAAATAGTTAAAAGATTCTTTAAGAAAGGACAAAGGGTTATAAAATTTGTAATTAAAATTAATTTTAACATTTTTTTATCCATCAAAATTGAACTTCGTATCAAGAGATTTAATTACAATAATTTTATATATTTGTTTAACCAACTAAGTTCTCCTTTGAAAAAAAAATAATTTCTGTATACATTTTAATCACATTTGGAATTAATTTCATAAAAATATAAAATAAATACATTTTTATGGTAGCTAGTTTAATGGCACAAAAATCCATTTGATCAAGTCAAACAGTACAGTGAGACCCCATTAGATGCAATCTATGGATCTAAAGTCCAAAACCGCGGAAAGTTCAAAATTCCATAACGAAAAGTTGTATGTTTGGTTTGACAAAATTCAAAGAAATAAAAAAAGGTTATTACTTTTAATAATTAAAAAAAAAAAAAAAAAAAAAAAAAAAAAAAAAAAACTAAGGAACTAGTTGGCCAAAAATATCTAACTAAATTTGAATTCCCAAAAGAAAGAAACATGGGACACTACTCTTCTAGTCTTTTTTATTTTCTTCTCCTCTTTATTATTATTAACAATGAAAACAGATACCCTCTTTCTTATCTTGTTCTGATCTGAGTCAGAAATGAAAGGCTTTATTATCTGACATAAACCCCTCAACCAATTGAAATAGCTATGTGGCACACAGGGTAGAGTGGGGTCCACTAAACATATTGGTGGTGGTGCACAATTCTTGTAACTTGGTCAACAAAAGCAACTTATAGTTGAAACTTGAGAGAGAGAGAGAGAGAGTTACATGAAGGGCTAATACTAATAGCACTAGGTTGCTACTTGCCATGCTAAGCCAATCATATGCTTTCATGACACAACACAAGTGGGTGTGTTATTGGTTGCTTTAAAAAAACAATGCATTGCACCAGCTGTAACCTTTGTTCTCATTGGCTTACTCCAACAGGAATGGAAATAGAATCTTCCTATGCATAGTGAGCCTTTCTTTGCCCAATTCTCTGTCTCCTTATTCATGGAAGCCAAGGGAAGCTTCTCACTACCAATTAATACACTTCTCTTTTAAATATCTATCATTACTATTCATAATAAAAGTTTAGAAGAGAAAAAATTAAAAATTAAAAAAAAAACTCCTTAGTTATGATTTGATATTTATATTTTTTAATTAAAAATTTGTATTTGATTCTTGTTATTTGTATAAAATTATAATTACAAATATTATTTTATTTTTATAAAGACCTATGAAAATGAAACTTTTTATTAAAAAAAAATTAGGAGAGTTCAATCATAAAAATTTATATGGGTTAAAATAAATTTCATGTAAAAAAGTATTTATAAAGAATTTAGTAACAATTTTTCATACCAACAAAGATTTGAACACATTTTTAAGAAATGCATTATATCTTTAATCTTTATCGATCAAATAAACTTTTATTGTTAGTAACATATTTGAACCACAAAAGTCAATTTAGTGATATTATGTTCAAATCTTGTTGTTGTACATCAAAATATAATAGAATTTTAATATGTTATTTTTAAGATATTTTCATTGTTAAATATATTTTAGAAAAGTTTTATTATATAAGAATGTAACTCATCACATTTAATAATAAAAAAAATGTTTCACGAGTATTCCTCTTTCAATTATTGATTCCTTCACATAAGGCATTAATTGGAAAGGTGTTGTCTCAAAGGTGCTGCTATAGGAGTAGTAGAGCTTTATTCCACCATGTGGATTCTTGTAAAGGTTGTGAAATATATTTACTTTTGTGATACTACATTTGAAGAAACGAATTGAATATGTAGATTTTTTTTCCCTCTAAAACTTGGTTAAAAGTTAATTTTATTTGTTTTAGAAATATACATAAATAAAAAAAGGGTTAACTCTTTTAACACATTTTTGTTTTTCCCACAAAAGCTTCAACTTATAATTTATTTAAAGAAATTAGTATGTATTATTCAAACTAACTATTTGTTAATTAATATATACAGAAATTCAAATTCAATTTTTTTCTTCTATTTTTTTTTATTCAGTACTACCTACATATTCTTTTCATTACTTTAATATAAACAGAGAAAATATACATGTTAATATTTTTAACATTAACTTGTCTATAAAATATTGCACAATAATTGTGAATTAAGATTTAAATCTATAATTGTGTGACTACCAAGATATTGAATGCTCGTTCAATGTTGAACCAATATCTTGGAGATATGAAAGTTTCCCCCCAAAGTACTCATAAATGTTTGAATTAATCCTCTATAATTAGTTGATCCCATTGCTTATTAGTTATTACTACTACCCAAATAATTTGAAACCCTCTTAAACTTAAACACGACCATAGTATATGCAAGTAGTTTAATTACGTTAAGATTATAACAATAGGGCACATGATTATGTCATTGAATGATCGGAATGAGTTAATTAATGAACATGAAAAATGGTTAAACTAATGACACATGCGAATAATTATTAATTTATGGCATAAGATAAGCATGAAAGTAATTAGTGATGAGTTGTATAGATTATACCATCACGTGCTTTGACCACAAAAGCTGGCCTATTTTTCCACGTCGGTAAGGAATCAAGCAACCGTCGTCAAAGATCTAAAAAGCTCATCATAGCATCAAAATATCGTATGAGTTTTCTTTTTCTAAAATAAATTTAAAACACAATTAGTGTATTAATTACTATTATATTTAATAATTAATACCTCCTTTATTTGGACTTTTTGGTACGTCGTGTGAATGGAACGAAGAAAAGGCAGAAAGAAAGTTGGAAGATAAGAAGCACGTACAGCAGAAAAAACCGAAGCAGAAATTGCAATGAATTGATGAATCTCACAAATGCGTGTAGTTGAAGACGCACCAGAAAGTTCTATACCCTAAATATCATTGACACCTTCATTTTTATTTTTCTATAAAAAGAAAGGATGGCCCTTTTCTTCCTTCGATTATTGTTTAATTTACGAAATATAAATGAAGTTAATATAAGTACGATATTAAGGTTTTAGAAAAGTATAGTATACTACAAAAAATTTTAAGTAATGCGATGGAAAATATAAAAGGATATGGGATGAAGCACAACTGGACAAGATCATTGTAAAATCATTCAAAAGAAAAAAAATTGACAAGTAATATGTAATGACATAATATTTATTATTAAAAATTATTTTTATTTAATTTATATATACATATAATATATATATATATATATATATATATTGTAAAAAGTGTAATTAAATATAAATTATAGTGACACATAATATTTTATTAGATTTTATTCAAAATCAATATTAAAATTATGTATTTTAATATGTCCAATAAATTTATATTATATATATTATTTCTACTGTACATAATATTTTTTTATAATGAATGTTCAGAATAAATGTAAATTTATATGAAGGAAAATATAAACCGATGATAAGATAAAAATATACTGACTTTACGGATTGAAATGATTGAATTTTATAAAAACAATTGAAAAGGTAAAAATATATATAGAAATTGAAAATATATTTATCTATAATGACGGGACATTGTATAATAAAATTTTAGCATTTTCAATAAATTATAACTAAATTTTATTAAAAAAAAATATTATCTAAAAATAAGTACTATATTTAAAATTGATATAAATAAGTAATTTTAAAATTTATTATATAAAATTTATATTGTAATATAAAATTATTTTAAATTAGTAAAAAAATTATTTAATTATTAAATTTTAATTTATAAATAAATATGATATATAAAGATTGAAATAAATAAATATTTTAAAAATATATTCCATGAGAAAAATATCTAAATTTGTTCTTTAAAAAAATCCTAAAAAGATTTTATGCAAAAAAATAGTCAATTATATTGATGTTATAGCCTCAAAATAAAAATGGCGCCTATTTATTTTTCTTTTCCCTCATTTTCTTTCTCGTTAACATAATCAGTTCATCAAGCCATATAATCAATCATAATCATGTTGGAGTTTAAGTGTGACGTGGATCTCACATCAATTAAAGTTGTCAAAATCACTTGTGTGATCTACTCACTATACATTGGAGTACTTCCCGATATTGAATTCTCCAACTTAATAGTGGTATTAGAGTCATGTTCGACCAAGTGACTGGTGAGCAACTTAGACGAGTATTGAGCAATGAATTGGTTATGGATGCCAAGAGTGAATTGGCATAGGACCCAAGAGTGAGAACATCCTTGTATCGAGAAGTCTTCCTAAAGGTGTGAGGGACAAGCCCTGTTGATGTGCAATGGTATTGCAAGTAAACCACTATTGCATATTTGTGAATAAAAAAAAATCACTTAAGGGGGAGCATGACCATGTGGAAAAGACTCATACTTGAGGAGGAGTGTTAGAGTTCAAGTTTGAAAGTGAGTCTCACATTGGTTAGAGTTGGGCATGTTAAGTAATATTTAAGTGAGAAAAATCTACATACCTAATGCCTTAAGGTATTGGGTTGAAATGTGGTATCAAACTCACTTGTGTTAGATTTTCTGATTTTCAAGTGGTTTGATACAAATTTGTGAGTCTACAAGTGTAAAACTCACCATCGCACCAGGGGCATTTTCATGGCATCGAGCATGTCTCAAATCAGGGGCCTATGTCTTACTCATATTGAGCATATGATTGGTGGCATTAGGCATAAGGGGATAGAATAACCTCTTACTTGGTCATGTTGAGCATGGTTTAAATAATGTTAGGTGTGAGGTAAGAGAATTGACTCTACTTGAATTGGTGTTGGGCGCCAATTAAGTGACGTCGTGCATGAGGAGAGAGAATTCTCTCGGGTTGGTTTGGGGCCGAGTATGGGACCTTGCCACGTTAGGCGTAAGGGCCTAGGAGGTCTTCACTTAATCCATGTCGGGAGCAAGTTGTATGGAACCAAGCGTGAGCGAGGCAGAGAACTCCTTATTTCAATTGTGACAAGCGCGAGTTGCTTGATGATATTTTGTTGTTGGATGAATTAAATAATGAACATGGATATGTTAGGGTGAATCTACTACATGTTTTCTTGGTGGTTGGACTAGGATGATCATGGGAACAGGATAGGGTTAGTTGGAGGAGGGTTGAGGCATTGTGAGGTCGTGTTGATGGATGGTTTGTCATAGTTTCTCTTAGTGGATTACTCTTATGTAATCAATTGCGTAGGTGTTGTTTGATTGACAACCTAGGATTACTCTTATAGCCTTTTGGATCATTGTATATATTTATATGTATAGTTTATATTATGTAGTTAATGATGCAACTCTTATCATATGTATCCCTATATCTTTAATGTGAGTCTAGGAACTATTTGTGTGTTAATCTTATATAGTGGTAGTTTTTCGCTACTAGTGGTGTTTTGTAAGTGTAGTGATCGCACCAGGTCGTTACAAGAGTTCTTAATTGTGTTCTTAAATATAAGAATTAATTCTTGTAAATTTTATCTCTAGAGTTGACTGATGTGTTATTTACAATGCAATAATCATTCTTATATAAGAACTTTCAATAATCAATTTTTACAATAAAAAAACTGAGTTTGTTGTGGAACTCGCATAAAGTTAATTATGAACCTAAGTTAATTTCTTTCGTTAGAGAAAAATTTAGAAAAGCTCTTAAACCTTACATGGCATAGGGACCCATAAAAAAATGCATTAAGAACTTAAATGGGTTCTACCATTAAAAATGCTTTAACATAAATTCCATATTATAATGAGATAATGACTTTGGGTGGATTAATAAGGGTGAGATAATGACTCTAGAATCTAGGAAATGATTTATTTAGAGTAATCAAGATCAAAACTATTCAAAATAGACATGGAGATGCTTTTGGATCTTACCCAATGAAATAGGAACAATTTTAGCGACTAAACCATGTAAGTGGACCCACTAAAATCAGCTAAAACTGCTTAAGTTTATAGAAAGGCCTTCAATACTAGTATTGACACCTAATTTCATCCGGGATATGTTGACAAGGAAATGGTCCTTTAGTATAGGACGAAGAACTCTTGAAGGTCTGAGTACAACATCAAAATGGTCCAAGAAGACGTCAGAAGGCCCGAAAATCCAAAAGGATGAATTAGGAGCCAGGAATGGGCTGTTCCCAATCTAGAACGAGTTGTTCCAAACTTCTAAAATGGCCTAGAAACCCTAGGTCAAAATGGAGCGTTCCCAATCTGGAATGAGCTATTTTAACCCAATTTGTTATGAGTCAACTTCAAATCCGGAACGGGTCGTTCTAGATTCAAAAATTGTTCATAATAGATTAATCTAGAATGCCCCATTTTGGTAAAGTTTGACGTCTATATATATGAGCCTCGTGTATAGTGCTTGGGATCGAAAAAATTTCCTATTAAAGTCCTATATAGCTCAGAAACTTCTCTTTGTCCCCCTCTTTGTGTTTTTTGAGATTTGTGAGATAAATTGTAGTGTGTAAGGCAACCAAAAAGTGCCTCAAGTCTACCACATTGGAAGAACATTCGATAAAATCTCGTTCAAGAGGTATTTCCATTAAATTCTTTCTTCATTACCTATTATTTCTATTATAAACATTGCCATAAATAAAACCAACCATGTAGACATCTTAGGAACAATTGTATAAACATTGCCATAAATAACCATTAATAAAAAGGGACTAAATATTTGAACTTTTATTCTTTGTCATGTTAATTTCATCATAGAATACCAATATAGGGCATTGTAGGGTGTCTAATACCTTTCCTACACGTAATCAGCCTCTGAACCCAATTTTGGCTATGAGGGCCATTTTGGTAATTTTAAAAATATTTTCTTTTTCCGATGTTTTGAGTAAAACATTGGTGGCAAATCCTTCAAACTCTTTCCTAAAACCATTGATGAGGGATTAGTCTGGTGTTTGGGCATCTCTTAATCAATGAGATTTTCAAAATGAAAGTCTAAACCATTTGTGGGCAAAATCAGAATTTTTTGGGTTCCGACAACTAGCATATTCAATGCAAAAGTAGTTGAATAGGATTATAAATCACATTTGGTAGTTATTTTAAGGGAGAATGTGGATTAAGAGGTTTATTACTTTTCAGTATAAATAGTTCTTATACTTAATTTTAAAAAGAAAAGGAGGATCAATCAATCAGTCAATCCAATTTATCTTTTTATCTTTACTTTATCACATTTTACAACTTTTTCCTATAAGTTTATCTTTAAATTTATTGTAAACATTATCCTTCCCCTTCTTCTTCAACAAGTAAAAGATGTTATATAATAGGATTATTGAGAATACGAACAAAACAAACTCTTCAGGCATGTGATGCACTATCCTTAAGGTCTTATCAAAAGACACCCACACAAGTCTCTAGGAATATAATAGGATTGTCCCAATGATAACACTAAGAATGCAAAACTAATAAGTTTCCAACTCAAGTGGGAAAATAAAAAGAAGAAATAGAGGAGAGAGTAATGCTCAATAAATCTAAATCCCTATAGTGCTCGACATTTATAAAATGATAAAGTGATTTTTGGAGCAATTCATTAAACATGATTATAAAAACAATTAACTAAAATAAAAATGTTGATAAATTAACAGTAATTAAAATTATGATAATTATATTATCATATCTCATTAAAATTAAAATTAATTAGATTTTAAAATCACTAATTAATAAAGTAACAATTTTCAGAGATATTTTGAAATTAATTATCATGTTTGTGACATTCTTTACCCTTCTAGCTAATTTTCATAGATAAGATTAAAATAATAGAGTAATTCTAAATAAAACTTTAGTCAAAACATCATAAAGGAGTTGACGAAAATGTCTCACTGGATAAAAGACTCACGTTCATTTTACAAACCAAATCAAGTTCCAAAACGTACTTTAAAACATGAAGAACAAGAGTAATAAAACAATTGAAAATCAAAGTGGTTCTCCAAAGGCCATTAAGAAATCCAAACAAAACTAACAAGGGTTCCTAGCAAAATGCAAATAAAATCAGTTTTCAACATCATTAAACAAAGAACTATAAACCAATATTGCTCCAATGTCACATCTTATTAGAGTTCATCCTAAAAGAATACAAGGCCTAAGTCTCATCACCAATATCATCTTCTTGATGATCCTTACCTACAATGACATTTAGTTAAACAGAACAAGAACACAAAATAAAGGAGTGAGATACGTCTAACTATGAATCCTAGTATGAGAAAAGGTCGAACAACAACAAGAAAAATAAAACATACACATAATTAACAGATAAATCACAGGAATGTTATAATATCACATTCATACATGGTGATTCATTCACACGACACACTTCTAATGTAAAATGCATTGACTCTTTCAATTATAAATGCACGACATTAGTAAAAAATATGTGTTGTCTGAAGGCTCATAGGGTCACCTAGGAGGACATGCTAATGATGAAAAAACTTCAACCAAAAGACCTCCAGGGAGACAAAACAGAAAGCATTCATCATTGCTATGAGTGCAAGAAGTTAGGACACTTCAAATAAGGGTTTCTTGAGCTCGAGGAGGAGAAAGTCAAGAAAAAGCCAACCTTTTTCCAAAATAAGAAAGAGAGTCTTATGGCCACATGGTAAGATCTTGGATTACCATCATTTAAAGAAGAAAAGGATGAAGAAACCAATCTGTGTCTTATGGTAGACGAAGACGAAATGTCCTACTTAGAGGATGAGCATGAGAATAAATGAGAAGTAACGTGAATATATTATGTCTAACTTATTTAAGAAGTTCAATGATTCATGTTTTAAAGATAAAAAAAATGTTCATAAAACCATTAATTAGATGAATCTTAGTAAAAATAATATGTTTTACCTCATCATTTGATAAAATGATATCTATAAATATCACATAGGATCGTTCTTTTCTAAAAGAAATAATTAGGTAAAATATATTTAAATATTTTAATTCTGATTTTGATTTTGATTAAAATTAGTTTAATATTCATATTTTAAAATGATGATTTTAATCATTGTATTTTTTTATAATTAATGAATTTTATCTATTATTTTAATATTATAAGTTATTTAATGATGATGAAATTAACTAAAGATAAAAACATCATGATCAAAATCATCGTTTTTAATATATAGTGACAAACATTGATTTTAATTGAAGGTTTATTGACCTTAAATATATGTTAACAAATTATATTAATTTTTTTTAAAATAAGTCTTAAATATAATTTTAATTTCTATAAGATGGATGAGTTTTAATTTTAGTATCTTTAAAAAATAGATTAATATTTTTCATCTATTTAAAGTTTGAAATCGCTATTTTTAGTCTTTATAAAATATAAAAAAAAAATTGTTTTAGCATCCATAATTTTTTAATAACTATTTTTATTTCTTAAAAATTTGTAATCATTATTGTTGTTTTTAATCTTTATTTAAGAATAAATAAAAGATTAGAAATATTACTTAGGTATCACATATATATTAGTGAGTAGGCATGACATGTAAATTTAAATATATTAATATCTATCCGATCTAGAAATTAAAAATATTTTTAAATCTATCTCACAATTTGATATGGTACAACATAACTTTTTTGTTTATGATAAAGTTTAGGACATCATTACCTAATTAGCATATATTTGTAATGTGGTCATGCGCGGCGTGATATTTGATTCATGGGCATTATCTACTTAACCTCAAATTTTAACAATATCGTTTTAGATATTTAATTAGCTTGTTGGATAGCTAAGAATCTACTTAAATAAACACAAAAATCTCATATGTGTTTAATTATTGATAAAAATAACGAACAATCCAACGAATATAGACTATCGAACCTTGCATTTACGGAGGGGAATCAAACTCCATTTTTACAATATCTCATTAATTAATCACTTATATAACATTCATCTATACCCACCAAGAAATTTAATCTATAACGTTATCTTTGGTGTTTCAAAGTTTTCAGTTAAGATGAGAAGATTTAAGAGTGTTCGTTGATGTGAGCAAACGATGGTTACTATTGAAAACTTGTGAATGAAAAAAATGAAAAGAACTTCTCAAATAGAGTATACCATGTGGAAGGGACTCTTATTCTATGTTTGGTACAGCAGGAAAAATTAAAAACAATAGGTTAAATTAATTAATATGAATATAAAAATGTTTCCACACACTTCAATTATCCCAAACAACTCTCTACAGTGAAATATCTTTATCTTTTGTGCTCTTTTATGACGCCAAACGAAGGCTTAAAGTGTGAATGACTCATCAACTTAATGGCTTAAAATTTTTGTGTTAAAATTTAATATTGAGTTTGTTTATGTGATTTTTTCACTAGCTATTGATAGAATTCTCCTAATTTTTAACTTCAATGGTGTTACTAACAATCTTGGGTTGATAATTTATTTTTCCAATGTCTTACAAGTTGAAGCTAACAAGTTATTATGATATTGTAGAAAAATTAAGAAGAAAAAAAAAACTTCATAATATAGAATATATATTTTCATAAATATAAATATTTTGTTGCACTACAACAAAACAAATTTTTAATAGTATTCAATACTATTTTTAGTGACAATAAAAATGGTTGCAAAACCTTTTATCATCATTCTCACATTAACCATTATATGCAATATCAGTAAAACATATACTGATAATTGTTTTGCATGCTAGTAAAAACCTTTATAATAGTCGAGAAAAATGTACAAGTTTTTGTAGCATTTTATGTTTTTTTTGTTATTACCACTAAAAGTTTAAGATTCATAATTTATATATTATTTAATTACCTCATCTCTAGTCAATGTGGGGCTTGTAAGATAAAAGGTTGTTATCTACTTATATATTATTTAATTTCCTTATCTTTAGTTGATGTGTGGGACTCAAGTTTTTCTTTAAGAAATGATTCTTAGCTTATATATTCTTTAATTGTCTTATCTCCTAAGAGATGTGAGACTTGCAAGGTGAGATTTATTCTCTACTTATATATTATTGTTCGGAATACTCACTATAAGGCCAACCCTAATAGTTTAAAAATAGATAAGTTAATATATATATATATATATATATATATATATATATATATATATATATATGAGGTAGGATCCGTTTATTCTAAAAGTAAGTCTATCTAGACTTATCCCATTTAATAACTCATTTTTACATTAAATTTTAATGATCCAACCGTTGAATTTAAATTTTTTAATGCATAGATCAAGTCTGCAAGTTTTTTAAAAAATTGAAAACCATTTGATTCTTCATTGATCATTAATTCAAATCAACGTATAAAATGATACTTTGTTGTTAGCGATTTCAAAAATAAATTGACAACAATGTTTTATAATTCATAAAATTCATCTTAGGAGGTTTGGGGACAATAAGTCACAACTTTAATTAGGATCTTTCATCTTTGAATCTCAGTGCTTTTATTTTCAATTTTAATTGTTATTTTCTATCTTCTAAGTCAAATTTCTATCTTTTAAAACTGTCGAAAACCATGATTATATTGGTAATTATTTGAACCTAATCTTTTAAGTTTGATATTCAGATTCTATCTATATTATTATTACTGTGATAAGATACATTTTTCTTTAAACACATTTTAGACGCAATAACTTTTTGTCCCAAATGGAATTTGGGTGGCTAAGTCATGGTTTGATTGTTGGTGGTGTTGGTAACTGTAGAAAGAAAATAGAGGTTGGATGGTGAAGATTAAGGAAAATAATGCTTTGGTCTTTATACTCAAATTTTATTAGAAAATTTATCAAATATTATTGTACAAAATTTATCTATTAATGCTTCTATCAATGAAAACATCACATTAAACTTCACTAATGCTGCATAATTATTTCAATCTATCACTTTCAGATATATTATTACTATTAGTGATCTGAGAGACTAAAATAAGATTTTTAATAATTTTAAATATGAAGAATAAAAAAAATATCCTAAATTTAAGAAATTAAAAAAATATTTATCACTTACTTTTTTTATATTTTCAAACTAACATTTTTTTGGCAGCTTTAGATCACCTTTTTAGTGGTAAGAAAACTGCCAATTATATTTTTTTTTATTCGTTCCTGGAGTATCCAGGGTCGATAGCAGTGACTAATTTCCTCGCTACGTTGGAGGCTCCTCAAAGGATGGAATAGCTAGCCCCAAGATTTAACGCGGCTGCATACACAAGGCAGTATTTCCTCGCTACGTTGGAGGCTCCTCAAAGGATGGAATAGCTAGCCCCAAGATTTAACGCGGCTGCATACACAAGGCAGTATTCAAACTTCCTGACCTTGCTTAAGCGTGGATCAACCCCTACTGCTGAACTACACGCTTGAGGTTTTGCCAATTTTGTTTTGATGCGACTAGCAGCCTCTAGAAGACGTTAACAGATGGACTTAAACACAAACAACCAATTTTTTGAGGGCCTATTACCTGTCAAATTCTTTTTGAGGGATAAAAGGCAAAATTTGATATAAAATAAGGCACTATAAACATAATTATTCCTTTTAAGTGTCTCTTAATAAATAGACGCTAATAATAGTTGATCCTATCATTTTTGCCTTTACCCAAAAGCCCCTTCAGCCATCCTCACCAAACATCTTCCTTAATCAAACAACCCATGAACCAAATCTTTGATGCTCAATATCATTTGTTAATTTATTTTATTCTCTATCCTTTATTTTCAAGGAGTGCTTGTAATGTCTTCTCTAACACATTCTCTTTATACTAGTATAAAAAATGGATTTAATATTAAAGATTTAAAATCATTTATAAGGTAATCAATTTTAAAACTTACACAATAATGTAATTAATTCTTATATATTAAATACAAATATTTATCTTACATGAGAGTGTTTTTAGATTTTTCTCTTCGATAAGAAGATTTGTAGGCATGTTTTTAATTCTTATCTAATTCAATTTTTATTTATTATAATTATTTATGAATTAAATATTAATATTTTAAAATAAATTATTAATAACTAAAATTAATTTCATTAAAAAACAATAGAAATTGATTTTTATCAGTGGAATAAAATATTTGTTTAATATAAAGGAGTTAAATATTTCCATTAATAGGTTACGAGTAAACAAGATAATTAAACTAGAGACATACCTTAACTCAAATATATCATGATTATTAGTTTTTTTTACTTGTAATTTACTTAACACATTCGTGTCCATTGAGTGAGAGACTTCTCAAGTACATTTACACACCAACAATATCCAATAATTGGCAACAAAAAAAAAATCAAATTATACTTGGGGATCAAACTTATAATTTTAATTATCAAATTAACTAGTGGATAATATCTACAGTTCATAAGCCGCCTTGAAAGTTGAAAAAAATGTTATATTAAGATTTTTATATGAGTAGATATATGACCAGGTGATATATACACATTATTAATTAAACAACACTACACAAAATAAATAGTGGTGATGTGTAAAGAGATGCTTTGGCTACATCATCGTGTTACACATTTGTTGATCTGTGTCGTAATTTAGTGGTGGATTACAAATTGATGACACAACCCCAAACGGTAAAACGAGTGCAATATTACAAATAGATGACACAATTCCAAGTGGTGAAAGGGATATAGAGAAACAGATCCTTCTATCTTCTTCAAGCCAATGAAACCAAAAAGGAAATCCCATTAATAAAAAAGCAATATTGATGATGCGATCATCGTAGTGAGATAATCAAGTCCAACGAAAATCATCATTATTAAACACACTATATCAAGCACGTTAGGGATAAAAACATATATATATATATATATATATTTATTCGTGAGACATCTTTATCTTAATCGCGAGAATATGTGCTTGTAAGATTATGTTATTAAAAGCATCTAATTAATTAAAGATTCCACGAACCATGATGATTTCAGCACAAAACGTGTATCAAACTTTTTCATAACACACGTGTGCCAATGTTTTTGGTTTGTTTCTATAATTTGATGGCGTGGCAACATAATCTCAAGTCATAAATCTAGGGCATCACCATTCACCAACTTGAAAGAAGGCTTAGGTAAGCATAAGGGGGAAGTGGGAGCACTCGACATTACTTGTATATATATAGTAAATCAAATTAGGTATACGAGATAATCACTAGCACTGTTTTTTAATAGGGAGAAAAGTCCAATGATAAAGATAAACGGGTACTTTTGCTTTTGCTTTTGGGGAGAACAAGGGAAAGAAAATAATATAACCAACGCAAGGGATCAAAGACGTGGAAAATAATGGGGTTCCTCACCTCTTATCACCATCACCCCCTCCATTCAAAACCCTTTGTCGGAATTTGTTTGGTTGATTTGTGATAAGGGTCTCTGACATGGAAAAGAAGTGAAATGGCTCCCAATATCCCTCTTGGGATTCTTTATTAGTAAAAGTAAGAAACGCACTTTTGCGCTGGTTATCTAAGATCAAAAGGTGTATTGCGTTCATATTGTCAAGGAAATAACTAAATCATGCCTATCCAAAAAGTGGGACATATATTGGGTTTTAGGGCAATTCAAGAGAAATAACCACACTTGCTCAAGTGCTATTAATTACATTTTGATGGGATACACCTAACACCAACATTATCAATTACTACGAAATTGGTTAAGTTTAACCAAATAATTATGAATTCAAGTTTAATTGAGCTAAATTTTAATCATTTTATTTCTTTTAGTTTTATATATAATTTTAAAAGAAAAAGCATTAGATTAAATAACTTCGGTATCATTTTTATTAAGTTTAACTTAATTTAGTTTACCTATTAAACTAGGTATAAATGACATAATTTATTTTAAACTTAATGAGTTTAATTTGATCTAATAAAACATATCTAAATCTCAATACAACAAATTGAGCTAATTTTAACAATTTTAAATATATGTAATATATATATATATATATATATATATATATATATATATATATATATATATATATATATATATATATATGGATATATATTGGATGGGGTCTAGTAGATAGTAATTTTATATGGGTTGTGAGTTGAAGCTTGATTTCCACTAATTGAACTATTTATTTCACTGCCTTATCTATATACTTTTCACCTATAGTATAAAAAAATAAACCGCACGTTAATGAGATGAGCTCCAAAATCCATTATAAAAAAGGTTGTGGGAAAGAATATGATTATAGAGAGGAAAGGGGTGTGATTAGCCAAGTGCTTATGCATGGGATTAGTTAAAAGTGCTTTAGGCTATGATTGCTTTGGCGAATTAACCACACTTTGGAGCAGTCTAAATTCGGTTTTGAAAGTGATTAGACTAGACCCACATACACCGTTTGAGGGATTATATATACAAACAACCGAAGCCAAGAAAAAAAAACACAAAAACTATAGAGTATTTATCATTAATTTAATACACTTGTGGTGTGTAAAGGCCATGGTATCTAAAAGTACTACATATTTGATGCAACCATAATTTTATCAGATTTGATGGACTTTGACGTTTATATTATTCTATTCAGCAGCCCTAAAAGTGCAAACCGACAATTGACCTATTTGATATGATAAAAATAAAATATATTCTAATCTTATATCTATATACCTTTCGTTGCTACAGGTGCAAGATCGAAGTTGATCACAAAAACTAAAATGATTAAATTTTGAAAAATTATGTTTATTGTTTTGGATTTTGCTTCTGATGAATGATGTTATACCGGAACAATTAAGCTGAGTACCGATTGAAATATAGTTTACATAGGGGTTTTGAATTTTAAATATAGAACCTTAAAGAAGATCTTCAAGAGGAGAAATTTTTTCATATTCAAAAATTGATTTAAAAAAATTATAAATTCTAAAAATTATAACTTATGAGAATAACTAAAATATATTTGATTATTTATATAAAAAATTTATACTTGATTGAAGTTAGGAAAAGATTGAGAAAGAAAAATAAAATAAAATAAAATCTTTTTATATATATAATTTTTTTAAAATTCAGAAAAGTTATATTTTATCTTCTAATAGAAATATCTATAAAAAAAATAAGATAAAAATGGTTATAAAAAAATTATATTCCTCAAAAATTTTAAAATAATTATCAAATATAAAAAAATCAAAATTATCATTTTAAGAGGATAAACATCGAAAAGTTATCAAATTTTTATTTGTTTGAATTTCTTATATTTAGTGGAACTTGTTCCATGAATTATAATTGTTAAAATAAATATTATTTTTAAATAACTATAAGAAATAATCAAGTCATGTATGAATTATAACTAAACCTCATCTTTCTTCGGTAAAAAAAAAAAAATCTCAACTTTCTCACTACTAAAGATGTGAATTAATAAATATTCTCGACTTCAAATTATAAAAATAAAATATCAAAAGATATTATGATGAAAATATTTTATCACCTATAATAATTCTATTGTAGTCGAACATTATCCCCCTAAAAAGATCAACATGGTCTTTACCAAAATCTCATCTTTCTTAACATAATAACTTCTGACAATGATAAAGAACATTACACCAAAAAGGGAAAAAAATTCCTAAGAATCTTACATGGGAATAAGATCTTATCTTAACGAGATTTAAAATACAATAAAGATTGGATCACTCGTTTCTAGAGATAATTGCATTGCGTTGAGTAACCATCCTAATCTTTTTCGAATAGCAATACGAATCTTTCATGTTTAGGGAAATTTAAATTCCATTAATGTTGCATGCCAAAACATCTTAGTTAATTAGTTAGCTTTAAAATATAAATAATGATGAATAGATCACTACATGTGGAGTTGTTTAGGAGAATAACATTATGCATCTTATTTTAATACATGTTGATTCCCTTAATTTTCCGAAAAAGAACTGTATTTTAAAATATTGGTCATTATAATATATTATGCATAAAAAATTAATAATATACAATTAATTAGCATAAAAATAAAATCTAAACCAATGATTGTACTAGGTGTTCAATTTCATTGTCTGCAAGTCTTGTCTAATCATTGACTTGTCAAGCTCAAACATCAATTTTGAGGATGCAAGTGAAATTTCATTATCACATTAACATGTTTAGCAACATTTGTAAATAAAAATATGATTAAACACAATTTTAGTATCATCGTGAAAAAATAATTGTTTGGTCTCAAGTCACCACAATTAAAAAGAATAATGTAAGAACCGAAAATCCTTTAGTATTATTAC
Source organism: Cajanus cajan (assembly GCF_000230855.2). NCBI lineage: Eukaryota > Viridiplantae > Streptophyta > Magnoliopsida > Fabales > Fabaceae > Cajanus > Cajanus cajan. The sequence goes on along the minus strand of NC_138527.1, from coordinate 21,415,992 downwards.
AAGAGAAATGAGAATTATAAATTTATATTATATTAAGTAAATGACAAAGTACCAAATGATCTTAAATATCATATGATTACAAACCCAAGGTATCAGGTAATTAAAACTATACTTCCATGAATATTTAATAAGTTACTAACGAGTGTTGTGATTAATTGACGGGAAATTTTTGTAAATTGTAGTAATCTTGAAGCTGAGTGTAGTTACATTAAATATTTAGATGAAAAAATCTTATTACTTGTAATGATATATAATTTTTATAAGGATTAATTATATTTTAAAGTTCTCTAAATTTAGATTAATTATATTTTTGGTTTTTAAATTTTAAAAAATATTGTTTTAATTTTTGTATCTATTTTTTTGTCTCTCAAATTTAAAACATGTGCTTTTAATCTTAAAAATATTAGTCTATCAAATTTAAATTTTATATTTTTAATATTTATAATTTCAAAAAATATTGTTATAGTCTTTCATGACCATTTGATAATAACAGATTGAGACAATTATGTAGTATCAGTTAATTAATATGATATTTCTCTAACAATGACTTTAGTAAAATAATTTGTGTGACAAATATACTAATGACATTTGAATAGAGAGATTAAAATAATATTTTTTTATATATTTTAGGGACTAAAAATACACATTTTAAATTTAAAGGAACAAAAAAATATATACAAAAATTAAAATAATATATTTTTTGAAATAAAAGGGACTTAAAAGATAAATTTTAAATTTGAAGGATCAAAATATTTAAAAATATATATATTTTGGAAACTAAAACACAAATTTCAAATTTTAAATACCAAAATAATATATACCTTAAATTTGGAAGATTAAAAACATAGTTAAAGTCCATTTATAAAATACATAGGTTATAAGTTAAGTGAAATGAATCCACACATAACCAATGAAAAATTATATATTACTAGTATTTTAGTATATGCAATGCATAGGTTAAATATTTATTATATATAACTAATAATAATAAATTATATATATAAATAAATGTTATGATTGAATATACAACATATTTAAAATTTATATTAATAATTATATATTTTTTAGCATATAAATTATATTTTAGATTTATGATAAATAATATATATTATAATATAAAATTATTTTTATTTATAAATAATTTATTTTGAAAATATTAAAATTTTATTCATAAAGATTTATAATAAATAAAAATTAAATTAGATAATAATCTCTAAAAAAATACTCTTGTGCTAAATAATAATTTATATTTAATATATAAAAATTAAATTCTAACTTTTATAATTATCCTAACAATGTAGAGTTGGATTTATTACATTGGTTGGGGAACCAATATATAATGTTTCACACCTTGTACGTCACCTTAATTTTACATTAATTTCAAAATCACTATAAAAAGTAAAAAATGGACCGATGAATGATATATAGTGACTATTTTATTTTATTTTATTTTAGTATTATAGTAATGACATAAATATTTATGAAATTTATTAAAAATTAATTTTATTTAAAATTGAGTGCATTAAAACTATTTATTCATTTAAGTAGATATACTTTTAATAATGTGCATTTTTATGCACTTGTCTCTCATTAGCTTATTAAATGGATCAACATGAAAATTGCATTCCAAAATTATCATTTGAATCAAATATTTTCTCTAAACATGATTAAAAATCACAATGCTTAAAAAATTAGTTATCAACTAGATTTTATGTGTTTATTTGTCCCAAAGTCAGACTTTGCTGGTATCCAAATAATTAACATGATTGACCTATTTATCATTTATTAATTTTATGAACTCGCTTCATTGACTCAAGTTAGCGTTACTTTAATTAAACAATAAGAGGTCAATTTTCGTACAAGCAACATTCATATTTGATTTTTCTCTCGAATATTTTATTTTTTACATAATGTTATGTTGGGTTTTAGACTCTCTTCCTATATGGAGAATGGATCCAAATGTATAAGTTTAGTATATCTCACATAATCAAGTAGAGAGAAGTTAAATCAAAATAGATAAAGTGACTCATTTTGAGAGAAAATAACAACAAAATTTAGAATCATTCATTCATAATTGAATTAGGCTAGATTTTGAACAATAGGTTTGTGGGACATGATTCTCTATTTTCAATAGTTGGATCATTGAAAGGAGGTTTAGAATGAGAAAAAAATGCCTCGTAGTAGCAATTCTATTTTTTTAATTTTTTATCTTATTTCTCAATTGTAAGCAATTGTGTTTTATTTGCTTTGATCGATTGTAAACATTGTTTAGTGCATTCATTAGAGACTCTATTATACCATTTGTTGATCATAATGAAGTTTTTTTAGTCTAGACGACTCGTAATGTTTATCCTTATATTGAGCGATTTTTTACATTAAAAATATTTATATCTTTTGTGTGTTTGAATTATTTATTTTTACTCTATTTTGTTGGTGCTCTTCGCTAATTCTTGTAAGTAAGATGTTATTGTTCTTTTATTGAGTTGTTGTCGTTATGCTAAGTTTTTTCCATCATGTTTCATATCTTATTTATCAATTATTAGTTTTTACATTGAATATGTTGTTAGTTCCTAGTGAAATTAAATTCTAATCAAGTGAAAACTCATTAGACTAACAATATTTACATTATTACTAGTGAGATTAATCCCTTACTTAATAAGATGGAGGTATTGTGACAAAATAAAAATAAAAAAACCAAATTACTAAAGCACATAATCATATATATTTAAGCTTGTAAAAACATGTAATTAAAATTAAATTTAATTAAAAGTTACAAAATAGATTCTTTTACATGAGTTAATTATTAACACACTACTAGAAAATTGCAAAATAGCGACCGAAATTTATTAGTTGCTATTTAGCGACCGATTATGAAAAACCAAAAATAGCGACTGATTTAGCGACCAAAATAAGTCGTCGCTAGAAAATCGGTCGCTATTTCGGTTGCTAAATAAAATTTTTTAATTTTTTAGCGATGAAATTAAATTCAGTCGCTATTTCGGTCGCTAAATTATAAATTTTGATTTTTTTAGCAACGGAATTAAATTCGGTTTCTATTTCAGTCGCTAAATTATAAATTTTTTTTTTAGCGACGGAATCTAATTCGGTCGCTAAATATTAGTTAAAATTAGCGATGGAATTGAATTCGGTCGCTAAATAGTAGTTAAATTTAGCGACAGAATTAAATTCGGTCGCTAAATTATAAATTTTGATTTTTTTTAGCGACGAAATTGAATTCGGTCGCTAAATAATAGTTAAAATTAGCGACGGAATTAAATTCGGTCACTAAATAGTAGTTAAATTTAGCGACGGAATTGAATTCGGTCGCTAAGTATTAGTTAAAATTAGCGACCGAATTGAATTCGGTCGCTATTTCGGTCATTAAATTAAAAATTTTGATTTTTTAGCGACGGAATTGAATTCGGTCGCTAAATTATAAATTTTGATTTTTTAGCGAAGGAATTTAATTCGATCGCTAAATCATAAATTTTGATTTTTTTTAGCGACGGAATTAAATTCGGTCGCTAAATATTAGTTAAAATTAGTGACGGAATTGAATTTGGTCTCTAAATCAGAAATTTTGATTTTTTTAGCGACATAATTAAATTCAATTGCTAAATATTAGTTACAATTAGCGATGTAATTCTATTCGGTTGCTAAATATTAGTTAAAATTAGCAACAAAATTCTATTCGGTAGCTAAATATTAGTTAAAGTTAGCGACAAAATTCTATTCGCTCACTATGTAAAACTTAAAAAAATGTATAAATTGCTTAAAAGTGATGATAATATTTTTGTTGAGTATCAATCCCATTTTCTTTTTTTTGTAAGAGCAAGACATTAATTTATATTAAAAAAAATATTTATATGCACTCCTACATAATTAATATCAATAGTTATTTATGTGAAAAAATATTTAGAGGTTTTTTTTTACGATTGAATTTTTAGGCAGTTTTTTAATTAGAGTATTATGAATTTTAAAATTTCTTATTTATTTTGATCCATATTTATAATATATATTTCTAACTTATGATAACTTTATTTTTAAATAAATTTTTATATTTAAATTCTAAATTAGTATTTTATTAATGGTTGATAATTAGAAAATAAAACAAGGATAAATACATTTTTTGAATTTTATATCTTAGATTTAAGATGAATAAATATATTAAGTTAATTAATAATTTATTTAAAATGTTAAAATTTAATTTATAAAAATGATATTTTAAAAGAGAAGGGTTATAATAACATCGGTATAACTTTTACTAAGTATTACATCGTTCAATAACTTTATATTAAATGTGAATTTTATAAATTCAACCGTTAGATTGAAAGTTTTTTACTCTTAGATCATATATACAAAATCTTATATGAATTCAAGATGATTTGATACTTCATTCTTGTAAAACAAAATTGACGTAATATATTCATTTCAAATAAAATATGAGCACTTTGATTACTTTTAAGTTGTTGTTTAATTTTAACAAAAATTTATATAAACATATAAAGTGATATGAACTTTCAATCTATCGGTTGGGTTTACAAAATTCACATTTAATATAAATTTATTGAGCGGTGTAATACTTAGTATAAAAGTTATACCAGTGTTATTATAACCCTTCTCATTTTAAAATATATAAATTATTACTTAAACTTTTAAATTTATAATAAATAATTTAAATTGTATCATAAAATTAATTTTAAATAGAAATAAGTAGATTTTTAATTATAAAAGTAAGTATATATATAAATAAAGATTAATTAAATATAATATAATTATTATTATTAGTAATATAATCATTATATATATTATTATATATTTATAACGGTCCGGATATACCAAAATGTTAAGGATCCAAAAATAATATAAGTATGAGATTGGATAGTTGAGGATGACTTAAATGAATTAATTTGTACTAATTATACTAACAACATGCATTTGTTTTTCGGTAGCTTATCTCATAAGAACTTCACAGTTAAACGTGCTTGACTTGGAGTAATGTAGGGATGAGTGACCTTCTGGGAAGTTTCCAAAAATTGTGTAATTAAGGACAAAACATGCTAAAAACTTAAGTATTGTGAAATAAAATTCTTAAGAGGCCAAATATGAGTGGTTCATAGCGATCAAATTTGCGACGTCTATAAAATTTAATAAAATAAAAAATAAATATACTGATTTATTCGATCACTAATTTGGTCTCATACATTTCAATCATTTCAACCATTTAACGACCGAAAATTTTTCAGTCGCTAAATAGCTTAGCGACTGATTAAATTCGATCGCTAAGATAAATAACGACCGATTTTTGTAATTTAGCGACCGATTTTGGTGGTCGCTAAATTGCATATTTTTTGTAGTGACAAAATTATTATATTTTTTATGAATAAAACGATAAAAAAAATTAACACTCTAATATCTACCAATCAGAAAATCAATAACATATTAAAGACCCTAAAATCAAACACTATCGTCCATTTTTTGTAGGTAGTTGTAATTACATTAAATACCAAATTTGATTTCAGAGTTTATAGTCTAACAGAGAGTTAACAAACCTCTACTAAAAGACTTAATTTCTTTCTCCAGCCCTAATAGTTCTTGAAATAATATCTCTACCAAATAAGATTTTAATAATTTAAAAGTATCAAACTCACGTAACACAAATGACAAAATTTTTATATATTTCATTAAACAATATTATTGTGTGAAGAAAATAGTTTAAAATAGGTTAATTTTGATGGATGGGAGGAGGTGTGAGTCATTTATGATAACAGTAAAAAAGTGAGCAAATCATTGGAGTATGTTACTTTCTAAATATCCTGTGTGTGGCAATTGGCATAACCACATACTTTTCCCACTTGCTAGGAAATAAATACTATATACTAATTAATACCAAACCAACATTATACAACCAAGACAACTTTTCCGTATATGCTTCTTCCTTCTTCAGCAACCATAACGTATGTTACTATTAATCTCTCAAATACCCATTTTAATACCTTCACATGCCAACCACTCATTAAATTATTGCTTTCTATTTAACAACAATAATAATAATATATTTCTTCATGCTTGATAACTTCAATTTTTCTTATTACCCAATTTGTTTATTTCAAACACAAATACCAAGGCTTAAGCTTACGTTTCAGTCTGAGTAATTTTGTTCCAAGCGAGGACTGAATGAATATAGTAATAATCTAATGCATGGTGGATTCACAATGCAGTGTCTCACCTTAACTCAAAGCTTTTATAAAAAAATTAATTAATAACACACTCATTTTGGTACATTTTTTTTATAAATATATTGTCAATTGTGTTTTTTGAAATTTGATAAATTATGTAGTTTTATTTTCAATTTAACGAATCTTACAAAAAAAATTGTTTTAATAACTTTTAACTAGAATAAATAATATATTAAAAATATTAGGTTACCATCATTTTTTTTATAGCTTTATTTGCATTATGGAATTAAACCCCGTGCTTGATTCTCTTGTGTGGCAGCATTTGAACTTTTGCTGCTAATTTTGTCACCATGGACTATATATAATCCACCGATAGTCAACTAATTGACAAAAAGAAGAATAAGTATGGTATAACTTATTGAATAGATTTTAGAATAAAATTAATTTTCACTTTTAGTTAATATTTCAACAATTTCTGACAAATAAATTCTATATTTTAATACTAAAAAGAGTATAAAAGAATTTCTTAATATATAATTGTGTTAAATATTTATATGAATAATTTTGATGCTTATAATAATTTCATTCAACTTAATTAAAATCATCTTTAATTAAAAATACTCGTGGTCCCGTGAAAAAGAAGTATAAGAGATTTTCAAGAATAAAAAGAAGAAAAAAAAAAGTTTACTTGCCCTAAAGAGATTTGAAATTTTCACATTGAAGATGCAATTGACCAAAGCGTTTCTTAGTATACAATAACAAAATTTAGTATTACCGATAATTATTTAATAGTAATAAATTAATTGTTTCTATTTTATTATTTAATAAAAATATTAATGATTATTATATAATGGTCACTAAAAATGTATTTACATCACATCAAAATTTATTAGCGACAATTATTTGTTAGAAAAAACTTAAGTCCCACATTGACTAAAAATAAAATAATTAAAGAGTATATAAGTGAATGATAACTCTCACCTTACAAGTATGTTTTATAAGATTGAGTTAGACCTATAACTTACTATTCTAAGTTGGTATTTATGAGATAAGATAATTAAAAAAATTAAAGAATATATACTTAAAAGATAACCTCCATCTTCTAAATCCCACATCAATTAGAAATAAAGTAACTAAGGAATATTTGTACTCATCTTACAAATCTTACATCAACTAGAAATAAGATAATTAAAAAGTATTATAAATATTTTCTTAAACTTTTAGCGGCAATTTTAAATGTCAGTAACAAATGACACAAAAAAATTATACACTTTTCTTGATCATTATGAAGGTCTTTACCAACATATAAAATAATTGCCGGTAAATATTTTAGTAACACTACATACAATAATTAATATGTGAAATACTAGTAAAAAATTTTGAAATAATTTTTATTATTACTAAAAATCATATTAAATACTAATAAAAATTCATTTTATTGTAGTGGTAATACTTCACTAGAAATCAAACCTAAACTATAGAATTAAAATCCATTGTATGTTATAAGTACAATCATTTCGTTATATGTATACTATTCTTTGGAATTACGATTCAATAAATGCTCTTAATTATCTTGGGAAGTTATTCTGATTTGATTTGATGACCTGACTGAAATTAATTGAAAAAATAAATAATGAGTTGCTAATTCAACTTGATCAATCAGCTCGTGAACTAATTATATTTTTATATTCTTAACCGTGGTAAACATGAGTATACTCAATCAGTTGGTATAAAATGTATTTTTAAAATAAAAGACTATTGTTTTGACTTTTTTTTGGAATTTTTTTAATTAAAAATGACATGTTTGAATCAATTTAATTACCCTTGTCACTCTAACGGTAAATTATAACATCCTAAAATTCAGATACAATATTATTATATTATTCTTAAAATAGTAATCAAATTTTTTTTTATATTTTAAGAATAAATAGAAAATAAGTATGATATTTTATAATTTTAATACATTAAAATTTTTATTGTCAAAATTTTTAGAAATTAAAATGGAAATATATAATATTTAATTATATTCAAAAATCCTGTTTATGATATCTATTATTTTTTTAGAATAATATTTTAATTATAAATTATATATATAAATTATTACAATATATATATATATATATTGTAAATTTAATTTTAGAATAAACATTTGGATTATTATATATATATAAATACATAAATCTATACGCATATTACAATTTTTTTTTTCTTCTTCCCAAAATTTTTAGTAATTTCAAAAAAAATAAAATAAAATAAAATCAAATAAAATCAAATTAAATCAAATCAAATCCGCTGCAATAAATGTACGGAGAAAACCAACTTAAAAATCTTATCTACAGATTTCAAATGATTCCAAGTTATCTATACGTAACTAAAATAAGCAAAAGAGTAGTGAAACTAAACTAATTGAAATCAATTTACCATTACATAGCAACTATGTAATCATTACCTTTCATGCTATAAATAGGCCTTATCTGCAGTAAATTTTGGAGACACAAGTGACGGAAGTAGAAAAAGAGAGAAGTAAGAAAAGAGAGAAGGAAGAGAAGAGAGAAAAAAAGAAAGAGAGTAGAAAGAGAATAAAAATTTTACACAACTACCTCTTGATAAGTCTACATTCCAAGGTAAGGGGGAGGAGAACTTTAGCTCTTTAAAATTTTATATACTATTATGTTTATTAATTTATGTTATTTTTATGTATATTTATTTAGTGGGGTGTCCCTAACCTCATTTATTTGCTTAACTTATAAATATTTTTATCCATAATAATTATTAAGGTGTTAATATTTTATATTGTTTAATTATTTTATAATGATTTTCATTTTTTATTTATATCATTGGTACTCTTAATATATTCTTTTTACGTAAATATATTTATTGTAAATATATTTTATAATCAACTATAATATAGTTGTGATATCTTGGACTCGTCTTATTATTATTTCTTCATGTATTTATGAAGATAAATATTATTCTATGGCAATAGATGTAATGTAAAAAAAAAATGTGGCTGATTTAGTAGTCAGAACGGGTCGTTCCCAATTTGGAACGGGTCGTTCCAAGCTATTGAATTAGCCTGTGAAACGTAGTTGAGAACGGGCCGTTCTGGTTGGAGAACGGGCCGTTCTGGTTGGAGAACGGGCCGTTCTAGATGGAGTACGGGTCGTTCTGGAGGGGAGTACAACCCGTTCTGGATGGAGAACGGGCCGTTCTGGATGAGTTCCAGAACGGGCCGTTCTGATTTCAGAACGAGCCGTTCTGCATGAAAATTTTGTACGTGATGAGGGGGTGCAGAACGGGCCGTTCCGGATTCGGTACAGGCTGTTTTGACCACTCCGAAAAGTCTATAAATAGGGGTTAGGGGCCTTCAGGAAAATGTGAGTTTTTAGAGAGAAGTTTTAGAGAGAAGGTCTCTGGGTTAGTGAGCTCCTTTCTCTTCCAAATTTCTCTGTTTGACTCCTTTTCTCCTCTAGACCACTAATGCCTTCTGGCTTTTCTTGAAATTCATATTAGAAAGCATGCTTTGGGAGGATTGAAGTTCCGGGTTGAGCTTTGGAAGGGAATTCTATTTCGTCACAGTTGTTGGCTATTCTGAGCCAATCTTCAGGTGAGGGAAGCTATAGTGTAGAATGATTAAGTTGTTGGATGTGGATTGAGTAGTTGTTAACTTAAGTTGTTCATATGTTGTGTGTTGATAATATGTGATACGTTGTTAAAGTTGCTATATGTGGTAAAACTAAGTTGTTTTTATGTTGTTTATTGTTGAATTATTAATAAGTTGAGATGTATAAGTTGAAGTAGTTTATTGATGTAAAAGTTGTTTAAAGTTGTATAAGTTGCCTATTGTTGAAAGATGCTTATTGTTGTAAGTTGTCTCTTGTTGTAAGATGTCTATAGTTGTATTGTTGTGAGTTGCTATAAGTTGTAAGTCGTCTATTGCTGTAAAGTTGTAAGTCGTCTATTGCTGAAAAGTTGTATGTTGTTTAAGTTGTTATGCTTATTAAGTTGTGAGTTGATTGTGTTGCTCAAGTTGAAAGTTGTTGAGCTGATATATGTTGTTGATTTATAAGCTGATTAAACTGTGATGATAAGTTGTTGATCACTAAGACTAGGGGAGATGTTTCTGAAGTTGTTCATCCCATTGTGTGGAGTGAGATAGTTGTGGTGCTCAGAGAGCCCAATTTGTTGAAAAACCCTTCTTGGGAAGTTGTCCCTTGGAGTGGATGTTGTATTGTTCTCCTCTAGGACTTAGTTGATCCCGTGTGTAGGCAAGGTCGAGGCACACGTGTACAAAGCGACCACAGTATAGGGGCCAGGCCGAACTATACTGATTACAAGCGGCCAGAAGTTGAGATACATAGTACTAAGGTGATAAGTTGAAAGTTGTTTTAAAGTTGAAAGTTGTTTTAAAGTTGAATCCCTTAGTAATGTGTGGGCGACATGGAAATAGTCGATTCATGTCATGGTTGAATGACCAATTTGAGTAAGGTATCTAGTTAGAGATGCAGTCTTTGACTAGATACTGGAGGGTGTGTGGTACTTGGAGGACAGTGGGTGGGCTAACTCCACATGTGGATTGGTGAAGCTAGCCAAGGCCGTGGTAGGCTCATACCCAAACCCTTCTGTCCTGACAGTAGTACTGGACCTCCGAGTCTAAGTGGCACACCTGAGCAATCGCCTATTGTTGTCTATACCTGGTTCTCTTCGAAGTTCCTAACGTTGTACTATACCTGACCTGGTGGAGATAGGTCAAACGTTGGATTCGGTAGGGTTTATGCCACCTAGACTGCTCAACCTCAGTTGTTGGAGATCTCCCAGTTGTATATGCATGACGACGCATTAAATATTAAGTTGTATATTGTTGTTGTTGTTATATTAAAGTTGCTTCTAAGTTGTATGAATGAGTTGGGTTTTTATGTTGAATTGTATAGTTGTTTGTGGTGATGATTGTTATACATTTATTGCATGATTGTTAATATGATGAAATGTGTGGTGTCTTGCTTCATGATTGATTTTGAACTCTAGCTTACCCTCTTGTTTCCATGTGGATGGACTGCGATGATCATGCCTTGTATGGGAGCAGGTCAGGGCCAGCTTGGAGTTAAGGTGACCGCTGCGATACGAGGAGTTTTGATCCTCGTGTTAGAGTTATCACCTTGGGTAACCTTTTGTGCTTGACTAGTACTAGGAGATAGTATTTTTGGATAACTGTATAAATACCTAATACTTAAAAATTTAATGATTCATATATATTTTTCATGTTTATGTATTTATAAGCTATCCAACTTTATTATTTATCTTAGTTCACTATTCTTAGTGCGATTCTACTAAGTGTAAGGACCACGGTGGGTCGTTACAATAGAAGATAAAATTTGAATTATTTGTAGCTGGAGGCTTGACCTTGAGAATTTAAATGAGTAAGAATTTATGGTAAAATATCATGTTTGATATTTGATTGATATTACAATAATGTTAATTTATCCTGACTAGTCACTATTAAAATAATTCAAATTTTATTATAACAATAAAAATTTTATTTTATTTTTACTATAGATAATCTTGTTCTTTATTTAATTAATTGTATTTATTTGATAAGGGTTCTCACTCCTTATTTCTTTTTGTGAAAAATTTAATATATCATAAAATAGATGGATCTACCGGCCATACCAGGTCCTTTTACAGTAGTTATCACTGTCATTTTTCCTGGGGGTAATTGGAGTGTAGACGCTATCTCCAACTCAGTCACGTTTCAAGGTATAGGACTGTCTTCGTTCGTTTTCTTTCCCAATCAAGAAAATTCCACTATTATAAATGGATTTATTATAATGACTTTCTTTTTACCACCAACAAATCATGCAAATCCTATTGTAAACTTATTTTCACCACCAATGTAAAGACTATCGTAGTAGTAGTAGAAAAAAAAATAATATGTAAGGCATGTACTCTCAATAATAGTAAAATAATATGTAATATAAATATTGGAAATAATAATGTAAGATATGAGTAGTTTATAATTACGTATATTATTGCAAATATTTTAAGGCCATTATAAGTCAATTATGTGTATATGAGTTTGAGAATTTTCTTTTATTACTTATTTGTGTTCTCAATCTAAAATATATATATATATATATTATCCGTGTTAATATTTATATTATTAGACGTTACATAAATAACTTTAATGAATCAATTGAATCTGATTAATTTGGAATAATAAATTTGATTAAAATATTTTTAATATAAAAATATTTTAATCTTTGATCCTAAATTTGAATTTCCATTCAATCATTGTATATATATATATGTAAAAAAAAAAAAAAAAAAACTTCTCTTGACACTTAAAAAAAGAGATGATCTAAATCCTACTATTAACTTTTTTCCAACAATAACATAAGGATACATATGTAAATAATATAAACACTACTTGATTTTATTTTTCTTCTTTTTTTTTTTTTACTAAGAATATTTAAATTAACGGTTCTAGACTAATTTCTTTTAATTTATCTTTCTTATCAAATTTAACCCTTCACACCTTACTTAAACAAACCTATGTTATCCATCAATTGTACCGAATCTAATTAGTTCTCATCCTTTGTCATATTATCACTGCATTATTGAGTTTATGTCTGAAGACTAGCATTACACTACACGTCCACAAAACATTACTAATTATATATAAATATATATTTTAGAATAACATTACTCGGTGAACCACATTTCTAATAACCGTTGATTCCAATCCATGCTCTCACATACATTATTTCTGTTCAATGAACTTAGAATACGTTAAACTAAATAGTATGTTTACATTAATTTGAGAGACTATTATGATAAACATATGGTATAATTGTAGAAAATGGTGGGAATAATAGTATGTATGATTGAAGAGGGTCCACAGAAGAAGGGTGGAAAGGTTCTATCAACTAAGAGTGAGTCCCTCCCAAGGAAGGCCAAGGACTCCTCCGTACACAATCCACATTATCATATATGATCCTGTGCAATTTCTTCACCCACCGATGCCATTATTATTTACTCTTTAATTTCTCAAAACATATATATCCTTATATTATATATATGCAATGTAACCTCATCCATAAGGATGATATGATACAAGAAGAGTGGCCCCAACCCCCAACTTAGTACACGTCAGGCACTAACCTTTCTCTCCATCAATAAATGGCTATAATGCACCACAAGGGTTGTCTCAATCTGTACCTTGAACCATTCCAAGTCATTCTAAGAAGTTTCATTTTGGATGGACAATGAATGCTCGCTCGCAACAAACAAGAGGAAGGAAGCGTCCATGTTGCTATTCATATATATGAATTTGGTTAATTTAATTTTAATTTGATTTTCTTGTTTTATTTTGGTGAGAAGATACTTGGGTGAACCTGGCTAATAAGACAAACTGGACGAATGAGATGAAGCCAAGTGGGGACAAATGAAGGAGGGTAAGAATTTCTTGTTGGATGAGTATGTCCCTTCTCCAATGCCTATCCATGCCTCCAATAAAACTCTAGCCCCACGACCCATCCAAAATAATCCCTTTCCCTTTTCACTTAATATATATTTTTCTTTCACCCCAATGAAACCAACACCAACACTGGATCATTTATTATTAAAGCTTTAATTCTTCAATTGAGATGCACAAAGCAAGAGATGTGCACAGTAGCAGCAACGTTCAGGGGGGATGAACTTATGAACTTCACTAAATCAAGGTCCACCCTCCTCATGTGAACCCCATCAACTTGATCACCACTGGGTCCCACTTCACATACAATGCCCACAACTCAAACATAACCTTCTCTATTCACTCATCACAACAGAGCAAAGACCCACCAACACCATCATCCTCTTCTCCTTTTTACCCCTCTCCCTCACTCCCTTCCATTCCTTACAGTCCCCACTTTCACACCCCATGAATCTTCCTACTCCCTCACCCATTCCAGTTGACCCACATCCCCATATCCCTCACTTAAATATAACCATCATTTCTTAACAATTACTAAGCAACTAGTTATTAATACCACCACCTCATCATTAATAAATTCTCCCAACTAAGCATATTTCCTTTTCCACTTAGGATAATATTATAATAACACATTTACTAGGGACACTTTTCTTCTATATATATTCCTTCCTCAAACAACCCCTATTCCCACCCAAACCCAACTCTCCTTGCTACCTCTTAGTCAAACAAAGTAACAAACCATCCTTCTTCTCTTCTTTCTCTTCTCTCTCATATCCATACAAATTAACAAAACTAAATGGATGCAATTAGTTGCATGGATGAGAGCACCACCACCGAATCCCTCTCCATGAGTCTTTCTCCGACGATGTCGTCAAAGAAAGCATTTGTTTCTGCTTCTCCGACGACATCGTCGAAGAAGACTTATGTCTCTCCGCCGCCACTGTCAGGCACGTTGTGTCGCGTCGGCAGTGGTGCGAGCGCAGTCGTGGACTCTGACAGTGGCGGCGGGGGCACCGAGGTGGAGTCTCGAAAACTCCCCTCGTCAAAGTACAAAGGCGTCGTCCCGCAGCTCAACGGCCGCTGGGGTGCGCAGATTTATGAAAAGCACCAGCGCGTCTGGCTCGGCACCTTCAACGAGGAAGACGAGGCCGCCAGGGCCTACGACGTCGCCGCCGTCCGCTTCCGCGGCAAGGACGCCGTCACGAATTTCAAAGGGCTCGCCGCCGCCGAGGACGACGACGGCGAAGCCGAGTTTCTCAACTCGCATTCGAAGTCCGAGATCGTGGACATGTTGAGGAAGCACACGTACAATGACGAGCTGGAGCAGAGCAAGCGGAGCCGCGGCGTGGTACGGCGGCGTGGCGGAGCCGGCGGCGGCGGCGGGAACTGTCTCTCCGGCGCGTGTGTTGCGAAGGCGCGTGAGCAATTGTTCGAGAAAGCGGTTACGCCGAGCGACGTGGGGAAGTTGAACCGGTTGGTGATACCGAAGCAGCACGCGGAGAAGCACTTTCCGTTGCAGAGCGTTAACGGCGTTAACGTGAGCGCGACGGCGGCGAAGGGCGTTCTGTTGAACTTCGAGGACGTTGGAGGGAAAGTGTGGCGGTTCCGTTACTCGTATTGGAACAGTAGCCAGAGCTACGTGTTGACCAAGGGTTGGAGCCGGTTCGTCAAGGAGAAGAATCTGAAAGCCGGCGACACGGTTTGTTTTCACCGGTCCACTGGACCGGACAAGCAGCTTTACATCGATTGGAAGGCGAGGAATGTGGTGGTTAATGTTAATGTTAATGTTAATGTGAACAAGGAGGTTGGGTTGTTCGGACCGGTGGCCGAACCGGTCCAGATGGTTCGGCTCTTTGGTGTGAACATTTTGAAACTACCCGGTTCGGAGTGTATCGCCAATAGCAACAATACAAGTGGCGCTATTCCTGGGTGCTGCGGTGGCAAGAGAAGGGAAATGGAACTGTTCTCGTTAGAGTGTAGCAAGAAACCCAAGATTATTGGCGCTTTGTAACATCACGTTAATCTTTTTTTTTTTTTTTTTTTTTTGAGTTTTGTGACTGATGAAAGCAGAAAGAAAGAAGGGGTACAAGAACGGCGGTGTAGTGGCATGGCAAGTTGCAAAGCAAGTGAATTGTATATTACTTGATTAGATGCTGAAATTAGGCGTAATGTAACAAAAACTGTACAAGAAGAAAAGGTGAAAAAAAAAAAATAATAAAAGGAAAACTTTTGAATTGTACATGTTGATGAGTTGAGGGTAATAGGGGACATGGGTTTCCAGAAATATCAGAAAAAAGATTTGTTTTTTGTGATTAATTTTGATGGTGTGTATTTGGGGTAATGATAATGAGATATATTTTGTGAGATTGTGATGAATAATAATAAAAAAGAGGGGGGAGGGGGACCCGAAGGAGCCAAGAAAATGTGAACAAGTTGATAATGAGACATTTGTCCAATAAAGTAAGAGGCTGGTTGGCAAGTGGGAAGTGTGTACAGTGTACATACCCACAACATTACATTACTTGGATCGCTTCTAATCTTAAAACCCTTCTCATGAGTACGTCGCTTTTGGAACGGTCAACTTTACATGTTTGTTTCATTGTTTGTGGCATCATTCTGCAGAATCCCAAACTCAGATTTTGCTCCACACATGTTATTTATTGCCAACACCAATATTGTTTCCAAAACCACGATTCTTCGAATATGCTACTACTATGCTATTGCGTACCATAATTACCATTCTTATTGCACATTGTTTCACATTATTATTTCTAATTCTTACCTTGTCAAGTGTTTAAGCATTGCTTCAAAGATTAAATTACCTGTCCTATATATATATATATATATATATATATATCCTTTTATGTCCTTTTCCTCTCGTCAAATTTCGGAAAGAATAATGTTGCAGATATCAGATAACTTATCCGTATTCCTTCAAAATACAACATATTCTCGTGTTTTTATTCTTCATTATATTCTCTATAGACGATGTGCTTTTGGAATAATCAATGAACTTTTGGTACAGTTTTTGTGGGTGTTGGCATGTTGCTTACAATGTTGGGAGTAAATTCAACACTGCATAAAATAAATCTAATAAATGTTGAGGCTCTGTAAATAACTTAGACATTCATAATGTATAAATTAAAGTATGAATTGAAGATCTAATGGAATTTATTTATATTTATTAAAAATTTCCCTCTTTTCCAAATCGAATGCTTTTCATCTCTCAATTTTAGCTTCAGACGCGTTGAATTCTACATGCATAACAACAACAATTATAATCCATTTGTTATTTTGAAAAAAACTAAAGTCAACACTACTCTAAATATGCATTATTATGTCGTTGAGGTTACTTAAATATATGTGTGTTAATAATAGTTCATTGTGCATTGCTTCTTTTCAGAAAAATTCAAAGCATCTCAATAGTCAAATCACTATCCACAAGTGGATGCATAGAAATCAAAATGGACCAAATTAATTTTCGATGTGTTTTTTTTTTCTTGGCAAACTACACCTATATTGATTCATTAATATATGCATATAGTGCTTAGCTATTGTTATATACGAATGTTGGACTTCATCTTAAATATTATAGGCTTCGAATCATACCTATAGCCAGTCTCAATTCAATTAATTATATGAAATTAATGATATACTATTGCTTGAATATGTGCATCTAATAAAAAGATTTCAAGAAACCATTACAACTTGATACCATGATTCTTGTGAGCAGTAATGAACCTACATTATTGTGAAACTTTAATTAAATTATTAGCATATATTTAAAATATTATATTTTATATCTCTAATTTTATATATTAAATTTAATATTAATGATTATTTTTTATATTTATATTTTATTTTTATATATATGATGATGATCATTTATTTTTATTTTCTTAAAAAAATTATACTCACGAATCTTGGATCTACCATTTGTTGTGTGAGATAATTTTTTTACACTAAAAACTTATTAGTTAATAGTATTTTTTTCATTAATTAGAAAGCATTTTATTTATTTCACAATACAAATTAATTAAATGTTGTTATAGCATTTGACAATTAAGTTTGGAATACCAACTTTCTTGCTAGTTAAACGTTGACAATGTTAATTTTTGCCTAAAAATACCGTTGACAATGCCATAGTCAAACCAAAGATTGTGAATAAGCACCTACGTCATTGGTTAAAGTTGACAAAGCTCCAACATTTATATTTTATTTGATAAATCGAAAATTTGCCACAGATAGTAGATGATAATACAATGCATAGTTTTAAGTTGAAATTTATTTTAATTAATTTTGTAATGAATAATGATGAATTTGCCAGCACCTTCCTTAGGGTTTCCACGCAAGCAGTTCACGGGTCCTTAACAACAAATGTTGTCTTGTTTTATTAGGATTTTTAATCACTTAATTCTGCACTTCATGTCCTGCCACATGTTACAATACATCATCATGCTATGATATATTTTCTTTGAATTCAGTAGAATAATACACATAATTAATAATTGATTAGACAACTCTCAACAACCATCAAGGACAACCCTTATAATAAACAAAAACCAGCTGAAAATAATACACACATGTACACTAATTACTGCATATTTTTAAAAGTTTTTTTTTTATATATATATTGTGTTAAGAATGCAAAAATATTTATCAAATGATTGGTTTTTACTGAGAAACCTCATCAACCGTTTTTAGTAAAAGCTTTCACTACTCACAATTTTTAAAACCAGAATTTAAAAAAATCTGAACTCAATTTCTCCTTAACAAGGCTGATAAAAAAATAAGAAAATAAAAAAGAATAATTTTCTAGGAATGACTATTAATACTTATATTTTTAAAATTCTTAAATAAACTGAATCAATTGTACGGACCGATGTTTGTAGACGCAATACGTGTTTATATTGAAATTGGAATAATTCAATTGTCCGGACAAAAGATGCAAGGCAATGTGTTCGAATCATACTTTTAAAAACCGGACCGGTCATCGAACTGGTTAAGGTACTGGGTCAGTGGGTTAAAGGTTGAACCGGTGGGTCACTAGTTGAACCGCATGACTCGATTTTTATTTATTTTTATTAAAAAAATATTCATATTAAATAATTTTATACTTATAAATTCTAATAAATTTATATCTTATTTTAAATTTCAATTTTTCTATCTTATTTAAAATTATTTTTATTTTTATTTTGTAAAAAAATATATAAAAAAATTACATGTTAAACTGTATATTAATACAAATTAAAAATATAAATAATATGTACATATATAATATGCTTGCAATTGATATCACAAAATAATATATGTAAATGTTCTTACCGGAAATCTGCTGTGGAGCTGATCCGCCGAGTAAGATCGACGAGCCTCCTTCACTGATACGCTGATGCTCCAAGATGGGGGTGGTACCTGCAAAAGAGACTCTGATGCTAAAGTTAGGATTTGCACGAATAATAGTCTCATATATATAATGTACGTACCTTGAGGTGATTTAGGGTTGCTTTGGGCCTTGGGCCTGAGATCCCCGGGTTCCGGTGTGATTAGCCCGGGCTCCGGGCTGTTATTGTTCGGTGCGTGCCCGGATGCGGAATGCGGTCAGTACACTAGCCCCCCGAGCTCCGAAAGCCGTAGGTTGAGGAGTTAAGACCGGGCTTGCTAGAGAGGGAGTGACTTAGTGCGTGCATTAACTGGAGCTTCGCCACATGGCGTGGCTGTTCACTTCTGAACCGTGCGGGCGGCGCACTAGAGGAGGTGGCGGTTATGCAATTGATGGCTTGTATTTAATGTTTTGTCAGGCGTGTCCCTTGGTCGACACGTGGCCTGACAGTTTTGAATTTCGGGGAGAGACTTTTTCTTTTCTCGCGCCTTTGCCCTTTTCACTTTACTCTTTTTCTGTCTTTCAGCTTCTTGCTCACGTCTCGTCTCTGCTTGCCCCTCGTTTCCGTTTTCTGTCATTTTCTTTGTGTTTTCTTGATGGCTGGTGGTTATGGCGGCAAGTCTTCTGCCCCCGCTAGGGGTAGGGTACGTGGCAAGGCGGTGGTCGCCGCTGAGGCAAAAGGGGTACCTCCGTCCGGAGACTCAGAGCTGGGCATTCCTGGTTATGAGTGGGTAAAACGCGAAATGGCCAGGTTTGCGAGTGTCTTCGACTCGAGCCTGGAAGTCGATGCGTTGTGGGAGACGCACAGGATTTGTGACCCCTCCGTCTCTCAGAAGATCCGATTGGAGCCTTGTTCGGCTGGCGAGGGTGTGTACATGAAGAGGTCTGCTGATTTCCCCTCATTTTATGTATATGAGAGCTTTTTCAGAGATTTGGGTGTTTACCTTCCCTTTACGCAGTTCGAATGTGATTTTTTGAACTATATTAATGCGGCCCCCAGTCAGCTGCATCCCAACAGCTGGGGCTTTTTGAGGGCGTTCGAGATCCTGAGCGGAGTTCTAGGGATGGAGGTATCCCTGCCGGTCTTCCTTTCTTTTTACTAGTTGAAGGCGGGTGGTCCTACGTACGGGACCCTGTTTCTAAATGGAGGTAAGGAGGGGGGTCTGTTTACCCCCTACTCCCCTTCATATAAAAATTACAGGCAGGAATTTTTCCGGGTTACTCTTGTGGGTGTCAACCCATCGGAGGACGGGGGATTCTACTTTGGCGGGCTGCCAAGGTTTCCCTTCTACTGGTGCCATGACCCTGTTGGGTTTCATGGGGTGGATCCATCGAAGTTAACGCCGTCGGAGACGGCTGCTGTTGAAGCTTTGAAGGCGCTTCCTCGTCCGCTGGACTGCAAGCTCATCCTGTCGCTCGAGCGTTCGGTGCACAGGGAGAGAGACTTGGAGGGTGCGTATTTTGTTGTTTTCGTTTAGCTGTTGGGGTTTTATGCCCGCTGATGTGTTCTGATTTCTGTACTTAGGTATTGTGGGAAGGGACCTGTGGCGTGGCTGGAAACGGCGTTATGGCTACCGTGTGGCCGGGCTTGAGGATCTTGAAGCTCAGGGGGAGGAGGAGGTTTCCCCCTTGAAGATGAACCTGAAGAGGAAAAGGGTCCCGGCAGAGACCGTGGGAGTCGCTGCCCCTCACGAGGCGGAGGGGGTTGATGCAGGGGCCACCGGTGCCGAGGCGGCGAGCTCAGTTGGTACCTCTCTAACGGAGGGGGGAGCTCGGGTGGCGGAACCGGATGTCGAGCCCCTCCGCCCTTCTATTGGAGTGCCTGTGCAGGCTACCGGACGAGGGGTAGGGATTATCTGTCACCTTGTTAGCTTTTCCTTTACATGGTTTTGCTTAATGTTTCTGAGTTGGGATCGTTCCTCGCAGGTGGAGGCTGTCTTTGGGTCGACTTCTCGGGCCGTAGGCCAGGCCGGTGTGGTTCCTGAAGCGGAGATTCCAACCGTTGGGCGGCTCGCTCCTGTTGTTGAGGTGGGCAGCGTGTGGCTGTGATCTGCTACTTTGTTGTTCCTCTTGTTTAGTTGGTGAAATTTTTATATTTTTTGTAGGCGGGAAGGACCGCAGGGGTTTCTGATGGTCGGAGGTCACCGATGGTGGGGGTTAGCGTCCCGGCGACCGGGCCAGCGGCTGGGCCGGCGGCCTCCTCCTCCTCAACCGGTCGTCGTGGTGAGGGCTCTGGTGCTGGGGATCCGGCTCCTGTGTCTGCGACGAGGGGGCCGCCCAAGCGTCCCTACCTTGCGTATCGTTATGCGCAGGAGGGTGCGCCAACACGGTTGGAGCACCTGAGTGCATCGGAGGGTATCGACTCTTGGTGGAGCGCCTTGCTGACGCCTGAGAAGTTTTTTCCGTAGGGCTCCTTGAGTGCGGCCGATCAGGCGATGTTTGAATCTGCCGGGCCCGTGGCAAGTTTCGACGCTGCCCAGATCTTTTTGCAGAGGGGCACGACCATTGTGGATTATTGGAAGCGCAAATGGTCCCGGCAGCAGGAGGAGTTATCAAGGTTGAAAGGCCAGGTGCAGCCCTTGATGGAGGAGAATAAGGTTCTGGCCGCCACTCTGTCTGAGGCGGAGTTGCAGGGGGTCGAGCTTCAGGCGACGCAGAGGGATCTTGCCGAAGCCCGGGGGTCGTTAGAGGCGGCTGTCCGTTCTAACGAGGCTTATGTTAGCCAGGTTCACTCTCTAGAGGAGGAGGTATCCTTTTGGAAGGGTGAACTGGCGTCCGTATCTGAGGAACGTCTTTGCGACGAGGTGGTCCTTGGTACGAAAGAGGCGGAGGTGGTCCATCAGAGGGAGAGTCTTTCGGCTCTAGAGGCCGAGAATGCAGCGTTGAGGAAGAGGCTCGAGGAAGTCGAGCGCTCAATCGTGGTGGAACATAAGAGAGGCTTCCTCAAGGCGGCCCGGCAGGCCCGGCTCCTTGCGCCGGGGTTCGACTTTTCCGGGATGCATTTGGAGAAGGTTGTCCGCTTCGGGCGGTTAGTCCGGGAGGATGACATCGAGGAGAGTTCTAGTGACAATGCCTCTGTATAGGATACTTTTTGTATTTCCTGTTTCTGACTGTCTTATGAATTGTACTTCTCAGTTATGCAAGTTTTGTTTTAGGTGTTGTTATTTCCACCCTGATTTTTGCTATAACGAAGTTTCGATCGGCTTTTTGCCCAGTGTTTTTGGTGGCGAGGTTTATATGCAACCGTTAATACTGAGGTTTCTTTTTGTCTTGTGACGGGGTAAGATGGGGTTCGTTTCCGACCTTTGTTTGAGTAAAGTGGGGTTCGTTTTTGGCCTCCATTTGGGTGACGTGAGGCTCGTTTTTGACCTCTATTTGAGTGAAGTGAGGTTCGTTTTCGACCTGAGGTTCGTTCTCGACTTCTATTTGAATGAAGTGAGGTCCGTTCTCGACCTGAGGTTCGTTCTCGACCTCTATTTGAATGAAGTGAGGTTCGTTCTCGACCTCTATTTGAATGAAGCGAGGTTCGTTCTCGACCTCTATTTGAATGAAGTGAGGTTCGTTCTCGACCTCTATTTGAATGAAGTGAGGTTCGTTCTCGACCTCTATTTGAGTGAAGCGAGGTTCGTTCTCGACCTCTATTTGAATGAAGTGAGGTTTGTTCTCGACCTCTATTTGAATGAAGTGAGGTTCGTTCTCGACCTCTATTTGAGTAACCGGGTAATAGCATCGTAAGGGATTTCAAGTATATAAAAGAAACGAATCATTTTATTTGATGAAAGCCGTGTGCCTCGTTAAAAACCCTTCTCAGTTAGTGTGTCTGAGGTGGGAAAAGAGTGCACCATCTATTTGTACAAAGTTTAACTGAAGTAAAATTTGAGGTGGGTAGCGTTCCAAGTTCGTGGAATGGGCTTCCCGCTGAGCTCCTCTAGGCGGTAGGCTCCGTTTTCCAGGTTTTCTGCGACTCGTAATGGGCCGCCCCAAGTGGGTGCGAGCTTCCCGTCTGACGTGTCCTTCCGTGCTTCTTCGAGTAGCCGCCATACCAGGTCGCCTTCCCGAAAAGACCGGGGTTTCACCCGGGAGTTGTATCGCCGGGCGGCCCGGAGTTTGCAGGCTTCTGCGTGGATTTGGGCTTCGTCTCAGAGTTCGTCTAGCAGGTCGAGGTCCGTTGCTAGCTCGTGGTTATTTTGTTCATTGTGGAAGACTTGGCGTCGGTGGGATGTTTGTCCGACCTCTACCGGGATCATTGCGTCGACTCCATAAGTTAGTCTGTAAGGTGTTTCTTGCGTGGTTGACTGTGGGGTGCAGTGGTATGCCCAGAGGATGTTGGGAAGCATGTCGGGCCATTCCCCTTTTGCGTTCCCTAGTCGTTTCTTGAGTTCCCGGAGGATGACCTTATTGGCTGCTTCGGCCTGGCCGTTGGTTTGGGGGTGCTCCACCGAGGTCGGCAAGTGCTTGATTCCGAGTTCTTGGAGGAAGATTTCGAATTCTTCTGCGATGAACTGCCGCCCGTTGTCAGTGACAATGGTGTGGGGAATTCCAAATCTGCAAACAATGTTTCTCCATGTGAACTTTTGCACGTTTTCCGTGGTGATCTTGGCAAGTGGGCACGCCTCGATCCACTTGGTGAAGTAGTCGATTGCCACCAAGAGGAACTTTAACTGACCCTTCGCGGGAGGGAAAGGCCCAAGGATGTCCATTCCCCACTGGGAGAAAGGCCATGCTGCCAACATGTGGTGAAGAGCCTCGGGGGGCTACCGATGCGCGTTGCCAAACTGCTGGCACTCTTTGCATTTCTGGATGTAGTCCTGGGAATCTGACTTCAAGGTGGGCCAGTAGTATCTAGCTCGGAGTACCCTGGCTGCCATCGAGCGAGCTCCGGAGTGCATTCCGCATACTCTCTGATGAATTTCCTTGACAACATAGGCTGCTTGAGACATGGTCAAACATTTGAGCAGTGGGGTGGAAATCCCGCATTTGAATAGCTCACCGTCGATGATGGTGAACTTTGCTGATCGCATTCTCACCTTCCTTGCCTCATCCTTATCTGTAGGCAGGGCTCCATCTTTTAGGTAGTTCCATATGTCTGTCATCCATCCTAGCTCCTCGCTGTCGTTGACATTGACAGTTTTATCATCCAGGCTGGGTGAGTGCAAGGTTTCCTGGATAATGGTTCGGTGTTGCCCGGGCTTTTTGGTACTGGCAAGTTTTGACAGTAGGTCTGCTCTGGTGTTCTGCTCTCGCGGTACATGTTTTATGGAGAACTCATCGAAAGACGAGATCTGTTGGGCTGCGGTATGAAAGTATCTCTGTAGGAGGACGTCCTTTGCTTGGTAGGTTCCACTGAGCTGTTATACCATGAGTTTGGAATCGCTGTTGCAGCTTACTCTTCGAGCCCCGAGGTCCCGGGCTAATCGTAGTCCGGCGAGGAGAGCTTCGTACTCTGCCTGGTTATTAGTTGCTTTAAACCCGAACTGGAGGGATTGTTCCACAGTGATTTGGTTTGGTCCTTCCAGGATGACGCCTGCACCTCCTCCTTTAGAGTTGGAGGATCTGTCTACATGGAGGGTCCATGCTTGGGGTTCTTCTGTGGTGGCCGGCGTGAGCTCGGCTACTAAGTCGGCTAAACATTGGGCTTTTAGAGGTCCGCGGCTTTCGTACCGGATTCCGAACTCTGACAGTTCTATTGACCAGGCAATCATGCGTCCGGCAAGCTCAGGCTTTCGCAGGATTTGTTTGATGGGGTAGTCGGTTTTGACTACCACCTGGTGGCTTTGGAAGTACGGTCGGAGTCGCCGGGCTGCGGTGACCAGTGCCAATGCCAGCTTTTTGACCATTTGGTACCTTCTTTCTGCGTCTTGGAGGACCCGACTGATGAAGTAGATTGGGGTTTGCGCCTTCTGATGCTCTTGTATAATGACGGCGCTGATGGCGCCTTCTGCTACTGCCAGGTAAAGAAGGAGGTCGGTGTTGTGATCCGGCCTTTGCAAGATTGGCGGGGTTGTGAGGAAATTTTTGAAGCTTTGGAAAGCTGCTTCACACTGGTCAGTCCACGAGAAGTCTTTTGGTTTCTTTAGCAGGATGAAAATTGGTCCCGCCTTCTCAGCAAGTTTGGGGATAAACCGGGACAGTGAGACCAGTCGCCCGGCCAGGCGTTGCACCTCCTTTACCGTTTGTGGGCTTTGCATGTGTATGATGGCCTCGCACTTCTCGGGATTGGCTTCGATTCCTCTGCTGGTGATCATGAAGCCAAGAAACCTTCCTCCCCAGACACCGAAGACGCATTTTTCTAGGTTGAGACGCATATTGTGTTTTCTGATCTGGGCGAACATCTCGGCAAGATCAGAGGCATGGTCCGGTGCCGAGATGGTTTTTACCACCATGTCGTTCACGTAGACCTCCATGTTCCGCCCGATTTGGTGGTGGAAAACTTTGTCCATCAGCCACTGGTAGGTTTCCCCTGCGTTCTTGAGGCCGAAGGGCATCACCCGGTAACAGTAGTTGGCGCGATCAGTGATGAAGGACGTGTGCTCTTCATCCGGTGGATACATCATTATCTGGTTGTACCCGGAATAGGCGTCGAGGAAGCTGAGGAGGGCATGCCCGGATGCTCCGTCGACTAGCCTATCGATGCTCGGCAAGGGGTACGAGTCCTTAGGGCATGCTCTGTTGAGGTCGGTGTAATCGACGCACATGCGCCACTTTCCCGAGCTCTTCTTTACTAGGACTACGTTTGCCAGCCAGGTAGTGTACCTGACTTCCCGGATGAAACCGGCGTCGAGCAGTTTCTGCGTCTCTATGATGACGACATCCCGTCTTTCGCCGCCGACCTTCCTTTTTCTCTGTGCGACCGGCTTGGCCTCTTTGTGTATCGCTAACCTGTGGCAGATGAAGTTGGCATCTATGCCGGGCATGTCAGCGCTGGACCAAGCGAAGAGATCGGCGTTCCTGAGGATTTCTTCCTGGAGTTGTTGTCGTAGTTTGGGGTCTAATTGTTTGCTGATCTTTGTTGTTTGGCTGGGGAGCTTTCCGATTTGGAGATCGTCGAGCTCATCGACGGGATTGGGCCGCTCATCGTGAGCGTCGGATCTCGGATCGAGGTCGGCGGTTTCCTCGTGTTCAGCACGGGTTAGAACAGTGAAGTCGCTTTTGAGTTGTCGGATTGGGGGGACAGTTTCTAAGTTGTCTATGTAGCATTGTCGCGCTTCCTGCTGGTTCGCTCTGATGGAGATGATTTTTTCGTCGTGCCCCGAAAATTTCATGGTGAGATGCGGGGTGGACACTACCGCCCCGAGTTGGTTTAGGGTTGACCTGCCGATGATGGCGTTATAGGTGGAGTTGGCCTCCACCAGTAGGTATCGAACCAGGATTTGCCGGGAGGCCGGCGGTGTCCCGAAGGTCGTCAATTTATTCAGTTACCGATTGTCGATAATCACACAAACGGGCCCCACCATCTTTCTCTACTAACAGTACCAAGGCACCCCAAGGAGAAACATTGGACCTCACTACTATTTCTCCAACAAATCCTCGATCTGTTTCTTCAGCTTTACCAACTTAGCTTGAACCATCCTATAAGAAGCCACTGATACCGATCTTGCACCCAATACCAGGTCAATGCTAAATACAACATCACGCATAGGTAACAATCCTGGCACATCATCTGGGAACACCTCAGGAAACTCACTGACAATCTCAATCTCAGTGATGGCCCTCTCCATCTCAATCATTCAAAACGACAAACAACATGAAGCACTCAGCTCCATCTTTCATCAACTACTTAGCCTGACCCGCTGACAACAACACCTCATCCTCCAACTGAGGAAATACCAATCTTCTCCGAGCACAATCTATAAGGATGTGATGGGCAGATAACCAATCCATCCCTAAGATTATGTTAATATCTATCATGAGCAACCCAATCAGGTTCACTCAGAACCTCCTACCAAAACACCTCTATTAGGAATCTCACACACATCTCCAATGTCATCAAAGAAATTGAAGCCAGAGTAGATACATACAAAACAATGTGCCTTACAGACACCAACAACCCAATCTCCCCACACAATCAACAAAAATAAATGAATGTGTGGCACCAAAATCGAACAAAAATAAAACATCCTCACCTGCTGCCTTCCCTTTCCCCTTCACCAAGTCTGATGAAGTGGAAGCCTCTGCACCTGATAATGTAAACACTCTCCCCGCAGTTGTAGGTCTGGGTGGCCTCGGGGCACTCCCAGATGAAGTCGGCGGTGTCTGACAATCTCTAGAGATGTTGCCTGGCCTACCACATCTGAAGCAAACATTCCCCGGATGAGAACAATCTCTAACCATATGTGCTCTTTCACATTTGTAGCACCGCACCAACTGTGCTCCGCCCTGAGAAGTAACAGGTCGAGGTCCCCTACTAACAGCTCTTCTCTAAGATTGTACAGGTCTGTCATAGGGTCCCTCTACTGGCCTCCCCTCCTGAACTCTAGCAGCCTTACCACTGCTACTACCACCCTCCAAACTCTCAACAGTCTTTGCCTTCTCAACCAAGGCAGGAAACTCCACTATGGACATAGGGACTATGACCCTCTTCAGCTCGTGCCTCAATCCCTCTGCAAACTTTCTACATCTCCAAGCCTCAGATATGGCCTGAGAGTAGAAACGAGCTAAATGCTCAAACCTCATAGCATAATCTAGAACAGACAGGCTCTCTTAATGCAATCCCTATCAACAGGTACACTCCTGTTCTCTAACATTTGTTTGGTGTCTCTCCACCAGTACTCAGCCTCGCCTGCCAGTATACATATTGCATAGGCCAACTTCCTTTCCTCAGAAGATCTCAAAACACTGAAGATCTTCTCCATCTCACACAACCACTAATATGCCACATCAAGATCTGAATCCCCCTTGAACTGAAGAAGCTAACATCTCCTGAACTCTGCCTGAGAGACCACCGGTCTAGCTGCCTCAACCGCAGCTCTACCCACCTCCATCTGAGCAAAGTAAGCACTTTACTATTGCATCACTATGGCCATCATCTCCATAGTTCTAGCGATATGATCAAACTGAGACCTCATCATACTAAAAGAATTCAAACATTCTTTTACTAACACTTTACCACTATAACTCACCAAAATTAACACATATCAAAGATATGACACAACAGAAACATAGAAGGATCACTCCCCACAGAGCATCCTAACAGACTCGACCGGCTCTGATACCATAAAAGTGTAACGACCCGTCATGGTCTCTACACTTAGTGGAATCGCACTACTACTAGTGAACTAAGGAAAATATTAAATTGGATAACTCATACATACGGGTATAGATAAGAATAAAAATAGCCAAATTCTTTAAATACAAAATAAAATGCCATATATGTATAGTCATCCCAAAAATAATATTCCCTAGTGCCGGTCAAACAGACAAAAATCGCTACCCAAAATGGTAACCCTAACATGAGGATCAAACTCCCCGTCTCGCAGCGGTCACCTCGACTCCAAGCTAGCCCTGATCTGCTCCCATACCAAGTATGATCATCGCAGTTCCACCACATGGAAACATAAGGGTAAGCTAGAATTCAAAAATGAATCATAATAATCTATACTACACAATCGTATTCATAGAGTCACACCATACACTCTATCTAATACTACTATGCATAAAATATAATCCACCAGTCATGAAGTCAAACACCACACTTCATCATATTAATAATCATGCAATAAATGCATCTCATGACAGATATCAATGCATATCAATCATCTAATGCATCGTCACGCATACACCTAGGAGATCTCCATAACAATAGAGCTGTATAAGTGACATTCCATCCTACCGAAACCACCCCAACCGTTTTCACGCCCAAAGCGCCCGCTCGGTCACAGCTAAACAGGATATAATCCTCCCTCGGGTTTACTCGGATGATGTCACTTACACACTTGGAAGTCCAGATCCACCGTCAGGTATAGCACAGCTGGGTACGGGCTTACCACGACCTTGGCATGCATTAACCAAGTCAATTGTGGAGTTCGTCCACCGACTATAGAACTTAAATAAACCTAGAATCAACATGCACCCATCTGATGCATCAAATTCACCAGAAACCCCATTTTTTTCCAAGACTTTGAACAATTAGCGAATTCTCCGATCCAGCCATGGATCCTCAACTTTCATGCATCAATTGAGTTTCTAAACTCACATGCAACTTAAATAACAAACATTCTAGCTACCCTTACCTGAAGATTGACTCAGATAGTCAAAGACTGAACAAAAGTAGAATTTCCCCTCGAGGCTCAACTCGGAACTTCAGTCTTCCCAAAACAAGCTTTCTGATCCAGAGACCTTCTCTCTAAAACTTCTCTCTAAAAACTCCGAAACTCCTGAAGGCCCCCAACCCCCTATTTATAGACTTTCGGATTGGCCCAGAACGGCCCGTACCGAGTTCGGAACGGCCCGTTCCGAACTCCCAAATCACACACAAAATTAACGCCCAGAACGGCCGGTTCTGAAATCAGAACGGCCCGTTCCGGGACTCATCCGGAACGGCCCGTTCTCCCTCCAGAACGGTTCGTTCTCCCTCCAGAACGGTCCGTTCTCCTTCCCAGAACGGCCCGTTCCCAACTACAATATGTAGTTCAATTCAGTAGCTTGGAACGACCCGTTCCAGTTTGGGAACGGCCCGTTCTGGGCTACTGAATCAGCCTCTTCTTTTTTTTTTTTTTTTTTTTTTTTTTTTAACAATGTTACAAATAGTATATATCAATAAATTAATGTTATCATTTATCTATAAAAATAAAAATAAAAATGTAAAGTAATGTGATAAAAAAAAAAAAAAAAGTCTCGAGCATGGTTATACTCGTAAATTTAATATATTTTGGATCGTGGTGCTAGCTCAAAGTAAATAAAGTTTCTGAACAAAGATTTATGAAATTACGAGGAAAGTCGTACATTGTGAAAGTTTTTTAATTCACAAAGTATTTTTTAATTTCTTAAAAGTCAGAATTCATTAGCCCGGAAAACTAGGTGAATTGTAAATCGTCCGTGGATTCATATATTCAATTAATGTATTGATAGTATTACTCATGCTTTAACAATAAATCAAACTAGTTGAACCAATTGAATTATGAATCGTAGATTTTAATGATAGATCACTATTTAAAACATTTATGTTGATCGATATGTGTATATGATTTTAAGATAGGTTGTTTATGAAATTCTAGATCCATTTAATTTGCAAGTGGATATGCAAGTAAAATTAGCTAATAAAAAATTGGTATTTTTTTAAATAGATTTTAAATAAAAAGTGAATGTTTAAATCAATTATAATTATATTAGAATAGGTATAAAAAGGTGAATACTTTAAATCGATTATATTTATAAGTAATTAAGAAATCTTTTTTTTGTATCGAATGATATAATAATTGGGGGAATGAAATTGAAATAATTAGAAATAAAAATATCTAAGTTTGATTCTTATTGTGTCTATATAATTTATTTTTCATTTATTATAAAAAAAATATAATAATGGATATAGAAAATAATTTCAAAGAATCATTACAATTGATTGTTACTATTTTTTTTTTGTAAAGATAGTAAAGATTAGATTGAATCAGGTCCACATATTTCTAACTATCTCAATCTCTTCCTACTTAACTATTGGACTAATTCTAGTAATTTTTTTATCGCTACTAATTTAGAAAGTCTCTTTTTTTTTATAAGTGAATTTTTTTATCTCTTATTTATATTATTTAATTTGATTTTTTAATTTTTAAAGTTTTTAATTTAAACATTTATTTTTAAAAATATATTAAATATTAATCGTCCTTCTAATCAAATTGACACTAATATGTTACCCAAATTGAACTAAAAGATAATATTAAATATATTTTTTAATTAGAAAACCAAATTAATTATTTACAATAGAATGACTAAATTTAACTTTTTGAAAATAACAAAATCAAATTGAATAATAATTGGTAAAATAATATTTAACCATGTTGTATAATATTTTAAAAGATTTATATATATATATATATATATATATATGTATATATATATTTTATTTTTTTTCTTAAACTCATTTTGGACCAAATTAAATTAACAATAAAATTAAAATGTTTTTTTTTTAAGTTTCCTTTTTATTTTATCGGTTTTGGATTGATTGAACAATTCTAACTAGTTTTGATACAAGCCTATATTTTGTTTCAAGTTAATGGGTGAATCATCACATTAATTTTTGAATAGATCAATTCAACTGAATCAATATAATTTTTAAACAATGTTTAAAATTTTTTTATTTTTTTTATTTCAAATCTTCAATATGTTCATGATCTCGTTAAGGTAATTTACCTTAACGAGATCATGAACATATTGAAGATTTGAAATAAAAAAAATAAAAATAAAATGATGGAAAAGGAAGGAGAAAAGGTCATCTAATGTTCTAGATTATATGTGTCGAAAAGAAATGAAGAGAAATGATAAGTCAGTGAATTTGATGATGGACTCTATAGTAAACAGGAGTTGGCCCAATATAATCAAGGGCTTTACGCCAATGCCTATCATTAACATTTTTATAATAGTTCTCTCATTTATATTTCTCCAAAATCTAAATTGATTTTAATTTAGTTGATAAAATAAATTCATTTTAACTTTTAATGTTAAAATATTGCAAGTGTTTGTAAATAAAATTATTAATAGAACCTACGAACTATTGTCATAAGAGATTAATTATTTCTCACAAACGAATGAAAACAATCTTTTTTTACTTAAAAAGAAGTTTTAATTTGTTCTCCTTAAAATGTTTCATATAGAGCTTGAGTTTTTTAAGAAATTTAAGAAAATCTTCTTATAAACTATTTTTGTTAGGTTTTGATGTGTTTCAAATCGATATACCTATTTTTTTTTATCAATTTATCTCTCATCTCCTCTGAAAACTAAACATGTTATATTTTGTTTGCCTACATCATCTAAATTAATCTCATAGAGAGTATTTTTTCTATAGACACTAAAAGGTATGAACTCATCCTTTCGTCTAATTATGTATGAGTCTTTGTAAAAAAATATTGTGACATCCTTTACCCCACATACATGTATACCTTATATTTAGGAAAACAGTGGATATAGAAAATACTAAAATCCATATATAATTAACAAAACATAAACTCCAACAAAAAGTAAAGATAGTCACCTAACAATCTCTCTATTTATATATTCATTTTTTGTGTGAAATTCATCTTTCATCTTCTCTGAAAACTAAATACGTTACGTTTTGTTTGCTTTCTTTTACATTATAATGATAATGTAAAAAAATCATAGTCTAAGCTCCAATGTCACATATTTTATCAAAACATTCCTAACATAAGGTTTAATCTTCGTAATTAGTATCATTAATATCTTAATGAACATCAATTGCAACAAACATACATAACAACAAAGACATGGAAATAAAATGAGTGTGAAATTTATCACTCTAGCTCATAGCATGAGATAAAAGACGGATAACAACACACACGATATAGTATTTATAAAGGAAAGACATTACAGTTAAGTACACATTCCACACTTTCATAATACAAGTAATTCATTCTCAATTCATTATATATACATTCTTAAGAACAACATGTAATATGAGATGCAATAAACAAGGACTACGATTTGTATGCATGTGGCACTGATCTCAATACATGCTCGGTACATATATAACTATTTGTCGATTTGTGTGTATATGATGTATGTCACACATGCTCTCAAACATATCATAAATCACTATACATGCTTAACAATTTGTCATATACACGATTTTCCATACATTCCATTTACAACATTCAATACTCATAATTTCACAACTCATACTCAATCTATCACACTTAATGACATTCCACATTTAACACAATAATCATTCATATCATCCATTCTATCAATTGTTATCAATAATGTTATTAATATACAAACTCACATCATTAAGAATTAACATTAAGTAGCATAAGGATTTACATTACATCATTAGAATTCAAGGAACACAAATAAAGGAAAAATAAATCAAAATTATAGGGACGCTTAACGTCAAATATGACACTTAGTTCATGACTTCTAGAGAGCAACCATTTCTCTTTAGTTGAGTCGCACTCAACGCAGTCTAAGTCATGCTCAATGTTAAACTCAAGCTCGGCCAAAGCCACACTCAATGTGAAACTCATGTTCAGCCTAAGGATCACAAACAACAACTTTGGCTTTTTGCCACAACGACACTTAGCACCAAAAAAATGATTCTCAACGTCGTTTTCGTGAACAACAACTCTACAACTTGCGATTTTCATATTCTCTTCTCCAATCCATCAATTTACATACACAAATGGTACAATACTTCAAAATAATCATATTATGAATATAAAAAGGCAAAAATTACACATAATTACACTTCTATTAATTGCTCACACAATAATACTCAAACATATCTCCTTAGGATTCCCATAGAAACCCATGGGCCACTCAAATCATACCAAATCCATTCAATGTATGAAATTCATCATAAATAATCATAATTTATAACAATTCAAAAGTAGTAGAGTCACAAGGAAGACAACAAATGAAAACAAATAATAATTGAAATTTTCTCCTTTATACAAAGCATACAACACATAGAGGTTGGGGGCTAACCTTACTACCCAACAATTATCCCACATCCTAGAGCAAGAATTCTCACTCCCCTTTACCTTGTTTGGCATTGGGCGAAGAAAATGGGTCTTTGGAGTGATCTCTTGTAGCTCTTTCTTTCCTTGGTTCTTCAAGGCGTAAAAAGAAAAGGATATGAGAAAAGAAAGAACTAAAGCATCTCCTTTTTTTAATTTTAAAAACCTAACTCAACCTCCCTTTAACCCATTCATAGTTACTCAGCCTTAACTTTGATTATATTTCTCTTCCCCTCAATTAATTAAAATAATAACATAATAATAGTAATAATATAAAACAATATATTATATTTTGGTCCTCATATAATTAATTAAAATAAATATCAAAACATTTAAATTTAATATCAAAACACTGTATAAAATCAGTCCTTTAAATTTTTTTGAATAAAACATATATAATTAATTTAATTTTGAAAAATGCAAGGTGTTACAGATATAGTATATTCACTATCACAAAATTGACTTATGCTAATTTATATTTTAATCCTTCAACATGAAGAACATCTTCAATAATAGATATATATTTATTACTAATCTTACATATACCTTTGATATTTCCTTTACCATTTCCTTCAAATGGGATTGTTCTATCATAAGGTTGGAGATCTATGAACATAGACCTTTTTTTTGTCATGTGTTGTGAGTAACTAGTGTCCAAGTATCAATGTTAATCTTTTTTTTTTTCATTAAGGATATCTGCAACAGATATTATTTGAGATTTTCATACCCAAATCTTCTTAGGTCTTTTTTTGTTAATACCCTTGTCCTTAAACTTCTTATGTTTCTTTTTCAAGTTACATTTGTTGGTATGGTGATTACCCTTACCATAAACATTATAAAAATAGTCTTAAGTTTTAGAATCATATTTAATTCGGAAGATCCATCTACAAATTTAGCCAGATTTTTTTATTATATGTTTTTAGCTTGCAATGTTGTAATCTCATTTGGTTTATTACTTGTGGTTTTGATTTTGAGATCGTGAACCTCTTTACCAACATCTAATAGATCTTTTTCAAGTTTCTCATTTTCGTTTATAACGAGTTTGTATGTTTCTTTATTTTTTGTAGTGAAGAGTCATCGTATGAGAGTTTTCTAAAAGAGTTTCATAGGATATTTCTTCCTCATTAGAGATATCGTTTGATTTTTTTTAGATAAACTAGAATAAGAGCTAGGATTAGATTCTACAATAATAAAGACAAGGATATGTTGGGTCATACATGTTAGTTTTTAAACCCTAAGAGTGCATGTAGACGAAAAACCTAGAGAAGAACCTCGAGGAGCACATAGAGTAGCCTCGAAACAATGAAGATTGTGCATGTTTCTTTGGAGGTTGTTATATAAGGTAAGAGGGTTTTGTGTTGATATATAAATTTTGTTGATGTTTTGTGTTGTATATATGTTGTTTCTTTAAACTCTAGCTTACCTTTGTGTATTTTCTATGTGATTTGAATTGTGATGATCATAAGTGGTATGAGAGCATAGTAGGGATAAGTGTGAGATGCAATGTAGAGATAAACATTGGATAGATGGTGTAGTTGTTATCTTTTAGTGCTACTGTTGTATAGTACCTTGTGTAGGAGTTGCTTGATTGACAACTTAGTGTTAGAAAAAGAAATAAGTAAATTAAATAATGTGACTCATGTGAAATATAATTATGGGCCTAAATGTGATTTAATAAAATAAAGGGACCTATTGGTTAGTATGAGAAGTTATTGTTTTTTAAACTTAAAAAAACTGATGGTAATCAACTTGATGGAAGTTGGCTAAAGAAAGGAAATAAGGTTCTATCTCTATTTGGAAAATCACTCACTATTAACCATCAAGAAAGGTTGTGAGAATAGAAAGGAAAGGCAAGAGATATATTGGGAAAGGAGAATGAAGAACTAATTTTATTAGGCCTTTCATGGATCAAAGTAAGTCTCGCTTACTATTATAAATGTATGTGAGAATCATAAATTCTAAAAATCCTTATGGTATGCAGTAGTTTTCTTGAATCATGAATGATATAAAGGCTACAACTTACATGTGGTATCAGAGCTTTAGGTTTTTGAATTTATGATTCTCCATGAATGATAGTTTCCCAATTTTATGAACCCTAATTTTAATTGGAAATTTGTTGGAACAATTTTTTTTCCTTGCTACACATATTGAGAATGAATTTGATTTTGGAAATGCTGTGAATTCAATTTGGAATGTCCCTTGAATTTGAAATTTGAAATCTCCTTGTTATGAGAATTTTTATTTGAAATAAAAATATTGAATTGAAACCAAATGTCGAATGTTTTCCCAATTTTCTTGTCATGTCAATTGTAATTTGTAATTTTAGCTTATGCGTATGGAATGCTGAAATTGATTTGGAATTGTAACTTAACTTTACAATTGAAATAGCAAGCATCTGACATGATTGAAATTGGAAATCAAAATGAAAGTACTATCCTATTTATTCCAAAGTTGAAAGCTTATGTGTTTAAAGAGTCTGTGATTGGGCTTTTATATCTAATTGAATTTCCAATTTGAAAGTCATGATTGAATTTGAATGGTGATATTGATTAAATTCAAGTTTTAAGTCTGCATGTTATTAGCTTTTATGAAACAACTTGATTTTACAATTGAAAAAAAAATTAATTGCATTTATTTTTGGATTAAATGTATGATAGATTTGTAATCACCAAACTGGTCAAATATTTATGTTTTATTTAATTCCAAATTAATGATAATTTTATTTCAATTACCCATAGCATGGATGTTAAATTATGAATTATTGGTTTATGGGTTAATTGAAGTTCATTATTATAAGACATTTATGGATCACTCAAAGGTTGATTAGTTGTTTTTATAATTAATGGATATGACTGTTGGTGTGAGTATGCATTATTAGCTTTATTTACATATCCAAAGAAAATAAGTATTTATAATTAATGCATATGTCTTATCAAATAATGTTAATATTATTAGCAACATTATGTTTTTGTGTATTAATGTATCACCCAAAGAAGGATATTGGTATGCATAGAATGCTTGTTTGTTGTTTGAATTTGTATCGTATGTTTAATTTATATGACTCAAACTATTAATGTTAAGCATGTGTTAATTGCAGTATCTGTTCCTATATCTTTGCATTCTCATGCTATGTCTGTTCCGATCTTTAATGGGTTGAATTTCTCTGATTGGAGCGAACAAGTCCAATTTCACTTAGGTGTGTTGGATCTTGATTTAGCTATTCAAGTTCAAAAACCTGCTACTATTACTGATGCTAGTAGCAATGAAGAGAAAGCCCATTATAAGGCTTGAGAAAAGTCAAATAGACTTAGCCTGATGTTTATGTGAATGAGGATAGAAAATAACATTAAGTCCACTCTTTCCAAAATTGAAAGTGCAAAAGAATTTATGAAATTTGTGGAAGAGCGCTCCCAAACTGTTGATAAGTCTCTTGTTGGGACATTAATGAGTACCTTAACCACAATGAAGTTTGATGGTTCTTATATTATGCATGAACATGTCATTGAGATGACAAACATTGCAATAAGACTTAAGTCTCTTAGAATGACAGTGGATGAAAATTTCCTTGTGCAGTTCATTTTGAACTCATTACCATCTAATTATGGTCATTTCCAAATGAACTATAATACCATGAAAGACAAATGGAATGTGCATGAATTGCACAATATGTTAGTTCAGGAGGAAACTAGACTCAAGAATGAAGGAAACCACTCCATTCATTATGTTAATAATTAGGGAGCTGGAAAGAAAGTTGATAAGAAACATGGAAAAGGCAAATGACCATTAAAGATTTCCCAGTCCTCTACTAAAATCCAGAAGAAAAATGATAAATGTCATTTCTGTGAGAAGTTTGGACATTTCTAGAAGGATTGCCCAAAATGCAAAGCTTGGTTTGAAAAGAAAGGTGAGCACAATGCTTATGTATGTTTCGAATCTATTTTAATTGAAGTTCCCCATAATACTTGGTGGATTAATTCTGGATGTACAACGATCAAGAAGAACAACAAATTAATGATCCCGAGGTTAACAATGAACCTATAGTAGAACAACCACAAGAAATGGTATTAAGAAGATCCCAAAGAGAAAGGAAATATTCTATTTTGAATGATTACATGGTTTATCTACAAGAGTCAGAAAATGACTTAGGCATTAATAATGATCCAGTTTCATTTTCAGAAGCCATTAATGATGATAATTCTCGTAAGTGGTTAGATGCCATGAAATATGAGCTTAAATCAATGGCACATAATCGTATATGGGACCTTGTACAATTGCGTAAAGGATGTAAGAGATTTGGGTGTAAATGGGTCTTTAAGACTAAGTGTGACTCTCATGGCAATATTGAACGTTACAAGGCTCGACTTGTTGCCAAAGATTTTACTCAAAAAGATGGTATTGACTATAAAGAAACATGGAGTTATATGAAAACACATAGAAGGGGGGTTGAATATGTGTGAGTGTGAACAAAGGAATTTTAAAAAAATGTTTTCACAATGAATCTCTTTTTCATCCAGTAAAAATGTTATTTTGGGTACTTAAAAGATTTGTGCAGGATTTGTTAAGCAAGGAATTTTTCGTCTGAAGGTTCATCGTCTACACAGGGAAAATGCTTCTTAAACGAAAATTGTTCTTTAAGATAATAACTTAAGCAAGTGTGGTTTTCGTCTAAAGATAGTTGTGATGCATAATAAGTATTGGATGAAGTTTTCAGTATGTTAAATCAACTAAATAAAGGTGCATCTAAAACATGAAAAATAGTGCAAGTATTTTTATACTAGTTCGCTCAAACTGAGCTATGTCTAGTCTCCTTCAATTGAAGGGTTCCACTAGATATTCAATGAAGTAGATATAGTATTATCGACCACTTCTGGCCCGCCAACTTCACTCATCAGCGTTAATATTCTTTAATCAGCCTTTTTTGGCTCGTTGTGAGTATTCTAGACTATCCAGGTCACGACCACTCCTGGTCCCGAGTATTCTCAACCACTCCTGATTGGCCAACTTCACTCATTGACTCTAATATTCTTTAATAAGCCTCTTCAGGCTCGTAGTGAGTATTCTAGACCACCCAGGTCACGACCACTTCTGGTCCCGAGTATTCTCAACCACTCCTGGTTCGTGAACTGCACTCGTCGACGCTAGTATTATTTGATTAGCCTCTTCTGGCTCACAATGAGTATTCTAGACCACCCAGGTCACGACAACTCCTGGTCCCGAGTATTCTTAACTACTCCTGGTTCATCAACTTCACTCATCGACGCTAATATTCTTTGATCAACCACTTCTGGCTCTCAATGAGTATTATCGACCAACTTCTGGCCTGCTAGCTTCACTCACTAGCGCTAGTATTCTTTGTTCAACCACTTCTAGCTCTCAATGAGTATTCTTTGACAAGCCTCTTCAAGTTTTTACAAGTATTCTTTCCCTAGCCTCTTCAGGCTTAACAAATGATAAATGGATGATTTGGTTTGAGTGTTTGGGTTACTCTCACAAAGAGGATACAAAAGGTTTACAACAGTCACTAAGGTATGCAACCTTAGTTTTACAATGATTGAGTGTTTGGTTTACTCTCATAGAGAGGATACAAAGATGAATACACTCACTAAGGTTTATGTTCCTAAGTTGCACTTAAAACTCCTTAGTGTACAAAGATAAATATACTATGGTACATTTTACTTTATACGCTCTATCTCTGGTTTTGTTGCTTCATGGGCTTGATATCACTCTTCGCTCATCTTCACCAAAACCCAACCTTTCAAGGTTTGAAGTCGTGATATATATATATAATCTTGTAAAATTTTCCCGTTGCAAATGTTTGTTGAGGTTGGATGTAGTCGTTCATGACTAGTTTGATCTTTCATTTAATGCATAAGATCTTGCATTAAATGTTACTTCTTGTTTATAGACATTGCGTGAAGTCTTCTATGTTTGTTAGTAGTAGTGTCTGACTTTACCTGAGACCTAGGAACTTTTTGTCCTCTTCTGGTCATTGTAGCTACAGAGTGTTGTCTTTATCTGAAAAAGTAATGTACTTTTTCTAACACATGCATGCTTTTACTTTTGGCGTGCTTTTCTTCTTTTTCTTCTCTTCCTTTAATCATGCGATTATGTTGAGAGCTTTCGTATGATCGTAAACAATGTCTGAGTTGTCCTTTGAGACTTGATTCTTCAGATACTTGCATGGCAGTCTTCGTCTGCGTCTGGTAGTCCATTTGCTTCTCAAATCTTGATCTTCATCTAAGCATTAGTCCTTAATGCTCTGACTTTCTATGGTCTGGTCAACTTTGTAGATGCACAGACTTTGTTTTCGTCTGTAATACTTTTCAATCTGTGTTGTCCTTCGTCTGAAATATTGTTGACTTTCTTTTGATCATTGACTAGCCTTCGTCTGATTTCTTATGTTGCGCTCTAGGTTCTACTTGACATACCTTAGTCTGATATTTAATTTATCATTGTCTGGCGTACATGTTGTATTCCATCTATCATTTGATGCTCAATTTCCTCTATCATTTGTTCCGTCTATTATTTGGCTTTGTTTCGTCTGATCCTTGAAGCTTTCGTCTTGTTCTTGATTTAGTCTTTTCGTCTGGCTTGAAGGTTTTCTTCTTTTCTCTTAGCATATGCACATTCTCTATTCTTCAAATTGCTTGTACTTTATGTTTTTCTGAAACACTAACACTCTTGTTAGAAATAACAACATGTATTATATTTGTCTCATTCAAAACCTTGTTGAGAATTGCTTCGTCTGACTTAACAAAATATTTTCACCAGTTTCTAGGAAAAATTCTTTCAGAATTATTATGGCATTAATAGCTCATTATGATCTTGAGTTACATCAAATGGATGTTAAAACTGCCTTTTTAAATGGAAATTTAGAAGAAAATTTTTATATGGACCAACTAGTGGGGTTCATTGAAGAAGGAAAGGAACACATGGTGTGTAAACTTAAGAAATCAATATATGGACTTAAACAGGCTTCCTGACAACGATATCTTAAGTTCAATGATACTATTATGTCTTTTGGATTTAAGGAAAACACTATCGATCGGTGTATATATCTGAAGGTTAGTGGGAGCAAGTTTATATTTCTAATTTTGTATGTTGATGACATCTTGCTTGCAACTAATGACCTTGGTCTATTAAGTGAGACTAAGAAGTTTCTCTCTAATAACTTTGAAATGAAAGATATGGGTGAGGCAGGCTATGTTATAGAAATAAAAATATTTCGTGATAGATCACAAAAACTGTTAGGTTTGTCTCAAAAAGCTTATATTAATAAAGTTTTAGAGAGATTCATAATGGATAAATGTTCAACATCTCCTGTTCCAATACAAAAAGGAGATAAATTTAGTCTCATGCAATGTCCAAAGAATGATTTGGAATGAAAACAGATGGAAAATATCCCTTATGCATCTGTTGTTGGGAGTTTGATGTATGCTCAAACATGTACGAGGCCAGATATTAGCCTTGCAATTGGTATGCTTGGTAGATACCAGAGTAATCCAAGATTGGATCATTGGAAAGATGCAAAGAAAGTCTTAAGATACTTGCAAGGAACAAAGAATCATACACTTACTTATAGGAGATCTAATCATCTTGAGGTGATTGAATATATAGATTCAGACTTTGTTGTATGGATACAAGAAAGTCTACATTTAGTCAAAGGAGCAATTTCATGACAAAGTGCGAAGTATTCAGTTATTGTTGCATCCACTATGGAGGCTGAATTTGTGGCATGCTTTGAGGTCATAGTTTAGGCTAATTGGTTGCAAAATTCTATTTCGGGACTTGGAGTAGTTGACAGTATTGCCAAACCGTTGAAAATTTATTGTGATAATTTTGCAGCTATTTTCTTTTCTAAAAACGACAAGTATTCCAAAGGTGCTAAGCATATGGAATTGAAATACTTTGCCATTAAATAAGAAGTTTTGAATCAAAGAGTGTCAATAGAACATATTAACACTAATCTTATGATTGTTGACCCTTTAACAAAAAGGTTATCGCCCAAATTATTTACTGGCCATGTAGAGAATATGGACATTATGTCAACCAGTGAATGTGAATGTTGAATGTTAATGTTGTTATTAATGCCTATTTGACACTCTAAGCTCGTTAATGTACAAGTTTATGAAATTTTTGTTTTCTACTTTATGTATATGCATGCAAATTATGATGTGGAAAACATATTATGTGATAATGAAAATGACTTTATGTTTGAACCCATTATGGAATTCTTATTTTTAAAGTCATATTAAGGAGAACGATAATATAGTAGTATATGGAAGGGAATGTGTTGATTGAATGACATGTAACCGCCATGGCTCTTATTATTTTGTATCTTTAATTATGATTAATGATAGAACCAATTATTTAAGCTCTTTTAATGCGCATTATGATTTATGTAATTATTAAATCATGAAGTATGGCATTGTATGAGTCAAGTGGGAAAACGTTATAAAAATAAATTAGTAAATTAAATAATGTGACTCATGTGAAATATAATTATGGGCCTAAATGTTATTTAATAAAATAAAGGGACCTATTGGTTAGTATGGGAAGTTATTATTTTTTAAACTTTAAAAAACTGATGGTAACCAACTTAATGGAAGTTGGCAAAAGAAAGGAAATAAGGGTTCTGTCTCTACTTGGAAAATCACTCACTATTAACCATCAAGAAAGGTTGTGAGAATAGAAAGGAAAGGCAAGAGATATATTGGGAAAGGAGAATGAAGAACTAATTTTATTAGGCCTTTCATGGATCAAAGTAAGTCTCGCTTACTATTATAAATGTATGTGAGAATCATAAATTCTAAAAATCCTTATGGTATGCAGTAGTTTTCTTGAATCATGAATGATATAAAGGCTACAACTTACATGTGGTATCAGAGCTTTAGGTTTTTGAATTTATGATTCTCCATGAATGATAGTTTCCCAATTTTATGAACCCTAATTTTAATTGGAAATTTGTTGGAACAATTTTTTTTCCTTGCTACACATATTGAGAATGAATTTGATTTTGGAAATGCTGTGAATTCAATTTGGAATGTCCCTTGAATTTGAAATTTGAAATCTCCTTGTTATGAGAATTTTTATTTGAAATAAAAATATTGAATTGAAACCAAATGTCGAATGTTTTCCCAATTTTCTTGTCATGTCAATTGTAATTTGTAATTTTAGCTTATGCGTATGGAATGCTGAAATTGATTTGGAATTGTAACTTAACTTTACAATTGAAATAGCAAGCATCTGACATGATTGAAATTGGAAATCAAAATGAAAGTACTATCCTATTTATTCCAAAGTTGAAAGCTTATGTGTTTAAAGAGTCTGTGATTGGGCTTTTATATCTAATTGAATTTCCAATTTGAAAGTCATGATTGAATTTGAATGGTGATATTGATTAAATTCAAGTTTTAAGTCTGCATGTTATTAGCTTTTATGAAACAACTTGATTTTACAATTGAAAAAAAAATTAATTGCATTTATTTTTGGATTAAATGTATGATAGATTTGTAATCACCAAACTGGTCAAATATTTATGTTTTATTTAATTCCAAATTAATGATAATTTTATTTCAATTACCCATAGCATGGATGTTAAATTATGAATTATTGGTTTATGGGTTAATTGAAGTTCATTATTATAAGACATTTATGGATCACTCAAAGGTTGATTAGTTGTTTTTATAATTAATGGATATGACTGTTGGTGTGAGTATGCATTATTAGCTTTATTTACATATCCAAAGAAAATAAGTATTTATAATTAATGCATATGTCTTATCAAATAATGTTAATATTATTAGCAACATTATGTTTTTGTGTATTAATGTATCACCCAAAGAAGGATATTGGTATGCATAGAATGCTTGTTTGTTGTTTGAATTTGTATCGTATGTTTAATTTATATGACTCAAACTATTAATGTTAAGCATGTGTTAATTGCAGTATCTGTTCCTATATCTTTGCATTCTCATGCTATGTCTGTTCCGATCTTTAATGGGTTGAATTTCTCTGATTGGAGCGAACAAGTCCAATTTCACTTAGGTGTGTTGGATCTTGATTTAGCTATTCAAGTTCAAAAACCTGCTACTATTACTGATGCTAGTAGCAATGAAGAGAAAGCCCATTATAAGGCTTGAGAAAAGTCAAATAGACTTAGCCTGATGTTTATGTGAATGAGGATAGAAAATAACATTAAGTCCACTCTTTCCAAAATTGAAAGTGCAAAAGAATTTATGAAATTTGTGGAAGAGCGCTCCCAAACTGTTGATAAGTCTCTTGTTGGGACATTAATGAGTACCTTAACCACAATGAAGTTTGATGGTTCTTATATTATGCATGAACATGTCATTGAGATGACAAACATTGCAATAAGACTTAAGTCTCTT
The DNA here is from genome assembly GCF_000230855.2 of Cajanus cajan. Classification (NCBI taxonomy): domain Eukaryota; kingdom Viridiplantae; phylum Streptophyta; class Magnoliopsida; order Fabales; family Fabaceae; genus Cajanus; species Cajanus cajan. Next base: position 21,371,890 of record NC_138527.1, on the reverse strand, counting down.
AGAATGACAGTGGATGAAAATTTCCTTGTGCAGTTCATTTTGAACTCATTACCATCTAATTATGGTCATTTCCAAATGAACTATAATACCATGAAAGACAAATGGAATGTGCATGAATTGCACAATATGTTAGTTCAGGAGGAAACTAGACTCAAGAATGAAGGAAACCACTCCATTCATTATGTTAATAATTAGGGAGCTGGAAAGAAAGTTGATAAGAAACATGGAAAAGGCAAATGACCATTAAAGATTTCCCAGTCCTCTACTAAAATCCAGAAGAAAAATGATAAATGTCATTTCTGTGAGAAGTTTGGACATTTCTAGAAGGATTGCCTAAAATGCAAAGCTTGGTTTGAAAAGAAAGGTGAGCACAATGCTTATGTATGTTTCGAATCTATTTTAATTGAAGTTCCCCATAATACTTGGTGGATTAATTCTGGATGTACAACGATCAAGAAGAACAACAAATTAATGATCCCGAGGTTAACAATGAACCTATAGTAGAACAACCACAAGAAATGGTATTAAGAAGATCCCAAAGAGAAAGGAAATATTCTATTTTGAATGATTACATGGTTTATCTACAAGAGTCAGAAAATGACTTAGGCATTAATAATGATCCAGTTTCATTTTCAGAAGCCATTAATGATGATAATTCTCGTAAGTGGTTAGATGCCATGAAATATGAGCTTAAATCAATGGCACATAATCGTATATGGGACCTTGTACAATTGCGTAAAGGATGTAAGAGATTTGGGTGTAAATGGGTCTTTAAGACTAAGTGTGACTCTCATGGCAATATTGAACGTTACAAGGCTCGACTTGTTGCCAAAGATTTTACTCAAAAAGATGGTATTGACTATAAAGAAACATGGAGTTATATGAAAACACATAGAAGGGGGGTTGAATATGTGTGAGTGTGAACAAAGGAATTTTAAAAAAATGTTTTCACAATGAATCTCTTTTTCATCCAGTAAAAATGTTATTTTGGGTACTTAAAAGATTTGTGCAGGATTTGTTAAGCAAGGAATTTTTCGTCTGAAGGTTCATCGTCTACACAGGGAAAATGCTTCTTAAACGAAAATTGTTCTTTAAGATAATAACTTAAGCAAGTGTGGTTTTCGTCTAAAGATAGTTGTGATGCATAATAAGTATTGGATGAAGTTTTCAGTATGTTAAATCAACTAAATAAAGGTGCATCTAAAACATGAAAAATAGTGCAAGTATTTTTATACTAGTTCGCTCAAACTGAGCTATGTCTAGTCTCCTTCAATTGAAGGGTTCCACTAGATATTCAATGAAGTAGATATAGTATTATCGACCACTTCTGGCCCGCCAACTTCACTCATCAGCGTTAATATTCTTTAATCAGCCTTTTTTGGCTCGTTGTGAGTATTCTAGACTATCCAGGTCACGACCACTCCTGGTCCCGAGTATTCTCAACCACTCCTGATTGGCCAACTTCACTCATTGACTCTAATATTCTTTAATAAGCCTCTTCAGGCTCGCAGTGAGTATTCTAGACCACCCAGGTCACGACCACTTCTGGTCCCGAGTATTCTCAACCACTCCTGGTTCGTGAACTGCACTCGTCGACGCTAGTATTATTTGATTAGCCTCTTCTGGCTCACAATGAGTATTCTAGACCACCCAGGTCACGACAACTCCTGGTCCCGAGTATTCTTAACTACTCCTGGTTCATCAACTTCACTCATCGACGCTAATATTCTTTGATCAACCACTTCTGGCTCTCAATGAGTATTATCGACCAACTTCTGGCCTGCTAGCTTCACTCACTAGCGCTAGTATTCTTTGTTCAACCACTTCTAGCTCTCAATGAGTATTCTTTGACAAGCCTCTTCAAGTTTTTACAAGTATTCTTTCCCTAGCCTCTTCAGGCTTAACAAATGATAAATGGATGATTTGGTTTGAGTGTTTGGGTTACTCTCACAAAGAGGATACAAAAGGTTTACAACAGTCACTAAGGTATGCAACCTTAGTTTTACAATGATTGAGTGTTTGGTTTACTCTCATAGAGAGGATACAAAGATGAATACACTCACTAAGGTTTATGTTCCTAAGTTGCACTTAAAACTCCTTAGTGTACAAAGATAAATATACTATGGTACATTTTACTTTATACGCTCTATCTCTGGTTTTGTTGCTTCATGGGCTTGATATCACTCTTCGCTCATCTTCACCAAAACCCAACCTTTCAAGGTTTGAAGTCGTGATATATATATATAATCTTGTAAAATTTTCCCGTTGCAAATGTTTATTGAGGTTGGATGTAGTCGTTCATGACTAGTTTGATCTTTCATTTAATGCATAAGATCTTGCATTAAATGTTACTTCTTGTTTATAGACATTGCGTGAAGTCTTCTATGTTTGTTAGTAGTAGTGTCTGACTTTACCTGAGACCTAGGAACTTTTTGTCCTCTTCTGGTCATTGTAGCTACAGAGTGTTGTCTTTATCTGAAAAAGTAATGTACTTTTTCTAACACATGCATGCTTTTACTTTTGGCGTGCTTTTCTTCTTTTTCTTCTCTTCCTTTAATCATGCGATTATGTTGAGAGCTTTCGTATGATCGTAAACAATGTCTGAGTTGTCCTTTGAGACTTGATTCTTCAGATACTTGCATGGCAGTCTTCGTCTGCGTCTGGTAGTCCATTTGCTTCTCAAATCTTGATCTTCATCTAAGCATTAGTCCTTAATGCTCTGACTTTCTATGGTCTGGTCAACTTTGTAGATGCACAGACTTTGTTTTCGTCTGTAATACTTTTCAATCTGTGTTGTCCTTCGTCTGAAATATTGTTGACTTTCTTTTGATCATTGACTAGCCTTCGTCTGATTTCTTATGTTGCGCTCTAGGTTCTACTTGACATACCTTAGTCTGATATTTAATTTATCATTGTCTGGCGTACATGTTGTATTCCATCTATCATTTGATGCTCAATTTCCTCTATCATTTGTTCCGTCTATTATTTGGCTTTGTTTCGTCTGATCCTTGAAGCTTTCGTCTTGTTCTTGATTTAGTCTTTTCGTCTGGCTTGAAGGTTTTCTTCTTTTCTCTTAGCATATGCACATTCTCTATTCTTCAAATTGCTTGTACTTTATGTTTTTCTGAAACACTAACACTCTTGTTAGAAATAACAACATGTATTATATTTGTCTCATTCAAAACCTTGTTGAGAATTGCTTCGTCTGACTTAACAAAATATTTTCACCAGTTTCTAGGAAAAATTCTTTCAGAATTATTATGGCATTAATAGCTCATTATGATCTTGAGTTACATCAAATGGATGTTAAAACTGCCTTTTTAAATGGAAATTTAGAAGAAAATTTTTATATGGACCAACTAGTGGGGTTCATTGAAGAAGGAAAGGAACACATGGTGTGTAAACTTAAGAAATCAATATATGGACTTAAACAGGCTTCCTGACAACGATATCTTAAGTTCAATGATACTATTATGTCTTTTGGATTTAAGGAAAACACTATCGATCGGTGTATATATCTGAAGGTTAGTGGGAGCAAGTTTATATTTCTAATTTTGTATGTTGATGACATCTTGCTTGCAACTAATGACCTTGGTCTATTAAGTGAGACTAAGAAGTTTCTCTCTAATAACTTTGAAATGAAAGATATGGGTGAGGCAGGCTATGTTATAGAAATAAAAATATTTCGTGATAGATCACAAAAACTGTTAGGTTTGTCTCAAAAAGCTTATATTAATAAAGTTTTAGAGAGATTCATAATGGATAAATGTTCAACATCTCCTGTTCCAATACAAAAAGGAGATAAATTTAGTCTCATGCAATGTCCAAAGAATGATTTGGAATGAAAACAGATGGAAAATATCCCTTATGCATCTGTTGTTGGGAGTTTGATGTATGCTCAAACATGTACGAGGCCAGATATTAGCCTTGCAATTGGTATGCTTGGTAGATACCAGAGTAATCCAAGATTGGATCATTGGAAAGATGCAAAGAAAGTCTTAAGATACTTGCAAGGAACAAAGAATCATACACTTACTTATAGGAGATCTAATCATCTTGAGGTGATTGAATATATAGATTCAGACTTTGTTGTATGGATACAAGAAAGTCTACATTTAGTCAAAGGAGCAATTTCATGACAAAGTGCGAAGTATTCAGTTATTGTTGCATCCACTATGGAGGCTGAATTTGTGGCATGCTTTGAGGTCATAGTTTAGGCTAATTGGTTGCAAAATTCTATTTCGGGACTTGGAGTAGTTGACAGTATTGCCAAACCGTTGAAAATTTATTGTGATAATTTTGCAGCTATTTTCTTTTCTAAAAACGACAAGTATTCCAAAGGTGCTAAGCATATGGAATTGAAATACTTTGCCATTAAATAAGAAGTTTTGAATCAAAGAGTGTCAATAGAACATATTAACACTAATCTTATGATTGTTGACCCTTTAACAAAAAGGTTATCGCCCAAATTATTTACTGGCCATGTAGAGAATATGGACATTATGTCAACCAGTGAATGTGAATGTTGAATGTTAATGTTGTTATTAATGCCTATTTGACACTCTAAGCTCGTTAATGTACAAGTTTATGAAATTTTTGTTTTCTACTTTATGTATATGCATGCAAATTATGATGTGGAAAACATATTATGTGATAATGAAAATGACTTTATGTTTGAACCCATTATGGAATTCTTATTTTTAAAGTCATATTAAGGAGAACGATAATATAGTAGTATATGGAAGGGAATGTGTTGATTGAATGACATGTAACCGCCATGGCTCTTATTATTTTGTATCTTTAATTATGATTAATGATAGAACCAATTATTTAAGCTCTTTTAATGCGCATTATGATTTATGTAATTATTAAATCATGAAGTATGGCATTGTATGAGTCAAGTGGGAAAACGTTATAAAAATAAATTAGTAAATTAAATAATGTGACTCATGTGAAATATAATTATGGGCCTAAATGTTATTTAATAAAATAAAGGGACCTATTGGTTAGTATGGGAAGTTATTATTTTTTAAACTTTAAAAAACTGATGGTAACCAACTTAATGGAAGTTGGCAAAAGAAAGGAAATAAGGGTTCTGTCTCTACTTGGAAAATCACTCACTATTAACCATCAAGAAAGGTTGTGAGAATAGAAAGGAAAGGCAAGAGATATATTGGGAAAGGAGAATGAAGAACTAATTTTATTAGGCCTTTCATGGATCAAAGTAAGTCTCGCTTACTATTATAAATGTATGTGAGAATCATAAATTCTAAAAATCCTTATGGTATGCAGTAGTTTTCTTGAATCATGAATGATATAAAGGCTACAACTTACATGTGGTATCAGAGCTTTAGGTTTTTGAATTTATGATTCTCCATGAATGATAGTTTCCCAATTTTATGAACCCTAATTTTAATTGGAAATTTGTTGGAACAATTTTTTTTCCTTGCTACACATATTGAGAATGAATTTGATTTTGGAAATGCTGTGAATTCAATTTGGAATGTCCCTTGAATTTGAAATTTGAAATCTCCTTGTTATGAGAATTTTTATTTGAAATAAAAATATTGAATTGAAACCAAATGTCGAATGTTTTCCCAATTTTCTTGTCATGTCAATTGTAATTTGTAATTTTAGCTTATGCGTATGGAATGCTGAAATTGATTTGGAATTGTAACTTAACTTTACAATTGAAATAGCAAGCATCTGACATGATTGAAATTGGAAATCAAAATGAAAGTACTATCCTATTTATTCCAAAGTTGAAAGCTTATGTGTTTAAAGAGTCTGTGATTGGGCTTTTATATCTAATTGAATTTCCAATTTGAAAGTCATGATTGAATTTGAATGGTGATATTGATTAAATTCAAGTTTTAAGTCTGCATGTTATTAGCTTTTATGAAACAACTTGATTTTACAATTGAAAAAAAAATTAATTGCATTTATTTTTGGATTAAATGTATGATAGATTTGTAATCACCAAACTGGTCAAATATTTATGTTTTATTTAATTCCAAATTAATGATAATTTTATTTCAATTACCCATAGCATGGATGTTAAATTATGAATTATTGGTTTATGGGTTAATTGAAGTTCATTATTATAAGACATTTATGGATCACTCAAAGGTTGATTAGTTGTTTTTATAATTAATGGATATGACTGTTGGTGTGAGTATGCATTATTAGCTTTATTTACATATCCAAAGAAAATAAGTATTTATAATTAATGCATATGTCTTATCAAATAATGTTAATATTATTAGCAACATTATGTTTTTGTGTATTAATGTATCACCCAAAGAAGGATATTGGTATGCATAGAATGCTTGTTTGTTGTTTGAATTTGTATCGTATGTTTAATTTATATGACTCAAACTATTAATGTTAAGCATGTGTTAATTGCAGTATCTGTTCCTATATCTTTGCATTCTCATGCTATGTCTGTTCCGATCTTTAATGGGTTGAATTTCTCTGATTGGAGCGAACAAGTCCAATTTCACTTAGGTGTGTTGGATCTTGATTTAGCTATTCAAGTTCAAAAACCTGCTACTATTACTGATGCTAGTAGCAATGAAGAGAAAGCCCATTATAAGGCTTGAGAAAAGTCAAATAGACTTAGCCTGATGTTTATGTGAATGAGGATAGAAAATAACATTAAGTCCACTCTTTCCAAAATTGAAAGTGCAAAAGAATTTATGAAATTTGTGGAAGAGCGCTCCCAAACTGTTGATAAGTCTCTTGTTGGGACATTAATGAGTACCTTAACCACAATGAAGTTTGATGGTTCTTATATTATGCATGAACATGTCATTGAGATGACAAACATTGCAATAAGACTTAAGTCTCTTAGAATGACAGTGGATGAAAATTTCCTTGTGCAGTTCATTTTGAACTCATTACCATCTAATTATGGTCATTTCCAAATGAACTATAATACCATGAAAGACAAATGGAATGTGCATGAATTGCACAATATGTTAGTTCAGGAGGAAACTAGACTCAAGAATGAAGGAAACCACTCCATTCATTATGTTAATAATTAGGGAGCTGGAAAGAAAGTTGATAAGAAACATGGAAAAGGCAAATGACCATTAAAGATTTCCCAGTCCTCTACTAAAATCCAGAAGAAAAATGATAAATGTCATTTCTGTGAGAAGTTTGGACATTTCTAGAAGGATTGCCCAAAATGCAAAGCTTGGTTTGAAAAGAAAGGTGAGCACAATGCTTATGTATGTTTCGAATCTATTTTAATTGAAGTTCCCCATAATACTTGGTGGATTAATTCTGGATGTACAACGATCAAGAAGAACAACAAATTAATGATCCCGAGGTTAACAATGAACCTATAGTAGAACAACCACAAGAAATGGTATTAAGAAGATCCCAAAGAGAAAGGAAATATTCTATTTTGAATGATTACATGGTTTATCTACAAGAGTCAGAAAATGACTTAGGCATTAATAATGATCCAGTTTCATTTTCAGAAGCCATTAATGATGATAATTCTCGTAAGTGGTTAGATGCCATGAAATATGAGCTTAAATCAATGGCACATAATCGTATATGGGACCTTGTACAATTGCGTAAAGGATGTAAGAGATTTGGGTGTAAATGGGTCTTTAAGACTAAGTGTGACTCTCATGGCAATATTGAACGTTACAAGGCTCGACTTGTTGCCAAAGATTTTACTCAAAAAGATGGTATTGACTATAAAGAAACATGGAGTTATATGAAAACACATAGAAGGGGGGTTGAATATGTGTGAGTGTGAACAAAGGAATTTTAAAAAAATGTTTTCACAATGAATCTCTTTTTCATCCAGTAAAAATGTTATTTTGGGTACTTAAAAGATTTGTGCAGGATTTGTTAAGCAAGGAATTTTTCGTCTGAAGGTTCATCGTCTACACAGGGAAAATGCTTCTTAAACGAAAATTGTTCTTTAAGATAATAACTTAAGCAAGTGTGGTTTTCGTCTAAAGATAGTTGTGATGCATAATAAGTATTGGATGAAGTTTTCAGTATGTTAAATCAACTAAATAAAGGTGCATCTAAAACATGAAAAATAGTGCAAGTATTTTTATACTAGTTCGCTCAAACTGAGCTATGTCTAGTCTCCTTCAATTGAAGGGTTCCACTAGATATTCAATGAAGTAGATATAGTATTATCGACCACTTCTGGCCCGCCAACTTCACTCATCAGCGTTAATATTCTTTAATCAGCCTTTTTTGGCTCGTTGTGAGTATTCTAGACTATCCAGGTCACGACCACTCCTGGTCCCGAGTATTCTCAACCACTCCTGATTGGCCAACTTCACTCATTGACTCTAATATTCTTTAATAAGCCTCTTCAGGCTCGCAGTGAGTATTCTAGACCACCCAGGTCACGACCACTTCTGGTCCCGAGTATTCTCAACCACTCCTGGTTCGTGAACTGCACTCGTCGACGCTAGTATTATTTGATTAGCCTCTTCTGGCTCACAATGAGTATTCTAGACCACCCAGGTCACGACAACTCCTGGTCCCGAGTATTCTTAACTACTCCTGGTTCATCAACTTCACTCATCGACGCTAATATTCTTTGATCAACCACTTCTGGCTCTCAATGAGTATTATCGACCAACTTCTGGCCTGCTAGCTTCACTCACTAGCGCTAGTATTCTTTGTTCAACCACTTCTAGCTCTCAATGAGTATTCTTTGACAAGCCTCTTCAAGTTTTTACAAGTATTCTTTCCCTAGCCTCTTCAGGCTTAACAAATGATAAATGGATGATTTGGTTTGAGTGTTTGGGTTACTCTCACAAAGAGGATACAAAAGGTTTACAACAGTCACTAAGGTATGCAACCTTAGTTTTACAATGATTGAGTGTTTGGTTTACTCTCATAGAGAGGATACAAAGATGAATACACTCACTAAGGTTTATGTTCCTAAGTTGCACTTAAAACTCCTTAGTGTACAAAGATAAATATACTATGGTACATTTTACTTTATACGCTCTATCTCTGGTTTTGTTGCTTCATGGGCTTGATATCACTCTTCGCTCATCTTCACCAAAACCCAACCTTTCAAGGTTTGAAGTCGTGATATATATATATAATCTTGTAAAATTTTCCCGTTGCAAATGTTTGTTGAGGTTGGATGTAGTCGTTCATGACTAGTTTGATCTTTCATTTAATGCATAAGATCTTGCATTAAATGTTACTTCTTGTTTATAGACATTGCGTGAAGTCTTCTATGTTTGTTAGTAGTAGTGTCTGACTTTACCTGAGACCTAGGAACTTTTTGTCCTCTTCTGGTCATTGTAGCTACAGAGTGTTGTCTTTATCTGAAAAAGTAATGTACTTTTTCTAACACATGCATGCTTTTACTTTTGGCGTGCTTTTCTTCTTTTTCTTCTCTTCCTTTAATCATGCGATTATGTTGAGAGCTTTCGTATGATCGTAAACAATGTCTGAGTTGTCCTTTGAGACTTGATTCTTCAGATACTTGCATGGCAGTCTTCGTCTGCGTCTGGTAGTCCATTTGCTTCTCAAATCTTGATCTTCATCTAAGCATTAGTCCTTAATGCTCTGACTTTCTATGGTCTGGTCAACTTTGTAGATGCACAGACTTTGTTTTCGTCTGTAATACTTTTCAATCTGTGTTGTCCTTCGTCTGAAATATTGTTGACTTTCTTTTGATCATTGACTAGCCTTCGTCTGATTTCTTATGTTGCGCTCTAGGTTCTACTTGACATACCTTAGTCTGATATTTAATTTATCATTGTCTGGCGTACATGTTGTATTCCATCTATCATTTGATGCTCAATTTCCTCTATCATTTGTTCCGTCTATTATTTGGCTTTGTTTCGTCTGATCCTTGAAGCTTTCGTCTTGTTCTTGATTTAGTCTTTTCGTCTGGCTTGAAGGTTTTCTTCTTTTCTCTTAGCATATGCACATTCTCTATTCTTCAAATTGCTTGTACTTTATGTTTTTCTGAAACACTAACACTCTTGTTAGAAATAACAACATGTATTATATTTGTCTCATTCAAAACCTTGTTGAGAATTGCTTCGTCTGACTTAACAAAATATTTTCACCAGTTTCTAGGAAAAATTCTTTCAGAATTATTATGGCATTAATAGCTCATTATGATCTTGAGTTACATCAAATGGATGTTAAAACTGCCTTTTTAAATGGAAATTTAGAAGAAAATTTTTATATGGACCAACTAGTGGGGTTCATTGAAGAAGGAAAGGAACACATGGTGTGTAAACTTAAGAAATCAATATATGGACTTAAACAGGCTTCCTGACAACGATATCTTAAGTTCAATGATACTATTATGTCTTTTGGATTTAAGGAAAACACTATCGATCGGTGTATATATCTGAAGGTTAGTGGGAGCAAGTTTATATTTCTAATTTTGTATGTTGATGACATCTTGCTTGCAACTAATGACCTTGGTCTATTAAGTGAGACTAAGAAGTTTCTCTCTAATAACTTTGAAATGAAAGATATGGGTGAGGCAGGCTATGTTATAGAAATAAAAATATTTCGTGATAGATCACAAAAACTGTTAGGTTTGTCTCAAAAAGCTTATATTAATAAAGTTTTAGAGAGATTCATAATGGATAAATGTTCAACATCTCCTGTTCCAATACAAAAAGGAGATAAATTTAGTCTCATGCAATGTCCAAAGAATGATTTGGAATGAAAACAGATGGAAAATATCCCTTATGCATCTGTTGTTGGGAGTTTGATGTATGCTCAAACATGTACGAGGCCAGATATTAGCCTTGCAATTGGTATGCTTGGTAGATACCAGAGTAATCCAAGATTGGATCATTGGAAAGATGCAAAGAAAGTCTTAAGATACTTGCAAGGAACAAAGAATCATACACTTACTTATAGGAGATCTAATCATCTTGAGGTGATTGAATATATAGATTCAGACTTTGTTGTATGGATACAAGAAAGTCTACATTTAGTCAAAGGAGCAATTTCATGACAAAGTGCGAAGTATTCAGTTATTGTTGCATCCACTATGGAGGCTGAATTTGTGGCATGCTTTGAGGTCATAGTTTAGGCTAATTGGTTGCAAAATTCTATTTCGGGACTTGGAGTAGTTGACAGTATTGCCAAACCGTTGAAAATTTATTGTGATAATTTTGCAGCTATTTTCTTTTCTAAAAACGACAAGTATTCCAAAGGTGCTAAGCATATGGAATTGAAATACTTTGCCATTAAATAAGAAGTTTTGAATCAAAGAGTGTCAATAGAACATATTAACACTAATCTTATGATTGTTGACCCTTTAACAAAAAGGTTATCGCCCAAATTATTTACTGGCCATGTAGAGAATATGGACATTATGTCAACCAGTGAATGTGAATGTTGAATGTTAATGTTGTTATTAATGCCTATTTGACACTCTAAGCTCGTTAATGTACAAGTTTATGAAATTTTTGTTTTCTACTTTATGTATATGCATGCAAATTATGATGTGGAAAACATATTATGTGATAATGAAAATGACTTTATGTTTGAACCCATTATGGAATTCTTATTTTTAAAGTCATATTAAGGAGAACGATAATATAGTAGTATATGGAAGGGAATGTGTTGATTGAATGACATGTAACCGCCATGGCTCTTATTATTTTGTATCTTTAATTATGATTAATGATAGAACCAATTATTTAAGCTCTTTTAATGCGCATTATGATTTATGTAATTATTAAATCATGAAGTATGGCATTGTATGAGTCAAGTGGGAAAACGTTATAAAAATAAATTAGTAAATTAAATAATGTGACTCATGTGAAATATAATTATGGGCCTAAATGTTATTTAATAAAATAAAGGGACCTATTGGTTAGTATGGGAAGTTATTATTTTTTAAACTTTAAAAAACTGATGGTAACCAACTTAATGGAAGTTGGCAAAAGAAAGGAAATAAGGGTTCTGTCTCTACTTGGAAAATCACTCACTATTAACCATCAAGAAAGGTTGTGAGAATAGAAAGGAAAGGCAAGAGATATATTGGGAAAGGAGAATGAAGAACTAATTTTATTAGGCCTTTCATGGATCAAAGTAAGTCTCGCTTACTATTATAAATGTATGTGAGAATCATAAATTCTAAAAATCCTTATGGTATGCAGTAGTTTTCTTGAATCATGAATGATATAAAGGCTACAACTTACATGTGGTATCAGAGCTTTAGGTTTTTGAATTTATGATTCTCCATGAATGATAGTTTCCCAATTTTATGAACCCTAATTTTAATTGGAAATTTGTTGGAACAATTTTTTTTCCTTGCTACACATATTGAGAATGAATTTGATTTTGGAAATGCTGTGAATTCAATTTGGAATGTCCCTTGAATTTGAAATTTGAAATCTCCTTGTTATGAGAATTTTTATTTGAAATAAAAATATTGAATTGAAACCAAATGTCGAATGTTTTCCCAATTTTCTTGTCATGTCAATTGTAATTTGTAATTTTAGCTTATGCGTATGGAATGCTGAAATTGATTTGGAATTGTAACTTAACTTTACAATTGAAATAGCAAGCATCTGACATGATTGAAATTGGAAATCAAAATGAAAGTACTATCCTATTTATTCCAAAGTTGAAAGCTTATGTGTTTAAAGAGTCTGTGATTGGGCTTTTATATCTAATTGAATTTCCAATTTGAAAGTCATGATTGAATTTGAATGGTGATATTGATTAAATTCAAGTTTTAAGTCTGCATGTTATTAGCTTTTATGAAACAACTTGATTTTACAATTGAAAAAAAAATTAATTGCATTTATTTTTGGATTAAATGTATGATAGATTTGTAATCACCAAACTGGTCAAATATTTATGTTTTATTTAATTCCAAATTAATGATAATTTTATTTCAATTACCCATAGCATGGATGTTAAATTATGAATTATTGGTTTATGGGTTAATTGAAGTTCATTATTATAAGACATTTATGGATCACTCAAAGGTTGATTAGTTGTTTTTATAATTAATGGATATGACTGTTGGTGTGAGTATGCATTATTAGCTTTATTTACATATCCAAAGAAAATAAGTATTTATAATTAATGCATATGTCTTATCAAATAATGTTAATATTATTAGCAACATTATGTTTTTGTGTATTAATGTATCACCCAAAGAAGGATATTGGTATGCATAGAATGCTTGTTTGTTGTTTGAATTTGTATCGTATGTTTAATTTATATGACTCAAACTATTAATGTTAAGCATGTGTTAATTGCAGTATCTGTTCCTATATCTTTGCATTCTCATGCTATGTCTGTTCCGATCTTTAATGGGTTGAATTTCTCTGATTGGAGCGAACAAGTCCAATTTCACTTAGGTGTGTTGGATCTTGATTTAGCTATTCAAGTTCAAAAACCTGCTACTATTACTGATGCTAGTAGCAATGAAGAGAAAGCCCATTATAAGGCTTGAGAAAAGTCAAATAGACTTAGCCTGATGTTTATGTGAATGAGGATAGAAAATAACATTAAGTCCACTCTTTCCAAAATTGAAAGTGCAAAAGAATTTATGAAATTTGTGGAAGAGCGCTCCCAAACTGTTGATAAGTCTCTTGTTGGGACATTAATGAGTACCTTAACCACAATGAAGTTTGATGGTTCTTATATTATGCATGAACATGTCATTGAGATGACAAACATTGCAATAAGACTTAAGTCTCTTAGAATGACAGTGGATGAAAATTTCCTTGTGCAGTTCATTTTGAACTCATTACCATCTAATTATGGTCATTTCCAAATGAACTATAATACCATGAAAGACAAATGGAATGTGCATGAATTGCACAATATGTTAGTTCAGGAGGAAACTAGACTCAAGAATGAAGGAAACCACTCCATTCATTATGTTAATAATTAGGGAGCTGGAAAGAAAGTTGATAAGAAACATGGAAAAGGCAAATGACCATTAAAGATTTCCCAGTCCTCTACTAAAATCCAGAAGAAAAATGATAAATGTCATTTCTGTGAGAAGTTTGGACATTTCTAGAAGGATTGCCCAAAATGCAAAGCTTGGTTTGAAAAGAAAGGTGAGCACAATGCTTATGTATGTTTCGAATCTATTTTAATTGAAGTTCCCCATAATACTTGGTGGATTAATTCTGGATGTACAACGATCAAGAAGAACAACAAATTAATGATCCCGAGGTTAACAATGAACCTATAGTAGAACAACCACAAGAAATGGTATTAAGAAGATCCCAAAGAGAAAGGAAATATTCTATTTTGAATGATTACATGGTTTATCTACAAGAGTCAGAAAATGACTTAGGCATTAATAATGATCCAGTTTCATTTTCAGAAGCCATTAATGATGATAATTCTCGTAAGTGGTTAGATGCCATGAAATATGAGCTTAAATCAATGGCACATAATCGTATATGGGACCTTGTACAATTGCGTAAAGGATGTAAGAGATTTGGGTGTAAATGGGTCTTTAAGACTAAGTGTGACTCTCATGGCAATATTGAACGTTACAAGGCTCGACTTGTTGCCAAAGATTTTACTCAAAAAGATGGTATTGACTATAAAGAAACATGGAGTTATATGAAAACACATAGAAGGGGGGTTGAATATGTGTGAGTGTGAACAAAGGAATTTTAAAAAAATGTTTTCACAATGAATCTCTTTTTCATCCAGTAAAAATGTTATTTTGGGTACTTAAAAGATTTGTGCAGGATTTGTTAAGCAAGGAATTTTTCGTCTGAAGGTTCATCGTCTACACAGGGAAAATGCTTCTTAAACGAAAATTGTTCTTTAAGATAATAACTTAAGCAAGTGTGGTTTTCGTCTAAAGATAGTTGTGATGCATAATAAGTATTGGATGAAGTTTTCAGTATGTTAAATCAACTAAATAAAGGTGCATCTAAAACATGAAAAATAGTGCAAGTATTTTTATACTAGTTCGCTCAAACTGAGCTATGTCTAGTCTCCTTCAATTGAAGGGTTCCACTAGATATTCAATGAAGTAGATATAGTATTATCGACCACTTCTGGCCCGCCAACTTCACTCATCAGCGTTAATATTCTTTAATCAGCCTTTTTTGGCTCGTTGTGAGTATTCTAGACTATCCAGGTCACGACCACTCCTGGTCCCGAGTATTCTCAACCACTCCTGATTGGCCAACTTCACTCATTGACTCTAATATTCTTTAATAAGCCTCTTCAGGCTCGCAGTGAGTATTCTAGACCACCCAGGTCACGACCACTTCTGGTCCCGAGTATTCTCAACCACTCCTGGTTCGTGAACTGCACTCGTCGACGCTAGTATTATTTGATTAGCCTCTTCTGGCTCACAATGAGTATTCTAGACCACCCAGGTCACGACAACTCCTGGTCCCGAGTATTCTTAACTACTCCTGGTTCATCAACTTCACTCATCGACGCTAATATTCTTTGATCAACCACTTCTGGCTCTCAATGAGTATTATCGACCAACTTCTGGCCTGCTAGCTTCACTCACTAGCGCTAGTATTCTTTGTTCAACCACTTCTAGCTCTCAATGAGTATTCTTTGACAAGCCTCTTCAAGTTTTTACAAGTATTCTTTCCCTAGCCTCTTCAGGCTTAACAAATGATAAATGGATGATTTGGTTTGAGTGTTTGGGTTACTCTCACAAAGAGGATACAAAAGGTTTACAACAGTCACTAAGGTATGCAACCTTAGTTTTACAATGATTGAGTGTTTGGTTTACTCTCATAGAGAGGATACAAAGATGAATACACTCACTAAGGTTTATGTTCCTAAGTTGCACTTAAAACTCCTTAGTGTACAAAGATAAATATACTATGGTACATTTTACTTTATACGCTCTATCTCTGGTTTTGTTGCTTCATGGGCTTGATATCACTCTTCGCTCATCTTCACCAAAACCCAACCTTTCAAGGTTTGAAGTCGTGATATATATATATAATCTTGTAAAATTTTCCCGTTGCAAATGTTTGTTGAGGTTGGATGTAGTCGTTCATGACTAGTTTGATCTTTCATTTAATGCATAAGATCTTGCATTAAATGTTACTTCTTGTTTATAGACATTGCGTGAAGTCTTCTATGTTTGTTAGTAGTAGTGTCTGACTTTACCTGAGACCTAGGAACTTTTTGTCCTCTTCTGGTCATTGTAGCTACAGAGTGTTGTCTTTATCTGAAAAAGTAATGTACTTTTTCTAACACATGCATGCTTTTACTTTTGGCGTGCTTTTCTTCTTTTTCTTCTCTTCCTTTAATCATGCGATTATGTTGAGAGCTTTCGTATGATCGTAAACAATGTCTGAGTTGTCCTTTGAGACTTGATTCTTCAGATACTTGCATGGCAGTCTTCGTCTGCGTCTGGTAGTCCATTTGCTTCTCAAATCTTGATCTTCATCTAAGCATTAGTCCTTAATGCTCTGACTTTCTATGGTCTGGTCAACTTTGTAGATGCACAGACTTTGTTTTCGTCTGTAATACTTTTCAATCTGTGTTGTCCTTCGTCTGAAATATTGTTGACTTTCTTTTGATCATTGACTAGCCTTCGTCTGATTTCTTATGTTGCGCTCTAGGTTCTACTTGACATACCTTAGTCTGATATTTAATTTATCATTGTCTGGCGTACATGTTGTATTCCATCTATCATTTGATGCTCAATTTCCTCTATCATTTGTTCCGTCTATTATTTGGCTTTGTTTCGTCTGATCCTTGAAGCTTTCGTCTTGTTCTTGATTTAGTCTTTTCGTCTGGCTTGAAGGTTTTCTTCTTTTCTCTTAGCATATGCACATTCTCTATTCTTCAAATTGCTTGTACTTTATGTTTTTCTGAAACACTAACACTCTTGTTAGAAATAACAACATGTATTATATTTGTCTCATTCAAAACCTTGTTGAGAATTGCTTCGTCTGACTTAACAAAATATTTTCACCAGTTTCTAGGAAAAATTCTTTCAGAATTATTATGGCATTAATAGCTCATTATGATCTTGAGTTACATCAAATGGATGTTAAAACTGCCTTTTTAAATGGAAATTTAGAAGAAAATTTTTATATGGACCAACTAGTGGGGTTCATTGAAGAAGGAAAGGAACACATGGTGTGTAAACTTAAGAAATCAATATATGGACTTAAACAGGCTTCCTGACAACGATATCTTAAGTTCAATGATACTATTATGTCTTTTGGATTTAAGGAAAACACTATCGATCGGTGTATATATCTGAAGGTTAGTGGGAGCAAGTTTATATTTCTAATTTTGTATGTTGATGACATCTTGCTTGCAACTAATGACCTTGGTCTATTAAGTGAGACTAAGAAGTTTCTCTCTAATAACTTTGAAATGAAAGATATGGGTGAGGCAGGCTATGTTATAGAAATAAAAATATTTCGTGATAGATCACAAAAACTGTTAGGTTTGTCTCAAAAAGCTTATATTAATAAAGTTTTAGAGAGATTCATAATGGATAAATGTTCAACATCTCCTGTTCCAATACAAAAAGGAGATAAATTTAGTCTCATGCAATGTCCAAAGAATGATTTGGAATGAAAACAGATGGAAAATATCCCTTATGCATCTGTTGTTGGGAGTTTGATGTATGCTCAAACATGTACGAGGCCAGATATTAGCCTTGCAATTGGTATGCTTGGTAGATACCAGAGTAATCCAAGATTGGATCATTGGAAAGATGCAAAGAAAGTCTTAAGATACTTGCAAGGAACAAAGAATCATACACTTACTTATAGGAGATCTAATCATCTTGAGGTGATTGAATATATAGATTCAGACTTTGTTGTATGGATACAAGAAAGTCTACATTTAGTCAAAGGAGCAATTTCATGACAAAGTGCGAAGTATTCAGTTATTGTTGCATCCACTATGGAGGCTGAATTTGTGGCATGCTTTGAGGTCATAGTTTAGGCTAATTGGTTGCAAAATTCTATTTCGGGACTTGGAGTAGTTGACAGTATTGCCAAACCGTTGAAAATTTATTGTGATAATTTTGCAGCTATTTTCTTTTCTAAAAACGACAAGTATTCCAAAGGTGCTAAGCATATGGAATTGAAATACTTTGCCATTAAATAAGAAGTTTTGAATCAAAGAGTGTCAATAGAACATATTAACACTAATCTTATGATTGTTGACCCTTTAACAAAAAGGTTATCGCCCAAATTATTTACTGGCCATGTAGAGAATATGGACATTATGTCAACCAGTGAATGTGAATGTTGAATGTTAATGTTGTTATTAATGCCTATTTGACACTCTAAGCTCGTTAATGTACAAGTTTATGAAATTTTTGTTTTCTACTTTATGTATATGCATGCAAATTATGATGTGGAAAACATATTATGTGATAATGAAAATGACTTTATGTTTGAACCCATTATGGAATTCTTATTTTTAAAGTCATATTAAGGAGAACGATAATATAGTAGTATATGGAAGGGAATGTGTTGATTGAATGACATGTAACCGCCATGGCTCTTATTATTTTGTATCTTTAATTATGATTAATGATAGAACCAATTATTTAAGCTCTTTTAATGCGCATTATGATTTATGTAATTATTAAATCATGAAGTATGGCATTGTATGAGTCAAGTGGGAAAACGTTATAAAAATAAATTAGTAAATTAAATAATGTGACTCATGTGAAATATAATTATGGGCCTAAATGTTATTTAATAAAATAAAGGGACCTATTGGTTAGTATGGGAAGTTATTATTTTTTAAACTTTAAAAAACTGATGGTAACCAACTTAATGGAAGTTGGCAAAAGAAAGGAAATAAGGGTTCTGTCTCTACTTGGAAAATCACTCACTATTAACCATCAAGAAAGACTGTGAGAATAAAAAGGAAAGGTAGAGATAAATTGGGAAAGGAGAATGAAGAACTAATTTTATTAGGCCCCTCATGGATCAAAGTAAGTTTCTCTTACTATTATAAATGTATGTGAGAATCATAGATTCTAAAATCCTTATGATATGTAGTAGTTTTCTTGAATCATGAATGATATGAAGGCTACACTTAGGTTATGTAGTTTACTTTTATTGGATTATTGTATCTATATTACATATATTTGTATAGTTGTTTTGCCTTTATATATATGATATATAGTACATATTCAGACATCGATAAACATATAACTCTAAGTTATTAGTTGTCTTCTACTATTGGTTGTTAAGCCATTAAGCGTAGGGATCATGACAGGTCGTTACACCTTTTATGGTATCAAAGTCGGTCAAGTCTTTTGGGTACTTTGTGGAAGGTGATCCTATTAGATTTTTGTTGTGTAGTTAGTTTATGTTGTGTTGGTTAGTTATTGAGTGGTTGTTGTGCAATGTTACTAAATGGTTTGTTAATCTCTGTATAAGATGTCTAGATCAAGTGAGCACATAGCTAGTTCCATGAAAATGATGGTCATGTCTATGCAACAACAAAATGCCTAATTTGCTTAGGCGGAGGCACAACGACAAGACCAGTCAAGCCTCAAGAGAGTTGGGACTTGGCAGAGTTCAAAAATTGTCACCCTCTTCTTAGGGGAGATGTAGATCCAGAGATAGTTGATCACTAGATTTGTGAGATGGAGAAAATATTTACTGCGTTATGATGCTCTTATGAGAGGAAGCTCACATATGCCATGTATATGTTGGTGGGGGAAGTTGAGTATCGGTGGCATGAAACTTAGTAGATGTTAGTTGCCCGAAGAGTCTAACACATATTTCATCGATATATTAAATTAAATATCAATATATTTTTAAGAAATCATTGAGTTATAATAAAAATTTACTTTATCATGTTTTTTCACAGGCTTATACATATTAAGAAACAAATATATTATTTGAAGAGAAAAATAAGGGAGGTGTATTGAATTATGATTTTAATGAATTTTAAAAGACTTTTTATTATAAAAAGTCTCGTGATATTCAAATAAGACTTTTTTTAATATAAAAAAGTTATATGATATTCAATCAAGACAATCAAGATTTTTTAAGAGTGTGTCAAAATTTGGTGATATACAATTTAGATAATTAGAATTTTTTAGGAGTCCATAAAAATATGATGATATTCAATTAATATTTTTTTTAATTTAGAAAAAGTCTGTTGGCATTAAAAAATTAAAAATTTTAATGAATTATTTTGAGTACTGAATTTTGTAAGATTTTTTAGTATAATTTATATATAATTCACTCATCAAACAATCTCCCAAAAACCTTTAAGATTTTGCATGACCTTTTTTTTCTTTTTTTTTTACTCGTTTTTGTTCTTTCTCTTAAATCTTTTATCTAGCATTTCTTGTTTCTCTCTCATTTTTTTTGTCTCTCATTCTCTCTCACCATTCTTTCTTCTTGCTTTTTTTCCCTCTATCTCATTTTTTCTTTTTCTTTTTTTTAATTCACCTCTCTCATTTATCTCTTCTTCTTCCTCATGTCATATTTTTTTTCATTTCCTTCTTTCTTGTCTTTCTTCTTTATTTTTTTTTTCTTGTTATCTTTTTATTCATCTCTCTCATTTATTTCTTCATTTTCTTCTTCTTCTTTTTCTATCTTTTTTTTATCTATCAATTGAAGTATAATTTATCAAAATTTATTTTTTAATTATTAAATATTTAAAATGGTGTTTGTGTTATTAAATATTACCTATTGTTAAAATTTTTAAATTATTAAAATTTAACTATTTATTTTTTTTAAAATTTAATATTGAAATATAAAATTTTAAAATATATATTAAAAAAACTTTGCAAATCCTTAAAATAAAAATGAAGTTTTCAATTCACGCCATGTATCCTTAAAAAATGTGATTGAAAGAATATTTAGTATTTTTAAATTACGTTTCACAATTTTTAAGTCATAACCTCTATTTTTTATTTAAGACTAAGTGCATGCAATAGAATATGTCAATGCATTTAAGTAGTATAAAAGGTTTCGGTGTTTTCTGGCAGCTTAGGAATATCCTCTCCTTTCGGGTTGCTTGTGATCATATGCATCGGGTTTCGCAAAGTGGGTCACGACCATCGGAGGCTCCTAACGATGATGGAAAATTAGGCGGGATGGCAACACCTTCAAGGAGAAGGTTTTGGGTGGTCCGTCGAAACCCAATAATGTGCGTAATCTTATTAATGAGGGAGTCATGACTTTGGAGTTTGAAGGTGGAGATCGTTTGTTTCCAAAATTTAATATTGCTCAACCCACTTTCGAGCAGCTATGCTTACCATGGAAGCAGTGCCTTGTGATAATGTTATTGGGGAAGAATATAGGGATGTGAACCTAGAGGGATGAATTCATTTTACTGATCTATCTAGGTTGGAAAGCTCATAATTAAGAAATTAAAAGAAAAAAAAATATGGATTGAGGTAAGAAATGGAAGAACAACGCCACAATCCCTAAAGATTGATAAGTTGAGGAAGATTCGCCACTTTGAATTAGGAAATTCAAGGATAAGAATCAAAAGTAGTTCCTAAGAACCTAGAGAGAGAAAATCCTCTCAATTGGAAAAATATCCAAATTCTGAATAATTCATTTTCTCCCTCAAACTTTTACAAATGGTTCCTATTTATAAGCTTAGATGGGCAAGATACATAAATTCCGACTAACACTTAGTATCCACTAGAATTGACTCCTCACCAGCCCACTAACTCATTAAATTCCACTAAGCCTAAAACACTAAATGCTGGTCTAGGTAACTTGGAAAGTCATCTGACTTATTTAATAAAATTAATAAAACAAAAATTAAATTAAAAAAATAAGACAATGGACTTATTTAATTATTCAGCCCCAAACTACTTAAATTCCAGCCCATTAATCCTTCTTCTTTATCATATGATTTTGGGCTTGTTAGTCTTCAATTTTACCCGGCTGGATTCACATCAGTTTCTCACAATGAGGGATAAGCTTCACACATTGTGGAAACTACAAGGTGGTTTTGAACTGATAGATATATCACATGGATACTTTATGGTAAAGTTTGATCTAGAGGCAGATAGGGAAAAAGTCATGTAGGGCGGTCCATGGATGCTTTTCGATCATTATTTAATCATAAGGCCATGGTCTCCTGAGTTTATGGTGTCGGAAGCTAAGGTGGATAACATTTTAGTTTGGGTTCGATTTTCGGGACTAGGGATGGTGTTCTATGATGAAAGTGTCTTACTTACCATTGCCTCTGCAATTTGTAAACTGACCAAAGTGGACCTCAATACTTTGAACATGATGAGGGGACGCTTCGCACGGGTCTGTGTTGAAATTAGGTTGGATCAACCTGTTGTGGGAAAATTCAACCTGAACGGAATTTGGTACAATGTCGAATATGAAGGTCTCCATCTGCTATTTGCTTCATGTGGGTGCTATGGCCACATCATGCAGAATTGATCTAGAGCTTTACCTACCTAGGAACAACAATCCCCTAGTGTTCTCGATGCAGTGATGGAAGGAAATAAGACAACGATAATAGATGAGGCGGGTCGTGAAGCGACCTTTGTGTTGAAAGATGGACTAATTGGGATACCTCAATTTCCAAAAGGTAACGCACTTGAACCTCATGGTGACTGGTTGGTGGTTAGGCGAAGAAACAAGAAACAAAACCATAACAGATTCTCGTCGAAGAATCATGCACCCCACTATGCGGAGGTTCCAAACTATGTGGCCAACAATTATGAAGGGGTTGTTAACAATATGGGCGGATATAACAAAAAAGATTCCACTAATAAGGAAAGTGGGACCCATAGAAATAATGTGACCTGTGCAGCTTCAGATTCACAAGCAACTCGGATAGGACATACCATGTAGATCCACGCATCAAATCAGGCACATGAGAATATGGTGCAACAGAAAGAAAAAAAGATAGGCCGAGTTGAGGAGATTAAACCTCAACAAAATACCACGTGGGTCAATATGAAAGCTCCCACAAACGACTTGAAGAAGCCAGTCAATTTTCAGTCTGCACTTCCCATTGTTCATGTTGAAGGAAATAAATTTCTATATCAAGATGAACCTGCGAACGACATACAAGATGTAGTTAACAGTAACCAAGGGTCTTGCACCCATGAACTGGGAGGACCATCTATTAATGTGCACGAGGGTGTAATGCTAGTTGATGAAAAGGAAGATATGCATGTAGTCCCTAGTGCTTGCAATGAGGACCTGATCTCTTAACTTCTTTGCATTGGATCTCACTATTCATGTCTGCAATGATTGAAGAACTAAATATTATCAGCTGGAACATTAGAGGCGCTGTTAATGTGAAAGGAAGAAGAAGAATCACAGAACTGGTGCAACTACATCACCCTGCTATTTTTGTTATCATGGAAACACATTGTTTGTTCTCTAGTGTTGAGTCCTTTTGGACGAAACTAGACTATAAATTATGTCATAAAGTGGAAGCACGTGGTCACTCAGGAGGCATTTGGATACTGATTGCCCAACATAGTCAACTAGTGACCAGTGAAGTAGCTGTATCTCCTCAAGCCATAACCTTTCGGGTCCATCAAGGCCACAAGGAATGGTCTTGCACGACTGTCTATGCTAGTCCAAGTTACAACCTTAGGGTGCAAGCTTGGTCTCATATAAAAAGTTTGAGAAGTCAGATTTCTACTCCTTGGATTTGATCGGTGACTTTAATGAGATAATATCATCTTCTGAATGTAGAGGCGGTATCTTTTCTATGCCTAGAGCATCATAGTTTATGCAATTAATAAATGAATGCAACCTATTGGATTTGGGAGCCAAGGGCCTTAGGTTCACATGGTATCGTAAACAACTCAGATCCGCTTTAGCTAAACGCGTTGACAGAGCTTTATGTGACACACATTGGCAAACCTTGTTTCCAAATGCCTTTATGGAAAACCTTTGTCGGGTTTATTCTGATCACTGTCCTTTGCTTGTTAGGTGTCGTGGCTTACGTGAAATGAGAAAGGACCGACCCTTCAGGTTCCAAGCTGCTTGGGCAACTCGTAAAGGCTTCGAGAAAATTGTTAAGGATGCTTGGACAAGGAGCATGCCAACTCTTGTGAATGGTTTGAATGCAGTTGGGAAGGAGGCCATTGATTTCAACAAGAATGTTTTTGGTAATATTTTCTCGAGAAAACGGGAGGTTCAGGCTAGACTCAAGGGTGTCCAGCTTGAACTAGAAAAGTGTGAATTTGAGAGTCTCTCCAAACTTGAAAATAAACTCCAGGACGAACTCAATGAGGTATGTTAACAAGAGGAATTTCTCTAGTTTCAAAAGTCGAGAGAGAAATGGGTACGTTTGGGAGATAGGAATACAACTTTTTTTCAAGCACAAAGCATATCCCGTAGAAGGCGTAATAAAATTAGAGGTTTATTCCTCCCTGATGGAACATGGAACACAGATCCAGAAGTAATGCAACATGAAGCTATTCGATTCTACAACAACTTATTCTCAGAAGATCCACAAGGCCACTTCGTAGATATGCAACACGGTGCACCACCTCAACTTGGGGCAAAAGTAGTGGAGTCGCTACTGGCACCCATTACAAAAGAGGAGGTTCGTATAGCGGTAATGAGTATGAAATCATTTAAGGCACTGGGACCAAATGGCTTCCAACCTTTCTTCTTTAAGCAGTATTGACCCATTGTAGGGGATGAGTTATGGAAAACTGTTAATGAGGCCTTCGTAAATGGTTTTTCAGATTATTCTCTCCTAGAAACCCTTGTGGTTTTAATCCCAAAAGTTGATAACCCCATGCACCTTAAGGAGTTCCGACCCATTAGCTTGTGTAATGTAGCATTCAAGACCATCTCTAAGGTAATTGTTGCTAGAATTCGCCCTTTTTTAAATGACATCATAGGTCCTTTTTAAGGGAGCTTCATACCTGGTTGAGGGACGATTGATAACAGTATTCTAGCCAAGGAAGCAATTAACTTCATACAAAAGGACAAGTCCAAAATGGGTTCATTGGCATTGAAGATTGACCTGGAAAAAGCGTACGACCAAATCAGCTGGAATTTCCTTCAGGCCAAGCTTTGGAAATTTGGATTTCCGGAGAGGATTATCAAGCTCATCATGTGGGGTGTTACAAATTCATCCCTAACTTTGCTTTGGAACGGAAGCAAGTTACCTCCTTTTGCACCATCTCGAGGCTTAAGACAAGGAGATCCTCTCTCTCCATACTTATTTGTATTATGCATGGAAAGACTGGCCCTAAGAATCAATGAACTGAACAAAGAGGGTTGCTGGAACCCAATCCATCTCTCACAAGGAGGACCACCCATCTCCCACCTCCTCTTCGCAGATGACGTTATACTTTTCAGCCAAGCAACAAATGATCAAGTCTAAGTAGTGGCATCTGTATTAGAGAATTTTTGCACTTCATCAGGCCTCAAGATAAATCTGGAGAAATCAAAGTTTGTGATCTCGAAAGGGGTATCTAGGTTGAGACTATAGCACTTAGAAGGAACACTGGGTATAGAACACACAACCAGGTTTAAAAGATATCTAGGGATACCAATGATCCAGGGGAGAAATAAGATATCTGATTTTCACCATGTAATTGATTGAATTAATAACCGTCTAGCTTCTTGGAAGGGGAGACTTCTTAACAAAACTAGTAGGTTATGCCTCATTAACTCAGTTATCTCATCTATTCCTTTATACAACATGCAATCCCTCTGGTTACTCCCCAAGAAGTCTACAATAAGATTAATCAAGCAAGAAGAACCATGTTATGGGCCAAGGCTGGATCATCGAGATGTTGGTCTTTAGTAGGTTGGAATACTGTTACACGACCAAAAGAGTTGGGAGG
Organism: Cajanus cajan; assembly: GCF_000230855.2. NCBI lineage: Eukaryota > Viridiplantae > Streptophyta > Magnoliopsida > Fabales > Fabaceae > Cajanus > Cajanus cajan. Next base: position 21,346,131 of record NC_138527.1, on the reverse strand, counting down.
TTTGGGTATCAAGGAGTCTCAATAGGTCAATATCTCTCTTATTGGAAAGTTGATATGGGATCTTATTCATTCATCACATAAACCTTGGGTCAAGTTTATGCAAGCAAAATACTTACATGGGGAATCAGTGTTGCACGCAAAAAAGAGTAAGGGTGCATCTCAAGTATGGAATAACATTGTTAAAGCTCAAATTCCCTCCTCCCTATGGAGTTGGCTAATCGTATTTAACAGGTACAAATTCCCTTCTCCCCAGCAGGAGCTGACATTTTTTCTTGGGTAGGTGATTCTTCTGGATGCTATACAGCAGCTTCCGGCTTCAGGTTTCTTCTTCCACCCGATCATGGACTTACGAACCCTATATGGAAGCGTGTATGGAAACTACATATTCTAGAAAAAGTTAAGTTCCTTGTATGGCAAGGCCTACACTCATCCATATCGACAAATCAATTTCGTTTGATTCGTCATTTAGATTCCATGGAAGGCTGCCCTCGTTGCTCCTGCCCACAAGAAACCATTCTTCATGTAATTCGAGACTGTCCACAGTACTTTAGGGAAGTATATCTGTTGGTTGGTAATATACCCTCTCTTGTTTTCTCAATGATGGATTGTTTTACATGGTTTAAGGAAATTAGAATTAATCCAGCAGCTAAGAAACTACCCATAATTATTTGGTGAATATGGAGGTTACGGAGCAACATGGTCTTTCATGGAAATAATTGGTCTATGCAGTATGTGAAATGAATGATTGCTTTATCTATTGCACAAAATAACATGTATCTAGAGAAGCACGAGTTATGGAAAGAAAATGTAAAGTGGAATCCTCCTTAATATCCTTGGGTCAAAGTGAACGTGGATGGTAGTTGGCTTGACCAATCGAGGATCATGGGAGTAGGAGGCGTAATACGAGATGCGGTTGGACGTTGGAAGGGAGGGTTTGCACGTTCTTTCGAGGATGGTGATTCCCTTAGAGGAGAGATTCTTGCAATAGCGGAAGGACTGTCTTTCTATTGGGATGCAGGGTTTAGAAATATAATTTGTGAATCAGATTGTATAGGGGCAGTGAAAGTAGTACAAGGACCTAGCCTAAAAAAATAATATTCATAAGCATAGCGACATCATTGGTGCAGTTAAGGAATTGGTGGCTAGGGATTGGAGTGTTGAGATTGTCGTCATTCCTCGGGAGATTAATTCAATAGCTCACGTTATTGCGGGTTGGGGAGCAAAACACTCAATCATTAATGTAACATGGAGGAGTCCTCCAGATTTTGTTTTACAAGCCATAGGGGAGGACATCTGTTCCCCTATTTAATTCCCCTTGTTTGTTTTCTTTCTTTTGTTTTTAGTTTCTCATGACATAAAAAAAAATGGTCATCTTAGATGTTAAAATTATTCTCATAGACTAATAATAATAATTTTATATTTTAAAGACATAAAAATATTTTTTTTACAGGACCAAAATTAAAATATATTCATTTATAATAATAAAAAATATATTGCAGAGATTAAAAATAAAATTTATAATTTTTTTTAAATAAAAAATATTTCAATAACCAAAATTAAAACTCATTTATTTTGTAAAAATTAAAAATATATTTAAAACTTAATTATATTACAAAGATAAAAAAAAATGTTTACAGATCAACTCCTAACCTTCTATACAATGAACATGAATCTTAATAAAATTCTCTTTTTTTATAAAAATTAAAAACATTTTAAAAATCTATTATATTATTATCCATACACATAAATTCATTAAAAAATTTAATTATATTTTCATTCACACACATAAATCCGTACATATTACATATTATGATTCATGAAATTAAAATTTAATAAATATTAAAAAAATATTTAAATGCGCCTAAGTTCTTATCCTTGCTTCTAATTCTAAAACCTCAAAACCCCTCAAATTTCGTTATCCTCTCTGCTTCGAATGGCGCTCACCGCTTCGCTCGCACACAACGCATTTCCGAAATTCCCAACACCCTTCCATGGCGAAGCCTCACCATCTTCTTCATCCTTTATGGGTTCTTCGCTTACACTCTCGCGCTCTTCCTCCCTTACCGGTTCGTCAATTTCATTTTTTTTTATTTTCGGAACCATAAATAAATAAGTATTTAAATGAAAACGAATGCTTTTGCTTTTGTTCCAGGGAACCAATCACTTTCGAGAAAGCAATTCGTGGTTCTCGCCAGGAAGATTACAGGGTTGGAAGAGGCCATGAATATCAGAAGGTAACTGTTATGCTATTGTTTTTGTAGTATTCTAGTGGATTGAATTTGAATATTTCACTTCGTATTGTGATGTCATAATCTGGATTTGGAGAATATGGTAACTTTCTAAGTTTTTAGTGCTCGTGTAAGATGTTATGAGTGTTGGCTTATTAGGGGTCAGTGACTCAGCAAGGTGACTCTTCAATCTTCATAGCAGATTAAGGTCATGTTTGGATAAGTTTCTCTGTAAACACTTATAGGAGAAGAAAATAATAAGATAAAATGAATTGAGCTTCTCTTATTAGCTAAAAATTAACTTGTGAAGCTAAGCTTTTGGAGAAGTTGAATAAAAGAGCTTCTATAAAAGTTAAGTGTATAAGTTGATTTTAACTTATGGGAGAAGCTTAAATCATAGTTATCAGTTTAAATCTTACGATTTGATAAATTTAATTACCTATCTACTTATTGATTCATTTTATATGGTGGATCTTAAATGACCTTGTATGTTACGATACATGATCAAATATGTGTGAGTAAACATAGTTCTAGAGGAGAGTAAATGAGATATACTGAACTGAAAGAGACTAGAAGGTGCAATTAGATTGAAGAATGAAGTGGTCATTACAAAATGATAACACAATACTTTTTCAAGGTTAACTACTAATACAAACTACATTTCTAATAGTCCCCCACAAGCTAAAAGGTGTTCACAATATTTCCAACTTGGGATGGATTAAGTACATGTAAAAACAAAGCGAATACAAGGAAAAATACCAAAAGTACATATGCAAAAAGATATATTATGACCAAATCAATCTAAAGCTAATTGGCAAAATGCTTAACAATTAAGCAGAAGCCACAATGGCAAGGCTTAACCACATAATAGAAGCAAACTTGCTTAACCACCTAAAAAGTTGGAAGCAATAATGCTTATGTTTGCATTCTCAACCCAACCACTATTAACACTTTTAATTGTCTGGACAAAAAAAAATGTGGGGATAACATAGTAATCAGTAACAAGAATAATAAATTAACATGTGGGCTGGGAAAGTTCCAACCTACCTTAATCATTCTCTGTGGGATGATTTTTGTTAGATCCAACCTTCGAATAAAAATCAACCCACCATTTGCTGGTTTGGTTTAGTTAAAACCCAGGGGTTTTGCTGGTTAGCCAAGCTAATGAACTTCCATCTACTACATTTTGAATTTGTAGTTATCTACTAGATGTTGAATTATAATTGCATGTTATACCATATTTTTGCTAATAAAGTGTTTAATATCTCTTCTTATGAGTTCTCAATTAAAGAAGTGGAAATAGAAATTCTCCTGTATACATGTACTTGATAATCTGAATTTGTAGTTTATGTATTAGATGTTGAATTGTAATTGCATAGTATGCTGTACACAGGCAAATGCAATAGTCTTTTTTTTTTCCTCTGTTCTTTCTCATTTTCTGCTGGACATCTAGTAAGTCTCTTATCATTTAGATCTTGGAATGTAGTGGATAGATTTCAAACCATCTATTTACCCTCACCCTCATTTCTTGTTTGCCAAGCAATATAATAGTGCTCTCTTTAGAGAATAAATATTTAATTTCTTTACTCTTGCATTTGCTTTCTAAAATCAATTAAATGTTTATTTTTATTTAGAAGTAGAAAAAAGTTGATGCAATTTTTATATAGATTCTTACACATTGTCTGCTCATATGAAGAGAACGGGAACTTAAAGTTGTGACAAAGGTTAAGAAAAGGCCTCCATTAAGGCGTGGGAGAGTATCTCCTCGTCTCCCTGTCCCTGATCACATACCAAGGCCTCCTTATGTAGGTTCAGATATACTTCCAGAAATTGCAAGTGAGCATCAAATTCATGATTCTGAAGGTATAGCTAAGATGAGGGCTGCATGTGAGCTTGCAGCACGTGTCTTAAACTTTGCAGGAACTTTGGTTAGGGTAAAGTTTCCTCCTTCTAGCATACTTCCTATGTCATTTATTTACATGGTGTTCACATTCTCTTGCAAGATAGAGGTCATTATCATTTTTTTAATCATTTCTTTATAATTTAGAACTTCTGGACAAATTTCATTCTATGGTACCTTTAACAAGTTTTAGTGTTTGCTTTATTAGATTTGATGTGAAAGGCAGTGGTTTCTTGACACCGGTGTTGACCATCATGGGTCATGACAACTTTTTTTTTTTCTTCCTCTTTGTGCTGGAAATAACCAATTAAACATGGCTTTTACTAATAGTGATTGATAGTTGGCCAGTTAGTGGGAAAGACCAGTGGGTGAATTTGGTTGCATATGTCTAGCTTCTATTGGTGATAGATCATAGGTGGAAAATGGTAACAAGAATGTAATGGGTATGGGTGCAGCTGTTGGAAATTTTGATGTTGGTTATGGCTGAGTGACTTCTTTTTCAGCAGATTTGACCTGTTTTAGGCAAGTGGATCATTCACAACAAAAATGAGTTTTCAGAGATCTGTTCAAGGTTTATTTTGTAAACCAGTCATCTCCTGCAAACTAATAAGTGTGTCAATCCACATTTTGCTTTATTTTTATTTTGGTAGTACAGTGAAGGAGTTTTGAAACTTACAATAATTTCCCACTAACTATTTCTATCCCGGGCAACATGAATAATATATAGTATATGTCATTACACCGAACTGTTGCCAATTGGAAACATTCTCTTGCAATCACTTTTTTATTAATTTGAAAGGAGTGTGATGTTCATAGCTTTGATCAAGCTTTCTTATCATACACTTGTTAGCTTTTAGTTGAATTAATGGAAGCAAAAATTTGAGATACATAGTCTACATCTTATTTATATCTTAATATATGCTGGAATATAGAGTTTAGGTAGAGAGAAGGAAGATAAGATAATAGACTTTTAGGCTTTTAGCAATATGATATTTATATCGATACAATTCCCTAACCTAATGCTGCTATTTACACTGATAATTAGGTCAAACACTAGCACTACTAGTTCAAGTCCAAGGCTACTAATAATATGATTAATAATTAAATAGTCTGACAAAATTAAATATATCCTGATTTTTCATCTACTACCTCAGTCCTTTTTACCTGTTTAACTATTGAGATCATTGGAGATGAAGTGACAAAATTATGATGTGTAAACCAATCCATAATGTTAAATGAACTACAAAAATTGCTATCTTAAAAGTATTATATACATATTTGAATATTTTAGACTTTTGGTGGTCTAGCCCTTTATCCATATACTTGGATCTAATATGCCTTTACTTTGTTGGTTGAGGGAAGTGAGAAATATTTGGACTTATTTTAACAGTCAGATGCACCATTGGCCATTGCCTTATGTGTACCAGAAGCAATATGAAAAGTTTGATCAATTAAGAGCATTTTTTGATTGTATCTTAACCCAATAACTGTTGGAGCTTTGTCATAGCCTTTGAATTTTATTTATAACCCAACATTTTATATTTTGGGTTTAGTATGATAATTTTCTACACACAACTGCCATCCTGCAGCTTTTGATATGAAATTAGCTACTAGCAGTAATTTTTAACACATAATTGTCATCTTGGAGTTTCTGATACAGAACTGATTTCCAAAGCAGTTGTTTTCTACTTCTACTTCCAATCTTTGCTGAAAAATCAGCCTTGTCCCTGAGGCTAAAAGTTGGAAATTGGCCTTTCCACATTATCTTTATCCACTTCAATCTCAATTACTTCTCCATGTTTGTTTTGGGCATCATTATCCCCCAAAATTACCAATCTTAATTGTTTCTCTGCACATTTATGTAAGGGATAGAATTTTTCTCCACACCCAAAGCATAAACCCTTGGTTTTCCTTTCCATCAATTCTTAGTATGTTAAATGGCACAAGGCCTTTATTGAGCTCTGCTGATTTTTTCTGTTCATCCTCTGTTGTACTTGAGAATGCCACAGATGATGAAGTTCCTTTATTCTGGCCAGATGGATTGATATTTGAGTTTAACCCTGGATTGAAATGATTTTGGCATTCATTCCACCCTGTAGTCACCTTTCTTGCTGTAATAATTGATCCTGCATCACCTTGCAGACCATACAACCAATTTGATAGCATTGAAACAATGCTCTCATTTTCACACGCCAACATGCAGTCCCTGTTCCGAACACAAGTGCATTTCTTCCTGCCTCTATTCTGCCTGCATACTGCATAGCTTGAATTCTTGATTTGGGTTGAAAAGTTTGTGCTTGATGCTTAGGTTGCAACCCACCCAAAAGGTAACCCAAATGTTCTTTGGGTAAATCATTAACTTGCAATTTAAGAAACTAAAATGCTTCTATAAACTCCTCCACTGATCCCTCTTGTTTCAATTTGGCCAGTTCTTGGAAAGGATTTTCACAGTACCATCCCCCAAACCATGTAACCAATCCCTGCTTCACCTCCAATGTAAGTCTGTCTTTTGTTTTCTCTCAACAGATTAAACCAATGAACAGTAGAACCCCTCCATGATTAATTTTGCTGATTTAATATTCACATCTTCACTAATATTCTGAACTTAAAAAATAAGTTTCTGTCCTAGTGATCCATCCAATAGGATCATCTCCATTGAAAGATGGCAGTTTCACTTTCTTAACTGCCATACTGTACTCATGCATGTCATGATTGGTTGAATCTGATCCCTTCTCTTTTGAATGAACTTCCTGTGCCTTCATCCTCTTATGCACACTTGCCCATTAATATTCTTATCTCCAGCAAAATTATTTAAAAAATTTGCTAACTTTCAAACTGACCCCTACCTGAGCCTCAATTCTGGCTTCCAGCCCTTCCATTTTCACTTTGAATACATCCAACCTCTGTCCCACGTGTCATGATCTTACTTTTAGCTGGTCATATGAAATTCTCTCCTTTTGATTCGGCAGGTCAGACCAAAATGATAGAACACCAATTGATAAAGCTAATAGAAGACAATATTGAATACTGAAGTCACACAATACAACAATACATTTGCTGTTTGAGAGACAAAAATCTCCTATTACACAAATACAGCAATATGGTTGCTGTCCCAGAGACAAAAGCCTCCTACAAAGAGTATTCTCTGCCCTCAAACTGAAAATTACTTCAAACCCTCAATTACACAACCTACTATCACACACACACGCACACACACATACCTAATACTTAACTATCAGCAGTTATTTTTTATACATCCTGCAGTTTCTAATATAAAACCAACTACTAGCTGTAATATTTTACACATAATTGTCATTTTGGCATTTCTAATTCAGAACTGATTTAAAAAGCAGTTATTTTCTATACACAACTGCCCCTAACTCAGTTCCTATCAATAATTGGTACCTAGTTTGGATCACACTGCTATTTTAATCTAACTTGATCTTGGTTTATATTGTCAGCCTTCTGTAACAACTAATGAGATTGATAAGGCAGTGCACCAGATGATAATCGACTCCGGTGCTTATCCCTCACCCCTTGGCTATGGTGGATTTCCAAAAAGTGTGTGCACATCAGTTAATGAGTGCATGTGCCATGGAATACCTGATTCTCGGCAGTTACAGGTTTCTCAAGCCAATTTTGCTATTTCTGACTGTATGTTTGATATGCATTTTGCTCGTAACTGATGACAATGATCTTCTTTTTGTTTTTTTTGTTTTTCTTTTTGCAGAATGGTGATATTATTAACATTGATGTGACAGTCTACCTGGATGTATGCTTCTCTCTTACTAAAATTATTTAGGTTTAGGTGGTCACAAATATAGGTGTAATGTCAGTGTTATGCATACAATTATTTGGATCTGTCTTATAAATTACAGTTTCATCATCTTATAATTACAATTTTATCTGTCTTATTAATGCATGCAGCTAGAAAGTCTAGTTATTAGGATGCCTCTTGTACCCGAAGTTAGTATATAGCTTATTTCTGTTACTTTCTTTCCATGCAAACATGCTTAACAAGAAGGAAATATTTATTGAGTATGGATAAACATGCTTTGGCGCTGGTGCAAAAAGCTAAAACAATCAAGTCATTGCTACTTTTTTGATTGTCAATAAGTGATAGTAGTCATTTTTTTGTCATGATTTATGCCATTATATTTTGTATCAACTTGTAATATGTTTTCATTATTTTCCACTAAAAAGGAATACATTTAAGATAAATGATAGATGAATTGTTATGATAATTCAGTTGGGTAAGAGCTTCTCTTTCCATCTGAGAAAGCATGAACGTGATTTTATTTATAATCTGCTGAAAAACCAGCTGGCTGCTAAGGGAATAGGAATTCATTACCATGTTTCTGTCAAAATTATGTGTATTTCATTGGTGGATATAATTTCTCACGATATTCTTTTAGGATTTCTCTCATGCATATTAATTTTGATTGTGTGAATTTATTTTATGATGCTCAGTATTATAGATTGGTAGTCACTTTTTATTTTTTATTTTTAATCTGTTACCTATTTATCTTGGATTTTGGGTATTATATTACTGGTTACTAATATTCTCTCTATGATATTTGTTTCTTTTAGTGTTAATGACGAAATAAATGAATTCCCTTCTATATGCCATGTTAGGGATATCATGGAGACACATCAAAGACATTTTATTGTGGCGATGTCAGTGATGAACTGAAAAACCTTGTTAAGGTATATAATTGTCAGCTGATTGTGGGGATGCATTATTAATTTGATTGTGGTAGTATGGGGTGTACTCGAATTACCAAATATTTCTTTCTTTATGTATCTTCTTTTTTCATCATCTGTTGAATATTACTCCTTATTATGCAAATTCAGTTATTTTGATCATTCATTGAGTAAATCCTTTATCTGTTGGAAGGTAACCGAGGAGTGCTTGGAGAAGGGAATAGCTGTGTGCAAGGATGGTGCTCTTTTTAGGAAAATTGGAAAGAGAATCAGGTAAGTTATTTCTTGCATTATAATAAAAATAACTTGCATGTTCCTAAATTTTCTACTGCTGACATTTATCATGCCTTGCATGTGAAACTCGGTTTCCTTTAATTTGTAGAACTGGTTGTGAATTTCCAATTGAATGAATCCATTAACTTATATGCATTACGAGCTATTCTTCCTACGACAAGCTGCAAGAGAAGACCTATATGCTGTATGTCATTCTTTGAAATTACCAAACTATTCTTAAACAAGGTCCAAGTACAACAACGGGTTAAAAATTTATTGTATATTTTACTTGACAGACTCTTATTAGAGAAAGGAAGAGGAATACATTTTCCTAGGCACTGAGCACTAGAGTAGAGATGTTGAGTTTAAGTCACTTAAATGCAGCTAGCAACAGCTCGTAATCATAAAATATGTTCTCTACAAAACCATTGGAGCCAAGTATCTAAAAGTAGCCTGTCGTGATCATAACTATTCTGCAATTTTATTGTACTTTCACTCTGTTGACTGTAGAGTTAAATAGAGGTCAATCACGTAATCAATCTCTTCATCTTGCAAGATCTGATGGTTACATTAAAACATAAAATACAATGCATAACCCCATTGAGACTTCAAAAGTCATTCACCTCCCATACTTGAGCTGGTCTAAAGGCACTTTCCTCATTATATTTTTGTTTCTCTATCTAAAATAAAATGAAGATAGTATGGCACTCCTAATAACACTTCCCATCTAATAGCATTCTTCATTAAATTATCAAAATAGTTAAAAAGGGAATTCAGAATGTTACATGTAGCCCGTTTTCCCTTTCATTTGACCATAAGGAGTACTAACTGAAATCAATCTCTGAAATTTAACCCATTTTGATATCATCCACCGGATGGATGAAATATTTGAGATGCTTCAAATTGAAAGTCCTTGTCCATTTTGCCATTCCTATATGGCCTCCACTCCAGCTGAAAATGAATAGAGAGAAAAAAGAAACAAGAGAAGACTCAGATTGTGCAGCATATGCATTGCATATCAGTATCACAATCAAGTAAAAATAAAAATTAGATTAATAAATAAATTCTTGCATCATTTGCAGATTGTAATTACAAGACTTTCGAGATTTTCTTTAGCTTCGGTCTGGACTTACCATTAAATGATTGTTCCCTAGGCTTTTGTGCTCATTGAATCTTGAGGGGAAACTCTTGAACCACTGGGCTCTCAATTTGAAAAAGCTTGCAAAGCGCTTGGATCTTATTAAAGCAAAAATGAGAAAGCATATAAGTATTAAGAAAACAAGGAATAAAAAAATTAAAAATTACCATCAAAGCAAAGGAACATCCAGTATAGAAACAAAGCTTTTGTTCTCTATGAAATTGCTTAAAGTTTGATTGCAAGTTGGCTCAACTTGCAGCGCCCCAAGCATATTCTTTTTTTTAGGAACTTCCCTTAGAAGGCAGAGATACTTTGAAGACACGAAATTTGGTCCCCTTAGCTGGTGTATGATGCTAGCAATGCCATGAAGGGCAGTCGCTCAACATTCTCTATTCAACATCTTTGGATATCCGTTAGCTTGAGACTCGTTAACATCATTGAAATTCTTGATGACCTCGCGTAGGTAGTCAAATGATATATTTTTACTTCAGACCCAATATGTTTTAAGCATTCTTTCTTGGTTATAACTGTAAAAATAACCAGTTTACCATCAATTGGTAAACCGGTTATGTAGAATACATCTTCGAGGCTAAAAATATATTTGACTCTCACCTAGTTGGAAGGTACCATGTTCTACATTATAAAATTAGCTAGGGCTGTGAATAGGTCTCAACAATGTGTTGTCTGTCTTCAGTATCCAAGACATACTTGAAGCCTGATCTAGCCAACTCTGCCTCAATAGATTTGCTTAGAACGATTTTTTTTTTTTAATCTGCAATCCTTCTTGAAGGATGATTCTATTATTGTTATTCATGAGAAGTAAATAAATTAGAAAGGAAAAAGTTGGACTGATATCATGAAAAAAGACAAACAGAATCTAAAATTTGTGGAGGAGAATTAAAAAACAAATTCTACAATTCATTAGGTAACAATATGCATGTTCCTTGTTTTTTGGGCTGTGTCTGTACAAGTGGCTCAATTGGACTTGTATATATGATTTTGAATTTTCTACTTTCATTTTTTGAGTTAAAGTTATTAATTACATGTTTTTCTATTTCTATGCTCTTGGTACACTTATTGTGTATTTTAATTGATTATGTGATCTGCAATTTATGGCTTCTAATATATATATTTAAGCACTTCCTTTTCTTTTGAAACATTACCTCAGTGAACATGCTGAAAAGTATGGCTATGGTGTAGTGGAGCGTTTTGTTGGGCATGGTGTGGGAACAGTGTTCCATTCTGAACCAATTATTATACATCATCGTAAGTGATCAATCAACTTGTTTAATTTCTTCATCATATTGTTTTTTCAATCATGATATAGTTGTCTAAATAACACCACATTAAACTACTACATATTTATCGTTTTTTTTTTTCTATGATTAATGATTATTATATGGTAATAATTGCTACTTAACTGGATTGTTCGTAATAAAGTTTTCATGTAAGGGTTTGTGGTTTAGGTTTTATGAAAAACTGAACCAAACGGTTAAGTCTGGTTTATTTTGGAAAATCAAATCTGTTTTCCCCTCCAATTTAATTTGAATGTTTTTGGTGAACTGGTTCAAAATCAGTTTCAAACCAATCTAAATTGGTTCTGAACCAGTTTGAAACTAGTTTTGAACTGGTTTTAAACTGTTTTTTTAGTTCAAAACCAGTTCAAACCTTGTTTTATATTTGTTTAAAAACCAGTTTTTAAATATGATTTGGTTTCATAACTTTCATTAGTTTTTTTGCACGGCCTTGATTGATGGTTAGTTAGTTGCTTGGTAGTGCAAAATTTTAATGTTAAAACTGGAAAACCTTTTTACTTTTTATCTTGACGATACCAGATCATTCATTTAAAACTCTCCTGTTCTTTGACAAAGCTGAAAGGATGGTAAATCAGTGGTTGGACTTGGATGTGTTTATTAATTAATTAATAATTAGCTTTCAATTTTCAACCCAATAGTGATTCATCATAGTAGAAGCAAGTTAACTCTGGACGAACATACTTGTTGTGTTATAGGGGTTCAAATCCTGAAGTCACCACTTTGGAGGGGGCTTTACCTACCTGGCTACCCATCATCCTTAGCCAGAATTTCATGAGCCATTGTGTCTACAATATATGTTAGATATTAAAATAGTCCATGTGCCTTCAGCCAATAGCTTAAATTTTTTGGATAGTGGATTTATGCAGGGTATCAAAGCTTTTATCATGACCATGTGATCTAGATTTAGTCCGTGGTACCCCCATCTTTTTGAATAAAAAGAGATTAAATTTCAATACAAAGTGTGGATCAGAGCATTGTTCACATTTCAAGTCTATAGGTGCATGGGGGCGTCATATAAAAACCATTAATGCAACTTCACCAAATAGCTCCTCTGTTCCCTCTTGTTTTCCTTGTTATGCAGAGAGGGTTTTGGAGTTATGAGGAATTGCTTTATAGTATTATTTTTTTATTTTCTCTTAACAGACTTCTAATTTTATACATTGCTTGACAGGCAATGACAAAGCAGGTTGTATGGTTGAAGGTCAAACATTTACAATTGGTAAGTGTGCATTGTTAATTTGTACCAAGAATCTGAGGTGGTAATAGCTACCTTTTCTTTGCCATGCTGCTTCAAATATTATTTTGTGGCATGTCTAGAACATTATTGACAGGTGGTCATCCTGCTTATAATCTAATTAGTAATTTGAATTGAGTCTTTGTTTTGGAATAACAGAATACACGAGGGAATTTTCCGTTGGTAGAAAAAAGTGATTGGGACCTGTTTGGTTTTTGGAATTGTATTTGTTTTTGTTTACTATTTTCACTTGGAATTAAAAAATTGCCCAAAAAATTCCACCAACAGTAATTCTGTCTTCTTTCTGCCCGAGAGTGGTAAAACATTTTGTTGAGATTCATCATTAGTTCTATATGGATATATAAATTAGGTGGTGTTTTTATATCCCTTGACTCCCCTTCAGACTCTCACGATTTTGAAATTCCAATATGAAAGTAAGCCAATGCAGATGCTATGACAATTGTGTTTGTTCTGGGCTTCCTCATCACCGGTGACCTTGAATTTATACATCTTATCTTCAAATGAAAATAACAAGCTAACTCATCTGTAATTTGATTTTAAATTGCTTCTGGTCCTGAATTTCTATTGGAAGTGGATTTTTATATAAGTTGATTGTTCTCTGTTTTGGTCAAGCTGGGTGTTTAGTCTTGAAATTGAATGACCCCTTAGAATTTTACCTAACTTGCAGAGCCTATTCTTTCCATGGGAAGCATTGATTCCATTACATGGCCCGACAACTGGACAACATTAACAGCTGATGGTAGTCCGGCTGCACAATTTGAGCATACCATTTTGATAACTAGGACTGGTGCCGAAATTTTGACAAAATGTTGACATGGTAATTCTTTTTTAATCCGCATTGGTGGCCTTATGAAATCTAAATGGAGTTTGTGCAAGTTGTAAATATGTGTCTGAATCAATATGCTTCTTGAAGATTATGCTCAGTCAAGTAAATTGCCTTCAGGAGTTGTATTCCACAGTCTAGTGCATAGAATTTTCATATATATGGCTCCAACATAGAGACTGATTCAGCAGTTCATGTTTCTATCTGAAAATGCAAAGTTATGACAGTGGATTAATAGAGGTCTCTGCTCAGATAACTGTCGAATTGAAAGTTGAATTGGTTGTCTATTTTTCTTTGCAATAATAAATTGGTTATTATTCGTTGGCATTGTCTATTTTAGGCTCGGATGTTATTGGAAAGAGTTTAAGCTGAGATTTCATATAAATTGATGGACATTACCCATGGGACTACTTGATCAAGCTGAACCAGACGAGGATTCTCGAGTTAAATTTCGGATTGACATAGTGAATCTTCGTATCAACAAAGCTCAATTGTTTTAATACATAATCAAAGTGAGGCTTATCATAAAGTAATAATCCCTGGGCTCAATCAAGTCTATAGAAATATAACGATTGCCTAAAGTATGATATTCTATCAACTTATCACACGGGAAGTTCAATCAATTTTTATTTTAAGCTGCATATCTTGTTTTATTCTTCTCATCATAGATTGAAAACACTCATTTCTTAAAATGTTTTGCACTTAAATTTAACAGTAATTAAGGACAGCCAATCTCCTATGGAATAACTGCATAATGCGTTGACATTTATTTACACTTTTAACATAAAAACAAAACAAAACAAACCCAAGTGCCGTGTGGTGTTTTATGAATTAAATTTTATTTATGTAGGGTAGCAGCCATACGTGAAGTGTCCTAAATTTTATTTTAGATTGACTAGTAAATGTGGCCAATTGCACATAAATAATTTAACTAGTCTTGACTAAAGCGTTCGTTTTACTTGTTAGTTAGGAGGAAAGAACGCAGCAGATGTGAACTTTATTATTTTTATGCAATAGGAAGAGGACCAGAGAAAGAAAAATCATTGAAGATGGTAAAAGAGACAAAGTACCCATTTGGGAAAAGAAAGCACTAGTAGACATCATTTGCTAACCTTACCGTCCACTCTCGTTTCACACGTTCCAAAATACTTCCACGTGTTAAAAGTTAAAACAAAAGTACTGTATAAATTTTCCATTTATAAAGCTCCTTTGATGATGCATTCATCACAACCATTCACCATCAATGGCTTCCATGAGCTCTCTGAAAATGATTTCGTCCCTCAAACTCTCTCATTCAAGTTCCATCTCTCCTCTTCAAACCCAAAAGCAAGTAGGTTCTAGTCTCTTTCAATCCTTCCCAACCAGAACTTTAAAATTCGCAGGTACCCCGCTAGTATCTACAACCAGAAGAAGTCACAACAACACAACCACTGCATTCTTCTTCAATAACTCAAAGCAGCATCAAGATTCTTCAAAGCCAGGTAAGTGCTTTTCAGATCCCTTTGCTAGCTAGATCATCCACATGATACCCACTTTTCAATAATCACTATTTCCCTCTTAGTAATATCTCTGAGTAGCATTTTCTAACCATAATTTGTATAGAGCTAGCATCCCTCATTCATGAATTTGTTGATTTCTCTAGCCAAAGTTCAAGAACTCTTTGTCTATGAGATCAATGAACGTGACAGAGGAAGTCCTGCATACCTCAGGCTAAGCCAGAAGGCAGTTAACTCTCTAGGAGATTTAGTGCCATTCAGCAACAAGTTATACTCTGGAAACTTGGAAAAGAGAATAGGGATAACTGCAGGCTTATGTGTGCTCATACAGCATGTTCCTGAGAAAAAGGGTGACAGATATGAGGCCATTTACAGCTTCTACTTTGGAGACTATGGCCACATATCAGTGCAAGGAGCTTATCTGACATACCAAGACACATATCTGGCTGTAACAGGAGGCTCTGGAGTCTTTGAAGGTGTGTCTGGACAGGTGAAACTTCAGCAACTTGTGTTCCCTTTCAAGCTTTTCTACACCTTCTACTTGAAGGGTATTCCTGATTTGCCGGCTGAGCTACTTGGGAACCCTGTTGAACCTTCACCAAAGGTTGAGCCATCTCCAGCTGCTAAGGCTGCTGAGCCTCATGCCTCTATTCCAAACTTCACCAACTGATGCTGCAATTCAGCCTTTCTTTTTCTCAGAAAGTTTTAGTTTTGAACCCAAAATAAAGTTTAGTTGCTGCAAATTTGACTATATTATTGATGCTTCTTTTGTTTGTGTTGGACTATATGCGGTAGATATAGTTACCAGAATCTTATGAATGAATCATATGATTTGATTAACTGGACAACCTACTGATTCGTATCATAAGATGAATTTTAAATGATTTTGGAATGAATCTATGCAATTTCACATCATCGATATGAATTATGTGATTCAACTATTCATTATTTTTACTGTGTTTTTTCACCAATTTTCATGAAAAAAATTTTGAGTCAATAACTGATCATTTTGTTCTATAAGATTTCTGCTTAAGTTTTTTTTTTTTAATCTATTTCAATGTTAATTTTTCATTATCTCAAAATCTTCCAATTTGATATGAATTATGATTTACAATTCAAAAATTAGTTTAGTGAATCACGATTCGTAACTCAATTTGATTTTTTTATTAGTCACTAGGATTGATCTAATGATAAAAATTAAGATAATTAAGATAGTATGTGCAAAGTTTTATGTTGAAATATTATTTGACCATAATATTATAATTCTTATAAATAAATAAGAAAATTAATTTCACTTTAAGTTGATTTTCCTAAACTAGACAAGACTACAAAGTCGCTTACTATAAACACTATTTGAGCAGAACATGGGTTGATAAAATCAAACCTTGTATAATCAAATTAATGAAAGGTTCCATCTGTCTTTAAGTGGCCCTCATGGAATGGAATTATTCGTACATATTATTGGACTTAAAATAAGCACTGCACTCCTTTGGTTGATAGTGGAGAAACGTGGTAGGGCACACTTTTAAATGTGGAGTAACACGTGGGCTGTGGCTGTGAGAAACAACTTCGATGAAAGGAAAATGACACCAAGATTACCATAAATAATTAAGTTGGACCATTGTTGTTAGATTCAAAAATCGTTTTGTAGTTGACTATTTATTTATGTGGACAATTCATTCGTTCTATTATAAGTAGCAATTTTATTTAAAACGGATCCAATGTAGGTGGTCTACAAATGATAGTTGTTATCAACTATTAAAATTCTTGTGTCATATCTTAGGAATCTCCTTTAGGCATATATCTGAATCCATGACCCAGTCACCAACAATCCTCTAGAAAAGTATTTGATGTATATAGTTCAACTCTTGGGGATGATTACTAATTTCATATGGGTTTTATGAGCAATAATTTTTCATAATTTCTGTCAGGTTTCTTTAACTTTTTTTCTTAAAAAAAGTTTTTTTCTTCTTCTTCTATCAGCATGGTTTAATATTTCAAAGTTGATACTAATATGCACTTGTAAGACTTCTCTTCTGCTCAGCAAACATCATTTTAACACTGTTGGTATAAAAATTTGAAACCAAAACTTCTTAACCTTGCATTAAATTTTCTCACTTTTAATGACAAAATATTTCTCAATCCAGATCGACATTAATCCATGTTCATATAGAAATTAGTGGTCACTCTAGACAATCGATTAGCAAGCAGATCAATTTATGACCTAGAATTCCAATAAACTATGGTCTTCTGTTATTTTTCTTTCTTGCTAAAACCCTATTTTGGTCCCTTATAATAATTGTTTGTTTCAATATAGTCCCACTTTTATTTTTGGTCTCAATTTGGTCCTTAATAAATTAATTGGTTGCAATGTCGGATTTCCGTTCAAATTATTTAAACAGAGTTAACTGTTGGCCACGTGGATGCCACATAGATGCATAGGTGGATGCCACGTGGATGCCAAATTTCTTGAATACAACTGGAATCAGAATGGTCCGTTCTGAGTGCACACTTGGTGTGTTAATTTTGCTTTTGAAATGGGTCATTCCAGATGCAAAATTAACACACCACGAGTACAGCAGAACGGTCCGTTCTAAAACCAGAACGGGCCGTTCTGGTTTCAGAACGGCCCGTCCCAGAACACCAACTTTAACAATTAAATTTTTTAAAATTTTTTATATGATTTACTTATTTTGAATTAATTTAACGAAGTATCATATGATTTTTAATTTTTTAAATTTTTTTATAAATTTCATCTATACATGAAAAACTTTTTAATTTAACAATTAAATTTTTAAAAATTTGTTATAGAACATTAATTATTAAGTAGAATAAATCTATAAAAACTTACTCTTGAAGTAAATAAATTTTTTCTTCATTAACAATGAAGATAATTTTACCACAAAATAAAAAACAATTAAACAATAAAATAAAATATAAAAAAATATTAATGTATTTATTATATTAGATATAACAAGATAATTAAAATATAATTAATAATATATTTTATAAAATTATTAATATTTTATATATAAAAAAAAAGAATGAAAAAGATTTTAGTGGGGGCAAGTGTTCCCACTATAATTAACTTAGATTCGTCCCTACATGTGGTTGTGTGGTGAAATATTAGTCCTGTGTATTGTTTTCTTTTACTTCAGGTTGTACCTCCTCAAGAACAGGTTGTTGTTGTTGGGATACATCATTAATGACTTCAAGAAAAAATATCATGTCATTTCATCCTTTATTGTATAGTGTCAATTTGGTAGTAAGTGGTTCACTACAGTTTGACTAACAATAAAATAAAATCTGTTACCATTGTCTTTAGTGATACACTACATTATCCTTAATGATACACTGTATAGCCCAACTGTTTAGTAATTGAAGTTATCAATTTCCATTACAATATTACCAAATCCAATGTTTGAAATGCTTTGTACCTCGAGTCTTTTTCCTTCCACGATTCACAACCGTGAACTATAATCATTAACCTTTTGTGTTGGGCATTCTGGAACCAGAACGGCCTGTTCTGGTTGCACTCTTAGTGTGTTAATTTTGCACCTGGAACGGGCCGTTCCGGATGCAAAATTAACACACCAAGAGTGCACCCAGAACGGCCCGTTCCGGTTTCAGAACAGGCCGTTCTGATTCCATGAAATTTTGCATCCACGTGGCATCCACCTATGCATCTACGTGATATCTATGTGACCAACAGTTAACTCCGTTTAAATAATTTAGATTGAAGTCCGATATTGCAATCAATTAATTTATTAGGGACCAAATTGAGACAAAAAATAAAAGTGAGACTAAATTAAAACAAATAATTATTATAAGGGATTAAAATAAGTTTTTAGCCTTTTCTTTTTAAAGACTTAGAGCAAAGAAAATTAATTCAAATTAAGACCCAGCTTGAATACATTTTCAATAAATATTAATAGGAGAAAAAAATCAAATAGTTGAATGAATACTTTTTTATAGGTTTAATTTTTTTTTATATAAATTAAAATCAACTCATACACCCCACTTTTATATAAAAAAAATTCTGATTTAATTTATTTATTAATTTTTAACTTATCATTGGTTAATTTTAATAAAATATTCTATCATCAAATTAGTTTTTTCTCCTTATTGAAATAGTCAAGCATCAAATTACTTTCTTTCGTGAAAATTGCAAACGTATTACAGCGAATATTATTTCCAATTCAACCTTGACTCTTCTTTTCTTCATATTCCAAAGCCACTAAAACGCACAGAATCCCACAACAATTACCGGGTTGAACAGAAGACCTTCCAACATCATTAGAAAGAGTTATG
This sequence comes from Cajanus cajan, assembly GCF_000230855.2. Classification (NCBI taxonomy): domain Eukaryota; kingdom Viridiplantae; phylum Streptophyta; class Magnoliopsida; order Fabales; family Fabaceae; genus Cajanus; species Cajanus cajan. Next base: position 21,326,687 of record NC_138527.1, on the reverse strand, counting down.
GATGTTAACTTAATTTTATAAAATTAACTTTTAAGATGAGAATTATTTTTTATTTATATATATTATTATGACTTTATTTTTAAGTGTTATGGGATCTCAAATATATTATAATTTACATTGAGTATTTAATATTTTGAGTATAAAATTTATAAGACTGGACATATACAAGTGGCTTAATAATGACTTAATAGTAGGCATCTCTCTCAACTTTGTAAACAATTGGTGGGAAAACACATTTACTTATATTATTTCTATAATGAATGTATGCGTATTAGCAAAACAAAGTTATTTATTATAGTTTGTTAAACATTTTTAGGAAAAATTACATTGATATATCTTAAGATTTGTTTAAATGACACACACCTTCCTATTAGTTTTTAAAAATCAGTTACCTTCTTCAGAATAAAGCCATCAATTAAAGCGAGAAAAAAAGAAAAAATAAAAGTCAATTCATATTTTGCCAATCATATACACGTCTATCATTTGTTTCTAAATTACATACAATGTTATGTCTTCTTTGTGAAAATCTTTATTGTTCTTCAATTTTGAAAATAATAATTTCTCAGTCTGTTCTTTAAAATTATTTTTTGAAGTTGATATATATATATATATATATATATATATATATAATTTTTTTTAAATCACAACAACATTGTTCTTACTAGAATTCGCAAGTGCTCCAACGGAGGGAAGACGTCCTCGTCGCTCTAATATCCACGACCATAGGGGGCACCTGTGAATACTCTAACACTTAATTTAGAGGGAAGTTTAGGTTATGAATGAGATTGGGGTAGAATGATACTTGGTGTCTCATATATAAGTGATTGATCTTTAGGCTTAAAGGTAATGTTGCGTGATTTTTCTGGAGATATTCTTGTTAATGAATAAATATATTGTTCTTGATAATATGATTCTTGATTTTGGGATAGGATATGTGGAGATAATGTTGTATGGTATCCTAGAGATCACTAGTAGAAAATAAGCATATTACGTCACCCATTTTACGTCGGAAATACGAAAATCTGACGTAAAAAAAATGCGGTGGCATTTTTGTAATTTTTACGAACTTTTTTACGTCGCACCTGGTAGGGTCCGACGTAAAAAGTCCAATCTACGTCGGAGGTATGTTTGTCCGACGTAGATTTGACATTTTACGTTGGACCCTACCAGGTCCGACGTAAAAAAGACGCAAATTTGAATAAGAGAGCGCGAGGCACACCGCGCATTCACTTTTCATCACTTTTCGTTTTTTTCTCTGTAAACCCTCTCCCTCTCCTTTGTTACTGAATCGTTTTTTTGTTTTTTGCAGAGGGATGAACTCTTTGTTACTCATTTGCACATTGTTGCTGCTCCTCAGGTATGAAACAAGGTTTCGTTAGTACTTTTCTACTTAGCATTGCTACTCTGGCTATCTATTTTATTCGATTTTTTGGTTGTTCTATTTGTATAGGTAGTGGGTGTTTTTTTTTTGTTGTTCTGCGAAGTAGAATGGCTTGTTCTGCAAGCAAAACGGCCCGTTCTGCAAGCAGAACGGGCCGTTCTGCAAGCAGAACGGGCCGTTCTTATTGCAGAACGGGCCGTTCTGCCTGCATTCTTATGTTTTTTTTTTGTTTTTTTACTACTTTTTTACGTCGGATTTCGTAATGTCCGACGTAAATTTACGTCGGGTTTGCAGGTCCGACGTAAAATTTACGGCTCCTTCTTCTACGTCGGTACGTTTTTCTGACGTAAAAAGCCTAAAATATCCGACGTAGTACACCTCTTTTGTACTAGTGGATACATTCTGGTCATTGTGTGAAGATATTGTCCTTGATAAGTGGTATACCATTTTCTATTTGTTTAGGACGTAATCTGTTGGGGATTTACTCGACACATCAACATTGGGCCAATGGGTATGACATGGGCTAGTTTGCATCTTGCTCAGCTCATATGTTTGTGTAGTCAACCTAGTTAGGTTGGGTGGTGTATAAGCCCCTCGAGCTCTGAGTTTATTAGGTCGAAGGAGTTGCAAGCGAGGTCATTTCAAGTCAGGATTTATGGAGGGCTCGGTCAGGTTGGGTGGTACATAAGCCCCCAAGCTCTAAGTTTGTTAGGTTGAAGGAGTTGTAATTCTTGCTTTGTATTGGTTGTATGTGCTACATTCAATGTGAGGTTTGTTGGAAATTTCTTATGTCATTAATGGGTAATAAATGTCGTGCTTTGCTTAGGAAGTCTGGATTGTTGACTAGCACGAGGAAGTGATTTTTTTTATATCATAAATAGAACAAGAGTCTCCATTCTTGTTGGGAGTTTCTTCTTGCGTTCAAGACTTTGAGGCATGTTCTTTCGTTGTTGCTTTGTTTTCATCTGTCGCCACCCGCCGAAACGGACGTTGGCATTCGCGACGATGGTTGGACTCTTATTAGATTTTGGAAAAATGATGGATTGTTAGAACGACTTATTCTCAAACTGAGACCTCATCGAACTAACAATACTTATTAAATGATTCTCACCAATCTATGTTAATCCCAAACGGGACCCTCCGTAGATTAGCGGTTTTCGTAAAAAGAAGGGTTCTTGGAGTCGCCACCAATATTTTACTCAAAACATTGGAAAAAGATATAAGGCAATTGATTTTCATAAATCAACCTTGGCCATTACAACCAGAGTCGGGTAAGGGAGTCGATTACGTGCGAGGAAGGTGTTAGCACCCCACAACGCCCCTTTCGGGTTCCCTATGACGGATTATTTCATAAATAACAATGTAAAATTACTAAATTACCCCTATTTATTAGAAACGATTATAGATTAAATATTTACATGATGAAAGCTCTAAACATGCAATGCGACAATCAAAAATCAATAAAAGCGGTAAAAGAAAGGATTTAGAAAGAAACCTCCGAAGCGGGCTTTTATATATATCAGAACAACGTTAGGAGGCTTTTTGGCGCTCCTTCCCACTACACGTCCGCTCGTTCCTTTCCCCTAAAGACAAATTTTTACTATGGAAATCAAAGAGATTTCCCTTCGACTTGTTCGAATCTCAAGCTAATGGCTCATGACTCAAGAACTTCGTCGGATCGGCTCCCGGAGAGATATCTAGGGCAGAGAAAAGCTCAAAAACCCAAGAATACTCAGTAGGAGGGTTGTGGAATGTGTCAAAAGTGTGGGAGGACGTGCAAATGACGTCCTATTTATAGGATTGAGGCGCAATACGGCCTGGGAGGTCAATACGGCCCGTACTGAGTTTTTGAACTACAGTACGGCCGTATTGAATTTGGTACAGCCCGTACTGAAGTTTTTTGAACTACAGTACGGCCGTATTGAATTTGGTACGGCTGTACTGAAGTTCAAAAACTTCAGTACGGCCGTATTGAGTTCACTACGGCCGTATTGCAGTTCAAATGGCTCAGTACGGCCGTACTGAACCTCTAGGAGGGCGTATTGAGCTCCAATCCTCGCACACCCTTATTCTAAGCTACTCTAAGACTTCTAGACCTACAAAGAATCATCCTAGGGTCTTCCAGGAGTCCTTCCGGCTGACTTTCCTTCGGTCTTCGAGAGTCTTTGAGTCTTATTTCTGACCCGGACAATTTTAGGGGTCTACAGCTGCCCCCCCTTTACTTAGTCAAACAGATTTTTGGTGTACCGGTTGACAAGTAAAGGAGTTGACCCAATTGTCCGGGGAACAGGCCACCCTTCCGACTTGTAGTGTCTTCAGGTGGGAAAACTGTTGAATAGCCTCTCCAGGTTGAGTATTAGTCGTCACCTCTCCAGGCTCGTTGCATACCTTGGTGTTTCTGACAACCTCGGTAGCGTGAGTTTGCCCTCTCCAGGGTCTGCATGCCTCCATGTTTCTGACGATGTTGGCAGCTGCATACCTCCGTGTTTCTGACGACGGGGTAGCTGAGTATTAGTCGTCGCCTCTCCAGGCTCGTGCATACCTTGGTGTTTCTGACAACCTCGGTAGCGTGAGTTTGCCCTCTCCAGGGTGTGCATGCCTCCATGTTTCTGACGATGTTGGCAGCTGCGTACCTCCGTGTTTCTGACGACGGGGTAGCTGAGTATTAGTCGTCGCCTCTCCAGGCTCGTGCATACCTTGGTGTTTCTGACAACCTCGGCAGTTGCATACCTCCGTGTTTCTGACGACGGGGTAGCTGAGTATTAGTCGTCGCCTCTCCAGGCTCGTGCATACCTTGGTGTTTCTGACAACCTCGGCAGCTGCATACCTCTGTGTTTCTGACGACGGGGTAGCTAAGTATTAGTCGTCGCCTCTCCAGGCTCGTTGCATACCTCAGTGTTTCTGATCACTTTGGCAGCTTGAGTTTGCCCTCTCCAGGGTCTGCGGTTTGCCCTCCCCAGGGTTGCATACCTCCGTGCTTCTGGTCACTTTGGTAGCGTGAGTTTGCCCTCTCCAGGGTCTGTGATTTGCCCTCCCCAGGGTTGCATACCTCCGTGCTTCTGGTCACTTTGGTAGCGTGAGTTTGCCCTCTCCAGGGTCTGCGGTTTGCCCTCCCCAGGGTTGCATACCTCCGTGCTTCTGGTCACTTTGGTAGCGTGAGTTTGCCCTCTCCAGGGATTTGTGATGATTTTGTCTCCACAGTCCACGATGCTGCTTCGACGGTTGTTTTTGATTTTGGTGCCGCTGAGGGCTGGATAACGCAGGGATTCGTCTAGGGGATGTGCAGTTACTCATAGGTTCTTGTGTCCCAACTTTCCATTGCGTAGTTGGTGCCCATTGGGGAAATTCTGATTCCTTGGGGATGTAGACACAAAGATGCTCTTTCTGATGTGAGCGGTGCCTTATGGTTGGCTGACGTCCTTTCGACGGTGGTGGAGTATCCCGGTTATCCTTATTCAGGTGACTCTTTTGATTTTCTGGTTTTGTTGCCTCTGCGTAGGCTGTTATCCGCTGGGGGATTCTGTTGTGATGATTTTGTCTCCACAGTCCACGATGCTGCTTCGACGGTTGTTTTTGATTTTGGTGCCGCTGAGGGCTGGATAATGCAGGGATCCGTCTAGGGGATGTGCAGTTACTCATAGGTTCTTGTGTCCCAACTTTCCATTGCGTAGTTGGTGCCCACTGGGAAATTCTGATTCCGTGGGGATGCAGACACAAAGATGCTCTTCCTGAGGTGAGCGATGCCTTATGATTGGCTGACGTCCTTTCGACGTTGGTGGAGTATCCTGGTTATCCTTATTCGGGTGACTTTTTGATTTTTGGTTTTGTTGCCTCTGCGTAGGCTGTTATTCGCTGGGGGATTCTGTCGTATGATTTTGATTGGCCTCTTCTGTTAGGCGGATTATCTTGACGTTCAGTGTTTGTTTGAATACCGAATTCCGCTTGGGGAATGGGTATTGATCTTTTTGGATTTTCCTTTTTTTGGAGGAGTGCCTCTGAGTAGGCGAATGGGGATTGAGGATCTTATGTATCCCAGAGTATTATTTAGAAAGCCTCTGCAGGCTTAGCTTCACTCGTCGCTCGAGTTGGAAAGCTATCTTCCATTGAGGAAGTCTAAGTCCTTTGACTCTGATATTTTGTTTGGATGATCATGCTTCCATTGGGGAATCTTGCTGATCTTGCTCTGATAGCTTTCATTGGGAATTCGGCCCAAGAGTGCAAGCTGAGATGTCTCTGGAGAGTATTATTTCGGCAAGCCTCTCCAGGCTCAATCATTCTGTATATTTGTTGGATTTTCTGAATTTTGCCTTTTTTCGATTTTTGCCTTTTTCTGTATTTTTGCCTTTTTTGTTGATTTCGGCTTTTTCTGTACAGAGGGATCTCAAACACACTCACAGATAAAGTATGCAGAGGAATGAAGATGTTGTTGATGTATGAGAGGAGGAGGGACGTATTTATAGAAAAAAAAGTACGGCCCATACTGAATTCAGTACGGCCGTACTGATCTTATTGTTGATGTACAAAAGAATGGGCCAATACGGGCCGTATTGAATTCAATACGCCCGTATTGGTGTGGACGTTATGGCCAATACGGCCGTATTCATTTCAGTACGCCCGTATTGAGTTGAAAATTTGTTCATAACCCTAATTTTAGTACGGGAGTACTGAACATGGTACGGGCGCATTGTTTTTTCTGAAGTTTATATGTTTTTTGTTTTTTTGTTTTTTTGTTTTTTGTTTGTTTTTTCAATAAACAGAGAATAAGTGATCTTCCATTACACCTATCATCTGTATGCATGTTTGCGGTATGATGCACCTAATTCTATTTGATTTATTTTTTCAAAAGAATTAACTGATGCGTTTCTCTGTTTGGATTTTTGCCATTCCTCTAGACGGGCTGTGCGCTGCCAATTTCTGTAACCGAGGAATGATGCGTGTTATATTGAGATTGGTGTCATCAACCCAGTGATCCTTCCCTTCCTTTAGAAGATGTATCAACCCTCCTATTGACCACTATATCTCCATGTTTCCGCTAGATTACTCTAAAATCGTTTGGGACAAGAGAAAAGAAGGGAAAGATATTTTTTGTTCAGAAGTTTGTGTTTTAGAGGGGATTATTTTTTCGAAAATGGTTTTTGTAAGAATGGCTGGCCAAGGTAGGCTTATGTGTTTAGGCTTGTTTGATTAAACACTTATGAAGTTAAGGAAGTCTTGTTATTGACGTTGTGGTTCGACAACTTAGATAGTTTCCTTGAACCTTTCTTTTTGAATTCAGCTCATGGTACCATCATGGATTTATTTTCGCTTTTTGATTATCCTTATTTTGCCTAAAACACCCTTCTGTAGCGTCTTAGCGGACCTTTGTTTTTGTTTATTTTCGCAACCCTAACTTTTGCCTAGGTCACCCTTTCGTGGGATTCCTAGCGAGTCTTTTGCTCTTATTTTTGCGCAGCCCCCTTTTTGGGTTTCCTGCCGAGCCTTTTTTTTGTTTTTATGATTTTTGTTCTTTAAAGGATTCTTTTTTTTTTTTATCCATGATGGCACTTGTCGAGGCCAAGGAATGGTGCTCCAAGTTATCACACACATTTTCGCATAAAAATGATGCGGGTTTATTGTTATTAAGACAATTTCAACTTCATTCATGCTTATTCAAACAGGGTTAAGAATAATGTGGTCTAGAAATTTATTGTAAGCAAGAAAAGAAGCAATAAGAAAGAATAGAGAACGATTTTATTATAATTATAGTGGAAACATGTGCCCTATCGAGGCTCGGGGGTCGGGCTGTCCCCGAGGAGTGATCTCAAACAGTCATCAGGTCTATACATCCCTATCGGAAGAAGAAGAGCACTTGATGACGATGACCGACCTTGACGCTTGTGAACCGACCTTCCTAAAGATCTGGCTTAAAGAACGTCGAGAAGGATTTTGGTTCCTCTCCGTCCTTTGATCTTTATTAGGGTTGTATCCTAACCCTTGTTTCCCCGGTTTTCTCTTTTTCTTTTTCCTTTTCTTTAGTCTTGGGAGCTTTATCATGAAGATCTTCGGGAGTGTAGATCCTGCCACTCCTAGTCATGCCCCCAAGTCCAGCGATGTTAGAGATATCGCTGTCGGCAGAAAAATGGATGTCGTATATCCATGGCACAGCCTTATTCGATTCGTAGGGAAAAGGTCTTGGAGCAGTGATCTTCAATGGTATCGGACCTTCCCCTTTATTCGTCTTGATTACCAACAACGGAGTTGATGTGCGTTCGCTTGGCACGGTTGTTGGCTTACACTTAATAACAAACGGCGTGCGATCCATTTTTCGAACATACGCATCGATTAATCCTTTCTTTTTATTAATGTTATTAATAAATTACTAGGAGAGATGTATGAAATGCAAACCTAGATCCCTCCATGATCTTTGATAAGAATGCATGATATGAGATGATGGCGTTGAATATGCATGCATTGTGTTTATTCAACTAAGCATTATCATGTTTTTAGGATGTTCCTAAGATGATGCATGATATCGCTTGGTTTGGATAAATAACCCTTTTTTCTTTTTCTTGGGTATTTTGTTTTTGTATTTATTTATTTATTTTTTTTGGGTGAAAATGGAAACTACCTATATGAATGTGATGAAGGTAGATGTTAACACCATGTAAGGGAAGATTCTTATTCCTATTTATTCTTATTATTTATTATTTATTATTATTATTATTTTTTTTAAAAAAAAGGGAATGTTGTATGTTTAAAGAATGCAATGTATGCTCAAACAATGTCACATAAACGATGCACAAACAATTCACTCATCCACGAACAGTCACGAGCGAATCACGAGGTAGGGGTATCCTGCAGAAAAGTGCATATTCAAGGAGGTTCTAACTGTTCTCACTGGTCTGAGGCCCCCAAGGTGCCCCCATTATAGGGACCCAATTCCTCTCGTCGTAAGTCGATGGAAAGTTCCAACGCACTGTCGGACTTGAGTTCATGGTTATCACCTTGAGTGATGCTTTCCGACAACGGTCTACGGGTACCTATAGACCCATTCGACAACCGGCCGTACTAACATCCACTCCCTATGGCTTTCCACTCATGCCCCCGGGTATAGAGGGAACTGTTGTGTGCAAAGGTTCGTGTGCAGTTTATATTTCAAACAATTGCAAAAATTTTAAACATCCAACAGTTATTGATGCCAATTAGGTAAAACATGTTATCATACAAGCGAGGGGTAATGAAGTAATTTTATACTATTATTTTAGAAACAATCCATCACTAAATGGGACTGACTCTCGAGGCTTCCCCAGTGGAGTCGCCATCTGTCGCCACCCGCCGAAACGGACGTTGGCATTCGCGACGATGGTCGGACTCTTATTAGATTTTGGAAAAATGATGGATTGTTAGAACGACTTATTCTCAAACTGAGACCTCATCGAACTAACAATACTTATTAAATGATTCTCACCAATCTATGTTAATCCCAAACGGGACCCTCCGTAGATTAGCGGTTTTCGTAAAAAGAAGGGTTCTTGGAGTCGCCACCAATATTTTACTCAAAACATTGGAAAAAGATATAAGGCAATTGATTTTCATAAATCAACCTTGGCCATTACAACCAGAGTCGGGTAAGGGAGTCGATTACGTGCGAGGAAGGTGTTAGCACCCCACAACGCCCCTTTCGGGTTCCCTATGACGGATTATTTCATAAATAACAATGTAAAATTACTAAATTACCCCTATTTATTAGAAACGATTATAGATTAAATATTTACATGATGAAAGCTCTAAACATGCAATGCGACAATCAAAAATCAATAAAAGCGGTAAAAGAAAGGATTTAGAAAGAAACCTCCGAAGCGGGCTTTTATATATATCAGAACAACGTTAGGAGGCTTTTTGGCGCTCCTTCCCACTACACGTCCGCTCGTTCCTTTCCCCTAAAGACAAATTTTTACTATGGAAATCAAAGAGATTTCCCTTCGACTTGTTCGAATCTCAAGCTAATGGCTCATGACTCAAGAACTTCGTCGGATCGGCTCCCGGAGAGATATCTAGGGCAGAGAAAAGCTCAAAAACCCAAGAATACTCAGTAGGAGGGTTGAGGAATGTGTCAAAAGTGTGGGAGGACGTGGAAATGACGTCCTATTTATAGGATTGAGGCGCAATACGACCTGGGAGGTCAATACGGCCCGTACTGAGTTTTTGAACTACAGTACGGCCGTATTGAATTTGGTACGGCCCGTACTGAAGTTTTTTGAACTACAGTACGGCCGTATTGAATTTGGTACGGCCGTACTGAAGTTCAAAAACTTCAGTACGGCCGTATTGAGTTCACTACGGCCGTATTGCAGTTCAAATGGCTCAGTACGGCCGTACTGAACCTCTGGGAGGGCGTATTGAGCTCCAATCCTCGCACACCCTTATTCTAAGCTACTCTAAGACTTCTAGACCTACAAAGAATCATCCTAGGGTCTTCCAGGAGTCCTTCCGGCTGACTTTCCTTCGGTCTTCGAGAGTCTTTGAGTCTTATTTCCGACCTGGACAATTTTAGGGGTCTACATCATCACAGGGTAATGTTTTTGTTGCATGTTTGAGGTATTTATGCTCTTTTAGCAATTATGTTGGTTGTTCATGTAGGGTATTTGGACACAATATCGAGGAAAGCCAAGGTTTATGTTGCTACACCCATGTCGTGGATGGCGACTCGAGTAAGGGGAGAGAGAGACCTTGACAACAGATTAATATGTTTCATTATGAGTTGGATAATAACTGGTCTAAAAGGGTGGTGTTGGTCATGACATGCATGTGTTTGGAAACTAAGAGGGAGCACTTGAACTATAAGAGGTGGTCTTTGGAGAAGAAAGGGGATGCGCTCGTGACTTGTGTGGTGAAGCTCATTGTTGAGAAGAGGGTGGTGTTGTGGGAGCGTGACAAGTATGCTGGAGAAGTGGAGAATCTGTCATTCGAACGACTATTGTTGTTGGCCTAGAGAGGGATTGCCAGGCTCATGTGACAATGTTGGAGAATGTTGCGTCTAGGGAGCATGAACTTGACTTCCAAAAGGCCACATTTGACAAGTGGCATTTTATGCATCAAATTTTCCTTTGAATAAGTTGAGTGTTGATTTAAATGTTATTAATGAGAAGCTTATGAAGGAGGTCTACCTTCCCTACAAGGATGATACAGAGGAGTTGTCCAATGAGTGGGAACACGTGTTCATGGCCTTTAAGGTTGATGGAGTTTCTACTGTGGAAGCTATTAAGGCTTTGGTTTTTGATGAGAAAAACACTGGTTTTGTGGGTAAGACATCTAGAGATGTTGATGGTTGAGATGATAGGGAGATATCCTATGTGTTTTAGTTAGTATTTGAAAGATGTTTTGCTTATGTGATCATGATGGTGATATGTTTGTTTGGATTTTGTTTACTGATTTGGTTGTCGTCTCTATAGTGAAGAACACTTAAATCAAAGAGAGAACATCTTTCATACAAGATGTAAGATTTCTAAAAAAACTTGTTCTCTCACTGTATAGTGGATCTTGTTGTAATTGTTGTAGCACAACGTTGGTAGAAAAGTTAAACCTAACAACCATTCCACATCCCAAACTTTATAGACTTCATTGGCTTAATGAAAATGGCAATATGGTGGTTGATCAACAAGTCAAAGTAAATTTTTTCATAGAAAAATATGAAGATCAAGTTTTTATGTGATATAGTGCCAATAGAAGTTTGTCATATCTTGTTAGGTAGACCATGATAATTTGATAAGAAATCCATGCACAATGGTCTAACTAATTAGATAAGCTTCACCATAAGGAAAATAAATTTGTACGTTATCCTCTATCACTAACTCAAGTTGTTGAGGATCAAGTACAAATGAAAAATAAAAGAGATGAAGAGAAAAAGAAATAAAAGAAAGAAAAAAAGAAGGTCCCTAAATAGTAATGGCAAAGAGAAAGTTGAGAAGTATAGTATTCCCTCCCTAGAGATTTTTCAATAGCAGAGAATTTTTTATACAAAAGTGGTCAAAGAATTTTTAATAGAGTTTGATGATGTATTTCCTAAAGGGGGTCCCAAGGGATTACCTTTTTTTTAGAGGAATAGAACATCAAATAGATTTTGTGCTTGGAGCAAGCCTACGAAATAGGCCAACTTACAAGACAAATCTCCAAAAGACTAAAGAGATAGAGTCTCAAGTTCAAGAGTTGTTGGATAAGGGATGAATTCAAAAGAGCCTTAGTCCTTGTATAGTTCTTGTGTTATTGGTGCCCAAGAAAGATGGGAAATGGATGATGTGTTGTGACTGTAAAGCCATAAACAACATCACCATTAAGTATAGGCACCTTATTCCTAGACTTGATGATATGTTAGATAAATTACATTGCTCTACCATATTTTCCAAGATTGATCTTAAGAGTGGCTATCACCAAATTTGAATAAAAGAAGGTGATGAGTGAAAAACTATTTTTAAAACCAAATTTGGACTATATGAGTGGTTAGTGATACCTTTGGGTCTCACTAATGCACCAAGTACATTCATGCGATTTATGAGCCATATCTTAAGGGTTTGCATAGGAAAATTTTTAGTTGTTTATTTTGATGACATTTTAGTTTTTAGTAGGAGCCTAAGTGATCACCTAGGACACTTAAGGCAAGTCTTGTTAATTCATAGGAAAAATGATCTTTTTGCTAATGTAGAGAAGTGTACTTTTTGAGTAGATATTGTAGTCTTCTTAGGTTTTGTAGTTAGTGCAAAAGTGGTTTATGTGGATCTAGAAAAAATTAAGGCCATCCAAGAGTGACCCACCCCTAAAAGTGTTGGAGATATTGAGGGTTTCCATGGATTAACTAGCTTCTATAAACATTTTGTTCTTGATTTCTCTACACTTGCTTTACCACTCAATGAGTTAGTGAAGAAAGATGTTCCATTCCTATGGGGTGAGAAATAAGAAAAACCCTTTCAACTCCTAAAAGATAAGCCCACCATGCACCAAATCTAGCTCTACTTGACTTTTCAAAAGCTTTTGAGCTAGAATGTGATGCTTCTGGGATAAGTGTGGGAGTTGAATTAAGTAAGGAGGGCATCCCATTGCTTATTTTAGTGAAAAATTACATAGTGCCCCCCTTAATTACCCCACCTATGATAAAAAGTTATATACTTTAGTGAGGGTCGTTCAAACCTGGGAAAGTTACCTTGTTTTTAACAAGTTTGTTATACATAATGATCATGAATCACTTAAATATTTGAAGGCTCAAGGAAAATTAAATAAGAGACATGCAAAATGGGTATAGTTCTTGGAACAATTTCCTTATATGATCAAATATAAGAAAGGAAAAACAAATTTAGTGATAGATGCTTTATCTAGAAGGCATATATTATTTGTTTCCCTTGGTTCTCAATTTTTAGGATTTAATAACATCAAGGAATTGTATGAGAATGATATTGACTTTGTAACAATTTTTGCTAAGTGTGGCCATAAAGCCGAAAATAGTTTCCATATTTTGGAGGGGTACTTGTTTAGAGAAGGAAAGAAAAATTGTACATATTCCAAGGATTTATTAGAAAACTATTGACAAAAGAGATCCATGAAGGTGGGCTCATGAGGGATTTTGGAATAGAAAAATCTATTTCAATGCTTAAATTTTTTTTTTTGGCCCTGATGTGAGCCCGTGCACAAACTTAAAGATACCATTCAATTTAATCGTATCTCACGCTACAAATCCCAAAATTGCACGATTCCACGATGAGATGAAATATGACATTCTAAAATGCAATTTAGACATACAAATCATTGAAAAAGGATTAGTAAAATCGGAGATATGAAAACAAGAAAGTTTGGACAGATTTTGAAAATTAGCAATGTGGAAAAATAACAAGGAAATAGAAAATGAGTGAGGAAGAAACTGATAGGCGCCACAAACAATTGATGTTTGATAAGCCTTTAGGATCACTACAAGAATTTTAGTGAACTCTTGATAAGATCAAATGTTCAAGGAAGAACCTTAGTAGAGACAATTCTCACGCTTCAGAAAAATAAACATCCAAATCTGTCACGTACTAAACAGTAAATAAAAGATAAATAAATTATCAGGATTACAAGCTAAATAAAATGCCTTTGCGTTTAATTGAGACTTAAAGAAACTTGAGGTCTTGGTCTTAAAACCATCTATAAACACTTTATTATAACTATTATTATTATTATTTTTTAAATATTGAAGTCATTGATGACATTCAATGATTAGTACATTTTGGCCTCTAAGTCCTTTTCCTTAGGTGTAGCTTTAAAGATTGTTGCCATCACTTGCTATATGGACTCATCTACCTTCTTAGTCTTAGCTCTAGTCATAGGCCCTCAAGTAATTATGTTGAACCTTGATCAAATTCAATGTCCCCATCATTCCCTCTTTCTTGGGAAACATTTGCTTCAAATTCTTCCAAGTGTAGCCTTTGGTAGATTTTGTAACGACCCGCCATGGTCACTACACTTAGAGGAATCGTGCTAACGATACTAATCGTCTAAGAAAAAATATTAAGTTGGATAACAGAATATACACATAAAGGAAAATATAAAAGAAAATCAAATATTTATATACAAAATATAGTGTTATGTATATACAGTCATCCAATATAATATTGCCCTAGTACCGGTCAAGCACAGACAAAACAATTACCCAAAAGGGTAACTCTAACACGAGGACAAAACTCCACGTCCCGCAGCGGTCACCACAATTCCAAGCTATACTACAAGGAAAATGATGAATTGCGACAGAAAAATTGTGACGATTATCCTAAAACCGTCGTCGCTTTGATATTGCGACCCTTCATACGACGGTTTCAACCAACCGTCGCAAAATTTTTCCAAATTGCGACGGTTTCTCCCAAAACCGTCGCAAAATTTTCTCATTGCGACGGTTTCTCCCAACCGTCGCAAAACATTTTAACATTGCGACGGTTTCTCTCAAAATCGTCGCAAAATTTTCAAACATTGTGATAGTTGGGAGAAACCGTCGCAAAATTTTCCAACATTGCGACGGTTCTTCCTAACCGTCGCAATTTACAAGACAAAAATTGAAATAAAAATTCACAAAGTCATGCACACTCCAAAATTATATAATTTTACTTTCAATAAAAAATAAAAAATAAAATAATAACGACATGTAATTACATTTAGAAATGTTAAAAAGGAAAAAATATTTTAATATACTATATTAATTTTATTTCTCTATCTTTCAAATTATTTTAGAATAAAAAAGTTTTATGTTAATCCTAGGAAGCTAAAAATTAAAAAATATATATATGTTACATTTTTTTTATGTGTTAGTGAAATTAATAATACATCTTAATTATGGATTAAATCGAGAATATTGAAAAAATAATAAATAATTTATGAAATTTATTATTTTAATAGTTAATTAAATATGAGATATTTGATAAATTAATTATCTTTTCACAAATAATAACTTAAAAATCACTTCTAGGTTTGAATACAATACACACACACACATATATATATATATAACCCCTATTTAATTAGAATTTAAAAGTTATTTTTGGTACAAAATAAATATTATTTTGTTCAAAAATTACGGTAAAGTTTGATAAAGTTTAGGATTAAAAATACATTTAATAGTAGATTAGACCAAAAGTAATATTTTTCTTTTGGAAGTATTATATTATCTTAATAAACTTATATTTTATTAACAATTTTATATATATTTTGTTTAATATAAGATACACAATTATCATCAAAAAAATTATATATATATATATATATATATATATATAGAGAGAGAGAGAGAGAGAGAGAGAGAAAGAGAGGAGGAGAAAATTAAATGACTCACAAAGTAACTTTTAATAAAGTTACTCCGCTCAATAACTCATGGTATAAGTTAAATTTTATCGATCCAATTATTAAATTAAAAGTTATTAAATTTTACTAATAATTAATATAGAAAAAATTGATTAGAAAATAAAACAAGGATAAATATATTTTTTGAATTTTATATCTTAGATTTAAGTGAATAAATAAATTAAGTTAATTAATAATTTATTTAAAATGTTAAAATTTAATTTATAAAAATAATATTTTAAAAGAGAAAGGTTATAATAACACCAGTGTAACTTTTACTTACACTGCTCAATAACTTTATATTAAATTTGAATTTTATAAATTCAATCGTTAGATTGAAAGTTTTTTACTCTTAGATCATATATACAAAATTTTATATTAATTCAAGATGATTTGATACTTCATTCTTGTAAAAAAACGTAATATATATATTTCAAAATATACTAAAATATGAATACTTTGATTTCCTTCAAATTGTTCAATTTTAACAAAATTTGATATAAACATATAAAGTGATATGAACTTTCAATCTAACGGTTAGATTTACAAAATTCACATTTAATATAAGATTATTAAGCAGTGTAATACTTAGTTAAAGTTACACTAGTGTTATTATAACCTTTCTCATTTTAAAATATATAAATTATTATTTAAACTTTTAAATTTATAATAAATAATTTAAATTATATCATAATATTAATTTTAAATAGAAATAAGTAGATTGTTAATTATAAAAGTAAGTATATATATAAATAAAGATTAATTAAATATAATATAATTATTATTAGTAGTATAATTATTATATATTTATAACGATTCGGAAACACCGGAATGAGAGGGATCCAAAGATAGTATAAGTATGAGATTGTATAGTTGAGAATGACTTAAATGAATTAATTTGTACTACTTATACTGACAACATGTATATGCTTTTTTGTAGCTTATCTCATCAGAACTCCACAGTTAAGTGTGCTTGACTTGGAGTAATACAGAGATGGGTGACCTTCTAGGAAGTTTCCCATAAATTGTGTAAGTAAGGACAAAACATGTTAAAAAGTGAAGTATTGTGAAATAGAATCCTTGAGAAGAATAACAACCGAATTTGAGACGTCTAAAAAATTTAATAAAATAAAAAATAAATATTTAGCGACTGATTTAGAGACAATTGGTGCGACGGGTGCTATAAGGGTCGCAATTCCAATTTTGCGACGGTTTGTGCAACGATTTCAGTAACCGTCGCAAAATTCCCTTGTGACAGACATTTCTACGACGGTTGGTGAACTATCGCAATTGTGTCTTTGCAGCAGTTTTAACCGTCGCAATGTAAGTCATATAACTGTCACAAAATCTTCATTTTCTTGTAGCTAGCCCTAATCTGCTCTCATACAAATTATGATCATCGCAGTCCATACAAATGGAAACAAAAAGGCAAGCTAGAGTTCAATAAACAATCACTCAAGTATAGAACAATAAACTATACCACACAATCATCCAACTATATCCTGAGGGACTTCCATCTCAATCAGTCATCAACCTATCAATCATGAAGTCAAACACCATACACTTCATCATAATAGCAATCATGTAATAAATGTAACTCATGATAGATATCAATGCATATCAATTATCTAATGCATCGACACGCATTCACCTAGGAGATCTCCCTAACAACAGAGCAATATAAGTGACATCCCAATCCTACCGAAACTACCCCAATCGTTTTCACGCCCAATGCGCCCACTCGAATTTTCTCGAATGATGTCACTTACACACTTGGAAGTCCAGTTCCACCGTCAAGTATAACACAACTAGGTACAGGCTTACCACGACCTTGGCATGCATTACCAAGTCACTTGTGGAATTCGCCCACCGACTATTCGCAAGGAACCACGCACCTTCCCAGTACTTGGTTAAGGGAATAACCTTCAACCTCATACCCCGCTCCAACACTAGCTAAGGACTTAGAGGAGACTCACCCTAAACCAGTGGCCTATCCAAGCACCACTCTCACCCAAAATCAATGGCCTATCTAAGCACCACTCTCATATAAATCAGTGGCATATCCAAGCACCACTCTCAAGAGACTCTATGTGAGCTCTTCTAGTTCGAAAACATTTTCCCTCTCCTCAATTTTTAGGCTAGACACATGCCATAAGGCATCACATGCAATAATGCATCATACATCATACATGGTCAATCCACCATCATGATCAATATCATCCTCATATGAACATATACACATGTCATATCATATTTAAACATTCATATACATCATTACCAAGCATACATATGAATCATACATTACCATGCATCATATATCATACATACATGATCCAAATTCACTCTTAAACATGCAAAAGCATCATTTTCAACATAACACCAAGCATACTCACACCCAGCGCAAGTCAGTTCGCGCTCGGCTTAAACCCAACCCGAGAGCTCTAAGACTCTCCTACGCCCGGCGTGGAATTACCGCGCCCGGTGTCATTCAGACAGAGACCTCCAGGGGTCTCCACGCCCGACACACCCATCCTGTGCCCGGTGCCAAAACAGACAGAGACCTACAAGGGTCTCCACGCCCGGTGCACCCACCTTGCGTCCAACGCCATATTAGTAAAATGCCAAACAGAGCCATTGCCTGATATCGCGCTTGACGTGGTTCTCCTCACATCCGGCGTGGTACATCTAGAGGCTCCCATCTCAAATCGCACCCGGTGCGACTAACCTTGCACCCGACGTGATTAGGAGATGACATGCCCTTGATGAATGCACGCCTGGTGCCAAGAAACCCAGAAATTTCCTCCAACACCTGAAAATCAGAAGATCCAGCCACATGCAATCCATGAAACATAATACATAGAGTCCATACAATTAAAAAACAATCTCAGATTCAACATACACCCACCCGATACATCAAAATCACCCAGAAACCCCATTTTTGCCCAAAAACCCTAAAATGAGCAAATCCTTCAATTCAATCCCTGATTCTCAAAATTCATGCACCAATTAAGTTCTTAAGCTCACATGCAATAATCAACCTGCATTCTAGCTTCCCTCACCTGAAAGTTGGCTCAGAATAGCCAAGAATTGAGAAAAAGAAATTTTTTTCCCGAAGCTCGACCCGCGAACTTCAATCCACAAAAAACAAGCTTCCTAGCCTGAATTGCAAGAAAATACATAAGGAATTAGTGATCTAGAAAAGAATAAGAATCAAACAGAGAAATTTGGGAGAGAAAGGAGCTCACGGACCCAGAATCTTTCTCTCTAAATTTCTTTGAGAATGAGCTTATAAGGCTCGATTCTCAAAGAAAGCCTTAAATACTCTTCTCTCTAGCACCCACTAAATCCTGTACCAACTTACTAGGTTACAGATTTCATTAGGCCCCATATAAGAAAAGATGTCTAGAGATATTGTTCTAGATGTATATATAGCTTGTTTACAAATTAAGTTTAAAATAATGTCACATGGTACATACACACTTTTACCCATATCTACTTCTTCTTAGGTTGATATTAGTATAGACTTTGTTCACAAGAATCCAAAGAGGAATGAATTTCATATTTGTGGTAATGGGTCATTTTAGTAAAATGACACACTTTATTTTGCCACAAAGTGAATGATGTTAGCAACATTGCTAGGTTTCTTTTTTAAAGAAATGGTTAAGTTGCATGGACTACCCAAAATCATAGTCTTAGATAGGGATACTAAAGAACACTTCATACACTTTCGAACGTGATAGTGACTTTAGTTCACCTCCAAACCTTTTGAAACTTAAGCATGAACTAAAAGCACTAAAGCTTTGAAAACAAGAAGAAGAAATGAATAAATTAAATGTTGAAGCCTTGGAGGCTAAGCTTCTAAAAGAAGTGAGAGAAATTAGAGATGCGAAAGCTTTTCCATAAAAAGAAAAACAAAAAGAGTAAGAGTAAAAATCATAGTAATAGTAGTTCTCATAAAGGTAGTTCTCATCATAATCAACCTTTAACTCACCTAGAGGAAGATAACTTTCACATGAGTTACTACTACCAACCTAACATTAATAATCGTAAACTTAGGAGAAAACATAAAGTTAGGGAATCCAAATGTAGATCTCCCTCACTTTTGGGGGAAGAATGATGTAGAAGCATACTTAAATTGAGATATGAGAATGAAACAACTCTTTTCTTTCCAGAATGTAAGAAAAGAGAGAAAAATTCCTTTGACAATCTTTAACTTTCAAAGATATGTCATATATTGATGAATCTTCATAGAAAGAAGACTTAACAATAAGCTTGAGTTCAAATATTCTAATAATATGGACCTAAAGCTTTTCTGTATGCAGAGGCGAAGCCAAACTGTTACACAGACACACACAGAGGTTAAGAAAAACAAAAATGATATTTGTACAATGAAAAGTTTTTCTGGCTGCATTTGCTAATTGCACATCTTTACAGAACTAACAGTACAAGCATAATTATTACCGTATGCAGCTTGTTCAGAATGGCATGTGCCATTACAAATATGTAGTGCCAAAGTTGCGAGACAGAAAGATCCACAGAGACGCAGCCATGACATCACAAAATTCAATATAATCAATTTAGCTAGTATTTCATTACATTCATCGTGCATACTTTTTTTTCTTTTTCTTTTTCCATTTACATGAATATATTTTGAATTCAATTACATCTACATGTGTTTTGTTGCTAAGATTTGAGAAAGGATAAAGTTTGTTGAAAAATGGAATGCCAATAAAGCAGTTTAACTTAGATATTTGTTATATATGATCATTAATTGGAATGTTGTTCATCATATAAGCTTTCATGCTTTCATGCCTGCCTTTTTATTTTGCTATGTATCTAGGTATATAGAACGTCCCTTCATGTATTACCTACGTAGCTGACGGACTTAGGTACTTGAGTTAAAAAAATAAAATAAAATAAATATATATATATATATATATATATATATATATATAAATATTACATTAAAAAAACTAACTAATAATGAAAAGTGAGAAAGGAGATCAAAATAAAATAAAAAGCTAATAAATGACAAAAATTAACCATTTAAAAATTAAGAATAGTAAGTTCAAATTATACATTTAAAAATAACGAAAAATTCATAACTCAAGATACGTACATGTATTATTTAAAGTTAAGAGATGTAAATACATGTCTCAAGTGTATGTAAGTTTTCCA
The DNA here is from genome assembly GCF_000230855.2 of Cajanus cajan. Lineage (NCBI taxonomy): Eukaryota > Viridiplantae > Streptophyta > Magnoliopsida > Fabales > Fabaceae > Cajanus > Cajanus cajan. Next base: position 21,306,298 of record NC_138527.1, on the reverse strand, counting down.
CTAACATATGTCACTAATCTCTTAACTAATTAGTAAATATTTGTTTTTACTTGTTTCTAATAATGCACATTCACATCCTTGGGTATTCAACGAAAATGAACACTAATACTAGCACAACATTAGTAACCACAAATGGGACATATAACCAAAACGTAACTGTTATAATTTGTGAAAATAATAGTATGTAAGTGCTAATTATTTCATTGTTATTGTTAACATATTAATTAATATATTATTATTGGTATTAAAAGTATTTCTTAAATATTTATTAATGGACTAATTTTCCATACACTATAAAAAGGGTGACAAAGTGGGTTTTAGAGCAATGTTTACACATCTTTACTTTCTACTTTGTGTTCTTTTAGGCATTGCTTGTGAAGCTTGAACGTGTTTTGATTTCGAGTTTATGGGTTCAAACATGATGTTGTGTAAACCTTGAAGAGCACACCGAATTTTGGATTACACTAGAGGTCTGTCAGAATTTACTTGTAGGGCAGTGACTAGTGTCATGATGGCATAATACTTTCTTTCATTATTTTTCTAGTAATATATTCTAATAATTTGAAAGAAAATTCCTTATCTTTTTTGATTGTGTTGTTCTAATGAATTTGTTGTTTGAGATTTATTTGCTCAATGTGTCAAAACTCAAATTCCTTGATAATAAGGGACGACTACAAATATTGTTGATTCTGAGTAACTTAAAACTTATAATATTTTGAAGATGCATCAATAATTCCTTTGAGAGAAAAAAATGGGGTAGTGAAAACTACAATCAATGTAATTGAAAATAGTAAAAATGCAATAAACTAGTATGTTAGTATCTATTTAATTGCATATCAAATTTATTTTTTGATTTTTGCGTCAATCAACGCACTCAATATTTTTTAAAATAAAATGAAAAATGATGCGTTAAAAAAAATCCAATATCCAACTATAAGACTATTTAGAATTTTTTTTTTTTGATTTATTATTGTTTTGATGTTAAATTTTTTTCCTATATACTGGTAGTCCTTTATATTTGTTATATGAATAAATTTTGGGCATGATCTAACAAAAGAAATCGATTATAATTTCTCCTTCTTATTTAATTTGGAGAAAAAATTGTAGATATAATCATTAAAAAATGAAAAATTATTAAAGATTTTAATAGTTTCAATGTTGTATGTAATGGAACATCATATAATCCTAGTATTCTTTAAAAAAAAATGATGGAATGACATTGGAAATGGAACCAATTAATGTTTCTTACTTGAATATGGAAAAATAAATGGTAGTATTATGTATATCATAAACTACCTTAATTATAATCGATATTGAATATTTTGTAATTAGATTGAGTAGATACACTTAGAATCTATATGATGATTACTGCTAAAAAGTACTTTTATACCATTTCAAAAGTATATAAAGGTACTATATAAAGTATAAATTAATAGTTTATTAACTTTTCAACTATCTTAAAAGGGTTTTGTGATGCAAATTGAAGTTCAAACAATGATGAGGAAAGTAAGTATATATTCATTTTAGGAGGTGGCATTATTTCTTAGAAATCAATAACACAAATATGTATAGCATGATTTATAATGGAATTGAAATTCCTAATACTTGAACTTGTAGATGAATAAGCATAATAGTTAATAGGCATAATGGTTAATATTTTATTGTGGGGGTACCTATAATATTCCATTTTTTTAGTCAATGTTTAATTATATTATTATAATTGTTCTTAATTTATTTTTAATATTTTAGTAAATAAAATCAATCTACATAATATCTAATTGTTAAAATAATACTAAATTTTTAGTTGTAATATTTTAATTTTTAGTACAATGTTTTAAAATTTAATATTTTAAAAAAGTACATTATCTTGCTATTCATTAAATACCAACTAAGTAATGCTTACAAAAATTAGTTATAAATAGAGATGTGTAGAATGAATTTGAGGAAGGAATTGACTTTTATCTCTTTTAAATTTTATATATTGTTATATTTATCTATTTTATGTTATATTTATTTATAATTATTTAGTGAGGTGTCCCTAACTTCATCTTTTTATTTAATTTATGATACTTTTAACTCTAAATAGCCAATGATGTGTTCTTAATTTATTTTGTTTAATTATATATTTATAATTGTCATTTAACTAGTTTAATATTCTTAACCTCATCTCACTTCTGTAAACTATACTATACTAAATTCTAAATAATTAGAAATATTCTAAATCATTTAGTTTAGTTATTTTTATATTATTCATTACAAAAAATATGTAATTTAGCGACCACCAAAATCGGTCACTAAATTGTAAAAATCGGTCGCTATTTACCTTAGCGACCGAATTTAATTAGTCGCTAAAACCCTGGTCGCTAAGCTATTTAGCAACGAAAAATTTTCGAATTTCGGTCGCTAAATGGTTGCAATGATTTTGGTCGCTGAAGTGTATGAGACCAAATTAGTGACCGAATAAATCAGTGGCTAAATATTTATTTTTTATTTTATTAAATTTTATAGACGTCGCAAATTTGGTCGCTACGAACCACTCATATTTGACCTCTTAAGGATTTTATTTCACAATACTTAACTTTTTAGCATGTTTTCTCCTTAATTACACAATTTTGGGAAACTTCCAGAAGGTCACCCATCCGTATATTACTCAAAGTCAAGCACGCTTAACTGTAAAGTTCTTATGAGATAAGCTATTGAAAAGAAGATGCATGTTGTTAGTATAAGTAGTACAAATTAATTCATTTAAGTCATCCTCAACTATCAAATCTCATACTTATATTATCTTTGGATTCTTATCATTTTGGTGTATTCGGATCGTTATAAATATATAATAATATATATAATAATTATATTACTAATAATTATTATATTATATTTAATTAATCTTTATTTATATATATACTTACTTTTATAATTAACAATCTACTTATTCTATTTAAAATTAATTTTATGATACAATTTAAATTATTTATTATAAATTTAAAAATTTAAGTAATAATTTATATATTTTAAAATGAATGGGTTAATAACACTAATATAACTTTTACTAAGTATTACACCGCTCAATAACTTTATATTAAATGTGAATTTTGTAAATTCAACCGTTAGATTGAAAGTTTATATTACTTTATATGTTTATATCAATTTTTATTAAAATTGAACAACAACTTAAAAGTAATCAAAGTGCTCATATTTTATTTGAAATGTATATATTACGTCAATTTTATTTTACAAGAACGAAGTATCAAATCATCTTGATTTCATATAAGATTTTGTATATATGATCTAAGAGTAAAAAATTTTCAATCTAACGGTTGAATTTATAAAATTTACATTTAATATAAAGTTATTGAGCGATGTAATACTTAGTAAAAGTTACACCGATGTTATTATAACCCTTCTCTTTTAAAATATTATTTTTATAAATTAAATTTTAACATTTTAAATAAATTATTAATTAACTTAATATATTCATTCATCTTAAATCTAAGATATAAAATTCAAAAAATGTATTTATCCTTATTTTATTTTCTAATTATCAACCATTAATAAAATACTAATTTAAAATCTTATCTAGTTATATCATAATATTTTCATATCAAGTTTAAAATCAGATATTAGTTACAAAAATATTAAAATCATATAGTAAATTATTAATAAGATTCTAGTTAAATAATTTAAAATAATTTAAAATAATCAATTTTATCACACAACAATAAAGAAATACTAATAGTTAAGAAATTACATTTGTACTCTTCCTATTAGAAGAAGAGAGGATGTTATAATTCTTTTTTTCCTTAAGATATCACATCTCTTCTATCAATAAAATTTAAATTAAAAATTTATTTAAAAATAAAGTTATCATAAGTTAGAAATATATATTATAAATATGGATCAAAATAAATAAGAAATTTTAAAATTCATATACTCTAATTAAAAAACTGCCTAAAAATCCAATCGTAAAAAAAACCTCTAAATATTTTTTCACATAAATAGCTATTGGTATTAATTATGTAGGAGTGCATGTAAATATTTTTTTATTATAAATTAATGTATTGCTCTTACAAAAAAAGAAAATGGGATTGATACTAAACAACAATATTATCATCACTTTTAAGCAATTTATAAATTTTTTTAAGTTTTACTTGGTGACCGAATAGAATTTCGTCGCTAATTTTAACTAATATTTAGCGTCCAAATAGAATTTAGTTGCTAATTTTAACTAATATTTAGCGACCGAATAGAATTACATCGCTAATTGTAACTACTATTTAGCGATCGAATTTAATTTCGTCGCTAAAAAAATCAAAATCTCTGATTTAGAAACCGAATTTAATTCCATCTCTAATTTTTACTAATATTTAGCGACCGAATTTAATTACGTCGCTAAAAAAATCAAAATTTCTGATTTAGCGACCAAATTCAATTCTGTCGCTAAATTTAACTACTATTTAGCGACCGAATTCAATTTCGTCACTAAAAAAAGCAAAATGTCTAAATTTTAACTAATTCCTAGCGACCGAATTCAATTTCTTCGCTAATTTTAACTAATATTTAGTGATCGAATTTAATTCCGTCGCTAAAAATATCAAAATTTCTTATTTAGCGACCAAATTCAATTCTGTCGCTAAATTTAACTATTATTTAGCGACCAAATTCAATTTTGTCGCTAATTTTAACTAATATTTAGCGACCGAATTAAATTCCATCGCTAAAAAAAATCAAAATTTATAATTGAGCGATCGAAATAGCGACCAAATTCAATTCTGCCGCTAAATTTAACTACTATTTAGCGACCGAATTCAATTCCGTCACTAATTTTAACTACTATTTACCGACCGAATTCAATTCCGTGTCTAATTTTAACTAATATTTAGCGACCGAATTAAATTTTGTCGCTAAAAAAATCAAAATTTATAATTTAGCGATCGAAATAGTGGCCAAATTTAATTCCGTCGCTAAAAAATCAAAATCTGTTATTTAGCGACCGATTTTCTAGTGACGACTTATTTTGGTCGCTAAATTAGTAGCTATTTTGATTATTCATAATCGGTCGCTAAATCAGTCGCTAAATAGCGACCGATAAATTTTGGTCACTAATTTTGGTTGTTATTTTGCAATTTTCTAGTAGTGATTTCTAACTATAACCTAGTTTAGTTAATCTTCCTAAGCTCATTTTATTATTATATCATCATTCTTTTTGAAAATAAATGTTAATCTATAGTCATAAGAAAAAGAAAGGTTTGAACTAATTTGTAGTTAGAAGTTTAACCTTGAGGATTTAAATGAGTAAAAACTTAAGGTAAAATATCCTTGTGTTATTTGAAACCATGATAATGTTCATTTATCCTTACTAGTCACTACAAAAATAATTCAAATTTCATTATGGAATAAAAATTATTATTAATATTAGTTACACAATTTTGTACATTCTATTTATTTATTTGTATTTATTAGATAATTGTTTTCACTCCTTATATATATATATATATATATATATTTTTCTTATTTCAAATATTAAATTAAATAAGATGTAAAATAATGAATCTTCCAACTGTACCAAGCCCTTTTACTACAGTTATCTTTGTCATATTCTCTGGCACAAATTGGAGCATTGATGCAGTTGCAAATACAGTAAATTTTCAAGGCATAGGATTATCAACTTTTGTATTTTTCCCAAATCAAACTCCTACTATTATAGATGACCCGTAGTTACTTTCTACCTACTCCCAACCAATCATATTAACCCAATAGTAAATGTATTTCAACCTGAGATGTAATTATTATAGTAAAAACGTGAAGGAAAAATAGTTTGTAAATAAGACCATTTTTCCTTCACTTAGACGATAAAACTAATATATGTATCGTTTATATGTACCTTATACATGACATGATATATTAATGATCTTACAATATTACATTAGTGTGTAAAATTTTTCTTTATTTCTTATGTTAAATATTGGCATATCTATACATTTTATTTTTATATAATTATGAAATCAAATATACCAAATTATAAATATTAATTTTTTTAATTGAATTAATAATCTATAAGAAAGATGTTGTTTTATCACTAAGTTAAGAATTATAATAGGCGTTATAGTACCTACATCTCTTATTTCTCTTCCTTGTGATTAATAAGCTACAATTGGTATGATTAATAGTACTTATAATGATAAGAGAAGACATACATGTATGAGACACGGTGTTGTCAAGGTTTTAATTAAAAATTGTGGTATCTTATATAAGTATGTAAAAAGTGAGAAAAACCTTGCAAATCCTTTCACAAAAGGATTATCTAGGAAAATTGTCTAGGATATGTTGAGGGGGATGTGCTTAAACCACGAGTGGATGAAAGTATGGTGGACATCCAATTAGTGGTCAAATAAAGCCATATGAATACTCTTATGCACTATAGTTTTTATCTTATGACATGTAGTAGTGCTTGATATGAGGTTGAACCATGAACTCTAGATAAATACACATTCCTTGATATGAGTGGTGCTATAGAGACACTCTTGATGTATCTACCAACGCTAGTGTGAAGGCATAGGTCATCTTCCATGAAAGACTTTGACTATCTTTCTAGAGCACTCATGAGCAACCCAAGGTGCAAGTACATAAAAGACCTATTATTGTGTAAAATTTAAATTGCGAAGCTATCACATTTTTAAAGGTAAGTGTTTGTTGTGGGGGTCTCATCTTAAATTCTTTAAGTTCAAGAGTAAATCACTTTTTGGACATAAGGTGTTGCCTCACTACACTATGTGTTAATTCAATCCTATGGACATTAACACATAAGCACAAAAACATTTTCTAACCCATAATTATTTTCTCTTTCTTTCATGTATATGCCTTTAGTAGGGGATTGTAGAAATAATGGGAAATAAGTGCTCATTATTTCATTGTTATTATTGACATATTAATTACTATGTTACCATTACTATTAAAAGTATTTCTTAAATATTAGCAAATAGATTGATTCCCGATACACTATATAAAGGGCAGCAAAGTCGATTTTTGAGCAATGTGAGTTACAAATATTTACTTTCTACTTTGTACTCTTTTGGGCATTGTTCTTGAAACTCCAATGTGTTTTGACCTCAAATGTATGTGTTCAGACACGATTTTGCATAAACCTTAAAAAGAAAACCAAATTTTCGACTAGACTAGAGGTCTACCATACTTTGTTTGCAGGGTAGTAACTAGTGTCATGACACAATACTCTCTTTCATTATTTTTCTAGTAACAAAAACAATTCTTAATTTTCAATCAATCTTTAGATTTTTTTTATTTGAATTAATATTCTCAACACGGTCCAGATGGAACCCTTCAACCATTGATGGAAGATAAATACCAATGGAAGGCCTCCATTTCTCCAAGGATCATTATTCTTCAAGTATTCTAGCACTTGGATAAGAACAATGGCCAAAAATGATGGTGGAAACAAGGTGTTTGATGAAAGGTTTGAGAAGCATTTTAGGATTTGGCTCACTTCAAGGTTGATGAAGGCCACTATGAGGGTTTGATCACTAAAGGTAGAGAGAAAAAAGTTGGTGGTCAAATAGACCAAGGTGACTAAGGAAAGATACTAAGACACAAAGGCTCACTTAATATCAATATAATCCAAACTAGTAACATGAAGCATAGCCTAGGGTATTTATAAATTAGGTGTGAGGTCATGGGCCAATGATTTAGGGTGTGGTGGCTAGGTCTAAGGAATGTGCCCATTTCCATGCTAAATGTGAAGGAAATGTATTACAGATGTAAGCCACATTTACCCTAAATATCACAGCTACTTGGTGATCAAGGATGAAATCTTTGGTTTGGCTAAGCTACATCTAGGTGCATAATAAAATTATGTAACCTCGGTGACCTCCTCTTGGACCTAAGCTTCATCAAGTCCAAAAATAACACCAATAAACACAAGAACACGTCTAGACCTATCTCTCCAATCCTAATATAATATCCTAGCTACTAAACAAAGCAAAACAAAATCTTATCATCTAAGCTACCCCAAAATATAATGGTAAAATGGGAAAATATAAAATAAATCAATAAACCCTAATCTACTAAAGACCTAGGAGAGAATCAATACTCAATGATCATCATGAGCATAACTCTAGTTAAGGTAGCCTCTCCTCTAACCTCTTTTACTCTCCTAGTCATGAACCTAGTGATGGAACCCATATGCTTTCTCAAGGATGGTTCTCCCTCAGGTCCTCAATAACAAAGTATCTTTAACAACATTAAAACCTTTCAAACACAAGGCTATGCCAAACTTGAAAATAAATTTGGTTCAAAGGAGGAGGGAGAAAGGGAGGGGATGGAAGAAAAAAGGTTAAAAAGATTTTTTGGTTGAGAGGGGGAGGAACATAAAGAAAGTAGTCCTTTTCTTGTTTAATATATAAGGGAAAAAGTATTTTGAAAACTAATTTACTTTATATCTTTATAATTTTAAATTTTAAAACATAAGTAAGAATATTTTAAATATTATAATAAAAGTGTTTTAAAATTTCTTCTCTCCTCAAAATTTCTAAACATTGGAAAGGAGAAAGTAAATGAAGGGATGTTTAACTTTTCTTCCTAGCTAATAATTGAATTAAATAAAAAAAAAAATTTAAAAAAAAAACTTCTCTTCCATTTTCCTCTGGTCACACACCATATAAGTGTCTAAAAAGTAAAAACTTGTATAACTCGTATCACTAATTAATGTACTTCTTGTTGAAGAAAAGGTGTTTCTGCGCTTTCTTCAGTGAATAGAGACAGGGAAATGGAAGATATATATTGATCAATTTGTTATTGGTACGAGAATAGATGTACTTTATATATATAGGGTGTAATTTTACTTAGCAAGCATAGAGCTAATGGTTCTTCATGAGTAAACATGATTGGTTCTTAATTTCTATATGGAGACTAAAGTTTGCCATAGTTCTACGCAATGGAATTTTTAAAAGGGATGTTTCTTATTCAGAATTCTTTACCTGATTGGGGTTCAATCCAATTCAATAATTGTTGGTTGTTTGACGGTAGTTTGTGGTTCATGAGTAAACGGAGGTGTATGGAAGGTTTTCTCTCAGGAAAAATTTGAAGTTGTTGAAGTCTCACTTAAAATGGAAGAATAAAGAGAGTTTTGGAAACATAAATGTTAATAATATAAACATATTATCTTAAGAAATAAAAGATACTGGATACTAAAAGTGAAGAGGTGGGCGTTGATAATGAGGTACTAAGCGGGGTCTAAATACATCTTTTGATTCAAAAATTTCTATGAATCCATTGATTCAACACACACTCACTCGCTCACACTTTCTCTCTCACTATATATAATGTTATAAAAAATTAATTTGAAATTCAATTAATTTTAGTAGAAAATTAGACAAGGATGATCCAAGATGATGTTTAGCTAAAACATCCCATTTTTCATAAAATAAAATGAAATAATATTTAATAAAATATTTATATTATTTGACTTAGTTAATTGGGTTAATTGAGTTAGTAATATAATTGAAATACTTTTTTTAAATAAAATAAAAAGTATTTGTAGGTCATGAGAAGAGTATTGAGTTGGACTCTAAGTCCAACTTGAAGGCTTATTAAAAATATTAAAAAAAATACGGGGTTAAGTCTTTTTCTACATGTCTTTTTGAACCCTAAACATACTTGCAGAGGAGAACATAGAAGAGACCATTGGAAAGTGTATGGAGTAGCAACCGATGCTACGAAAAATGAGTTTGTGTTGCAAAATTACCACTCAAGGTAGCACGGAGTAAGAATATTATATCCATGAGGGCATGTGAGGAGTATGGGAAGTGAGACAATCTCTAAGTGTCTTAAGTTTTTGAATGAATCTTTGTGAATGTTTACATATTATCTAGGTTTGGAATTATTGATATACAATGTGCATGGTTGTAGTTTCGTGATCAATTTATTGGTGTACAAAATTGCCTTGTATTTTAAAGGTTAGGATTGTATGTATAATTTGGGGTTTTAGTGGGATTTATTTAAATTCTAAAAATTATTGGAGTATGATGTTTAATTTTTGAATGATTATATGAATATCGAAAAATTTTATGGTTTGATGTAAGACAAAAAAGAAGAGGAAGAGAATCGCATGCTAATCAATTGAGCCCAATGTGATTTGGTGGATCTAGACTGATAAGCATGGTTATGCTTAAAGGAAGCATGCCCAAATTGATTTAAGGTTGTAACTTATGTAACGACCTCAAATTTCACATATATTATTATCCAATAATTATTATTTAATTAATTATCTAGTGATTTCAATTAAGAACCTAAATAGGGGTTTAGAATTTTCTTAAAATATTTAGTTTTCTTTGAAACAAAAAATTATTCTTAGATTTAATAATAATTTTAATTTTAATTATAAAGGATATCTTAAATAATTGGAAAAAATATTTTTAAAGATAATTAAATTTTAATTTAGACTTAGGATGATATTAAATAAGTATTTTACGAATTAATTTTTTTTGATAATTTCTGGATAAATTTTTATTTAAGTAAATAAATTAGAAGGAATAAAATTGTGACAATGTTTAGGATTGGTAATTCACTAAAGAACTAAATTAAATGATAATCCAGTAAAATAATATTTTAAGCTATGAAATAAACTTAAAATGTTACTTCATAATTTTAGAAATTATTATCTTATAATGTTTCTCATTAACTACTAATATTAATTTTAAGTAAATATCATTATTATAGTCTTAAAAAAAATACATGGTATGAAAAGTTAAATATCAAGTCAACTCTTGATAAAATGAAAATTTTCTAGAAGTACATAAAGAATTGTATTTAATTTAATAAAGTCGAAGGATTCTGAAATTTAACGGAAAACTTAAATTAATAAGAAAATAGATATACAGTGAAGGTGGATAAAAGTAAATTTAATTTTAGACATGATAAAATGATATTTTAAACATGTAAACATGTGTTAGAATACTATTTTATGGTTTTAGAAAATTTTGTGGAAGTTTTAGGTTTCCCTCTATTTGACTCATTGTGCTTATGGTAAACTCTAGGAGCAAAACTTATTTTACTTATAGGACTTAAGAAGTATAGAAATTTTGAGAACTTAACATGTCTAGAAAAGCACCATCCGTTTTTATTTTGAAATTTTAATGTTTAAAATAAAAAAACTTTACTATAGAGTTAAGTAACTTAACTCATTTTATAATTTGATCTACATAGGTTAAATCTTATTTTGGGTTAGTCTGATCTAACTTATATTTTTTTTAAGTTATTATTATTTGGTCTAATCCGACTCATGTCGAATCATCTAGTTAAATTAACTTAATTAAAAAAATTATATTTTTAAAAAAATTAAATATACTTTTTTACAAGAAAAAAATAAAAATAAAAATATAACATGATTAATTAAAAATATATGTCAGGAAACACCTTATAACTGTACATTTATACAATTTCTCACAACCATTACATTTACATTTATCTACTCCATAAACTAGACCAACCTTCTCAAAGGAACTTCAAAAACAGAGAATTTTTTTTTTTAGAAAAGAACTTTTGTACAAATAATTATTTATTCATTGTTTCTGTAAAGATATTGTTTTTAATTGGTTGTATCACATTTTGTCTATTAGACAAAACAACATTTATAAAACTTTATCCAAATATAATTGTTTTTATAGAGTTGAGTTTGGAGAAGCTTGTCCGTTAAAAGAATAGTCGTTTGATCCTGAAGAGGCTTGTTAGTAAAAAATACTTGGTTGAGCATGAAGAGACTAATATGTAAATGAATACTTGTTTGAGTCAGGAAATGCTTATCTATAAAAGAATACTTGTTTGAGCTTGGAGAGACTTTTCTGTAAAAGAATAATCGTTTGAGCTTGGAGAGGCTTGACTGTAAAAAATACCTAGTGTTGAAACCTAGAGAGGCTTTGTGTTAAAAGAATACTTAGGTAAATTATTTGAAGAGGCAATTCAAAGAACACTTACGTTTGAGCCAAAAGTGACTTGTTGAAAGAATACTTTTATTTTTTTTTAAGATAGTGAAACTAGTTGGATTCAAAACTGGATGTAGACTTGGTGATTAAGACAAACCAATTTAAAAATTACCATGTGTTTCGTCTACCTCTTCTCTTGTACTTTCTACTATTAGCATTATTACTTCACTACTCAAAAAAGTGCGAGTTTTTGATTGACACTATTCAACCCCCTTCTAGAGTTTGTCTTTTCTCCACAATTTGGTACCAAAGTTCAACCTCGTCAAAGGTTGAGCATCTAATCATTCTAAAGGAAAAGATCCATTATGGGAAATAGTGAAAGTTTTACCTACCAAAAAGAGCTTCTCTTACAAGGCCACCAACCTTTAATAAAGAAGACTACCCGTATTGAAAGAATAGAATGGAAGTGTTCATTAAATTCACCCAGTCCCACCTCTAGAAGATCATCACATAAGGAGATGTAGTTATTACCAAGCTTGGGAGCTAATACACTCATGAAGACTACAACATTCTACAACTCAACACAAAATCCAGATACATTTTGGCTTACTCCTTATCCAAAACCGAGTACAATAAGTTGTGTAGCTACTATGTGACCACAGAAATATGGGAAGCCATCATGGTAACTTGTGAGGGTACTGAAGATGTTAGACTCAGACAAGCTGTCACTTTTTACTATGAATTGTTCTCCATGAAGGAGAATGAGATCATTGACGAAATGTTTCGAAGATTAATTCCAAAAAGTTCTAATGGGTTAAAATCCTTGAGAATTGAGTTTTCAAAAGCTCAGAATAATCTCAAGATCTTGGATAGTCTTCTAAAGGTTTAGGAGCCCAAAGCCACAACAATTTCAGAGGCACGTGACTTGAATGATCTTACTCTTGATAATCTTCTTAGAGTCTTATGAGTTCATGAAGTTCACTTGAACAATAAATACCATCTGAAAGCTAATGAGTCAGCTCCTTTGAGAACTGGTGAAACAAGCAAAAGAACAGATAAATGGATGGTTTTAAAGTTTAAGTCTAAGCCCAGTAGCTGAGATGATAGCTCTGAGAACTTAATGAATGATGAGATATCTCTCATATCTAAAAGGTTCAAAGACATATTGAAAAAGAAAGGAAACCTGAGGAACTTCCATAAGAAGAAGGTCAGGTTTGAGAAACTTGGTCAAAGCAACAATAAGGAGGTCGTCTTCTATGAGTGTAAAAATCCTGGAAACATGAAAGGTGAATGTCTTACACTTAGAAAGAGATGGAGCAATAAAAAGAAAGCCAAGAAAAGTTAATGGCCTCATGGAAAGATCTAGACAATAGTAGTAGTAGTTCAAACAAAGAGAAAGCCAACATTTGACTCATGCCAAAAGCTGATTCTGAATCAGACGAAAAAGTGATTGAGGTAAATTTTGATTCTGACTCTTGTTCATCTGATTCTGATAAATAAGAGATGTCCTATGAGACTCTCCTCACAAACTTTCACATGATCTCTGTTGAGTTTAGGAAATTAAAAGAGAAATATAAAATTTTATAAAGTAATGATAAATTCAAGATAGTCATGTCAGATGTTGCAAGAGAGATACAAACTCTCAAATAAAAGATCATTAGCAGTGTCCCACCTAAGGTTACAACTATATAATCTAAAAACATACAACTCAGAAGAGACCTTGCTAAATTTTTTGATAGATTTTCTAAACTAAACGTGCTTCTAAAATATAAAAGACTTCCATTAGATAGAAGTGGTCTTGGTATTGACTTTGGATCTATGACATCTCGATCCAAACCTAAGACTAATTTCTACAAAGCCAATGGAAAAGGAGGACAAGCTCCAAGCAGAAAAAAAGACCCATAAAGATTCACACTAATACCTGGACAATAGGTGCTCATGACACATGACGAGAGAAATGTCTATGTTCCTAGATCATCAACCTCATGAATGATCCATCTCTATTGGAGGAAGCTAACAAGGAAAGCTTAGAAGTATAGGTAAGATAGGTAAAAATTCTATACCTATTGTAAATAATGTTTTGTATGTTGAAGGATTAAAGTATAATTCGCTTAATATAAGTTAATTTTGTGATAACAAATATACTATATCTTTCAACAAAGATGCATGCATAGTCAACCAAGACGGCGAGCTTGTGATTTTTATTGCCTATAGAAAGAATAATCTCTATGAAATTAATATGAAAAATTTGGACAAACAAAATGTAACATGTTTAGTTTTCAGAGAATATGAAAGATGGATTTGGCACAAAAATCTTGAGCATATCAATATAAAAGACATTCCAAAATTAACAAAAAGGCTCGATAAAAGGACTACTTGAGATTTCATGGAAAATCATCTTTTCTATAAAGCATGTCCAAAGGGGAAACAAATCAAAACATATTTTAAATCAAAGAAAGTTGTCTTCACTTTTAGACCCTTAAAACTATTACATATGAATTTGTCTGGTCCTACTTAAGGAGAAGGCATATACCTTTATACTATGGTAGGGAGTTGATGGACAAGCTCCAGAAACTCCAACAAAGAAGCCTTAGTGTAGAAGAGTATAGACAAACCATGGAGCTCTATATGTTAAGGGCAGGAATTAGGGAAGAAGAAAGAACCACCATTACTAGATTCCAAAGTAGACTTAATCTTGAGATTGGAGATAGGGTTGAACTTTTACCTATAGAGATTTAAATGAACTAGTCCAACTTTGCATTAAAGTAGAACAACAAATCAAGAGAACACAAGAAGGAATCGTCTACCTTTTTACACCCTAAGAACCTAAAAGAAAAAAGAGTACTCTTCCAAAAGTCACCTTAAAAGAGAACCATCCATAAAAAAAGAAAAGAATAAGTCTTCACATAAGAAATCACATTGCTTCTCAATGTAAAGTTCTTTCAGTGTCTTGGGAAAGATCACATTGCTTCTTAATGTCCCACTAAAAAAACCATGATCATGAGGAGCATAGACACTTATAGTATCCAAGAGGAGGTTACTTCCTCTTCATCCACCTCTAGTAGTAATGAAGAAGAAGAATGGGTAAATACTAGTGTTGAGCAAGCTTATCCTTAAGATGGTGATCTTTTAATGATAAAAGGCTTCTTAGGAGCCAACCTTGCCCTACTAGCCTATCATAAAGAGAGAACATCTTTCACACAAGATGTTTAGTTTCCAAAAGACCTTGTTCTCTCATTATTGATAATAGCTCATGCTTTAATTGTTGTAGCACAAGGTTGGTCAACAAGCTAACCCTCACTACCATTCCTCATCCTCACCCTTATAAACTTTTAATGAAGGTGAGGAATTGGAAGTGAACCAACAAGTGAAGGTAAAGTTCTCCATTGTGGATTATAAAGATAAAGTTTTATATGATGTAATCCCTATGGAATCTTGCCATATTTTGCTTGCTAGGCCATGGCAATTTAACAAGTATACTATACATGGTGGTCATACCAACAAAATAACCTTCACTCATAAAGAAAAGGAATTTTCTTTCCATCCTCTAACACTTTCACAAGCATTTGAAGACAAAAAGAAAATGAAAAATAAAAGAGAAAAAGAAAAGAAAACACTTCTCTTAGAGAAGAGTAAGGAAGATAATGTCTCCTCAAAAAATCTTGAGATAAGGGAAAGTCACTTTTCTATTAAAAATGATTGCAAAAAGACTTTTCTTCTTCATAAATATTTTAGCTCTTCCTCTAGTGTTACCATGGACTTAGGGATTAAGATCCAAAAATAAAATGTTTTTGAAAAGAAAAGATCTCAAGTTCTCAGTCTAGTGAAGAATAAGTGGACTTCAACTAGCTCTATTTCTTATACAACTACTTTCATGGTGCCCAAAGTAGACAACTATTGTCTGTTTAGGATGTTAAGTCAGACGAAGAAATTCCCAAAAAGGTTTTGAGTGAGACAAATATAATATATGTTGTTATCTCTAACAAGTGAGTTAGTGTTTCAGAAAGACATGAGAACAGGTAAAATGACGAAGAGGCATAAGCATCAGACGATACAAAATGAAAGGCCAACATAAGCACTCAATAAGCTAAATCAGGAACAAGACTATGCCAAGCACAATCTAAGGCAACACATAAAGACTCAGACAGAAGATGGTCAAACGACCAAGAAGAAACTCCAGAAGAAATGGAAAGTCTAACCATATACAAGGTTGACCAAGATGAAAGGAAAAGTCAAAATGCTGATGATCAGACAAAGGTCGAAGTATTAAACTAAATTTCAACTACCAGACGCAGACGAAGAATGTCATGCAATCATTTGAGGAATCAAGCCTCAAAGGAGAATTTTAATATCGTCTACACTCATAGAAGAACACACGAAGTCATTTGAATTATTATAAGAGAATAAGAAAGAAGAAGAGCATGCTCAAACACTAAATCATGCATATGTCAGAAAAAGTACATCACTTATTCAGACAAGGACAAAAGTTCCACAGCTATAGGATCAGTAAAGGACAAAAAGTTTCCTAGGACTCTGCTATATTCAGACACAGCTACTAACAGAGCAAGAAAACTTCACACATTGTCTATGAATAGAAAGAAACATTTAATGCAAGAATCTGAGCATTAAATAAGAAGATCAAATTGGTCGTGAACGACTATATTTGCTTCAATGGACAATTGCAACGGGCAGATTTCACAAGACTATATATAAGCATCAACATCAAACCTTAAGAGGCTAGCTGTTTGGTATGAAATAGTACAAGCATGAATACAGCTATACTCAGCCCATGAAGTAACAAAAATCAAAGATAGAGCAAATAGAGTCAAATGTACCTTAGTGTAATTCTCTCTGTAAACTAAGGAATTCTAAATGTGTACATCTTAGAAAGCAAAACCTTAGTGAGTATAGATCATATATGTATCCTCTCTGTGAGATTAACCAAAACACTCAAACTTGATTATACATCTATCATTTATAAAGCCTGAAGAGGCTAGGGAAAGAATACTTGTAAAGCCCGGAGAGACTTGTCAAAGAATACTCACTGCTAGCTAGAAGTGGCTAAGAAGAAAACACTAGCGTTGGTGAGTGAAGCCAACGGGCCAGGAGTGGTTGAGAATACTTGGAGAACCATAAGTGGTTTAAGAATACTAGCGTTGGTGAGTGAAGCTAACGGGCCAGGAGTGATCGAGAATACTTGGAGAACCAGAAGTGGTTTAAGAATACTAGCGTTGGTGAGTGAAGTCAACAGGCCAGGAGTAGTCGACAATACTTGAAGAACCAGAAGTGATTTAAGAATACTAGTGTTGGTGAGAGAAGTCGACAGGCCAGAAGTGGTCGAGAATACTTGAACTAGAAGTGGTGTAAGAATACTAACGCTGGTGAGTGAAGCTGGCGGGCCAGGAGTAGTTGAGAATACTCGGGCCAGAAGTGGTCAACAATACTTATGTACTTCATTGCATATTTAGTGAAACCCTTCAGTTGAGGAGACTGGACGTAGCTCAGTTGAGCGAACTAGTATAAAATGAGTGCATTGCTTTTCTTGTTTAACTTGGCATAAATTCTTCTTACTGATTAAATCCTTGCGATAGACTTCGTCCAGTATTTACATACTGTTGAAATCATTTTCAGACGGAGATGCAAACTCAGTTTGACAAATATATTATACTGAACGACCTTATCTACTATTTATCTCATCTTGAAAAGAAAATGCAAGAACTTTAATTATCATTGTAAATCACTTTCCTTCAGTAGACAATAAATCTTTCAGACGCAGTAACCTTGTATTACAAAATCTGCATAACTGTCTGGTATTCAAAATTACATTGAACGAAGGACATTATTCTTGCGAAAATGGTTTAAAATTTCCTTCCTTGACACACACACATATTCAACCCCCCTTCTATGTGTTATTCCTCTAACATCAATTGGTATCAGAGCTTGACCCGTTGGGTTGAGCATGTAACAATGCAGGGGAATATGATGATCCATAGACAAACGAAGGATAAAAGAAGCTAAAAATCAAGCAAGATGAACGACTGACATAGGTAAAACAGGTATCATTCTATTCACTCAAAAGCATAATCTACACTATACTAGGATAGATATCGTCTGATATGCTAGAACATTCATATACGTCTATTGTCCATACAGACAGAGACACAATGAATTACTGGGTCTGTATACACCTAAGGACACTACAAGAATTTACAGCGTTTAAGACTCTCCGTTAGATGAAGTGTGAAAACCACTTCATTTACGTCTGAAAATTTAGCTCGTTAAAATTAATTAACGTAGTGCAGTTGGAGACAAAACGTTCTCCTTGTTTAAATGAATGAGATAACTAAGTAGACAAACAACAACACTGTCGTTTGGAATCCTCTCTTGAAAAGGCAAATCTTTCTCCTAATATTAATGCACGTAATACAACAGCTTACGTGGAGTTGACCAAAGGACGCCACGTCATACAAATCATAAGGGAAACAAAAAAAATAGAAAATATTCTTCTGTTTAAAAAAAAAAGTCTTATATCTTTCCTCTTTTTTAGAAAACGTACTCCCTACGTTTTACAACTTTGAAACTCAAAACCCTTCACCTCCCCCTCAAGTCTCTAAACCTTAATCTCTCACCTCTAAAACCCTTTTTCTCCATTGCAATGGCCACACAAATTGGAAAGCTGTTGATGTGAACATTCCAATAGAAATGCACGAAGCTACCAATTGTACCCACACTTTCTCTACAGAGGAAAAGTCAGTCATGCACTTAGAGCACTGCTTTGACATTAACAAAATGCAGGAATGGGGAATACCTATCTATGAAGATTTCGCCAAATGTGGGATCCTTGGTGATGGCATCCTTACTTGCATGAACTTGAGATGATGAGCAAGGAGGAGGACGCCTTCTCCAAGGATCAAGTTCTTCAAAGGTGGACCAAGGTTTTAGGGTGGATGATGATGGAATGGACGAAAATGAAGGTTGGGTAGAAGGTGTTTGAGGAAATGCTTGAGAATGGTACTCTAGGGTTGGCTCACTTCATGATGATGAAGGCCACTTCTAGGG
This sequence comes from Cajanus cajan, assembly GCF_000230855.2. NCBI lineage: Eukaryota > Viridiplantae > Streptophyta > Magnoliopsida > Fabales > Fabaceae > Cajanus > Cajanus cajan. The sequence continues at coordinate 21,287,309 of NC_138527.1, read as the reverse complement.
TTGTTTCTCTCAAGGTGGAGATGGTAGGGTTTGGCCGAAAATAGCCAAGGGTGACTAAGGAAAGATATAAAGGCACTAAAGGCTCTCTTTATATTCAATATCCAAAGTATTTACAAGGTGTGGGGTGTTGGGTATTTATAGGAGGGGAGGCATCTAGGGTTGCATTTGGAGTAGGCAAATGCATTCCAAATGAAATGCAAATGAACCCTAGATGCAACTTGGTGGCCAAGGATGGAATCTTTGGGTTTAGATTGGCTATATCTAGGTGCATGATAAGACCATGCAACCTTTGCCCTCCACTTGGGCCTAAGCCTTTCTAACACCAAAAATAGATCCAATGAACACCAAAAAAATGTGTCACCCTTCTAGTTAACACCCTAGCCCAAAATTAAAAACCAAAATCATCTAGAGCACCCCATAATACAAGGGTAAAAAGGGAAATACAAGGGAAAATAAATTCTAAGTCCTAAACACCCCAAAATACAAGGGTAAAATTGGAAATACAAGTAAAATAAATTCTATGATTAAAAGAACTTAGGAGCTAAGGTCCAAAAGTGGCCTCACTAACCCATTCCTCTTGCCTCCTTTAATATATCACCTCTTGGTCTTCTCGGCCTTAGTGTTATTCCATCACTTGGGTACTTCAATATTAAGGAAGTAGTCTACCCAGGTCTGATAAAATTGTTCTACGAATCTCTAAGAATTCATCAAGGATCCTTTGAAGGAAAGGTGCTTGGAGTAAGGATTAGGATATCCCCCTCCATCATCGCTCAATCCATCGAATGTGAAAGAACTGGAAACACTTATAGAGAAGAGTGGATTTTCAATGCTGGTGGGCTGACAAAGGTTATCAAAACCCTTCACAAAGAAGGTGAGAAAGGACCAATAGTCTACAACAAGCTTGATGACAAGGCCAAAATTTGTCAACAAATTCTAAACAAATCAAACCTCCATAAGGTAGGTGGCAAAGATAGCATATCATATGTGCACAAGTTTTGTCTTTTCTATATGATGACAGGGACTACCTTTGTCCTACCCCAAACGCTATTTCAGCATTGGAAAGGATGTCTCAAAGATTGTAAAAGCTTCATAGTTCACACTATGTTTCTAAATAAAATTCTTTGGGATGAAGACGTCTATCACAAGTTTCACAATCTTGAGGACAAAGAGGAGAAATAGAAGATCATGGACATGGGATCAAACAAATGACTACAACCTATTGTGTTTGGAAAAGCTAATCTAGGAAAAATGCTTGTAAGATACACCATTCCTGATCCCACTTAAGCAATTGAAATAAAGAAAGAGATTGGAGAAGGGCAGCATAAGACGCGTTTTAAGAAGTGTAAGTCATCTACATCTTCCATGGACATTGAACCTCTGGCTGATACAGCACCAACGGCCAGACAAGGAATGGTCCTTCAAGAGGACAAAGAAGTGACATCTAAAGATGAGGATAGTCAACCCATCGGGGAGATTATCAAAAGAAAAGCCCTGTTAACACCACCTACACCACCTCGTTAAACAAAGAAAAGGATCACAAAGCTTAGGTCAAAGATGGTGGCTAAACCTGCGTCTAAAGATCTTACCACTTTAACTCAGATGGAAATACCTACGAATGTTCCTCTTTCTCCTGTCACTGAACATTCACCAGTCGTAAGTGACATTCTTATACCTCTCTCTCCCTTTGTCAAACCGTTTGTAATCTTTACCTATTCATGAATCTTCCTATAGGTTGTCACTGTAGATACTACAGCGTTAAGGAATAGAACATTGGTAATCAAAGCTAACCTTATGATTTTACCTCCAAGACCTTCTTTCTTTCCAACATTCTCTCTTAAGGAACCACTGGCCTCGCGGATACCAGAAGGAATGGATGAAGGGACAAACATATACTCCATCATCTTCCCTGGAACAGCCGATCCTAATAAAAAAGTAGAACTGCTCAAAATCGACCATCTCGCCAATGATAAGAGCATTAGTAAAAGAAATAGGGTTTGTCTGAGAACAAAGCCACGCCCTTACATTGTTGACAGGATGATTAGTGTGCTTTGTGAGCGCTATCCCATCAACTGGCTTGGATGTTATGTCTTGCAAAAGCCCACCACACACGCTTTTGGGTACTACAGACCTGTGTACTCGTAGCTCGCAGAAGGCTCAACTATACTGGATGCTTCAGGGAACCCTTTACGTGACTCGCAAGGGAACATTCATAAGTATGAAGCCATTCTGCCTAACAAGCCTACATATGGGCCAGAGTACTACTATCTCGAGCAATCTCCTCCTCCGGATCCAGTTTCTATTCTTGTTTGTCCACCTGCTTTTGGACTTAAACAAGAATCTCATCCATCCTCTCCGTCCTCTTCTCAACCAACAGACGAACTACCCAGACACCCTCCATCCATGTATTTTCTGTTGAAACACTTCCTCGCACTAACTGTCACTGACCCACACGGTCAAATAGTTGAAGATTTCATCCCAATAGGACAACATGATCTACCTATGCCTGTGCGTGTATACAAGGAAGGGGTATACAAGTGCACACCTTACTGCCCAGACATACCTTTCTCTCCATCTGAGGCTTATCTGGCTCTCCCCCCAGATGCCATAACTGCTCTTCCTCCACCAACTTTCAAGAAGAGGATATATCCAGGAGAGGTGATCAAGTCCAAGTCCGTATAGACTCCACCACAAGGAGCTCTTCAACTCATTCGTCCTCTACATCAACAACAATCGTCATCCTCATCCCCCAAAAACAAAACGTCATCCTCCAACTGTCTGAACGAGTCTCTATCTACTCTACCAAAGGTAGAGTTCTTCAATCCTCCAACAAAATTTATTCTTGTACATATGAATCACTACTGATCACTCTCAGCATCAGACCGAGCAGCAATAGGTCACATGTGCCAATGTATAGGTATAAACTTACAACTATACATACCTCCCTCCCTATACACCTTAGTAGAAACACAAATTTATGTCTATCCTAACCAGATCTATCCATGACTTCCTCCGATTAATCGAAACAAGATGAAAGAACCTGCCCTACATCTGGGAACGATGCCCAAACCATCGAAAATTGAGATTTGCCAATACAAAGGAGTAAGCTTGAATTGGCAACAAGATCCCATCAGGGCACTAAACTACACTAAAAAGGATGCTGAGAAGCTCTATAAGAATTTCATGCACAAGTGTAGTCAAGAAGCTAGCTGTCTGGTCTCTTAGCTGATGAAAAAGCCAAGATACTCATGCTGCGTGGGTATCGCTGGATAACCTCATGCAAAGTAATACACTTCAGCGACACATCTACTGCCTTTCTTAATAGACGACAAGGGCCTGATCTTGATGCTCTTAACAAGAGATACTTTATCCACTCCTCTCTTTTCAATCTTGATCTGTACAAAGATGAGTGGAAGGCTATCACAAACACATGGCATAAGGTTGAGTATAAGTGGTGCAAGGATATTCCATCATGGAAACTAGGTATGCCTATGCCCTGTGATGCTCCCTCTAAAGCTGCATAATCTAAATCCCACACGTTTGAGCCTATCTTTGTTAAGCCAATCTTAGCATTCGCTCCTCTGGAGGCACTCCTGTAGACCCCTAAAATTGTCCGGGTCGGAAATAAGACTCGAAGACTCTCGAAGACCAAAGGAAAGTCAGCCGGAAGGACTCCTGGAAGACCCTGGAAGACCCTAGGATGATTATTCGTAGGTTTAGAAGTCTTAGAGTAGCTTAAAATAAAGATGTGGAAGGATTGAAGCCCAATACGGCCTCCCAGAAGTTCAGTACGGCCGTACTGGACAATTTGAACTACAATACGGCCGTACTGAAGCCAATACGGCCATACTGAAGTTTTTGAACTTCAGTACGGCCGTATTGAAACCAATACGGCCGTACTGAAGTTTTTGAAACTTCAATACGGCCGTACTGAATTCAATACGGCCGTACTGTAGTTTAAATCTTCAGTACGGGCCGTATTGATGTCAGAGGTCGTACTGCGCCTCACTCCTATATATAGGACGTCATTTGGACGTCATTCCACACTTTTTCCAGACTTCTGGACCCTCTTGCTGAGTATTCTGGGGTTTTTGAGCAGTGTTCTGCCCTAGAATTCTCTCCGAGAGCCGACCCGACGAAGTTCTTGAGTTCTGAGCATTTAGCTTGAGAATTCGAACTAGTCGAAGGGAAATCTTTTTGATTTCCATAGTAAAGATTAATTTTTAGGGAAGGAGCGAGCGAGCGTGTAGTGGGAGGGAGCGCCAAAAAGCCTCCTAACATTTGAATATATAAAAGCACGCTTCAAAGGTTTCTTCTTCAAAATCCTTCCTTTTACTGCTTTCTGATTGTTGCATCGCATGTTTAATTTATTCATCATGTAGATATCTTATTCATAGCTGTTTATAATAAATAGGGGTAATTTAGTAATTTTACACTGTTATTTATGAAATAATCCGTCATAGGGAACCCGAAAGGGGCGTTGTGGGGTGCTAACACCTTCCCCGCACGTAACCGACTCCCTTACCCAACTCTGGTTGTAATGGCCAAGGTTGATTTGCGAAAATCAATTGCCTTATCCCTTTTTCCAATGTTTTGAGTAAAACATTGGTGACGACTCCAAGAACCCTTCTTTTTGCGAAAACCATTAATCCATGAAGGGTCCCGCTTGGGATTAACATGGATTGGTGAATCATTTAATAAAATTGTTAGTTCGATGAGGTCTCAGTTTGAGAATAAGTCATTCTAACAATCCACCACTTTTCAAAACTTAAAAAGAGTCCGACCATTGTCGCGAATGCCAAGGTCCGTTTCGGCGGGTGGCGACAGATGGCGACTCCACTGGGGAAGCCTCGAGAGTCAATCCCATTTAGTGATGGATTCATTTCAAAATAATAGTTTAAAATTACTTTATTACCCCTTACTTGTATGATAACATGCTTTATCTATTTGGCTTTAATAACTGTTGTATTTTTAAATTCTCGCAATTGTTTGAAATACAAACTGCACACGAACCTTTGCACACAACAGTTCCCTCTATACCCGGGGGCATGAGTGGTAAGCCATAGGGAGTGGATGTTAGTACGGCCGGTTGTCGAATGGGCCTAGGTGCCCGTAGATCGTTGTCGAAAAGCATCACTCAAGGTGATAACCATGAACTCGAGTCCTGCAGTGCGTTGGAACTTTCCATCGACTTACGACGAGAGGGATTGGGTCCCTATAATGGGGGCACCTTGGGGGCCTCAGACCAGTGAGAACAGTTAGAACCACCTTGAATATGCACTTTTCTGCAGGATACCCCTACCTCGTGATTCGCTCGTGACTGTTCGTGGTTGAGTGAATTGTTTGTGTATAGGTTTATGTGATATTGTTTGTGCATTAAAAATAAACCTCGTAATAAGGTCTAAGAATAAACCCCATGCATAAAAATGTCATGACATGAGAGGAAAGACCATGTGTGAAAATATAATAAAAGTAAGGAGCATGTGCATCATTACCAATAAGACAACATGCATCCTCATAATCATTCATTTTAGGCTCACCAATACTCCTTGACATGAATGAAAGAGACCCACGACTATTGAGTTTCTCCGTTGGGGAGAGGTCATAAGTCAAGGATGGTGGTAAAACTTCGTCTTAAAAAGGCAGCGCCTTAAAGATGGAGGGTTACCAAGCTCATGTCAAGTGTGTATTCACTCCATAAATAAACTAATTAGATTAAACATTCATTTTAGAAAGTGGCTGGTCATCTCTCTGTCCTCACGCGCGCGCAGAAAATCAAGAAGATGGACGCGTTGGAGGAACAAAATAAGAAGCTTACAGCCGAGCTCTCACAGCTCAAGGAGCAGATGGCGCAAATGATGGAACTCATGCGTCACCAAAACATGAACGGGGCTCACCACAGTGACCATGAGTCCCATCATGAGGAGGATCATGAGGAAGAACAAGACCCTCCGCGAGCTGTACCCCTTGGGGCGGGCATTACGATTAGAGAGCCCGAGATTTCAAAAGATCAATTCCGCGCTCTAGAAGACCGGCTGAGGGCTATGGAGGGGCATGATTTTGATATCAAAGATGCCGCCGACATGTGTTTAGTGAGGGACATCCAATTCCCTCCCAAATTCAAAGTGCCCGATTTCCCAAAGTACGTGGGATCGACTTGCCCCAAAAGTCATCTCACCATGTATTGCCGAAAGATGGCTGCATATGCCACTAATGAAAAGCTCTTAATTCATTGCTTCCAAGAGAGCTTGGCCGACACCGCACTCAACTGGTATATGCAGCTAGATGGGAATCAGGTGCGTACATGGAGGCAGTTGGCCGACGCATTTCTCAAGCGCTACAAGTATAACATCGACCTAACACCCGATAGGTCCGATCTTCAGGCCTTGAGTAAGAAAAATGATGAATCCTTTAAAGCGTACGCCCAACGATGGAGGGAGTTGGCGACACAAATAGAGCCCCCGCTGTCAGATAAGGAGACGGTGTCCCTATTCATAAACTCGTTGACCGGTCCCTATTATGACAAGATGATAGGGAACACGACAACGCTCTTCTCGGACATCATCACCATTGGAGAAAGAGTGGAACAAGGGCTGAAAAGTGGGAAGCTAGCTGGGCCTTCCCAATCATTTGAAGCTAAGAAGACCTTCGGGAAGAAGAAGGAGGGAGGAGTCAATGCCGTAAATGTTTCTTTATCTTCTTCCACTTCGAAGTCGGGAAAGTCGCAATACAACCCTGTGAAGAAGTTTGATAAACTTCCGACCACATATAGCGACCTCCTGCCGAAGCTAGTAGAAGCACGTCTTCTAGCTTACATTCCACCAAGGAAGATTGATCCACCTCATCCCGATTGGTACAAACCGCAAGACAAATGTCTATACCATTCGGGGGCATCGGGGCATTCAACGGAGAACTGTAGAGCTCTCAAAAATAAGGTCCAAGACCTTATCGATGCTGGGTGGATCACTTTTGATTCGACAGCGCCCGACGTGAGCAAGAATCCTCTGCCGAAGCAGGAGTAGAGAGAAGAGCAAGCCATGATAGGGCCCCTCCACATTTTTATTCTTTTTCTAGGGACTCATGATCAGTACCCGAGATCATGAGATCCTTTTCATGTAAATAAGGGTTTTTTGTACAGTTTTAATACATATCAATAAAGAGGCATTTTTCACATATCATTCTCTCTTTTGTTCTTTTCTCTCTTTCTCTTATTAATATTAATAATTCTAAACCAAAACAGAACCAATAAAACAATTATGTCTGTAATTGTTCGCTCTGACCGGGATCCGAAAGTTGAGGATGAATGGGTTGAGCTGGACAGTGATGAGGAGGCCATCTCTCCGGATCTGCAAAGACTGCTAGATCAAGAAGCTCGTCTACTCCAACCATGTCCAGAGAAATTGGAGATTGTGAATTTGGGGCAGGGCCGAGAGATAAAAGAGGTCAACATTGGGACCCATATCAGTGATGAAATAAGGACACATGTTTCCGCTATGATTATAATAAAATCATTCTTTATTCTTTCTCATTGCTTCTTTTCTTGCTTATAATAAAATTCTAAACCACATTATTTTTAACCCTGTTTGAATAAACATGAATGAGGTTAAAATCATCTTAATAATAATAAACCCGCATCATTTTTATGTGGAAGTGTGTGTGACAACTTGGAGCACCTTCCCTTGGCCTCGACAAGTGCCATCATGGGTAAAAAGAAATCTTTTAAAATAAAAGAAGCTCGGCAGGAAACCCAAAAAGGGGGCTGCGCAAAAATAAGAGCAAAAGACCCGCTAGGAATCCCACGAAAGGGTGACCTAGGCAAAAGTTAGGGTTGCAAAAATGAACAAAAACAAAAGTCCGCTAAAACACCACAAAAGGGTGTTTTAGGCAAAAATAAGGACAATCAAAAAACAAAAGAAATCCATGATGGTACCATTCAAGAAAGGTTCAAGGGAAGCTATCTAAGTTGTCAAAATCACAACGTCAATAAACAAAATTTTATTAACTTCATAAGTGTTTAATCAAACAAGTCTAAACACATAAGCCTACCTTGGCCAACCATTCTTACAAAAACCATTTTTGAAAAATAAATCCCCTCTAAAACACAAACTTCAGAACAAAAATATCTTTCCTTTCTTTTCTCTCTTGTCCCAAACGATTTTAGAATAATCTAGTGGAAGCATGGAGAAATAAATCATCACTGAAAATGGATCTAATCTGAATAATAAAATGGTGGAAGAACTGTGCCAAGAATTCAAGATGCAACACCACAACTCTTCCCCATATCGGCCGAAGATGAATGGGGCAATCGAGGCAACCAATAAGAACATCAAGAAAATAGTGCGACAGATGGTTGTCTCATTTAAAGACTGGCACGAGATGTTACCCTTCGCTCTTCATGGTTATAGGACTTCAGTACGCACATCTACAGGAGCTACTCCATTCTCCCTCGTCTATGGGATGGAGGCAGTTCTACCCGTCGAAGTCGAAATACCTTCTCTAAGGGTAATCATGGAAGCAAAACTTTCCGAGGCAGAATGAGTTCAAAGCCGATACGACCAGTTGAACCTTATCGAAGAGAAACGGCTGAACGCCATATGCCATGGTCAAGCCTATCAGAGGAAGATCAAAAAAGGCTTTTGACAAGAAAGTCCATCCTTGAGTCTACCATGAGGGAGAGTTGGTAATGAAGAAGTTGCTACCCGCCCAAAAGGACAAAATCGGAAAGTGGGCCCCAAATTACGAAGGACCATACGTGGTAAAACGAGCCTTCTCAGGAGGAGCATTAATCCTCACAGACATGGATGGAGAAGAACTTCGATACCCAGTCAACGCTGACATGGTAAAGAAGTGCTACGCTTGAAGACGTTGCTTGCATAGGCCCGCTAGGATGAAAACTCGAAAAGGGCGTCCTAGGCAAAAGTTAGGGCAAAATAAAAAGTCCGCCAGTACAAGGGTGCTAGGCAAAACAAAGGCAAATTTATCCCCGCTAGGATACGTCCTAGGCAAAAATTAGGGGCAAAAGAATAAGACACAAAAACAAAGCAAGCAACGATCACTTGAACCGAAAACTGAAAGGCGGTTCAAGTGATTATCTTCTAGAAGCAAGCGTCTTGCAGAGTCTACACTCCTGGCTCAGGCATCTCACCCGAAGCAATTAGGGGAACGAAAGAGCAACAATTACAGATATAATTGTTAAGCCTGATGTATATAACCTACCCTAGCCAGCCATTCTTCAGAAATTCCTTTTGTATATCTGTCTGTAAAAACATTTGTGAATATCAATAAAATATCTATTCATTTCTCTTCTCTCTTGACCATGTGATTATGCCTCTAAATTGGTGTTTCTTAAAAATTGTATGAAATTCCTTTAATAATCAGTCAATAAAGAAAGTTGGAGGGGTTCCTATAAAATCCTTAATCTCCTGCGAAAAAGGCTCACAAAAAAATCTTCCCTCACGTCGACGACAGAAATTCCTCCAAGAAAAGGAGGATAGGGAGAGCCATTCATTTTTCTAAAAACATTAACAAAATAATTAAACTTGCATTTTGTGCATCACACACACATTAGTTGCACATTCAAAGACCTTATCATGAGGCAACCGCATAAAATAGAAAAATAGGAAAAATTGCTTGTGTATGACAGCAGTCAACAGAAAAAGCCAAAAAACGACAAAAAAGGCAAAAAATTCAGAAAATCAACCACATCATACAGAATAACTGAGCCTGGAGAGGCTTGCCGAAATAATACTCCCTCATCATACAGAATAACTGAGCCTGGAGAGGCTTGCCGAAATAATACTCCCTCATCATACAGAATAACTGAGCCTGGAGAGGCTTGCCGAAATAATACTCCCCAATTGTACAGAATAACTGAGCCTGGAGAGGCTTGTCGAAATAATACTCCCCAGAGACTTCTCAGCTCACTCTCGTGGATCAAATCCCCAGTAAGAGCTATCAAAACAAGATCAGCAAGATTCCCCAATGGAAGCATGATCATCTGAACAGAATATCCGAGTCAAAGGACTTTGACTTCCTCAGTGGAAGATAGCTTTCCAACTCGAGCGACGAGTGAAGCTAAGCCTGAAGAGGCTTTCTAAATAATACTCTGGGATACATAAGATCTTCAATCCCCATTCGCCTACTCAGAGGCACCCCTTCAAAAAGAGAAAAATCAAAAAGATCAATAACCATTCCCCAAGCGGAATCCGGCACTTAGCCGAACACCAAACATCAAGATAATTCGCCTACTCAGAGGCACTCCTCCAAAAAAAAAAAGGAAAATCCAAAAAAGATCAATAATCATTCCCCAAGCGGAATTTGGTATTCAACCACATACCGAACGTTAAGATGATCCGCCTAACAGAAGAGGCCAATCAAGATCAAAACGACAGAATCCCCCAGCGGATAACAGCCTACACAGAGGCAACAAAATAAGAAAATCAAAAGAGTCACCCGAATAAGGATAACCGGGATACTCCACCAACGTCGAAAGGACGTCAGCCAATCATAAGGCATCGCTCACCTCAGGAAGAGCATCTTTGTGTCTGCATCCCCACGGAATCAGAATTTCCCAGTGGGCACCAACTACGCAATGGAAAGTTGGGACACAAGAACCTATGAGTAACTGCACATCCCCTAGACGGATCCCTGCGTTATCCAGCCCTCAGTGGCACAAAAATCAAAAACAATCGTCGAAGCAGCATCGTGGACTATGGAGACAAAATCATCACAAATCCCTGGAGAGGGCAAACTCACACTGCCAACGTCGTCAGAAACGCGGAGGCAGACCCTGGGGAGGGCAAACCGCAGACCCTGGAGAGGGCAAACTCACGCTACCAAAGTGACTAGAAGCACAGAGGTACGCAACCCTGGGGAGGGCAAACCGCAGACCCTGGAGAGGGCAAACTCACGCTACCAAAGTGACTAGAAGCACGGAGGTATGCAACCCTGGGGAGGGCAAACCGCAGACCCTGGAGAGGGCAAACTCACGCTACCAAAGTAACCAGAAGCACGGAGGTATGCAACCCTGGGGAGGGCAAACCGCAGACCCTGGAGAGGGCAAACTCACGCTACCAAAGTGACCAGAAACACGGAGGTACGCAACCCTGGGGAGGGCAAACCGCAGACCCTGGAGAGGGCAAACTCACGCTACCAAAGTGATCAGAAGCACGGAGGTACGCAACCCTGGGGAGGGCAAACCGCAGACCCTGGAGAGGGCAAACTCACGCTACCAAAGTGATCAGAAGCACGGAGGTATGCAACCCTGGGGAGGGCAAACCGCAGACCCTGGAGAGGGCAAACTCACGCTACCAAAGTGACTAGAAGCACGGAGGTACGCAACCCTGGGGAGGGCAAACCGCAGACCCTGGAGAGGGCAAACTCACGCTACCAAAGTGATCAGAAGCACAGAGGTATGCAACCCTGGGGAGGGCAAATCGCAGACCCTGGAGAGGGCAAACTCACGCTACCAAAGTGATCAGAAGCATGGAGGTATGCAACCCTGGGGAGGGCAAACCGCAGACCCTGGAGAGGGCAAACTCACGCTACCAAAGTGACTAGAAGCACGGAGGTACGCAACCCTGGGGAGGGCAAACCGCAGACCCTGGAGAGGGCAAACTCACGCTACCAAAGTGACTAGAAGCACGGAGGTACGCAACCCTGGGGAGGGCAAACCGCAGACCCTGGAGAGGGCAAACTCACGCTACCAAAGTGACTAGAAGCACGGAGGTACGCAACCCTGGGGAGGGCAAACCGCAGACCCTGGAGAGGGCAAACTCACGCTACCCCGTCGTCACAAACACGGAGGTATGCAGCTTCCGGCTCGGGTGTCGAGCGAAGCTAAGCCTGGAGAGGCAGTACTCACGCTACCCCCGTCGTCACAAACACGGAGGTATGCAGCTTCCGGCTCGGGTGTCGAGCGAAGCTAAGCCTGGAGAGGCAGTACTCACGCTACCCTGTCGTCACAAACACGGAGGTATGCATGAGCCTGGAGAGGCGACGACTAATACTCAACCTGGAGAGGCTACTCAACAATTTTTCACCGGAAGACACTACAAGTCAGAAGGATGGCCTACTCCCCGGACAATTGGGTCAACTCCTTTACTTGTCAACCGGTACACCAAAAAGCCGTTTGACTAAGTAAAGGGGGGGCAGCTGTAGACCCCTAAAATTGTCCGGGTCGGAAATAAGACTCGAAGACTCTCGAAGACCAAAGCAAAGTCAGCCGGAAGGACTCCTGGAAGACCCTGGAAGACCCTAGGATGATTATTCGTAGGTTTAGAAGTCTTAGAGTAGCTTAAAATAAAGATGTGGAAGGATTGAAGCCCAATACGGCCTCCCAGAAGTTCAGTACGGCCGTACTGGACAATTTGAACTACAATACGGCCGTACTGAAGCCAATACGGCCATACTGAAGTTTTTGAACTTCAGTACGGCCGTATTGAAACCAATACGGCCGTACTGAAGTTTTTGAAACTTCAATACGGCCGTACTAAATTCAATACGGCCGTACTGTAGTTTAAATCTTCAGTACGGGCCGTATTGATGTCAGAGGCCGTACTGCGCCTCACTCCTATATATAGGACGTCATTTGGACGTCATTCCACACTTTTTCCAGACTTCTGGACCCTCTTGCTGAGTATTCTGGGGTTTTTGAGCAGTGTTCTGCCCTAGAATTCTCTCCGAGAGCCGACCCGACGAAGTTCTTGAGTTCTGAGCATTTAGCTTGAGAATTCGAACTAGTCGAAGGGAAATCTTTTTGATTTCCATAGTAAAGATTAATTTTTAGGGAAGGAGCGAGCGAGCGTGTAGTGGGAGGGAGCGCCAAAAAGCCTCCTAACATTTGAATATATAAAAGCACGCTTCAAAGGTTTCTTCTTCAAAATCCTTCCTTTTACTGCTTTCTGATTGTTGCATCGCATGTTTAATTTATTCATCATGTAGATATCTTATTCATAGCCGTTTATAATAAATAGGGGTAATTTAGTAATTTTACACTGTTATTTATGAAATAATCCGTCATAGGGAACCCGAAAGGGGCGTTGTGGGGTGCTAACACCTTCCCCGCACGTAACCGACTCCCTTACCCAACTCTGGTTGTAATGGCCAAGGTTGATTTGCGAAAATCAATTGCCTTATCCCTTTTTCCAATGTTTTGAGTAAAACATTGGTGGCGACTCCAAGAACCTTTCTTTTTGCGAAAACCATTAATCCATGGAGGGTCCCGCTTGGGATTAACATGGATTGGTGAATCATTTAATAAAATTGTTAGTTCGATGAGGTCTCAGTTTGAGAATAAGTCGTTCTAACAATCCACCACTTTTCAAAACTTAAAAAGAGTCCGACCATCGTCGCGAATGCCAAGGTCCGTTTCGGCGGGTGGCGACAACTCCCATCAGCCTCTGAACCAACACAACAATATGTCTCCATTCAATCCTTTAATGAATTCAAAGCTGCTCTGAACAGTAGATTTGACAATCTGTTCAATCTGATTGCCTCCAAGCTTTCAAAAGATCCACCTTTATCTGGTTAATCATATTGAGGAAGATAGGACAGCATGTGCTAGAATAGTCATGTTAGGAAGAAGGATACATTGTGTAGTTTGTTTCGATCATCCTTACTGTACACACTTATTGTTATTCAATACACATTTTTTTTACCCTACTGCTTATTTTGTTCCCAATTTCTTTTTGATAATTACAAAGGGGGAGAAATAAATAATAAATAATAATAATAAATAATCATATCTGATATCAAAATTTGTTATACGTATTGATGAATCAAAAAGGGGGATAATCGAGTAAGGGGGAGAGCATACACTCAGGGGGAGAGTTACGTTTTAAGGAATAACATAATAAACGTGTTATAACTAGAATTAAGCACTCAAAGTTTCCAAGGCTTATCTGAAACAATTTTGATTAATTATATTTGTCATCATAAAAAAAGAGGAGATTGTTAAGTCAGACGAAGAAATTCCCAAAAAGGTTTTGAATGAGACAAATATAATATATGTTATTATCTCTAACAAGTGAGTTAGTATTTCAGAAAGACATGAGAACAGGTAAAATGACGAAGAGGCATAAGCATCAGACGATACAAAATGAAAGGCCAACATAAGCACTCAACAAGCCAAATCAGGAACAAGACCATGCCAAGCACAATCTAAGGCAGCACATAAAGACTCAGACAGAAGATGGTCAAACGACCAAGAAGAAACTCCAGAAGAAATGGAAAGTTTGACCATATACAAGGTTGACCAAGACGAAAGGAAAAGTCAAAATGTTGATGATCAGACAAAGGTTAGAGTATTAAACTAAATGTCGGCTACCAGACGCAGATGAAGAATGTCACGTAATCATCTGAGGAATCAAGCCTGAAAGGAGAATTTGAATATTGTCTACACTTACAGAAGAACACACGAAGTCATTCGAATTATTAGAAGAGAAGAAGAAAGAAGAAGAGCATGCTTAAACACTAAATCATGCATATGTCAGAAAAAGTACATCACTTTTTCAGGCAAGGAAAAAAGTTCCACAGCTATAGGATTAGTAAAGGACAAAAAGTTTCCTAGGACTCTACTATATTCAGATAGCTACTAACAGAGCAAGGAAACTTCATGCATTGTCTATGAACAGGAAGCAACATTTAATGCAAGAATCTGAGTATTAAATGAGAAGATCAAACTGGTCGTGAAAGACTATATTTGCTTTAATGGATAATTGCAACAGGCAGATTTCACAAGACTATATATAAGCCTCAACATCAAACCTTAAGAGCCTGGCTGTTTGGTCCGAAATAGTGCAAGCATGAAGAATAGCTATACTCAACCCATGAAGTAACATAAATCAGAGACAGAGAAAATAGAGTCAAATGTACCTTAGTGTAGTTCTCTCTTTAAACTAAGGAATTCTAAATGTGTACATCTTAGAAAGAAAAACCTTAGTGAGTGTAGATCATATATGTATCCTCTTTGTGAGAGTAACCAAAACACTTAAACCTGATTATACATCTATTATTTGTAAAGCCTGAAGAGGCTAGGAAAAGAATACTTGTAAAGCCTAGAGGGGCTTGTCAAGGAATACTCACTGCTAGCCAGAAGTGGCTGAGAAGAAAATACTAGCGTTGGTGAGTGAAGCCAATGAGCTAGGAGTGGTTGAGAATACTTGGAGAACCAGAAGTGGTTTAAGAATACTAGCGTTGGTGAGTGAAGCCAATGGGCCAGAAGTGGTCGAGAATACTTGGAGAACCAGAAGTGGTTTAAGAATACTAGCGTTGGTGAGTGAAGCCAACGGGCCAGGAGTGGTCGAGAATACTTGAAGAACTAGAAGTGGTTTAAGAATACTAGCGTTGGTGAGAGAAGCCGACGGGCCAGAAGTGGTCGAGAATACTTGAACCAGAAGTGGTGTAAGAATACTAGCGCTGGTGAGTGAAGCTGGCGGGCCAGGAGTAGTCGAGAATACTCGGGTCAGAAGTGGTCAACAATACTTATGTACTTCATTGCATATTTAGTGGAACCCTTCAGTTGAAGGAGACTGGACGTAGCTCAATTGAGAGAACAAGTATAAAATGAGTGCATTGCTTTTCTTGTTTAACTTGGCACAAATTCTTCTTACTGATTAAATCCTTGCGACAGACTTCGTCCAGTATTTACATACTATTTAAATCATTTCCAGACGTAAACGCAAACTCAGTTTGACAAATATATTATGCTGAAAGACCTTATCTACAGTTTATCTCATCTTAAAAAGAAAATGCAAGAACTTTAATTATCATTGTAAATCACTTTCCTTCAGCAGACAATAAATCTTTCAGATGTAGTAACCTTGTATTACAAAATCTGCATAACCTTCTGGTATTCAAAATTGCATTGGACGAAGGACATTATTCTTGCGAAAATGGTTTAAAATTTCCTTCCTTCACACACACATATTCAACCCCCCTTCTATGTGTTATTCCGCTAACTTCATATGATTCCTTCTACTTTAGTTGTTATAATAAAGCATCTAACCTTTGATTTATATTATTTATTGGATACATCTCATAGTGTCTTATTTTCTATTTTTGATCTTAAGGGAAGTTGAAGCTTATTTGAACTTAACTTGACTACTTCCCTTCAAGAAAAAATAATAGATTATATGAGTCTTATAGCCTCTTATTTACACCCACTTTTATTTTTTATCTAACAAATAATAAGATCAAGGGTTGTCTAGTTAGTTTCCTTATTATGTTCACTTTGTTTTCTTGTACACGCTTAGGTTACTACATAGGGTACCTCAAGCAAGATACCTTAGTCTGTAGCAGTACTTCCTTACTTTGCTATAATTTTAGTACTTTCATGATTTTAGGATTTAGTTTTACACATAGACTACATGTTAAGTCTCAATTTTACTTCTTTTTAGATAGGACTTATTGAATAATTCCACTCATCCCATGCACTCTTGCAATATAATTTTCTCTTTTTGATTCAATTTTTGTGCAGATATAGCTAACCCAAAACTCATCTAACAATACCCTAATACACCTCATTTTTTGTGCAAGTATTGAGTGAAGAGTTGAAGTTGAAGACCCATTGGATTGGAAATTGAAGGAGTTAAGGAGCAAGAGAAGAGTACCTGCGCCGGGCGCAAGATTACCTGCACCAGGCATGAACAAAATAGAGAGCCACACTCTCTGTAATTCAGAATTACACTGGGTGCAAGAGTAGATGTGCCGGGCATGCTCGAGACAGAGAGCAACCTAATCTTTCTGGAAGACATCGCGCCCGGCTTGAGAGTAATTACGCCGGGCGTGTTTTGAGACAGAGAATATCTAAACTCTCGGGAAGGCCCTGCGCCGGGCACAAAACATAATGCGTCGGGTGTGGTAACCCTAACCTGACTCACCCAGCTTGTATTTGATCAAGTCTTCGAGGATTTTTCCCTCATTCACACATTGGGCAAATTCTAGGAGCTGTGGAAGGGATTCCTGGTGCTTGGGACCGTTTGTGTGTGGGTCTTTCCTTTGGTTCTTCCATCTCTATTTTTGTTTTATCCTTATTGTTTTGAGCGATTTTACCCATTATTTTGTGGGTTAGATGTAACCAACGAAACTCTTTTGCAATCTTCACTTTATTAATGACATATATATATATATATATATATATATATATGTTGTTTCATTCATTGTTTTGTATGTTTCTATTCTTAATGCTTGCTTTGGATTGATTCTCCTTTGCTTGATATAGAGTCTATTGGGTATTGGAAAATAGCATTTTGAACTAGCTCTGAAACAAATACCTAGTGGAAAATGTATCTAGGAATGGAGCTTGGCCCATTAGTAGTCTTAAACCCTAACCCGTAATGCAGGTTTATGTATTGGATACTCAAGGAATTGATAGTCATTATCTGCACCTAGGCTCTTGCTCTAAGGGATTAGGTTTGAGTAAACTTATGGGTTGACTAGGCAATGAATGTAACAAGAGAACCAAAATTCATTAGTGTGAAGTTCGGTGATATTTGACCCCACAATCTTACAAAATCACAATACCATTTCTTATCCCTTCCACACACACACTAATTATATCATAGGTTTGAAATTCCAATAGTCATAACCTTTATTTGAATTGCATGACAACCTATGAAAAATTGGAATTATTCTTTAGTCACAAATAGTCATTAAATGCTTATTTTACCTACTAGTCCCTGTGGATACGATTTAAATTTACTACTTGAACGGCCGGTATACTTGCCGTGTTTGAGTCCGTTGTTAGAGTTAAAATGATTTATGATAAGAACAAAAGTTAATTTCAACGAAAATCTCAACAAGTTTTTGGTGTCGTTGCCAGGGACTAGTAAGGCAATTTAGTATTTATAGCTATTTGTGACTTTTACTTTAGCAATTCATTCTTCGAGCTAACTTGTGCACTCTAGTCTTCTGTTTCTCTGTATACAAGGCACTAATTGAGCTAGAGGGACCAAATCTCATGAGCTACTACGAGTGATCCTAAGATGGAACGTACAACAAGGAGAAATGATAGCAACAGGAGGAGAAGGAGAATTAGGGTGGAGAGGTTGAAAGACTCTGTTGTACCCTTTCGTTCAGAGAGCCTTGAGGTCTTTTTCAGTTAGGCTCGATACAGTAAACAAGCACTTCCTAGGAGGCAACCTAGAGATTTGAACTTTATTTCGTGTGCTTTTCATTTTCTTTGCGTTGTTGGACTTCAATATTAGTGTTTGTTATAATTGTCTATGTGTAATTTGAGTGATAATTGTTGTGTGTTGTATGTTAAGTGTTTGAATCATGCTTGAGTGAGTAAATATATGTTACAACCTGTTTAGAGTGTGAGGAATGAGGTAACCCTGTTTTTGGGAGGGGATGAGGCCTACACTTAAAAGGAAATTTAGGCAAACTGACCCTGGAAAGCCTTGCACCGGGCGCACTCTAACCAAGCCCGATGTAAAGAGAGCGAATTACTCTCTGCAGAGCCCACGCCCGACACATTCATGGTCGCGCCGGGTGAATTAAAACTCAGCTTGCCTCTGACCTAATCCAGCTGGGCACGTCGCAGATGCACTCGGTGCACTATCAGATAGGGTTAAACCCTTGGGCTTCTACTGATATGAAGCCCAGCCTAGGTCATTTAAGCCCGGTGCACCCACATTCAAAAACCCCTCATCTCTCAAAACCTCTCAAAACCTCCCATAACCTCCCTCCCACTCTCTCTTTATCTACTCTCTCCCATTCACTCTCCCTCAACTCTCTGAACTACCCTTTCTCTCTACAACTCTTTCTTCCCATCCTTTTAAGCCCTTAGTTTTCCCCGAGGCCACACATTCGTGCTTCTTTCTTCCTCCCCGCATTCCACACTCAAGTAGGTTCTCTTTGCATGGTTTTTTTTTTGTTTTAATGCATCCTTGTTTCGTCTTTTGTTGTTTTTTGGGTGTTAATCTGGGTGCTAAGGCTTGCTTTGGGGGCTTTGGGGTGAAAAAAATGGATTTTTTACGCCCCTGTATGAACCCACGCCGGGCGCGAAGAACTGACCCCGGCGTAGGTTGGCTTCAAATTATTTTACATATGAATCTGCACCCGGTGTGAAGAACTACACCGGGTGAGATTGCTCTGTAACTGGCATGCGCCCAATGCTTTCTTCATTGGATCTTCCCATTTGCGCCCGACGTGTTCTCATTGCGCCCAGCGTGATGAGCACCAGAGAGTCCTTATTCTCGCTCACTCCCGGCGCGGTCTTATTTGCGCCCAGCGCAATTCACCCCAGAGATTTCATTGATCTCTCTATGCCCGGTGCATGTGTTTTGCGCCCGGCGCGTAACACCTCTGGCACCTAATTTTTTCCCTGTTTCAATTTTCTTTTTGTTTGTTATGTGCTTTCTGTTATATTGTTACAGTTCATGTCCTTTTGCTTCCCTGTCACACTTAATTTTGGTCTAAGGATAGTCTTCATTTTGCTTTATTTGAATTGGTCATCATTGTATATCTTGTTGTGCTCATTTTTTCTGTCTGGGATCTCTTGTCTTATGTTATACAGATGGCATCCTCAAGCAAGCGCCCCCGCTCCGACCAACCTGGTCTGCCTCCCCGCAAGCCCAATCGACCATATTCCCGCTAATTCCTCACCAAGCGTAATGAGATGCATTTTGCTACTGTGAGTGGTAGGAAATTCATTCTGGAGAGGTGAGTAGAGCTAGATGACGATAAAGCCCCTGAGTTCCAACATGAGCTCAACAGGCGCCAATGGGATAAGCTTGGCTCATACCCCCTACCGGCCAACATTTTTGTGGTCAAGGAGTTTTATGCCAATGCCCTGAGACCAAAGGAGGGCATTGTTCCCTATACCAGCTATGTGCGGGGTATGCGAGTCCCCTTTGATGCCCATACGATTAATGAGTTCTTGGGGACTGCACTAGAGCCTGATGAGCAGTGCGAGTATGGGGACTTCGAGGGCGGGACGATAGCCCCTGAGGAGGTTGAGGATGTCATCTGCTTCCAGTAGCTAGGATTTGGTCAACATTGATGCATGCTAACATCCTCCCCTGCTCGCATGTCTCTGATTTGTACTGGAGCCGAGCCATGCTGATGTATTGCATCATGACAGGGAGGATAGTGGACCTTGGCTCCATTATCTGTGTGGAGATTTCTGGTTGCGCCAATGCACCACCCTTCGCGGCCCGACATCCTTCCTTGATTACTCAGTTGTGTCAGATCGCTGGCGTGGATGTTCATACACCACCCTTTGAGGGTCCTGGCTGAGTGATTGATAGTCGTTACATCTCCACCTATTGCCAAGATCGCCCACTACCTCCTGCTGCTGCTACGCTTGAGCCCATTCATGTTGCTGGACCTCAGGAGGACATTCTTATGGATGATGCTCCTGTACCGGACCCTCCACTCACCTTCCATCAGCATTTTGATGCTCTCGAGGGCCAGATGGAAACCTTCATGCAGTAGCAAGAGTTTCTCCACCGTGGCCAGCTTTTCCTTCTGAATGGCTTCCAAAGTTTCACTCTGCACTCCGCGATCGCTCCCGACTACCAGTTTCCTTCTGCTGCGAACTTTCATGAATATACTGGTTGGCCTAGGGACCATGCCCCTTTCTTTGGGGGGTGGAGCTGCAGGAATTGCTGATGCTGATGATGAGGGTAGAGCAGACCCAGGAGATGATGATGACCAGGCTCCATAGGCAGATACAGATGGAGCCTACCTTAGTTTACCTTTATGTTTATTGCAGTTTATTTTCATGTCTTTTACTTTTAGTTATTTATAGCTTTGATTTAGTTGTTCATGTTTCATAACTATGTAGTTAGGTTTGTTTCTTTTTTCTCTATGATTACTCTGGTTGGTTCACTTTTTGTGACTATTCTGCTTATAGCACGATTTTTAATCTTGTAAATACTTGTTGTGTTTGTGGTCAATTCTGGATTGTGGTTTGCTTGATGTTTGCGGTGCACGTACTTTAGACATTTTCAATTCACGTTAGAACTTTAGTTCATGACTAGTTGCATATGGGTTTCAATGTTGATCATAGTACTAAGCCAAGTTTGATAATCTTTGGAAGTATAGCTGGGTGAGGTTTTGAGCCTCTGAATGCTGATGAGTGAACTACGCTTAAGTTGCATGATATACTTTGCTTGAGTTTCCCTGGTGGTTTGCTAATGTTGTGCATTTATATGATCAAGGAATTCATATTTCCTTGTTTTGCTAACCGTCTAAGCCAAAAAACCACCTCCACATTTCACTTGACCCATAACTTCCTAAGCCTAAACACCACACCTTCTACTTATCCCAAATTGTGAAAAATTAACCATAACCCTTGCTTTGGTTAAGAGATTAATTGATGACATGAAATAAGTTTGGGGGAGTTGAAGAATGAGGGTTTCTGGGAAAAGGAAAATATATGGTCATTGTTTCAAAAAAAAAATAAACAAAGAGAAAACAAAACAAAAATATAAGGATGCAAAAATGTAAATATGCATCACATAAAGGCTAGTGGCTTGGGTCCGGTTAAGGGCATGTTCTAAATTGTTATATTAGGTTATGGAGAGAGATATCATTGTAAAAATCTCAATTGCTCTCTTAAGCCATAGCACTTTCAATCCTTGATAAACCATAAGATTGTTATTGCTTGACCCAAATTGCCCTAATAAAGACCTTGTGATAAGTGTCTGCATTCGCATTACCATTAGTTCCATTTGGAAACAGAGAGCAAAGTTGAATTATGTGGCGTGAGTAGTAGATTTGAGAGAAACACTCACCTTGATACACCAGTGTGCACAAAAAGAAACACTTTCCTAGTGAGGATGCATTCATAGATGATCATTAACTTTCCTCAACTCTTTGACCTCTTTTCAAACCTTTGTTTGCACCTTGTCATGTTCCATTGCAATAATTGTGACTGAAAGTTCATTTAAGGTTCGTGCTTTCGAAAAGAAAATCCAAGTGAGCTAGAATGTATGAATTTGACATACATGCATTGCTTGGTATCTGCCAGATCAATTACCTGTTGCTTGAGGGCAAGCAAGGTTCTAAGTTTGGGGGAGTTGTTAAGTCTCAATTATACTTCTTTTTAGATAGGACTTATTGAACAATTCCATTCATCCCATGCACTCTTGCAATATAATTATTCTCTTTTTGATTCAATTTTTGTGCAGATATAGCTAACACAAAACTCATCTAACAATACCTTGATACACCTCATTTTTTGTGCAGGTATTGAGTGAAGAGTTGAAGTTTAAGACCCATTGGATTGGAAATTGAAGGAGCTAAAGAGCAAGAGAAGAGTACTTGCGTCGAGCGCAAGATTACCCGCGCTGGGCTTGAACAAAACAGAGAGTCACACTCTCTGCAATTCATAACCACACCGGGTGCAAGAGTAGATGCACCGGGCGTGCTCGAGACAGAGAGAAACCTAAGCTCTCTGGAAGACATCGCACCCGGCTTGAGAGTAATTGCGCCGAGCATGTTTTGAGACAGAGAGTATCAAAACTCTCTGGAAGGCCCTATGCCGAGCGCAAAGCATAATGCACAGGGTGTGGTAACCCTAACCTAACTCACCCAGCTCGTATTTGATCAAGTCTTCGAGGATTTTCCCTCATTCACACATTGGGTGACTTCTAGGAGCTGTGAAAGGGATTTCCGGTGCTTGGGACCGTTCGAGTGTGGGTCTTTCCTTCGGTTCTTCCATCTCTATTTTGGTTTTATCCTCATTGTTTTGAGCAGTTTTACCCATTATTTTGTGGGGTTAGATGTAACCAACGAAACTCTTTTGTAATCTTCACTTTATTAATGATATATATATGTTGTTTCATTCATTGTTATGTATGTTTCTATTCTTAATGCTTGCTTTGGATTGATTCTCCTTTGCTTGATATAGAGTCCATTGGGTATTAGAAAATAACCTTTTGAACTAGCTCTGAAACAAATACCTAGTGGGAAACGTATCTAAGAATGAAGTTTGGCCCATTAGTAGTCTTAAACCCTAACTCGTAATGCAAGTGTATGTATTGGATACTCAAGGAATTGATATTCATTATCTACACCTAGGCTCTTGCTCTAAGAGATTAGGTTTGAGTAAACTTATGGGTTGACTAGGCAATTAATGTACAAGAGAACAAAGATTCATCAGTGTGAAGTTTGGTGATATCTGACCCCACAATCTTATAAAATCACAATACCATTTCTTATCCCTTCCACACACACACTAATTATATCATAGGTTTGAAATTCCAATAGTCATAACCTTTATTTGAATTGCATGACAACCTATGAAAATTTGGAATTATTCTTTAGTCACAAATAGTCATTAAATGCTTATTTTACCTACTAGTCCCTGTGGATACGATTTAAATTTACTACTTGAACGATCGATATACTTGTCGTGTTTGAGTCTGTTGTCAGAGTTAAAACGATTTATGATCAGAACAAAAGTTAATTTTGTTGAGATTCATGGAGTGGTGAATCATCTCAAACTTGGAGAATGAAGGTTTTGATGATAACAAAGTGTGGATTCTGAGAATCAAAGCTGACCAAGGACATCAACAAGTCAAAAACAAAGTCAAGAAGAAAATATGGCTATTATGTTGTATAATAGGAGTAGCTCATGAGTTGTATTGTTTTGTTGAGCTCATTTTGCGTGTGTGTGCTTTGTGCATGGGTTAATCTTTATCTAATCTGGCTAAGAGTGAGTATAATGATGAGTTAGAAACTTGAAAAATTATTTTAAGACATAAAACAGAGTTTTTGAAAACTGATTCAAAATAATCGATTATCATTAAATATAATCAATTATTCCAGAAACAGGTAAAAAGGATGCCTTGCTACAATAATCGATTATTTGTGGAATAATCGATTATCCCAGGAATCACTCTTTGGAATAATCGATTATCCTGCAAAATAATCGATTAATCTGTTCTTGGTTGATTTCCAGAAATCATGAAGAACAAAATAATCGATTATCCTTTAAAATAATCGATTATCTGGTTCTGAAAATGTTATAAATAGTTTTCACACTTTGAAACTTCAGAACAAGGAAGAACAAGATAGAACAGAGAATCAAAAAGAGAAAAATGTTGTTGTGAAGTCTTTGTGACCTTCTTGGAGAGTTTTCTTTGTGAAACCAAGAAGTAAAACGTTTTTGAAATGTTTTGAGAAAAGATCATCATCATCATCACATTCTTGAAAAGAGAAAGATTAAGATTTGCTTCTGAATTCCAGGTGAATTCGTTCCTTTAATTCTTTGTGAATAATTGTAAATCTTGAGTAGGTGTCTCAAGTGGTAAGGAATTCTTGTATGGGTTTCTACAAGGGGTGCTTTCTTGGGGTCAAGAAAGTGATTATCTTGAATGTAGGAGTGTATGCATGTGTGGTATGCTTGTAAAACTTCTTCATTAAGATAGTGGAACAAATCTTGATTAGGTTATGATTGAGGACTGGATGTAGGTCACATGTGGAGTGGCTGAACTAGAATAAAAGATTTGTGCAATCTTTTCTTACCTTTATCTTTTACTATGTGTAATATCTTAGTTGTGTGTTAAAGAGATTATTCTTGATTAACATGTTTATATGCACAACATTGTTTTAAACTGAATCAAACTATTGCATATTAATTGTTCTTAACTTTGAAGTTTATCAAGGATTAATCAAGAAAACATATAGGACTCATTTTCATTAACAAGTCTTTAAGGAACTTCTTTGAAAATTCTTATTAGAAAAGTTTGAATTGAAATAAAGATCCTAAGAACTATGAAATTTTTTTAAAGTGTCATAGAATCCAATTCACCCTCCCTCTTGGATTGATCCATTCTTTTCTAACAATTGATATCTAGAGCAAGGTTCTAGAGTGTTATTCAAGATTTCAAAAATGGCCAATAGCAACCTACCTTATGGTGAGGGTGTGTCTATTCATAGACCTCCTGTTTTCAATGGTGAAAACTATGTCTACTGGAAAATTAGGATGAGAATTTTCATTGAAACAATTGACATTGCTGTGTGGGATGCAATTGAAAATGGACCCTATATCCCTATGACCAAAGATGATGATGGCAAGAGAGAAAAACATTGGAGTGAGTGGAGTGATGATGAAAGAAAAAGAGTCCAATATGACTATAGAGCAAAGAACATCATTACATCTACATTGTCTATTGATGAATTTTTTAGAATTTCTCAATGCAAATCTACTAAAGAAATGTGGGACACTTTGCAAGTCACTCATGAAGGAACAAGTGATGTAAAGAGATCTAGAAAGCATACTCTCATAAGAGAATATGAATTGTTGAGAATGAACAATGGTGAATCAATTTTTGATTTTCAAAAGAGATTTACACACTTGATAAATCACCTTGTTGATCTTGGCAGGAAATTTGAAGAAGAAGAATTAAATCTAAAAGTGTTGTAATGCTTGGATAGATCATGGCAAGCAAAGGTGACTGCCATAGAAGAATCAAAGGACTTGACTTCATTGACCCTTGCTACTCTCTTTGGAAAAGCTAAGAGAGCATGAGCAAAAGCTACATATATTTGAGGAGAATGAACAGCAAGATAAAAAGGGCAAGGGAGTGTCACTAAGAGCCTTGAAATCAGTCAAAGGCAAAGAAGTGCATGAAGAATCAAGCTCCAAAGATTCTAAAACAGAGAACTTCAACTTGCTGGTGAAGAAGTTCAGAAAATTCTTAAGAAAGAAGAGGAATTCCCCCTACAAGTTCAACAAGAAGACTAACAAGAAAGAGGAAGCAAGTACATCCTCTTATAATTGTTTTGAGTGTGGGAAACCAGGATACATAAAAGTTGAATATCCAAACCTCTTAAAGAAGCAACAAGAGGAAAAGAAAATGAAGAAAAATGGAAAAGGAAAGAAAGCCTACATTGCTTGGGAAGACAATGACTCAAGCACAACAAGTGATGAATCTGAATTTGAAGAGAACAATCTGTGTTTGATGGCTGGAGCTGATCAAGACACAATAGTAAGTGATTCTGACCTTGAATCTAATCCAAACTATGATCAACTTCAAGAAGCTTTCATTCAAATTCACAAAGAGGTTGTGAAATTAGATGCTTTAAATTCAAAGCTTAAAAACAAGCTGACATAGTATGAAAATGCTTTAATTAAAGCTGAACAAGAGCTTGAGGATTTGAAAAACGAGCATGACAATCTTCAAACTATTTTGAACTTTAATGAAGCTCAGTGTGAAACCTCCCCTTCTTCAAAATGTGTTTGTGAAAATTGCAAGACTTTGGAAAAAAGGAAAATGCTGATTTGAAAATTATTCTTGCAAAGTTCACAAATGGAAGTGCAAATTTGAATATCATTTTGGGAAGATAAAGAAATACTTTTGATAGAAGTGGACTAGGTTTTAATCAAAGCATGAACATGCCATTAAAATCAAAGAAAGGAGTTTTTAAGAAAAACCAAGTTTTCAGAAAATACAAAGGCAATTTCATTAGACAAACAACTTGCTATTATTGTTGTAAGAAAAGGCCATACAATAAGGAATTGCTACTCTAGAAAGTATGGAGTTCCAAATGGAGAAATGGTTTGGATTAAAAAGAGCCAAAGGCTGAGAACTCACCATCAAGGACCCTTCACATGGGTACCTAAATCAATTTTCTGATCTTTGTTGTAGGAATGCTTGAGAGCCAAAAGCTTATTATGGTATCTTGATAGTGGCTGCTCAGGGCATATGACTGGAGATCCTTCAAAATTCTCAAGTCTGAAATTGAAGAATGAAGGGTTTGTTACTTATGGTGACAACAACAAAGGGAGAATTCTTGGTCATGGTAACATTGGTAACTCCTTCTCCCTAACATTGATTGAGAATGTATTACTTGTTGAAAGGCTGAAACATAATTTGCTGAGTATAAGTCAACTTAGTGATAAAGGTTTTAAAATCGAATTTGATAATACTTGTTGCTTGATATGTGATAGAAAGACAAAAGAAATTAGATTCATAGGAAAAATAATTGATAACATATACATGCTTGACTTAGAGCACTCAATAGCAACTTCCAACACCAAGTGCTTAATAACCAAAGAAGACAATATTTGGCTTTGGCATAGGAGAGCTGCACATATTCACATGGATCACTTAAACAAACTAAGTAGAAAGGAGTTAGTGATAGGTTTACCTAAACTCAAGTTTAGCAAGGAAAAACTATGTGATGCTTGTCAAAAGGGCAAGCAAGTGAAGGCTAGCTTTAAAAGCAAAAATCAGATTTCAACTACTAGACTTTTACAATTAATTCACATGGATTTGTTTGGTCCTTCAAGAACCATGAGTCTAGGTGGGAACTACTATGGGTTAGTTATTGTAGATGACTATTCAAGATTTACATGGGTTATGTTTCTTGCAAACAAAAATGAAGTTTTTCATGCTTTTAAGAAATTTGTCAAGCTTGTTCAAAATGAAAAGAACACAAACATCACCTCAATTAGAAGTGACCATGGAGGTGAATTCCAAAATATTTTGTTCCAAAAATTCTGTGAGGAGCATGGTATTAATCATAATTTTTTAGCACCTAGGACACCTCAACAAAATGGGGTTGTTGAAAGGAAAAATAGGTCTCTTGAGGAATTAGCTAGAACTATGTTGAATGAGACCAAATTACCAAAATATTTTTGGGTTGATGAAATTAACACAACTTGTCATGTGTTAAACAAAGTTCTGATCTAGCCCATACTAAAGAAAACACCCTATGAAATTTATAATGGGAAGAAGCCTAATATTTCATACTTTAGAGTATTTGGGTGTAAGTGTTTTGTGCTGAACAATGGCAAATAGAAACTTGGAAAATTTGATGCAAAAGCTGATGAGGCAATCTTCTTAGGATATTCTACAAATAGCAAAGCCTATAGAATATATAACAAGAGAACTCTAATTGTTGAAGAATCGGTTCATTTTGTGTTTGATGAGACTAACAAACAAGAGACAAAGCAAACTGAAATATAAGACTTGACTGATTTGCTTGATCAATTTCTATTAGAAAGTGAACCTAATGAAAAGCCTAAAGAGAGTAAATCAAATGAAACCACTGAGAATGCAAGTGAACAATTGCCTAAGGAATGGAAAACTTCTAGGGACTTATCAATGGAAAATATAATTGGAAATATTGGTAAGGGAGTGTCAACTAGAAGAGCCATCAAAAATATTTGTAATGCTATGGCTTTTGTTTCACAAGTTGAACCTAAGACTATAGATGAAGCACTACAAGATGAACATTGGTTAATGGCTATGCAAGAGGAACTAAATCAGTTTGAAAGAAATGAAGTATGGGATTTAGTGTCATTACCAACTGATTATCCAATTATAGGAACCAAGTGGATTTTTAGAAATAAGCTTGATGAATCTGGAATTATTATAAGAAATAAGGCAAGGTTAGTGGCTAAAGGGTGTCACAACCCAAAAATTTCCGATCTCGCGACTAATGGTTTAGACATCCTTTTAAAGATTTCATCAATTAAGGAATACCTGGACACCAGACTAATCCTTAATTAATGGTTTTGAAAATAGGTTTTTGGAGTCGCCACCAATGTTTTACTCAAAACATTGAAAAAAGAAAAAAGTTTTTTTAAAAATTCAATAATGGCCTTGATAACCAGAATTGGGTTCGGGGGTCGGTTACGTGTAGGGAATGTATTAAACACCCCTATAGCGCCCTCAATCGGTACACTATGATGAAGTTAATATGATAAAAAATAATAGTTTAAATATTTAATCCCATTTATTAATGATTATTTACATGCTTGAAATTTAAATTATACAATTAACCCTAAAGTGTCTACATGATTATTTTTATTACAACAATATTTATTATAGAGAAGAAATAAATAAAAAAAAGAGAAAAAGATTAACTGAAATACCTCTTGAATGAACTCTCTTAAATCTTCAAAACAGGAAGATTTTAGGTGCTTTGTGGAAACCTTTCACACTACAATGCCTCACAAAATCTCAAGAAATACAAAAGAGAGAGGGAGAGAGAAAAAGAGAGAAATTTCGAGCTCTAAGGAGTCTGAACGAAATTTTGGAGTCCTTGAGAACTATGCCCAAGCTGTCTATTTATAGGCATCAGAAGGGTTTCCAGAACGGGTCGTTCTGGATCCGAACATTGTGGGTTAAATTTGTAACTGGAACGACCCGTTCTGAAATTGGAACGGCCCGTTCTAGAGAGAAGATTAACACATACTTGGCTAGGCTAGAATAGTCGTTCCAAACAACGATTTTAGGCCATTTTCATAACTTGGAATGACCCGTTCCAGTTTAGGAATGGCCCGTTGCAATTAAGATTTTTCTCTTTTTTTGAGGAGTTTGGAACGGCCCGTTCCAATCTTAGAACGACCCGTTCTGGTTTAGGAACGGCCCACTCCAACCTAAGATTTTTAGGCCTTTTGCCTGGTTTGGAACGGCCCGTTCTGGTTTTGGAACGGCACGTTCCAGACTAGGTTTTTAGGCTATTTTTTGTGGCTTGTAACGGCCCGTTCCGATTTTGGAACAGCCCGTTCCAGGCCACTAAGACCAATTTATTTGAGCTTTAGGCCTTCTGATGTCCTGTCCTGTTATTTGCATGCTTCGGGTTCTCCTTTCATTGATAATAGATGTCCATTTCATTGCTTGTATGCCCCCCGGACAAAATTGGGTGTCTATAGCTGCCCCTCTTTACTTGTCCTTTGGAATACTAATGTGTTGCTTTTCCAAAGGCAAGTAAAGACATAGACATTTCGTCCGGGTCTTCTCTTTGTCTCTTTGTGTGACGCTTCTACGTTGCTTCCCTTGGATAAGTGTATTTGCTTGTATCATTATCTTTTAGAGTAGCTGAGTGTTGGGTTGCATACTCTATGGGGTAACAAGGGTGACAAACTATACACCTGATCTTCAGTCTTCGAGTAGAAGCTCCATTGTTTCTCTTGTGATAATGTGTCCCTTTATTTATAGCTTCTTTCACTCTAAGGTCAGGTAACCCTCTTCAATCTTGTACTAGTTTTGGGGATCTAGCAACCCTTTCACTAAGGTCAGGTAACCCACTTTGTACCAGTTTTGGGGATCTAGCAACCCTTTCACTAAGGTCAGGTAACCCACTTTGTACTAGTTTTGGGGATCTAGCAACCCTTTCACTAAGGTCAGGTAACACACTTTGTACTAGTTATGGGGATCTAGCAAACCCTTTCACTAAGGTCAGGTAACCCACTTTGTACTAGTTTTGGGAATCTAGAAAATCCTTTCACTAAGGTCAGGTAACTCACTTTGTACTAGTTTTGGGAATCTAGAAAATCCTTTCACTAAGGTCAGGTAACCCACTTTGTACTAGTTTTGGGGATCTAGCAACCTTTTCACTAAGGTCAGGTAACCCATTTTGTTCTTGTACTTGATGTCTTCTCATTGGTGTTGTGCGATGAAAGACTTCCCCTAGATGGATGGGCAGGAGAGGTTTGATGTGCCCCTGTGTTGGTGGGCAGAGATAGATGGATGACAGATGTGGAAGAACGTATGTAAAGAATTTTGATGACGCCAAAGAAATTGTAGAAAACAAGAGGTCAAGTTAAAGCAAAGTGATCAAGAAACAAAAATCTCAAAGTATTTTAGATAAGTCTTGTCAACCTAGCTTTATATGTAAAAAGAAATCTTTAGAAATATTGCATAAGATTCTTGGCCATTTAAAATAAAGAATTTCAAGAAAACCCAAATATAATCTTTTATTTTAATAAGGTTTTGAAAATAGAAGTTTTCTATATTTTAAGTTTTAATAAGGTAATTATTGTTTTAAGAGTCTGGTAATCGATTACCAGTACATGTAATCGATTACCAGAGGATGAAACTCATATGCTCAAAATTTACTTATTAAAACGTGCTCTGGTAATCGATTACCTATTCCCTGTAATCGATTACCAGAAGATAAAAATTTCCAAATTTAAATTTAAATTTTACAACGTTCCAAACATTTTGAAATTAAACCGTTGTAATCGATTACCAAGTCTTGTAATCGATTACCAGAGCTTATTTTCTGAAAAATATTAAAAAGTCACAACTCTTCATGAAAAGTCATGACCTATGAAACAATCATCTATAAATACCAATAATTTTTCAGAAAAAGGTTACGAACTCTATTGTGAAAAATTATCTTTACATATCACTTGGCCAAAATCATTTTGCAAAAATTATCTAAAGAGTTCTACTAGATCAACAAAGTGTAAAAATCCACTCTACAAAAGAGAGTTGTTCTACTTCATTCAAATTCATCTATTGATCTATAAAGGAGAAAGTGTTGTTCTCCTTGTTGGTCTGTGATTCTCAACACGAGGAAAGGGAATTCCTAGGTGTTGGAGAATTTGAGTCTTGTAAAAGTTACAAGCATAGTGGAAATCTCAAGTGAGTGATTTGAGAACTGGATGTAGGCAAGGTTGGCCGAACCAGTATAAAATCAAGTTTGCAATTCTCTTTCCCTGTACTTTTAATTTTGTTGTGAAGTTTTTGCATCATTACATTCAATCTGTTTATGATATTGAATTTATAAGAAAGAAGTTAGAAAAATTTATAAAGAGAAGAAAAATTAGATAACTTAATTCACCCCGCCTCTTAAGTTACACGAGGCTACTTGACTAACAAGTGGTATCAAGAGCATGTTTCTTGTATAAGGCTTAAAAGCTTCAAGATTTGAAATGACCTCATCAAATTTGTTATTTCCTAAATGAAACTCTATTAATAGACCTCCTATATTCAATGGGGAAGGGTATCATTATTGGAAATCTAGGATGCAAATTTTTATAGAAGCCATAGACTTAAACATATGGGATGCTATTGAAAATGGTCATTTCATTCCCACTATTGTAGTAGGTCATGAAATAAAAAATTTGCCCAAAGATCAATGGAGTGAAGATGATAGAAGAAAGGTTCAATATAACTTAAAAGCCAAAAATATAATCACTTCTGCTTTAGGAATTGATGAATATTTTAGAATTTCAAATTGTAAAAGTGCTAAAGAAATGTGGGATACACTTGAAGTAACACATGAAGGTACTAATGATGTGAAAAGATCTAGGATAAACACTCTCACTCATGAATATGAATTATTTAGAATGAATCAAAATGAAAGCATACAAGACATGCAAAAGACATTTACACATATAGTTAATCATCTTGCATCTCTAGGAAAAGTGTTTCCTAATGAAGATTTTATTAACAAAGTTTTGAGATGTTTGAGTAGGGAATGGCAACCGAAAGTGACTGCAATTGCTGAATCAAAAGATCTGACAACCATGTCTCTTGCCTCATTGTTCGGAAAACTTCAAGAACATGAAATGGAATTAATGAGACTAAATCAAAATGAGGAAAGTGATAAAAAAAATGGATAGCACTCAAAACATCATCATCTATTCAACAAGAAGATGAGAAAGAAGAAAATATTGAGGAAGATGATTTAGAGGATGATGAGGATTTCAACCTCTTTATAAAGAGATTCAACAAATTCCTTAGAAACAAAGGAAACCGAAAAAGATTCAACTTCAACAATAAGAAGAAAGGAGAAGACTCTTCTTCAACCCCAAAATGTTATGAGTGTAATCAACCAGGACATTTGAGATTAGAATGTCCAATCTATAAAAGAAAGATGGAAAAATCGAATAAGAATAGTTTCAAAGAAAAGAAGGGGAAGAAAGCCTATATCACTTGGGAAGAAAATGACACGGATTCTACAAGTGATTCTGAAAATGAAGTTGTAAATTTGGGACTTATGGCTAAAGACTACGAAAGCGAAGAAGAGGTAACATCTTCTAACAATGATATCTCAATCTCATTTGATGAACTTCAAGATGCATTCAATGATTTACATAAAGAATCATTTAAACTTGCAAAATTAGTATCATCATATAAGAAAACAATTTCAAAATTAGAAAAAGAGATTTCAAAATTAAATAATGAATTAGATAATCTTAAAACTGAAATTAAGATGATTAATTCTAAAAATGAAAAACATGAAATTAAAACTAAGTTAGATACTAATAAAGCAAATCATCCAAGTTTAACTTGCAATAAATTTAAGGAAGAAATTAGTAATTTAAGAAACACTCTTGCAAAATTTACCAATGGAAGAAATAATTTAGATATAATATTAGGAAAGCAAAAATGTATGTTTGATAAGACAGGATTAGGATATAATCCTCAAAAACAACAAAATAAGTACAAAAATTTCTTTGTTCCCACTCAAGTTACTAGTTTTCCTTTAATAACATGTTTTTATTGTGGGAAGAAAGGTCATAATTCTTCAAATTGCTATATTAGAAAGAATTTTAACAATCTCAAGAATATGGTGTGGATTCCAAAAGGTTCTTCTATTAATACTAACATTAAGGACCCAAAGAAAACTTGGGTACCTAAATCAACCCTTTCTTTGTCTTGAAGGATTCCAGCAACCAAACTTGGTACATTGATAGTGGGTGTTCCAAGCACATGACAGGAGATGCTTCAAAATTTATTGACTTCACTCCTAAAAGAAGTGGACATGTAACCTATGGAGACAACAACAGAGGAAAAATACTTGGAATTGGAAAAATTGGTACAAATTTCTCAACCTCCATAGAAAATGTTTTACTTTTAGAAGGTCTTAAACATAGTCTATTATGTGTTAGCCAACTTTGTGATAAAGGTTTTTCAGTATCCTTTGATTCACAAAAATGTCTAATTGAACACAAAAATGATAAAAAAGTTAAGATAGTGGGATTTAGAATTAACAATGTTTATAAAATAAAAATAGAAAATAATCCTAAACATTCTCAATGCCTCATGAGTAAAAATGATGAATCTTGGTTATGGCATAAAAGGATTGCTCACATAAACATGGAACACTTAAATAAATTAATCTCAAAAGATTTAGTAATAGGATTACCAAAAATTAAATTTGAGAAAAATAAATTATGTGATGCTTTCCAAAAAGGAAAACA
Source organism: Cajanus cajan (assembly GCF_000230855.2). Lineage (NCBI taxonomy): Eukaryota > Viridiplantae > Streptophyta > Magnoliopsida > Fabales > Fabaceae > Cajanus > Cajanus cajan. Next base: position 21,253,405 of record NC_138527.1, on the reverse strand, counting down.
AGTAAAAGTATCTTTCAAACCAAAGAATATTGTTACAACCACAAGACCCTTAGAAATCTTGCATATGGACTTGTTTGGACCTTCTAGAACTATGAGCTTTGGTGGAAGTTACTATGGTCTTATCTTAGTAGATGATTTCTCTAGGTACACTTGGACCTTATTTCTTTCTAATAAAAGTGATACATTTGGTGTCTTTAGAAAATTTGCTAAAATAATTCAAAATAAGAAAAACCTTAAGATTGTCTCCATTAGAAGTGATCATGGAAAAGAGTTTGAAAATAAAGATTTTGATTTATTTTGTGAAGAAAATGGAATTGAACATAACTTTTCTGCACCTAGAACTCCACAACAAAATGGGGAGTAGTAGAAAGAAAGAATAGATCATTAGAAGAATTAGCAAGAACAATGCTTAATGATTCAAAACTCCCCAAATATTTTTGGGCAGAAGCTGTCAACACTGCATGCTATACTATGAATAAAGCCTTGATTAGACCTATTCTTAAGAAAACTCCTTATGGGTTATTCAATGGAAGAAAACCTAATATTTCACATCTTCATATTTTTGGATGCAAATGTTTTGTACTTAATAATGGAAAAGATAACTTAGGAAAATTTGATGTTAAATCTGATGAGGGGATATTTCTTGGATACTCTCTAAATAGTAAATCATTTAGAATATACAACAAAAGAACTATGACTATTGAGGAATCAATACATGTTGTATTTGATGAAACTAACCTTGTTTGTCCAAGAAGAGATATTATTGATGAAATTGTAGAAAGCCTTGAAGATACTCATATTAATAAGCAAACTCACAAGGATGACAAAGATAAAGAAAAAGAGGATTCAACAATACAAGAAGGTCAAACAAACATCAATCCTCAAAGAGAGTGGAGAATCTCAAGAAATCATCCTCTTGAAAATATCATTGGAGATATAACAAAAGGGGTAATTACTAGAAACTCTCTAAAAGAAGCATGCAACAATATGTCTTTTGTTTCTGAAATAGAAGTTAAAAATATTGATGAAGCTTTAAATGATGAACATTGGATTAATGCTATGCAAGAAGAATTAAATCAATTTGAGAGGAATCAAGTATGTGATTTGGTAAATAGACCCACTAATCATCCCATTATAGGAACAAAATGGATTTTTAGAAACAAACTTGATGAACATGGTCTAGTCATAAGAAATAAAGCTAGATTAGTTGCTAAAGGTTATAATCAAGAAGTAGGTATAGATTATGAAGAAACATATGCACCAGTAGCAAGACTAGAAGCCATTAGGATGTTACTAGCCTATGCATCAATAATGGACTTCAAATTATACCAAATGGATGTTAAAAGTGCTTTTCTAAATGGTTTTATTCAAGAAGAAGTTTTTGTAGAACAACCCCCCGGTTTTGAGAACTCAGAATTTCCAAACCATGTCTTTAAATTGAAAAAGGCTCTTTATGGATTAAAACAAACTCCTAGGGCATGGTATGAAAGACTTAGTAAATTTCTTTTGGAAAAAGAATTTACAAGGGAAAAAGTTGATACTACACTCTTTATCAAAAGAAAAATGAATGACATCATTTTAGTGCAAATCTATGTTGATGATATTATTTTTGGAGCTACTAATAACTACTTGTGCAAGGAATTTTCAAATGATATGCAAAGTGAATTTGAAATGTCCATGATGGGAGAACTAAATTTTTTCCTTGGACTACAAATAAGGCAAACCAAAAATGGAATTTTTATTAATCAAAGAAAATACTGTAAAGAATTGCTCAAAAGGTTTGGAATGGAGAATGCTAAATCAATGGCAACACCAATGAGCACTACTTGCTACCTTGACAAAGATGAAGTGAGAAAATCCATAGATGTAAAGAAATATAGAGGTATGATTGGATCTCTCTTATATTTATCTGCAAGTAGACTTGATATTATGTTCAGTGTTTGTTTATGTGCTAGATACCAATCTAACCCTAAAGAATCTCATTTGAGTGCTGTTAAAAGAATTATGAGATATCTGTTAGGAACCACAAATCTAGGTCTATGGTATCCTAAAAACATGCCTTTCAATCTAGTAGGTTACTCCGATTCTAATTTTGCTGGGTGTAAAACTGATAAAAAGAGTACTAGTGGAACATGCCATTTTATTGGATCCGCTTTAGTATCATGGCATAGTAAAAAGCAAAATAGTGTTGCTTTATCTATTGCTGAAGCAGAATATATTGCTGCTAGAAGTTGTTGTGCACAAATACTATGGATGAAACAACAACTATCTGATTATGGTTTATCATTAGACCATATTCCAATTAAGTGTGATAATACTAGTGCTATCAATCTCTCTAAAAATCCAGTTCTTCATTCTAGAACAAAGCATATTGAGATAAGACATCATTTTCTTAGGGATCATGTTCAAAAAGGAGATTGTGTTCTAGAATTTGTTGAAACAAAGAATCAATTAGCTTATATATTCACAAAGCCCTTACCAAAAGAAAACTTCTTTTCAATTAGACAAAAATTGGGGATTCTAGACTCTTCTCACATTACATTTTGACTCTATAGTAAAAATATACAATTTTAAGAATTGTAATCGATTACAGGATCAGGTAATCGATTACCAGAGAGAATATATAAATTTTTTGAAAATTTGAACAATTGTAATTGATTACAGGGTCAAGTAATCGATTACCAGAGCGTATTTGTTTGTTCTGGCACACATGTAATTGATTACAAAGTTGTGTATTCGATTACCAGAGCGTGTTTCACTTCTGGGTAAAAGGTAATCGATTACCATGAAATGTAATCGATTACCAGTAGCAAAAATGCACAAATATGGAAACGTGTAATCGATTACCATATACATGTAATCGATTACACGACACATCTGCACTTATAATTGTGCAGTTTCGTCTTCTTCCTCGCGCAAAAGCCCCAAATCCTCCGTGCCCTAACCCTTTCCAAAACTCCATATCTTCCTCAATTCTTAACAAAATCAAGTCCCGTTTGTTCCATTCTTCATCATTTTCGATTCTCTTCAATTCTACCAATTCTATTTTACAAAACAATCACTCAAATGGCGGAATCATCAAAACGACAAAAGGGTTCTTCACGTTCAACCACCGCCGGCCGCCAACAACAGCCTCCCTCTGACGACGCCCCTGCTCCTACGAATCCAAATCCATACCCTAGACGTGCTCTCGCTCTGTTCTCCACAGACGAACAACGAGATAGATACTACCAATTATTTTCTGAGCGAAATATTGTTGATCCCAAGTATATTAGTATTGATTTTTTTTAGGGTGAATCATTTGAGTGTTATACGATTTTTAAAAATTCTGGGTTGGTGGATTTTATGTCTATGAAGAACCCTGTTTATCCAGAATTAGTCAGGGTCTTTTACAGTAATTTGGAAATCAGGAATGGGGTTCTTCACAGAGAGGTTAAAAAAATTCCAATAGTGATAAATCAGTCTCTGTCTTCACATTTGTATTCACTTTGAACCTTTATGAGATTTCTAAACATTCACTTCAGCTAAATCTCTCTCAAAGTCACCCAAAGCTCCTTGCTTAGTTCTAGGAATTCCTTCACTTTCTAGGGAAATCCGTGAGCAATCATTTGCTCACCTAAGCTTGAGTTCTTCCTTCTTTGGTTTGGATCAATCCAAATCCAAATTCTTCTTCATCTTCTCTTCTAGAATTACAATCAAGGACAAAGATCTTGTGAGGAGCAAGGCTAGGGAGAATCATCAATTCATCTTTCCTACCTAGTTCCATCATACAAAGAAAAGGCAATGTACATAAAAATTAAAAATTCGCTAAGCAGTTCAAGCTGATCAAAGGCTCCGAGAACTAAGCTGAAGCACTACAAAGAAGATCTTCATTGTGAATTTCATATATAGTTCTTTGTATTATTTTTGTGTTGTATTTTCTTAGCATCACGTTTAAAAGAGACAAAGCTATCTTTGTAACTCTTGCCAAATTCATTTGTAAGGGCTAAGCTTGGAGAGACTTGTGTGAAAAGAATACTTATCGTTAAGCCTAAAGATGCGTGTTGAAAGAATACTTGGGTTTGAGCCTGTAGAGGCTTTTGTTAAAAGAATACTTAGTGTTGAGCTTGAAGAGGCTTGTTGAAAGAATACTTGGGTTTGAACTTGGAGAGGCTTGTTGAAAGAATACTTGGTGTTAAGCCAGAAGTGGCTTGTGAAAGAATACATGTATCTTGTACAAGATAGTGGAACTCAATTTGATTGGATTGAGAATTGGACGTAGTATTTATGTTTGAGACGAACCAATATAAAATACTTGTGTCACTTTGTCTATTGTTTTCCAGTGTTTCGTCTGTCATATTTTTTACTACTTCACTACAAAAAGTGTGAGTTTTTAATATATACAATTCAAGCCCCCTTATAGTGTGTATCTTTTTCTTCAATAGTATGCAGAGAAACAACATAAGTTATAGAAGCTATAAGCTAACTATAAAAATCAACATCACAAAAATCAACACAGCAACAACAATATGTTCAACTTAACAACGTAAGAACAACACAGATAATTAATCATGTAAGATCAATCATTTCACATCTCAAGCTACAACTTAACAACAAAACACTAATCTTTATGCATCGTCACACCTTACAACTAAGAAATCTCTTACAATACAGATGAGTAGTCTAAGTGGCTTGAACCTACCGAATCAACACAACACAACCTTTCATCTCTAGGCCAATACAACATAACTTTTGGATATCAATCCATTTTCATCACAATATGATTTCTTGATTTTCGCCATTTGTATTATGAAAGTTCGATACCACCATCAGGTATAGTATAGCTTGTATGTGGGTCCACCATGACATTGGCATGCATTAACCAAGTAACTAGTGTAATTATCCCACTAACTAACCATTTGACACCACACACCCTTCTAGTAATCAATTAAGGATTTTACTCCTCAACTTCATACTTTACTAAAATTGTCACTTTTAAACTAATATGATTGGATTTTTCCCCCATACAGTATCAACTAAGGACTTAGAGGAGATACAATACTCCACTTCAAGAGCCAACTATCTCAATAAGGGTTTCTTAACATTAGGCTCTCAAAGCACCACAACACATATCCATACAATGTGATATTTCATCTTTTCAAAAAAAAAAACACTTTTGTCTCTAGTCCTAATTTCACAACACAACTCTTCAACATGTATCATGCACATCATAACATAGTTCGGCTCAACACAACTTATACAAAATTTAGAATAATACCCAATCCAACTTAAAATATTCAACATACTTCAATTTCACCTTTCTACAAGATGATTCATTAATCATAGCAATATAATATAATAGATCAAATTTCAACTTCATTAATGATTTGAAACATAAAACATAAGAATTCAGGAAAAAGAGTCCTCATTGGGAGAGTTGAGATCTTTAGAGCTCCTTACTAAGTGACATTACTCTTTCTTAGTGAAGAAAATGCTCAGTGACTTTCCTTGATGGGAAAGCTTTTGGCTCACTAAGAAGCCAAACTCCTCTAGCTAGTGCTCGTCATTGGGCAATCAAGACATCGCTAAAAGATCACACTATCTATAAGTCCACCCGTTGGGTGACCTTAGCTCACTAGGCGAGCAAAACCCTCTTTGGGTCTTTTTTTCAAGTGCGTTGTGTCTCGCTTGACAATCCCACCACAAAACCATTTTCTTGTTGGGTGACATTTCTATTGCTAAGAAAGATTATGATTTTGGGAAACTGTACATGTTCTACATTTCATGAACGTGTGTTGGACGTCGCATTATCTTGTTGGACAAGAATAAAGTTTTCACCCATGGAGAAATATCTATCTTAAAATCCAACCATTTCTTAACATCAATCCAACATGAAACCTTCCTTATATCATCTAAACATCTTATATATCTCAAAGATTCATAAGAAAGCAACATGATTCAAGATCATAATTTTTTCATCAAAAATACCATAAGCAACCAAAAACCTAAAATATTAAGGTCTCCACTTCTCAAAACAACACCAAAGCCACCAATGGGTTAGAGAACACAAAAATCAACATGTACTTCACAAAAAAGGGTAATTTTATAAGTTTCCCTTACTTCAAGTCCTTCAAAAACAAGGAAAGAAAGGAAGAAAAATGAAGAACGAGACTTCACTAGAACTTGTCGTTTGACAACTTTGACCTCTAATTTTTAGCTCTTTAGCTTCAAATCTCAACTCAGCTACTCAACAAGCAACTTAAGGCTTATGAAGCCAGAAGAGAAGAAAATCTTCTTCGACTCCAAAGTCAATCTCTATATAAACTTCCCTCTAAAACTCTAAGAAATGAACTTATGAAGTTCAAGTTCGATGGAGTCCTAATTTGTAGCAACTCCATGGATTGAACTTCACACCACTCCTTCTTGATTACCTTGAGAGTTCTTCAAGGTTAGAGGCCAAAGAAAAGAAGGATAAGTGTAGGAAAGGCTTTTCCTAAGCTCATCGATTAAAAGTCCAAGGCCACAAAGAGGAAATCTCAAGGAGAAGAGATGATTCCCTCACTAAAAGGTGACTTTCAGCTAGAGAGAAATATGCAGAAGAATTTGTCATGAAATGCTCAAAAGTGAGAACTACACAAGGTCCCAGGCTATATATAATCCACAAAAAGAGTGCTAAGGAAGCTAGGTTGGCTGAGAGTTAAAATTAACCATGGTATGGTTTTTTTAAACCCTTGGCGCCTAAATTCAAATTTGAATTCTATCTCCTAGATTCTCGGCACCTATTTCGCAAATCCTCATGGCACATGTGATACTTGCATTCTAATGTGATTTGATTCACATTTGAGGTGAATTTGAGTCACACCATATGCACCATCCACATGGCCGGTCACATGACTCTAAATGCACCCTAAATGTGTCTCAAATTCCATTAGACACAAACTCACATGAATTTAAGAATTAGAATGGCTGAAATACATAGCCTAAAATCCAACCTATTCTACTTGGCCGAAATACAAGGCTATCAAGCAAAATACAAGTCCAAGTGGGTCAATCCTAGTATAGGCCTTAATGAACAACCCAACTAAAAAGTGTCATGCGTTTTTCCTTGGTATTAGCCCAACCCTCTTCTAGTCTTCGAACCATAGCCCTAGTAATTGAGCCCTCAGCCCATGGGCCTCCATCAAGGTTATCAGAAAATCTTATATATCTTCCCCCATTTTTGGTCAATTTTGACCTTAACACAACAACTTTAAACAACTAAACTAACTCTTAAGAATTTCATGATCGTTAGAGTTCTAAAATATCAACATTAATAGAATAACATGCAGTATAAATACAACATACAACTTACAACACAATGTTACACGTTTCACCAAATGATCACTTTTTTTTATCTAATCAATGATACTACTTATCATCTTTTTTGGTACAAAAGGAAAAGAAATTGTTGTGTGTCAATCAATAATGAATTTTAGCTGACTTTGCATACTTTGAGATATCTGTGTCTTTTTACTTCTGAAAAGAAAATCCTTGTTCCTTCATACGTTGCGAGTACCAAAGAGGTTTTTATTCATTCTATCTATTAAGAAATAACATGAAAGTAGTTCATAGAAACATTAGTCATATTAATGTTATATTTAAAACATTCCTCTTTAACAAATGAAGTGTTCAATTTGATGGGTTATCATGCATTTCATCATTCAATATCATCTTTGACTATGACTTATATTATCGTCTTTGACAAATATTTTTTTTTATATCTTTAAAAAAATATCTAAATTTGTTAACATTAAAATATAACTTTTTAATATCTTAGATTGTCATTTGATATAACGGTATCTATGTAAGTTTTTTCATCAATCAATCTCTATATTTATAGATAGTGATGAGTAAATAAAGAGGGAGAAAAAAAAATAAGGAAAAGAATGTTTAGATATAAATATATTTAAGTTGACATAATAATTTTTATTAAGTCATCTATTGGTTTGAGATGTTGTATTAAGTAGGTCAATAAAAAATTTCATATAATTTAAAAATTAATTAGTTGATATTTTACATCAATATTTTTAATAATATTATTTATTATTGATTGAAATTTATTATAAATAAAAAATTTCTTTTAGCTTCGATTATTATTTCTCCCTATTTATTTTTATCTTTTAATAAATTTTAAGAAAAATAGGTGGGAAAGTTTAGCAGCAAATTTTGTATCACAATATATTGTTAAATAATATTTTGTCACTTGAATAGATTATTTTCTCATATAAAAACTCTAGCTTTACTTTATACACTGAACCAAAATATTTCTCGGTTATAAACAAACATAAACAGCTATTTTAATTTAAAATTTCACCCACTACCAAATCTTTACTGACTCTAATAATTTAATTTATAAAGTAACTAGCAATAATCTACATTTTGGTTCAATAGCTAAATATTACAACCATTCTATCACCTTCATGACTAATCAAAGGTCTGTGAAAGTACGGACAAAAATTATAATGTTTTTGAAAGTGTAAATTAAACCAACAAGCCTGCACAGAGAGAAAACTATAGAACGCCGTTTCTTAACTCCTACAATGATTAATTAATAAGATACTATATAAATAGTATAGTTGCAACTAATTTATAATTTATTTAGAGTATACTCTTAATCAATAAGATATTACTATTAATCTTTTATTTATATTTTATAAAATTCAGCGATTTATTATAAATAATGGCTTATAATTAAATAAATAATATAAAATTACTTTATAATATTACTTTACAATAAAAGGTTTTTTCAACATATTAAATTTTTTTATCTAATTATATATAAATATTGTTAATTTATTTTTACTACATATTAAATGTTATACATATTGTTAAAAAAAAATTAATAATATTTTTATATAATTAGGCAACATTTTTCAAATGTTACCAAAGTAGTATTTTTGTAACATTTTAGTAATGCAACTAGATTTTAGTTAATTTTATAAAATAATAATTAGTTTTAATATAGATGTTATTATCACTTATACTTTATGACTTCTAACCTCTTACAAGTTTCACTATTAAACATATATCAAATATCAAAGTTCATTTTTTTATAGGTATAACTCTAAAATTATATATACTCGTTATATATTATTTATTTACTCGATATAAGATTTTAATTTTGAAAAATAATTAAAGATTGAAGAAGTATATTCTTTATATATGTGAATTTTTTTTTATTCAATGAAACTTTAATCTTGAAAATAATTTTAAAAAAATAATATTAAGATAAAAAATTGTGTTTTATTTATAGTAACACTCTTAAAAAAATGTTGTAAGATAACGAATTAACTTAATTTATAATAACATTTTAATAAATATAAATATATAAATATTTTTAAAGAAGTAAAATGTAACAATTCATTACCTAATTTATCATTTATTTATCAAACTTATCTATTTATATATCTAGACCAATGTAGTTGAAAGTTGGCTATTTGCTACACCAAGAATGCTTGATGTTTAGTTAATCTGTCATGTAAGAAGTAAAAAAACAACCACAACAGTAAAATTGCCTACTTAACAGGGAACTAAACAATCTAAATGTTAAAGTAGCTGTTCGTCTGAATTGAATCTTTTGCCTCGGATCTGAAACTTATGTCCCTAACTAATACTACTCTTTATCATCCTACACTGATCTCTTGTGTTTCTGTTGTTTAAGATGCTTTTGAGAATTGTTTCTCCCCAGTTACCAGACAAACATTAATTAATGAAAGTTACTTAGATCCATGTAGCTAAACTAAAAGCAAAAGCAAATGAGTTTCAATTCGAAGATCCAATAAGCATGCATGCACAGTATTAATTTATTCCCTTTTTGTTTTCCAATCTTTCCTTTTTCTATTCTGTTTTCAACCTGCTTTTCATGTTGCAAAAGAAGAAAGAGGGAAGAAAAAGTATAAAAAGGGGCCAAGATAGAAGTACAAGGCACAAAACCTCGAGTTAAGAACAAATATCAGAAAAGGCCATGCACATGCATTATTATTTCATGAATGATTGCTTCTGATTATTATCATATTATTGTCATGAATAATTGACATTGTTGCAGATTTAAACCCTTAGTTTATTCTATATGTCAGTTATTTTAATCCTTAGCTTTTAAAAATTTACTTTAATCTTATGCATTAATAAAAAAAGATAAATAAGTTTAGTTTAAGTCAAAAATTAAATTAATTATCACATAAACATTAATCTTTCATTATTATTCTTTCAAAAATAAAAGTACTTTCTATTAAATATGATCATATTCAAATCAGATCAGATAAAATCATTATAAACAACAAAAAAAATTCTCTATCACAATACTTAACATAACTGTATACTTTCAACTTGAAATCGAAACTTTTAATTACAGTAAAACAATCCCGTACTGATTTACAAGCTCAGTTATAAATAATTAATTGTTAAGTATATTTTTTCAGAATATTACAACAAAAATATATACCTAGCTCCTATGAATAAAGCATGATGGATAATTTACGGTCCAGCATGTACAAATTTACTCATACAGTGTCAGACACAAATTAATTAGTTAAATAATTAATTTCCATAGTAGTGGGGAAGGGGGTTAAAAAAAGTGGGGAAGGGGGTAATAATAAGAACAAAGGTGCTGAAAATGTTTCGTAGTATCTGTTTGTAGTTGGTCTGAAAAGGCAAAAGGCAACCCTTTGGGTGAAACCCCAAAAACAGCAACACATAGCAGTGGTCCATCTATCGTTACCCACACACACTGACAGTATCAATCCTTCAAAGGTGTGTTACCCCAGTGCAGTGCTAGTCATGCTCAGTAAGTATCACTGACCCCTCTAAAAACCACATCTTAAAAACTCCCTCTCATTACTATGACTTTCGATTTAAAGATCAAACCCCTTAAGATCTAAGGTATGGTATTGGGTCCGGTCCATTATAGCAAAGTAAATTTCATCAAAAATGGACGGTTAAGTTTTATTTTGTTTTAGCAATGTTAAATATTTGCATGTATATCTATTAATTTTATTAATAACTAATTTTTATTAAAAAATTTAACTGAACACTTTTGTCAGAATCTTTCTTTCTTATCATATATATATCTTTTTTACATATAAGACTCAAATTGAAATCTTATTTAAGAAGATGAAATCTAGTAACACTTAGTAAAGAAAGTATGTGTAAACATTTCATACCATATTAATTTACTTTCTTTTTCTACTATGTGTGTCTTTCCCTCTTTCTCTCTTTCTCTGCTGCGCAATATCTATGGCGATGCAAATGCAAAGTTTTGAACAGTAGAATCTGTGACTGCCCTTGTCTGCATGTCTGTCTCTCATCTGCAGTCACTGAATACTCTTGACTACCTCTTCGTGACTCTCTCTCTCTCTTTCTTTCTCATTATCACAGGAAAAAGTAGCATGAAAAAGAAAACGTCCTTTAATTAGATAAGACTGCCACTTCTGGCATTAAATGCAAGAACCTTAGCTTTCATTTCACTGTTTGTCTCCATCTTCTCGCACCCTTCTCTCTCTCAGAGACAACAGACAAAGGTTCAGTCTCTAATTCATTCATCCAAATCTTAGTTACAACGAAAATCTAACAAAGTAAATAACCACCACCAACGCATTGTCTCACGTCAAATTTTACATCCATTTTTTTATTAAATATTACACATGTGAGACCAATTTAAGATTAATAGACAAGCTAGATTCATCATTTTCTATCTCTATTAATTATTATTCATATCTTTAGCATATTACATATTTCTTGTATCCTTTTGTATTTTTCAAATAAGACTTTCATAAAAAAGTAATTACTAAAGTAAAGAACAGTGTTATTTTTATTTTACTAGATGCTTTTTAACTAGACAAAAGAAAAGGAGAGACAGAAAATGAGAAGAGATCATTTCAATCCATACACAAGAGAATGCATTCTACACTTGATGTTAATTAAAACCAAAAACAACATCATTACTGTTATAATCTTCATCATCATCTTCTAGTTCTAGTTCCTCATCATCTTCATCACCTAACAAGTCATCTTCCCCCATCTGATCACAGCTCTCCACAGTGTGTGGAGCATGGCCATCACCAAAGGCACGAACATGGTCTTTGAGGGATCTCTTGTGCTTGAAATCAGAGCCACAGATGCAGAACCAAAGCTTCCCACAATTCTTCTCGTGTGTCCTCCAATCCCCTCTCACAGCAAATGGCTTGCCACACTTTCTGCACCCGAATGGCTTTGCTCCATGCTTCCTCTTGTAGTGTGTCTGAAGGGTCCTGAAATCCTTCAGAGGCCTTGACCTTGGATGGTCTATGTTGTTCTTGCAACCCTCGGCACAACAATAGCAGGGAAGCCTCAGCATTGAAGAAGCTGGTTTTGCCCCTCTCAGTGATTCAGGCCCTTTCCTGTATTGTGAACCATGTCCCCACATGTGCATCTGCCATGTTATTACAATGCATTAGGCAAATTTTTATGTTAATGTGACAACAACATCAACTAAAACACCCCTCATAAAACTGAAGAAATGTTTTTTTGTTATGTAACTGATGAGAGGGCTGATAAACTTGCACCCAAAAGGATGGAAAGATGAGAGAGTTTGGAATAAAGAAAATAAAAATAGGAATTTGATAATGAATATTTCACATTCTTCGGGAGTGTAAAATGGTTGATTAAATAGCAAAGCCATGATCACATGTGATGAAAAGGGAAGAACTAGAGATGTGTAAAGTGATTGTGAAAGAAACCAGACCTATTAAACATAAAAAGAGAAAGAAAAAAATAGATAAAAGAAAGAAAAACAGAAGGATTCAAAGAAGGATCATTAATGGTGTCAAATTCAAACTTTAACTGGAGACAGTAACGGTTTTGCTTCTTGTGCATCTAAATCATTTTCAGAAAATAAGACAGTGGTATTTCTTACTTTCTTTCTTTCAAATCCTTTTTACCTAGGCAGCTAAAAAATGATCATGAATTTCTGTTGGAATAGATACAATAAGGAGTCTAATTGAATGTTAGAAGAATGATCCGCAATAGATATCACTTTATATCTAATATGGGTGGTTCAAGTGAGAGGGAGTTATATCAAAGCTACCAAAAAAGAAAAAGAAAAACAGCTTTTGGGAACTTCTCTGATTAAAAATATAAAATATTTTTTGATAGAGAAACTCTTTTAAATTTGTATCCAAATTCGCTGGATACATACTTGAGTTTGGTTGTAATTTAATTTTTTGAGCACTAACCTGCATGTTGTTGAAACGGTTGAACATTTTGTTGCAAACAGTGCAAGAGAACTGGGTGGGTCCAATGAGGATTTGAGCAGGAGAAGGGATCCAGTACTGGCCCTGAATGGGAGCAGAAGGCAAATGAAGATCAGGCTTGGTAGTGGGGATGGCACTGTTTGGTGAAGTGCTTGGACTGGGAAGGCCAATGTGAAGAGCCACAGTTACACCTCTCTGGTCATCAGAGATAGGGTTTTGCTGGAAATGGTACTGAAGAGTACTGGAAGGGTGGTTGGAGGAGGAGGAGGAAGTGGCTTTGGGGTTGTGGTGTTGGCCAGGAGGGCCAAGAGAGAGGGAGATGGAGGCTTCATCCACACCCTCATCATGGTCAGGTTCCAAGAAGGGACTTCTACTAGTAGGACAAGAGGGTATGTAGGAGAAAGAGTGAGTTTGCATGGTGAGAGATGTGGTTGATGGAATGGTATAATAATGTAATGTAATGTAATATTACTATATGATGAGAAAGGGTAGTAGTAGCTACTAGCTAGGTATAGGAGAGAGTAGAGTGAGGGAGGGACAGGGAAGGAGGGTGTTTTGGGTGTGGTGTGGTGTGTGAGAAACTGAGAATGTTAATGGGGATGAGAAAGGCAATAAATAAACACACCTTATGGATGTTAGTTTTGGCTTTTGGCATTTCAACATTGAAAAACAGTGATTCTAATTAATCAACTAATCATATATATGTCGTAACTTTAATTTAGATTTAAAGATATTTAATTTTATAAATTTTACATTATAAGCAGTCCATATCTAATGATATATAGTAAAAATAATATGTATAAATGAGAAGTAATTCCTTCTTCATAAATCGATTTTGTAAATTTGATTTAAGTTGTAATCAACCTTTTAACATGGAGATAAAGAAGTAATTAAAAATAGGTGAATGCATTAATGTTGAGAAGCATTGTTAACTTTGTTTGGATTTGATTGTGTTGGTGTGTAGTGTCATAGAAGAGAGATAAAATGCAGAGAGAGAGGTGGTAGCATGAGTGTGTGTGCGTACGTGGAATGAAGGGAAAATTGTGATATGATGCGTTTTGGCGTGTTTGGGAATAGAGGAGACACAGCACCGGCAAAGGAGGAAAGTGTGAGAGCGGCAATGAGGCAAAGCAGGATGCAATGCATAGAACATCGCACCAATATACGACACTATAGTAGCAGAGTGTCACTCATTTCTCTCTCACACATACCACATATTAATTTGTGTTACATCCTATAATTAATCAACAATATTGTCAAAAGGTTTTCAAAAGGTTGGCAGCTTCTAAAATGTTATTTTAATCCTTTTTCTTCTTGGTAGTTTTAACTATTAAAGTATTATTTTACTATGTTGTGCGGAAAAGAAATAAAAATGATTGTGTTTTTAAATTATATTAAAGTAGAATAAAAATAAAATATTTTTTTGCAATTAAAAGGAAAAAAAATGACTTTCTGAATCAAGCACTTGTATTCTTAAGTAGAAACACATGGATGATTTTTGAGGCATTTGAAAATTTTTATTGGATTTAAAAAAGTGATTTATGATCTTTTTTTATATACCTTTTCAATTTATTTTAATAAATTTCAGAGACAAAAATATTAAAATGAATTTATTTAAATTTATATTCTTTTACCTTCAAATACAATAAGCTCTATATATTTAAGAAAAATTAATTATGACACAAATACTTTTCAGTTATTTAAGCACCCATTGTAGTGTAAAGCAAGATCTTTTATATATGAAGACAGTAAAACATTTTTACATTGTGAATTAATTAAAAAAAACATCAGATGTTATTTGTCAGTTATTTATAATAAAAATAAACAAAAAAAATTATATTTAATGATGTGTAATTAAATAACAATACATGCCAATATTGTCTCATTCTTCTTTCGATCATCTCATTTAAATCTTATGTTTTTTTTTAATCACATAACTTATTACATGTATGAATATATATCTTTCTTAATATTTTCTTTATTCTTGCAAATTATGGACACCTCAAAAATATAATTATTACTCCTTCATCTTTTTTTACTTAGTGTGTACTAGTAAACAAGTATATATCATGCATTAAAGATTACAGATTTTGTTGGCATATGGATCTCTCTTGTTTCCAGCACCTAATCCAGTCCAAAAATATGCCATTTTATTACATGTATCCGAATCTTTGCAGCGAACCAAATGGGGGAGTTGATTAATTAATAATAGAGAGGTCCTTGTAAGTTGTATAATGTTGATATGTGGCCACAGTCTAAAAAGTTGAGAGTGAGTGGGCGATGGCACAGTCCCTTTCGAATTCAGAGAAAAGAGAGTGTTTAAGAACACATACAGGAAGTAGACACGGAGAACTGTAGAAGGTGGAGGCGTGTGTCTCTCTCTCCCCCCACTTTCTTACTACCATTGCTGACGCTGATAGTGATAGTGATGCTAATGCTAATGCAGCTGAAGTGATAGTTGTAATGTGTAATTACTATCTTAACCAATCTCTACCTTTCTCTTTTTGTGTATCACACAATGTGAAAAGGGTAAACAAGTTATATTTTCCATGTAATCACAGACTTTTCTTTTTTAATATTTTCTAGGAATGAATATTTGTTCACATGTTACATAAATAAAAGCATATATTAAGTGTTAAATCTTCTACTAAAATGTTTTTCTTTCTGTGTTTCTGTTCATGGTTATTGTGTGTTTCTGTCTTTGACCATTTTTTTTTCTATTAATTTCCCATCATTTTGAATTACTAGCTTTCCTTTTTCTTTGATCTTCCTCCTTTCTTACTAAAATTCTTGGTGATGCAAAAGTTTTTATCATCTGTATATCAACAATTGTCTCTTTGTAAATAAGTGTCTCAAATTTTATTTCTATTTTAACCAAAATGGGGTCATTGGTAATATTAATTAGAGTGTTAACAACGCAGTGTCTTGTACAATCTTTATTGTTGGTCATTTTTTCAGAAACCCAGAAAAATTATGAGAAGATCCAATAGATAATAAATGAAAACCAGAAACAGTTGTGATTTTCAATAAAATTCAACCAATAATAAAAAAGTGTATTATAGAATATATTGTTAAACTAAAATTTAAAAAAAAAAAATTGGTAAATAAACTGAAATTCATTAATTTATCTGGTTTTATACTTGTACTCATTAATCATGAATTGGAGTTTATTTTTTATCTTAGACATGAAAACACGACTAATGATATTACTTTAAGAGTTGATTTAATGAAAATGATATATATTTTTTTATCATCAATTGACATTTTAATTTACACCATATGATTTGGTGTGATACTTACTACATATTTATCAATGATTTCTTAATCAAGAACTATAGGACCCAATCCCGGTTTTAACATGAAGTGGAGACATTAGGTATAAATTTTGAGATGTCAAATATCATTAATGCATGTAGAAAGGGACTTGAAAAATTAATTGTATATATAAAACCAAGATGAAATAGTAAAATGAATTTTAGAAAAGTAATTTATGAAATAATTTAAAAAGATTGTGCTTCATAAATTTTTTTTATATTTTTTTTTAATCAAAATAATTCTGAAATATTTTATAGTAACATATTTTTATATGTATTTTCTTATCGAATAATATTAGTGTTAAAGCTTTTACAAATATTAATGTTCATGATGTGATTGTATGGCAATAACTAAACTTGTACTGCACATGGACAAAACCTATATATCACTAGAGTCAAATCTACATGGTTTGATCATATTTTTGAAAGAAGAAAAAAAAGTTTGCAAAGATGAAGAGCAATATTATTAGTGCAGTAGTTTGTTAGAAAACACATGCATATTCATAAACACTGTTAATGTGATTTTTCTTCAACGTTGCAGGTTAATTATTCGAATTTGAACAGCACAGTGTGTTGAATTGTTTTCTGCTGAAAGAAAAATCTGGTGAATAGTTCACGTGATGATACACCTACATAATAAACATTTGGTTCATATTTGGCTAAGATGATAGAACCCTAGTTTGGATATTAGCCATTGTAATCTTTCGAAAGCACCTCGAATCTTTGCATAAGTACGATCACGGGACACAAATGGAGAAATTCTCAATGTTGGACAAAAAGTCAGAGAAATATGGGATGATTCTTTGTCTTGCCTACTCAGTTCATTAATGCAAGCACGCTACGTGAACAGTTTACAACTTTTCACCCTTAAACGAAAAAGCAAGGGGACAACATTAATGGGCCGAAGCAAATGGTTGGTGTGGGCCAGCCATGCAATTGATTGGACATAGCCCAAAACATAAAACCTTAATTTGATTGACTGTCACACCCATCAAATCAACAAGCATCTTTCTCTATGCTTTTTCATTCCACCAAAAGGGAGAGTAAAAGGTCAGGTAGAACTTCCACTTTCAGTATTTCATCTCACCTAGGTTTCATTATGCCTACCTAACTAGGGCTCTACTCTATTTTCATCTATAAGTTAATATTTGGGTTTTTTTTTAACAAATAGGGATTATTTTGAAAACATTTTACGCAAATGAGGTTGTTCTCTAACTTATTACACCTTTAAAACAATTTATCACGGTGTTGTTATGAGTTATAACGACACTTATGACACGTGACTTTTTTATTTTATTTTAAGTCATGAACGCCATATTAATAGAGTTGCTACAGCTGATAACGTTTCAAAAAAAGTCGTTACAACCTATAGCGACACATATCGGCTCGAAGAAATTCTACCCTTCTTAGTTGTTTTAGTTCTTTTATTTAATAACCATAATGATTTTATGTAAAGATAAAATTGTATTTTTGATCATTATTATACACTTGTTTTATTTGATTTCAAGAAGAACTTCTATTTTGAGTGCTTCATCTAACCTAGGTTTCATGATGCCTACCCCTATATGTGTAGGGATCTAGGCTATTTTTATCTATGGCTTATATTCAGTTTCCACTCTCCTACACTTTCTGGTTGTTTAATAGGAAGAAGAAACTACATATAGCATAATGCTCACCAATGCAGAATGCTAGAGACATAACTATCCAAACATTGGAATAAATTAACAGCCGTGAATCTTGGATGTGTCACTTATCACTGATGGGTTTCTATTTTTGCATGCAGATGATTTGATGTTACCCTGAAATTTTCCCACCAGCGACTGTTCTCACTTGTTTAATGTCCATTGCAAAACCCAATTCAGTCAAACTAAATCACTATCAAATTAAATGGCAAAGTTGACCTTGCCAAACTACTAAAAATATGTTGTTCGGGGAATTCAATTTTCTCTGGTTAAAATAACATGTACTCACCATGTTTAAGAAACATAACACAACATGAACTTTTGAATGAATAATTATATTTATCATATAATTAATTGGTGCAAAATGTTCTCTAGTTTTTACTTGTGATCAATCTTTTTATGGTGTACCAGAAGTATTCTTTTAGTAGAAGCAATTATGTTTGAATTAGATAAGATTACTATATGAATAAAAAAATTTATAAGTATTTAAGTTAGAACAATCATAAACTAGTTGATCTACACGTTCAGTGGTTATTGATATAATTAACCTTTACAAGAATTGTAACTACATTTGATATAAGAAAATGTATTGTATAACATACGGTGGTTATGGATATAATTAATCTTTACAAGAGTTGTAACTATATTTGATACAAAAAGAAAATGTGTTGTATAATCTAAAATAGTTGTGTATAATTATTATAAAAAAATAATTGTTTGAAGCAACATTTCTTTTAAAACCTTTGTAATTTAACAATTTTTTTTGGTGTGAATGAATTAACTTATTAATATACATGTTAAATTAATTGTTTCACCGATTTCTATTTTTAAAATATAATCGGAGACTCGGAGAAGAAAACAGCTAAAATGAAGTTAAAAAGGTAAAAGTAAACAAATTTATAAAATTAATTAATCGATCAGTGATTAAATTACCGATCTCTCAGTTGTGTTTAGTGTATCACTAATTAATATTGTGATAATTTAATTAGTATTCGTATTATTGATTCATATATGTAGATAAACCATGGTTATTAAAATAGATAGAAAAATAATTCTGGCTACAATCTCTTCTTTATAGTAGTACGTACCCATGATTTTTCAAATTCACATGGTGGATGCATGTAGAAATAGTTACTTATGGTTATTGTTTGTGTCAGGAGCCGGAAAATAGTGGCAAAAAATATTGAGTTGAACCACGACTGCGACAAAACATAATTGTGATAGCTACAGCTATAAAAACAATAAAAAAAATTGCTGTTTCCAACAAGATCTAGATTTATTTTAATTAATTTCATATAATTCCAAGAAAATTATTAGTATATATACTTTAACTTTTTTATTTTAAAGTTCTAAGAAGTTCATTTTAATACATTATTTGAGCAATCAAAATCGTTAATCTAGTGAAACTATCCCCATATTCTTCTGATTGAATATAATGTAAAAGATATTTCCATTATTTTATGTGGAAAGTAATTAATAATTTTAATTATTTGTATATTCTAATTAAATTTTAATAAAAACAAAGTAAATTAAACCAACACTTGTAACATTTTGTGACATTATTACATCTAATTTTCTTGCTTTTTATTGTTTACAACAATGATTTTCATAAGCGAACATGGTGCAATATTTTTTAAATAAATAACGAAAGCCAATGTAATGTTTAAGAGAGTTTCAGTGTGACCATATTTTTCAAACAATCAAAGCCAGTTAGTATAAGAATAAAATAAAAACTGGGATTATCTACAATTTTGCAAAATTGTTTTTTTTTTTTTAAGATAGAAAAAATTACAAAGATGATCGCAACGAAGATTAAACTTAGGTCTTCATACTTCTAACTATCCTAACCTCTACTCACTCAACCCTAATAGTTATTTTGCAAAATTGTATGAGTATATGTGTAATTTACTCTTGAAAATATTAACAAAATTATATTTGAGTGTGATATTAATGTTACTTGTCTTATTAATTAATTTATTTCTTAAGCACAAAGATAATTGCAATGCAAACATGCATGCCATTATATACCTACCTTATTTATTACCCAAGTCCCAAACAAAAGTGATCTGCATTCACATGGAGGACATTATTACAGAGGCTCTGAACCATGCTAAACACAGTGACAGCATAACTGGTCTTAATGACCTTGTCCTTACATAACCAGCAGAGGAAATAACATTTTCCCAGACAACATCAAACCGTCCACTCAACAGTTGAATGAGGAACATCCTCTGGAATCAAAACCAACTCTGTCAAAACACTCATGTCATTTCAGATTAATTAACTTGCTTCATCCCTTCATTATTGACCCAATTAACGTTATGAATTACTATATACTATGATACACACACCATTGTGAAAAGAAGAAAAAATGTGCAACACACATGCAGGCACATGCACCTAATCAAAAAGATGACACGATATCTCTCTTCAAGGTTCAAACCCCACGTGACGAAAAAGCTATAAACATTGGAACTAGCTAGTTTATAGTTAAGGGTGATTTTTCGCTTTTTGGTATAGTGATTAGGTTTAGAAGAATATCATCAACACATTTTGAGGTAAGTTAGAGAAGGCCCACCAAGAACTTATATATTTTTTTCTCTATAAACATGACTCAAACAACTTTTTAAAACTAACAAATTCTAAAAATACTAATTTAATCTCGTGTCTAGACATTTCCTTCAACTACTAATAACCCATTTACGTGTTAGAACTTTAAGGTGAAGGTCTTAAACTAGAGCAGAAATTGAAAGAAAAGGAAGAGAGAGAGAGAGAGCATGCATATATATAATATAAGAGGCTTTGGATTCTAGGACATTGATTGAATGAAGTAGAGAGAGGGATATTGAGTGTGCTTTGTGAAATTGGTATAAGAGGGACTTTGAATGGAGGAAAGAGAGAGATAAGTTTACCAATTTGTTGGTGTTGTACGAGAAAGGAAACTCGGACAAAGCCAACAGTGGCATCTGAGACTCTCGTAGCCGCCCCATCATTGATACGTCACTGCCTCACTTCACACCTTATCCCATTGCAGCTACCCATTATTCAATGCTACTATTACCTTCTCTCTCTCACCACCTTCTACTCATACATTTCATCTTTGACTCCAATTTAGACTCCTGTGTATAACACAATCCTAAGCCTGTAATTGAGCGATAGGGGTTGATCCACGCTTAAGTAAGGTTAGGAGTTCAAATTCTGCCTTATGTATGTAGCTGCATTAAATCTTATTATTATTAACAGGAAAAAGTAGTAAGTATAAATTCAATCACATATTACACATAATTTTAATGTTAATTTTAAATAAGATTTAATAAAATATATTATATATAATTATAATTTATACCTATGTTTATATTGTTTATGTTCATTGTATTATTTCTTTAAGTTATAATTGTGTTGAATATTGTATTGAACTATTATATGTATGCTTATATTATGTTGCTGTGTTTGTGTGTGGATATTTGATGTTATCTCACATTGGTAGTCGAAGTGAAACGTTTCTCACTTCTTTATTGTTTATTGTGTTCTATGTATGTTTTGTAGGTAGGATTATCTTGATGATAATGTCGATGATAAGATTTAAGCCTTGTGATATGCTTATGGGTCGAACTCTAATAGAACGTGACATTAGGAATTTAAAGTTATATTTTGTATTCTTTTGATGTCTTGTCTATTTATTTTAAAAAACTTGATAATCTTTTGAAGTTTTGTTGTGGCTTTTGGGTAGTCACTTAGTTTTATTTTGATTTAGTTTCCATATTAGTTATCTCTTGCAAGACTCGTTTAAGTTTTGCGAAATGATGTGAGTCCTCTATCCTTGGAGATGTTCTTGTGAACCTTTTGTAATGCTTACGGATAAAGTTTTATTCATAACTCTTTTTACTATTTTTGTGATTAATTATATATGTTGGCTAGTGAAGTAGAAGGTGTCACATTAATACCTAAAAGAAGATGGGAAGAGCAAGTGGAAGAAATCCAAACCTTAACACAATAAAGAAGGAGGAAATTGTGATGTGTTAGGGTGTCTGTGTTTGGGGACCTAAGAGTACAAAAAGATTTCTTTTCAATTATTTTTCATGCAATAATAAACATCTTTTTATTGAACCACTATTTAATATTAATTTTTTAATACAATGCTAGTCGGTTGAAGCAACGACTAATATACACTTTACAACGATATTTTCTCATTAGAGTGTTATTTAATGTATTCTACACATTTTAACATCATTTACAAGTTAAAAGTGTTGTGTATTTTGTGTTGATAAATGTTTGTTCTGTTATAGTGCTAATAACAATTAAAACAACATACAATATTAGAATAAACCTACAAAACTATAAAATGAGAAGAACATCAATAAGGATCCAAACAAACAACTTCACTGTATCTAGAGTCAACCTTTGTAAGCACAACCCACACTATACCTAATTAATAAAGGGTTTTCTTTTTCCCTTTATGGAATAACATCAAACCAAAATGGTTGGTGTTGTACATATAATTGTTGAATTTTAGGCTAAGTTGGGGACTCATAAGTTAGGTTTGGCACAATTGATGAATGTGTGAAAAGTTTAAATTAGTTAAAATATATTTGTAGTCCCTATAGTTTCACTTGCTTTATTTTTTAGTCTCTATAATTTAAAATATTTTTTTTTAGTTTCTATACTTACACTTGTAATCCTTTTAAGTTCTTAATGTTAATTTATTTATAACATTGCTTTTGTGTAAGTGACATTGGCTTATTAAATTCACATGACGATGATGTATTTGGTTTTCCTACTCATTGAATCACCTTCCTCCTCCTTTGAAGAAAATTGATTCGTACTCATCATAATTAACTCTGACAATGTCACTTGCGAAAAAAATGGGCAATGAGTGTTTCAGCAATGAGTGTCACAGCTGAAGATAAAAGAGAAGGCAAAATGTCAAGAGACTTATCTAGTATAATTCCAACAAAATAAATTTGATATAAAAAATACATAATTGAATATATTTCTACTACATCAACCCATAAGAGGTGGCATTATAAAGAAATTAATGGTAGAGACTAAAAAAGAATTTAAAAAAGTGTAAATATAGAATCTAAAAAGTCTATTTTAAACTATAAGGACTAAACAGTAAAGTAAGTAAAATTATTAAAAACTAAAAAAAAAATTTAATCATTTAATTTTCTTAACATAAAAAACGTATTATTACTTTGATGAAGTAAGACTAAGGATTTCACATATATTTTTGACATAATTGTGGACCAAATAGTAGAAATTAAGTTTAAGGAAAATGTGAGATTGATTTATTAAACAAGAGTTAAGTGTTATAAATATTATTGTTAAAAAAATTAGAGTTAATTTATAACTCATTAAAATGTCGTCTTAAGATATCTCTAAAGCAAATATTAGAAAAATTCTCTTTCTCTAAAGTTTTTTATAGTAATCATGGTATATATTAGTACGGAGTATTCATCATTGAAAATAGTGACTAATTTTTGTCAAAGATCATAAGCACAATTAAGATAAGTATTCTTCTTTCAATTGGATCTATTTTATATTCAATGTTGAATTTTGAGCAAATTAAGTTATTAAAAGCATAAGTTATTATCACTTTATTTTAACCAATGTTGATATTCTCTCTTGTCTGAGTTTGAATAAAAAAAATTATTAAAATAAAAATCTAATTTTAATCACAGGAAATAAAATAATCTCAAAATTTATTAAATAATATAATCATAATTAAAACTAATTAATTTATGAAATCATCTCACTACTAACTCATTTTTCACAAAGTAATCTTATATTATCGATATCCAAAAAAAATATCTCAAAATCTTCGTAGAATATTTATGTAGAAATCCAAACAAGAAACAAACACTTGTTTTAATTAAATTTTTCTCAAATAATTAAATTCTATTTTCCATTTTAAATATTTTAATCACATATTGTAAAAGAAAGGTCTTACAACATATTTGAACCAAAATTCATTCTAACTTGGAAAAATTTATAATTTCATTTTCACCTAAAAATGGCTTTTACACTAGTTAGAAAAATTATAATAACTTGGCAAAAACATGTCCCCACTAAGCCATGACTTAGCTTAGCTTAGAGTTTACTCCAAATAGTTATAATTAATATTGCTTTTACAGCTGCAAATTACAAAGACCCCTCACCTTTTATTTTATTTTGTTTTGTTCTGGTCGACAATTTATTTTTTCTTGTGACCTTTTATTTGTCATATCTATACATATCTATATATATTATAAATAAAGGGTACATATCTATATATATATATTATAAAGAGATATATTTTAGTAATCACCCTTTTGATCTTTATTTTATAGTGGACGATTATACTCCTTGAATATAAAAAAAAAATCTTACATTTTTTTTAAATAATTATTTATAATTATATGCATATTATAAAGAAGATATATTTTGGTAATTACTTTTTTAATCTCCACTTTTTAGTAGACGATTATACCCCTTGAATATATAAAAAAATCTTCTTATATTTTTTCTAAATAACATCCATAATTTATAATATTTATTTGTTTAAAAGATATATAGTTAATATTCATATTTTAACATTACATTAATTAAATATAATAAACAGTATTTTATAATAAAATATTCATTTATTTAGATATTATCTTAAAATATTATATCAATAATATTAATTAAATAATACTTTAATACTTATACATTACCTTTAATATATATATAATTAGTACTATATAAAAATATTATTTTATTTAAATGTTTACAAATATATTATATTAACTATATTGATTAAATAATATTTTAATACTTATATTTGATTTTATTATACTTATATTATTTTGATTTGATATATAACTTTAAAAATATTTTGTAATCTATACTAATATATAAAGGGAATATCATTTTGGGTAACTACCTTGATCTCCACTTTTTTTTTTACCATTATACTCTTTTATTTTAAAAAATTAAATATTTTTTAATCAAATTTTAAAAAAATATTTTTTAATTAAATTTAAGAACTTGAAACTAATGAATTTATACTTCTATATATAAAGGAGATATCACTTTCAATAACTATTTTGGTTTCAATTTTTATATGGACTATTTTATCATTTGTTTATTTTTTAATAACTAACTTTTTTAATGAGCAATTTCTCATTTTTATTAATTTATTTTTTTCTTTTAATATAATGCAGGTACGAAATGTCTTTTTTTAGCTAGTTTTAATAATGGGCCTTACTATTCATACTCAAAAAAATGGGCTTTATTCGTACACACTCTTTACCAAAATTATACAGGCTTCAATAAGCCCAAAAATGTTTATAGGCTTCAACAAGATATATTATCACTTAACTATTAGCAACTGTCACTAATTTATTAATTTATAAAAGAAAAGTAAAACAGGGATATTAAATAACTATAGCAGTATGTTGTAAGATTTCATTTATTATTTAGAGGTATCTTTCTCTCTTACTTAGAGTATTCAGGATAATTCATTCTGTTTAAATGAAATTTGAAGCATAACTACACTGAATATAAAGTAATTAAAATAGATAATAAACTTAAAATTAAAATAGAAATTGAACTTAGAGTAAAAATAATAAATAAACTTAAAGTAAAACTTACATATTACTTGTTAGCCACTAAACTTAAAGTAAAACAGTCATCGAATTTAAGAAAAATCGTATTTATATACAACTAACGGTTTGGTTTGTGTTGGTTTCATATTCCAAAACTGTAAACTAAAATGTACTGTGTGGTCTAGGAAAATAAAAATAAAAAATAAAAATAAAAAAATCGTTAATTTGCAATTTTTCATCGATTTTTGATCTTTTAAGGCGATTCTTGATTTTTCATTTAAGTTGGTTCAATTTTGAACACTCCAAAATATAGATATTAAATCTATAATTTGTAAGGTTTTTATATTATTACGATAAATGTATAACTCCATTATTTACAATTTTATATAAATATATGCTAGTATATATATATATATATATATATATATATATATATATATATATAAGTATAAATAAATTATGAATATTACTATATTTTACTTTATATTTATACATATTTTATATTATTTTAGTTTATATAAATGTCTATTTTAAAAAGTATTATATTTATAAATATAAATAATAAAAAATATTTTTAAACTATATTTTTAATTATTAGTTTTTA
Source organism: Cajanus cajan (assembly GCF_000230855.2). Lineage (NCBI taxonomy): Eukaryota > Viridiplantae > Streptophyta > Magnoliopsida > Fabales > Fabaceae > Cajanus > Cajanus cajan. Next base: position 21,226,993 of record NC_138527.1, on the reverse strand, counting down.
AAAAAAATATGTTTTCATAAATGAAAGAAATGACTAACATTAATTAATACAAAGATGCTTACATAGATAGTACTATACTTTCTTTTTAACTAACAATAATTGAGACAAATAAAATCTTCTAGTCGATATAGCCTTAGTGTACTCCTCACCTAAGTAGTTCTTCCCTAACGATACCTAGATATGGCTTGGCTTGCGACATTTGGAGCATACATTCTCAACATGAAAAGAATCCTTAGCAAGATGAGTTCCTCCACATTTATAGCATTAGGTTGGGCTCCACCATGAGGAGTAGTAGTCGGAATTTGATACACATTTGACAAATATATCAATTGATGTAATAGTAAAGAGAACAAAAGTCCAAGTATCGAATCTATAAAAACTTGGATTTATAGTCGTTTAATATAATATTCGTACCAAACAAGCAAATACTAAGAAATTAAAATTATTTAAATAGAATTATTTAAATACAATAGAATAATAATGAAGCACTAAATTGTAATGAAATTTAATTAATAATTAAAGCAGTCACAGATTGATTCACCGACTATCCCTATGTAAAATCTTATTGTTTTTTATTCAACATTGCAAGTATATAGTTAATTCGACAACTCACAGTTGTATTTAAACCCTAATTCCTTAAGTGAGAAATTATAGGTTTTTAAGGAAAATCTCAATTCCCCTATAATTTTTGTTAAACAATCTCGCAAGGTCAAGGATCAAAAGTCAACTAATGAGGTTTATCTTAATTTCTTGATAATAAATGTCATCAGTGCATTAGGTAGGTTGCAATTTTGAAAAGAATTTCCCAACCTTGATTAAAAATTATAAAATCATGATGAAGTTGATCAGGTCACAACAAGCATTAAATATAAGACTAAAACAATAAATTGAATAAATACTTTATTGAATGAAAAACAGGGAGAAAATTACATAGTTCAAGCAGCTACCTCAATCTCTAACAGTGAAGAATTTAGCCACTCATAACTAAGGATTACAACATTAGATGAATCTTTGAGCAATTTGTGATTACAGTATTGATCTCACATAATCCTTTCTAATCTCTCTAGAATTGTACTATGAACTGATATAGGGACCTTTAGAAATCATAATTTTATGATAATTTTTTATGGGTTTTCGGGTTGGATCCAATTGCTTTGAGCGACCATGTAAATGCATCTAGGGGTGCTTTTTGCCTTCACTAGGCCAGAGTGAATTTGTGGTAGTTCTAAGCAAATTCTTCATACTCAAAGAGCCTAGAAGGCTTACTTTGCGTAATCAACTATCTACTTCCAATATTGTTCTTTGCCTTGGCTTGCTCAAAGCGACTTTCTGGTAGCTTTGAGCGAATTTTCATAACCCAGAGTAACAATTCCGATTGAGAATTTATAGCTTTCCAAATTATCTCCTACATGTGATATTTCAACAAAGAAAAAACATAAAAAAAAAATCTAATATTTAAACAATTAAACTAAAATTAAAATTATCTATTGACTAAGTGTTTTGTGGCTAAAAGCAAGATTTAAAAGCATAATATGTATCAATAATTGCCTAAATTAAATAAAAATATGAATGCATACTTGACAATTATCAAAATACATCAAACTTAGGATTTTGCTTGTCTCTAAGCAAATCAACTTTAAGTACAGTCTTAGGATCAATGAATATGAACAAAAAAATTTCCACAATTCTTTTTCAAACTATTCAAGCAATCACATCATCCACCATAGTAGCAACATTAGATCCACACAAGAAATGCATGAAGAAATTTCAAAGAGACTAGATCTTATAACACTTGCAATTTATGTAATCCAATTTATTTGCTCTCTCTATTATTGCAATTTCAAGTGTACTTCTTTGGTTAATGTTTTACTCTATTCACACACTTTAACACCATCCAAATTATTTTTACTTTTCATCTTTCTTTTTTAGAATAATTATGTAAAAATCATAAGTTTGCAAAGATCACTAAGGACTTTTTTAGGCTTGTAACATGGCTAAGCTATCCAAAAATTCATTGTTTTTCTTTAGAATCCAAAGACACCCAGGGTTAAGGAGACACTTAGTTGTATTCTTTTTGCTCATCTTTTTATTTCCTTCCAAATTTTCCAGACCAATATTTTTAATTTCACTTTTCCAACTTTCTTCTACTTTTATTTATAATAATTATTTTATTTTATTATTTTTTTCGGAAAGGATGCTTACAACTTATTATTAGTGCTTGGGTCATCATTAAGGGTGGAAATATGTCAGACCAGACTTTGAATATATAAACTAGGACTATTCTAAAAAATTAAAGTCTAAGTCTGACCTATTATCTATCATAAGTTTTTTTTATAGGTCTGGTTTGATCTTTTTAACTGATCTAACTTATTTAAAAGTTTATTTAAATTACTAATGTTAATTAAGTTAATAAATATAATTATTTTTAAAATATAGTTTACTCAATATTATTAAAATTTAAATTTTAAGAGAAATATAAGACAAAATAATTTTATCATTTTCTATTGAAGTAACAATTCATGTATAATCATATATGTTAATGTATACCTATGCACAGGTCGTAAGTTTATAAACCTATAATGAAAAAATAATTGTATAATTTTTTTAAAATATTAATAATTTATTTTTGTTTTATGAATTTATTTGTTTATTTATATTTTTAATAATATATATTATTTTATTATTATATTATATAAACAAATAAGTTAATCTATCAGGTCTAACAAATTTTTTTATAAGTTTATGTCTGACCTTTTTATATAAATAGGCTTTTTTAAAAGCCTAAACTTGACTTTTTTTATTAAATAGGTCAGGTTTTAAAGAGGTCAAGCCATAAACACCTATTTAAGACCAGGCCTATTCTCATCCCTAGTCATCATTAACCTTCCTAATATTTGTGTGGGTGTAACATACCCGTAACAAACTTAGAATCCTAACTTATGTCGTGGGTTTAATGTATATCCACACCAAACTCAAAATCTTTTCACTTATTTTTACTAAATTATTCTCCTTATTCCTAAAGGTATAGGTTGACAATTAGTTTTTCTGATAGGCTCGAGTTCTAAAAGAAAATTTCAATGTTTGGCTCAAAGGGATAGCATGTGTTAAATACAAAAAATTTCAAGTTGCCTTTTTGGCTTAGTGGCTCAAACAAAAAATTAAAATTGCCTTGACAATTTCTCAACATAGAGATAACTTCACACAATTGTAAGATTTAAGTAAAATCAATTAAACAAAAGAGAAAGCAAAAACTCAATCCTCACTATTTGAAAATTGAAAATAACAAGAATAAAAAGGGAAGAATAATGTTACCCACTAGATTGCCTCCCAACTAGTGCTTCTTTAGCATCACTAGCTTGATGGATGAAAAGACCTTTAAGAGTCCTTAAATTTTATAAGTAGGTTTTATATTTTCTTATAGCTTGCCTTCGAGATAGGGATTGACCCTTTCCTTTTTCACCTTGTAGCATCTCCTTAAGAATGGATCCTCTATCTTAACCTTTCTTTTTTTTGTGTATCCTTTGATGACATAGGGTCCTTACCACTTGGATTTCCATCTTCCCATAAAAATTTGAAATTTAATCTTGAGACGGTATACTTGTTGGCCAGGATAAAAAAAATCCTTCTCTTGAAGTTGTTGTTTTCTTCTTAGGAAGATTTGTCAGTCTTTCCCTTTTTTTCCTTCTCAAGGTTTGTCTCCTTTATTTCTTTTATCATTGAACAAATCTTTGGTTCGAGTGGTTGACTCTTTCCTTCAAATTCATCAAAATTTGCCTTTCCTTCTTGCATTCTCAACTTGAATTTACCATCAACCACGTCAATAAATGCTTTTACAATCATCATAAAAGGTCTCCCCAAAATGGTGGGTACTTGCGAGTCCTCCTCTATGTCCATAATGATGAAATAAGTTGGGAAAATGAACTTGTCCATCTTTACCAACATGTTCTCCATTACTCTACGGGGAAATTTGACAAAGTGATCAGCTAGTTAGAGTGTCATACATGTAGGCTTTATTTCCACTCCTCCAATTCTAGATAGCATAGATAAAGGCATCAGATTAATGTTAGGCCCTTAGCCAAGTAGAGCTTTTTTCTATTGATAGATTCCGAATGGTGATGGGAATGATAAAACTACTGAGATCTTTCAACTTAAGAGGTAAAGTCTTCATGATGGAGGTGAGTAGTAGGAGTGAAGCTCAAACTCTTCCTAAACTCCTCCTAGGCTCGGATCTTCTTCAATGGAGATAGAACACACTTGAAGAACTCGTGAAGATGAAGAACAATCTGCGGAAATGGAAGAAGGAAGCATCCAAGCTCATGAACTCAAAGGATTGCACACTTCAAAGGGAAGGAAAACTAGGTTTTCCTAAGGTTTTTGAAGGCATTCTCTTAGGTTTTCTCTCTTGGAATTTTCGGTGACTCTTGAGGGAATTGGCTGAAGTATTTGTTCAGGAATTCTCATATATTCAAAAGTGATTACAATGTGTAGGAGAAACACTTAAGTAGGGACGGTTTTGGCACCTAGACTAAACTACACAAGTTGGCGCCTAAAATTTGAATTCAAATTGGAAATTTGAATTCAAATTTTGGTGCACATGGGTGTGGCCGTGAGTTTAGGTATCTAATGTGCATCTAGGTCTGATTTGAGAGTCATTTAGGGTTAATTTGAGTGTCACATGTTCAGCCACCAATTGGTGCAAAACATGTGACTCAAATGTAACTTAAATGGCTTCCAAATTAAACCTAATTTAACCTAGTTAACCTACTTTAGTATTTCTTGTATTTTCCTAATCTAATGACCTAAATACAATGGTCAAACAAATACAATGGAAAGGAAAAATTACAAGAATGAAAATGAGCCCAATATTGGGTACCAAAAGCCCAAAGGCCCATGAAGCCCAAAACTAGGCCCAACAAGCCTAAAACCTAAAATGCTACTCTATGTGGTCCAAAATACAAGACTAAAATATATGATACCTATACTAACATGATGTATACAAAACATATGAAAAAAGCTATAACAAAATATGGCCCATGAAAAGTTCAACTTGGGCCTTCCTAGGCCCAATGGGCCCGATGGGCCCTGACTGGCCCAAATCTTCATGTCTAGCCAACTCCTCTTGGATCTTTGAGTATGTCACCTCTTGCACTCCAAAGCATGATTCCATCATCCCCTCCCTCTTGAAAAGGATTTGTCCTCAAATCTCGAGGATGAATGGAAGAAGAAAAATTAACACCTACATATAAAACATGCAAGGAATAAAAAGTAACATGGTAAGAGAAAAGATCATGGATCCTAAGAGGAGTCCTAGTATCTAACCTAACAAAGAAAGATAAAATATTAGACTCTCTAGAAATAGGCTCCTCTTCTAAGCATAACCTAGAAGTAAAACCTAAAAATGTAAGAACACTATGACTAAGACAATGAAAAGACTGATTTTTAAACACTACAATATCTTGCCTAAAGTACCCTAAATGGTATCCTAGGCTTTTCCTAAAATATAAAGAAAATACTACTAAAAAACGTCCTAAACAATTTTGGATTTGATTGTTTATTAGATACTCATAGTCATATAATCTATTTTTGTCTTGTAGGGAAGGAAACATATTAAGTTCAAAAAAATAAGAACTTCCCATAAGATCAAGCATAAAATATAGATTATTACAAGTTATATCTACTAAATAATGTAAACCAAAAATTGGGTGCTTTATGAAATCCAAAGAAATACTTCCTTCCTTGTGCACCTTCAAGGAAGTAGTATAAGGAGTAACACTAGGTATAGTCCACTCCTTCTTCACTATATCTCGAAGTTGAGAAGAATTCTTTACTTGAAATTCATTTTGTTCCTCATTCTCAACTTTAAGATAAGTGGCAGCATTAGGATAAGAGTCAAGACTTTTATGAATAAAGAGAGTTCTTTTCAAATCTTGCTTGGTCATAAAATAACTCTCCTTGGTCACAAAGGTTTTAGTGGAATCCCCTTCTTCCACACTCTTTCCTTCTTTTCTTTCTTTATTTCTTTTTCTTTTCATTTGCTTTTGATCCTCAAACACTTGGGGTGGTGTTAAAGGATTAAAAACAATTTCCTTATTTTTATGAGTGAAGGTTATTTTGTTAGTAAGGCCATCATGTATAGTTTGTTTATCAAATTGCCATGGCCTACCAAGCAAAATATGACAAGCTTCCATAGGGATCACATCACATAAAACTTTGTCTTTATAATCCCCTATAGAAAACTTGACCTTCACTTGTTGATTCACCTCCAATTCCTCACCTTCATTGAGCCAATGAAGTTTATAAGGGTGAGGGTGAGGAATGGTGGTAAGGGCTAACTTGTTAACCGACCTTGAACTACAACAATTAGAACATGATCCACTATCAACAATGAGAGAACAAGTTTTTTTAGAAACTAAACATCTTGTGTGAAAGATGTTCTCTCTTTGTGATAGTGAAGTGGGACAAGGTTGACTTCCAAGAAGCCTTTTGACCATAAGAAGATCACCATCAACAGGATATAGCTTTTCAATTTGAGGGTCTTCCTTACTAGTCTCACTATCACTTGAAGTGGTAGAACTAGATTCATCAAGGCTACTATAAATGTCTTGTCCTCTCAAAATCATGACCTTTTTAGTTGGACATTGAGAAGCTATATGGCCTCTCCCAAGACATTTAAAGCATTTGATGTCACTAGTTTTACTACTAGAAGTGACAACATTTTTATTTTTATCACTTTCATTTTCTTTTTCTTTTTCTTGACCCTTACTAGAGTTTTTAGAAGAGTCATATTGACCCTCCCTCTTGTAGTCATTCTTGATATAAGAGTTAGCTTGAGTTTTTCCTTTTAAAGAATTTTTCCTTAAATTTTGTTGTTCCACCCTTATACAAAGTTGGACCAAATCATCAAGGTCCCTATAAGGGAGTAACTCAACTCTATCTCTTATGTCAAAATTTAGACCACTCAAAAACCTAGCAATGGTCAATCTTTCCTCTTCCCTTATGCCAGCCCTCATGAGATACAACTCCATCTTTTGTCTATACTCCTCAACACTCATATTCTTTTGTTGGAGTCTTTGGAGCTTATCCATAAGCTCCCTACTATAATAAGAAGGTATGTGCCTTCTTCTCATAGCACTCCTCAACTCATTCCAATAAGTGATGGGAGGATCATTGTGAAGTCTTCTCTCTCTTTCCAAGGATGTCCACCAATACATGGCTTGTCCTTGAAAAGCTAGGGTGGCTAAAAGAACTTTTCTTTCCTCACCTACTTGATGACAAGTGAAGATTTGCTCCACTTTCATCTCCCAATCTAAGTAGGTGTCCACATTATCTTTTCCATGAAAGTAAGGGAGATCAACCCTTGATTCCCTCACTTTGGGTTCTTTAATGACTCTTCTAGGATGGGGTTGGTAATATGCATCAAGGTTTAGGCTATCCTCATTTTGGCTAGGAGAGTCATTGGAACTCTTTGTGGAACCTTTTGAGGAACTTTTTTGACTTTTGTTTTTATGTAATTTTTTTAAAAGTTTTGCTTCTTGTTGCTTAATCTTTTGAATCTCTTCTTCTAAAGCAAGAAGTTGTACTTTTTTTCAATCTTTTCTTTTTGTTTTTGAAGTACTTCGTCATGCTTCCAAAGTTTTAGTGCTTCAACCTCCTTGACAATTTTTCTAAAACTTTTAGGAGTATCAAAGTCACTACTACTTGGAGAATGATGACTCATGATTAAACAATAAGAATTTGTATGCTATGCAAAAAGGTATAAAATGTTTTTGGGATTTTCTAGGAATGAAAATAGCACTTGGAAGTCTAAGTGTACAAGTTGCACTATCAAGGGAGGTGAGCTACAAAGAGCCACTTAATAACCAAGCCTTTTCAAGTGGAAATCACTAAACTCCTTTGTGGTACTTTCAATTCCCCAAAACTTTTCACAAAAATTTTGTATGCTTTTCACAGTTTGTTTGTTTTTGAAACTAAACTAAACGTGAGCAATTAGATCTACATAATTCTAGACGTAATAAGGCAGCAAGGTAAACACAAATATGAACAAGAAGCTTAAAAGAAGCAAGGATAATCAACTAGTCGGTTTGCCCTAAGTGGAAGCTTGAAACATATGAAATTTCCAAGTCACTTCCACTAGTACTACACGTGAGTAGACTACCAAGGGTTAGATATACCTGACCAGCTTCTTAATACTCCCTCCAAGCTTTACAAATTGGTTTAAAATACAAGAGATTTTGCAAAAATTTAAACTATCCTAGAAAGCATTAAATGGCGGTTTTGGTGACCAACTAGTGACGGATTGTTGTGCAAATTTTCCAACAGTTAATCAAGTGTTTAATCCGCCACTAATCCTTCAATATGATGCTACTGGACCTGAAAAAGAAACACAACAAAGAGGTTAATGGTGGCTGCCTCACAAGGTGAAAGGAATGGTCACTCAAGTGAAGGAAGTTTAGGAGAAGTTTTGGTCACTAAATTAGGTCAAATTTTTAGGTCTTAGTGTCCAAACTTTTCCTACTCTTTGTTGAGCAATGCTTGATCCTTGAGCAAGGATTTGAGGTCACTTCCAGCACAGGGAAATTATTGAAAGAAAACTAGACAAGCAATAAAAGCACAATTTGGAAAGCTTATACCAAAAGTTAAGAGTAATATGTATATATGACAAGACTCAAAGAGGTTCAACAAGTAAAACTGGAAAATAAGACTCCAAATAAAGCTAGCACTCAGTTAGGAATGTTCCTAGATAGGTACTAGAGTAGATGAACAAAACAAAATTTTTTTGAAAGCAATTGGATAAGTATAGAACAAATAGTAGTCAAAACAAATAACAAGGAATCAAGTGATTTTTCACCAATGTACACCTCTCGGCTTTTTCTATTTAAAATGCTTTCTCTATTTTTTTTTAATTCTTTCGTTTTCTATATTCAAGTTAAGAGTCCAGAGAGTATATTTGCCTTTTGTTTCAAATTTTTCTAAGATTCCAAGCTATAGAAACCGAGACTACAAGTTAGCCAAAAATTAGGTCAAAATTCAAGTAACTTAAGAAACTAGTGCACTAGTCTTTAGGTTTTGGTTTGGATTCCTTTTGAACTCTTTTTCTTTTGAACTCTAGGTCTTTTCTTTTGTTTTAGGCTCTGTTTTATCTCTGTTTTCAGCCTCTAATTTTTTTTTAAAATTGAATCCACAAGAAAGAGTGCACTAGAAGTAGAATTAAGCACTTGAAATTTTGAGTCAAAATTTTTTTTATAAGATTTTCAATGGAAAGTGATTTGAAAACTTAAGAACACAATGGAAACCTAACTCTAAAGAAACTTGCTAGGACTAATAGCAAATTATGAACACAATAAGGTAAAATAAAAAGCACATATAGGTAGGCAAAAGAGAAGCAAAACCGAGAGCAATATGTAGACACAAATTCAAAATAAAACTAGGTTAAACATGCTATTCAAGGAATTTGCAACATATAAAGACTAAACACAAACTTCTAAGACAAAACATAGATTCAAAACCAAAATCTAAATGCAATGCATGAGGTCCAATCACGGACACATACAAGGAATGGAGAGACTCAAAAATAAACTCAAAATAAGCACAAGCAAAAAGTTCCTAAAACATTGATTGTGGAAGAAAATCAAGAACAATCAACAATGGATCTATGGAACAAATTTGATTCAAAACACTTAGATCCGAATAGAAACTCAAAGAAGACAAGAAGAACACAATGAACAACACAAATTCGGACACAAAAAGATGAAGCACTTATCTCCTTGAAGAACCTTGCTCTTGATACCAAAATTGATGGAGGTGAGTAGTAGGAGTGAAGCTCAAACTCTTCCTAAACTCCTCCTAGGCTCGGATCTTCTTCAATGGAGATAGAACACACTTGAAGAACTCGTGAAGATGAAGAACAATCTGCGGAAATGGAAGAAGAAAGCATCCAAGCTCATGAACTCAAAGGATTGCACACTTCAAAGGGAAGGAAAACTAGGTTTTCCTAAGGTTTTTGAAGGCATTCTCTTAGGTTTTCTCTCTTGGAATTTTCGGTGACTCTTGAGGGAATTGGCTGAAGTATTTGTTCAGGAATTCTCATATATTCAAAAGTGATTACAATGTGTAGGAGAAACACTTAAGTAGGGACGGTTTTGGCACATAGACTAAACTACACAAGTTGGCGCCTAAAATTTGAATTCAAATTGAAAATTTGAATTCAAATTTTGGTGCACATGGGTGTGGCCGTGAGTTTAGGTATCAAATGTAACTTAAATGGCTTCCAAATTAAACCTAATTTAACCTAGTTAACCTACTTTAGTATTTCTTGTATTTTCCTAATCTAATGACCTAAATACAATGGTCAAACAAATACAATGGAAAGTAAAAATTACAAGAATGAAAATGAGCCCAATATTGGGTACCAAAAGCCCAAAGGCCCATGAAGCCCAAAACTAGGCCCAACAAGCCTAAAACCTAAAATGCTACTCTATGTGGTCCAAAATACAAGACCAAAATATATGATACCTATACTAACATGATGTATACAAAACATATGAAAAAAGCTATAACAAAATATGGCCCATGAAAAGTTCAACTTGGGCCTTCCTAGGCCCAATGGGCCCGATGGGCCCTGACTGGCCCAAACCTTCATGTCTAGCCAACTCCTCTTGGATCTTTGAGTATGTCACCTCTTGCACTCCAAAGCATGATTCCATCACTTCAAAATGATGGTGTCGCATCCTACATCCAATTCTATAGTATCCTCATTTATGAACTTTCTCTTTTTCGTTAATAGCTCCTTCATGAGTTTTGCATAGGTTGACATTTGCTCCAATGCCTCAAAAAGGTATGTTGATTTGGAGCCTCTTGAAAATATCCATAAATCAAGCATATTGTCTTTCTTTATTTTTTTAGTAGGTACTAAAGGGTAAGGTAGTGTTTTTATTACTATAGGATTCTCACTTTTTTTCTCCCTCTTTCCATTGGTGTTTCAGCTTCTTCTCATCTTCTCCTTCACCCACATTTTTTCTATTTATTTTCCTTTACTTTTTCTATCTCATTTTTTTCTTCTCCCCCAATATTTTTTTTTATTTTGCCACTTCGTCATACTCCTTGCCACTTCTTTTCATAATGGCACTATAGTTCTCTTTAGGATTAGGTTGTGTGTGAGAAACAAATTTACCAAAAAATCCCTTCTCCAATTGAATAGAGAGTTGTCCCATCTTGATCTCCAAGTCTCTAATTGTGGCTTGTGTTTTTTTTTAAGTTTATGGTGGAAGTTTGTATGAATTAGTAGAAGGTGTCCTTCAACCTTGTCTAACGGTCATATAAGTTAAGCTGCAATGCTAGGGGAAGGTGCACTAGAAGTGCTTGCATTATTTTGATTCCAGCTATAATTACGATTTTGTTGTCCTTCTCCTCTATTGAAATTACCACCTTGATGACCTCCATATCTCCCTTGATTGCTTATGTAATTCACCTCCTATTGAGGTTCCTCCTCCATTAATCCGTATTTTCCTTGTACATGCATGCCTCCACAAAATTCACACCCAATGATGTAGTATACAAAAGTTGTTATAGGTGCCTATGATTGTAGTTGTTGGATTTATTGTGGTAGCTTCTCCATATTATCTTGTTCAACATCTCAATTTGTTGTATTAAGGGTTTATTTTGGGCCAATATAGCATCATTGGGACCCAACTCATACATTCCCTTTCGTGGTGCAAATCTTGTCTTATGGGGTCCATTGTGACTATTGGAAATGTTGCTAATGATGATAAATGCTTCTTCTGGTGTCTTGTAATTAATATTTTCTCTAGCTTAGGCATCCAAAATGAGCTTGGTATCATACAAAAATCCATCAAAAAGTGTTCATCTGATGCATCTCATCTAACTCATGGTTAGGGCACTTTCTCAACAAGTTGCGATATCTATCCCATGCTTTTGAAAATGACTCATCAACCTCTTGTTGAAAATTATTAATTTTCATCTTGCATTGTTTGATCTTCTCTAAAGAAAAGTACTTATCCATAAATTTATTAGCTAAGTCATCCCATGTAGTGAAACTATTTAGGAGAATAACTATAGTCAATAACTTGCTCTTCCAAATAGTGAAAAGGGGAATATTGTAATCCTAATAGTATCATATGGAACATCCTAATATTGCATAGTATTGCAAATCATAATGAACTCAAAGAGATTCGTGTGAGGTTCCTCATTGTTAGCTCTAGGAAATTGATTCCCTCTAATCAAGTTGAGCAATGCTAGCTTAATTTCAAATCAAGTTGTTTTAGCTATAGGTTTAGTAATACTATAGAACTCCCTAGGCTCACGGTGTGTCATGCGATCAACCATCATCCTCTTTTTTACTATGGAATAGGGTTTTCTCCTGCTTCTACTATTAACTCACTGTTGAGGAACTTTGATTTGCTAGAAGTTGTCTCCTTTGTAAGGTGTTATTCCTCTTCCAAGTTCTTTCAATTTCTGGGACATAGTCTAGCTCTACGACCAGAATTCTACCTTGCATAAATAGAATTAAACTAGAGGAAGAATAAGTGAGATCTTATAAAATTTAAATTAAAATTGAATGAATAAGTTTGATAGAAAACAAAAAAAAATTAAAAACCTAATCTAGCACTGTATTTATAATTAAACAATTATAGATGCAAGTACTCAACAATCACACCATTTACTTGATACGCATTTGACAAGTATACCAATTGACATAATAGTAAAAAGGACAAACGTCCAACTATCAAATCCACAAAGTGACGGAGGACCACCCTTGAAGACCATAAAACCTTTGACAAGGTCTATGGTTAGGAGGCTGGAAGAAGTTACTAGAGAGGATGAGTTTCTTAGACCTATGCTTATCATAAACATAAAGTTTGTGTTTCCTTTCTAGTTACCTAATCTTCTATTATATATACTTTGTATAGTTTGTTTCACATTCCTTTTTATGTAGTAATTAATTGTATACGTTACTTTTACCCTTGTATTTTGGGGTGTATGCTTTCTTGTTTGTAGGTGATGAAAATATGCCAAAGCCAAGGAATCCAAGAGGTGATACTTTAAAAGAACCAAGAGGAATGGGATGATTTTGAAGACCTTTTCATATGTTGTATATAAACTTGTACATAGTTTCCTTATATAGGCTTATTTTTGGCTTTGTATTTGTGAGACACTTTATTTCATTTTATAAACCATTGTATATTATTTCTAGGGTAAGTTACTTAGAGACTTTGACTCCATTTAACCTAATTTTGAAGTACACTCTTTTTCTATTTTTTCAGTAGTAAAAGTGGGGTGGCAATTAGCAATGCTTGAGGGTGTGACTAGTAATTGGGCCAGAATTGGGCCTAGGCAAAATTTTACATATTGGACTCATTTTACTCCTAATTTTTAATGGATTTGATTTAGCTAGGTCTCATCATTTTTGGATGGACCTAACTAAACCAAACCAAACAGTTTTGAAATAATTAAAGTGAGCAAAATGGACCCAAGGCCGCCTAGCTTACCTAGTTCTCCTTAGCTTGCTTCCCAAGCAAGCTAAGTGAGAAGCTTGCTCCATAAGCCTTTTAACTAGCTTGGACGATCAAGCAACTCAACCATGGTTCACTTGAACCATGGTTAAAGTTAGCTTGCTCCCTAAGCTACCTCCTTCTATATATTTGTAATTCTAACCTTTTCCCTCACTTTGGATGAATAATATTCAGAATTTCTCTCAAATTCTCTCTTCCAAAGCCTTAGAATTTCGTGGAGAACTTTCTCCCCTAGGTTCCTTCACAAAGGTTTCCAACCTTTGTGCCTTGGTGCCTCAATCTTCTAGCTTCTTGAAGAAGCTACCGAACCTCCTTGTTGCTTCTCCACCATTGAAGCTTCTTCAAGGTGTTTCTCTCTTCATTGGTGTGTCAGACTCAAGAGAAGAAAGGGATTGAAGGTGGAGTGAAGAAGAACATCAACCACTTCTACTCACTTCCATCATTTTTGGTATCTAGAGCCTTGGTGCTCTTGAGGTTATGTGTTCTAAACTTTTTGTGTGACTCCGTGTTGTATCTTCCTTCTATTACTTGTCTTCTTGTGTTTGCTGAATGGATCTAGGTTTAATACAAATTTTGATGGATCCACATGTCGCATAAGATTGATTGATTCATTGTTTTGCTTGTTTCCTTTACTCTTGAATCAATTCGGTTTTGTGCTTTAGGTTTCTTGTGCTTGTGCTTTTATTTTTGCTTGAGTCTCTCTATTCCTATAACATGAGTCCGTGATTGGACATTGAGAATGCTTAGTGTATGTTTTTGTTTTTGAATCATATGTTTTGTATAGAGTCATGTGTAGTCCTTTGAATGTCATCGAATCCTAGACTAGCTTGTTGAACCTTAATTTTTGTGTTATTTTGTGTCTACTATTTTGTGCGGTTTTTGCTTTCTAATCTTGTACCTACCTATATGTGCTTTTTCTTTATATGATTGAGTTCTTAATTTGCTATTAGTTCTAGAAAATTTCCTATAGTTAGGTTTCCTTTATGTCTTGTTAAAATGTTTTGTCAAGAAAATTTCTAAACACTTTCCTATTAGGTTTCCTTGAGTTTTGTTTTGTGGCTGAAACTTGTATCATTTCTTAAAGCATAAAAATAGAGGCAAAACAGAGGTATTAGTGTTCTAAAAACATTGGAAAAACAAAAGAAAAGAGTGCTTGAAAATTGACCTAAAAATTGTAAAAAAATTGTTAAGCACTAGTAGAACAATTCACTTGAATACCTCTTGTTTTGTGGAAAATTTTTGGCAACAGTTTTATTGCATTAAATCCGAGACTTATACATGTTTAAAAGGCATTAAAATCCTGTACAAAAGAAAAAGAAAAAAGTGCAAAATAAGTTACAAAAAAGAATCACAAAGAAAGAGTACAAGAAAAAGCCAAGGAGTAGAAAATTCTTGTGTAATTTGCTCTCGATTTTTTGTTTGTGTTGCTTGTTTTTGAAAACTGTCCAGCCACATACCATTTGATTTTGAGTCTTATTTTGTTTTGTAATCTTAAATTTTATTTTGTAATCTACTCTAGTTCCATTGATAGGTTTCCCTTTGTGTGCTAGCTTTTCTTTGGTGCCTTAATTTTTGCTTGTCATTGTTTGGAATTCCTTCTAGTTTGTCTCATCTATTTCCACCATTTGGTGTAGCTTCTCCTAATTGTTCCTTTTCAGTTTTTACCATATATTCCAGCAACTTAAGGTGTGTTGAGTGCTTCTTGAAGGTGTGGAAGGCCAAGCTACAAAGGAAGCCAAAATTGGAAGGTTTTGTGGTGGCCTAGGAAACTTGCTTCTCCATTGGAGGAAGGCTTTGGGAGATTAAACACCTAGGAGTAACCAACATCAAGGTTACTTCTAAGATAGGAGTGACACACTTGTGAGGGTTGCAAGATTGGTGGCTGACCTTCAAACTTGAAGGACTTCAAGAAAATGTTTAGAAAAAGTTTTGGTGAAAAACTAGTGACTAGTTTAGAGAAGGAAATTTTTTGTCACCAAAATGTTTCCTTATTAAATCCATCTCTAAATTTGTCATTAATTTAGTGGTTGAATTTTGTTTTCTAAAATTTTGTGCAGTCACTACATTTCATTTAATGTGAATTTACATTTCATTTGGTGTGAATTTACATTTCATTTCTTGTAAGTTTCCATTTCATTTTTTTGTACAAGGCCTTTAGGAGTGTCTTGGAGTGCCTTTAGTACATTTCCATCTCTCCTTAGTGTTTCCATACTACGGTAACTCGTGTAGTACATGTGAGAGTGGTCCCTGGAAGTCTTTGGTACTTTCCAAGCTTTCACCTAGGTTTATAGTTTTAAACGCCTAGTTTATGTTTTCTTGTCTTTAAGTTTTCATGCAATTTATGTTTTAAGCAATTTATGTTTTCATGCAATTTATGTTTTCAAGTAATTTATGTTTTAAAGTCTTGATTAATTGTACATATTAGGCACTTGCTTGTTAATTTTCCTTTTTGAAAAATACTTTGTGAAACATTTTGGTGCAAGGCAAAGTATAAGGGGGTTTAGAGATTTTTACTTGAAGAAACTTGGTTATTAAGTGGCTCTTTATAGCTCACCTCCCTCCATAGTTCAATTTGTACTCTTAGACCTCTAAGTGCCAAGTCTAGCACTTCAAAAAAAAAATATTATTTTCTTAAAAATTATTTTTGTGTGAAAATACCTTTTTGTTCAATATGTCTCAACAATACGACTATAATGGAAATGATATCTCTCCTAAAAGCATTTCTTACTTAACAAAAGAACTAAAATCACTTAAACTATGGAGGAAGCAAGAGGCCATCCAAAAAGATAAGGATAAAATTGAAAGGGAGGCCCAACTTGCTATCCTAGAGGAAGAATTGAGACTTGTTAAACAAGAAGAAGAAAAGCTTAAAGAAGAAATGAGAAAACAAAAGAGAAGGAGTAGGAGCACCCACTCACAATACACATCTCCTAATGAAAGCCTTAATGTGGGTGACCATTATCAACCTTCCCCTAGAAGAACTATTAAACCTAGGGAATCCAAGGTGGATCTCCCTAAATTTTTTGGGAAGGATGATGTAGAAGTCTACCTTGATTGGGAGATGAAGGTAGAACAACTCTTTGCTTGCCATAGGGTAAGTGAAGAGAAGAAGGTTCCCCTTGCAACCCTTAGCTTTCAAGGACATGTAATGTATTGGTGGACCTCTTTGGAAAGAGAGAGGCGCCTCCACAATGATCCTCCTATCCAATATTGAAATGATCTTAGGAGTGCATTGAGGAGAAGACACATTCCCTCTTACTATAGTAGGGAGCTTATGAATAAGCTCCAAAGGCTCCAACAAAAAGATATGACTGTTGAGCAATATAGGCAACAAATGGAGCTATACATGATGAGGGCATGTATTAGAGAAGGGGAAGCCACCACTGTAGCTAGATTCCTAAGTGGTCTTGACTTAGAGATTAGAGACCAAGTGGAGCTACTACCCTACAAGGACCTAAATGACTTGGTCCAACTTTGTGTAAGGGTAGAACAACAAATGTTAAGAAAATCTTCTTCTAAAAGAGAAAGTTTCCACTCTAGATCTCATAAGAAAGACTACATGGAGGAGGAAAAATATTTTGAAAAGAAAATTATGTTAAATGGAGTCAAAGTCTCTAAGTAATCTACCCCAGAAACAATATACAATGGTCTATAAAATGAAATAAAGTGCCTCACAAATACAAAGGCAAAAATAAGCCTATAAAAGGAAACTATGTACAAGTTTATATACAACATATGAAAAGGTCTTCAAAATCATCCCATTCCTCTTGGTTCTTTTAAAGTATCACCTCTTGGATTCCTTGGCTTTGGCATATTTCCATCATCCCCTCCCTCTTGAAAAGGATTTGACCTCAAATCTCGAGAGTCTTCATGATGGTCATCCACACCTACAAATATATAATAACATTCATTAGAGGTGACATTGTCAATCGAAACATGTGAAAGGTATATCCTAAAAGGAATCCTTTCATAGAACCTAATAAAGAAATTAATGATACTAGACCTTCAAAGATAATGAATAGGATCCTCTCCTAAACAAAATCTAGATATATTACTAAATCCTAAGAATGTGTTATAACTAAGACTATAACATTCTAAAGACTTAATCCTCACAACTAGAACATCTTGCCTAAAGTACCCTATGTGGTAACCTAGACATTCCCTAGAAAATAATGAAAATAATACTAGAAATTTTCCTAAGCAATTTTGGATTATTATTTATTGGATAGTTATGGAAAGGCTTTGTCACAAGGAACCTTGAAGGCTCATATGTTGTATCCAACAAATAATATATTCCAAGAATTGGGTGCTTTATTAAGACAACTAAGGTAGGAAGAGTCCTACACAAAGAAGAGTTATCTACCTTGGGCACCACCAAGGAAATAGCACAAGAAGTAAGACTAAGTGAAGTCCACTTCTTCTTCACTAAATCTTGAAGTTGAGATTCTTTTTCTTTAAAAACAATTGATTTGTGAATCTCCTCTTCAAGACAAGTGGCAGCATGAGGGCAAGAGTTAAGATCTTTATGAATAAAGAGAATTTTCTTCATAGGATTTCTAGTAATAAAATAATTCTCTTTAGTTACAAATCCCTTAGAGGATATTTCTTCCTCTTTACTCTTCACTATAAAAAGTGCTTTCTTTTTTTCTTTTTCTTCTTTTCTTTTGATTTTCATTTGTGCTTGATCCTCAGCCACTTGTTGAGGTGAGAGAGGATAAAGCACAAATTTCTTTTCCTTATGAGTGAAGGTGATTTCATTAGTAAGACCATTGTGTATAGTTTTCTTTTCAAATTGTCATGGTCTTCCTAACAAAATATGACAAGCTTCCATTGGTACTATATCACATAAAACTTGGTCTTCATACCTCCCAATGGAAAACTTGACCTTCACTTGTTGGCTAACTACTATGTCTTCATCCTTATTAAGCCATTGTAAATGATAAGGTTAAGGATGTGGCATAGTAATTAAACTCAACTTATTAACCAACCTAGTGCTACAATAGTTGCACCATGAACCACTATCTACAATGAGAGAACATGCTTTATTTAAAACATTACATCTAGTATGAAAAATGTTCTCTCTTTGAGATAGTGTACCATTAGGTTGACTATTAAGGATTCTCCTAAGCATTAGGAGTTCTCTGTCATAAGGATAAACTGACTCCACCTTGGACACTTGAAGTCTTGTTTCATCCTCACTCTCACTTGAAAAGGAGGTAGTAGTCTCTTCTTAACTACTATAAGTGTCATGCCCCTTTAAGATCATGACTTTCTTTGTAGGGCATTGAGAAGCAATGTGGCCTCTCCCTAGACACTTGAAACATTTGATATCACTAGTCTTTGTGCTAGTGTGTGGAGTGATGGCACCTTTACCCTTATCTCCATTCTTTTCTTTAGCTAATTCCTTGAAGGGTTCTAAAATAATTTTCTTTTCAAAATATTTTTCCTCCTCCATGTAGTCTTTCTTATGAGATCTAGAGTGGGAGCTTTCTCTTTTAGAAGAAGATTTTCTTAACATTTGTTGTTCTACCCTCACACAAAGTTGGACCAAGTCATTTAGGTCCCTGTAGGGTAGTAGCTCCACTTGGTCTCTAATCTCAAAGTCACTTAGAATCCGTGGAGACAATCTCTTTAGGCTTCTCTCAAAGGTTTTCAACCTTTTAGCTTGGTTCATCAAGCTTCTTCACTCTCTCAAGGAGTGGCCGAACACTCTCAAGTGTTTCTTCCTCCATTGAAGCTTCTTTAAAGGAGGTTCCTCTTCTTTGGCGCGTCTAACCTCAAGAGGAGAAAGGTCTTGGACGGTTCAACTTAAAGAAACAATCATCATCTTCAAGAGGTTCCATCAGTAGGTCATGCCTTTAGGATTTAGAGGCATGTTCCTTATTAAAATGTATTCCATTTGACCTTGTATTCATGGTCACCATTTTTAGTTTTATTGAGTTTTAGCAATTGAAGTGGAAATAGTCATTCTAGTGTTATGGCAATAGCCATTCTAGATGGTGTGTAAGTAGTATAGGTGTGAAAATAGTCAAAAGTGATATTGGGCTTATTTTTTTCTCTTGGCCCAAGGAATTAATTTGGCCTGGTTTAACCTTTATTTGGTTAATCAAAGCAAACTAATTCCTTGGTTTTTGGTTTGGCCAAGACAAGCCCAAGGCCACCTTGGCTGCCCATTTTGGATGTCTTCTCACCTTAGAACTACTTCTCCAACCACCTAGTGACAAAAGGACACTTGGCACTTGCTCATTAGCTCTTATAGATCTTAATGTCTCATACATGTCTTAAACATGTTTTCTAGAGCTTATTTGTGATTGGTGGATCTAGATCTAAATGTCTCATTGTCTCCTAGATGTCTAGCTTCTTCTTCAAGCTACCTAAGCTCTATATATAGGTGTTTGGAACCATTTGTACTTAGTTTTAGAGCATTTTATGAAATGGACACGTTTTCTCTCTAAGAATTCTCTCTCTCAAAAGCTTAATTTTCTCTTTGATTTGCTTTCAAACATTTTATCCTCTTCCTAAGAGTGTGGTAAGACTTGAAGTAGTTTATCTTCTTACTTGAAGTGACACCACTTGAAAAGAGTTTTTCACCTTTGAAGATGAATCATGAGTTCTTCATCATCATTAGAGATCTCATTGAAGCTTAAGAAGTGTCAAGAAACCAAAGGTTTAGGAAGAAGCTTGAAGAAGAAGTTACATCAATCAAGTCGTTCCTTGAGGTTTCCATCATAGAGACTTGGGTTTATAATTGTTTAATATAATATTCATACCAAACAAGCAAATTATAAAGAAATTAAAATTACTCAAGCATAATTGTTTAAATGCAATAGAATAATAATGAAGTAGTAAATTGTAATAAAATTTAATTAATAATAAAAGCAATCAGGGATTGATTCACCAATTATCCCTATGTAAAATATTATTGATTTCCATTCAATATTTCAAGTATATAGTTAATTTGATAACCTACAACTGTATTTAAACCTTAATTCATTAGGTGAGAACTTTAAGGTTGTTTAAGGAAAATCTCAATTCTTCAGTAATTTTTATTAAACAATCTCGCATTAAGGTCATTGACCAAAAGTCGATTGATGAGGTTTATTCAAATTCCTTGGTAATAAATGTCATTAGTGTTTTAGCTAGGTCATAATTTGAAAAAAGGTTTCCCAACCTCGATTAAAAGGTATAAAATCATGATGAGCTTGATCAGATCATACCAAACATTAAGTATAAGACTAAAATAATTAACCGAATAAATACTATATTGAATGAAAAACATGGAGAAATATATATAGTTCAAGTGATGGAAGCTAGCTGAAGGATGAAACATGATTCCTTCTTCAATGGCTTCTTGAGACCTTGATCTTCTTCCTTAAGCTTCTTTAAAATTTGGATTTTCAAAACCAAGAGGTTGTCTTACATAGACTTCCTCTCCAATGATTCCACTTAAAAAATCATTTTTTACATCCATTTGAAAAAAGTTTAATGTCTTTATGAGCTATAAAGGCTAACATAATTCTTATAGCTTCAAGTCTAGCAACAAGTGCAAAAGCCTCGGTAAATTCTATACCTTTTTGTTGACTATATAACCTTGAGCTACTAATCTAAATTTATTTCTTACCACTTTCCTTTACTCATCTAGCTTATTTTTGAAGACCCATCTGGTTCCTATAATACTCATGTTCAAGCTTTGGAACCAGCACCTAAATATCATTGCTTTCAAAATGATGGAGTTTTTCTTCCATTGCCAGAATCTAGTCATTGTCATTGAGTACTTCATCTATCGTTTTTGGTTCGATGTTAGAGACTAAAGCATAAGATGCATTACCTTTGAAGGTAGGTCTTATTCTAACACCTTCAACCTTATCTCTGAGGATTTAATCTTGAGGATGATAGTTTACAAATTTCCAATCTCTATGAGATTCAGAGTTCTTGTCTAGCTGATTCATTTGTTCTTTATTTTCAGTTATTATTTCTTTCGTTATGTATGCCTCATTCATCTTGTAGACACCAGATTTTATCCGGGTTACCCCTTGCTAAGGATGAAAAACCTCTAGAATGAGAAGAGCAACCATCAAGGGCCTAATAAGACACTAAAATGGACCGAGACAACACTAGGAAGCCCAAAAAACTTGAAACCCTAATTTGGGACGTAGAACGATCGTTCCTAACCTTGGAATGACCATTCCCAGTTGAAAAATTACACATAAACCCTAGTTGGGAATGACCCTATCCAATTAGCTAACCTAGTGTTATTTTAAGGCTCAGAATGACTGTTCTAGTGTAGGGAACGACCATTCCCCATCCCTGGGTGGCTATATAAGCGTGCCCAGGGCTCAATCTTCAACACTTCACACACATAGAGTAAACACCTGTCAAATTTAACTTCCCCCCTCTCTCTGTAAATTTTTTAGTGATAGTAAGGCTTTTACAGAGCGAAAGACTGCCAAAATGCGCCCTTACTCATTCTTAAAGATTTTTCTATAAAGGCTTGCTTCGGAGGTTTTTTAATTCTCTCTTTTCTTCCTCTTCCTTTTTATTTGCTTTATTCATAACCTTATTCCTGTGCAATAAATAAATAAATAATCATGTAAATAATAAGCGTTTTGTCTTATAAGTAAAATGTGATTAAATTATTGTATGCTTAAAGGGGTAAAGACTTAATTATAATTGTTATTATGCTAAATTGATCATAGGATACCGAGTTAAGGCATTATGGGGTGCATAATACCTTCCTCACATGTAATCGACCCTGAACTTGATTCTGGCTATGAAGGTCGAATTAATTTTTTTAAAACTTTTTTTTCTTTTTCTGATGTTTTGAGAAAAATATCAATGACGACTCCTTCAAACCTTTTCAAAATCCATCACTGGAGGTTTAGTCCAGTCTTTGGGCATTTCAAAGCTAATGAGATTTTCAAAAAAGAAGTCCAAACCATTTGTGAGTAACATCATAATCTTTCGGATTCCGATAGATGACAACTATACTAGGGAAGCTTAATGAGGGTCAGACCCATTTAATGATGAATTTAGCGTAATAAATATCATTGTTTTTACCCATTTTACCTTATTTGTAAATATCTATTTTTTTTAGTATGACTTTAATATCTACATGTTTGTTTAAATTTTTGCATTTGTTTGAAATAAACTGTACATAAACTCTTGCACACTACAAGTTTCCTCTATACCCGGGGATAAGAGAGATGACCATAGGGAGTGGTTGATGTATGGCCAACCATCGAAAAGGTCTTAGATGCCCGCAGATCATTGTCGGAAATCACGCTCAAGGTGATAATTGGTTACTCTAACTCGATACTTTTGACAAACCACTGATGTCTATCAATTGATAGTGACAGTGATATTGGGTCCCTATAATGGGGGCACCTTGGGGGTCATTGAAATTGGTGAGAATAGTTAGAACCACCTAATACTACGCACCTTTCTACAGGGACCTTAACCCATGGATTTAAACGTGACTATTTGTGGGTGTACGTTGTTTGAGCATATGTTTGTGCACATGTTTGTATTGTTTGTTTTCTACAGTAGTGAATTGGAATTTAAACAAATAGAAGTTTATTAGGGCCTAACATTAAGGAAATTAATACCCTTCTGTATATTTTTAGGTCATCATTTCATTAAGCATCATATAGGTAGTTTCCCTTTTTTTTATAAAAAATAACGAATAAAAAATTCCATTTTGAATAAAATAGTCTTTATCATGCATCATATCCCTTTTAGGTAATGAAAACATGATAAAGTTTAGGCAAACAAACACCACAACATGCATTCTTAGGCTAGCCCATTAATCCATCATGCATTTTTTTTTAGATTATGGAAGGATTAGGTAGCAACATGCATAAACAGTTAAGAAAGGTGAATGTCTTAAAATATGTCATGCCTAAGATAGACAGTATATGGACTCTAAAGAAAGGCCCAAATTGATTTTGAAAGAAACTTTGGTAGGGCCCTCACTTTGATATCTGCCGAGACAAGCCTTATTGGAGTCTAGTCTACATTGTTTGCAAAAGCCCATTAGAACAAACATGCATAAAATATGTTCTAAGCAAAAGTTAGGGTAAGTGATGGGCTCACCAAAACAAAAGTCTTGAGCAAAAATAAAGAAAGAACAAACAGTGCAAACTTAAGCACTAATAAAGCATGTTTTACATAGACAATAACTACCTTGTGGCTTCTTTAGATTTTTGCAATATTGTCAAAATCTATTAAAAAGCATTAAGCATTCACCAATGAAGAAATCAAAGACTGATATTTGTCAATTCTTAACTTTCTATGCATTCTACATTGCATTCATTTATAGCATATCCTTCCTTGTAAATGAGTGGATAAGAATAAAAAGAGAAATTTAATCTATGCATGTTAATAAAAAAAATAAGTCGCTGGTAATCAAGTCTACACATTAGAGTGGGACATGCTTAAAAGTTAAACCAATCACGATCTAAATGGGCAAAGGGCAAGGAACGCCAAAATAGTTAACAATAAAGATGCCAAGTCCTTTCCCATATGACAAAGATAAAGTCGTGTCATGGGACTCATCCAACATCATTAGGGTTGTAGGAATAATTAGGGGTGACCAAGTTTACACTCCTAGCGAATTGCAAGCTAACACCTCCAAAAAGAAGGAGAAGTTCAAAGAAGAAAGGAATCGAACCTAAGGAGGAGGATGAATTTTTCAAACACATAAGGTGGAGTGAATAGATCCTTCTTATTGAGATAATTCCAATATGGAGAAGAAGAATTATTCTTGAAGGCATTGCTTATTAAGAGCCCGCTAGATTGAAAACCCGCAAAGGGCGTTCTAGGTAAAAGTTAGGGTAAGAAAAAACTTTCCATGACAAGGGTCTTAAGCAGGAAAAAAAAGGCTAAAGATCCTGATAGGATACTTCCTATGCAAAAGTTAGAGATAAAAGACTAAAAAAAAGCGATGTTTGCTCGAGCTGAAAATCGAAAGGAAACTCGAGTATTCCTTCGAGCAAGGCTTTATGAAAACTCTACCCCAAGCTCTATTATCCCTTCTGCCTACAGTTGCCTCCTAGGAAAGGCCATGGATACATCAAGCGCGAGCTATACCCTCCACGTTCCACCAAAAATTTGAGTTAGTGGGGGATGGCAAGCTAACAATGGTTTAGGTTAAAGAGAATTTACTCATCAGCAAACCACTCACCATTTCTTACGTGGATACGAAAGAGGAAGCCTTGGAAAATGCTCTTCAAGCACTAGAGATTGCCCATGTTAAAAAAGTTTCAAGCAATAGAAGCTTAGTAGCACAAATGCTGCCCAAGAAGGGTTACTAGTCAAGGAAAGGGATAGGTAAAGATGCCCAAAGGGTAACTGGCCACCTAACTTCTGTAACAATCCAAGGCGATAAGGGCATAAGATATGAAACAACTACTATCTTCAAGGGAGGAAAAGTCTAGAAATCTCCCTTTGCATCAAAACTTTTAGAAGAGCTGGTATTTAGATAGCCGAAGGTTTGGCTCTAAGTGTACCAAACCCCTTTAAGGGCAACCTCCCTCTTTTCTTTCGTGTATGAATCACGAACTCAAGGCATGCCTAAGCCCTCGAGCTATGTTAAATGGGCATGTGTAAATCGAGATATTGTTTTAATGCCATACATCTTTCTATTTCATTTTTTTTCTCTCTAAACATTTAATCTAGGCCCCACTAACAAACCCACAATGAACAAGCATATTTGGAATAGGGACGTTATTGGAAACAATGACTTAATATGCTCTAAAATCAAAAAGAAAATTAAACACATAAAAATCAGTTAGACAAACTCGCATGACATGTGGACAAAATCCAAATCAAAATAATGAAATCAATGTAAGGGACACTTCCCTTTTGGTTGTAAAGAAGGTGATCATCTCACAAATGTTGAAAAAAATAATATAAAAGCTCGGTAGGAAACCCACTAGGGGACTGGGCAAAAATTAGGGCAAGGCCCTATAGAAAACCCACAAAGAAGAGTGATATAGGCAAAAAGTTAGGATCAAAAGAAAAATCCAATAGGAAACCCATAAAGAAGATGACCTAGACAAAAGTTAGGACACAAAAAACAACATCCCCGGTTGAAAATTGAAAGGCGGTTCAGGAAGATCACTTAATCAAAACACAATCCCAAGTCATAACACAAAATAATAAGCTAACGTGGAAAATGGTTTCTGAAGTTAGACATGAAACACATCGAAGGGGGGTTGAATATGTGTGTGTGTAAGAAGGAATTTTAAACCATTTTCGCAAGAATAATGTTCTTCGTCCAATGCACTTTTAGATACCAGACGGTTATGCAAAATTTGCTTAACACAAGGTCATTGGGTCTGAAAGATTTATCATCTGCTGAAAGAAAATGTTTCATATAACAATAATGATTAAAGTTCTTACAATTTCCTTTTCAAGATAGTTTCATAAGCAGTAGATAACACTTTTTAGTGTATTAAATATATATTAAACAAAGTTTGCGTCTGCGTCTGAAAAATGATTTCACTAAGAGATTTTGGGTGGACGAAGTTTTTCACAAAGATTTAACCAGTAATGAAGTTATGCGTCTAAAAGAAATATGACAAGTAGTGTACATCATTTTATACTAGTTCGCTCAGACTGAGCTACGTCCAGTCTCCTTCAATTGAAGGGTTCCACTAGATATGCAATTAAGTACATAAGTATTATCGGCCACTTCTAGCTCGTTGACTTCACTCATCAACGCTAGTATTTTCTTATCAGCCTCTTCAGGCTAGCATTGAGTATTATCGTTCACTCCTGGACTTGAGTATTCTCGACCACTCCTGGCCTTCTAGCTTCACTCACCAGCACTAGTATTTTCTTATCAGCCTCTTCAGGCTAGCAATGAGTATTATAGACCACCCAGGTCATGACCACTCCTGGTCACGAGTATTCTAGACCGCCCAAGTCATGGCCACTCCTGGTCACGAGTATTCTTAACCACTCCTGGTTGGCTAGCTTCACTCACCAGCTCTAGTATTCTTAGACCACTTTTGGTTTCCCAAGTATTCTCGACCACTCCTGACCCGCCAGCTTCACTCACCAGGGCTAGTATTTTCTTATCAGTCATTTCTGGCTAGCAGTGAGTATTCTCGACCACCTCCTAGCCCGTTGGCTTCACTCGTCGACGCTAGTATGTTCTTATCAGCCACTTTTGGCTAGTAGTGAGTATTCTTTGACTAGCCTCTCCAAGCTTTACAAGTATTCTTTTCATAGCTTCTTCAGGCTTTACAGATGATAGACGTATAATCAAGTTTGACTGTTTGAGTTACTCTCACAGAGAGGATACATATATGATTTACACTCTCTAAGGTTTTACTACCTTAGTCCTACAGTGATTCTGAGTCTGTGGGTTACTCTTTACAAAGAGGATACATAAGATTACAACACTCACTAAGGTCTCTTTCCTAAGATACACTCGAAACACCTTAGACTATAGAGACGAGTACAATGATACATTGTAGATTTGACTATGAAGAATCGATCTTTGATTTCTCTTTTTTTCTTTTGGGCTTGATATTACTTTCGGTGCTTAATGCCAAAAGCACAAGGCAATGCCTATAGTCATTCTTTCGTTGCTCCTTGCCCACTTTTTTCGATTTGAAGTTATTGCATACTTATAGGCTTGTAAAATTTGCCCATTGCATATGTCCGTTGAAGTTGATATAGTCGTTCATGACTAGTTTGATCCTTTCATTTAATGCATTTGATCTTGCATTAAATGTTGCTTCCTGTTTATAGACAATGCGTGTATTATTCTGAATCTGCAGTTTCTGAATTTCACAAAGACCTAGGATTAGCTACAGAGACGTTATCTTTATTAGAAAAGTAGGTGTCCTTTTTCTGACACTCGTGATTTGACATTTGTGTGCTTACTTTTCTTCTTTCTTCTTCTTTTCACCATTTGATAGCCTCGTAAGTCCTTTTATGGGTATAGACGATGTTTGATTCGTTCCTTGAATCTTGTTCCTTCGAAACCTTCCATGAAGTCTTCGTCTACGTCTGATAGTTTGTGTGTGACTCAGGTTCCGAACTTTGTTTGCCTATATGATCTTGACTCATTGACTTTTTCTTTTTATCTAGTCAACTTATATGTGGACAGTCTTTCAGACTGTGTTGTCCTTCATCTAGTTACTCTTGTTGACTCTTGTTTGGATATTTGTGATGTGCTTTGCCCTAACGCATTTGTATTGTCTGATACTTGACCGTCTTTTTTTTTGTGTTAGGCTTGACTTTGTATGGTGTTAGAGAGTGGCATATCCACATGCTCTGTTCTTTACTTTCCTGTACTAATGTTTTCTAAAACACTAACACACATATTAGAAATAACAATATGTATTATATTTGTCTCATTCAAAACCTTGTTGGGAATTTCTTCTCTAATTCAACATGTTCTTTTGAGTTAATCATTTGGCTTCGTTTGATGCTTCAAGGTTTTGTCTTGTAGTAGACCTCGTCTAGTGTACATTGAATGTTCTTCTGTCTTTGATCAAGTTTAATCTTGTTGCTTGACCAACCATTATCTAAGGCTTCGTTATTTCCTTTCTTGTGTTGGACTTGATTTCGTTTGATCTCCTCATTTGACGTCTTGTTAGCTTTTTACCCTTCATCTTGGTTGCTCATGCTCTGTTCTTTATTTGTGTTATGTTTGTGTTTGTGGGTATCTTTGTCTAATGTGTTTCCTTCTTTTTGATCAACCTTTATCCTGTGCTTAGCTCATATTTCTTTGTTCTGATGTAGAAGGTGATACATGTATATTCTTTATTCTTAAGCTTGCTTGTACTTATGTCTTTACCTGAAACACTAACATACTTGTTAGAGATAACAATATGCATTATATTTGTCTCATTCAAAACCTTACTGGGAACTGTTTCGTCTGACTTAATAGTGTCCCCATTTTCAATGTGCTTGTTCGTCAGCCTAAACACCAATCCACCTTGATCAGCCCTTCTTCTAAATAATCATTTTTCAAAATCCTTATGAACAAACCATTTGACAAATTAAGATATTCCTCTTCCTTTTTTTCTCTTGACCCATATGTCATTAAGATAATGTTAAGAGATACACAAAATATGCCCAATGAATACTCACAGAAAGAGATTAGAGGTGTTCCATAATAGAGTCAAGGAACACTTGATCTAAGGAGCTGACATATCATATCATGTACCGATAAGGAATAACCAAATTGTATATACCTCAAGTTCAAGGAAAGACATCTAGCAAAGATGGATTCGACACGGTTAAAGGCTAGCAATCCCCACCAACGATTAATGTGCATAGATTAGTTTCTTGAAATTAAAATTAATCTGCATTTTTAGTCTAGCACATAAGCATAAATACATTACACGCACATGACACAAGGGTGTACAAAAGGGTAGGAATTTCAAATAAAAAAACAAAACAACAAAACAACAAAAAAAATATATATTCTAATTCATTCTTGCTTTGTATTATCTTTGCATTCTTGCATTCTTGCATTCGTTGCTTGTGTTTGCTCGGATCACGAGGAGCTCTTGAGCCAAAGTGCTCACAAATGTTAGAAAGCTCAACAATCGAGCAAGGCCATAAGGGCTAAAAACGTATTGACAAAAGGGCATCAAAAGCCTAGCCCAACGAGGGCACTCCCTAAAACTAGTTCCAAAGGGGTATGTGAAAGATCAATAGTGAAGTTTAGTGAAAAACACATGGAAGGGGGGTTGAATATGTGTGTGTGTCAACAAGGATATTTTAAAACTTTTCGTAAGAAGACTCTCTTTCGTCTAGTAAAATGGTGTTGGTCAATGTTAAACAAAAACTACCTAGGATTGGTTTAACAAAATCATTTTGCATTTGGGAATTTCATTGTTTCTTTAGAGAAAATACTTCTTAAGTGAACACTGTTCTTTTGAATAATCAATTAAACAAGTGTGGTTTTCGTCTGAATATAGTTTTAATAGACGATAAGCATTGGATGAAGTTTTCAATGTTTAAGATCAATCAAATAGAGTGCGTCTAAAGCATTTAAAACGTAGAGCAAATTTTTATACTAGTTCACTCAATTTGAGCTACGTCCAGTCTCCTTCAATTGAAGAGTTCCACTAGATAAACAATTAAGTACAAGTATTATTTGTTCAGTCTCTTCAGGCTCATAGTGAGTATTATAGACCACCTAGGTCACAACCACTCCAAGTCCCAAGTATTCTCAACCACTTCTGGCTCGTCTACTTCACTCACAGATGCTATTATTTTTAAACCACTTCTGGTTGTCCAAGTATTCTCAACCGCTCCTGGTTCGTCAACCTCTCTTGCTGATGCTAGTATTCTTTGTTCAACAACTTCTGGCTCTCAATGAGTATTATCGACCAACTCCTGACCCGTTGACTTCACTCATCAACACTAGTATTCTTTACTCAGCCACTTCTAGCTCGCAATGAGTATTTTCGACCAACTATTGGCCCGTTGACTTCACTCATCAAGGCTAGTATTCTTTACTCAGCCACTTCTAGCTTGCAGCGAGTATTCTCGACCAACTCCTGGCTCGTTGACTTCACTCATCAGCGCTAGTATTCTTTCCCTAGCCTCTTCAGGCTTTACAAATATCAACTAGGCAAATTTGGTTTGAGTGTATGGGTTACTCTCATAGAGAGGATACATAGGTTTCTACACTCACTAAGGTATTCAACCTTAGTCTTTGCAACTACTGAGTGTTTGGTTTACTCTCATAGAAATGATACATAAGTTGGTACACTCATTAAGGTTTTGTTCCTAAGATGTACATGTTTGGAACTCCTTAGTTTATATAGACGAATACACTATGATACATTTGACTCTATACGCTTTATCTCTAGTTTCGTTGTTTCGTGGGCTTGATATCACTTTATTAAGAATGCAAGGCCAAAGGCCAGCTAAAAAGCCAACCTACCAAGGTTGGAGACAGTGATATATATATACATATATATATATATATTGTCTTGTAGAATTTGCTCGTTGCAAGTGTTTGTTGAAGCAAATATAGCGTTCATGACTAGTTCAATCTTCTCATTTAATGCTTGAGTTCTTGCATTAAATGTTGCTTCTTATGATAGACCTTGCGTGAAGTATTCTTTGCCTTGGTAGCAGCAGTGTCTAAATTTAGCAAAGACCTAGGAACTTTTTTGTTTTTTTCTGGTCACATAGCTATGGAGTGTTGTCTTTATCTGAAAAAGTAATGTACTTTTTCTGACATATGCATGCTCTTGCTTTTGTGTGCTTTTCTTCTTCTTCTTCTTTTTGATCACGTGCTTACATTGAGAGCTTTTATATGATCGTAGACGATGCTTGAGTTGTCCTTGGAGACATGATTCTTTAAATGTTTTCATGATTATCTTCAATGGCGTTTGTTAGTCTTATGTGTCTCTTCGTTTGAGCATTTGGCATTGGTGCTTTGACTTTCTTTGGTCTGGTCAATATTACAGATGGACAGACTTTGTTTCTGTCTGAAATATCTTTTAGTTTGTGTTGTCCTTCGTCTTATGCATAATTGCTTTTCTTCTGATCTTTGACTCATGTGTCGTCTAATTTCTTGTGTTGCATTTAAGGTTGTCCATGACAGTTCTTTCTATCAGAGTTGGTCATTTGATTTCACTTGAAGTTTAACCCATCTTTTCCTTTGTTCTAGATTTAGCCTTGTTTTGGCTTTTCTTCTGATACTTCAATGTCCCGACTTGTAATAGGTCTCATCTAGTATTTGTTGAATGTTCTTCCATCTGTAATTGGACCTGATCTTGTTGCTTGACCAACCATTATTTTATTTTCCTATTTAGTTCGTCTAGGCTTTGTAGATCTTGTATTTAATGCATGAATCTGCATTTCATGAAGTCTTTTGTACCAATTGTTTACTTCTATGTCTGGCATTAATCATGTCCTAGACATCTTTGTACTTTCCTGGAATTGTGGCTGTAGAGGCGTTGTCTTTTACTGGCTGGTAGGTGTACTTGCTTTGACACATGCAATTTTGACTTGTGGATAAGCGCTAGTCCATTTTTCTCTTCCTTCTTCTCCTATTTAAATGACTTCATGTGTTCTTCTGAGAGTGTGGATGATAAGCAGTACTTCTCATTGTGATTTAGTAGACTTTAGGCGCAGTCCCACATTTTTCATTTTTGTCTGTATATTTGAGTTTTTATCTGAAAGATAGACTTTGACTTTTTATTTTGTCTGGTCAGCTGTGCGGCCTTTTAACTTTGTCTAGGATGCTATTGTCCATCGTCTGTAGTCTTGTATCATCTAAGGCTTCGTTATTTTCTTTCTTGTGTTGGACTTGATTTCGTTTGATCTCCTCATCTAACGTCTTGTTAGCTTTTACCCTTCATCTTGGTTACTCGTGCTCTGTTCTTTATTTGCATTGTGTCTGTGTTTGTGGGTATTTTGTTAAGTCAGACGAAGTACATTCGCAATTCCCATCGAGGTTTTGAAAATGACAAATATAATACATATTGTTATCTCTAACATGTGCATTAGTGTTTCAGACGGATAACGAAAAGTTCAAACATTGGAATACGTTCAAGTATAATCTGACTAGACAAAACATCAGATGATAGAAAAGTCGGCATCAAAACTAAAGTTGTTTCAAGACTCAAGTCAAATACAAAGTCTACCAAAAAGAAGTCTGAAGCATTAGACGCAAATTGGCCAACGCATCAACATGAAGTAACCATTGAAAAAGCCCAATATGAAAGACGAAGTTATTACTTCGACACCTAGACGAAAAGGGTAGTCGAGATCAGACGAAGCATCTTGTTCCCAGATGATGTCAAGAATGATGAAACACATCTAAAGTCCACTAATAACGATGAAAAGAATTATACAAGAAGCACAAAAGGACATCATCGAAAATGAAAATTAGGGCAAGCATGGATTCACAAGTCAAAGCTGAGTGCATCAGAGAAAGGGCATCTATTTTTTTAGAAAAGGCAGCACTGTAGCAACTAAACTGGTGGAAAAGTACAAATATACCTAGACCATGATTGGAGTCAAATATCAAAGAAATCAACTACACATAAAAGCTCCACAAATGCAAGCAACCATTTAATGCAAGGATCAAATGTATTAAATGAGAAGATCTGCATGAACATGAACAAAGCCTTCATCTACATCAAGAAAAAGATTATGTTCCAACGGGAAAATTCAAATTTAAACAACGGGCATATTTATCAGATGTATATAAACATCAAGACAAAGAAGAAGAAGATAGAGAACAAGAAAGAAAGAATCGTGAAAGAAAAAAACTTCAAAGCTTCAACCACTCTTCTTTTAAAAAGCACTTCTTGTATATCTGTGTAGAAACTAAGATAGCTTATCTTAGTGAGTGTTGCTAATAGTTCATCCTCTCTACGACAGTTACCAAACACTCAAACATTGTTCTCTAAAAAAAAAAAACTAAGGTTGCGCACCTTAGTGAGTGTAGAACTTACCATACCACTGTTGTAAAGCCTGAAGAGGCTAGTAGAAAGAATACTTGTGAACTAGAAGTGATTGAGAATATTAGCATTGGTGAGTGAAGCCAACAGGCCAGAAGTGGTCGAGAGTACTTGTAGAACTAGAAGTGGTTAAGAATACTAGCGTCAAGTTGACGAGCCAGAAGTGGCTGAGAATACTTGTAATCCTGTGTGATTAGTGGAACCCTTCTGCGAAAGGAAACTGGACGTAGCTCAGATTGAGTGAACCAGTATAACTATCTATGCATTCTCTTTTCTTTTTAGCATTTCATACTCTGCACCTGATCTACTTCGATTTTCAGCAAAGCTTTGGACAAAAGTCTATTTGATTCAATTAAAACTACTCAATCAGACGATAACGTTTTCCAAACTGAAAACTTGTTTCTCTAAATCGTCTATATTGAAAACTAGGTTTGGTAAAACAAAATCACTAGACGAAAATTTTTCTTAAATCTTCCAACCAAAAATACGCTTGCGAAAATAAGTACAAAATTTTCCTTTGAATCAGAACACACACATTCAACCCCCCTTTCTGTGTGTTTTTCCGCTAACTTCATATTTTTGTCTAATGTATTTCCTTCTTTTGATCACCCTTTATTCGGTGCTTAGTTCATATTTCTTGGTTCTAGTGTAGACTGCGATACATGTATATTCTTTATTCTTCAGCTTGCCTGTACTTATGTTTTTATCTGAAACACTAACACATTTGTTAGAGATAACAATATGCAATTATATTTGTCTCATTCAAAACCTTACTAGGAATTGCTTCGTCTGACTTAACAAATAGCCACTAAGCAAAGAAAGACACAATAGCAGAAGAACAAAGCAAAACTTGCTGGGGAGGAATAAGCAAGCTTATAGTCAGCATGAGGCATGAAAATGTCACCTAGCTAAGAGGTCAAGAGACCAAACAAAAAGAAAATGAACCTTATGCATGTGCTTTCCCAAATAGAGGCATCATGATGACATAGGTCAAGCTTTGAACCTAAGAGGTTTTGTCTTCAACTGAATCAAGAGAATGTTAAGACCAAGGATGGATTACAGAATGCTAAAGCCAAGAGTGGCATGGAAAAATACTCATCAAAGCCAGGGGAGGGCTTCAAAATAATACTCATCAAATAATTCCCTAGCAAACACCGTCATCATAGAGAAGGGATCTCTTTACCATTAACAACTACAAACAAAAAAACAAAAAAAATGAAACAAAAAATAGAAAAATCCAATAAAAGTAAAAGGCTAGCTTCAAACATGTTGAAAAGGTCGAAGCATTTAGAAAAAGGCTAAGCTTCAAACATGTTGAAAAAGTCGAGGCTAAGAAAATAAAAATTCAAAAATGCACCAACAAAAAAGACCCTAATCAAGTCATCCAAGACTAACAACCATTCGAGCTACTAAATATCAGAGATCCAAATAAGGGGTAAAGTCGCCATACCTCCCTTATCCAAAACAAAGCCACCACTTTCTCCCCGAGAGGAGCCAGTTGAGAGCCAAGTAAGAACTAATAGCCATATGGGCTATTGGATGTCAAAGATCCAAACAAGGGGCAAAGATTGTCACAACTTCCTCAAATCTTCTCCAAGCAAAGTATTCAACTCAGAACAGTCAAGAAGGCTATTAGATAGGTAGATCCAATACAAATAGTTGAAGTGGCCCAATTCACCAACATCCCAAGCAAGCTCAGATTAAGCCTAGATAGGCTTTGGCAAAAGAAAATACTCAGTCAAAATCCCTAATGTACAGATCAAGCCTAGAGAGGCTTCAACTTAAACAATACTCAAGTTTTAAAAATCCCAACAGTAGAGACCAAGCCTAGAGAGGATTCAATGAAAGAATACTCACAACAGAATAACACAATCCCCAACAGATAATTGCCTAAGTAGAGGTGAAACAGTCAAAACCATTGGCATCATGAGCAATAAACAATCACTTGGGCAGAGGCAGAACAATCAAAGATGAGGAACATCGCCAACAATTCCTCTAGGCTCCCTAGTAGAGAAAATAGGATCACAAACTATGATCCTTCCACAATAAAGCACCTTCTTACCCACCAACACAAGGGCACTCCAAATAATTTATCTACAAACAATCCAGCTCAAGAAGCAACCACCCTGCCTAGAGAGGCTGTAGAAAATACTCACCACACCACTAGGATCACCATATAAAGAAGATGATTTTCTACCCCTTGTTACAGGGGCACTTCTACAAAATTACCCACATCCCCGCCTAAGAAAAAAAGCAACCAAATTATGGAAATCATTGATCTGAAGAGCTTACAGAAAATAATCATCGACCTGGAAAGGTTGTAGAAAATACTCATCGACCTAGAGAGGTTAAAAAAATACTCATCGATAGGTAGAGGTTATAGATAATACTCATTGACAAGAGAGGTTGTAGAAAATACTCATCAACCTAAAGAGATTGCAAAAAATACTCGTCGACCTATAGATGTTGTAGAAAATACTCACCAACCTGGAAAGTTTGCAGAAGATGCTCATCGACCTGGAGAGGTTGCAGAAAATACTCACCAACCTAGAGAGGTTGCAGAAAATACTCACTAGCCTAAAGAGACTACTTTAAAATACTCACCCTCAGCTTGGAGAGGCTACCTAAGAATACTCACCCCAAGGATGGCTAGATCCCCAACACCAATCCAGCCTAGAGAGGTTGAGCTTAGAAGATGCTCACTCCACAACAAGCTTGGAGAATTTCTACATAAACTGATCACAAGACAAGAAGCCAAAGGTTTGAACGAAACATCTTGCTATCTTCACCTACCTTTGGGAAACATAGTCTCAACGTCTTGCTACCCAAGGAGCGAACAAAGATGCAAAAACACCCATTCCGGCTAGAGGAAGCAATGTGGAGTACTCACATCTCATTTGCCCTTACAAAGACAAGAAGTCAAAGATTTGGACAAAATGTCTACGTCTTTACTTGTCTCTAGAAAAAATAACATCTTGTTATCCAAAGGGCAAGTAAAGAGGAACAATTGTAGACATCATATTTTGTTTGGGTTACCCTTCTAAGGATGAAAAACCTCTAGAATGAGAAGAGAAACCCTCAAGGACCCAATAAGGCATTGAAATAGACGGAGACAACATCGGGAAGCCCAAAAGACTCAAAACCCTAATTTGGGACACAGAACGACCGTTCCCAACCTTGGAATGACTGTTCCTAGTTGAAAAATTCCACATAAACCCTAGTTGGGAACGACCATACCCAATCAACTAACCTAGTATTATTTTGAGGCCTGAAATGGTTGTTCCTCATACCTAGGTGCTTATATAAGCGTGCTTAGGGCTCAGTCTTCAACACTTCACACACATAGAGCAAACACTTGTCAGATTTGACTTCCCTATGCTCTTTGTAAATTTATAAGTGACAGTGAGGCTTTTGTAGAGCAAAAGGCAGCCAACATGCCCCCTTTTAGGCATTTTTGAAGATTTTTCTATAAAGGCTTGCTTCAGAGGTTTTTTAATTCTCTATTTTCTTCCTCTTCCTTTTTATTTGCTTTATTCACAACCTTATTTCCATGCAATAAATAAATAATTAATCATGTAGATAATAAGCATTTTTGTCTTGTAAATAAAATGTGATGTAAATTATTGTATGCTTAAAGGGGTAAAGACTTAATTATAATTATTATTATGCTAAATTAATCATAAGGTATCAAGTTAGGGTGTTGTGGGGTGCCTAATACATTTCCCACTTGTAATCGACCCCTGAACCTGATTCTAGCTATGAATGTCATAATTAATTTTTGAAAACTCTTTTCTTTTTTCGATGTTTTGAGTAAAATATTGGTGACGACTCCTTCGAATCTTTTCAAAAACCATTAGTGAAGGTTTAGTTCGATCTTCGGGCATGCTAAAGCTGATGAGATTTTCAAACATGAAGTCTAAACCATTTGTGGGCAAGATCAAAATTTTTTGTGTTTCGACACGTCTGCTTAAGGTTGATATGCAAATCTGTAAATCCCTCTTCTAGATCTGGTAGTTTCCTATTAGTCGTTAAAAGCATCATTAAATTTTATATGGATTGATCTCTTTACGATAGAGATTCTAGAGTTATAAACTCTATTTGTCTTTGAAATATCTGAATATTGAAAAAAAATGCCTTTATCTGCCTTAGATTCAAACTTTCCAAGTTAATCCTTAGCTTTTTGTGCCAAATCCATCTTTCATCTTCTCTGGAAATCAAACATGTTACATTTTGTTTGCCTATATTTTCTAGATTAATCTTAGAGATTATTTTTTTTCTATTGGAAGTGAAAAACACAAATCCATCATCTTGCTTAACTATACTTACATTTTTGCCAAAGGAAATAGTATAACTACAGTTACAAAATTGACTTATGCTAAGCAGATTATACTTCATTATTTCAACATATAAAAACATCATTTATAGTGGGTATAAAGTTTTTACTTATATTAACTAGACTGATCCTTCATAAGGTTGGAGGTCTAAGAACATAGACCTTTATCCCTTCATGTGTCATGAGCAGCTACTGTCTAGATACTACTATGAATCCTTCCTTTTTCCCACGAAGGATTTTATCTATTAAGATTTGTTTGGAATCTTCCAAACATTTCATCAATGGTTTCATTCTCTTTCACGAAGAACAATTCATAATGCATTTAAAGAGTGGCAACTCATATAAGCCTAACATCTTCAGAACCTTCATGAGTTATATGACATTTTAGTATTCCTATGTGTACTTATTCACTAGCTTGGGTACAAGAAAATTGTCTACTATAATGATATTGTCCTTCCAATATGGATAGTCTTCTTCATTGAAGGTTGTTAGCCTTATAAAAGAAGCTCCTTCAAGTAGATATTGTCTTTCACTGCTTCCTATTTTAGGATCTTTTCTTTTAGCACTGTTAGATACTTAACCTCGTTAAAGGCTGAGTTTTGATATCAAACTATGGAGAAAAGAAAGGCACTAAAAAGGGAGTTTGAATAGTATCAATCAAAAACTCTTTTTTTCCCCCAAAATAGTGAAGTGGTAGAGAAACTATAGGAGTGCAGACAAAAGAGTAAGTCAAAGGAACACAAAGTATTATTTTTATATTAGTTCGCTCAACCATTGAGACTATGTCCATTTCTTGATCAAAATTGATCAAGTTTCACTATCTTTTACAAAGATACAAGTATTCTTTCACAAGTCACTTCTGGCTCAACCTAAGTATTCTTTGACTTGTCTCTTCACAACTACCCAAGTATTTTTTAACACAAAACCTTTCCAAGCATCAAACAACGAAGTATTTTTTTTTGTTTGTAGATAAGCCTCTTCAAACCCAAACAAACAATTATTCTTTTATAGACAAGCCTTTTTAGGCTTAACGCAATAACACAAAGTTAAAGTTGGATAAAATAATTGTGTTATTCGTCTTTCTTTTAAGACGTGATACAATAGTATTAAGTATAAGGTTTATTAAAAAAAGTGAATGTAATTTTACAATGTGTGATTCTCTAATGTAAATCATCCTTCTTTTTGAATATTTAAGTTTCTTTATATAGGCATTTCAATGAAGATGACTGTTGTAAATCCTTGAGTGCCTTTCACAAGTTTGCTTCGTCTATCTTTAACTTTCATTTCTTTTAAAGAAAAGTGTCTATTGGTGCATTAATTTCTTACATTAATTGTATTTCACCGAATTGTCACTTTTTATATGATCAAGGAAGCTACTTATCATCTTTTAGGTACTAAATAGGTGGAGTCATGTGTGTGTCAGTTCAAAATAACTTTTTTTGAGGATTTCCATGATTCAAGGGATTTACTTCTCTTTTTGTAACGTAAATCATATCTTCTTTCTCTTTTGTCATTACTAAGGAAGATATTTTACTTCAATCTATTAAGAAATCATGTACACAAAGACTGATTTTAGTTATTAGATATCTTGAATGATATGAATTCAAAATAAATGTCTTATAAATGAAGTGTTTCATCTGTTAGACCTTTTATGTTAAGATAATTGATCGTCTTAGTATATTTGTCTTATATCCATTCATCATATTGAATGATCCGAACAAAATTTTCTCTAGAAAAAACACGTCTAAGTTTGTTATCATTAAAACTTATAATTTGAGGGATCTAAAATCGTCTTTTGACTTAACAAAAGGCGATGAAAAAAATAAAAATTGAAAGAGAAAACACTCTTCTTCGAAAAATGCATATAATATATTATTCTCCATTCATATAATTTATAAAATAAAATATGTATAAAGTTTAAATTAAATAAAGACACCTTTTACACAGTGAAGAGAGATTTAGGAAGAATTTGTAATAGAATATTTTATATATCACCCATTAATAAAGGAAATAGAAGAATGAAACTCAATTCAAAATTAATGTGAGTATTGGTAAAAAATTCAATCAATATATTGCTTATGATCATCCACAAATATAAACAAACACACGTTAATTATTCAACATAATATGAGAGTTTGATATATATAATAGTCCTACTAAAATATTTAAATATTATTTATCTATCTATATATATATATATATATATATATATATTTTTGTATGTGTCTATAAAAAAAAATAACTTCTTCCTTCCAAAATTTCTATCTAATAAATTTTTCTTTAATAGTTTCCTCAAA
The DNA here is from genome assembly GCF_000230855.2 of Cajanus cajan. Lineage (NCBI taxonomy): Eukaryota > Viridiplantae > Streptophyta > Magnoliopsida > Fabales > Fabaceae > Cajanus > Cajanus cajan. The sequence continues at coordinate 21,187,377 of NC_138527.1, read as the reverse complement.
TAAACTTCCCTCTAATAAATTTGTCCAAAATATTCTCTGAATAACTTTCTCTAATAATTCCCTTCAATAATATTCTCCAAAATATTTTTATATAAAAATAAATATTATCATAAAATAAATTACTACTGAAAATAATTATATATATATATATATATATATATATATATATATAGAGGAGGGTTCAAACGACACCGGTGTAACTTTTACTAAGTGCTACACCGCTCAATAACTTTAACTAAGTGCTACACCGCTCAATAACTTTATATTAAATGTGAATTTTGTAAATCCAACCGTTAGATTGAAAGTTCATATCTCTTAGATCATATATATCAAATTTTATATTAATCTAAGATGATTTGATACTTCATTCTCATAAAACAAAATTGACGTAATATATACATTTCAAAATATACTAAAATATGAACACTTTGATTACCTTCAAGTTGTTCAATTTTAACAAAATTTGACATATATGATCTAAGAGATATGAACTTTCCATCTAACAGTTGGATTTACAAAATTCACATTTAATATAAAGTTATTGAGCAGTGTAACACTTAATAAAAGTTACACCGGTGTCGTTTGAACCCTCCTCATATATATATATATATATCAAAATTGTTACTAAAAGTAATTAAAAAATAAATATATCAAAATAAAAAGGGAAATTTTGGATAAAATATTTTTTTGATATTTTTGATAAAAAAAAAAGTAAATCAGTTTTCATACAGAGGAGATCCGATATTTTTGATAAATGTGTAAATTAACTTTCTGTTAATATAAATCATATACTTCCTCTAAACTCACATATTTAGAACAAGTAAATCATATAAACAAAAATAAAAAATAATAATAAATAAAGTCATGAATGTTAGATAAAAACAGAAAGGAGTTATATGATTTTTTTCATACATAATATTAATATATATATATATATATATATATATATATATATATATATATTAATACTTGTCAAGGGCCGACAGCAGTGACTAATCTCCTCGCTACGTTGGAGGCACCTAAAAGGGTGAGATAGCTGGCCCCAAGATTTAACGCGGCTGCATACACAAGGCAGGATTCGAACCCCTGACCTTGCTTAAGTGTGGATCAACCCCTACCGCTGAACCACACGCTTGGAGTTAAACAAATTATCTTTTTAAATATTCTTTTAACATTAGTAACTTTAAACTACAGTTTAAAATTGATGTGTATAATAATTATATGTTTTTAATTAATTTTGATAAAAAAAAATAATACAGAAAAATTTTATATACATACAAATAATGTTATACAATAATTTATGCAACATTATTTTTGTATATATATATTTTCATCATTAATAATGTTTTTATATTATTTCATAATAGAGAGAGAAATGAAGAAAAAATAATATTAATGGGTACATGTCCTGCAGTTTGACCTAAAAAGTCAAGATGAATTAGTTGAAAGAATGAGAAAGAAGGGATTGGTGAGAAAATAAAGAGAATGTGAGAAGAAGAGAATAGTCTTTTGATCTTATCTGATGATTATGAAAGGCGGTGAAGAAGAGTAGAGAGACAAAACGCTGAATCACACTCTCGAATATTCATAACCAAACCAAACCCTCCTCTCTCTTTATTTATTTATTAATAAATTCTTAAAAATATCACTTCATTTAATCTAATTTTTGAAAACTATTTATTATAAGTTTTAATTATAATATAATTTATATATTTTAAAAATATTGTTTATTATAAACTTTAGTATATATATATATGTGTGTAATATCTGTACGTAATATTTACATTTTTTATCATTCAATATAAAAAATTATATTAAAAAGTGTATAAAATTTAAACTCAAATAATTTTTAAAATTATATATATAACAATTTAGAGTGTTTGAGAAAATTATAAAATTAAATCATTTCAACAATTGAGTATTAGATATTTTAATTTTAATTGTGTTATATATTGTTGGTTGTTGTTAGTAATACTGTCTTGGAACACTAGAGCTAAAGGATTCTAAGAATTAAGTTGGTTTTTGAAAAAAAATAGGTTAGGTTAAATTATTTTTGAGTCAATTGTAATTAAAGTTAGTTGAGATAGGTGATATATAAGATTTTTCTTAAACTGCGAACTTCATAAATTCATATTTTAAGGAATTATAGAGAGAGATTAAAGAAAAATTATCTGAATGTTGAAAAACCCTTTTCAATCCCTTATGCCCTATTCATCTCCTACTCTTTCTACAACTAATTGAAGTGGATTTCTTAAAGAGTTTAAACTTTTAGAGTTAGAAGTTTCGAGCCTCAGGTTGTGCGAAAGTCCATTTTTCTCTTGTCCTTTTCTTGATTTGATTCTCTAAGAGATAAAAGAAGCTCTATGATTGAATTCGAATGATGCATGTGATTTTCGTTGTCTTGAATCACTATAATCTTGATTGATATTGTTTGAATTTGTGGGGGTGATAATTTATGGGGTTTTGAGTTGAAGTGTTGAAGTTTTGATCCTTGATGGATATATGTTGTTTTTGGTGATAATTTATGTTGCCTAAATGTTGTATATTGCACTGTATGCGTTTGGATTGCTATATTTTAAGTTGTTTGTATTAAAATCAAGTTTTCCATAAGTGAAAAATTAATGTCGCGTTGGATGTGCTTTTAGGGTGCTAGGCATGATTACAACCAAGAGTTCTGTCTTGGTAGTGAGTCATGATAGTATCAATTCATTTTATTTCTCTAATACAACCAAGTTATGTATAGGCATTTAACTAGCAAGTACAACTAATTTTGCACATTTATGTATTTGATATAATATTATATATATTTCTACAGGATGTGTACCTAGTATGTGGGAATTTTATTTTCAATTATTTATTTTTTACTTAATATTAATTATATTTCTTTAATTTCTTATTATCATTTAAAATTTCATAAAATATTTTCAAATCTTATAAATCATTATAATATAAATCAATTAAAATTTGCATTTTAAAATTTTAATTATAAAAATTGTTTAAAAATACTCTTAAAAATGGTAATAAAATTTCTTAATTTTAATTGTTTTATTTTTGAATAACTTTAACACGATAATCATTTATTAATTCAATTAATTCAATTCCTCTAAAATCATTAAGTACTCAAATAAAATACTAGAAAACATTAATTCAGCTACATAAAAGAATCAAAATCTTTCATATTCATGAATTTAAAAGATGAAACAATCAACTATTGTCTAAACCGCATCAAAGATTCGTCTTTGTACGCGACGCCCCGACCTCGATGTTCACCTCGGTTCTTGTCCACCCTCCGATGCCCCTCTCTCTCTCTCTAACTCTCTCTCTCTACAAAGTTTATTTAGAATTTTGATTCTAATCTCAGATTAGATCACATAAATTTTCATTGTCACAAAACAGAACCCCATTCTCTATATATTCCCCCTCAAACTGTTTTCCCTCTCACACCCCCTAAACTCAAAACTCTCCAACACAAAATCAAAAAAGAAATAAAAAAAAATAAAAAAAAACCCCTCACAGAAACTTGTTTCAATGCAATTCAGCCAGAAAATGGGGTTACGTGAGTACATCGAAGCATTGGAGGAAGAAAGGAGAAAAATCCAAGTTTTCACTAAGGAGCTTCCTCTGTCGTTGGAGCTTGTAACGCAAGGTAATCCTCCAAAAGAATGCATTAAGGGACACCCTTTTGTGATGTCAAGTTAAAGGTTGTTCCTTTTGTTTCTGGGCATGTTCAATTTTTTTAATTTATTTTTATGTGGGTTTTGATTTGTGTAGGTGAATTTGATGCAGCCATTGAAGCGTGTAGGCAGCAACGAGGTAAAATTAAAATTCCAAAAAAGTATTTATTGTTTTAGTTTTTAGTGAGAAAACTTAAAAAATGTTTTTTTTTTATAATTTTTTTTTATTAAGGATGACACATGTTGTAATAATAAAAGGAATACAAATAACGGATAGGAAACAATTAATAAATAATAATTATATTAATTAAGATCAAATAATTTAATAATAATAATAATAATAATAATAATTAATAGATTCGTTCCCCTTCTCCCTTTATTCCTATCGGAGGAAGCAAACCAACAGAAGCATAGTCGTCGTCATCACCACCCAAAAATCTCAGTGAAAGCTTCACACCCTTTTTTTTTTTTTTCTTCTTCTTCTTCTTCATCTTTGAAATCTCTCTCTATTCTTCAACCCTTTCTCACAAAATTCCAAAATTTGTCTTCCCAGGCACACGCCCCAGGTATTTGAATAATCTTCCACACCCTTTTCCTGTTATTTCAAGAAACCCCTCTTTTTCTTAATTTCGAATCGGAAACCCTAGACCCCATAACCCCAATTTCCGCCTCCGCAATTAGCTTCCGAACTTCGGGGGAAAGCCCAAAAATAAAATAAATTTGGGATGTCGCCCCGCAAACCCTAGTTCTGGATCTTGCTTCGGAGTTCAAATTTTGGCGCTTTTTCTTGCATTAGGTTCGTTTTTTGGGTTTTTGCAATTTAACGTTCAATTTCACGGTTTTTGGACGATTAAGTATGTGTGTTGGCTTCAAGTTTGGATTTTGCAACCGAAGAAGTTTGTTTCATTTGGTGCCCTAGTTAGTTCATAGGGTAAAATTAACTAGTAGGTGTTTTGAGTTGGGAGGGAAAGAAGTTATTAGTGAAAGGGTATATATTTGTTTATTGCCAATGAGTTTTGGACTATTATTATGGATCAGAATTGATTTGCTACTTTCTGTTGTCTCTTGTAATTTATTGCTTCAGATATGGGCTGGGGTTACAATTCTGTCTACTACAGAATGATTGATCACAACAAGTTTATATTCTAGTTTGAAGAATTGGCCCTAATCATATAGGTACACTTTTCATTGGCATTTGTCTCTTGGAAAGCCTTTGATGGAAAGGTTCCAATTTAAATAGCCGCGTGCTATGTTGGTATCTAAGATTTTATTCGCCTATGGTTTTAGCATTAATGTGGTAGAGAAGATGTTTCTGAGGGTGTATGTTTAAAATTTTCGACCTGCTTGGTTGTGTTATGTTTGCATTTTTTTTGTTGAAGGAACTGTGGTTTTATCTAGGGGTATGGATGCTAAGTTCAAGTTGCTTCAATTTTCTTTCCTCTAGCACCTGGGTTGGGTTTTATCTTGTGAAAACTGGACTCAGTGTTTTGTATTCTGCCATTTTCCGAATTATGTTTCATGTTTAGTTAGCATTTTAAAAGCAGTGTGCAGAATGTAGTTTGGTTTTATGGTTTATTTGGGGCAGCGTATTTTTAATTGTTATCCATTTTGTATTTGTATGCTCACAAATAAAAAAAAAACAAATTTCTGCCTGCGTCTAAAATTTGTGATATATAATTTTTAGTGCATTAGGGATTTCGATACATATCCTTTAGCAGCTGAAGGAAGTCCAATAATGCTTGACATAAGCATTAATCTTTTTAATTTCAATTATGCATCCTGTTTCCTTTGCTTCTTTTAATGTATCTTTTTGTTTGCTTTATTGGCATTGGTTTGAAATGACATGGGTGACATGTTGATCATGCAGTTTAGCTATTACAGCTACTTGAGGTATGATGCCGAGGGCAGTATGCTGGTCATAGTTGGGGGAAATGCAAAGGTATCATGCTGGCAGCTGCACTAGTGCAGTTAATAACAACACAATCGGAGGGCCATCTGCTAGGGACACAGGAAGATCTGATTCACCTTCTTTGCCAGCTAACTTCTCTGTTAGTTCAAGGTAAGGGAAATTCCTTCTGACACTATCCACTTATTGCCACTTCCTTCTTATCAATGATTGTGACTATATCATGTGATAGAGGAACTACAAATTCCAAATAGTTGTGGTTGTGATGCAGAGTGGTTTGCTTTAATATATTTTCTTTTTCTGTTATCTAATAATATGCGTTTATGTTAATGATTTTTTCCTTCTTTTTTCACTTGCTAACATCATTTTGAAAACTGTGAAGCTATTTCGTTCATTTATTTTTTGCGTGGTCAGAATCCAGATAATTATTATATCTTGAATTTTCAGTTCTTATGCATTTAATTGCTTAAGAGTGTTCTCGGATCGCAACCAATCAAATATTCTTTTCTTTTTGTTTTCTTTACTGCTACCTCCATTCCTATATATGGGGCGCGATTACCTAATTCACCAAGATTAAGAAAAGTAGTTAATTTAGTTGGTAACAATAAATTTGTCCTATTTATACATTTTCTTCTAGAAGACTAAAACTACCTTTATACTACTTCTCTTTCCTAATCAATACTTATATATCTTCTAACCAATTAGTGTGCATGCTTATACTATTTATCTCTCCTATTTAATACTCACCTTTTTTTTAACCAATTAAAGTGCATACTTTTTGAAGAATTAGTAATTAATGCATTTTATTAAATTAAGATAACACACTTTAATTTGGGCTATTTTAGTCTAAATATAATTAATGTATGAGACAATATGAATTGGGTCTTATGGAAGAACAAAAATTGTTCTGAGTTGGGTCCTAATTCCTAAATAAGAATGGAGGTAGTATTATTCTGTCTACTTTTGATGCTCTGCTTGGGTGGTAAAATGGGCAAGCACTATTAGATTACATATCCATATTCGTAAGTCGTAACCATAGTTATCAATCTCAGTTAGTGGTGTGAAATGACTGACTCCAAAACTGCTTTAGTAGGATAGTGGGTAGTGGGGTGTGATGTTCTGGGATGCACATTGGTTAATTTATAATACACATGTATAAATACTCAAATAAAAAAAACCCAAATTTAGAGACATTTATAATAAATAATCAAAAGTCAGAACTTGAAGCTAAACACACATCAGATAAACATGAAACACCTGTTTCACAATGGAGTCTGCTATCAAACCAAAACAAAGGAACAGAGAAGGGATGCTGAGACAACAGATAACAGAGGATAGAATGCCAGAGGAGGGCCATTGAGTTCAACAGGCTTGCCGGAAAGTGTGACAATAAGGCTAGAAAAGTCAAAGTTACTGCTGGAGAAGGGAGGTGATCTTGGTTCATCCAGATTCAGTGTGTCACACACAGCAAACTTATATGCCAAAACTAGGATTTTTTTATTAACGGATTAACCGCGAAAAAGCGTGAAATTGAAGATTACCCTCCAAAAAATCCTGTAAATGTATTTGTTACAGGGGTAAAACTGAGTTTTTGAACCCACACTGCCACCAGATAAACATCAGCTCTTATGTTCTTGAATTGTTTTAGTTGTGTCGCCATTGTGCACTAGTGGCCTTGACATGCACTGCAATTGCAGCTGTGGACCAGAAACCATGAGTTCACCTGCACTCTCTAGCTCCCAGGGCTGCACTGCAGTGCCCCACTGCTATAGGACGCCCAATCTTGTGAAAATAGAGATCTAGCACAGGATCAGGAGAGGGGGGGGGGGGTAAAAGATTGCAAAATTGAAGGATTGTAAGATCCTCCGAAGAGATGCAAAATTTAATATAAAAATATACATGTGATTAAAAGACATAGGCATAAGATTGAACTAAACCTTGTGATTAAAAGACATATGCATAAGTTGAACTAAACCTAAGATTGTTGCGGAGCAGATCTTGTGATTTTGGATGAGGAAGATCATGATCCGCAACAATCTTTACGAAACTTGATCCTTGGCCTTGGGTCAATCTTGCACAGGATTTGGGGTTGAAAAAGCACATGATTTTTCCTTGCAATCTTATCCGCATTTTTTGGCAACCTCTAGTACCCTATTAATTCTGCTCATAAAGAACAAGGACCAAAAATGTTAGTTGTGAGAAAATTGGTAAATACAGGATTGAAAAGTTTTCATTAATTTAATTATTTTCTTTCTGTATAATGGTTATTTATGCAATTTTGTATCCTATTTAGAATTTTATTCTTCTAAAAAAATTTCTATTTTTAATGTGTGATTTTTAAGTAATATTTTAGGAACGAATTAATTGACTATCTGCCTGGATGTGATGACTTAATAAATGTAGGAAATGTTAAATGTTAATTCATGTTTTTGGCCTTTTTAATTTAAGTTCTGTTTTTATTCTGCAAAGTTAGCAAGTATTTTGGATTGGTTATATAAAGAAAAATAATTTATTGCAGCGTGACTTATATAAAAAAATAAGAATTTGGTTATATAAAAAAAAGAAGGAATTTATTGAGTCGGATAAAAAATATTACAAAGTGGAAGGAGCTATTGTAACAATGGTTTGTATAGTTTTAATAAAGAACTAAAATGGAAAAGCACAGGTTGGGAGTTGCGTTTTGTTCCTACCATTTGGTTAATAATAATGACATTTTAAATTCAGATTTTGATAATCAAAATATGAATTTAAAATGTCATTATATTTACTTGCTTTTGAAGTGTCGTTTATATTTGTTTGATCTAGTGTTGCTGAACTTTCTTTTTACAGAGTTCACATTTTTATATTCACTATTCAGTAATAAAGTGGGATATTGATTTTTCTAGTATGCTAAATCAGAGATCTGATGCTTTTAACCACATTGAACACACTGTTTTTCATTTGCAGGCGGCAACCACCATTAAACCCATACAAGTTGAAGTGTGATAAAGAACCCTTGAACTCTAGGTATTTCCCTGTTCATAATAGCACGACTTTTGTGTTCTATTATCTTGTTTGTTAACATGTAAAATGCTATCATTTGTCAGGCTTGGGGCACCAGACTTTCATCCCCAAACGCCAAATTGTCCTGAGGAGACTCTTACCAGAGAATATTTGCAATCTGGATACAGGGATACAATAGAAGGACTTGAGGTATGCCATTAAGTGCTTGTTTGCGAAAGCTTAAATTTTGAGACGTAATTGTTTTTTTTTAAATCACTTAGGAGGCTGAGAAGAAAAATAGTTTCTTCAAAAACTAAACAAAGCATGCACTAAATCTTAGTTTTGTATTAATACCAAATCAAGTATTTTCAAGTAGCAACTTAGCTTGATTAGGTTGTACTTCTCCAGTTATCCATTTCTTGTTTTTTTAAAGTTTGAATTCATTTTACTGAACCCTCATATTTCTTATGTTTATATTTTTGATCGAAGCTTATGTCCCCAGTAATAGGATGTTTGGAACTGTAATCTGGCATTTTCTTGATATCTTTTATTTTTTCCATTAATCAATTTCTTCATTCTTTCATAAAGGAAATATATTGGTACATACCCAGCACTTTTCTTCTCCTTTGCATTTCCATCGTAATTTTTTTTTACATGCTACAGTGATCTCAATGTATTCAATTTTTGTTGCTGTCTTTTCATTTCAGCCCTTTTTCTTCCAAAGAACTAGTTTTGCTTTTACGCTATGATCCCCAGCTACAGGGATTAGATAAGGAATAACTACAATACGGCATGTATAATAAGTCTGGTGTTTTTCATTTATCAAAATGGGTTATCTAAGTTTTGGCGCATATTATAATTGCTAATGTTGTTGTAGGTATTTCTAATATTTTGTATGCTGGTGTGATGATCCAACATTTGGATTATCTGTTTGTATCTGTGCTAGTGTCAAGTGGAGTTGATATTACAGATTTTCCTTTTAAACTTCTTATCTGTATATGCTTCTGTTCAATGCAATTGAAATAGTGATCTAGGCATGCATACATTCTTGAGAATCATAGCTCTCCTTTACGAGTCAGCTAAAATATAGGAATCTAATTGTACTTTCAGAAGAATAGATTATTTTCAACTGTTCATACCTGCCTTTTTTTGTCCGGTGTCTGCTATTTTCTAACATTGCCTTGCTTCCTGTGTCTGTTAGGAAGCCAGAGAAATTTCACTGACCCAGGTTCCGAATTTTAACAAGCAAATTGTTCTTAATTGCAAAGAGGTGACTATTATCTCATGTCTTATTGGAGATATTTATGCCCCTTTTATTTTTGTTTATACATCCGAGCACTGACTTAACTGCACATCTCCATTTTTTTGGGTATTCATTGGAAGCCTATGTGGATATTGGTTAACTTGTTAATTTTTCAACTAATTTACAGGCTATTAGAAAACGTCTGAGGGCCATCAATGAATCTCGTGCTCAGAAGAGGAAGGTGACGATCTTTTAGTCTGTCTTTGTCATTTTTTTATCCTTGCTTAACATCCTACTTCTACCATATTATGTTCTTTCTTCTAGCTTATTTTGGATTTAGTGCAGTCTACCGCTGTCTATCTCAGTTTGTTGTGAAGGTGTTTGATTTACATGATAGTGTTTGATTTGACAGGCTGGTCAAGTATATGGTGTGCCTCTTTCAGGATCACAACTTGCCAGGTCAGGCGTTTTCCCTGAACTAAGGCCTTGTGGTGAGGACTTCCAGAAGAAATGGATTGAGGTATACTTAGTGATAGTCTTGCTCCTACTGTTTTCTCCTGTGCAACTTCCTGTATACCAGCTGTGGCCCCACATATTTGTTTCTGATACATTTTTTGTTATATTTATATGAATAATAAAAGACAAGATTTTGAATTGTTTGTACTAGATGGCTGTAGTCTTGATGTGATTGGTTGCAGGATGTGAATATGGAGGGATGTGGAACTTTTGTATGCTGAATAGTCCAGACAGGCTTTAGCTATTTATGAGTTTCCTCAATTTAGGAAACTGGTATATATAAGTTACAATGACCAATTCCTTAGGATTTTTGTTGTTAATGCCGACAGGTTGTTGTGGCTGTAAAATCTGTGAATACTAATTTTTGAATGTTACTTGGTGGTTCAATGTGTTGGGATATTATTGATGCTAGTATCTTAGTAACTCAGTTAAAACTTTATTATAGGGTTTATCTCAACAGCACAAGCGATTACGCACTTTGGCCGATCATGTTCCTCATGGTTATAAAAGGACATCACTTTTAGAGGTTCTTATCAGGAACAATGTTCCATTGCTGAGGGCCACCTGGTTTATCAAGGTTACTTACCTCAATCAGGTAGGGAGGCTTCAATGTTTGTATATTTACATATTATGCTGAGTTACTTTATGTTTTTTAATATTTGAAGGTACAATGTGATTGAACTTTTCAGGTTCGACCCGGATCTGCTGGTATTTCTTCTGGGACTGCTGACAAGATTCAGCTGTCTCGTTCCGATGTTTGGACCAAAGATGTTATCAATTACTTGCAAACTCTTCTGGATGAATATTTATCAAAGAATGCTTCCCATTCTGCTTCTCATGGTCGAGAGCGATCACCACAAATGCCTTATACTGGATCATTGCAGAATAAAAGTGAACCATTATTATCTGTTTCTGATGGTGAAAGGCCATCCTTACATTTTAGATGGTGGTATATTGTGCGTCTACTGCAATGGCATCATGCTGAAGGGCTGCTTCATCCTTCTCTTGTCATTGATTGGGTGTTTAATCAACTACAGGTATTTTACCTTGTACATCATTTACATATAGCAAGTATAATGTGCTAATGAAAGTAAAAGTGTGATGTATATATCTTTTACTGATTTCAATCTTCACATTTTGATTTTTCACATCTCTGTTCCTTTCAGGAAAAAGAACTGCTTGAGGTTTGGCAGCTGTTATTGCCTATTATTTATGGTTTTTTAGAAACTATTGTTCTATCTCAAACTTATGTACGAACTCTTGCTGGATTAGCTCTTCGTGTCATTCGTGATCCTGCTCCAGGTGGTTCAGATCTAGTAGATAATTCCAGGAGGGCATATACAACTTATGCACTGATTGAGATGCTCCGATATTTAATACTTGTGGCACCAGATACTTTTGTTGCTTTGGATTGCTTTCCATTACCATCCTCTGTAATTTCACATATAATGAATGATGGGAGATTCGTACTAAAATCAACTGAAGCTGCTGGGAAGATTAAAAATAGTTCAGATGATTTTGGTCACATTATTTCATGCATTCAGAAACATACAGAAGATCTTGCAAAGGCTGCAAGCCCAGGCTATCCAGGTAATTGTCTGGCTAAAGTTGCAAAAGCCTTGGATAAAGCTCTTGTGCTGGGTGATTTGCGTGTGGCATATAAATTTCTTTTTGAAGATCTTTGTGGTGGAACTGTATCTGAAGGCTGGGTTGCAAAAGTCAGCCCTTGCTTAAGGTTATCTCTGAAATGGTTTGGGACTGTAAATACACCCCTTATATATTCAGTGTTTTTCCTTTGTGAGTGGGCAACTTGCGATTTCAGGGATTTCCGTTCTACCCCTCCTCGTGACATAAAGTTTACAGGTAGGAAAGATATTTCCCAAGTGCACATAGCAGTTAGACTTTTAAAGATGAAGATGAGGGATGTGAAGATTTCCCTAAAACAAACAAATGAAATTCACCGAGCCAGTCATTTTGCAAAGAATTCAAGTCAGCGGCGTAATTGGAATCATGTGGGTAATTGGAATTATGTGGGTAATGTATCCAAATTGAAATCTAGCTCAAAAAGTAAAGGTTCTTCAGTTATATTTGAAAGCCCGGGTCCTCTACATGATATTATAGTTTGTTGGATTGATCAGCATGTGGTGCATAAAGGGGAAGGTCCTAAGCGCCTACATCTATTTATAGTGGAACTCATACGTGCTGGAATCTTTTACCCTTTGGCATATGTACGCCAACTGATAGTGAGTGGGATCATGGATGTGAATGTAAATGTGGTTGACCTGGAGCGACGGAGGAGACACTATCGCATCTTAAAGCAGCTACCTGGATGCTTTATCCATGATGTTTTGGAAGAATCAGGGATTGTTGAAGGGCAACAGCTCAAAGAATCCTTGCAAATTTACTTGAATGAACGCCGCCTCATACTTCGGGGTCCACTGAGTGACCCCCATGATGACGCCAGTGGCACCAATTTATCTGCTCTAAAGAAAAAACAATTTCCAGCTTCTACAAAGGATGAAGCTTCTGCAGTGACAATTGATCAGAAGAGGAGAACTGTTATTTCTACCACAGTATCTTCTAATAATGCAAAGGATAATGCTACTGTTGAAGAACTAAAAACAGCTATCTCAGTACTGTTACAGCTACCTAATTGTTTATCTAATTTGAGCACTACAGGTTGTGATGATTCTGATGGCAGTGTTAGAAGACCTATTGGGTCTCATTACAGCAAGAATGATCCAGTGGAGGGTACACCTGGGTGTGAAGAATGTAGCAGAGCAAAGAGACAAAAGTTAAGTGAGGAAAGAAGCTCATTTGTTCAAGGGCATTCTCCAGTTCAATCTGATGATGACGATACATGGTGGATGAAAAAGGGAATGAAATCCCTAGAGCCTACCAAAGTTGATCAGCCACAAAAGTCAACCAAGCAGGTCACCAAGAGTCGGCAGAAGAATGTGCGTAAAACTCACAGTCTTGCTCAACTGGCAGCTTCTAGAATTGAGGGTAGCCAAGGGGCGTCAACTAGTCATGTGTGTGGTAACAAGGTAAGCTGCCCCCACCATAGAACTTCTGTGGATGGAGATGGGCAGAGGTCTGTGGATAGCATCCGGACAAGTCATTTTGGGGATATAGTTTCCATTGGAAAAGCATTAAAGCAGTTACGCTTTGTTGAGAAAAGGGCAATAGCAGTTTGGCTGTTGACTGTTGTTAGGCAGGCAATTCAAGAGATGGAAAAAAATGTTGGTAAAGTTGGTCAGTTTGGCAGGCCTTTTGCTGTTGTGGATGATAAAAGCACAATACGGTGGAAACTTGGTGAGGACGAACTTTCTGTGATACTTTATTTGATGGACATTTCTGATGATTTGGTTTCAGCTGTCAAATTCCTCCTTTGGTTGCTGCCAAAGGTTCTTAATAGCCCCAATTCTACCATTCATTCTGGGAGGAATGTGCTGATGCTACCAAGGAATGTGGAAAACCATGTTTGTGATGTGGGAGAGGCTTTTCTGCTATCGTCACTCAGGAGGTATGCAGCTCTACAATCAATTATATTTATATAGTTTTTGTTTGCAGTCTCTTGGAAAATATTTTTATTTTGCTCTTCCCCCATCCAGCATTGCCTGTTATTAGAGAAGAGATTATATTACTAAATATCTTTATTAGTTCTGTTTTAATATTGCATATCTTTTCTATATCTTTTCTGTATCTTTTCTGTTTTTCTGTTTACTGTTACCAACTCATCAAGTTGGCTAGATTGTTAGGTCTATATATGTAAGTGATATCCCACAGATATCACTATCCTATTTTCCAATCATAATACAGTATATTGATTTTCTCTCAACTCTCTCTCTCAACTCTCTCTCTCATATGGTATCATCGTGAGCACGGTGAGATCCGGGCTTCTTCCCTCCCAGTTTGTGTGGCTTTGCCTTTCGCGCCCTCCTTGCGCGCTGCCTCTGTATCTCGCGCCTCCTTCGCGCGTTCTGATCGCGCGATTCCCTGTTTGCTCGCGTCCTCTCTGTTCGACTTCGCAGCGCTGCTTCGTTTGATTTCTGCTCGCACTGGTCTTGCGCGTCTTCTTGTGATCTTTCTCTCTGATTTGCTCCAATGGCCTCCGCTTCCGCAACCTCCAACAACTCTGTCTCGCACACCTTCTCGCAATCTGTCACATGCAAACTGGATGACAGGAATTTTTTAACTTGGCAGCAACAGGTTAACGCGGTAATTCGCGCACACGATCTGGAACGATTTGTTGTCAATCCCAAAATCCCGCTGAAGTTTCTTACTGCTGAGGATCGTGATGCCAATGCCATCAATCCGGAATACACTGTCTGGGATCGCAAGGATTCTCTGCTGTTTTCCTGGCTCCTCACAACACTCTCCGAACCAATTCAGGCTCGTGTTGTCTCATGTCGTCATTCATATCAGATTTGGGACATGGTGTTTCAGCATTTTCAGTCACTCACCAAAATCAAAGCCAAACAGTTACGTTTAGAGCTTCGCACCATTAAGAAAGGCACAAGATCGTGTTCAGATTATCTCCTTCGCATTAGTACTATTGTTGAGACTCTTGCTTCAATTGGCAGTCCCGTTTCACCTAGAGAACATGCTGAGTGCATTCTTGGTGGTCTCCCACCTGAATATGACTCTCTGATTTCAACTGTCACTGCGTTCATCAGCCGTGATGACATCCTTTCTCCTACTGAAATTGAAAACATGATTCTTGCTCAGGAAGCAAGACTTGAACAAGCAAAAGCTACTGTCGTCCAAGAACCCTTATCCATCAATCTTGCTCAAGCCACTCCTGTCCCAACTGGTGTGCCTAACGTCAATTTGGCTTTCCAGCAACCCCAGATGTCAAACCCTTCACCTAATACTGTTCAGAATTTTTCACCTCAGCCCCAAGCTGGCTTCAATAATCATGGAGGACGTGGTCGTGGATCTCGTGGAGGACGAAATCGTGGGTCCACTGTTCAATGCCAAATTTGTCACAAACGTGGACATGAAGCCTCCACGTGCTATCAGCTTTCCCATAGTCTATCCATGGGTGGTTTTCGATTGCCTTTTCATTCTTTGTTTACTCCTTACCCCACCTATGGTCCCAATTCTCAATCTGCGTATGTGCCTCAGCACCCTGGTCCTAGTGCTGCTCCATACTATGGAACTGTTAATATGCTTGGACAGTCTGGTCCTGTCCCATGGCCCTCTTATCCTTTGGGTGGCTCCTTTTCTGGTCCTGGTATTCCACCTCCTGGATTCACCTTTCCTGCAGTAACCTCCAATCAGTCTAGCCATTCACGCACTGCTCCTCCTGCCCAACATGTTCATGCTCCTCCAACTCTTAACACTGCCACCGCATGGATCCCAGATTCTGGTGCTTCTCACCATGCAACCCCAGACCCTCAATACCTTCTACAGAGCGCTCAATTCACTGGTGCAGAACACATTGCTATGGCCAATGGCCAAGGTACATCTATTGCCTCAATAGGTTCTAATATGTTTCAGTCCCCTATGCATCCCTCCAAAATTTTGTCCCTCAAAGACCTTTTACTTGTTCCCAGTTTAACCAAAAATCTAATAAGTGTTTCAAAATTTGCTAAAGACAACAATGTCTACTTCGTTTTCTATCCTCATTCCTGTTTTGTCAAATCACAGGATTTGAACGAGACTCTTCTTGAAGGGAAACTTGGTGAAGATGGTCTCTATCATTTTCACCCGCATCTAGCAAAGAAGAAATCCTTCACTGTTGACATTGAGCAGAACTCAGCCTTTCCAAAATCTGATCCTTGTATTTTTCTTTCTGCAAAATGTAATCATGGTGTTTCAAATACCTATAAACAGTGGCACTTACGGTTAGGACATCCTCATCATGATTCCCTAACTAAAGCTTTACAAACTTGTAATATTCATCTTCCAACTATTAATAAAATTTCTGACTTTTGTGACTCATGCTGTATTGCCAAGTCTCATAGACTTCCTTCTCAACTATCTACTACTGTTTATTCCAATCCACTTGAACTTGTTTTTCTAGATGTTTGGGGACCTGCATCATTAGAATCTAGTTGTGGTTATTTGTATTTTCTAACGTGTGTAGACGCCTGCACCAAATACATGTGGATTTATCTCCTTCGTAGAAAATCAGATGTGTACTCCAATTTTCAAAATTTTAAGGCCCTGGCTGAGAAACAATTCCAAACACCTCTCAAATCTGTTCAAACGGATGGTGGAGGTGAATTTCGCACTCTAATTCCATTTCTTCAACAAGAAGGCATTATTCACAGACTCACTTGTCCCTATGCTCATCATCAAAACGGCACTGTTGAACGAAGACACAGACATGTCGTTGAACTTGGATTGGCAATGCTTCATCATTCGGCCTTGCCACTAAAATTTTGGGATCATGCCTTTTTAACTGCTACCTACTTAATCAACAGATTACCTTCCTCCTCTATTGAATTTCAATCACCCTATAAATTGATTCATAACAAGGATCCAGACTATAAGTTTCTCAAGGTTTTTGGTTGTTCCTGTTTTCCATTACTCAGACCCTATAATCAACACAAAATTCAACCCTGGTCCGAAGAGTGTCTATTCTTAGGATACTCACCTAGTCATAAAGGTTACAAGTGTCTAAGCAGATCTGGCCGAATCTATATCAGCAAAGATGTGATCTTCAATGAAGACAGATTTCCCTATACTGATCTCTTTATTTCAAAAAATCAAACCTCTACCCCTGCTACCTCTGTCTCTATTCTTTCCTCTCTTGTTTGTTCACACAACCCACCTTCCTCTCCTGTGATATCACCTGCCATCTCTGCCAGTTTTGGTTCCTCTGAGTCTAATTCCTTTCCCTCTTCTACACCTGACAGCACTACTTCCCTTACTGTTTCATCCTCTTCAAATTCACCTCCAGCCACAACTCTTAATGTTCACCCTATGACTACTCGCTCAAAAAATGGGATTGTTCAACCCAGAATTAACCCTACACTTTTGCTGTCCAATGTTGCACCAAAAACTGTCAAAACTGCTCTTACTGATCCCAATTGGCTTGCTGCCATGCAAGCTGAAATCACTGCTCTGCATGCCAACCGTACATGGACCTTAGTTGAGTTACCTCCTGGCCGAAAACCCATAGGCTGCAGATGGGTCTTTCGTATTAAAGAGAATCCTGATGGTTCCATTAACAAGTACAAGGCCAGACTTGTGGCCAAGGGCTTTCATCAGCAACCTGGTGTTGATTTTTCTGAAACCTTCTCTCCTGTGGTTAAGCCTGTCACCATCCGGATTGTTCTCTCCCTTGCTGTAACCTTTCAATGGCCACTTCGACAACTTGATATTAATAATGCATTCCTCAATGGAATGCTTGAAGAAGACATTTACATGTCTCAGCCTCCCGGCTTCATTGAACCCAGTAGTAAGCATCTTGTTTGCAAACTACAAAAGTCTCTCTATGGTCTCAAACAGGCCCCCCGTGCCTGGTTTGACAGATTAACTTCTGTCTTGCTAAAGCTTGGTTTTCACAAGAGTAAGTGTGATCCTAGCTTGTTCATTTTTTCTACTCCATCTGCCACTATTTACATGCTTGTTTACGTGGATGACATTATCCTCACTGGCAATTCCCCCTCCTTGTTGCAAAAGTTCATTGATCATCTCAATGAAACTTTCTCTCTAAAAGATCTTGGTAGTCTAGACTACTTCTTGGGTATTGAAGTTAAAACACTCTCTACTGGGCAATTACTACTATCTCAACACAAATACATTTCAGATCTTCTTACCAGAGTTAAAATGGAAGACTCTAAGGGAATCTCCACTCCTATGATTGGTGGTCAGCAACTTGCTAAAACAGGAATCTCGTTTGATGATCCTACCTTGTATAGATCTGTAGTTGGTGCATTGCAATATGCAACAATTACACGACCTGAAATTGCCTTTAGTGTCAATAAGGTAAGTCAGTTCATATGCTCTCCAATGGAGGAGCATTGGAAAGTGGTCAAAAGAATCCTTAGGTATCTCAAAGGGACTCTTAAATATGGTCTTGTTCTTACTCCTGCTCGGTCATCCTCCTTCTTCAATCTTACTGCTTTCACTGATGCTGATTGGGCATCTGATCCTAATGACAGGAGATCTACCTCGGTGCCTGCATTTATCTTGGCCCTAATCTGGTGTCTTGGTGGTCTAAGAAACAACTGCTTGTTGCAAGGTCAAGCACTGAAGCTGAATATCGTGCTTTAGCTCAAGCCGTCACTGAGGTTTTGTGGATCCAATCCCTTCTAAAGGAACTCAAAGTTCATCTAAACACTCCTACAGTGCTCTGTGATAATCAAAGCACAGTAGCACTGTCTCACAATCCTGTTCTACACGCAAGATCTAAGCATATGGAACTTGACATCTTCTTTGTTCGAGAAAAAGTCATCAGTAAAGCTCTGGTTGTCTCACATATTCCTGCTCAGCATCAATATGCAGATCTTTTAACCAAGGCACTGTCTCCCAAGCGTTTTCTGTCGCTGCGTTCCAAGCTCAATGTTGCTGATCCATCAG
Source organism: Cajanus cajan (assembly GCF_000230855.2). Classification (NCBI taxonomy): domain Eukaryota; kingdom Viridiplantae; phylum Streptophyta; class Magnoliopsida; order Fabales; family Fabaceae; genus Cajanus; species Cajanus cajan. Next base: position 21,168,518 of record NC_138527.1, on the reverse strand, counting down.
ATCTGTCTCATCCTCCTTGAGCTTGTGGGGGGTGTATTAGAGAAGAGATTATATTACTAAATATCTTTATTAGTTCTGTTTTAATATTGCATATCTTTTCTATATCTTTTCTGTATCTTTTCTGTTTTTCTGTTTACTGTTACCAACTCATCAAGTTGGCTAGATTGTTAGGTCTATATATGTAAGTGATATCCCACAGATATCACTATCCTATTTTCCAATCATAATACAGTATATTGATTTTCTCTCAACTCTCTCTCTCAACTCTCTCTCTCATACCTGTTAACTAATGTGATGTTTTCAATTGCTTAGCACCTTTAATATGTGTGATGTATAAATACTAAAGTACCTGGTAAAGCTTTTTATATTTGTTTCTTCTTATATGCACCCATTTCTTGTCATATTTAATCAGGTCAGTATTGATGAAATCTGCATTGCTCTCATTTACTCAAAACTTCCTAAATAAATTCATATACTTGCAAATTAACAACATAAATAATTGTTCTTGTTATAAGGGGTCCAGTCGCAAGTTTTAACATAATATTATGGTACTAGTTTGCTGAACCTTCAGTGAGGTTTCTACACCTTTTATGGGCCATTGCCCCCTGGGGAATATTATTGTTTTTATCATTCAATCACTGCTTCACCAGTAGTGTTTTCCTTCTGTTCTTTTTGCTTGTGTTGGACTGGACAGTTTCTTTATAAATTTTTGGAATGAGATTATATCAAAATTGTCTTCTGCAATGTATTTGGTGTAGGTATGAGAACATTCTTGTTGCAGCAGATCTTATTCCCGAAGCTTTGTCATCTGCAATGCAACGTGCTGCTACTGTAATTTCATCTAATGGAAGGGTTTCAGGGTCAGGGGCTATGGCTTTTACTCGGTATTTGTTGAAAAAATACAGCAATGTGGCTAGTGTCATTGAGTGGGAGAGAAATTTTAAAACTACATGTGATGCAAGACTTTCCTCTGAACTTGAGTCTGGTAGGTCAGTTGATGGGGAGTCAGGGTTGCCTCTAGGAGTTCCAGCTGGAGTAGAGGACCATGATGATTTTTTCCGTCAGAAGATAAGTGGCAGTCGGTTACCATCCAGAGTAGCTGTAGGCATGAGGGACATAGTTCAGCGTAATGTAGAAGAAGCGTTGCACTATCTTTTTGGAAAAGATAGAAAGCACTTTGCTGCTGGTACACCAAAAGGTCCTTCTTTAGAAAAATGGGATAATGGATATCAAATTGCTCAACAAATAGTTGTGGGTCTGATTGATTGCATAAGACAGACTGGTGGTGCCGCTCAAGAAGGAGATCCCTCTTTGGTCTCTTCTGCTGTTTCTGCAATTGTTGGCAGTGTAGGTCCAACCTTAGCAAAAATGCCTGATTTTTCATCTGGCAATAATCATTCAAATACAATATTGGCTACAAATTCATTGAACTATGCCAGGTGCATTCTGCGAATGCACATAACCTGTTTATGCCTGCTTAAGGAAGCCCTGGGAGAGCGCCAAAGCCGTGTATTTGATATTGCTCTTGCTACAGAAACTTCTACTGCTCTTGCTGGTGTTTTTACTCCTACTAAAGCATCTCGTGCTCAGTTTCAAATGTCTCCTGAAGGCCATGATACTAGTAGCACTGTTTCAAATGATACAGGAAGCAACTCTAATAAAGTTGTGGTTGCAAAAACAACAAAAATTGCTGCCGCTGTTTCTGCACTTCTTGTTGGTGCAATTATATATGGTGTTACCAGCCTGGAAAGAATGGTAACAGTTCTCAGATTAAAGGAGGGGTTGGATGCAGTACAATTTGTAAGAAGCACTAGATCCAATTCAAATGGAAATGCTCGTTCAGTTATGGCTTATAAGGTGGATAGTTCAATTGAAGTTCATACCCATTGGTTTAGATTGCTTGTTGGGAACTGCAGAACGGTCTGTGAAGGGTTAGTGGTGGAACTCTTGGGTGAACCATCTATTATGGCTCTTTCAAGGATGCAACGTATGCTCCCTCTAAATTTGGTCTTTCCACCTGCCTATTCAATATTTGCCTTTGTTAAGTGGCGACCTTTCATCCAGAATGCTACCGTTCGCGAAGACATGAATCAAATTTATCAGTCTCTTACAATGGCCATAACTGATGCAATAAAACATTTGCCATTTCGAGATGTATGTTTTAGAGACTGTCAGGGTCTTTATGATCTGATGGCTGCAGATGCCAGTGATTCTGAATTTGCAACCTTGCTGGAGTTCAATGGGTCTGATATGCATTTAAAGTCCACAGCATTTGTTCCTCTACGCTCTAGGCTTTTTCTAAATGCCATGATTGATTGTAAGATGCCACAATCTATTTCTGGAGCTGGTGAGTCTAAAATTAAGTTCACAGATAGTGAGTCTAAGCTTCAGGATATGCTTGTGCATGTTTTGGATACCTTGCAACCTGCTAAATTTCACTGGCAGTGGGTTGCACTCAGGTTGCTTTTAAATGAACAAGCCCTCATTGAAAAACTCGAGAATCATGATGTGTCCTTAGCTGATGCTATACAGTTGTCGTCACCTAGTCCAGAGAAGGCTGCTGCTGCTTCTGAGAATGAGAACAATTTTATTCAAATACTTCTCACAAGGTTACTGGTTAGACCTGATGCTGCACCCTTATTTTCGGAGTTGATTCATCTCTTTGGCAGGTCACTAGAGGATTCTATGTTGTTGCAAGCTAAATGGTTCCTTGGAGGCCAGGATGTCCTCTTTGGTCGGAAGACCATTAGACAAAGGCTACATAACATTGCTGAGAATAAAGGACTTTCTGTTAAGACTCAATTTTGGGAGCCATGGGGTTGGTGTAGTCCGTCTGCTGATCCATTGACTATCAAAGGGGATAAAAAGAAGATTGATAGCATATCTCTTGAAGAAGGAGAAGTTGTTGAAGAGGGAATGGATTTGAAAAGGTGTGTTAGAGGGTTATCTCAAGTGCCTGATTCTGAAAGCGCAAGCAGTAACCAGCAGCAACTGACTGAGAGGGCTCTTATCGAGTTGCTTCTTCCTTGCATAGATCAAAGCTCTGATGAATCCCGCAATTCCTTTGCAAATGATTTGGTGAAGCAGTTAAATTATATTGAGCAACAAATAACTGCTGTTACGGGTGGAAGTAAAACAGTGGGAAGTGCTCCTCCTGGAGTTGAAGGTCAGCCAAGTAAAGTAAATAACCGCAAAAATATGAGAAATGTAAATGCGGCATTAGCTAGACGACCAACAGTGGCAGTAGATTCCTCTCCTCCATCTCCTGCAGCCCTGCGAGCTTCTATGTCATTACGTTTGCAGTTGCTCCTGAGATTTCTTCCTATTCTTTGCACTGACAGGTAATTAAAACTGGATATCGTTATGTGTAATTACATTTCTCATTGCATGATTCTTGCTGCACTTGAGTTATCTTTTCTGACTGGATGAATAGTATAAAGACTGTCTTGTTACTACCTAGATAGTAGAGTTACCTGTCAAGTGAGAAAAAATATGTGGTCCTTTTCTCTTTTCTTCAAATGGAGCTAATGGCAATATGATTATTCAGTTTCAGAAATACAGTTATCTATTATGTGATGTATTATCATGGTTCCCAGCGGCTGGCACTGAGTGATAATTTTTCCTTGCAACAAAATGGGTTTGACCTTTAAATTGAGCGTTAAAATCAATTAAATGAGTTAATTATGGCTTCTTTAGAAGAGAAAATATGGATATTTGTGCGATGAAGGCATTGTTTTAACTTTGTGTGCATGTGTTATGGAACTATTACATCCTGAAATGTTAGAAGCAATTCTTGAGTTCCTTTTGTTCAATTTTGCAGGGAGCCATCTGTGCGGAGCACAAGACAATTTCTTGCCACTGTAGTTTTTCGTCTCCTTGGTAGCCGGGTTGTGCACGAGGATGCAGACTTTTCAGTGAATGCTGTGCCATCTCTGCCGAGGAAGGAGGCAGAGTCATCTTCTGAAGTTGCTTTTGCTACTTTAGTGGATTCTTCTTCTGGGAATCTGTTTGATCGTTTGTTGTTGGTTTTGCATGGGTTGTTAAGTAGTTATCCTCCAAGTTGGCTTAGGACAAAGCCTGTTTCAAAGACAATCAATGAATCTACAAGGGACTTTTCTGGAATTGACCGAGAATTGTTGGAGACTTTGCAGGTTTGATCTTTTAGCCTATGAATGTCTATGATTTTGGTTCCAGTCAGTTGGCCCTCAGGCAGCTTTTTAGCCAATTTAACACAATCTAATTCTAACTTACTTTGAAAAACTGGTTGGAGCAGATGAAATAACTCATAATATTATTTTGATGTGTTGGGGAGGTCCTAGGCTTTAATTAAAATGTTTGTATGTGTTGATCTATAGCTGATTTGTGTCTCAATTCTGTTAACGGGTTTCTAGATGCTATATGTATGTTAATTTTGCTAATTGGATAAGACGGCATCATGGTAATGCCAGAAATGTTTCCTCAAGACTGAAAATAATGAAATTATTGTGTGACAAGATCTTCTGCTCGCTACTTCCTAGTAAGGACCGATACTTTAAAATTTCTATATTTTGCCAGTGTTAGAAACAAAACTTTTGTCAAATGCTATGGTATGCTCTTTCTACATCATCGAAAATTGTTAGCTTCCATTATGTAGTATATATATTTTTGAGTTCTTTGCCAACAAAATGGAATATAATCAGATTTTGATAAATTTGACTTGTATAGTCTCCAACGAATAATCTTGGAGCTAAAAACTCATTTTCTTCACTTTCATCCCTCAATCATGAATGAACCGACCATTATTTATGATGAGATCTATAATATACTTATGTGTATGTTATGGTGTATCATGCCATACCTGGTTCATACTCATCAGATATTGTTAGCCATATCCAAGCTTCGTAAATGTCTGCTAAAGCTCTACAATTTGGCAATGTCTGTGTTATTACATATTTGGTTATCTAGAAATGTCATTTCAATCTTCCTAGTTGCACTTGTCTAATGTTCTGTTGTCTGACGCAGAATGACTTGGATCGTATGCAACTACCAGACACTATTCGGTGGCATATCCAAGCTGCAATGCCGTTACTGATCCCCTCTACACGGTGCTCTTTATCCTGCCAGCAGCCAGCTGTTTCAAATTCTGCTCTTGTTTCCCTTCAACCCAGCATTACAAATCCTGGGTTTAACTCCAGTAGTTCAACTGTTCCTCAGAGGAACCCAGTTCTATCAAGGAATGCATCAGGGAAGTCAAAACAACAGGACAATGACTTGGAAATCGATCCTTGGACGCTCCTAGAAGATGGTGCTGGATCATACCCTTCGGCAGGTAATACTGCTAGCATAGGAAGTGGTGACCATGTTAATATTCGAGCCGCCAGCTGGCTTAAAGGTGCTGTAAGGGTGCGACGGACAGACCTCACATATGTTGGTGCCGTGGACGATGATACTTGATTAACAATATTTTTTGTTGCTGGTGCGTTTATGGTTTGATGCATGAATGGCATGAAGATGCCATTTTGTGCTTGCCCTTGTGTTGAAGGGTCATTGTTTTGGAAAAACAAAAAAGAAAGGGTGTAGGGATGGATTCTTTGTAGAGAAGAGGTGATGTCCTCACAGCTCATGCAATGGTTGATTACTAACATGTTGATCACCCCATCTGAATTGTGCACTTGTTGCCACAGTTCAGAGGTTTGTTGTATATATAGGGATGATTGTTTTACTTTACCAATTAATCTGTTGCTGTTTCATGCTCATTTTTATGTCTATGCACGCTTGTGTGCGCATCGTTTATAGCTTTTAGGGGCACAAGCACACACAACCATTGTTACTTTCCTCATATTCAAATTGTTAGAGTTATGTGCTTGATCTTGATCATCACCATTAATTGCAACGTTCTATTATTTTGCTGGCAAATCCAGAGATAGTTGCATTTCTGCCTAAATATTTTCTGTTAGCTTTGTGATAAATACGTACTTACCTATTAAAGTTCTTGAAAAATTGATTAGGCCCCTAAACCCAAAATTCTAACTGCATCATTGGTGACGATTTCATGTTATCATAGACTAATTTTAGGGATTTAATCATGATTTTTTAGTTTAACGATCAAATTAAAATTTTCTAATAAAGTTCAGATATATTGATGTGTTAAATTATATATATAGAGGAGGGTTCAAACGACACTGGTGTAACTTTTACTAAATGTTACACCGCTCAATAACTTTATATGTAAATTTTGAAAATCCAACCGTTAGATTGAAAGTTCATATCTCTTAGATTATATATGTCAAATTTTGTTAAAATTGAACAACAACTTGAAGATAATCAAAGTGTTCATATTTTAGTATATTTTGAAATGTATATATTACGTCAATTTTGTTTTATGAGAATGAAGTATCAACTCATCTTAGATTAATATAAAATTTGATATATATGATCTAAGAGATATGAACTTTTAATCTAACGGTTGGATTTTCAAAATTCATATTTAATATAAAGTTATTAAGCGGTGTAACACTTAGTAAAAGTTACACCGGTGTCGTTTGAACCCTCTTTATATATATATATATATATATATATATATATATATATATATATATAAGTGAACAATTAGTGGATGATTAGTATTACATACATAATTGGAAAACTAAATTAAACTATAATAAAAAAAGTATATGTCTAAAATATTGTGTTACAAAATAAGGGTATTCTCTTTATATGTAACTATATATTATATAATTATATATAATATAAAATTAATAATAAAATATAACTATAATATAAATAAAAATCTAACAAAGTGTGTGCTTTAGTAAAACTACTTATGAAACCCTAAAAGAATCTACTTATTTTTAAACTAAATCAATACAAGCATATACTAATCTTATTATATTTTATTTTTTAAAAATAAAATAAATTATCAAGGAAAACGTGTTTTTGGAGTTTAACAAAGGATAAGGCCATACCAACTTATATTATATATTAATTAAAAGTCTGCGTAATCAAAATATTTGATATCCAAGTTCTCTTGTTAAATGCATTCAACCCTTTTGATTTAATCTCTTTCGTTTTCAGTCTTTTTCCTTTTAGATTTGGGGGATTTTATTCGGATATTAATAAAACAAAAAAAAATTCATGAATTTTGAGGAAGTCATGCTATTCTTGGACAAGATCCGTGGATATGTGACTGCTGTCCAAGGCTTCTAAACTATTTTCTTTCCATTAGTGTTAACTATATATTTTAACATGTTTCTTAAGTTATTTTTTTATTGTCGGTTTATATTTGTTAAAATTATAAAATTATGAGTAAAATCTATTATAAAGAAGAGATGCATTGTATTTAATTTGTAATAAATTCTACACGATCTTGTAAAAAACATATTCTACATGATCAATTTTTTGCCAACTAAATACTACAAAGTGTTTTTTTTTTCTTTTCTCACTCTATGTACTTTATTTTTTCATTCTTATTCAATTATTCATCTCAAACAATCAAAATTTGAAATATTTTAAAGTCTTACAACGAGTATTTTAATAATATTAATTAAAATCAGTTTTTTTTTAATTAAATTATGATATAGAAAAAAATATTTTATGATAATATCATACACAAAAATATCAAAATAAAATCATTAATAAATCATAAAAATACAATTGAATCCATTAATTATATTTTTTTATATTGTTTTTAATTAATTTTTCAAAAGACAATTATACTCTTATATTTGTATTCAATTTTTTTTACCAATATATATCTAAGAATAAAATAGAAAAATGTATATACAAAATAATAACTTCTTTTTTAAAAAAAAAATACTTACTTTTTTTTAAAGAAAATATTTAATTTTTTCATGAAGTCATAGAGAGTGTCTTTTTATATTACTAGTTATTATTAAGTCTATATTAGTGGGTTTATTTTCAATTAATATGAACATTATTTTTTAATACTCCCCAACACTTGATACTAGTTTATACTTATCGAATTTTGAGGCAGCTCGTATGGTCATTATTGTATTTTGGGTAAAATCCAAAGTAGTATTAATTAATAAAAGTGGGTGGAGAATTGATTGGAGTTTTTAATTTAAATTTATTGTGATGTGTGAAATATCCAGAGAATATACCTCGTTGTTCCAAAGTAAAAGGAATCTTGAAGGAGTGCGTTTGTGATTCGTTACGTTCGTATGTCATAAAGATAAAGTTGGCCTTTCGAGGCTCTAATGGCCAAACCACACTCACATTTTCAATATCTCACAACCACTTTTCTCAATCTTCATGGTGATTAATTTATGAAGGTGAAAAACTTTTTGACTTGCTATCTAATTTGTTATAGTATTTATATAAAAAATAGAAAATAATTATATGCTTTTATATTGAGTTGTATGTGTTGATCAAATGTAAGTTTAAAATTTTACACTAAGTCTTATAATTTTTAATAATGAAAATCTAACTGATTTAATTGTTGAATATGTTATATTATACTTAAGATAATGTATATCAAATTTTATATGATTCCAAAATTATTTGATGATGTGTTTAAATAAATTTTTTTTATAAATTTAAGAAATTTTAAATGTTTGGTATTTGAATTATTTTAATTTCAATTTTTATCATTCTTAAAATATTTTATTTGGATAAGTCAATTCAAATTTATTAAATCTTAAATTGTTAGGTTGGATATGATAATTTGATTCTGCCATGATAAAATTGATTTTAAAAATATATTTATAAGTTGAGATTTTTAAATTAAATTTATGAAAATAAATATTAACTAATTTTTAAATATTTTATAATTTTAAAAATTAATATTAGATAATATTTAATAATTTTAAAGATACTTTTAAATATTTAATAATTAAAAACATGAAGAGGTAAGATAAAATATATAAGTGAAATAAGAACAAAAATATGAGAAATTTTAAATTCTTACTTTTTTTAGAAGAATTTAAAATTTTACTATTTCAAGAAAATTCACAAATGTTTGAATTTCAAATTCTTTATAAATTCTCCATCCAAAAAGGTATTTCACCTCAAAGAATTTAAAAATTTTCAAATAAATAAATTAATCCATTTAGTTTTTTCATTCAAACACACTAAGTTCACTACATTATTTTATTTTAACATACAATAAGATATTTAAAATATGTATGATTATCTTTTTTTGAATAATACATCTAAAAAAGTTTAAATGATGTAAAGTTTAGTATATATGATTTTGAGTACCATTCACACAATTAATAGTTAGATCAATTAAATTTATATTATATATTAAATTATTAAAAATATAAAATTTAGTGTAAATTTTTAGGATTTACACTTGATTTCAAGTGATACTGACTCTTTTATACTCACATATTGTGATTATAATTTAGTTAGCGTAAAATTGTGTATTTGATTTCCATTGAATGCAAAAACCCTTTAGGTCAGCCTATAGTCACAACACTGCTAGCAAGTTAATCTTTAATCAAATGAGTTGAGGGATATTCGATACAAGACAAATCATGGTTAAAAAGTCATAAATAAAAATATCATGACATTACTAGTGAGTTATAATTGGTTGACATTAACAAAATTCTTTAAACTCTCGATACATAATCATTAAATTTATAAAAAAAAAAATTATATTGAATATACTAATAATATAAATGATACACCCTTTGCATTTATAACTATGTGAAAAAATTCTTACATTTTTTAGATTTAAATATAATCAAATTTTAACCAACTCAAATTCATTTATTAATGCTCTTTATTCAAAATTATCCTAAGATAATAAATGAAAACATTATTTACAATAAATGCAATCAGAGATATTTTAATAAATGTAGTATTTATTTTATATAAAAACATAACAATATTTAATTATCTTTTTTATTTCGTGTGAAATTTTTTCCTTATATATAAGTTTAGAGAAAATAGTGTATCATTATCTAATCATTAGTTGTAATATGCCTAAAAATAATTAGTTTTTATAGTTATTTTATTTAATATATCAGTATAAAATCTACTAAAAAATAAATTAAAAAATATCTATGGATATGATTTGGTTAAAAAGAAATTTATATCTAATCAAAAGTTTCTTTATTTTAATTAATATAATATAACTTGAATTAATTTTAAATTATTATAAATTTATATTAAAATATGTATTTTTATTAAACACTAAAAAAATAGAGAGTCAAGAAACTCAAGACTAAGATTTGATTGGTTTTTTAATCGAATATTTTTGAAGTGCAAACTCTTCAAAGGAATGGTAACATTCTCGAATAAAATGGATAACTCTTCCACTTTCATGATTGGACCGAATATGAAGACTTTTCATATGAGATATTACTTGATACTATCTATTAATTCTTACTACATTCACTCCTTTATCATCGGCATTTAAGATTGTTTTACATAATCTACAAAATAAAATAAATTTTCTTATTTTACATAAAATGATTTTAATATTTTATAATATACTCTCTTTTATTTATGTTTTATAATAAATGCATATTAATTGTTATAAGTGTAATATTGTATTTTTTTATTTATATGATTAATTGTTATTTTTTGTTAGTGTTGTTTTAAGACTCCAGAGGTCAAGAGATCCTGAGAATTAAGTTACCTCTAAAGTAGTTTCAAACTGAGTTAAGAAATGATACATAAAGTTTTTCTTAAGACGCAAACTCCATAAGTTCATGTTTTAAGGAAAACTAGAAAGAAGTTAGAGAGAAGTTCTTTGGTGCTCGAACATTCTTCTCCCTTTTTTCTACTAAGAATCCTCCTTCAATCCTTCCCTACAACTAACCCAAGGTGATTGAGTTAAGGATTCAAAGCTTCTGGAGCTCAGAATTTGAGTTTGGTGGAAGACGTACGACAACCTCGAAGACCGTGGGTTGAGGAGTTGATACCGAGCTTGGTAAAGGGTCGTGACTCTTGGCGTACGCTTCTCTCTCGTGATGCCATGTGTCATAAGTGTCACCTCTGACCCTAACGATGACAGCGGACTTACGGTAGGAACATTGGCGCTAGAAAGAGGGCCCAAGCCACTCTTGCCCCTTAGCATCGACTAGGGGGCTTGTTCCGGTATGCCTAAAAGTCCCACATCGCTTAGGAGTCGATGCTAAGGGTAGTTTATAAACACTCTTCCTCCTTAACCCACCGAGGCTCCTTTTCAAGGACAAAACCGTGACGGCCCAACAAGGGCCAAAGCGGACAATACCTCGGATGCGGTGACCCTAACAATGACAGCGGACTTACGGTAGGAACATTGGCGCTAAAAGGAGGGCCCAAGCCACTCTTGCCCCTTGGCATCGACTGGGGGGCTTGTTTCGGTATGCCTAAAAGTCCCACATCGCTTAGGAGTCGATGCTAAGGGTAGTTTATAAACACTCTTCCTCCTTAACCCACCGAGGCGCCTTTTCAAGGACAAAATCGTGACGGCCCAACGAGCGCCAAAGCGGACAATACCTCGGATGCGGTGACCCTAACGATGACAGAGGACTTACGGTAGGAACATTAAATGTTTTTACCGGGGATCCGACGTGGAGATGATCCGCTGGGTAAGATCGGTGAGTCTCCTTCACTGGTACGTTTGATGCTCCAAGATGGGGGTGGTACCTGCAAAAGAGACTCCGATGCTAAAGTTAGTGTTTGTGGGTGTATAAGTCTCGTATAAGTAATGCATGTACCTTTGTGTGAATTAGGGTTTCATTGGGCCTTGGGCCTAAGATCAGTTTATGACCTATTTGGATGTCGAGCTGACGTGGCCTAGCGCGTGTCCGAGGTCACGCCGCACTGAGATGTCGAGCTCGAGCTCGGCATAGCGGTACGGATAGTATACTAGCCCCCCGAGCTCCGAAGACCGTGGGTTGAGGAGTTGATACCGAGCTTGGTAAAGGGTCGTGACTCTTGGCGTACGCTTCTCTCTCGTGATGCCATGTGTCATAAGTGTCACCTCGCTCCCCAAAACGCGCGGGCGGCGTGTTAATGGGAGGTGATGGTTATGTAGACGTACCTTGGTAATATTAGGGTTTTTACTGTCTACCGGCACATTGGCATTGTTAGGATTTTACCTTGTGATTGTGGCGCGGTGACAAAATTGTATTTTTATCTGTTTGATGACGTGGCCTCTTTGGGGCGATGTGGTATTCCGATATCCATGTTTCATGGCCGAGTTGAGGAACTCGGCAATAATGAGTTTACTGCTTGGTCAGGCTGGTAAACCCTTGACCGAGTCAATAGATTGGTGAGGGACAAGTCGACAACTCGGCTGACCAGTACACTTGCCCCCCAAGCACCGAGTGATGTAAGAGCGAAGGGGCTTCTGAGGAGCTCCCAAATTTGTTGTTTGAAGGTTCAAATTCGACCTTGTTAAGTAGATGTGATCTTTAAGGGTCGAGCTCGACCTTGGTATATCAAGGTTCAAACTCGACCTTGGTTAAGAAAATGTAGTCTCAAGGTTTGGACTCGACCTTGGCATAACAAGGTTCGAACTCGACCTTGGTTAAGAAAATATAGTCTCAAGGTTCGGACTCGACCTTGGCATAACAAGGTTCGAACTCGACCTTGGCATAACAAGGTTCGAACTTGACCATGGCATCAAGGTTCGAATTCGACCTTGGCAACGTAATTTGTACTTGAAGGTTCGAACTCGACCTTAACATCAAGGTTCGAACTCGACCTTGGCAAGTCGTCATGGTTAATGTGCCAATACCGAAAATGTATGTGAATGAAGTTGCTTTGTTGATTATTTCTGAGGTGTGCCTCGTTAAAACCTTCCTTGGCCAAAAACCTTTTTCTTTAGTTGGAAAAAAGGATGAGGAGGAAAAAGAGTACATCACCTGAATTTACAAGTTAAGAGAAATAAAATTTGAGGTGGGTGACATTCCAAGTTCCGAATTTCCCTTCGGAGGGGTCTATTCTTGCCTCTCTCACCCCACCAAACAAGGTCGCTAACTTTAAATGTTTGTGGCCTGACCTTGGTCTTGCTTTCCTTGTGGTTTGTCGCGAATCTGGTCATGAAAAGCAGAGTGCTCTTCCATCTGAATGTACCCTGCAACTCAGGCACGGAGTTCATCCATATCAAGAGGAGATCGTCGACACAGGCTGTCCATGAAAGGTCCAGGCTTGAGCGCCATGAACATGGCGTGTAGGGAAACCTCGGGGTTCAAGTTTCGAATCTTGACCGAGATACTGGCAAAGCGTTCCATGAACGCCCTTAGTGATTCGTCGTCGCCCTGTCTGAGACTGGCCAAGGCGGCTAATGTGACATGGTGAGGTCGACTCGTGGAATACTGCACCGTGAATCGCCTTACCAGAGTGTCGAAGTTGTCTATCGACTCCACCGACAGTTGAGTGTACCAGTTGAGCGCTGCCCCCTTGAGCGAGGTCGGAAAAACCCTACACAGAACAACATCGTCGTTAGTGTATAGGTTTACCTGCGTGACGTATAACTCGATGTGCTCGTCTGGATCCGTTGTGTCGTCGTAGCGGTCGATGTGGAGGGGCTTCCAGCCGAAGGGCAGAGGTGTCTCCATGATGCCATCCACAAAGGGGTGGCGACGAATGCTCGCCCGATTTCCAAGGGCCTGGGCAGGAGCATTGCTGACTTCAAGAGCCGACCTGTTCGTCGATGCGTGAGACTAATGTGTGGCAGGTCGGGGAGTCGGTGCCCTAGGCACGGTTGGGGGTTGAGAGACCGAGTGTCCCTCCTCTTCGTGTTGACTACTCGGTTGAGGGGGCTGATCAGAAGGGCGCTGAGGAAGCTGGGCACGAATACGCTCGTTCTCGGCGCGCAGTGTCGCTAGGTCAGCCTCATTCGCGGTACGCAGTGCTGCTAGGTCAGTTTCGTGCTTGGCACGGATGTTTTGCAGATCAGCAGTGTGTTGCTGCCGCATCTGCTCAACCTATTTGATCAGTCTTCTCAATGCTGCTTCGTTGTCCATGCTTGTCGTGCGATCTATGTCATTTTTTTATCGTCTACTATGACTTCGGGTGAAAACCATAACCATGGCCGATAAGAGCTGTCTTGATCGGCCCCACGGTGGGCGCCAAATATTCTTACCGGGGATCCGACGTAGAGATGATTCGCTGGGTAAGATCGATGAGGCTCCTTCACCGGTACGTTTGATGCTCCAAGATGGGGGTGGTACCTGCAAAAGAGACTCCGATGCTAAAGTTAGTATTTGTGGGTGTATAAGTCTCGTATAAGTAATGCATGTACCTTTGTGTGAATTAGGGTTTCATTGGGCCTTGGGCCTAAGATCAGTTTATGACCTATTTGGATGTCGAGCTGACGTGGCCTAGCGCGTGTCCGAGGTCACGCCGTGCTGAGATGCCAAGCTCGAGCTCGGCATAGCGGTACGAATAGTACATACATTAAGTTGATATAATGTATAGTGATGTTTATGTTGCCAAGATGTAAGTTGATATATGATTAAGTTGTGAAGTTGTATAATGTTATAGTTGAATAAATTGTTAAGATGTTAGGCATGTGATGAAAATACATGTCTTAGTTGAGATACATAAAAGCTAGAGGAGTGTTATGTTATTTTAAGTTGTCCCTTATAGGATTTATGTGGGACAATATGTAGGTGTGGTTGATCCATATTATAGTTGAAGTGACCAACCGAGTAAGGTACAAGGTTGGGGGCTTAGTTCTAAATAAGCACTAGAAAGGTGTAGTATTTAAAGGGTAGTTAGTGGGCTAATCCCATAGAAAGTTTAGTGATGCAAGCAAATGTCATGGTAGGTTCATACCCAAGCTATTCTACCATGACAATAATTCTAGACTTCCTAATTTAAGTGGCGAAACTTGAGAAATCAATTTAAGTTGTATATTTGACACTCTAAAATGTCTAATGTTGTCTATACTTGACCTAGTTATGATAGATCAAACGTTGTAATTCGATAGGGTTTAACTACTTAGAATGCTCTTGTTGTAGGAGACCTTCATAGTTGATATGTGTGACAATGCATTAATTGTTTAAAGGTGTTTATGATGACATAATTGTTTGTGTTGTAAGTTGTTGCGATGTTTGTATGACAATGTTGTTAACAAGTTGAAATTTTCTAAGTTGAGTTGCATTAAATGTTGATTAAATTGTCTATGTTGTATTTTTGCAGGCTATTGTTGTGAAAGCTATGTTGGTTCTTTCAAAGCTTACCCTATTTTTCCCCGTGGTTGAAAGTATAATGATCATAAGGTGTGAGAGTAGAAAAAATTAGCAGGATAACTTATTCAATTGGTAAAGGGTCACGTGGTTGATGACCCATTTTTGGTGATGTCACTCTAACGTGACATGGTGGTTGTATAGAAACTTGACCAATGATTAAGAATCTTTTGTGTACAATTAGGTAGTTCATGTATATTATATATGTATACATGGTGTATATGTAAACCCATAAAGGAATTTATGTTTTTAGTATTATGCTTACTACCCTATACATGTATATATTACATGAATGATCAGGTAACTATTACATAAAAATCCTAGGATAGTTGAATGTATTTTAGTAGTTTTGTTGTATAGAACTGCGTTATACTAAGTATAGTGACTTGCAGGGATCATTACACTTTTATGGTATCAAAGATAGTCGAGTCTCTTTAGGGACACTTTGTAGGGTGGACCTATTGTACTTCTATATATGTTGCTATTGTTTGTTGTGTGTTACTTTATGGATTTATTAATCTCAGTATAAGAAAGTTTGACCCCAACATGATTAGATAGCTCAGGTCATGGAGATGATGACCATGATTATGCAACAACAAAATGCTCATTTTGCTCATATGGAAGTGAACATGATTACAATTAAGACAATTAGATCATTTGAGTCACAAGAGAGTAGGGACTTAGTTAAATTTAAGAAATGACACCCTCTTCAATTTAAGGAAGGTATAGATCTGAAGGTGACTGAATATTAGATCTACGAGATAGGAAAATCTCATTGTATGAAATAGTTTGATAAGATCTCATTCTAATACAATTCCTTGATTTTTTAATTTTTTTAAAATTCTGACTTTAATTTTAATTTTGAACACAATTTTTAAACGATAATCACATGTTAATTCAATTCCCGTAAAATCATTAAACATTAATTCAGCTATATAAAAGAATTGAAATCTTTCACGATTATGAATTTAAAAGATTAAAAATGAACTATTTTCTAAAATTCAAAGTACAGTTCACACTTTTTTTCATAGACCAATCAATTTAAAAAATATAAAAAAAATCATATAAATAAATGACGAAACCGGAGACACAGAAGAGAGAGAGAGAGTGAGACATAGTAAAAAAAGGAAAAAAACAAGACAGTGGAATGCAAGAATATAAAACGCATCAAAGATTCGTTTCTGTACGCGACGCCCCGACCTCGATGTTCACCTCGGTTCTTCTCCACCCTCCGATCGCTCTCTCTCTCTACAAAGTTTATTCCGAATTTTGATTCTGCTCTCAGATTAGATCCCATAATTTTTCATTGTCACAAATCAAAACGCCATTCTCTATATATTCCCCCTCGAACTGTTTTCCCTCTCACACCCCCTAAACTCAAAACTCTCCAACACAAAATCAAAAAACAAATAAAAAAAATAAAAAAAAAACCCCTCACAGAAACTTGTTTCAATGCAATTCAACCAGAAAATGGGGTTACGTGAGTACATCGAAGCATTGGAGGAAGAAAGGAGAAAAATCCAAGTTTTCACCAAGGAGCTTCCTCTGTCGTTGGAGCTTGTAACGCAAGGTAATCCTCCAAAAGAATGCATTAAGGGATACCCTTTTGTGATGTCAAGTTAAAGTTTGTTCCTTTTGTTTCTGGGCATGTTCAATTTTTTTTTTATTAATTATTTATGTGGGTGGATTTGATGCAGCCATTGAAGCGTGTAGGCAGCAATTGTCAGGAACGGTTGCGGAGTACAATTTGAATGGGCAATCGGAGTGTTCGGAGCAGACATCAATGGGTGAAGGACCTGTTTTTGAGGAGTTCATTCCTTTAAAGAAAAGGGTATCTCAAGATTCTGTTGAACAAGAAGATGAAGATCATGATGAAGATGAAGATGAAGATGAAGATGATGAACAACATTCTCATAGCCCCAAGAACACTGATAGAAAGAAATCAGATTGGCTCAGATCCGTTCAGTTGTGGAATCCCAATCCCCCTCCTACCAAAGAGGTAAAATTAAAATTCCAAAAAAGTATTTATTTATTTAGTTTTTATTCAGAAAACTTAAAAAATGTTTTTGGGTTTTGTTTTTTCTTCAGGATGTGCCTAGGAAAACAAATGTTGTGGAAGTGAAGAGAAACTGTGGAGCTTTTCAACCTTTTCATAGAGAGGAAAAAAGTGGTGTTGCAAAGGCTAATGCATCAACAAATGGTAAAGCACCCTCTTCACCACCAGTGCCTGCCACAAGTTCTACAGGACCAGTGAGAGTAGAGAGCAAAAGAGAGGAGAAATCACAGACTCAGAGGAAGCCACGCAGGTGCTGGTCACAGGAATTGCACAAGCGATTCTTGCATGCCCTTCAGCAACTTGGTGGTGCAGATTGTGAGTATCTTAGTTACCTTACCACAAATTCTTATGCATGTGCTTGTGCTCTAAATGCAAATTATGCAATTGTGTGTAATTAACTTTGTGTCAAATGTTTGATTCATGTTTGGTGCTTGTTGCAGCTGCCACGCCAAAACAGATCAGGGAGCAAATGAAGGTTGATGGCCTCACCAATGATGAGGTCAAAAGCCATTTGCAGGTTAGTTTCTCACCTTTTTGGCCATCTTAATTTCTTCCCCCATTTCTGTGTTCTTGCATAATTGCCAAAACGGAGTCTCAAAATTGGCTACTAAGGCATAATTGGGGTTTCCTATCTATTTGACTTAAATATTTTTTAAGTCCTTTAGTTCATTGTTAATCTTATTTTAAAAATAATCTGATGGATTGACGTAGTGGTATGCATTCACATGTTGACGAGGAATCTTGTGTTCATTCAGGACCATATGTGAAAACTCTTCTGATCAACAATAATCACAACACCATAAGTAAAATTAGTCTTTTGACCCAATAAATTAGAAATATCCGAGGTAGGACAAAAAATTGTTTTGAAAATGATTTTTTTTTCATAGTATTTCTTATAATTGATAAATTTCACCCCTTTTTGTAAAATTTAGGATACTTAGGGTGAGGAATGAAATTTACTAGTTATGAAAAAAATATAAAGACCCAAATCATATCTTTAAAATATAAAAGATTAATTAAGAATAATTTTGATCAAAGACTTGTCTAACTTTTTTTTTATTTTTTTTATTTTTTTTTATTTTCAATTTTCTTGAGCTATATGTTATGAATCATGGTTTTGAGATATTCTGTTCCTTTGTTTTGGACAGAAATTTCGTTTGCACACGAGAAGAAGCCCTATACACAACAATGGTAGTTCACATGGAGCTCCATTGTTTCTTGTTGGGAACATTTTTGTGCAGCCACCAGAATATGGCACCTCAACAGCATCTGGAGGGGAATTGACCACAGTTACTCCTCCAACTGGAATATATGCTCCTGTGGCTACACACCCTCCACCAATCATGAAGCAATTAGATGTGTCTCAGCATTCACAGTTACACTCTGAAGAAAGGGCTAATCACAGTTTTCATTCAAACTCACCTGCCTCATCATCCTCCACACACACCATCACAACAACAACTTCACCTGCTCCTTGATTTTTCACATGCTGTAAAAAAATTTTGTAACCATGTTCTAGTACAAAGTCTATACATGTCATATTGTTATTCTCTCACTCTTGTTTTTCTCTGATCCCCAACTTGTAGTGCATGTTTAGATTAATTTGTTAAGAAAATTGCCAAGCTTAAAAGTAGTGATGGTTTTGTCAAAATCAAGTGTTCGGAAATAAAGATGTGCGCCGGCTGATAGAGGTGACAATACAAAGAAATAGTTTACATATTTAATGATGTATAATTCTTTTTTATCATATGATTCTTATAAAAAATAAAATGATATTTCTTATTGTAATTTTATATTTAAGTTAGAGATTGAATATCTATCTTCAATCCACTATTTTTTTGTTTTAATTTGGAAACGCGTTCAACGTTGGCTTTGTCTATGGGCATGTTTTGGTCCCACGTTTGTGATGGTAAGGTGTGTTTGGTTTTGTGGAGGAAGTGCATAAACAGGAAAAACTACTAACACGTTTGGAAACATGTTGTGAATTAAGAATTCACCTTTGTTAAAGTATAATTGTTAGCTTAATAAAATCACATTCGGGGCCAGCCTCTTACTTCAATGAAGAAGCTGCCAATTGTAGCTTACCGTTATTCTTTAATTTGAGGTGGAAATATACATTTAGAATGTGTATCCAAACATAGCTCATGCGTGTTAATGTGAGTGTTTGAAAATTAATTATGAAGTAATTTATGTTTAATTATTTCAGCATACTAATAACTTGTCTCATGGTATAATTTTTTAATTGTTGCAAAAGTTAGTTAACATTGCTTTAACTCAATTAATTGACTTCGGAATTAATCTCTTCTAGTGGGAATAAAATGTAATTGTTTATGTAAAATTAATATTTTAATGGAATTTTAATCGACAAATTATATAAATTTTTTACCTTAGAATAATGTGTTATCAATGTAATTCAATTATTAAAATCAATTTTTAAGGTGAGAATTGTCTCTTATTGATACAATTTTTTGTTTAATTTATTTTTAATTGATATGAGACTTGAGTTCTTTTTTAATATATTTTGTGCCATTTTGCTTATGACCATGAAAAAAGAGAGTTAAATTACATTAAATAATTATTATATAATTACAAAATTAAATAATAAAAATATATTTTTAATTAAATCAGTTCATTTCTGCAAAAAAGAAGTTTGGTTAACAATTCGTTGGATATATTTAAAATTAATTTTAAATTTCTTTTGAATGAAAATTTAAAAATTAATAATCCATTTAAAATTGTTTTACAACAAGTTTTATTATAAAATAAAGAAAATAATTTATCTTTTATGCATCCAACGGCTAAAACAAATTTTACACTATTGATTAATAATATTGTGTTTGAAAAAATGTTAAATTTTACGTAATTTACGTTAGAAAATTAATCATTATTTTTTTATGAAAGATGTTTCGTATCAATAATATGGTTAAAAACAAATCTTTTCTCTTTAAAATAATGTGTTTTAAATTAAAGATTACTTTTAAATTGAACTTTGAAATAAAACTCATTTCGAATCAAATTTAATCTATACCAATATTAGTTGGTACAAGGTAACTACTTATATCCTTTAACAAAGATATCTAGAGTTTGAATCTTGGCCTTGAGTATGAAATAGATCATGTTTAGAGAAGAATATCCATCTTGTGTGCTTTCATGATCCCAAACAAAGATTAAGCAATAGTTACTGTGTACCAAGTTAAAAAAAATGATTTTATTAATAAACCAGTTTGAAAAAAAAATCATAGAAGTATATAATAATTGAGCACATTTATAATGTCTGTGCTTGTAATTTGGGAGTGGTGGTCCAAAAATTTGTCGTTGTTATTTTGGTTGGTAGTGAGTAGTGAGCATGATGGGGTTAACAGGATTCAGCTTGATGATTCTAAAGGAGAGAATCTGAGAATATCCCACAGAATATGCAAACACAATGTCCAAAATCCAATTTCATGCTTGACAACATTGTATGCACAAGACAAAGAAGATGCAGATATTAACAATTGTGGAAATAACTTCAGCTATGCCGTCAATTACTATATTAATTGCTGGCCACCAAGCCATAGAAGACTCTCTGAAGAATAATATTAGAATATTAATATGATGCTACCAAATAGTTAACAATATCTTATTGAAGGTTGAAACAAAGATTAGGGTTTGTATCCAGCAAAACATTAAAAGTAGAAGAAAAAAATTGTAGGGTTTGTTCATTGTGAAAGGCTCTATAGGTAACTACTATTAGAGAGTGTCAAACAAAAAAGAAGATCCGTATAGTGCTAACAACTAAAGTATGCTTAGGTATATACCTTTCACAAAAAAGAAAAAAACTTCAGGTATATACTTCAATAAGGTTAGAAGCATTTAATATATTTTACAATAGTAGATTTTTTTCCCATTCCTATTAATACTTCAATTTATTTTAGGAGTGTTTGGTAGGCCATTTTTTTTGTTGTGGAAAATTTTAAATTTCTATATTTGGTAGCTATTTTTTTTTATAAAAATTTCATTTAGAAAATATACTTTTCTAAGAGTCATTTTTATTTCTTTTTCCCATGAAAACATTTTCATGAAGAGGTGGAAATTCAACTTTTTCAAATAAGAATAAAAGTTTTATGTATATAAAAATATTATAATATTATTTTTAAAACAAAAAATTAATTAATTTTTTCATTCATTATCACTTAAAAAAAAACACAAAAATACATTAGTTTTATCAACTAATTAAAATATAAATTATTAAATAGTTTATTAGACATAATATTTTTTTATCACTTTTAATTATATTATATTTTAAGAAAAAAAAATCAGTGCAACATGTATAAACTTTAATAAATTATTTTATTATATTTTTATTACAAAATATCTTATTGTTATTTGGTAGGAATTACTATTTAATAATAAAAATTAAATAATTATAGAATTTTCATAAGATATGATATTTTATAAAATATTTAAAATTTATAAATCATAAAACTGCATTACTAATTTCATATTACAATTTTTAGTTTCTAAATATTTTATCAAGTTATTTTATTAAAATAATGATATATATGATTTTATTATTATTTTTTAGTTTACTTATATTTTAATTTTTATTTTGATTGTTCATTTGATTTTTTTCTTATTATGATAAATTATAAAAACTATATTTTATATTTTGATTTATTATGATTTTGTATATTGTTTAATCATATGTAAATTGTTGATTTATTTTTTTAAATTAAATATTATATTTCTTTTATGTTAGACTATAGCATGTTTACATCCTACAAGAAAAAAGAAATTCAAATTTTTTGTTTGTATAGAGTATAGAATTTAGGATTTATGAGCCATTATTTTAAAAAAAATTATGAGCCATCACGAGTTGTTTTTATTTATTATTTATATATATAATAATAATAATAATAATCATTGTTAGAATCCCTCTCCTTCTTGGTTATTTTTCGTACTAATTGTATAGTTTATTGTTTCTTATTCTAGATGTTGGTTAGAAAAAAGATAACGAATAATAATTAATATTATACAAATTTATGAAGGAACAACTTTATTGTTATTATCCTTAAATTCAAAAATAAATTCAAGACTC
This sequence comes from Cajanus cajan, assembly GCF_000230855.2. Classification (NCBI taxonomy): domain Eukaryota; kingdom Viridiplantae; phylum Streptophyta; class Magnoliopsida; order Fabales; family Fabaceae; genus Cajanus; species Cajanus cajan. Next base: position 21,146,251 of record NC_138527.1, on the reverse strand, counting down.
AAATATATATATATATATATATATATATATATATATATATATATATATTTAGTTCCTATAAAATTAAAAGAAGTTTTGAAATTAATTTTGGTAAAATTTATTTTTTATTTTTAAAATAAAAAATTATTTTGATATTTATAAAATATTTTTACTTGATCTCATCTTTTGAAAATCTGTAATCATTGATTTTGGTTCTCAAATATTTATTTTAAGATATATAAATATCATCTAGTTTGAACTTTGAAATCTTTATTTTTTTTAAATGTAAATATTAGGAACGCTAATAAGTGTAATGTAAAGTCACTCAAATATTTTATTCATCATATAATTATGTTCAATTTTAAAAGATTAAAAAATTATAGAGAATAAAATTAAAATACAGTCATCTTAATTACATGAATAAAAACATATTTAAATATAAATATTATAATAAAACTTAAATGCCTAATATTGGTTATTATTCGCAAGGTCAATAATTTTGCCCCTTTGTTTAATTTTTTGATGATGATGAGACATTGACACTACTTATTTATTAATCTTGCAAGTTAAACAAGAGCATCTCACATAGAGGAATTAACAAGTTGGAACATGTTTTTTTTTTTTTTTTTTTTTAAGTTTTTATGAAATGGTAGATTCTTCATGGAATCTAAAGAACATGATTTCCCTTTAAACCACTAACTTTGTCTTTATTTGGACACATGTCAGTATAGAATAATATATTTATTATAAGATCCTTTTCTTTAGCCCCTGTTGTCTGTGTCCATAACAAAAATAAAATAAGTCGGAAGAGTTTGGCATATTTTTTAAAAGTTACCAATGAAATAGTTTATCTATTAAAAATAAACATCGTTATATATATGTTTTATGAATTGCTTTTATTTTATTTTCTTAATTAATACATAAATACACTAGGTTTTTTTTGTAAGACTTAAATGCACTAGTTAATATTATTTGTAAGTGATAAAATACAAGAAAGAGTGTTAAATTGTGCCTTAAATAGTCATTTTGCAAACCAGGACATAATTTTAGTAAAATAGGATATGGTTGAAAAATATAAGAATCAGGTTGCTTATCTTATATGAAAAGCTTAAAAAACTTCATTTTAGTTAGTTAATAAACATGAAGCGATGAAAGAGATAAAGTAGAAGATCATCCCATGAAATTTTTATGTTAGTTTGTCTTAAATAAGATTAAGTTTAATTAGTCCTTTTTATTCCATTAAGATTTTCTCTATCACAATAATTTTATATGTATTTTCCTAATTAAAAAGGTTTTTTCAAGTTCAATAACGAGTACTTTAACTTAATTGTGTCTCTAACCAACTTCACTGTTTATTCTTTGACTTGGTCTCTTATGTTTTATTATTTGACTTGGTCAAAGAATATTATGAATATATATTACTTTTAATTTATTTAATGAAAAATTAAATAATTTTTAAATTTAACAACAACATTATATACTTAATTTATTATTCAATAAAAAATTTTAACTTAATATTAAATCATTAAAATTTATTGTATATTAAGTTATTGAGTGAACTAACTCATTGTTTTAATGATCTAATCATAAAATTAAAAATTTTGAATTAATAAATCAAATTTATATATTTTGTTTCAAAACAAATAATGAGTAAAATCTTATCATTAACTAACAAGTTATTACTTCAGATAAAACTAAATTCAATTTCTTGAGAAAAATCTCAATTTTGAGTTTCATGTAATTGAAAAGAAAAATCTCATTAAAATTATGAGACGGATTTTTCCATAAAAATTAATCATAAATAAAATAATTTAATACTTCACACACTGGCCAAAGGGAGTGGAGGGGGCCAGTAGTGGCCATGACCACCCCTACATTTTTAATTCTGTTAAAATACTTTATGTAAATATGATTTTTTGACTTCTTCCATTTTTTCAATCTTATGCTCAATATAATTATTTATTTATTTTGTTTATAAAAAATATTAATTATATGTCAAAAATTTTATGCATGTTGTATACGTTAATTTTATTTTTATTTTTTTTAAGAATTGGTGTAATTTTTTTTTATTTATTTATATATATAGTGGCCTCCCCTAATCGAAAATTCTTGCTGTGCTACTGACTTCATGCTAATAATACGATTAAAAAATCACAAAATCAAATAATTTCTTTGAAATTTATTAAGTAGAGTCATATAATCATTTATCACTAGAATAGTATACATGGTTGCCTTGTATTTCTCTTTTACTCTCTTTAATTTCCACCCTCTTTTAAATTGTCCTTTTCAATCTCAGCACCCTTTGTACTGGCTCTGCAATCACACAACTTTATGCCAAATTAAATGACCTTAAAAAGCATAATAAATGAACTATTCATGTTCTTGCACAAATTAAATCAACCACACAATCAGTCAAAACTTTCAATAGATCTATATCTCTAAATATATTGCGTGTTAGGTATGGTTACTTGATGGATATTCCATGTTAATTAAAGTCCCATGCATCCCACATGAATTACTCGATCCACGCACCTGTAATATATATTATGTTGACACTCAAATAATAATATTCCCTCTTATCACATGGATAAACCCAAATATTCTCCATTTGATTCGTTAATGTCAATTTCTGATATTGATCAAAGATTGTTTACAACAAAACGTGATCCTTAGAGTTTTCCAATTATCACATTCTTCTCCAAAGTATGGAGCATCTTGTCCCCCAATTTCAATTTACAAACAATATATTCTTATTCATAGTACTTGAGATAAACCCCTTTACACATAAGCCTTTTTCATAGAGTGAACTTCAACTCTTACTAGGGGTTGTGCTGTGTCAATAATGGAAGACAATTTTCAAGCTAGAGATAATAAATAGCTAGTGTTTGCACGCAATAGACATTATCAAAAATGTTAAATAGAATTAGAAAAAAATGTCACTATAAATATAATATGTATTAATATAAATTTATTTGATATATATGTATATCAATTTTAATTTTAATAATGTTTTTTAATGAGATTCAATAATATATTCTATATATCATTAGAATATATATCTATACTTTTTTTTAACAATATATCATTATATATTATATATATAATATAGTCATTATAACATACATTTATATTTTTTTTAACAATATATCATTATATATTGTATATATGATATAGATAAAAGTAATTTTTAATAATAAATATTATATTATTATAAAGGATGTCTCACTATATAATAATATTTTCTTTAATGAAAGATGTAATACTTAATACTTGGATTGAAAATTAAACTGTCTAATTAATTTTACAATGCCAATAAGTGTTAATGTTGAATTTTTTTTTTTTGTTGTTGACCCTTTTGGCTTCGAGGAGTTCCTTAATTAATTGATTTAACTTTGACAAATTTACCTGTTAATATGTTATGCTGAGTAGATTCAGATATGAGTTGGTAATAAATAGCTACTAGGAAGCCAAACAAATTAAGCACTGAAATGAGTATAATTATTAATCCTTCTCAGCCTAAACAAAACTCTATTGTCTAATTAAGTGCACGTCAAGTTGAATTTTGATTTTGTAAGGCGTGAATAGCCAAATATTTCATTATATTATTTTGAATTCTGTCTTTAACTATTTATATATACTGTGTTCATAACTGGTTTTGTCTAAAAGATAGACTTTTTAGCTGGGTAGTGTCAAAAAATAACAGTACAATCGTTGGATTCATGCATGGTTTTAAATTATGGTTGCAATGATAAAAAAAAAAAAAAAAGAAGAAGAAGCAACTGATGTGTCAGGATATGGTGGTAGCCAATAAATTTATTACGTAAATTATTAAAACAAAACTTCAACTTTTTACAGAATAATATAAACAGTAAATAAATTATATTAATACCTTGCAATATTTTGTGAGATTACATAAAAAATATTATATTTTTGAAAGTTTACAAAAAAAGAATTTCAGGAGGACAACAACATCTCTAAAGAGAAACTCAATATAATATTTTTCAAACAATTAAAAATTACTGTAAAATGTAAAGAGTATTATTGTCATGTTTTTCTAGCAATTAAAGGGACTAAATCTAGGATAAAAAAAACCAGAATTTATTTGCAAGTTTGCTAAATTTTATGATGTAATTTACCCTAAATCATACATATAAATATGTATCCAAGTGTAACAAAATAAAAATATATAAATCCAAGTTTTTTTTTTTTTTTAAAAACAATGAATCCATGTAATAATGAACTTGTTTTTTTTTTTTTATTTAAAAAAAAATCGATTTTGGCTATGTTGTTGCAGTATCAAGAATTATTATTTCGAAAACAATGGACAAAAGAGCATCAAACCCAACTAAAAATTGTGTGGCATTTAAGGAGTAACCCTATCATTGCTTTGGTAGTGCCAAGGCATATATCACGATCACCATAAAAGATGGTACATTATTCACATTTTTCATTTGCATCTAATACCTCAGCTCAATAATTTTCCTTCATCTCTATCACTTCCAGATAGTAAAGTACCAACAAGATATTTAATTTTAAGGGTGTGATGGATTTCTGTTTTCAATTTGTTTTTTCAGTTTTTAAAATATATATGAACTTAGTGAGTGGAAGGTGGGTGCTTGACATAAAGTGTAAGTTGAGGGAAATATTTATAAATATTTTGTCTTAGTTTTTAGAATACTTATTTTCAAAATAATTATTAAATTTAATAAATATTATTAGAGGAGATTTTTTTTGATAAATTATTCAGTAGTGTAAAATTATTTTTAAAAATAATTTTTAAAACATAATTAAATAGAGAAAAATAAAAAAATATATTTGACTCTTCTCTTTCCATGACGTGAGTTTAACACCTTCGTTAATCATTAAAATTCTACTTTAGTGAATATATACTCACTCAAGGATCCCATCATGTCTTAATTCCATACCTAATAATTATAGAGTATCATATTTTATTTAACATTTTTTATACATAAAAAAATACTCTTACAATTTCTTTTACTTATACCAAACGTTCCTCCATTTTTTTTATCTAAATATAATTGATATGCACTTTAATTAAGGATCAATTGAGTTATGGGATCCAATGCTATTTTGAAGTAATTCTTCACATAGTTATACATAGGGGAACTAATAATAGTGTACTATGATTAATGTTTTTGAAAAAAAGAAGAATCAAAGTTTGGAATCCAACAAACAGGCTCAAATACATTAATTATTCACCTGCTCCATCTAGTAATGAACCTAAAGAAATTTATTTACTATATTTTTTTTAAATAAAAGAATAAAATAATAATAGTGTACTATGATTAATGTTTTTGAAAAAAAAGAAGAATCAAAGTTTGGAATCCAACAAACAGGCTCAAATACATTAATTATTCACCTGCTCCATCTAGTAATGAACCTAAAGAAATTTATTTACTATATTTTTTTTAAATAAAAGAATAAAATAATAATAGTGTACTATGATTAATGTTTTTGAAAAAAAAGAAGAATCAAAGTTTGGAATCCAACAAACAGGCTCAAATACATTAATTATTCACCTGCTCCATCTAGTAATGAACCTAAAGAAATTTATTTACTATATTTTTTTTTAAATAAAAGAATAAAAAACAGAAGACAAAATCTGTAGTTGGAGGCTTCTGTGTATAATTTATTGATAGTGTTATCTTGAGAGGAAAACGAAGCAACATGAACATAGCCATATATCTAACCCACCAATGTGCTGTGATCCACATATGAATATTCGATAACAAAGGGCCACGTTGTTTTCTAATTTCATGAGTATATATATTAATCTAATGACTATAGTAGAATATTCTCTTTTGTTTATATTATCTTGTTGTGGGTAAGGACCTACAATAACCAAAACTATTTGATCCTATTTCTCCGACCTAACCTTCCTTCAATATTCCATATCGTAACTTGGTTAGACTTTAAGAGGGATACAATTTTGGTGCATGCGATAGTGGGACCTAGCAATTAGCTAGCAACCACATGAATATGATGGGTGTTGATCAAGTAAAGGATATTCCAAATGCAAATTCCATTTTTTTTAATATGTACATTGTTCATGATTTAGAAAATAACTAAAATGTGATGATCTTAAAGTTGTAATGGGCATATGGACGGATCTTCCGAAAAGATATTTGTTATGAAGGAAAAAAATGATTTTAACATTGTAATATGTATGTATTAACAAGAAAAAAATGGTTGAAAAAAATATAATGGGTATGTTTGTTTAAATTTAAAAATAAGTGTTTTTAAACAAGTGTTTTTTAAAAAATAATTCTTAAGAAGTAGGTAGGAGCTATTTCTTCAAAATAAGAAAAAGAATACTTATTTAAAAAAAATAGACAAACACATAATAAAAAATTAAAAAGTACTTATTTTTATTAAAAAAAACACTTTTAAAAGAAAAAAGTTAAAACAAATAAACCCAATAAATGTTACCCTAAGTTATACATTTTGATCAAGTTTATAATTTGTTCTATAAAAAAAAATAGAGTTCATAATTTGGGTCTCCAAATTTTTAAATCCATAACTAAAACTCTTCAATTTTGGAAAATATGTAATTTTACTAAATTATTAAATATTTATATGTTGACTGTTAAAATTATAGTGTTAGCTATGATGAGTCTATGATTTAACATCAAGTAAATGACAAATCAATTAACATTTAACATTATTAAGGGTAAATTGCATTTTTTGTTTTATAAGAAATCTTATAAAAAAAATACTAAAATAGATAAAAATGAGTTAGAATATAGACTAAAAGTGTATTTTATAATAAATATTGTTAAATGTTAATTTCATGTTAGTTATTTTTTTGTGTGAATAATTTCATGTGAGTTATGATTAATGTTAAGTATGATTAGAGATGAGAATAGATCAAAATAGATGAAACTTTGAATATATAGGTCATATTTATTGTATAAAATTAAATTTTAAGTTTGAATTATTATCTATCAAAGACTTTTTTTATAAGTTTAACTTAACATTTAAAAAGTTTGACTTGACTTATAAGTCTGTTTAAAAGTATGTTTTTATTAACAAACCAATAAAATTAATTTTAAACATGTCAACAAATTTATTTTTAAATATATGTGCAAGTATTTTTTTTAGTTTGTGTAATAAAAACAACTTACTTTTTATTATTAAAATTGATTTAAAAAATAAAAATAATAATATAAAATAGTCAACTCATACATACCATGTATACTCACGCACAAATTGTAATGAAAGAGAGGATCACTTTTTACATAGTAAGGTAGTAACGTTAGTCGGATGGAATGTAAAGAGAAGTCAGGCGAAACACTAGGTATTTTTATATTTGTTCGTCTCACTACTAAGATTTCGTCTAATTCTCAATCCAACCAGATTGAGTTCTACTATCTTTCAACAAAGTATTCTTTCAACAAACCATTTCTAGCTCAACACTAAATATCCTTTTACTTGTCTCTTTAAGCATCTATCCAAGTAATCTTTTAACAACAAGTTTCATTAAGCTTAACAATCAAGTATTCTTTTCAACTTTTACAAATAAGTTTATCTAGACTCAATCTTATAAAAATGGTTATAAAGATTATAAAAATGTTGTTTTCGTCTCACTTAAATGTTATACTACTAGTATAAAGCAACAAGCTTTTTACAAGAAAGAATGAAAATTTTACACAAGTATAATTTATAGAGAGTATATGTTTTGGTACAAGTGTATTTATGTGTTTTGTCTTCTTTCTTGAGCTTTGAATTTTTTTTTATATAGTAGCTTGAAGAAGATGATAGTTGCAATACTTTTGAGTCTAACTCACAAATTTATTTTGTCTCTCTTTAGATTCTTTTCTTGAGATGGAAGATAACCATTGACTCATTTAATGCAAACATTAAATGCATTTCACCAAATGATACCTTTTATCTGATTAAGGAAGCTATTTATCATCTTTTCATACCAAACGAAGCTTGTAGAAACGATAGCACAATGTAATAACAAAAATGACTTTATCTGCTTTTCTCCGTGATTATAGGAATCTTTGTCGTTAGTCCTGATATAAAGCATGATCTTATTCTCTTTAACGAATTTGTGAGTTTTACGATGATTTTCTAGTTTGATTTGTTAATGAATAAGACATTCAAAATGATTTTTATACGTTGTTAGTCTAAAAAAATAATGAATATAAGACAGATTGTATGATTCGTCTGATTCACATCGTTTTACAAATGATTTACTTTTTACACTTTGTCTAATAAGTATTTTTATAGATATTTTTTAAGACATTTTTGAAGATATTGATTTTTGTACATTGTTAGTCTAAAAAAATAATGAATATGAGACAGATTATATGTTTCGTATGATTCACATCGTTTTACAAATGATTTGCTTCTTACACTTTGTCTAATAAGTATTTTCACAGATATTTTTTAAGATATTTTGTCTAATAAATTTTTTTGTTTGTTAACGTTAAAATTCAAACATTTGAGAGAGTTAAGATCGTCTTTCGATTTAACAATTTTTATTATATAATTATATAATTAAATAGCTTGACTTATTAAGTCTAATACATTTTTTTTAATAAATTTAATTCCAATCCTTTTAAAAAAAATAAGTTTTTTTAAAGTCTAAACTTGATTTTTTTTATTGAATAAATCAAATCAGACCAAATTTTAAATATATTAGGTCATAAGTTCCTATTTAAATCTTGACTTATTCTCATTCTTAAAAATATTATTATAATTTTAATGATTATCTAATAAATATTTAACAACTAGATTAAAATTGTGAATTTTACAAAAATTGATGAGTTAAAATTATAAATTTATAAATTAAGGATCAAAATTAAAAATTAAATATTATAAACATGTTGTGGAGAAAAAAACAAATGATGAAGCGAAAACATTTTAATGACTTGATAATTTATGCTGTACTAATTTATTTTGTTCATTCCATTTGATAAAAGTGTTTTCTCACCACATATATATATATATATATATATATATATATATATATATATATATATATATATATATATATATATATATATATATATATATGAATGTGTGTTAAAATGGTTGGTACAACAAAATCTTGTCTGGTTTTGACTACATATAGTTATATAGATCATATGCTTCTGTTCTCAATCATTTCAAGAGAGTGAATGATATTATTTTAATAATTAATTGAGTCACATGCATGTTGTGGCTACAGAAACTCATGGTGGTATTTATAATAAAGGACATTACTTGGATCCTTTGAACATGGACTTGTCCTAAGGGATTCTCATTTTGGGATTGAATTGGAGAAAAAGTCATGCTAAATCTGTCCCTTGAGTGAATATAGGGTCAGGTGATGACCTTTATGATTCCTTAAAGATAGGATAAATAATCATATATTTTATTACATTAATTGGGTTATTAATTTTTGCTTACCAAAAAAGTTCTTTTTTTTTCTTCAAATTCTTGTAGATCATCTGACGAGTTGTTTTTATTATTTAGGACATGTATAACGATTCAAAGATCACAAGATTCAGCTAACATGTCCTTAGTATCAACTAGTAATTTTCCAATATGGATCACTTTATAGTAGTTTATCAACCCCTCATTTAGAGTTAGATTAGATATATAAAATACATTTATAGTCTGCCCTTAAAAGGAAATTATAAACAATATTATTATATGAATTTTAAAAATATAAAATTAAAATAATTAATTAAATAAAAATTATGGGTTCACTATGAACCGTAAAGTCAAAAACATGGATGTAATCTAGTCAGTTCGTACTTTCGATGAGATCTGTAACGTTGATTTACAATAAATCAGACAAAACAATATTGGTGCATAGATAGGAAAATCTTCTTCAGGTTTATTTGATGGATATATTCTTTCTGATTATATTAAGCTTCACTCGATGATAATGGGAGCATAATGCAATGATAAGGTATATTCTTCTAACCTTAACTTTGCTTTTCCCTGAGTTAAAAGACACGTAAACGTGCTACTTTAAGCATCAGGTTTAAGAGAATCATGCAAACTCTCGTCTCTTTCTGAACCTTTCTTTCCTTATGAGCCATTGAAGTTGCGGTTTTCCTAATCACCCGGATAAATGTGTAATTAATTTATTAGTTCGTTCGTATACTTAGCTTATACCCCAATACTATTGATATGTATAGACCCATTATTATTTTTATTTTATTTTATTTATTTATACATGTGTTTACGGTGGAATTCATTTATGGATTCTTTTTATTCGAACTAGCACGACAAACGTTTCAATTTAGGTATATTACATTTTGAAATTTGACGAACAAGAAAACATGGAGTAGAGAGATTAATAATTACTTGTTTCTAAATATTCATCAATAATTAATAAGTAATAATTTTCATACACATAAATACTCAGATGAACAGAATAAACAATACATATATTTGCAATACAAATCATGTTCACATCACCTTAAAGAGTTACAATTATAAAGTTATATGACTACTTGATTAAACGAAGAAAAGATAACTAAACTAATCCTAATCCTAAAAAGAGAAAAGAAAAGTGGCCGAGAAGTATTCATACCCAGAAACAATTCCTTGCACGAAAGTCATATGCGCAGGCGGTGAGTGCTTGAGAGTTCAAGTATGATTTTTCTAACCTTTGTGAAGATACATAACTCTTGTATTTATAGAGCTAATCAAGAGCGGTTAGTTTCGTACGTGTAAGCCATTATAGGATAATCGCTATCAACTATGCTTAGTATGTGGCTTTAAATCGTAACTTTTCATAACCGTTCATCCCACATTTCAACTTTCTCGATTCGACCCTTAATAACCATCTTAGTGCGCCTTAACTTTTAGGAACCTCCAGTAACTTCTTTTTCCGTTTTTTCGAGCTCTATTCGACCGATTTCTATTCGACTATATACCAAGCTCAAACAAATAAGACTCGTGATAAGTTCTCAATAGGTGTTGATTTTTATCTTTCTTTCGAGCAGCTTCGTAAATGTGGCCTCCGACTCATATGGTTTTCGAGTAGCCCTAACAAATGCCCCCCTAGGAATTCAGTTTTGACAAACACACCAGTGAAAAAAAACTGAATTCCTATCGAGAATTTCTCTCGATTCTTTCTCGAATTCGGCTTGCTCACTTATATTTCTTCGATTTCTTCAATCAAAACCTACTTCAGACCCCTATTTAATGTGATGACCATTTTGATGTGACATTGATGGCTCTAACGGCGCGTGCTTGCGTTTCCCCACAAATCTTACCTGTTCAAGACGTTTTGGCGGCCGTTTTTATCATTTGACTTGAAGTTTAAATTTAATTTATGGGCCCATTTCACCTCAGGCCCGTCAAAAACCCTTTTTACCCTAAGGTGAAAATCACTTTCACCACTTTCTTCCTTCGCGCCTAAGTCTCCTTACCTTATCTTCTTGCTCTATTTCTTGGTTCTCTTCTCCGGCAATCTTGCATTCCTCCATTCCTTCATTCACGAGCTCTTTGCCTCTGTTTGTCATGGCCTCCTCTGCTGCATCAACCTCTGCTACCGTAGCATCAGTAGTTTCCCCCACCATGGCCTCTGCATCATCTCCTACAATGGCCACTACATCGTCAACGCAAGCTCTTCCTCTGCTTACCACCAATGCTACGGTCTGCACCGTGAAGGATGGTGATGACACTTTTGTCCCTATCCCAGGCATGGAGGAGGCAAGCCTTAAGATTTTTCAATCTCAGGTACTTCTTCCTTTCACCCTTGCAGACGGTACTACTCATGCTTTTTTAGGCCCGTTTATGGGTCAGAATAAGAAAAAATTTGGGAATACATTATTACCTGAGGACTCGTCTACATTACCCTTCATTCATTCCTCACAAATAGACCTGTCTTTATTCGGAGATACCACTAAGATTTTTAGGGCTTTTCCCCCACTAAAGATAGGCATCTGCAATGGTTGACACGCGTAGAAAATACCATGAGCTCTTCGTGGGTAGAAACTGGTATATTCGATTTTGTCCAACTCGCAAAATGTGATCTACATCTCTTCGACCCCCAAATGCTCTTATCTGCCATTTTTTTCTGGAATAGAGAGACCCGCGCTTTCGAGTTCCCCTGTGGTTTCATATGTCCCACTCTGTTGGATATCGCAACGATTACTGGCCTGGCTCCTATAGGAGATAGGTTTTACCCTGACGCCTTCGAAGAGGAGATTTCGATCAAGGAAACTTTCATCTCTTGGGACAAGAAGACTTATCTCGCTTTTATTAATTCTTATATAGGAAAACCTGGTACCCCCGTTTTGACTTCCGAGCATATTGCATTTTTAATGTACTAGTTATCTGCTTGCGTCTTCTATACTCCCTCTCTTCAGGTTCTGAAATATTATTACATTCTGGCTCAAGCCTTGCACTTAAAAAAGAAAATTTACTTGAGTAAACTTCTATTAGCTTCTCTATACACTTGTCTCGATGAAGCTTCAGAAAGCCTTTTTCGAGAATCTGGTCGTCGAAACCTCTCTGGACCGTTATGGCTATTACAGTTATGGCTCAACGCCATTTTGGAAAAGAAGCTTTCACTTACTTCGTCCTTTGTTCCAGTGTGTGAACTCGAGGGAGCCCGTCTAACCACGCTTACTCCTCGAAAGCGTTCAATCAACAACTTTGCGAAATACATCGACGCGATTCTTAGTTTTGGTCAGTTCAATGAAGACTTGGCCCCTTTCATACGTACTTCCTTGATAGGTCCTCCTTGGCTTCGACAAAATAATCAAGTTGGGAATATAACACCAGATTCCCTCGAGATGTGGTTTGGGTTCTTATCCTAGGATGTAATCATATCAGGCATGCGACAAAAAGATGTTAGGATTTACCCCTACCAGCCTCAACTTTTTGCCCGTCAATTTGGACTTTGTCAGATGAAACCTCTTCTTCCCCTTCGACGCAAAGAAAGCATAGATGCTGATATTTGTGTTGAGAAAGGAAATTACGAAGAAGTCTTGGATTTTATTTTGCGTCCTGATAAACAACTCAACCTCACACCTTGCTCTTTTTCTCCTTCTTTCTTAGTTTCTAAATGTTTTCTTCGTTGGTGGTGTGAGTACTATGTTGACAAAATTCTCGACTTTGATGATTTTTTGAGGAAGCTGATTAATTCTCCCCTTTCTTCGCAGGGCCCGAAACAATCTGGTACTTACAAGAACCAAATTATTATTTATCAATTCGAGCAATTTTTTAAAGTTTGTTATTGACCTGACAACATTGGTTGAACCATCTTTGATGTGTCTGTCTCTTTATCAAAAATGGTACAAAGGAACATCCACGCAAAAAAGGTGATTAATCCTCGAGGAAAAACTGATTTCGAAAAATTTTGTCCTAAAAATATACCTTTTCTTCCAAATGCTCTTTTTGGTTTAGTTAAACATTTATCTCGCCCTCCTTGGGTGAAAACACTCGACCCATTTTACCTTGATCGCAAAGAGGTTCCCGTAAAGGATCGAGTTACCTATGCGAGATGTTTCGTGTACGATTTTCCTCGAAGAAGATGGTGGCCATTATGTTGGGTCGATAATACCAATCCTCCTCCTGGAAAATGACTCTAACTAAGAAAGTTTCTCGAATTCCATTTTGTACTTATCTCATCCTCTTTCTATGTTATGCATTATACAGCTGCTATTCCTCAATGTGTTCCTCAACATGTTGAGGAGACTTCCAATTGGGAAAGTGATGAGGATGATGGTAAGGGGTCATCACTGAAGGGTCGAAAAAGAAAGACTGCTTCTGACAAGGTTTCCCTACGCTCCAAGGTACAACTCTTTTCGATCTAACCTTTCAGTCGAATTTCTGGATTTACTTCACATTACCTTCTCTGATTCTTCTATTTTTAGAGCCTTGAAACCTCGAAAAAACAAAAAATGGACTCAGCCAGCACCAAGACTGTGAGTAAACCGTTTTGCCTTAATATATTTTCTTACTCTCTATTTCGAGTCTCGACCATAAGGATTGTTCTTCTATTTTCAGGTTTCGACCACGAAAAAGCTGGATAAAGGGAAGGGGAAACTTGTGATTCCTCTTCCCAAGAAGACTCAAAAGCCTCCTATCGAGAAGCTTCTCAAAGATGCTATGAAGTCTATCCCTAAGGTAATTTAGTTTAAACTTGATTTCCAGTTTTCATGTGCTTTCTATGTGCCTTCGATCTTTCTAAGAAACTTCTCTGTTATAGGACGTCGAGATAATCCAACTCGATTCTTCTCGAGAAATGTCTAGGGACGTTTCTGTTATCGGGGGATCTCAATAGGTTCGACTTCTACTCGTCTTTTCACTTTTCTATATCTTTCCTTAATTCCTTCTTCTAATCTTATCGCTTTTTGTAGTTGGCTACTCCTCAACTAAATGTTGATGAGATAGCCTCAATAGTAGCCTCAATAGAGATCCCTCCTCAAGTTGATGAGGGGAAGATTCCTTTGACAGAGCCTCTGGCGAACACGGAACCTCCGCACCAGTCCTCGCAAGATGAAGCTCCTTCTTTCGAGCTTAAGCCCCCTTTTAGTCCAAATAAAGGTATGTCTCTTCTTCGAACTTCTATCATTATTCAAAAAGGACTATATTTCTTACCCTCCTTTTTTTTATAGATTCAACTGAGTCTCCCAAACCTTTTACTCCAACTCCTTCTCCTTCGACTCAAGGTGGTGTCGAATCTTCAGTACCAACACTTTCTTCAATCCATTCAACTGATTTAGACTTAATCAGTTTTTTCAATGAGGAGGATGAAGAAATCAACAATATTTTCGATGTTCTTGACAATTGGACAAGTGGCCCTTCTGGCTCGGAAAAAGAAAAAATTGTTGAACAAGTTTCTGAGACAACTCCAGCTTTCCAACCTTTGCTCAAATCCTTCAGGTCGAAGGCCTATGTAGATGACCTTGATCAGGCTTCCTCATCCCAGAATTTAAAATTGAAGTCGAGCAGATGGTGGAGGATTTGCTGGCTTACTCCGACCTTCCTCCTGACATTCACCTTGAGCTTCAAGAATTTATCAAGCCATTCAGCCTTGCTTGGGATCTTCGAGCTAAATGGTCTACTTCATTTCAAGAAGTAGCTCAAGTTGAAGTCGACAGTGAGGGAGACCGTGCCAAACTCGAGAATCTTCGGCAGGAACTGATTTCCATCAAAAGATCTACTGAGGAGATGATTCCTGCCCTAAAGAAATTACAACAAGAGGAGGTAGACTGCACAACGTCAATCGAGGCCTTACAACACGAGTTGAATAACCACCGTTCGAAACAAACTACTCTAAAGGCTCAAAGCCAAGAGGTTATTCAGCGCCAAAAGAACCTCAAAGAAGAAGGCAAGATGATTTCTTCTAGGCTTGCAAAGACCCTCGAGCAGAAGAAACACCTGGAGACTCAGTGTGCTACTCGAAAACAGAGTTTGGACGAAGCTTATCAAGCTTATAGGGATTTTAAATCCAAGTTTTGTAATAATTAAATTTCTGAACATCCCTTTTTAAATTTCATGTTCTTCTGGATATTTGTTTCAAAACTCTGATCTGTCATAGAAATATTTCAAGTATTTGCCATTAATTACTTTGCTTCCCTTCGATTTTATTTCCTTGATGACGTATGAATTTTTAGAGTAGACTTGATCGATTATAAAGGGACCTTCCCAATTATAAGACCACTTTCCCTAGTGTCGAGATTTTTGATTCATAGGAAGAATTATTTTTAACACTAAATCTCCAACTCGGAAACTGCGCATTTTGACTCTTTTATTGTATGTTTTCTCGATCCTTTCTTTTTGTTGAATAATATTTTGCAACGCTATCAACCTTTCTTCTTCTAAAAATACTAACTCATCATACATCAGATTCCAATAATCTTCAACAGGTAAATCATTCTGTTTCTGTATGTGAATCGATTGTAAATTGATATCTATAGGAAGAATAGCCTCGTGCCCATACACTAGTTTATATGGGGTAGTTCTTGTGGCATCTCATGGTGAATTTCTATAAGCCCATAAAATTTGAACAAGTGTTTCGTGCCATCTCCGAGGCTTACCCGAGATATGCTTCTTAATTAAACTGATAATGAGTTTATTAGCGGCCTCTACTTGTCCATTTGCTTGTGCATAGTATGGTGTCGAAGTCACCAACTTAATTCCTCTCGATTGGGCATATTGAGCAACTTTTCGACCCGTAAACATTGTGCCCTGATCAGTAGTAATTGTTTGAGGGATTCCAAACCTTGTTATAATGTGATCTTCAACAAAATCAATTACATCTTTTTGCTCGACTTCCCTCAAAGGAATTGCCTCAACCCATTTCGTGAAGTAGTCTATGGCAACTAAAATATATTTATGATTTTTCGAGGAGGCTGGATGAATTTGCCCTATTATATCAATTTTCCAACCTCGAAATTGCCAAGGTTTAATAATCGAATGTAACTCGCTTGCTGGTACCCTTTGTATTGGTCCATGTCTTTGACATTCCTCGCAGCTCTTTGTGAATTCGATGCAATCTTTAATCATGGTTGGCCAATAAAAACCTTTTCTCGACAAGGTCCACTTCATCTTTTCACCTGCTTGATGTGCTCCACAGATACCTTCATGTACTTCTCCCATAACTATGTAACTTTCATGATTTCCGAGGCATTTGAACAAAATCCCATCGAAACCCTTTTTGTATAACTCGTTTAGCATAACATAATTGAGGGATTGGAGTTTGATTTTTCTTTCAACTTTCAAATTTGGATTTTGTAGATATTCGACCAATTCTTTTCTCCAATCTTGCTGACTCGATGAACTGACACTTAGACTTTCTAGATGACATATCAATTCATTCTCTGTATGAATCATAGATTCGAGACATCCCTTACTCATTTTATACCCTGATGCCACCTGAGCCAATTCATTCGCAATTGTTTTTGCGTGTCGAGAAACATGTTGTAATTCAACCTCATCAAATGCATTTAGTAGTTGAGTAGCTCGAGTCTTGAGTTCGATTAGTTTTTCATTCAAACACTTGTACTCTTGAGTCAATTGTTTAATGACGAGTTGTGAGTCTCCTCGAATTACCACATTCCTAGCACCTAACTCTCTAAGGATCTCGAGTCCAGTGATGAGTGCTTGATATTCAGTTTCATTATTCGAGTATCCTTTGTCCGTTTTCAATGACAATTTAGTTGGAATTCCTTCAAGGGAAATGATTAACAAACCTATTTCAGTGCCTAGTTCATGTTTCGAGCCATCGAAAAATAATTCCCAAGGTTTATTGGTCAAATAATTGATTTCTTTAGTTATTTTTGAGTGATCTGCGAGAAAGTCAGCAATTACTTGTCCCTTCGTGGATTTTAAAGGCTCGAAAGTTAATGAATATTCAGTTAACGCAAGTGCCCATTTGCCAATTCGAGAATGTAAGACAGGTTTACACAACATATACTTAATAACATTACTTCGACAAAATACTACAACATCACAGGGCCTAAGATAATACTTCAACTTTGTACAAGCAATATAAAGACTTAAACATAATTCCTCTAAAGGAGTATATCTATTCTCAACTCCTACTAACATTCAACTTAAGTAATAAATGACTCTTTCGATGCCATCATCATCATCTTGCATCAGTATGCCCGCAACAGTCGAATCGCTAGTCGAAATGTACAACTTCAGTTGTTTTCCTTTAGAGGGTGGTGCAAGCACTGGAGGATGAGCCAAATAGGCTTTGATTTCATCGAACGCTTTCTAGTGCTCTTGATCCCATCGAAATTCCTCCTCCTTTTTCAGACGCAATAGAGGAGAAAACACTTTAGTTTTGCCAGATAAATTCGATATGAATCTTCTTAAAAAGTTTACTTTACCTAGGAGAGATTGAAGTTCTTTCTTGTTTGAAGGAGGTCTAGTTTCCATGATAGCTTTCGTCTTGTTTTTATCCACTTCGATTCCTTTTTGGTGAATGACAAATCCCAGAAACTCCCCTGCTGTAACACCAAAAGCACATTTTAGTGGATTCATCTTTAGACCATGTTTCCTCATTCTCTCGAAAGATAATTTTAAATGGAATAAGTGTTCCTCTTTTTGTTTTGACCCAACAATTATATCGTCAATATACACTTGTACAAACTTACCAATTAAATCATGGAATATAAATTTGGTTATATCCAGAATAACCATCGAGTAAACTCATAATTTCATTACCTGAAGCCGCATCTATCATAGTCTCGGCAATAGGCATATGATACTCATCCTTGGGGGTAGCTGTGTTGAGATCTCGAAAATCAATGCATACCCTGAGTTTTCCATTCTTTTTGATAACATGCACAATGTTCGATATCCATTCGGCATATCTCGAGGTTCTAATGAACTTTACTTTCAATAACCTCTCAATTTCTTCTTTTATCCTTTCGATTACTTCAGGAGTGAATCTTCGAGGGCTTTGCTTAACAGGTTTCTTTCCAGGAATCATGGGTAACCTATGCTCTATCAATCCTCGATCCAATCTCGACATTTCATCGTAATCTCATGCAAAGCAGTCTTTATATTCATGCAATACTCAAATTAATTCATCCCTCAGCTTTCCTTGCAAGAGTTTACTAATATAAGTAACCTTCTTATTTTTGACAGTCCCCAAATTGATTTCTTCGAGTGGGTCCTGAGATTCTAACTTGTGTTCTTCATTGGCCGCCCTTTCGAATCCCAATGGTGAATCGTCAAAAATACAATCTAACTTTAGTTCCGACTCTTGCTTTTTGTCATTTTTCGAAATCTCGACTTCTTGGTCCATTCGATATTTCTCACTTTTTTGTTTTTCTTTTTCTTTTCTGACCTCTCGGTCCATTCGATCTTTCTCTATTTTTTGTTTTTCTTTTTCTTTTCTGACCTCTCGGTCCATTCGATCTTTCTCTATTTTTTGTTTTTCTTTTTCTTCGGCCCATGTGGCCGAACTACTTTCATCATTTCCCGATTTGTTTGACATCCCTTCCTTATCTTGACATTCTTCAGCCATGTCGGCCGTTCGATCGACCATGTAGGCGGTCATTCGAGCTAAAAAGCTCGAATAAGGATCCTGATCCTTCATTCTTCGACTGGAGCCGAATCTTTCTCGGCTCGAATGACAAACCCTCTTTTTACATCCCAGCAAAACATTTTCTTAACGCCTTCTTCTTCATCCATAACACCAGCATTGTGGGCATCGAAAGGCCTTGTTTTTGCAAATGCAGTCAGTTGTTGATCTGCGAAGTACATACCTACCTCATATTCTTTCTGATCCGCATCGGCACTTCCAAACCTTCATCATCATTCCAAAAGAAAATCTTTTGGTGAACAGTTGAAGGGACGGCTCCTACCCCATGAATCCATTCACGCCCCAACAAGACATTGAAATTTGCCTTCGATGGAGTTACTATGAACATAGTAGTTCTTTTCACGCTTCCGATCTGAACATCGAGCAAAATTATGCCCTCAGGGTATGATGAATTTCCTGCATAATCTGAGATAAGTATGTTATGGGGTTTTAAATCAACCATGGACTTTCCAAACCTTTTCAGCATAGTCCTTGGAAGTATGTTGATAGTTGCTCCTCCATCAACCAAAACCTTATTTACCTCATGCCCTTCGATCATCAAGGTTAACAACAAAGGCTTAAGGTGACCCTTTATCTCTTCAATGGGAGAATCAAACACAACTGAGTTAAATTTGGGAATAACCCTCGAAATTTGGTTGACCCACACAATCTTGGACTCATAGTTGGGATCATTAAAAAAATCCTCTCGATGGATATCCTCATGCTCATTAACAGATTCCATGGCCCCAGCATACTCAAAAGGCAAAATTGACACTATCCCACAAATATCCTCTAGAGAGTCATCGAAACCACTCTCGAAACAGTCAGTAATCAGATCTTCATCATCCTCCATAAATTTTCGAGATGACTCACCCTTTTGTGGTACCGGGATCGAAAAGAGATTTCCTCTAAAACCTTCAAAGGTAGCTTTCCTCATTCTTTGTTGCCTTCTCCACTGGGTTTTGGTCAAGTTGTTAAAGGGCTGTCGAAAACCACGCCCATAACTTCCAGTTGAGAATTTTCCAGGTCCTGTAGATACATTCGAAAACTTTCCAGGAATTCCTTGGAATGTAGGCCCAGCATAATTCATAACTTGTTTTCCTCGACCCATTCTAACCATTTGTCTTGGTGGGGCATTCCATTTTCCCACTGGGACGTTAGCATTCGGCACAAAGGTATTGCCGAATTTCGACGAGTTGTGCATCTCCATCTTACCCATAGGGGCATTATACTGAGACATATGTACCTGCCTCATTGTTAATCCAGTGTTTGACCCAGTGTTAGGTTTAACCTTCTCTCAAAGTTTTTCAGCTCTGTAGTTTTTCATAATCTCCGACTCCTCGAAATCCTTAGCAACAATTCTGTCGAATACAGCACTGCATCAAGGACACAACATAACCTCTCTATCAGTCTCCTTTTTCTTGGACAAAAACTCGACCAGACTATCTCCCTCTTTTGGATAGATAGGTTCTTCTTCCTTAGCAAAGTCATCCATCAACTCCTCGAGTTTTTCGTCAGAAATAGGCTCAATATTTTCATCATCCTCGACGCTAACTTCGACCATATTGATTCCCATCGAGACTGGCTCTACATATCCAGTGTGAGCTGTAAATGGGTCAGTGTCCACTTTCATATCCTTTTCCTCGAAAGCCAAGCGACCATCAGTGACCGTTTTCTCGATCATATCCCTGAAACGCACACAATTAATAGTCCAATGACCATACATATTATGATATTTACAAAATTTCTTCCCTTTTCTCTGTTTGAATGATGGAATTTTATGGTTTTCTAGGAGTGCAATCTGCTTATCTTTTAATAAAATATCAAATATCTTATCTGCTTTAGTCACATCGAAACTATATTTCCTAGTCGAACTCTCTTCCATATTATCTCCAGGTTTTAGCATTTGACATTGATAAGTAGGACCAGGACGTAATTCTGCTATGTTAACCTCAAAATCTTCACTCGAGATCTCACAATTAGCATCCTCACCTATCTCTATGTTCTCTAAATAAGCCACTTTTTCTTTTCGAACAAATCTATCAAATTTCTTCAACCTTTCCTTTTCCAACTTAATTTGTTCAATCCTCCTTACTTTTTCTGCCAATTGGGCCATATCTCTTAATTGTTCATTGACTAATTTCTTACGAATCGAGAAGTCTAATCCTGTTGCAGCAATCTTAACTAATTCATGTTCAGGAATATTAGTATAACATCGAGATTTTAATTGCCTGAACCTATTCAAATAGTCGTCTAATGTTTCATGATTTTTTCTTTTAACATTCATTAAATCAACTATACTGACTTTTGTTTCTCCTCGAAAGAAATGTTCATGAAAGTTACCCTCTAATTGAGCCCAAGTGTTTATCAAATTAGGAGGCAATGTTGTGAACCATGTAAAAGCATGCTTAGTCAGTGAACTCGAAAAATACTTCATTTTTAAATATTCATTGTTCGTTAAATCCCCATATTCGACTAAATATCTAGCTAAATGTTCGACTGTAGACTCATTTAACTCTCCCGCAAATTTTGAAAATTTTGGGACTTTCGCCCCCCTAGGCAGTTCTACCTGAGTTATATAATCGGGAAAAGCTGATACAAAATAGGGACGCTCGTTTCGACCTACCTCGAAACCATGCCTGTTTAATACCCTTTCTACAATTTGATCAAAATTTTCATCGGGGTTCCTATGAGGTCGACCTACGTTTTGAGGAAAAACTACATTCCCACCTAAATTTTCCATATCGTTCAAATTTGCACTCATGGCTCTCGAAGGTGGAACATCACCCAATTTATCTCCTATTTTATTGATCAATTCATATAAGGGAGTAATTATGTTGTGCATTTGAGTTGACAACAGATTAACCATGTCATGATTACTATGGTCCATTTGTTGTCGAAGGGCCATCATGGCTTGATTACTGATACCTGTGGGGATATAACTACTCTGTCGAACCATAGACCCTTCGTGACTTGTCCCTACATGTTGATATGGGTCTTGCATAACAAAACCCAGACCATTTGGGCCAGGATTATATCCCTGTGGGGATACATGCATTTGTGAATTTGGTCCTAAATAGGGTATTGGCATCTCAACATGTACTGGTTGGGTATTTCGCCAATTTTGTGGCATACCCCACGGATATTCTCTAGTGGCGTTGGTAGCATTCGCGAATTCTTGGGACACATTGGGTTGCCTAGCCCCATTTTCGAGTACAACAGGGGGAGATGTTGCCCCCCTTGTCACATTAGTCACATTATCGAGGTTGGGATTTCCTTGTTCTACATCCACTTGATTATCATTGTTCATTTCTCTCCTACTATTACACGTAGACATGGTTCTTCCACTCCTGAGTCTCATACAACATGCATACCTAAAAATAGTTCAATTATGTTTGCATCAATTATGTTTGCAATTAAACGCGTCCCACCGGGTGTGCCAATTTGTTTACGGTGGAATTTGTTTATGGATTCTTTTTATTCGAACTAGCACGACAAACGTTTCAATTTAGGTATATTACGTTTTGAATTTTGAGGAATAAGAAAACATGGAGTAGAGAGATTAATAATTACTTGTTTCTAAATATTCATCAATAATTAACAAGTAATAATTTTCATGCACATAAATACTCAGATGAACAGAATGAACAATACATATATTTGCAATACAAATCATGTTCACATCACCTTAATGAGTTACAATTATAAAGTTATATGACTACTTGATTAAAAGAAGAAAAGATAACTAAACTAATCCTAATCCTAAAAAGAGAAAACAAAAGTGGCCAAGAAGTGGTCATACCCAGAAACAATTCCTTGCACGAAAAGAATGGCACAACCCAAGAGGGAGGGGGGGTGAATTGGATTCTATGACTCTTTAAAAATTATCAGAGTATGTAAGATCTTTATTTCACTTTTAAACTTTTCTAAGACTGAATTTTCAAATGAAGCTCTCTCAAAGACTTGTTATGAAAGTATGAATGCAATATGCTTTCTTGATTACAAAATTGTGATGTTCAAATACAATGTTCTAATTCAGATTTAAACCAACAATTTTCACATACACA
This sequence comes from Cajanus cajan, assembly GCF_000230855.2. Classification (NCBI taxonomy): domain Eukaryota; kingdom Viridiplantae; phylum Streptophyta; class Magnoliopsida; order Fabales; family Fabaceae; genus Cajanus; species Cajanus cajan. The sequence goes on along the minus strand of NC_138527.1, from coordinate 21,123,178 downwards.
TGTTAATCAAGAATTATCTTCTTTAATGTTCAATCAAGCAATTACTCAAAGTAAAAGATAAGGTAGAAGAAGATTGCACAAGTCTTTTATACTGGTTCAGCCACTCCACATGTGACCTACATCCAGTCCTTAATCAACACCTGATTAAGATTTGTTCCACTATCTTAAGCAAGAAGGTTTACAAACACACACACATGCATATACTTCAACACAAAAGATAACCACTTTCTTGACCCCAAGAAAGCACCCCTTGTAGAACCCACTACAAGAAACCTTACCACTTAAGAAACCCTTCTCAAGATTTTTTACAAAGATTCACAAAGAATAAAGGAACGAATTCACCTGGAATTCTTGAACAAATCTTTATCTTCCCCTTTCAAGAATATGATGATGATTATCTTCTCACAAGCTTTTCAAAAACGTTTTCACTCTTGGATTTCACAAAGAAAACTCTCCAAGATGTCACAAAGACTCCACAAAACGTTTTTCACAAATTGATTATCAGTTCTAACTCTTGTCTGAAGTTTCTCAAAGTTCAAACTATTTATAAAAGTTTCAGACGCAGATAATTGATTATTTTAAAGAATAATCGATTATTTTGTTCTTCAGGTTTTCTGGAAACCAACCAAGAACAATATAATCGATTATTTTGCTGGATAATCGATTATTCCATAAAGTTGTTCCTGGGATAATCGATTATTTTGGCAAATAATCGATTATTGCAGCAAGGCATCCCATTTTGCCTATTGCTGGAATAATCGATTATATTTAACAATAATCGATTATTTTGAGTTAGTACTTAAAACTTCATTTTAAGTCTCAAAATAATTTTTCAATGTTTTAACTCATCATCATATACTCTCTACTTAGTTTAGATATAGATTTGATTATGCACAAAGCATACTAAGCACACACAATATAAAATCTCATTCAAAACAACTTAATTTCTAAACTCTATTACATTGCTCCATTACATAGCATGTTCTTGACTTTTCTTTGACTTTGTTTTTGAGCTTCCAAGTTGTAAGTTGTTGTTGTACACTTGTGTTGTGATCATCAAAACTTCTTTAGGCTTCAAGCTCTCCTAAGCTCAACAATCTCCCCCTTTTTGATGATGACAACCCATGATTATCAACCCAATGCTATTGTGCTTCAATCTTCATATTGTGCCTTTAACTCCAACATATAAAACCTGCACACTACACACACACAAGCACAATACCTGCAAAAACAACAACTATACACACACACAAGCACAATACCTACAAAAATAGCAACTATACACGCACTACCATACCATTTCTCCCCCTTTGACATTATCAAAAACAAAGTAAGCCAAGATTGACAATTATAAGCCATGTACAGAGCATCACAATATAAAAAGTTCAGCAATCCAAATTCATCAAATTCAAGTCATTTGTGCACCAATGAGTCACAAATCAGACCAAGTCAAGCCAAAATAGACAAAACTAGAGCAAATCAACCAGCAAAATTAAAACCAAAATATCACCACATATGCTCACAAAAACAGAGCATTTTAGCACCAGCATTCCAAATCAGACTTTGGAATCACTATCAAGTCAACACATCAGTAAACCAAACTTCAATTTCATCAGAATTTAAATTGTTCAACAACAAAACCTTAAAATTGTTCAGAAATTAAAAACCTTACAACCAAATTGAAATTAATTGTTCCAAACCAGAATTTAAACTCCTAATTAAAACTAATCAAAACAAAACAAAGATCAATCTTTATCCTCCGGTATCCCAATTTGAGCCTTGATCAGCCTCACTTCATGGTCCAGATCATCAAATCTGTCAAGCATACCGGAAAACAAAGACTCATGTCTTCTCGACATTTCCATCACTGCATCCATCTTGTTGATCATTATTTGCTCAAAGGGTGAAAACGGCTTCAGTTCCGCTTCAGGCTCCCTGCTCGGTTCAGTTTCCACCTGTGGTGGCTGATCTTCATCATGGGACGGAACACCGTCTTCATCGGTTGCCTGCTCCGGAGTTGGGGGTACATCGCCTTTAAACACCCACTTGTCTTCTTGCTTAAGCATCCCCATGTGATGCAATGAAGACTTTTCTATCATGTTTGAAACATGCAAAATTATTTTTCTTTCTCCAGATAAATCTATACCGGCACCTTCAAAAATCTTAGACAACAAAAGAGCATAAGGAATTGGACCATCTTCCTTTCTTCTAGCCTTCCACATACAATCGTTCACGACCGATACCCAATCGATCTTTATTTTCTTCTTAATCACATGCATCAACAGAATGTCATCTCTTGACATCTGAGCATGGTTGTGCAACCTGGGTTTCAACATCCAAGCAATAATAAATGAAATTAGACAAGAGTTCTTTTTCATACCTCCCGCCAAGAATTTCTCATAATTTGTGTTCACCGGGTTCCTTTGACAGTCCCGGAATGTTGTTAGCTCTTCAAAATCCCCAAAGTTGAACGGTTGGGGTTTCTCTGCTCCAGTGCCGCTCAGCCCCGCAGCAGCCGCCAATGTCGGTCTGTCCAACCGAATCATTTTCCCTTTTACCACCGATTGCATAATGCCATCGTTGCTAGTGGCAAAACAGAGGAAAAGCCTAATCAACTCAGGATAATAGGAACCATCCAGCTCTAAAAATTTCTTCAGCCCTTGATGCTCCAAAAGGGTTGGAAAACTAAAGCCATCATTCTTAAACCATTCCAGTTTAAGAGTCTTCGGAGGAATGATTCTCCGGCCAGCATACCACTCAAAATAGTACTCTTGAGTCTTCTCATCAGGGAACCATTTAGAAATAAGTTTCCCAGAGGGTAGAGGACGTTTGCGCCCCCTCACTTCAAGCTTCTTTGGCCTTTTGGAAGAAGATGCCATGAGTGGGTATTGAAGAGGATGAAGGAAATGAGAGATTTGAGAGGATTTGAGGGAGTTAGGGTTTTGAGATTTGAGAGAAAATGAGAGAATGAGAGAAGAAAAGTTGGGAGAAGTGTTTTATGCCCTAGCACATTCTGGGTATAAGAGTAATGGGTGGTTTTAAGAGTTGGCGCGTAGATAACTGTTTAAAAACGCTTCAGGAACTTCTCAAAATAGTCCAGATAATCAATTATTTATGCAAATAATCGATTATTTGCATCAGTAAAATCTCTTAAAAATGAAATCTGATATGGATAATCGATTATTTTCAAGATAATCGATTATTACAGAGGGTATTTTCTCCTAACACAACCCAGATAATCGATTATTTACAGAATAATCGATTATTCCAGTGGCCTTTCAGATTCCACTACTCAGTTCATCGATTATTACCCAAGATAATCGATTATTATAGTGACTCTTGAGTTCCTTCTTACCAAATAATCGATTATTACCCAAATAATCGATTATTTCAGATACTCTTGAAATTCTTCATGTTCCAGATAATCGATTATTACCCAAATAATTAGGGGTGGGTATGCGGACCGGTCCGGCCCGTTTAAGGCCTGGTCCGCGAAGTTCGCATTTTTGATAAATCCGGTCCGCGAAATAAATGGACTTAAATCTTCAAGTCCGTATTCGGCCCGTGAAGCCCGCGGATAAATGGATAAGTCCGCGGGCTCAATTAAATCTAAATTGTTTAAATGAATATTGACTCAGATTTTGAATTTCTTTTCCTTTATTTAACCTATGAAAACATGAGGAAAAAAAAATATAAAATCATATAAATATACTTCTAATAATAACATCAAACATTGTAAATAATAAATCAAAGTCTTAAATAACAAAGTTTACACATTCTAAATTTCTAATAGAAATATTTAAGTCTCAATGCCTTTAAAATTTAAAGTCCAAGCATACCAACTATTAACCAAATATTAAAGTCAGTACATCAAAGTCTAAATACCTTAAAACATAAAGTCTTAATTAATATCTTAAAAACAAACATAAAATATTTGTAAGTCCAATTACATCTATCAAATATAATCAACCATCTCCAATAATAAAATTTGAGTCCACATTTAAACGGGTAATCCGCGGCCTCGCGGATTAAATCCGCAAAATCCGCGGACTAAACGGGTCGGGCCTAGAAAGTCCGTATGATTATACGGATTAAAAAAAAATGGGTCCGTTATCCGTGAAGTCCGCGGACTTACGGACCGGTCCGCGGACTCAAGTCCATATACCCACCCCTACAAATAATCGATTATTTCCATGGGTTTACTTAAGATAATCGATTATATCTCAAGATAATCGATTATTCCAGAGAAGTTTTGCTTCTCAGAAACTTTAACTACTCAAATTTCACCAAGTCTTATTTGTCACTCTTAAATATTCTCTTCCAAACATCTCTAACTATCACTCTCAAAGCATAATCAATTCAAACATGATTCATTGATTATTCCCAATTCAATTCTCAAATGGTTGAATCTTTCCCTTGGTAGAGGTTTTGTAAAAATATCAGCTAATTGTTTACTTGTCTCCACAAACTCTACAACACAATCATTCCTTTGAACATGATCTCTCAAAAAGTGATGTCTTATCTCAATATGTTTAGTCCTAGAGTGCAAAATTGGATTCTTGGTCAGATTTATTACACTAGTATTGTCACACCTCAAAGGAATTTTATTCAACTCAACTCCATAATCTCTTAATTGTTGTTTCATCCAAAGAATTTGAGCACAACAACTTCCAGTAGCTATATACTCAGCCTCAGTTGTACTCAAAGCAACACAAGCTTGCTTTTTGCTATGCAATGAAACAAGTGCACTCCATAGTAAGTGACAAGTTCCACTTGTTCTCTTTCTATCTAGTCTACACCCAGCATAGTCAGAATCTGAGTAGCCTATCAGACTTAGTGAGACTCCCTTTGGATACCACAACCCCACATTGGTTGTACCTTTCAAATACTTAAGGATTCTCTTCACACTCTTCATATGAGATTCTTTAGGATTAGCTTGGAATCTTGCACATAGGCACACAGCAAACATTATATCAGGCCTACTTGCTGTCAAGTACAAGAGTGATCCAATAATGCCTCTATACTTTGAACTATCAACAGCAATTCCTTTCTCATCTAAGTCAAGATTGCAATTGTTTGATATAGGTGTGGCAGCCTCCTTACACCCTTTCATACCAAACTTTTTCAGAAGTTCATTGCAATACTTGCTTTGACTTATGAATATTCCATCATGCATTTGTTTAATTTGCAATCCTAAAAAGAATGTAAGCTCTCCCATCATTGACATTTCAAATTCTCCTTGCATGGTTTTACCAAATTCTTTACAAAGAGAGGTATTTGTGGATCCAAACACAATATCATCCACATATATTTGTACATACATTGTATCATTTTTAAATTTCTTGACAAACAATGTATTATCCACCTTTCCTCTTTCATAGTGATTCTCAATCAAAAATTTGCTCAACCTGTCATACCATGATCTAGGAGCTTGTTTCTTCACACACCTCTTTACCTTTGGCAGATTTCAAGGCTTTCAATGACACTCCTTTGCCTTTCTTATCTTGCTGCTCATGTTCATCAAATATGTGCAGCTTTTGCTCATGCTCTCTCAGCTTCCCAAAGAGAGTGGCTAATGTCAAGGAGGTCAAATCCTTTGATTCTTCAATGGCTGTCACCTTTGCTTGCCATGTTCTGTCCAAGCATTGCATCACTTTTAAATTCAGCTCTTCCTTCTCAAATTTCATGCCAAGGTCAACAAGGTGATTTATCAAGTGTGTAAATCTCTTTTGAAAATCAGAAATAGATTCACCATTTTGCATTCTAAACAGCTCATATTCTCTTATGAGAGTATGCTTCCTTGATCTCTTTACATCACTTGTTCCCTCATGAGTGACTTGCAAAGTATCCCACATTTCTTTAGCAGATATGCATTGTGAAATTCTAAAAAATTCATCAATAGACAATGCAGATGTTATGATGTTTTTAGCTCTCTTATCATGATGGGCTCTTTTCCTTTCCTCATCACTCCATTCACTCCAATGTTTTTCCTTAAGCCCACCATCATCATCTTTTTTCATAGGAATATAGGGTCCATTTTCTATAGCATCCCATATAGCAATATCAATAGCTTCAATGAAAATTCTCATCCTAATTTTCTAATAGACATAGTTTTCACCATTGAAAACAGGAGGTCTATGAATAGACACACCCTCACCATAGGGTAAGTTGTTGTTGGCCATTTTTGAAATCTTGAATAACTCTCAAGAACCTTGTTCTAGATACCAATTGATAGAAAAGAATGGCACAACCCAAGAGGGGGGTGAATTGGATTCTATGACTCTTTAAAAATTATCAGAGTATGTAGGATCTTTATTTCACTTTTAAACTTTTCTAAGACTGAATTTTCAAATGAAGCTCTCTCAAAGACTTGTTATGAAAGTATGAATGCAATATGCTTTCTTGATTACAAAATTGTGAGGTTCAAATACAATGTTCTAATTCAGATTTAAACCAACAATTTTCACATACACATGTTAATCAAGAATTATCTTCTTTAATGTTCAATCAAGCAATTACTCAAAGTAAAAGATAAGGTAGAAGAAGATTGCACAAGTCTTTTATACTGGTTCAGCCACTCCACATGTGACCTACATCCAGTCCTTAATCAACACCTGATTAAGATTTGTTCCACTATCTTAAGCAAGAATGTTTACAAGCACACACACATGCATATACTTCAACACAAAAGATAACCACTTTCTTGACCTCAAGAAAGCACCCCTTGAAGAACCCACTACAAGAAACCTTACCACTTGAGAAACCCTTCTCAAGATTTTTTACAAAGATTCACAAAGAATAAAGGAACGAATTCACCTGGAATTCTTGAACAAATCTTTATCTTCCCCTTTCAAGAATATGATGATGATTATCTTCTCACATGTTTTTCACAAACGTTTTCACTCTTGGATTTCACAAAGAAAACTCTCCAAGATGTCACAAAGACTCCACAAAACGTTTTTCACAAATTGATTATCAGTTCTAACTCTTGTCTGAAGTTTCTCAAAGTTCAAACTATTTATAAAAGTTTCAGACGCAGATAATCGATTATTTTAAAGAATAATCGATTATTTTGTTCTTCAAGTTTTCTGGAAACCAACCAAGAACAATATAATCGATTATTTTGCTGGATAATCGATTATTCCATAAAGTTGTTCCTGGGATAATCGATTATTTTGGCAAATAATCGATTATTGCAGCAAGGCATCCCATTTTGCCTATTGCTGGAATAATCGATTATATTTAACAATAATCGATTATTTTGAGTTAGTACTTAAAACTTCATTTTAAGTCTCAAAATAATTTTTCAATGTTTTAACTCATCATCATATACTCTCTACTTAGTTTAGATATAGATTTGATTATGCACAAAGCATACTAAGCACACACAATATAAAATCTCATTCAAAACAACTTAATTTCTAAACTCTATTGCATTGCTCCATTACATAGCATGTTCTTGACTTTTCTTTGACTTTGTTTTTGAGCTTCCAAGTTGTAAGTTGTTATTGTACACTTGTGTTGTGATCATCAAAACTTCTTTAGGCTTCAAGCTTTCCTAAGCTCAACAACTTTCTCTTTTCCCTTTTTACTATTTAGCAGTCTTTTTTTTTCCTTCTCCCCTCTTGAGTTTCATATGTACTTGATCCTTAACCACTTTGTTAAGGTAATAAAGGATGTAGTATAAACATATCTTAAATAGTCATTCAAGCTGTCCCAATTTTATTCCTTATCTATTATTGGATTCCCAAAGTAATTTTGGTGTTCATTTGTTCTCTCATTATAACTTAAAAGATTTTGGTGATGGCCAAACAATGTTTCATACCCAACCTAGACAGTGGATTTTGCTACGCATTATTGTCTCTCCTTTTGTTTTTCATTTTAATTTTTTTATATGCATATAATAATACCACTGCTAAGGTATATTAACAGGGAGCAGTTCAAATATTCCAACAGAGAAATTTGATATACCTTCAAGAGAAATGTTAACAACAATTTTTTTTATCATTGACTGAAATTTATTAAAAATCACAAATTTTAATATGTTTACTTTCATTTAATGAATATTTTTCCTGATTTAGCGATGAAAAGTACAAAAAATTTTAATTTTCTGTAAACAGCAGTCAACAATAACAGGAAATAATTGAAAAATAAGTGTTAAGAGAGTTTTGCTGACCTTTCTTGTATCAAGAAGCTCTATCTGCAACATATTACATAATCAGCTAAAGATAATTTAGCTCTAAACTATCACACATATAGCACATAAACCACCACACAGCACAGGCACACATATATTGGGGAAGAAGTAATCATTGGGATGTTACAAAAAGTGTCTGTCTTTCACCATAGATAATGTATCCTTCCCCTGAAAGATACTGTTGTCCCATTTGGCCCCCAAAGAAAAATGAAAATGAAGGAAACAGGGGTAGGCAAAGGGGACAAGAATAAATTATTGTTCTACAATCTTTAAAATTTACAGCCTTAATTTGCTGAAATTTCCACTGGTACTCCTGGGGCAGGTTCTACAACCTTTGCATCTGGTAATTCTTTTGATAAAAGTTCCTGCATTGATAATTGTTTCAAGATGGAACCATTTAGCATACATCAATAAGAAATAATGCAACTTGAAAGCAAGTAAAAACTTTAGAGAAACTTAAATATTAGTTTTCGTCCCACTGCCACAACCAAATCATTCTAAATAGACTAAGAGTATGTTTAGATTAATTTCTTCAAAAACACTTTTAAGAAAAAAAAAATAGGAAGAAAAATTGAAATAAACTTTTTTATAAGATAAAACTAGCTTATACATAAATTAAAAATAAGATTTTGGAGAAAATAATAAAAAGAACTTTTACAAATTAGTTTATGGCTTTATGCATAAGCTAATTTTAGTTTATAAAAAAGTTTATTTCATTTTTCCTTTTTATTTTTTTCTCTTAAAAGCGATTTTGGAAAAGATTACACAACATGTCCTATGTCAATTTCTGTGTTTCCTCCGGTAATAATAATTTCATTGTTAGTTGTACACGAGAAACACTATCTTTTGCAGGTTAAGATTAAAAAGATAAAAAAAAAAAAAAAAAAAAAACTGAATAAAAATCACCACGGATTTGAATCCCCTCTAGAGTGAGGTGTGTAAATTGAGAAAATACGGGTGCACATACTAGTAATTTCAGTAAGTTTGCAAATCACTTTAATTCAATTGAACAACACAGACATCTTTACTTTCTCACTTTACACAAGGTGTAAAAGAAAGAAAGACGATTACATTAACATGTAGAAATGAAACTCATTAATAGAAGGAGCACACAAGTGTCTCAAAAAGGACAAATGTACACCACAACCTACGAACAAGAGATGTCTTCAGTCATGTGTTAGAGATTCTAGATTGACAAAAGAAGATTCTGTTATACGAAAAGAATGCTGGGAGGTTGTAAATGGAAAGAATCAGAGGGAATGATTGAGAATTAGTGTGGAGAGAGAAAGATCAAATGGATTTTAAGGGGTGGTCTGGACTCTAGAGGGAAAGGTCAAAGGGTTGGATAGTGGGAGTTCCTTGTGTCTAGGACCTCATTGTTATTTTGTTTCTGTTTTAATTTCCATCCTGTATTTCCTTTTTTTTTTTAAATTAAGAATTTTTTTGTCAAATTTCTTAGGAGCTACTAGTCTCCACTATCCTTTATTACTGTAATTTATCTCAGCCCTTTACAAAAGCATTCATGTAACATGCAGTAAGGTACGTTGGGAGTGTTCAATTAGCTCTGCCTTTAATAAAATACCCTCCTCTCATTCTTTGAGATCTCTTGCTCAATAAATACTTTGACAACCACAAGTATTTAACACTAAGACATCAGGCCTTACAATGTTGCCTTCGATTTTTCATCTATTAGGTGAGCCTCTGCAAACTTTCTTTTTTTTAATACATATCTTTCCCAGTATATATCTGCCTATGATATCAAATTATAATTCTGATGAAATTATACTCATGAACAAAATGACTGGCTACTGACTTCATAAAATTCGAGTGCTACATCTTAATATTTGAATATTCACGCTGGCAATTTCAAATGATTTGCTACTGATATGGAAGTATTTAAATATTACCACATGGTACTTGAATATTACAACTCCAAAAGTACACTAAAACAACTATAAAGAACATCATATATTATTTGTTTCAAAAAAGGAACATCCAAACTATGGTGAGTATGGTCCAATAAACAATAATCAACTTAACATAGTCATCCATAAAGGCAAGAAACATGGTCATGCTCCAATAGTCATTCAAACTACTTCATATATCCTATGTCAGTTCTATTAGGACTCAATCAACATTAGGACTATTGGCATCATTGAAAGTGGTTTGTCAGACCCATAAGTTTCTGCCACGTCTCAGTGTTGTAACTATAAAGCAGATACCACTTATCTTGATATATAGAAAGCAGAAGACTTATTGCAGAGGTATTAAATAGTTATGAGTTATAAGGTGGGCATGGGCTTGTTGTCTGTTGGAAATAATGATATTTAGGTACTTAGGAAATAATGTTTATGTATCCATGTTTCTATATATTTAGTGGTCATGGGTACTAGTTTCTAGGAAGTTCCACTTAATTAATAGTAGCCTAGAAAATAGTCTCCACTATGCCTATTAATATATTATATATATGAATGATATGCAAAACCTATACATTACTACATTTTCCTGAATAAGAAGTTGTTTCATTCTCTAAGTTCACTTTTACTCTTTAAATTCCTAACCTCTAAATACATTGTCTTGTATTATTAGTAAAAGAAAGCATGTGCTTTCTATGTTATGGACGACTTTAAAGTTGTAGTAATCTTGAATATCCCTGTGCAAGGCTTGGCCTTATTAGTATGCTCTTATTTGTTTTCTCAAGGTTTCTCCAAAAGACTCCTATAGAACCAGGTGATTATCAATGGCTACCACCATTCAGGCTTCTGTTTCTAGGGAAATGGTCAAGCTTGAAAAAAAAAAAAAAAAAACTTAAAACTGATACGCCACTTGAAGATTGAACATAAGAGCTAGAAAGCATAGTGTGTAAAGTATCATAAGATTCATTGCCTTGGGCTTCTTTCAGAGGACTCAAGAGAGAACCAAGCAACCTCCAAACATAACCCACAAAATAGCTTGCTACTTGGGGAGGTGAGCTGGAAGGAAGAAGGTAAAGCTGATCAAACAAGTTGAAGATTGAACGAAAGCTAAAAAATCATGTGAGAAAGAGTCCTCAAATTCATTGTCACAGGCTTTCTTCGAATGGCTCTTGTAGACATTGGACAACCACCTATAATTATTCATTACCCACAATAAAGCTTCTAATTTTGGCAGTAACCACCCCAGATTCATGCTGGAAGCACCGAAGAAAGTGACACATTCATTATGTTCTCAAAGCCAGAACATTCCCTCTGTTCAAGCAATTTATCTATCATAATTCACTCAACATGCCTCTGCTTTCCAGGATCCAATAGGTTACTGTTACTTAGAGTGAAAAAATTATCATTTTTAATGGACTTAACAGAAATGATATATATAGCAATTTATCAACAACAATTGAAAAGGATCTAACCTTAAATGATTCAACTGTTCCTTCCCCCCTAACTAAGCTTGCAAGAAGCCCTTTGCTATCTAGGTCTCCATTTTTCATTGGCACAATGAACCTATCAAACAAGGAAACATCATCTATGTTAAGAACATTAAATACAATTACACTTCAAACAAGAAATTTAAAAAGGTCAAAATCACTAAAATGAGCTTAAGTTCAAATGTATTATTCCAAAGGAACCAATATTACTGGGAAAATCACCAAAAAGACTTCATGAAATTGTTTCCAAATTAGGAACAATCAACCATTCAACCAATAAAAGATATTCAAAGAGGAGTTAAGGAGTACTCTCTCCGTTTCAAAACTTTGGTTCTTGTAGCTCTGTACACAGATTAAGAAACATTTATCATATACATTTAGACTAAATTACCTTCATTTATTACTTCTCCATTCAAAAGTAACATTAATGCTCCACTTAAACTACTCTTAATTATTCAACAACATATAAAAGTATAATTGAAAAAAATTACATAAAGATATATTAGAATCCTAAAAGAACCAAAGTGTTGAAACAAAACTAAAAAACTAAAAGAACTAAAGTTTTGAAACAGATGGAGTAACTACTAATTGATGAATTCAACTACTTGAGTGGTTCATTGCCCCAAAATTGGAAATACCTTTTACATAAAATTTCCTTTCTTCGGGCCCCAAAAACTTATTCATACAAATACCTTGTTTGTTTTTTATTTCTAAGTAAATGTAGTAATTTTAGTTCTAGTATCAGAAGTTACAAATTTTCATATTTCAGTCATTTCCATTAATGAATCGTTTTGGGTCTGTTAGAATGACAAATTTGAATTGAATAGCATCGTTTTCCTTTTCTTTTTTTTTTTGTGATGCTGCCCGTAAATACAAAAGTTTACTTGGCTTGAAGCAGCTTTGCAAGTTTCACTGCATCTTCTTGTCCTGAAACCAAGGTAAAATTGGGCAAAAGTTGCTTTATGACTGGTGTTATCACAATATCTGCCTTTTCCTTCTCAACGAAACTTTGATTATATACACAGTGGGGTTCGTAGTAGAGAGACAACTGGCCCTGTGGGGATCTAACAAGATACCTATGACACATGCAGCAGAAAACCATTAAATTCTGTTAAATAGCATTTCAATGAAACTATGAAAGGATAATTCATCAACAAATAAGGTGGATATAAAACCTAAAACACAAAGGCATACTACAGAAGCTTCAACAGTATTTACCCATTCTCAGGGCGTTGCCAAGGAGGTCCAAGAACTGGTCCTGCTGTAGCCTTAACACTAACCTTAGAACCGTAATTTGTTTCAATATCAGAACTCTGTCCAGGTTCTAAATACGTAACCTGAAAATGAATGAGACTAAGTGAAAACTTGAGTGGAAAACCAAAGATTCAATTATGACTCGGTCCATGCTAAATGTAGACAGGATATGATGCGCAGATTTAAAGTGGGGTCTGGCAACTGGAAAGTAAACAACAACTAGATGAAGGATTGGGGAAAAGAAGGCATAATTATATAAATGGTGGAGAAAGAGGACAAAAACACAAGTAGTTGTGCACAGTATAAGAATCAATAGAACACAATACAATTCAAGCATATCAATCATCTTCTTTAGAGAAACTAACATTCCAAGGGAGCACTAAATTCACCCAAAAAACTATTATCTTTGTCACATGGGTATGTGTGGATGGAGGTTATTGGAATGAAAGGATACAGGAGGTAGACTTTTCATTTTTGAATTGAGAGTTATATAGTGCTTATAAGAATCAACAAGGACAGCTGGATAATTTTGTCAAAATCTATTATTTTATTCCTTCAACTCTAAAACATTCATAAATTAGAGAATATCTACTTGAACTGAAAAACTTAATGGCATTTGAGCTAACATTTGTCAACTTAATGATGTCAATATATCACTTATATAGTATAAACATATATATGAAACTACTCACAAGGCCACAACTATGAGAAACTACTTCCAAAAACATGCACATGATGTAATTATCATAGTATTGCTGGATAAGAAGATAAATTTTATGTATTATACTACCTCTAGTCCTAATTATAAGCAACATATGACAAATCATCAAGATTAAGAAAAGTAATTAATATGATTACTTTTAATTAATTTTATACACTCTTTACTTTAAGTGGTTGTTATATTTAATGTTAGTTATAAGTGAATGCATAGAAAATAGAGTTAACAATAAATGAAGGGAATACAAGATATTTAACCTTGAGTAACTTTAAAAACTAATGATTATTGCTTATAATTAGGATCAAAGAAAAATCTAATTTGTAGTAATTAGGACAAGAAATAGTATTCATTTATTATGTAATTGCAAATTGGAATAACGATCATGCAATATCTTATCCCTAGTTGGATTATGACTTTATTTCCTGTTTTAAATTGGGATTACTTGGTCTTAAGTTTGTGTTGCTTGTCTTATTAGATTAAGGGTGCATTGAGTCACCTATATATGGCATATTATCTATCATAGCATAGGGATAAAAGCTTATTATCGATTATTAGATATAAAAAATTTAAGTCTTAAGATTATTTACTTGGTTTCCTACTGCTGATCTACATCAGAGAACCACATGCTTATTGTATGGGATGTAGAGCAGAGCCACTCCTAAAAGCCAGACTGATAAGAGAGAAGTGTCTCCACTTTAAATCAGAGGAAAGTGTTTTCCAGCCATATAGTATCAGACTTGTACTCCTGCATTCATATTTAATATGATAAAGAGCTTTTTTTTATTATTATTATTTCTCGTCTTTCAGTTCATTTTTCACATGCTTTTGAAAACATTTTGGATCTATTAGTTTTTTACATGCTCTTCTCATATCAAGAATCTCAGTGCAGCATGCTCTTTAGTGAGTTTGAGATATTAAAAGAGACAGAAGGTTGGGGGGGTGAAAAGAGCCTCATTTCCTTCCAAGTTTGTTAAATATTCAAACAAAGAATGCCTTCTTTGTCATGAAGAAATAATTAAGGATCAGAAACAGTAAGATTTTCATTCAAATGAGCTAAGGTTTAGGTTTCATCACTTTATCTTGGTATCCAACAATGAAAACCAATCAAGTGCTTCTGTATCAGAAGTTCTCATATCAGCTTCTTCAAAGCATAACAAATGATGAACATAGCAGAGGTGGCTCCCCTTTAGAACAATTTAAATCACTTCAGTATGATATGATAATTTACTCATCCACAGCAGACAATTGAATCATTCAAAATCCTCAAACCAACATTTATGTGCAATCAAACTATATTAGATATATCAAGATGAAGTAATTAAGCCAAAGGATCAAATTCAAATATATATACTGGTTTTCACCAGCCAAAAGAGAGTAGTAGAATATATATATATATATATATGTGTGTGTGTGTGTGTGTGTGTGTACTTACATTTCTGAAAAGAGGATCCAACAAGCCCTTGGCATTAGGAGTTGCTATAACTCTAATATTTGGGAATTTCTGAGAGAAGGGCCTTAAGGTCTTCAAATGACAGTGATCATCAAGGCTTTGAGTAATGAGTACACAATTGATTTCTGGAAGATCATCGAGCTGCACTATAGAAGAAGCACAGAGGTAATAGCAAGATCATGAATTTACACAAGGTGAAGTTAAAGAACGTGACAACAAACAACAATAACAAAGAGGTAATCACAATCAACAAGTAGCTAGCATGCATGAAAAGATACCTGGAACTTCTTTAACACTTTCTTAGCAGCATCATATAGCCAAGGAATTCCAAAATCTAAGTTTCCCACCAAAATTGGATCAACCAATATGTTCGTCCCACCCACATTCCAGAGCCAACTGTTTCCCTAAATCCAACACTTCACCTTGTCAAAGGAAAGTGCAAAGTAACCAAACTTAAACAAGCCAAGATTTTGTTTAAATTTGAGAAAACGTTTTCTGCTTTCATTCTTTGCTATCATAAATAACCACAAAATATTCTCCTTAATTAAAATTTCAAACATTTCTTATTCTACCTTTTCTGTTATCTCTACATAACAGGTAAAAGTTACCTCTAAATAGGTGAGTTTGAAGACATCAGCTGCAGAGAAAGAGGAGTCAACTGTGTTCTCTTCGGACACGACAGCAGAAACAGCATAACCCCGCCTGCAAATGAATTGCATCATTCATTGACCATTCTTCCAATTTTAAACCTTAAACTACAACGAAACCATGAACACTGATCATTAAAAACTGACCTTGAATTTGAGGTAGTGGAACTTGTGCAGATTGAAGTGGTTGGAACAAAAGGGGTGGAAGAGAAAACGGGTTGCGAGAAGGGTCTTCTTATGGGGTAACAAGGCTTGTTGAGTGCAAGAGAATTGCACTGTAACGTGGCCATGGTTGAAACGTTGTGTTGTGTTGCTCCACTCATCCACCAATCGTGCAGTTTATGTATTGTTATTACTTATTACAAGGGTTAAATTAAATAAATTGCACTAATATAGTAATATCCAATGATAGATTAGATTATAGAGTTGATGATTTTTATAATAATTATTTAAATAATATATGTAAAATAAATTTTAATTAGTAAATTTTATAAAATGTTTATATAGATAGAAATTATTGTTCCTGTCTTTCTTATAAGAATTTATTACCAAAATTATTAGGAAAACTGGCTAATTTAATTGATAAAACTTGTCTTAATTATATATATATATATATATAAATAAGATTAAGACGAATAAAATTATTTTAATATATATATATATATTATTTTAATATATTAAAATAATTTTATTCGTCTTAATCTAATATATATATATATATATTAAAATTATCCTGATATTAATAAAATTCTTAACTTATTAGATTAAAAAAATAATTTAATTAAAAATATTTTTTCATAAATAGTAAAAGTGACATTTTATATTAGTTTTTATAAATAAAAAAATACTCAATCCTGTCAAAAATAATTAAAAAACAATACTCGATAATGCATAAAGAATAGGAAAGTAAATATAAACTTCTGTAAAAAAAATAAATAAATAAGAGAGAGTAAATATAAATTATACAGTGTCATATTGAATTTTCTTTGGTAATGATATATTGTTTCTTTAAAGTAAGCTATTTCTTTTAAAGAAAAATAAAGTGAACAATATAATTATTAAATAAATATCATATATATATATATAGCAGTTATTATTTTATGTAATGAGTTATGTAACAATTTAAATTTTAATTTAATATTTTAGTTGATAACTGATATAACTTTTTGACTTTATTTTTAAAGTAAGTTCTCTATTTTAGAAGAGTTAATTAAACATGAAACATTAAATAAATAAAAAATTAAACGTGAAACATATGATCCTAAAGGTGCCACATGTCGAATGGCGACCCACAGCATACATCACACTCTCAGCACGTGAGTGATCGTCGCGTGGGAAGTGGGAACGAGGAACAAAATAATCAAAGGTTATGGTTTTTTTTTTTAACGCGACACATGTTAAGAAAATAATATACTATTAAACAGAGAATATTTAGTTTTTTTTATGATGAAGGTAGTTCTAGGACTAGGAATTATTCAAAGAACTTACAGAATTTAAGAATTTCAAAAGATGAATATGAAGAATTGTATATTGAATTGAGAAAATGATTACAAGAATATAGTTTCAAAAATTTGACAAGCTTGATTTAGAGTTAGTTATTTATAGAGGTGTATTGCACCAACTAACTAAAACAATTAAAAACACAAAAATTGGAAATCCTAAAAGAATTATTAAAATTAAATTGATTGGTAGTCACGTGGCTTCCTTATTAACTTCCTACATCAATTCCTCTTCCTTCAAAAATTCTTATACTCAAGGATGAAAATCTGGATACTTTTTAAATTAAAGAAGAACTCCCAAGTCGCATCCTTTGTTAACTAGTGCTTCCACTTGACTAACACCTTGGTGACAGCTTTGTTGCCTCTCTTGACAGTTGTTCTATCTAGAATTCTCTCAGGTTCTTTGTCTTCTATAACATCATTTGAATATGTAGGAAAGGAACTTGAAACCGGTGTCTCACCAACATGCCTTTTAAGATGTGAAACATGAAAAACATCATGGATTCTGTGGAAGCTTCAGCTTGTAAGCTACAACTCCAATCTTATCTTTGATCAAAAATGGCTCAAAGTATTTAGGTGCTAGTTTGGCATTAGGTCTAAATGCTACTGAAATCTGCTTGTATGGATGGAGCTTGACATACACAAAATCACCAATTTCATAGGATCTATCACTTCTCTTCTTATCTGCCAATTGTTTCATTCTTTCTTGAGCCCTTTTCTTGTGAAATTTTACTAACTTTAATGCCTCCTCTTTTTTCCGCAAACTTTTATCAATTACCTCCACCTTTGACTCCCTCGGTAAATAAGGAAGGTAAATTGGAGGAGGTTGGCCAAACATAACCTCATAAGGAAAGCACTGTATGGTAGTATGATGGTTGGTATTGCACCACCATTCTACTAGAGGAAGCCATTTAGACCACTCATGAGGAGCATAAAAACACATACAACTCAAGAATGTCTCCAAACATCTATTCACAACCTCGGATTGACCATCAGTTTGGGGATGGAGTCTAGAAAACCATGTAACTTGAACACATTGTCCAAGAAAGATTGAGCAACTTCAGTAGCAGTGTAGGGACATGGAGTGGGCAGTCTTTCTTAATCTATCCATTACCACATAGATCACTAGTTTTCCCTTGGAATTTGGCAGTCCTTCAATAAAATCCATGGTTATATGTTGTCATATCCTCTCTAGAATTGGTAAGGGTTGTAGCAAACTTGGATACGCAAATTTGTCATATTTACATTTCTAGCAGACTTCACATGTTAGCACAAATCTTCTGACATCCTTGGTCATGCCTCTCCAATACACAACTGATTTCAACCTTTTCAATGTAGCTTCTCTACCCGAGTGGCCACTAGTAGAACCAGCATGTACCCATTGTAACAAATCAGTCTGTAAGGTAACATCTTTCCCAACTACCAATCTTCCCTTCCTTTTGAGTTCATTATGATTCCAAGTATGATGCTTATGTGATGAAACACCTGTTTGCAAATCTTGGATCAATTTTTGAATGTCCAGATCAGCCTGCCAAGAGCCTATGATTCTATTCAACATGTTGCTTTCAAGTATGAGTGTTGTGATTGCCTAATAGTCTACTGCTTCCTATCTTGATAAAACATCTACCGCTAAATTTTCTCTTCCCTGTTTGAATTCAATTGTAAAATCAAATTCCATCAATTTCACCAACCATTTTTGTTGAAAGACTATAGTCAATCTTTGACTTAGTATATATTGCAGGCTTTTGTGGTCTATTTTGATAATAAAGTGAGTATTCAACAAATAACGCCTCCACTTTTGGACTACAAAGACTACTGCTAACAATTCCTTTTCATATGTGGAAAGTGATTGTTGTTGCATATTAAGGACCTTGCTAATAAAAGCAATTGGGTGATGACTTTGCATCAGTACAACATTGATTCCATAACCTGAAGCATCAACCTCAACCACAAACACCTTAGAGAAGTCAGGTAATGCTAATACTGGTGATTGGATCAAACTATCCTTGAGGGACTAAAATGCGGCTTTTGCCTCTTTAGACCAGTGGAAATTATTTTTCTTAACATGTTAGTTAAAGGCCTTGCAATACCACCATGCCCTCAAACAAACCTTCTATAGTACCCTGCAAGTCCCAAAATCCCCTCAACTGCTTCAAAGATGTTGGTATTGGCCAGTTCTTGACAGCCATGATTTTTGTAGGGTTAGTCGATACACCATCCTTTGTATAAAATGGCCTAAATACTCAACTATTTCTACACCAAAGTAGCATTTAGATTTTTTAGCGTACAAAGAATTCCTTCTCATAGTCAACAATACTAATGCAAATGTGAGAGATGGTGTTGCAAATCCTTGTTGTATATTAAGATATCATCAAAAACACCAAAAGAAACCATCTCAAATATTCTTTAAAGACATCATTCATGAGACCTTAGAAGGTGGTTGGTGCATTAGTTAGGCCAAATGGCATGACCAAGTACTCAAAGTGGCCTCTATGTGTCTTAAATACAGTCTTATGGATATCACTGTTCTCCATTCTCACTTGGTTATAACTTGATCGTAAATCAATTTTCGAAAACACCATAGAACCGTGTAACTCATCTAAAAGATCATCCATTAAAGGAATAGGGGACATGTCTTTAATTGTTTGCTTATTAAGATCTCTGTAATCAACACAGAATCTCCAAGAGCCATCTTTCTTGCCAACTAGGACAATAGGACTTGCAAAAGGACTGCTACTTTTTTGTATAATACCAGACTTAAGAGAATCTTGCACCAACTTGTCAATAACATCTTTTTGTTGCTTAGCATACCTATAAGGCCTCTTATTAATAGGATTAGCTCCTACAACCAAGAGAATTTTATGATCATGACCTTTTCTCTTAGGTGGCAGTATGGTAGGTTCTTGGAAAATATCCTCAAATTGCAATAATAATTCATCTATAGATTCAAGAATAACTTGATTGTCTGCATGTGTAGTTAGTGAATGCAGTAGGAAACTATTATCCTTGTCACACAATTGCAACATAGACAAATGCACACCAGAGGTAATTGTCTTTTGTAATTGTTTTTTTCTGGAAATCTTTAGCCTTTCAGTTGTTGCTCCTTTCAATACCAGCTTCTTACCTTAAACATAAAATTGCATGGACAAGCTATTAAAATTCCAGGTAATGTTCCCTAGAGTAACCAGCCACTCAATTCCTAGCACCACATCACAACATCCCAATGGTATAAGAAGCATATCTAAGGTAAATCCTGTGTTTTGAATTGTCCAAGGAAATTGCTTAGCAATAGCAGTAATGTTTACTCAAGCTCCATCAGCTAGTGCCATACTTAAGGTAAGAATATCTATTATAGGATAACCCAATTTCTTAGCCACCTCTTCATCAAAAAAATTATGGGTACTTCCATAGTCAATAAGTATGTATTATAGGATAACCCAATTTCTTATACCAATCAGTGCATTAACTAATATTTGAGGGTCCAAAGAAGTACTACCATCTTTCTGAGTGTCATCAAGCTGATATATGATTTCCTCCTCAGTATCACTCACTTCCAAAACATGAATTTCACGTTTCTTATGTGTCAATGCATGTGTAGGGCTATATGGTTCATCACAGAAATAACAAAGTCCTTTGGATCTTCTCTCAGTCATAAAAGCAAGTGTGAGTTTGTTATAAGGTTGTCTTTGGTTTGTGTTTAGGGTAATTTGTGAATTAGTAGGTGTACTATCCATACCGCTATGCCGAGCTTGAGCTCGACATCACAGCGCGGAGTGACCTCGGACACGCGCTAGGCGACATCGTGATAGACCATGGGCCAAGGGCCTAGTGACCAGAGCTATGGCTAGGAGGATACAGGAAGAGCTAGATCTTGAGAAGACTAATGGGCTTGTTAGGCCCAAGGTAATCTTCACTTGGAATGCTCTATCATGAAGAGAAGGCCTTAGTTCTACTTGTTTATATTGTACAGATCATGCATAGTTTTTGTATAGGTTATTTTTGCCTTTGTATTGTGAGGCACTTTATTTGCTTTTTCCTAGTGATTGTATATTGTTTTTAAGGTAGGTTACTTGGAGAGTTTAACTCCATTTAACCTCCCTAGATGATACATTCATTTTATATTTTTTCAGTAGGGAAAAGGGGGTGACATTTAGCAAAGCTTGAGGTGTGACTAGAAATTGGGCCTGAGTTGGGCCTAGGCTAAATTTTGCATATTGGACTCATTTTGCTCCTAATTTTTCATAGATTTGATTTAGCTAGGTCTCATCATCATATGATGAACCTAACTAAACCAAATCAAGGTTTTTCAAATTAATTCAAGGAGCAAAATGTGTTCAAGGCCACCTAGCTCTCTTAAGTCTCCTTGGCCGAATTTCCTAGTTGTTCTTCTTGAGTTTTGAAGTTTGCCTTGCAAGCTTCTAAACTCAAGTAAGGTAAGCTTACCTTACCATGGTTCTTAAATGAACCATGGTCAAGGTTAGCTTCCCTTGCAAGCTTGCTAAACCGTAGGGAGTTAAGTAAACCTTACCATGGTTCCTAGTGAACCATGGTTAAGGTTAGCTTCTCCTAGAAGCTACCTTTTCTCTATATATTTGTAAATACCTCCTATGTAGTCACTTTTGACATTTAGAGAAATAAAATTCTGATTTCTCTCTCAAGAGTCTCTCATAGAAACCGTGGAGAATTTCCTACTCTAAGGATTCTCCAAAGTTCTTCAAACCTTAGTCTAGGTTCCTCAAGCTTCTACATCCAAGAGAAGTAACCGAACCTCCTTCTAAGGCATCATCTCCATTGAAGATTTCTTCAAGGAGATTTCAGGTTTCAATCCAAGGTCTACCTCAAGAGATTCGGTCCTAAGCATGGAGCAAAGTGGAGGAACATCAATCTCCTCACCTAGTTCCATCATTTTTGGTATCAAAGCCTAGTGCTCTTGAGGTTTTGTTCTAATTTTTTCTTCATTGAATCCGTGTTGTTCCTTCCTTATTTTGTCTTGAAATTGAGTTTGCTGTATGGATCTATGTTTTCTAAAATTTTTGATGGATCCTTATGTCACATGTGAAGTAATTGATTCATGATTTTTGCTTGTTCCTAATTCCTTGAATCAATTCGGTTTGTGCTTTAGGTTCATGTGCTTGTGCTTTTATTTTTGCTTGAGTATCTCTATTCCTATAAGCATGAGTCCGTGATTGGACATTGACAATACTTAGTGTATGTTTTTGTTTTTGAATCATATGTCTTGTCTAGAGTCATGTGTAGTCCTTTGAATGTCATTGAATCCTAGACTAGCTTGTTTTAACCTAATTTTTGTTTTGTGATCTTGAGTCCGAAATTTTTGTGTATTTTCTTATTAAATCTGAACCTTCCTATATGTGCTTTTGCTTTACATGTTTGAGTTCTTAATTTGCTATTAGTTCTAGCAAATTTCCTAGAGTTAGGTTTCTATTATGTCATATTAAAAGTTTTGTCAAATTAAATTGTTAAACACTTTCCTATTAGGTTTTCCTTGAGTCTTGTGTAGTGGCTGAAACTTTGTGCAATTCTTTTAGCCATAAAACAGAACCAAAACAGAGGTGTGTGTGTCTTATATGCATGAGAAAAACAAAAGAATGAGTGCTTAAAAATTTTCTCTCAAAATAATACAAAATAGTGAAGCACTAGTTACAAAATGCATGTGAACACCTCTTGTTTTGTGTGAAATTTTTGCTGCAGTATTTTTACACTAAATCCGAGACTTCTAAGTGTTTAAAAGGCATTGAAACTCCTGAAAATCAAAAGAAAATTAAGAGAAAAATATTTTGCAAAAGAAAAAGAAAGAAAATAGCAAAAGAAAAAGCCATAGGAGTGAAAATTTGGTGTTGTGTGCTCTCGGATTTGGAAAATTTTTGTGACATGTTTGCATTGGTCCAGCCATATATTTGAGTCTTATTTTGTTTTCTAATCTTAGCTTTTGATTTGTTAATCCATTCTAGTACCATTCCTAGGTTATTCTTTTGTGTGCTAGCTTTCTAAATTTGCCTTAATTTTTGCTTGTCATTTTTTGTGGAATTTTTTCTAGTCTTGTCTCATTTGTTTTCCACCAATTGGTGTAGCTATTCTAAATTGTTCTTTTTCAGTTTTACACTAATATTCTAGTCTTGAAGGTGGTTGAGTGCTTCTTAAAAGGTGTAGGAGGCCAAGGCAAAGGACATCCACTTGAAGGCTTTGGTGGTTGCTTAGGGAGTTTGTTCTCTCTTGGTGGCTAGGCTCTTGAAAACACCTAGAAGTGACCAAAGTCAAGGTTTCTTCTAAGAGAGGAGTGAAACACCTTGTGAGGCTGCAACTTGGTGGCTGAATTGGAGCAAGAAGGAAGAAAGCTAGTTGTGAAAATTTTTGTGAAAATTAGTGACAAATTTTAGTGACGGAATTTTTTGGTTTCTAAAACTTGTTTTCCTTACAAAATCCGTCTCTAAATTTGTTTCTAGATTAGTGGCTAATTTGTTTTCCTTGAAATTAAGTGCAGCCACTAATTTCATTTGAAAGTGAATTTACATTGCATTTGGAGTGTAAATTTTCATTTCATTTGAAGTAAATTTGAATTTCATTTTCCTTGTAATTTTTTGTCTTCTAAATTTTTGTACAAGGCCTTTATTAAGGAGTGTCTTGGAGTGCCTTTGGTGTATCTCCATCTCTCCTTAAGAATTTTCATAGTAATTTTCGTGTAGTACTTGTGAGAGTGGTCCTTGAAGGTCTTTGGTGCCTTTCAAGCTCTCACTTGGGTTTAATTGCTTTCAACGCCTAGTTTATGTTTTCAAGTCCTTTATGTTTTAAGCAATTTATGTTTTAAGTCATTTAAGTTTTCAAGCAATTTATGTTTTCTTGCTCTTTATGATTTCAAGCATCATATAAAATTGTACACATAGGCACTTGTTTGTTATTTTTCTTTAAAAAAAATCTTTGTGAAAATTGATTTGTGCAAGACAAAAGTACAAGGGGGTTTAGAGATTTTTACTTGAAGAGGCTTGGTTATTAAGTGGCTCTTTTATAGCTCACCTCCCTCCAAAGTTCAATTTGTACTCTTAGACCTCCAAGTGCTAAGTCTAAAGCACTCCATAAAAATCTTATTTTCATAAAAACTATTTTTGTGTGGGAAAATCTCTTGAATTAAAATGTCTCAAAATTCCTCCAATAGTGAAAGTGATGGCTCTCCCAAAAGTCTTTCTTACATCACTAAAGAGCTCAAATCACTTAAACTATGGAAAAAGCAAGAGTCCATTCAAAGAGAGAAGGAAAGAATTGAAAGAGAAGGACAACTTGCTTATTTAGAGGAAGAATTGAGAATTTTAAGGCAAGAGGAAGAAAAATTAAAAGAAGATATGAAGAAACATAGAAAAAAGAGTAGGAGCTCACATTCCCAATACACATCCCCTAATGAAAGCATGAATCAAGGGGATCACTACCAACATACTCCTAGGAGAACTACTAGGCCAAGGGAAGTCAAGGTTGACCTTCCACAATTCTTTGGCAAAGATGATGTGGAGTCTTATCTAGATTGGGAAATGAAGGTTGAGCAACTCTTTGCTTGCCATAGGGTAAGTGAAGAGAGGAAAGTCCCTTTGGCTGCCCTTAGCTTCCAAGGGCATGCCATGTATTGGTGGACAGCCCTAGAGAGAGAGAGACGCCTCCACAATGATCCTCCAATTCAATATTGGAATGATCTTAAAAGTGCAATGAGGAGGAGGCACATTCCCACCTACTATGGGAGGGAGCTTATGAATAAGCTCCAAAGGCTCCAACAAAGAGACATGTCTGTAGAACAGTACAGGCAACAAATGGAGCTATTAATGATGAGGGCTTGTATTAGGGAAGAGGAAGCTACTACTGTAGCTAGATTCTTAAGTGGTCTTAATTTAGAAATAAGAGACCAAGTGGAGCTACTACCCTACAGGGACCTAAATGACTTGGTCCAACTTTGTGTAAGGGTAGAACAACAAAGAATGAGGAAATCTTACAAAAATAGCTCCAACTCTTCATTTCTAAAGAAAGATTCCAAGAAGGAGGGAAAAACTTTTGAAAAGAAGAAAACTTTTGAACCCTCCAAGAATCTAGCCACAGAAAAAGATAAGGGAAAGGGAAAGGACACTACACACACTAGTTCTAGGACTAGTGATATTAAGTGCTTTAAATGTTTAGGGAGAGGCCACATTGCCTCCCAATGCCCCACAAAGAAGGTCATGATCATGAGGGGGCATGACATTTATAGTAGCCAAGATGAGGCTACTACTTCCTCTAGTAATAGTGAGGAAGAAGCAAGTGAACAAGAAGAAGGTGTAAAGTCTACTTTTCCTTATGAAGGGGAGCTCTTAATGCTTAGGAGACTCCTCAACAACCAACCTAGTGATACTCTATCACAAAGGGAGAACATATTTCATACTAGATGCAAAGTTTCAAACAATGCATGTTCTCTCATTGTTGATAGTGGCTCTTGGTGCAATTGTTGTAGCACTAGGCTGGTTGAGAAGTTGGGCTTAACTACTAGTCCCCATCCTAAACCTTATCAACTTCATTGAATTAATGAGGATGGTGACTTGGCAGTTGACCAACAAGTAAAGGTCAAGCTTTCTATTGGTAATTATGAAGATGAGGTGCTATGTGATGTAATACCAATGGAAGCTTGTCACATCTTATTAGGAAGGCCATGGCAATTTGATAAGAAAACCATGCACAATGGCCTTACTAACGAGATTACCTTTACTTATAAGGAAAGAAAATTTGTGCTTCATCCTCTTTCTCCTCAAAAGGTGGCTGAGGATCAAGCACAAATGAAACTAAAAAGAGATAGTGAGAAAAGGTTTAAAAAAAAGAAGAAAAGAGTGAAAAAAAAAGTCTGTGAAACATAAGGATAGAGAGGAATCTAGGGAAAAAGGAGTTCCCTCCCTAGAGGTTGTTGCTCAAGAAAATAATTTTTCAAAAAAAAACCTCTTGATTCAACAACCCTCTTATATCCTTCTCTGTAAAGGAACTCTTTCTTGCACTGCCACATCTAGTGGACATGAGACTTTACCTAAGGGGGTAAAAACACTTTTAAAAGAATTTGATGATCTATTTCCTCCCGAGGGTCCAATGGGCCTTCCTCCTTCTAGAGGAATAGAACATCAAATTGATTTGGTGCCTGGGGCTAGCCTACCTAATAGGCCTGCCTATAGGACCAACCCCCAAGAAACTAAAGAAATAGAGTCTCAGGTCCAAGAGTTGTTGGAGAAGGGCTGGGTTCGAAAGAGCTTAAGTCCTTGTGCTGTTCCAGTGTTGTTGGTTCCAAAGAAAGATGGCAAGTGGAGAATGTGTTGTGATAGTAGAGCCATCAACAACATCACTGTGAAGTATAGACACCCCATCCCTAGGCTTGATGACATGTTAGATGAGCTTCATGGAGCCATCGTATTTTCTAAAGTTGATCTTAAAAGTGGATACAATCAAATTAGAATCAAAGAAGGAGATGAATGGAAAACCGCTTTCAAGACCAAGTTTGGATTATATGAGTGGTTAGTGATGCCCTTTGGGCTCACCAATGCTCCTAGTACATTCATGCGTCTCATGAATCATGTCCTTAGGGATTGTATAGGTAGATTTGTTGTAGTTTATTTTGATGA
This sequence comes from Cajanus cajan, assembly GCF_000230855.2. Classification (NCBI taxonomy): domain Eukaryota; kingdom Viridiplantae; phylum Streptophyta; class Magnoliopsida; order Fabales; family Fabaceae; genus Cajanus; species Cajanus cajan. The sequence continues at coordinate 21,096,384 of NC_138527.1, read as the reverse complement.
CATCCTCATATATAGTAGGAGCCTAAGTGATCACATAGGACACTTAAGGCAAGTTTTTGATATTCTTAGGAAAAATTAACTTTTTGGAAATTTAGAAAAATGTACTTTTTGTGTAGATAGTGTTGTTTTCCTAGGTTTTATAATTAGTAAAAAAGGGGTTCATGTGGACCCCGAGAAAATCAAGGCCATCCAAGAATGGCTCACTCCTAAAAGTGTTGGAGATATTAGGAGCTTCCATGGTTTGGCAAGCTTCTATAGGAGGTTTGTTCCTAATTTCTCCACACTAGCCTCCCCATTAAATGATCTAGTCAAGAAAAATGTGGAATTTATATGGGGAGAGAAACAAGAAAATGCCTTCATAACCTTGAAGCATAAGCTTACCCATGCACCACTTCTAGCTCTACCAGATTTTTCAAAAACTTTTGAGTTAGAATGTGATGCCTCTGGAGTTGGTATAGGGGCGGTTTTGTTACAGGGTGGGCACCCTATTGCATATTTCAGTGAAAAAATCAAAGGTGCCTCCCTTAACTATCCTACCTATGACAAAGAGCTCTATGCTTTGGTTAGGGCCCTTCAAACTTGGGAACATTACCTTATTCCCAAAGAGTTTGTCATTCATAGTGACCATGAGTCACTTAAATATTTGAGGGGCCAAGGCAAGCTAAACAAAAGGCATGCTAAGTGGGTAGAGTTCTTAGAACAATTTCCATATGTGATTAAATACAAGAAAGGGAAAAATAATGTTGTGGCTGATGCCCTTTCTAGGAGACACACTTTGTTAGTCTCCCTTGGATCTCAAATCTTGGGATTTAATCACATTAAGGAATTGTATACTAATGATCTCGAATTCAAAGAAAATTATACCCAATGCTTAGCAAAGCCTCAAGGAGGTTTCTATATTTCTGAGGGGTACTTGTATAAAGAGGGAAGAATTTGTATACCCCAAGGATCTATAAGAAAACTCCTTATTCAAGAAAGTCATGAGGGTGGTCTCATGGGGCACTTTGGAGTTGAAAAGACTCTAAGTTTTCTAAAAGAAAAATTCTTTTGGCCCCATATGAGAAGGGATGTTGAGAGGTTTTGTTCTAGATGTATAGCTTGTTTACAAGCAAAGTCTAAAGTAATGCCTCATGGCATCTATACACCCTTGCCTGTTGCTAACTCTCCATGGGTTGATATCAGTATGGATTTTATTTTGGGCTTGCCCAAGACCTAGAGAGGCATGGATTCTATTTTTGTGGTAGTAGACAGATTTAGTAAAATGGCCTTCTTTATACCCTGCCACAAAATAGATGATGCAAGCAACATAGCAAGACTCTTCTTCAAGGAAGTGGTTAGACTTCATGGTCTACCCAAAACTATTGTTTCAGATAGGGATACTAAGTTTCTTAGCCATTTCTGGAAAACTCTTTGGAGTAGGCTAGGAACTAAATTGCTTTTCTCTACTACTTGTCACCCACAAAATGATGGGCAAACAGAAGTAGTTAATAGATCCCTATCTACAATGTTAAGGGCAGTCCTTAAGGGTAATCATAAGTCTTGGGATGAGTACTTGCCCCACATTGAATTTGCTTATAACAGGGTAGTCCATAAGACTACCAAAATCTCACCTTTTGAGGTTGTATATGGTTTTAACCCTCTTACTCCTTTAGACCTAATACCCCTACCAGATTCTTCTCATTATTTTCATAAAGAAGGGGTATCTAGGGCTGAATTTGTTAAAAAATTGCATGAGAAGGTTAAAACTCAGATACAACAACAAAATGAGAGAGCTGCTTTAGATAGAAGCAAGGGAAAGAAAGCCCTCATTTTTGAGGAAGGGGATTGGGTTTGGCTTCACTTGAGAAAGGAAAGGTTTCCTTCTCAAAGAAAGTCAAAACTCAACCCAAGAGGAGATGGTCCCTTCCAAGTCCTCCAAAGAATTAATGATAATGCTTACAGGTTAGATCTTCCCAGTGATTATGGAGTAAGTAACACTTTTAATGTAAGTGATCTTATTCCCTTTGCAGGTTATGATGAGGAAGACGAGCCTACAGATTTGAGGACAAATCCTTCTCAAGAAGGAGGGGATGATAGACCATGGGCCAAGGGCCCAGTGACCAGAGCTATGGCTAGGAGGATACAGGAAGAGCTAGATCTTGAGAAGACTAATGGGCTTGTTAGGCCCAAGGTAATCTTCACTTGGAATGCTCTATCATGAAGAGAAGGCCTTAGTTCTACTTGTTTATATTGTACAGTTCATGCATAGTTTTTGTATAGGTTATTTTTGGCTTTGTATTGTGAGGCACTTTATTTGCTTTTTCCTAGTGATTGTATATTGTTTTTAAGGTAGGTTACTTGGAGAGTTTAACTCCATTTAACCTCCCTAGATGATACATTTATTTTATATTTTTTCAGTAGGGAAAAGGGGGTGACATTTAGCAAAGCTTGAGGTGTGACTAGAAATTGGGCCTGAGTTGGGCCTAGGCTAAATTTTGCATATTGGACTCATTTTGCTCCTAATTTTTCATAGATTTGATTTAGCTAGGTCTCATCATCATATGATGAACCTAACTAAACCAAATCAAGGTTTTTCAAATTAATTCAAGGAGCAAAATGTGTTCAAGGCCGCCTAGCTCTCTTAAGTCTCCTTGGCCGAATTTCCTAGTTGTTCTTCTTGAGTTTTGAAGCTTGCCTTGCAAGCTTCTAAACTCAAGTAAGGTAAGCTTACCTTACCATGGTTCTTAAATGAACCATGGTCAAGGTTAGCTTCCCTTGCAAGCTTGCTAAACCATAGGGAGTTAAGTAAACCTTACCATGGTTCCTAGTGAACCATGGTAAAGGTTAGCTTCTCCTAGAAGCTACCTTTTCTCTATATATTTGTAAATACCTCCTATGTAGTCACTTTTGACATTTAGAGAAATAAAATTCTGATTTCTCTCTCAAGAGTCTCTCATAGAAACCGTGGAGAATTTCCTACTCTAAGGATTCTCCAAAGTTCTTCAAACCTTAGTCTAGGTTCCTCAAGCTTCTACATCCAAGAGAAGTAACCGAACCTCCTTCTAAGGCATCATCTCCATTGAAGATTTCTTCAAGGAGATTTCAGGTTTCAATCCAAGGTCTACCTCAAGAGATTCGGTCCTAAGCATGGAGCAAAGTGGAGGAACATCAATCTCCTCACCTAGTTCCATCATTTTTGGTATCAAAGCCTAGTGCTCTTGAGGTTTTGTTCTAATTTTTTCTTCATTGAATCCGTGTTGTTCCTTCCTTATTTTGTCTTGAAATTGAGTTTGCTGTATGGATCTATGTTTTCTAAAATTTTTGATGGATCCTTATGTCACATGTGAAGTAATTGATTCATGATTTTTGCTTGTTCCTAATTCCTTGAATCAATTCGGTTTGTGCTTTAGGTTCATGTGCTTGTGCTTTTATTTTTGCTTGAGTCTCTCTATTCCTATAAGCATGAGTCCGTGATTGGACATTGACAATACTTAGTGTATGTTTTTGTTTTTGAATCATATGTCTTGTCTAGAGTCATGTGTAGTCCTTTGAATGTCATTGAATCCTAGACTAGCTTGTTTTAACCTAATTTTTGTTTTGTGATCTTGAGTCCGAAATTTTTGTGTATTTTCTTATTAAATCTGAACCTTCCTATATGTGCTTTTGCTTTACATGTTTGAGTTCTTAATTTGCTATTAGTTCTAGCAAATTTCCTAGAGTTAGGTTTCTATTATGTCATATTAAAAGTTTTGTCAAATTAAATTGTTAAACACTTTCCTATTAGGTTTTCCTTGAGTCTTGTGTAGTGGCTGAAACTTTGTGCAATTCTTTTAGCCATAAAACAGAACCAAAACAGAGGTGTGTGTGTCTTATATGCATGAGAAAAACAAAAGAATGAGTGCTTAAAAATTTTCTCTCAAAATAATACAAAATAGTGAAGCACTAGTTACAAAATGCATGTGAACACCTCTTGTTTTGTGTGAAATTTTTGCTGCAGTATTTTTACACTAAATCCGAGACTTCTAAGTGTTTAAAAGGCATTGAAACTCCTGAAAATCAAAAGAAAATTAAGAGAAAAATATTTTGCAAAAGAAAAAGAAAGAAAATAGCAAAAGAAAAAGCCATAGGAGTGAAAATTTGGTGTTGTGTGCTCTCGGATTTGGAAAATTTTTGTGACATGTTTGCATTGGTCCAGCCATATATTTGAGTCTTATTTTGTTTTCTAATCTTAGCTTTTGATTTGTTAATCCATTCTAGTACCATTCCTAGGTTATTCTTTTGTGTGCTAGCTTTCTAAATTTGCCTTAATTTTTGCTTGTCATTTTTTGTGGAATTTTTTCTAGTCTTGTCTCATTTGTTTTCCACCAATTGGTGTAGCTATTCTAAATTGTTCTTTTTCAGTTTTACACTAATATTCTAGTCTTGAAGGTGGTTGAGTGCTTCTTAAAAGGTGTAGGAGGCCAAGGCAAAGGACATCCAAGGTCTACCTCAAGAGATTCGGTCCTAAGCATGGAGCAAAGTGGAGGATTATCAATCTCCTCACCTAGTTCCATCACATCGGCTCGCTATCCAATTAGTTCATAAAATGATCTCGGGCCCAAGGCCCAACAAAACCTTAATACACACAAAGGTACGTGCATTACTTATACAAGACTCATACACCCACAAACACTAACTTTAGCATCGGAGTCTCTTTTGCAGGTACCACCCCCATCTTGGAATACAAACGTACCAGTGAAGGAGGCTCACCGATCTTACCTGGCGGTGTCGCCACCGGCCCAAACGGGCCTCGGCGGTCGCGAAGACGGTCGAGCTCTCTTTTTATTTTTTGTTTGAAAATGTATTGGATTGTTAGAACGACTTGTTCTCAAACTGAGACCTCGTCGATCTTATCCAATTTATTATTGAAAGAGTCTCACCAATCCAATTTAATCCCAAGCGGGACCCTCCATGGATTAGTGGTTTTTGTAAAAAGGGAGGGTTCGTGGAGTCGCCACCAATGTTTTACTCAAAACATTGGAAAAAGAAGTTAAGGCAATCGATTTCAAAAATCGACTTCGGCCATTATAACCAGAGTCGGGTAAGGGAGTCGGTTACGCGTGAGGAAGGTGTTAGCACCCCACAGCGCCCCTAACGGGTTCCCTATGACGGATTATTTTACAAATAATAGCACAAAATTACTAAATTACCCCTTTTATTTATGAACGATTATTATCTTAAATATCTACATGATGCTTAAATTAAACACACAGAAAGCAGTAAAAGGAGGGAATTAAAGAAAACCTCTTGGAGCGTGCTTTTATAAATCTCAATAAATGCTAGGAGGCTTTGCGGCGCTCCTTCCCTCTACAAGCTCGCTCGACACTCTCCTCGAAGAAAATTTTTGACTAAGGGAATCAAAAAGATTTCCCCTTCGGTTAAATCCGAGACTCAAGCAAAGCGCTCAGAACTCGAGGATTTAACCGGTCCTGACTCCCAGAGAGGTTCCTAAGGCAGAGCACTGCTCAAAAACCCCAGAACACTCAATAAGAGAGTCAAGAAATGGTTGAAAAGTGTGTATTGACGTCAAATGACGCCATATTTATAGGAAATAGGAGCAATACGGGCGCTGGGGTCAATACGGCCCGTATTGAGAATTTGTTCTTCAATACGGCCGTATTGAACTCAATACGGCCGTATTGAAGTTCACAAATCTTCAATACGGCCGTATTGAGTCCAGTACGGCCGTATTGAAGTTCAAAACTTCAATACAGGCCGTACTGGTCCCCAAGCAGCCCGTATTGGTCCCAATTCCTCCTATTTTCTATTTTTAGCTATCCTAAGACCTCTTAGACCTATAGAGAACCCTCCTTGGGCCTTCTGGAAGTCCTTCTGGCTGATCCTTCTTCAGTCTTCGAGAGTCTTCAAGCTTTATTTCCGACCCGGACAATTTTAGGGGTCTACAGCTGCCCCCCCCCTTTACTTGGTCAAACGGCCTTTTAGTTTACCGGTTGACAAGTAAAGGAGTTGACCCAATTGTCCGGGTGATGTGCCAACCTTCTGACTTGTAGCGTCTTCCGGTGGAAAATTGGTTGAGTAGCCTCTCCAGGTTAGCCTCGCTAGACGCCCTAGCTGGAAGCTGTGAGTACAACTTCACTCGCTGCCCAAGTCGGAAGTTGCGTACCTCCGTGCTTTCTGAACACTTTGGTACTGAGTTTGCCCTCTCCAGGGTGAGTACCGTCTCTCCAGATACAACTTTACTCGCCGCCCGAGCCGAAAGTTGCATACCTCCGTGCTTTCTGAACACTTTGGTACTGAGTTTGCCCTCTCCAGGGTGAGTACCGTCTCTCCAGATACAACTTTACTCGCCGCCCGAGCCGAAAGTTGCATACCTCCGTGCTTTCTGAACACTTTGGTACTGAGTTTGCCCTCTCCAGGGTGAGTACCGTCTCTCCAGATACAACTTTACTCGCCGCCCGAGCCGAAAGTTGCATACCTCCGTGCTTTCTGAACACTTCGGTACTGAGTTTGCCCTCTCCAGGGTGAGTACCGTCTCTCCAGATACAACTTTACTCGCCGCCCGAGCCGAAAGTTGCATACCTCCGTGCTTTCTGAACACTTCGGTACTGAGTTTGCCCTCTCCAGGGTGAGTACCGTCTCTCCAGATACAACTTTACTCGCCGCCCGAGCCGAAAGTTGCATACCTCCGTGCTTTCTGAACACTTCGGTACTGAGTTTGCCCTCTCCAGGGTAGCTTCACTAGACGCCCTAGCCGGAAGCTGTGAGTACTGTCTCTCCAGATACAACTTTACTCGCCGCCCGAGCCGAAAGTTGCATACCTCCGTGCTTTCTGAACACTTCGGTACTGAGTTTGCCCTCTCCAGGGTCTGCCTCCGTGTTTCTGATCACTTTGGCAAAGTGAGTTTGCCCTCTCCAGGGTCTGCCTCCGTGTTTCTGTTCACTTCGGCATGGCGAGTTTGCCCTCTCCAGGGTCTGCCTCCGTGTTTCTGATCACTTCGGCATGGCGAGTTTGCCCTCTCCAGGGATCTGTGATTGATTTGTCTCCACAGTCCACGATGCTGTTTCGACGGTTTGATTTTGATTTTGATGCCGCTGAGGGCTGGATAACGCAGGGATCCGTCTCGGGGATGTGCAGTTACTCATAGGTTCTTGTGTCCCAACTTTGCATTGTATGGTTGGTGCCCATTGAGGAATTTCTGTTTCCTTGGGGTGTAGACACAAAGATGCTCTTTTTGAAATGAGCGATGCCTTATGTTTGGCTGACGTCCTGTCGACGTTGGTGGAGTATCCCGGTTATCCTTATTCGGGTGACTCTTTTTGACTTTTCTGGTTTTGTAGCCTCTGTGTAGGCTGTTATCCGCTAGGGATGTTGACATGTTGATTTTTTGACTGGCCTCTTCTGTTAGGCAGATAGTCTTGATGTTCGATGTTTTGGCGGGATGCCAAATTCCGCTTGGGGAATTTTATTAATCTTTTTGATTTTCTTCCCCTTTTGTGGGGATGCCTCTTGGATAGGCGATCATCCACTGGGGATTGATGTTGATTGGCCTCTTTTGTTAGGCAGATCATCTTGACGTTCATTTGTTAGGCTGAGAGCCAAATTCCACTTGGGGAATAGTTTATTGGTCTTCCTTTTGAAGAGATGCCTCTTTAGTAGGCGATTGGGGATTTGAAGTTTTTATTCATCCCAGAGTATTATTTAGAAAGCCTCTTCAGGCTTAGCTTCACTCATCGCTTTTGAGTTGGAAAACTATCCTCCATTGGGGAAGTTTAAAGTCCTTAGACATTTTTCTTGGATGATCAGGCCTCCTTTGGGGATTTCGCTGATCGCATTCTGATAGCTTTCACTGGGGAATTTGGACCGTGAGTGTAAGCTTGAGATATCTCTGGGGAATCGAGCCTTTCTAGGCTCAACTATTCTGAAGGAAGAGTATTGTTTCTGCGAGCCTCTCCAGGCTCAATTATTCTGAGGGAGTATTCTTTCTGCGAGCCTCTCCAGGCTCAATTATTCTGAAGGAGTATTATTTCTGCGAGCCTCTCCAGGCTCAATTATTCTGAAGGGAGTATTCTTTCTGCGAGCCTCTCCAGGCTCAATTATTCTGAGGGAGTATTCTTTCTGCGAGCCTCTCCAGGCTCAGTTATTCTGAAGGGAGTATTCTTTCTGCGAGCCTCTCCAGGCTCGATTATTCTGAAGGAGTATTATTTCTGCGAGCCTCTCCAGGCTCAATTATTCTGAAGGGAGTATTCTTTCTACGAGCCTCTCCAGGCTCGATTATTCTGAAGGAGTATTATTTCTGCGAGCCTCTCCAGGCTCAATTATTCTGTCTGATCGGGAGAGTATTATTTAGGAAGCCTCTACAGGCTTAGCCTCACTCAATGCCTGAGTCGGAGAGCTATTTTCCACTGAGGAAGTCTGAAGTCCTTTGACTTGGATATATTACTTGGATGATCGTACTTCCTTTGGGAGATTTTGACGATCTTGCTTTGAAAGCTCTTGTTGGATATTGGCTTCATGAGCTGAGGTTCCCTTTGGGGAGTATTATTTCTGCGAGCCTCTCCAGGCTCAGTTATTCTGCATACTGTGGAGGATGTGGAGTATTATTTTGGTAAGCCTCTCCAGGCTTAGTTATTCTGTACAAACTGTTTGTTGGATTTTCTGTATCCTTGCCTTTTTTCATTTTCGGCTTTTTCTGTATTTTGCCTTTTCTTCTGATTTGGCTTTTTCTGTATTTTGCCTTTTTTTATGTTTTTGGCTTTTGCTGTACAGAAATTAAAAGTGCTAAAGAAATTAAATTCAGTTATTATGAGAGAGTATTATTTCGGCGAGCCTCTCCAGGCTCAGTTATTTTGTAGGAGTATTATTTCGGCAAGCCTCTCCAGGCTCAATTATTCTGTATGACGAGGGAGTATTATTTCGGCGAGCCTCTCCAGGCTCAGTTATTCTGAGAGTATTATTTCGGCAAGCCTCTCCAGGCTCAGTTATTCTGAGAGTATTCTTTCGGCAAGCCTCTCCAGGCTCAGTTATTCTGTATGAGTATTGTTTCGACAAGCCTCTCCAGGCTCAATTATTCTGAAAGAGTATTCTTTCGGCGAGCCTCTCTAGGCTCAGTTATTCTGTACAATTTTCTTGTTGGATTTTTTGTACCCATGCCTCTTTTCCGTTTTCGGCTTTTTATTGACTGCTGTCATACACAATCAATTTTTCCTATTTTCTATTTTATGCAATTGCCTCATGACGAGGTCTTTGAAAATTTCTTTATGGCCAATACGGCCGTATCCATTTCAGTTCGCCCATGTTGAGTTGAAAATTTGTTCATAACCCCAATTTTGGTACGGGCGTACTGAACATGATACGGGCGTATTGTTTTTTTCTGAAGTTTATATTTTTTATTATTTTTTTTGTTGTTTTTTTTTTTTTTTTTTTTTCAATAAACAGAGAATAAGTGATCTTCCAGTACACCTATCATCTGTATGCATGTATACGGTATGATGCACCTAATTCTATTTGATTCTTTTTTCAAAAGAATTAACCGATGCGTTTTTCTGTTTGGATTTTGCCATTCCTCCATACGGACTGTGCTCTGCCGATTTCTGTTACCGAGGAATGATGCGTATTTTGATTTTGGTGTCATCAACCAAATGATTCTTCCCTTTCTTTAAGAGATGTGTCAACCCTCCTATTGACCACTATATCTCCATGTTTCCACTAGATTATTCAAAAATCGTTGGGACAAGAGAGAAAAGAAGGAAAGGATATATTTTCAAAAGTTTGTGTTTTAGAGGGGATTATTTTATTTTTGAAAAATTGTTTTTGTAAGAATGGCTGGCCATTGGTAGGCTTATTGTGTTTAGGTTTGTTTGATTAAACACTTATGAAGTTAAGCACATCTTTGTTATTAATGATTGTGCTTTGACAACTTGGATAGCTTTTCTTGAGCCCCTTGTTGAATTCATTTGATGGTACCATCATGGATTTATTTTGTTTTTTTCTTTTTTTGACGGCCCTAACTTTTGCCTAAAACACCCTTTTGTGATGTCTTAGCGGGCTTTTGTATTCATTTTGTAACCCTAACTTTTGCCTAGGTCACCCTTTTCGTGGGATTCCTAGCGGGTTTTTGTCTTCATTTTGTAACCCTAACTTTTGCCTAGGTCACCCTTTTGTGGGATTCCTAGCGGGTCCTTTGCTCTTATTTTTGCGCAGTCCCCTTTTTGGGTTTCCTGCCGAGCTTATTATCTTTAGGATTTCTTTTATCCATGATGGCACTTATTGATGCCAAGAAAAGATGCTCCAAGTTGACACACACACTTCCACATAAAAATGATGTGGGTTTATTATTATTAAGATGATTTTAACCTCATTCATGTTTATTCAAACAGGGTTAAAATAATGTGGTCTAGAATTTTATTGCAAGCGAGAAAAGAAGCAATAAAGAATTAATGAAGAATGATTTTATTATAATCATAATGGAAACATGTGCCCTATCGAGGCTCGGGGGTCGGGCTGTCCCCGAGGAGTGATCTCTAATAGTCACTGAATTTACACATCCCTATTAGAAGGAAAAGGACACTTGATGACGACAGCTGGCCTTGACGTTTGTGAACCAGCCTTCCTAAAGATCTGGCTTAAAGAACGTCGAGAAGGATCTTGATTCCTCTTCGTTCTTTGATCTTTAATAGGGTTGTATCCTAACCCTTGTTTCCCCGGATTGTCCTTGATAATGGGTAGCTCCGGGATTCCTTGGGAGTACTTGCCTAATCCTTGTCCTGGCAAGTATCCGTTCTTGGTGAGCATGGAGGCTACCTTCTTCATTTCTCGGGGAAACGTTTCGACATTGGCGATTTCCAATGCTTGGAAGGCGGTTTCTAAAGCTTCCTCTGCTGCATCCACATAAGGTATGTTGGATGGCTTGCTGATGAGTATGTCATCTTCAGCTTGTACAGTCACCAGTTTGTCACCCACTATGAACTTGACTTTCTGGTGGAGCGTAGAGGGTACAGCTTTCGCATCCTGAATCCAAGGTCGGCCAAGGAGACAGCTGTATGCCGGAGTAATGTCCATCACGTGAAATTCGACGTTGAAGATAGTGGGTCCAATTTGGATTGGAAGATTGATCTCTCCCACCACTTCTCTTTTAGAACCGTCGAAAGCTCGAACGATCATGTTGCTCGGGCGCATTTGGATTCCCTTGATTGTCAATTGCTTGAGCGTTCTTTTTGGCATTACGTCCAAGGAAGATCCATTATCTACCAAGACTTTTAGCGATGTGATACTCCTTGCACTTTATAGAGATGTGCAAGGGCTTGTTGTGGTTTGATCCCTCGGTGGGGATTTCTTCATCGATGAAGGTGAGGTGATCATTAGCCGTGATATGACTAACAATCCCTTCAAACTTGTCTTGGGAGATAGTGTGCGACACGTATGCCTCGTTCAAGACTTTCAACAGAGCTTGCCGATGCGGTTCGGAGCATAGGATCAACGACAACAGAGTAATCTTTGCTGGCGTCTTATGAAGTTGATCCATGATGGAATACTCGCTCTGTCGGATATATTTTAACAGCTTGTTTGTCTCCTCCTCGGATTCCTTATTTTCCTCGGTTTTTTCCTCTTTTTCTTTCCCTTTATTCTTGGGAGTTTTGTCATGAAGATCTTCGGGAGTGTAGATCCTGCCACTCCTAGTCATGCCCCCAAGTCCAGCGATGTTGGAGATATCGCTGTCGACAGAGGATTGGATGTCGTATATCCACGGCACAGCCTTATTTGATTTGTAAGGGAAAGGCCTTGGGACTGTGATCCTTAATGGTGTCGGACCTTCCCCTTTATTCGTCTTGATTACCAACAACGGAGTTGATGTGCGCTCGATTGGCACGGTTGTTGGCTTACACGAACGGCGTGCGATCCATTCTTTGAACATACGCATCGACTAATCCTTTCTTTTTATTAATGTTTATTAATGGATTACTAGGAGAGATGTATGAATGACTCCTAGATCCCTCCATGATCTATATGCATGATATGAGATGATGGCGATGAATATGCATGCATTGTGTTTATTGAACTAAGCATTATCATGTTTTCGGGATGTCCCTAAGATGATGCATGATATTGCTTGGTTTGGATAAATAACCCTTTTTTCTTTTTTTTGGGTATTTTTATTTATTATATTTTTTGTATTTTTGGGTGAAAAGGGAAACTACCTATATGAATGTGATGAAGGTAGATGTTAACACCATGCAATGGAAGATCCTTATTCCTATTTATTTTTATTTTTAAAGAAATAGGAATGTTGTTTGTTTAAAGAAATGCAATGTATGCTCAAACAATTTCACATAATCAATGCACAAACAATTCACTCATCCACGAACAGTCACGAGCGAATCACGAGGTAGGGGTATCCTGCAGAAAAGTGCATATTCAAGGTGGTTCTAACTGTTCTCACCGGTCTGAGGCCCCCAAGGTGCCCCCATTATAGGGACCCAATTCCTCTCGTCGTAAGCCGATGGAAAGTTCCAACGCACTGTCGGACTTGAGTTCATGGTTATCACCTTGAGTGATGTTTTTCCGACAACGGTCTCATAGGCTCCTATAAACCCATCAACCGGCCGTACTAACATCCACTCCCTATGGATTATCACTCATGCCCCCGGGTATAGAGGGAACTGTTGTGTGCAAAGGTTTGTGTACAGTTTGTATTTCAAACAATTGCGGAAATTAAACAAACAACAGTTATTAAAGCCATATAATAAATCATGTTATCATACAAGTGAGGGGTAGTGAAGTAATTTTAGACTATTATTTTGAAAATAATCCATCACTAAATGGGACTGACTCTCAAGGCTTCCCCAGTGAAGTCGCCATCTGTCGCCACCGGCCCAAACGGGCCTCGGCGGTCGCGAAGACGGTCGAGCTCTCTTTTTATTTTTTGTTTGAAAATGTATTGGATTGTTAGAACGACTTGTTCTCAAACTGAGACCTCGTCGATCTTATCCAATTTATTATTGAAAGAGTCTCACCAATCCAATTTAATCCCAAGCGGGACCCTCCATGGATTAGTGGTTTTTGTAAAAAGGGAGGGTTCGTGGAGTCGCCACCAATGTTTTACTCAAAACATTGGAAAAAGAAGTTAAGGCAATCGATTTCAAAAATCGACTTCGGCCATTATAACCAGAGTCGGGTAAGGGAGTCGGTTACGCGTGAGGAAGGTGTTAGCACCCCACAGCGCCCCTAACGGGTTCCCTATGACGGATTATTTTACAAATAATAGCACAAAATTACTAAATTACCCCTTTTATTTATGAACGATTATTATCTTAAATATCTACATGATGCTTAAATTAAACACACAGAAAGCAGTAAAAGGAGGGAATTAAAGAAAACCTCTTGGAGCGTGCTTTTATAAATCTCAATAAATGCTAGGAGGCTTTGCGGCGCTCCTTCCCTCTACAAGCTCGCTCGACACTCTCCTCGAAGAAAATTTTTGACTAAGGGAATCAAAAAGATTTCCCCTTCGGTTAAATCCGAGACTCAAGCAAAGCGCTCAGAACTCGAGGATTTAACCGGTCCTGACTCCCAGAGAGGTTCCTAAGGCAGAGCACTGCTCAAAAACCCCAGAACACTCAATAAGAGAGTCAAGAAATGGTTGAAAAGTGTGTATTGACGTCAAATGACGCCATATTTATAGGAAATAGGAGCAATACGGGCGCTGGGGTCAATACGGCCCGTATTGAGAATTTGTTCTTCAATACGGCCGTATTGAACTCAATACGGCCGTATTGAAGTTCACAAATCTTCAATACGGCCGTATTGAGTCCAGTACGGCCGTATTGAAGTTCAAAACTTCAATACAGGCCGTACTGGTCCCCAAGCAGCCCGTATTGGTCCCAATTCCTCCTATTTTCTATTTTTAGCTATCCTAAGACCTCTTAGACCTATAGAGAACCCTCCTTGGGCCTTCTGGAAGTCCTTCTGGCTGATCCTTCTTCAGTCTTCGAGAGTCTTCAAGCTTTATTTCCGACCCGGACAATTTTAGGGGTCTACAGGCGGATCAGCTCTACGGCAGATTTCCGGTAAGAACATTTGGCGCCCACCGTGGGGCCGATCAAGACAGCTCTTATCGGCCACGCTTATGGTATTCACCAGAAGCCATAGTAGACGCGCAACAGACGACGCAGATCACTCAACTACCATGGACAACGAAGCCACATTGAGGAGACTAATCGACCAGGTCGAACAGATGCGCCAGCAACACGACGCCGATCTGCGAAAGATGCGTGCCCAGCACAAAACTGACCTAGCGGCGATGCGGACCGCCAATGAAGCTGACCTAGCGGCGCTACGTGCTGAGAACGAGCGGATTCACGCCCAGCTCCCTCGACGCCCCTCTGATAATCCTCTTGAGGCCAGCAACCTCCACGAGGAAGAAGGGCACTCGGTCTCTCAGCCCCGAACTGTGACTAGGGCACCGACTCCACGACCTGCCACGCATCGGTCTCTTGTTCCGACGAACAAGTTGGCCCATGAAGTCAGCAAGGCCCCAACTCATGTCATAGGGGGTCAAGCAACCTTCCGCCGTCATCCCTTTGTGGACGGCATCATGGAGACACCACTCCCCCAGGGGTGGAAGCCTCTCCACCTCGATCACTATGATGGCACAACGGACCCCGATGAGCACATCGACCTGTATACGACACAGGTAGACCTCTACACTAACAACGATGCTATTTTGTGTAGGGTTTTTCCGACCTCGCTCAAAGGGGCCGCGCTCAACTGGTACACCCAGCTACTTGCCGAGTCAATTGACAGCTTCGGCACCCTGGTCAGACGGTTCACGGCGCAATACGCAACGAGCCGACCTCATTACATCACATCCGCCGCCTTGGCCATCCTCAGACAGGGCGAGGACGAACCATTAAGGACATTCATGGAGCGCTTCGCTGGCATCTCCGTCAAAATCCGCAACTTAAACCCCGAGGTCGCACTGCACTCCATGCTCATGGCATTGAAGCCAGGACCTTTCGTCGACAGCCTTTGCCGACGACCTCCTCCTGACATGGACGAGCTTCGAGCTCGCGCTGCTGGGTACATCCAGATGGAGGAGCATGTCGAGTTCCGCAAGGCAATTCGCGACAAACCACAAGGAAAGCAAGACCAAGGTCAGGGCATGAACATTTAAAGTTGGCGACCTTGTTTGGCGATTACGGGGAGAAGCAAGAACAGACCCCTCCAAAGGAAAATTTGGAACTTGGAATTCCACCCACCTCAAATTCTATTTCTCTTAACTTGTAAATTCAGGGGATGTACTCTTTTTCCTCCTAAGCCTTTTTTCCCACTAAAGAAAAGGGTTTTTGGCCAAGGAAGGTTTTAACGAGGCACCCCTCAGAAATAAATCAACAAAGCAACTCCATTCCCATACATTTTCGGTATTGGCACATTAACCATGACGACTAACCAAGGTCGAGTTCAAACCTTGATATGCCAAGGTCGAGTCCGAACCTTGATATGCCAAGGTCAAGTCTGAACCTTGAGATCACATTTTCTTAACCAAGGTCGAGTTCGAACCTTGATATGCCAAGGTCGAGTCCGAACCTTGAGATCACATTTTCTTAACCAAGGTCGAGTTCGAACCTTGATATGCCAAGGTCGAGTCCGAACCTTGAGATCACATTTTCTTAACCAAGGTCGAGTTCGAACCTTGATATGCCAAGGTCGAGTCCGAACCTTGATATGTCAAGGTCGAGTCCGAACCTTGAGATCACATTTTCTTAACCAAGGTCGAGTTTGAACCTTGATATGCCAAGGTCGAGTCTGAACCTTGAGATCACATTTTCTTAACCAAGGTCGAGTTCGAACCTTGATATGCCAAGGTCGAGTCCGAACCTTGAGATCACATTTTCTTAACCAAGGTCGAGTTCGAACCTTGATATGCCAAGGTCGAGTCCGAACCTGGAGATCACATTTTCTTAACTAAGGTCGAGTTCGAACCTTGATATGCCAAGGTCGAGTCCGAACCTTGAGATCACATCTACTTAACAAGGTCGAATTTGAACCTTCAAACAACAAATTTGGGAACTCCTCAGAAGCCCCTTTGCTCTTACATCACTTGGTGCTTGGGGGCCTAGTGTACTGGCCAGCCGAGTTGCCGACTTGTCCCTCACCAATCTGCTGACTCGGTCAAAGGTTTACCAGCCTAACCAAGCAGTAAGCTCATTATTGCCGAGCTCCTCAGCCCGACCATAAAACATGGACATCGGAACACCACATCGGCCCAAAGAGGCCACGTCATCAAACAAATAAAAAATACAATCTTGTCACCGCGCTGCCCACGCATTATGGGAACGAGGTGACGGTTATGACACATGGCGTCATGAAAAATAGGCGTACGCGAAAAGTCACGACCCCTTGTCAAGCTTGGTCTTAACTCCTCGACCTACGGTCTTCGGAGCTCGGGGGGCTAGTGTACTATCCATATCGCTATGTCGAGCTTGAACTCGACATCACAGCGCAGAGTGACCTCAGACACGCGCTAGGCGACATCGGCTCGCTATCCAATTAGGTCATAAACTGATCTCGGGCCCAAGGCCCAACAAAACCCTAATACACACAAAGGTACGTGCATTACTTATACGAGACTCATACACCCACAAACACTAACTTTAGCATCGGAGTCTCTTTTGCAGGTACCACCCCCATCTTGGAATACAAACGTACCAGTGAAGGAAGCTCACCGATCTTACCTGGCGGATCAGCTCTACGGCAGATTTTCGGTAAGAACAGTAGGCTTGTATATAGGTTTAGGTGTAGGCAAAATGGCTTTTATACTAGTTTGTGTATTCTGGAATTTAGGAGAGTTTTTGGTAGGGATGTTTGAACTAGAAGTTGATTCATACATTAGCCAACTGGAATGCCTTTCTTAAATCTTGAGGCTGAAACATTTTGACTGTCATTTGAATACCCTTTTTTAAGCCTCCTAAAAAATAGCTTAACAAGTGCGTATCACTTAGGTCTAATCTAGAAGTTATTGCATCAAATTGATCATGGTACACCACCATAGATCCCCTCTGCCTTAATTTCATAAGTTCTGACATTGGATCATCGCCTATTTCACCAAAGCGATCTATTAGTATGTTTGTAAATTCAGCCCAATTAGGAAGATTACCTCCTAGAAGAGTCTTAACAAAGGAGGTATGCCACTGTAGTGCCTTCCCTTCAAAGTGGATTACAGCCAATTTCACCCGAAAATCCTCAAGAGTGCCGTTAATTGCAAAATACGTTTCACATTGATAGATCCACTATTGAATTGCATCACTGCCAAAGCGCGAAAAATCAATTCGCGCCAAACGCGAACCACAAGAATAATTGGAATTCAAATGGTGTGCTCCTCTGCGAATAATACCTCGTTCTATAACATCACTATCTGAATCTGTGTTCTTCTGTAAAGTCTCCAAGATTCATTGATCCACTAAAGCATCAATTGCTTGCCGAATTGAAGATGTAATCTCCATTATTCGCGCTTCAAGTTTTGATACGATCTTGTTTTCCAACTGCCCTTCTTGTTCACACATCGTTGCTTGAAGACGAGTTGCTTCTGCCATATTTGTCGATGGAAGGCCGAAGCTGATATCACTAATGAAGGTAGTTCTAGGAATAGGAATTATTCGAAGAACTTACAAAACTTAGGGATTTCAAAAGATGAATCCGAAGAATTGTATATTGAATTGAGAGAAAGATTACAAGAAGATTGTTTCAAAAATTACCAAGCTCAATTTAGAGCTAGTTATTTATAGAGGTGCATTGCACCAACTAACTAAAACAACCAACAATGCAAAAATTGGAAATCCTAACAAAATTATCAAAATTAAACTGATTGGTTGTCACGTGGCTTCCTTATTAACTCCCTAATCAGTTTAACTAATTATAATATGAAATGGGTATTGTTTTTAACTAAGTCTTTAACATAAACTTATAGAAACCAACTTAATTTATTTGTAGCTTGTTTTATCTCAATCCTTGGAACTCCTAAAAACACGCTAGTATACATGCCTGAAAACTAATTCACAACAATACTCTTAAGACTAGAACACTTCTAAAAAATAAAACAAAATAAAATATTTTTTTAAAATTCAAATTAATTTATGTATAAGCTTATTTATAATTGGTTTTTAAAGAAATTATATGAAAAAAAAATTTACAAATTAACTTATTTGTAAATTAATTTTAGTTTATGAAAAACTATTTTTTTTATTTTCTATTTTTTCCTTTTAAAAATAATTTTTTTAAAAATTATCCAAGTAAGCCTAAAGGGGATTCATATAACAAATTATGGCAAAACTTTAAGCAAACCGATCCCTACGCGTTAAGAACACCAGTCTGTACAAAGGTATAAGAAAACAACAATAAGTACGGCATTAAATTCTTATATTTCATGTACCCTATAAAGGTGTAAAAAACCAAAAATCCGTGAGAGGCCATGACCATTTTGATCAAATAGACTAGATTTCCTTAACATAATTTCTTTCCACGTCTAATTATTTTTCACATCACATTTTTCTACACCTATCTTTACACTCATTGGAAAAGAACTTTGCTTTCTAGCTCCCCTTTGTCTTCTCCAGAGGTGTAAGAAAAAGTGGAGGAAACAATTTGCTTTTTCTTCTACATTTTTCTCTTGAAAGCAAGTGGTGTTTCCCATCTTTTGGGACTATAAGGTTTAAAAGTGACTATTTTATTACCCTCTGGCAAGGGTAACTCATCTCCTGAAGGGATCTTCTCATGCCAAACAAAATCATTCTCATGTACAAACTTTCTGAGCACTTCAGAAGCATCTTCAATTTGCTTTTGGTAAATAGATTTCCAAGGTTCTTCTCCTGGTATCTTCTTTTTTACATTACTCAACACAGAACAAAGAACTCCAATAGCAGCCCCTATTTGACCACATGCTTTCAAGCTTTCTGCATGGTATTGCTGACCTTTCAACTCATGTAAACACTTGCAGAAATACATGAATTCCTGCATATAGCATACGTGAAAGGGTACTTGAGAATTTCACAATACCATAGTGGAAGGCCAAAATGGAAAACAAACATAAAATGATTAACAATAACATAGGCATAACAAAAGAGAAAGGAGACATGAAGAAATCTTACAAAGTATCTTAGATAGACTATGCTTGACACGTAACATTATTTACCCCATTTCATTCCTATTTCCTACAAATACAATCCTCTTCATTTTCACCACTACAAGAATATCAAGGTTCACTCCTATTGATGGTTTGTTACGTTGGGAATATCATTGTTACATTCCCCTCCTATTGATCTGTGACTAAGGATCAGGAAAAAAAAACCAATAAAATGAATTAAGGAAAAAGAAAAAACAGACCATGTGAACGCAATTATGCATGTAACAATACAATGAGATACTAGTTCCGAATTTGCATTAACTGAATGAGATGCGGAGTGGATATCGATGATGATTTCTACCAATATGAAAAGGGCAGGTATATCCATACCAATAAGCGTGATGAAATGTCTTTGCACTGTGTGACAACTGTATGAAAAATTCCAATAGCTTCTTCAAGAAAAAGTGTAACACCATGATGCAACTTTGCCAGAAGACTTGAAGAAGTACCTTTCTCTTCAGCCTTCCTTATGGTTACTGCCTATAAAGTTATCACAGTAGTTATTGACAACGACAAACTTGTTGAACTTTATCTTTATAAACTGGGATAAATTATACATTTTCATAGCTAATGTAACTAAGGGTGTGTCTGGATAAACTTCTCCACAAGAACTTCTAAGAGAACAAAGTAGGAAGGAAAAATAAAATAAGTTTCTTCATAAGCTAAAATTAGTTTATACATAAGCTATTTTGTAGAAGTTTCTTCCATTAGCTTTTCCAAAATCTTATTTTTATAACTCATCCATGAGCTAATTTTAGTTTATGGAGAAACTTATTTTGATTTTTCTTTATATTTTTCTTTTATATAAATACTTGTAGTGAAACTTATCTAAACAGACCCTAAGTTTCATGATATGATAATATGCAATTCAACACATAAAAATGAAACAATTTGGAAAATGACACAAAACAACACCAACCTGGGCCTCTGCCAAGCAAATGAGGCTCATAATGGTGGATACTGCAGCCAGAGCTTCAGGTGGCTTTTCTAGAGGCAATGCAGGCTGTAAGGGGGGAAGAACATCTTGTGCCAGGTGTTGATAAATGCCAGAAGCTTGTCTGAAAATGGTGGCAGATTGAACCAAATCTGGAGAACAAACAATGATGCATATATAAACATATTCAACAGGACATGTTTATCTTATGAAATGGGATTGAGTTTCTCAGTGTACCAGTTGATAAAACTTCTAAAGCCCTCTCTCGCAGGATTCCACCACAAAGAAAAAGGGTCATACCAAGCTCAAATCGCAAATTGTCAATTTGGAAAAACTTGGGGCCCTTGAAATTGAAGAAAGAAGATGTGCTCAGGGCACTACTCCAGCGTATCTTAAGAGCTGCAGTACATTGAGCCATTCGGTAATTGGTGTTTGTTACATCAGCATAGGGAAACAAATTTTCCAGTAATGGCAGATACTGCTCTATTTTGTGAACATCCTGATGCAGACAGAAAAAAACAAAATGACAACAATTTATCAGTACAGTCAGAAATTTGATCATTTATCAAATACTGATCATTACTATTGAGTCTAGAGTCTAAACCATAATTGGTCACACATAAACACCATTTCACATTGACGTATTGCCTGCTAGAGAATACTCGGAAAATATACCAGTTCCATAATACCATCCTTAAGTCATTCCACAATGACCTTATAAAATACATTGCCCCCACAAAGGGAAATGAAAGTGAGTACAACTAGACATCTGTTCCTTTTTTGCCCTTTCAACAAGGTTGATGTTAACATTCACTTACAAGTTACAAGACAGTGTGAGCATTATTTACCAAAAAGGAAAAGACACAACTAACACAAGTAAAATAAGAAGGCCAAAGAGAAAAACACAGCTGGAATCAAGGATCAATATTATTGTCATTTGAATACTGTTCAAAGAACAATGTGAGTAAATGATCTGATACAGAGAGCACAGCATATATAGTTACCTGTTCATAGCGAGATTCCAACCCTCCAGACATTTCTTTTGCAATAGCTTCTGTAATGAAGCTGCTCTCATTAATAGAATCTTCAATCGCTTTACGCTTTGAGCTTAGTTCCTTAAGATGCTCAAGTGTTGCAGAATCACAAGCAGCATATACATCCTCAAACACTATCTGACAACATGAAAATCAATTATCAGCAGTACTAACTAACAATGATGAAATCATCATTCCTGACACCAAACATAACCACTTATTTTTATATGGGTTTTGGGCTTTTTGACAACAAATAACCCAAAATCTATCATGCTCTAAACCAACAAATATACAGACCAACTAAAAACAGAACTACTGTCAAGGGCAGAGCTACATTTCGGTATACACCCAAAGTTGAATTTGTTACATGAAGATGAAAGTATAGGTGAGTTAGGTCTCAGGATCTCACCAGGTCAAGACTTGCCTCAAGACTCAGAGCACTTATATAAAAATTTATAGATTACCTACCAACAAGGTTTTTTCCATTGTATTCATGACTCAACTCAAAGCACTTACATAAGTACTTATAGATTACCCACCAACAAGGTTTCTTACATTTACTTTAGGATTCAAGCTCACATCCCATGTAGCACAATCTGATCCTTACCAATTAGATCAACTTTCACCAGTTAAGTGGAATTTTTTTTAGCAACATATAGTATTTATATAGAAAAAAAATTCATTATATTTAGGTGTAGAATATAAGCAGTACCTATATTCCCAGCTCACTGCAACTAAGCATTTCAATAACAACAATCATCTCATACCATAAGATTATAATTAAGACGCTATCAAGGAAAGTTTGTCAATTTATCAGAGTATTAAGATTATAATTCCTTCACTCTTATCTTTTCCAATTCCAGAGTACTTAGTAAACCATATACTAATCAAACAATCAAGAACTAATATCACTGACGCAAAAATCAAAATCATGCAAAACTCCAAACTAATTGCAAAAACCCTTTTAGCCAAAATACCTTCTTGGTTTTCAGCTTTGACGGCTGTACAAAATGCAGCATCATTTTCAACCCCTTAGATTTTAAAGCCACCCCAATGATCCAATCGACACAACAAAGCGCAATCAATCGAGAAATTTCCAAAAGTTGTCGAATTTCCACAAGCACTTGGCTTTCCCCACCTCTTAAAACGGCATTTAGATGCCAAAAAACGAGAAAAAGGAAAATATATATATATATATATATATAAACAAATTTAATCAAAAAATGAAAAGAACAAAAAATATGCTAGTGCATATATAGTTACAGAGTTCAAACTGCAATGGGATTTTAACAAAGTCTGAAACTTTAGAACAAAACACCGAAACCCCAAAAGCTAAAAATTGTTTGAGAAAAAATGGGAGATGTGTAGAATGCAGAATTGTGGAAGTGGAAGTGAACTCCGCCACTCCCTTCAGCTGTAAAGGTTATTCATTTATTCTGTTTATATTAATAATTAATAATAATAATAATAATAATAATAATAATAATAATAATTGACTATTAAGATTTTTAATTAATTTAATATGAAGGTCATTTTCTGGTTCATTTCACGAAGGAATGGACATTCGTGTGGACCATGGACTATGTCGGAGGTGCATTCAGTTTGACCTTTTCTTAACATAACGCGTTTGGTTCTTTGTAAGCCTATTGGTTCGTGGGTCAACCATTTATATTAAATTTATGATTTAATTATATTTTTATCCATATATTTTTACACTTTGATAATCATAGTCCAAGCATAAAGTGTATCATCATAATAAATAGTGACCAATCTTCATCAAAAAGATCACCATACAAAATAAATACTTTTCCTGTATATTTTATTTCATACTTAAAATTAGAATTAGAATTTTAAATAATTTAATTGAATAATACAAATTATTATTATTTATATCGATTATAGTATTTAGTTTTTTAATCTTTATAATTTAAAATACTTTATATTACTTCTTGTGCACATCATGTTTTATTAAATAAAAAATATTTTTAATATTTATCGTCTATTTCTATAAAATCTAAAAAGTAAGATTTATAAAATTATTAAGATTAAAAAGATAATTAAACCTATATTTATTATTTATTATTTATTATATTACGTATCAATATATATATATCAACATTGTCATTTATCTGTTTTTTTTTTGTTTTTTTTTTAATTTATAAAATCTTGTTATCACATTTAATTATAGTAACTAATTCCATAATAACAAATATATATTTTGATCTAAATTACTATATTTTGATTTTATTTATTTAAGGTGATTATAACATATATATTATTTTTTCTATTTTTATTTCATCAAAGTTTCTTTCTATTCTTAAAATATATATTATTATATAAATTATAATAATTAAGATGATTGTAATAGGTATATATTATGATAATAATAATAAACATTAAGTAGTATTATTATATTTAAATTTGAATTAGTTGAGGTGATTATTAATATATCATATTATTTTTATTGTTATTTGTTTGAATTCTTTGTATATTTATATATTCTAACATTGTTTTCATTAATGTATATTTATATAACTATATGGATGTTATATGTTGATTAGTGGTGATAGTTATGTTTTTTTTTATTGGTTAGAGTATAAATAGTTTAAGGAATTTTTAAAAATTAGGTTATTGTTGTGATTTGAGTTGAGGTTAATGTGGAGAAAAAAAAGACAGGAGAAGGAAGAAGATTTGATATTGTCAATAAAAAATTTAACACTTCTTGTAGTAACGAAGTAGTAACATGACCTTGTGAGTGTAGATGAAAAATTAAGTAAGAAAAACACACAAAATTTTTATATCCGTTCGTCTTAACCATCGAAACTATGTTCAGTTCTTGATCAACTCAATAAAGTTCCACTATATTTGCAAAGATACAAGTATTTTTTCACAAGTCACTTCTGTCTCAACCTAAGTATTCTTTGACTTGTCTCTTCCATCATTTACCTAAGTATTTTTTGAATACAAAGCCTTTCCAAAATTCAACAACAAAGTATTTTTTTTACACACAAGCCTTTTCAGACTTCAACAATCAAATATTCTCTTACAATCAAGCCTTTTTGGGCTTTCACAACTAATTATTTTTTAACAATCAAGTTTATTCATGCTCAAAGCAATAACACAAAGTTAAAGTTTGAAAAATAATAGTGTTGTTTCATCTTACTATTAAGACGTGATACAATCAATTAAGCACAAGGCTTTTTATAGAAAGAATGAAACATACAATTGTATTCATGTAAGTCTTTTTTTTTTAATCTTCAAGTTTCTTTATATAGGTGCTTCATGAAGATGATTATTACAAATCTTTGAGTGTCTATCACAAGTTTGTTTCGTTTATCTTCATCTTCATTCCTTATAAAGAAAAATGTCTATTGGTGCATTAAATGCTTGCCTTAAATTTATTTCACCAAATTGTCACTTCTTATTTAATCAAGAAAATTACTTATTACCCTATATGTACTAAAAGAGAGGAACCATGTGTGTGTCAGTCTAAAACAACTTTCTTTAAGATTTCATATGCTTTGAAGGATATGTTAGTATTGTTGGGTTGCATAAATTGTCCCGTGGTAGAGGCTTGAGTGGGTCAAGTCATAGTCGAGACATATGGTGCTTGGGTTGCTATGGTTAAGTAAAAAGAGTTGCGTCCTAACTATCAGTTATAACTTTTGGCTTAATGATAAGCGTTCGATTCAATAATTGGTATCAGAGCCAAGGTCACAAGTTTGATTCCTAGTGGGAGCAATTGTTGAGGGGCGATTCCTAGCAAGAGCAATTGCTGGGGGGAGATTGGTATTAGGTTAAGTAGAAAAAGCAGTTGCATCCTGACTATTAGCTATAGCTTTTGGCCTAGTGGTAAGTACTCGATCCAACCATTAATATTTTTTTATGCAAAATAAGTCTTTTCCTTAGTGAAGCATGAGTGCTGAAGAAACTTTTTATTTCTTTCTATTTAAGCTTACTTTATTTGACTACATCTTTGTTGCTTATGGATAGAAGTGTCTATTAGTGCATAAAATGCTTTCCTTAGATGTATTTTACCAAATTGTCACTTTTTATTTTATTAAAGATACTTATCACCTTTTAAGAACCAAAAGAGAGAAACCATGTGTGTGTCAGTCTAAAACAACTTCAACTAAGATTTCATGTGCTTTGAGGGATATGCTAATCCTTTTACTAATGTAAAACATGTCTTTTGTTCCTTAGTGAAGCAAGATGTCGAGAAAAAATAAACACTAGAAGGAATTGAATAATGTATATAAAAAAACTTAAACATTTTTCATAGTGAAATACGCTAGTTAGATGAAGCGCGAAGATTAATCAAATGAAACACTGGGTATTTTTATACTGATTCGCCTTAATCACTAAGATTACGTTCAATTATCAATTCAACCAGATTGAGTTACACTATCTTTAAATAAAGATATAAGTATTCTTTTAACAAGCCATTTTTAGCTCAATTCTAAGTATTCTTTGACTTATCTCTTTAAGCAACTACCTAAATATTCTTTTAATAACAAGTTTTTCTAATCTTAACAACCATGTATTCTTTTATAATCAAACTTCTTAAAGCTCAAAATAAGTATTATTTTTTAGACAAGCCTCTCCATGCCTAATCCCTATAACAATGGCTATAAAGGTTACACAAGTATTGTGTTTGTCTCACTTAAATGTTATACAACCTATACAAAGCAATGGATGTTTACAAGAAAGAATAGATTTACAAATAATGGTTTTGCACCAAGTATAAGTATCACTTAATTAATGTCTCAATATTTTTTTTTTTGCTTTGAATATTCTTATATAGTAGTTTTGAGAAGATGACCATTACAACACTTTAAGGGCTTTTTCACGTAATTAAATTAATAATAAAAAAAATACATGTAATAAATTAAAAAAAATCAAATTACCACTTTAGGTGGTTTTGGCCACATGGCAATATATGAACAAAGCGCAAGGGGGACAGGAGTCTTATAATAAGACAAAAAATTGTTCAGATGGCGCATGGGGGTCCATCTGAACAAAGTCTGTCTAGTCACATCTGAGGGAGGGAAGAGGATGGCGCATGGGGGTGGAGGTGCCATCCTTAATGCTTGAGTTGGTGCAGATGACGAATGGGGTGGAGGTGCCATCTGTCCACCACCGCCATGTGTCAGCCTTTGACTGAAAAAAATTTCAGCCTTTGACCAAAGAACTTTGCAAGCCAACGTCTCCTTTCTCTCTTGTTCATTCACTCACGCATTGAATTTGTATAAAATCTAAACCATTGTTTAAATTTTTCACTCTTCTCCTACTTGGTAAACATTTGATTCATTTCCTTCTCACTAAAGATCTCATTCATCTCCTACTCACTAAATCTTTTTTTTTTTTGGTAAATAAGGTTATTTTTATTTGTTGATATAATTTTTTCATTTAATTTTCTTTTGAATAATTATTGTGTTTTTTGTATTATTTTGTAGGTTATAAGTAATTATAATTTTGTTGGTGTTGCAAGAGAGTTACAAGTAAGTATATAAATTTAAATTTATAATAAGTCTTTTAATTTTTTAATTTTACTTATATAATGGATGTGTTTATATTTTGGAAATATATTATGTTACGTTGTGATATTATTAAATAATTAGAGGAGTTTATAAAAAAAGTAGTTTTTAGAACTAATAGAATATGTTTAAATTTTAGAAATATATTGTGTATGTATTTAGGATAGAATGTGTTTAAAAAGATAAATTATGTGTTAAAAATTTATAAATATATTGTGTAATGTTGTAAAAATTTAATAATTTAAATTTAAAAATAATGTGGATTATATTTTAGAATTGAAAAAAAGTATGGATATGAATATTATAAATGTTCCTATTTATGTAGAAAATGTGTATATTTGAATTAGTGATTTAACGGTAGAAATTTGAATTGTTAAATGTAGTAATTATGTAGTTTAAAATTTTAAATTTAAACAAATAATGTATTTGAACGGTATAAATCTAGCTATTTGTGTTGAATATATTTATATATGATTAACTTATTTAATTGTTAAAAATAAATATGTTAAATGTAATAATTTTATAGTTTAAAATAATTAAAATTTTAAAAAAATATGAATTTCATTATTATAAATGTCCGTATTTATGTTTAAGATGTGTATATATGCTTTAGTTATTAAATTGTTAAAATTTAAAATTTTAAAAGTATAACTATGTTGTTAAAAAAAATTTAATATGAAAAATATGTATTAGAATATTATAAATGTATCTATTTATGTTCTATATGTGTATATATGATTTGCTTATTTCATTATTATAAATGTCTCTATATATGTTGAATATGTGTATATACAATTAATTTTTTAATTGTGATAATTTTAAATATTAAATGTAACAATGATGTAGTTTAAATATTAAATTTAAAAAAACAAATTATTTGAATATTATAGATGTCCCTATTTTTTTTGAAAGTATTTATAAATGATTTAGTTATTTAATTATTAAAATATGAAAATTTTAATTTTAATTAAAATAATAATTAAGCTTAATGTTAGAACTATTAAAAAAGTATTTATTTGAATATTATAAATGTTTATAATTTATTTTAATATGTTTAAATATGATATACTTATTTAATAGTTATAACTTTAAAATTTAAATTTAATAATTTGGTAGTTTAAATTAAGAAAATGATTAAAAAAGTAAGTATTTGAATATTATAAATTTTGATATTTTTGTTGAATATATGTATATATGATTTAATTATTTAATTGTTGTAATTTTAAAACTTATATGTAATAATTGTATAGTTTAAATTAATAAAAAAAAATTTGTATTTTAACATTATAAATGTCTCAATTTATATGTTTATATATTATTTACTTATTTAATTTTTATAATTAAAATGTTAAATATAATAATTTTAGAAGTTTAAGTAATTTGAAAAGGTATATTTTTTAATATTATAAATGTCATTTTTTGAATATGTGTATATATGATTTGTTTATTTAATTGTTAAAATGATAAAAGATAATTATATAAATTAATGAGGATATTTTGGTTATGATGATGACATTGAATTATTTCTACCGATATAATAATTAAAATATTATTTAAAAACGTATATAATTTGATTTTTATAATTGAATATATGTATTTAATGCAATGTTAAAAAATTTGATATTATACTGAATATTATAAATTTGACAAATTGAAATAATACTAATAGAATATAATTTTGTTTTATATTTTATCAGAAATGTCTCATAGAGGAGTAGATTATGTGCCTGATAGTAACGACGAGGAAAACATTGTTCGGTCGGAGGAAGAAATGACAAATGAGCGATTGTTGTCAACATGGAGAAGGGCTATGACAGCTCAACAATCTGCTGAAGCTAGAGAAGAGGAGTCATTGTCTCCGTTGTTACCCCCAACACCGAAACTTGGGGATGATAATGACGAGGAGACATTTAGGTCATGTGACATTGGCCCTCTTATTCCTGGACTTGTTGGTTTGGTCCAAGTTGTCATGAGAAACAGATAATCTGATAATCCCTTACCAACGCAACGGTTGTTGTCTGATATTAACCGAGCTACGACGATGGTGTTCAACACTAACTCGTGGTGTTATGCAGTTCATTACGTGAAATCTAGAAGTTTTTTTTTCCATATTAAATTTCATGTGTGTAAAATTAATCATGCAATTAATATAATATTTTTTATGTTTTATTAACAATAGGGCTACCAGAAATGACGATATTGATTAATATAAATCATAATTTAGAAAGAGTTCCAACAGTTGTTGCTTTTATGGACTCTATGAGCCCAACTGGAAACAGAAATTATACTATTAATTTGAAGGTATGTTTAGTGAATTTTTTATACATTAAAAGATATTATTTTGTAATTAATTTAAAATATTTATTTCAGGACCTAACTACAACGATTGGTGCAAGCTTACATTACAAAGTTAAGCAGCACCAACAATATGGGGAAGACATTATTGTGGGTTGTGTGTTAGTTTTGAAACAGGTAATATTTGTTGTATAATAATAAATTATATGTTATTTATGCGTTGAATTTAATTTTTTTTCTTCAGGTTGTCGTGTTTGCCCCAACCCATATCTGTGGTCCTTACTTCTTGAATATAACCAAAAATAATGTACAACGGGTGGGTATAGGCAGTCAAATTTAATTTATTGTGTAATTAATATTGTTTATTAAGCAATTATTATTCTTTAACAAGTGTATGTTACATTTTTTTTTTCAGGTTATTCTAAAGGATATTTGATTTAATGAGGAAATAATGTTTGTATTTTAGTTTTAGGTTTTTTTTCTAATTTGGATGATTGTAATTTAATGTTTTATTTGGATTGTAAAATTTAAATTTGGAGAACATTATTGTTAAATATTGGTAAAATTTTGCACTTCATTTAATTACATGTATTTGTTATTGTTGTTGTTGTTTTTTAATTGTGTAATGAATAATAAAAACTGTAATAAATCAATGTTAAAAATTTAATTAATATATGGTCCTTGTAGTTAATTTTTAACAATTGATAGAGGTCAATGTCTAAACCCTAAACTTCATGTTATTTTATTATTTTAGTGTTCCACATCTGCCTATAAATATAAGAATATGTGTGTGTTTTATGTTCAGACAGTTGAGAAAGAAAAACCTTCCAAGTTCCTTTTCAACTTAAGATACAAATATTGTAGCAGTGACTTCGAAGTATGGTTCATCAACAATGTTTGCTCTTGTGTTTCAAGATGTTCAGATATTTGAAACTCGGTATGGTCTTGATTATTTGATACAAATGTCATCAAGTGGAAGACTTATCAAACTAAATGAAGACATGAAACTTGTTGATTTGTTGAATGAGGTACATAGGAGGTTGATTAAGGGGGATAGTAAGCATCAGTCAACTTCATTATCGTTGTCCAGTTAAATGCGAGGAAGGACGAAAGCAATATAGTCCATATCTTTTAACCTGCTTGTGATGAAGATGTGGCATTCATGTTTCACAGATTTGTAGAAGACCCGAATGAATTACTACTGAATTTGTTTGTTACTTTTGAAGATGTGGAGCCTCAACAATTCCAGATGTGGAACATGGTTAGTTCATTTGAAAGACAACTAAACTTCATGTAGTTTACCCTATATGTTAACTGTTAGTGTTTAGTTTGATAAGTGAGAATGTTTAGTTAAAAGAGGATTGTGTTGTTTGTTTCGTTGTTATTTTTGAAAGGTAGTTTGTAATATAGTATTGTTTAACAATACTTAAGTGTTTGTTAAAGTTTAAAGTTACTGTCTTAATTTGCATGTAGTACTAAAGTGTTAAAGTATGAATAATATTAAAGTGAGTGATTAAGAAATGTGATAATTTTTTCGTTATAATGAAAATTAACAATTGAAAATCTAAACCATAAAGTTGGTTAAAATAACGGCTTTGATCGCACTGACAAAATCAACGGTGTAAATCATCTCGATTTTGTAAAGAACATTATTCTTGGGTCAGAAGTTATGTCTCCTAGTAACAGTGGAAAAGAACGGCCTTGATCGCACCGATGAAATCAACGGTATAGATCATTTCAATTCTGTAAGGAACACTATTCATGGGTCAAAAGTTTTGTCTCCTAGTAACAGGGGAAAAGAACGGCCTTAATCGCACTAACGAAATCAATGGTGGAGATCATCTCGATTTTGTGAGGATCACTGTTCATGGGTCATAAGTTTTATCTTTTAGTAAAAGGGAAAAGAATGGCCTTGATCGCACCAACAAAATCAATGGTGTAGATTGTCTCGATTTTGTAAAGAATAATGTTCATGGGTCAAAAGTTTTGTCTCCTAGTAACAGGGGAAAAGAATGGCCTTGATCGCACCGATGAAATCAATGGTGAAGATCATCTTAATTTTTTGAGGATCACTGTTCATGTGTCATAAGTTTTGTCTCCTAGTAATAGGGGAAAAGAACGGCCTTGATCGCACTGACGAAATCAACGATATAGATTGTCTCGATTTTCTAAGGAACATTGTTCATGGGTCAGAAGTTTTGTCTCCTAGTAATAGGGGAAAAGAATGGCCTTGATCGCACCGACGAAATCAACAGTGTAGATTGTCTCGATTTTGTAAGGAACATTGTTCATGGGTTAGAAGTTTTGTCTTCTAGTAACAGGGAAAAAGAACAGCTTTGATCGCACTGATGAAATCAACAGTGTAGATCATCTCGATTTTGTGAGGATCACTGTTCATGGGTCAGAAATTTTGTCTCCTAGTAACAGGGGAAAAGAACGGCCTTGATCGCACTGACAAAATCAACTGTGTAGATCGTCTCAATTTTGTATGGAACACTATTCATGGGTCAGACGTTTTGTCTCCTAGTAACAGGAGAAAAGAACGACCTTGATTGCACTGACAAAATCAACGGTGTAGATCATCTTGATTTTGTGAGGATCACTATTCATCGGTCAAAAGTTTTGTCTCCTAGTAATAGGGGAAAAGAATGGCCTTGATCGCACCGACAAAATCAATGGTGTAGATTCTCTCGATATAGAAAGATACACTGTTCATGAGTCTATAAATATACCAATGCCATTAAAAATAATTCATTATCCTACTTATTTCTGTTTTGTCATGTGATTTGTTGCATAGCTGGTGTGTTTGTCATTTAGTTTCTATCAAATTTCGCTTAAATAATGTCTTTCATTTGTCTAGTGTATTACAATGGTACAGTTAACCAAACTGCTGAGGGTTGTTCATTCATGGGTAATAAAAAAATAATACGTATTAATCGTGGTATTGATGTTGAATATTTAAAAGATAAAATTCATGCGAAGTTAAATCTTAATGTTAATCAAATTATCTCGAAGATAGAATGTAGATATTTGCATTGTCTGAATCCTGTATCGTATGAAAGTGGTGATGTATGTGATGATGAAGATCTTGAGTGTATGTTTGATAGCTTTGAGAGACAATATCAAATGAATATGATTGAATTGTATGCTCATGTAGATGTGGTTGTGCCATCTTCTTTTTATTGTCCTGATTTAAATGCTACAGTAGCAGCAACAGAATTAACCTACGACAATGTTGGTCAAAGGTTGAATGAAACTCAGGCAACCACTAGTCGTTATGACTTCAAACAAACAAGATCTCCACCAATAACTAACATCCCTAATTTACAACCCACAAATGTTCCATTCTCACCACCAAGAAATCATCCTGACTCAAACATTGATTTTGAGACAAACTTGAGTGACGATGATATCAATCTGGGTCAAGCTGATGAAGTAGACAATTTGAGTTCATCTGATACAAACGACGAAGAAGATGTCAATGAAAACAACAATGTTATGGTGCAATCACCATATGAAGTTGAACCTCCCCAGCCAGCTAAATAGGTTAATTTCAAGTTGTAATATTGTGACAATTTATTTAAGTACTTAGTTAACATTGTTTTTATTTCTATGTAGGCCCCTCAAATACTCCATTTTGGACAAAAACTCCACATTGCAGTTATATTGACTAGAGTCATCCTGATCAAGAGACTTGGTATCGTGGTTTAGATGTCCCTAATTCTTGGAGAGTTGGCGACGAGTTGTATATTGGGCTTCATTTTCACACAAAAAATGATGTGCAAATGGTTGTTAAACATTATTCTATGAATGCACATCAAAGTTTTGTTGTTGTTGAGTCTGGCCCAAGAGTTTTGTCTGTCAGATGCCCTAACAGTAATGAAGGTTATCCTTGGAAACTAAGGGCAATTATGTCAAGTAAAATGAACAACAAATGGGTCATCAAGAAATGGAACGGGAGACACACATGTATTAACCCGATGCTATCTCAAAATCACAATAAATTGGACTCTGAGTTCATATGTTGTGTATATTAGGTAAGTCAATATATAACTTTGCACTTTAAATTTATCATATTACTTATTATAAGATGCTTAACATTTATTTGTAGGTATGGTTAGGGAAGATGCTTCCGTATCGATTTCTCTCATTCAAGAAAGAATTAGTGGACAATTCAACTATAAGGTATCGTACCGGAAGGCATGGGAAGCCAAACAAAAGGCAATTGAGAGGGTTTATGGTGACTGGAGTGACTCATATGATCCTCTGCCAAGGTGGTTGGACAGGATGGTTGAATGTTGTCTTGGGTCTGTGTATAAACTTGAAACCACTGAGTACGTGTCAAGTAATATAGTGGATCCAAATTTCCATAAATTTTGTCGAGTCTTTTGGACATTTAAACCAACATGTGATGCCTTCAAGTACACAAAACCCATTATACAAATAGATGAGACATTTTTGTATGAAAAGTACCGAGGCACACTACTGATTGCTACAACACAAGATAGAAATGCTCGCGTCTTACCACTTGCATTTGCAATAGTAGAAGGAGAAACACTAAGCAATTGGTCATGATTTTTGTATAACATTCGTCGTTATGTTACGAGAAAACAAGGTATTTGTTTAATAAGTGATCGACACCAAAGCATAAAGTCAGCAGTGAAAAATGCAACCCAAGGGTGGCAATCACCTCACGCATATCATGTATATTACACTGGTCACATAGCGAGCAACTTCAACCACCGGTTCAAGAATACTAAACTTAAAGAAGAACTTGTAACGACCCACCCTAGGCCGTCACATCAATAACCAACCAAAATAAAATAATATAAAATAAAGAAAATAGAGCAAAAGCCAGCTACGCTAGAATGTAAATATACAATAACATATAAATTGTTTCCAAAATATATAACATAATCTTTTATAACAAAGTCATCATCCTCAGTAAAGTTATACAGTAATCCAAAAAGATAATGTAACTACAACGTCATGAAAACATCAAAATAAGACACCCTAGGTGCTGGTCAAGCTCTAAACCTAGCCACTTCTCAAAGCAACTATCCAAAAGACTCCTTGCTATCCCAAAGCCTCATACCTGATCTGCTCCCCCACATAGTGAGATCATCACAGTCCACATCATGGAAATATAAGGGTTAGCACATATAAAACCAACCATAGTACATCATAATAAAATATCATTAAACAGATATTTATCCACAGTATTTATCCAGACCAACAAATCATTTTCAAGCTAAATATAGACCAACCCAAAATATAATGTATACACATCCATGCCAATGTATACATATTTTATGATAATAAAATAATCCATAACCAATGTATACAATCCATACCATATGTATACATATTCCACATCCAAAACAAAGTCACACCACTGTATAATCCATGATGTAACCAACACATCTAAAACAAATGTTGGCCTCAACACCATCCAAACCAAGTGTTGATACGGTGAAACATGTCATCAACCCATGTCCCACACCTAACCTCTCATGGAAAATATACAGTTGGATTACGTCGTCACGTAACCCTAGTGAGGCCACCTCAACCATCGGTATGACTCGGCCTAGACCCATACCGGTAGCAAATAGAATACTTAGAGGAATACTTCAGAATCCACCTAACATCTGAAGTGGTTTATCATATAATCTTTGGAAAAGTTCCATATTGGAATCCTCACCATGGGATTCCCAAATTCCATATTTTTCCAAAGATTATATCCTGATCTCACCAAGAGATCTCCCAATCCATACCATAACCTTACTCCTTTAAGTCCTATTTACTTTTCCAAACCACATACACATAGCATATTCCATAATTAAACATAACCAAAACCATGCCAATTTGTCAATATAATAATAATATAAATAATTAAATATTTAAAACAACCATCAATTGATCCAAATTATACTATGTGAAATGAAAATCTCCACATAAAGTAGCATATTAAAATTATACTATTCCTATCATGTTCATATGTACTAGATTAATTTTATAAGCATTACCCTTACTTGGATAAACCTGAACTGAAATTCGGGCAGAACCTCCTCCTCTCTTTTCCTTAGATAAGAACCGAAACTCGGGCAGAATCTCCACCTCTACCTTAAACAAGGACCGAAACTCGGGCAGAATCTCCTCCTCTCCCTCCTCTTTTCTCTCCCCTGGAAGAACCTCCTCTACTAGATTCCTCTGTCTCTCTCCTCTTTTCTTTTCTCCAGTTATAATTTTTCACCCCCTACCTCCTATTTATAGGCAACTTGAGTTACCCGGAACGGCCGTACTGAATTCGGAACAGCCCGTTCCGAATCCTTCATATGTACGCAAATTTTTGAACTGGAACGGCCCGTTCTAAATTTGGAACGGCCTGTTCGGCCCGTTCTCCTTCTGGAACGGCCCGTTCTCCCTCCAGAACGGCCCGGTCCAAAACCAGAACAGCCCGTTCTCCTTTTGGAACGGCGCGTTTTGGGCCCGTTCTCAATCTTTAAACTTAGTTTCTTTTTGGTGCTTGGAACGGCCCGTTCCGCTTTCGAAACAGCCCGTTCCGAGTTACCCAAACACCCTCTATCTTTAAGAAAATTTACGAAAATGCCCTTGATAAAAAAAATTGGGTATTACAGAACTCATCCACATAGGTACTAAAGGATTTTTTTTTATAGTGTTTAATGTTGAGTTAACTTTGATAAGTAGTATTACATTAACTTTTTATTTGATAGGGTACACAACGAGCAAACATAAATTCGATAGAATGTTGGAAAGGTTTCATGAATTTAACCCTAAAATTTGTCGTTGGATTGACGACATTTCACTAGAAAAATGGGCTCTCGCACACGACGAAGAAGGTCGTCGATATGGACACATGACAACAAATTTGTCTGAGGCTATCAACAAGGTCTTAAAAGGTGCACGAAACTTGCCTGTAACTGCGTTAGTTAAATGCACATATGCTAGGTTGGTGGAGTACTTTGTTCAAAGGTTAGGTCAAGCAAACGATGAGCTTGCAATGGGTAAACTTTATTGTCAAAAATTAATGGATGCTATAGAAACAAATCAAGAACATGCAACATCTCATTTCGTTTGCAGGTATGATTATGAGTGTACAAGATTTAAAGTCAAAGAAATCTTCAATCCAGTAACACAACGAGGTGGCAAGATTTGTAATGTTTTTTTAAATGGACGAAAATGTGAGTGTGGTGCTTTTCAAGCATATAGATATCCCTGTTCACATGCAATAACAACTTGTGCACATGTTCGTATAGATCCATTAACTTATGTAGATGCTGCATATACTAACTAATACATCAAAGTGGCATATTCAGGACAATGGTATCCACTAGGAAGTGATGAAAATATTGAACCTAATAATGGACCTCGCATAGTCCCAAACGAGACCATGTTGCATGCAAAGGGACGCCCTAAATCCACCTGCATTAGAAATGAAATGGATTGAACTGAATCTCAATGAAGACATCGTTGTGGACATTATAGGGGTGAAGGACATAATAGAACTAATTGTCCTAGGCTAGTTGAAGAACTTGTTAATGACTCATGAAATGTTGATGTTTGAGTTTAGTTTTTTAATTTGTTACTGTAGACCCCTAAAATTGTCCGGGTCGGAAATAAAGCTCGAAGACTCTCAAAGACCGAAGGAAAGTCAGCCAGAAGGACTCCTGGAAGACCTTAGGATGATTCTTTGTAGGTCTAGAAGTCTTAGAGTAGCTTAGAATAAGGGTGTGTGAGGATTGGAGCCCAATACGCCCTCCTAGAGGTTCAGTACGGCCGTACTGAGCCATTTGAACTACAATACGGCCGTAGTGAAATCAATACGGCCGTACTGAAGTTTTTTGAACTTCAGTACGGCCGTACCAAATTCAATACGGCCGTACTGTAGTTCAAAATGGCTCAGTACGGGCCGTAGTGAAATCAATACGGCCGTACTGAAGCTTTTGAACTTCAGTACGGCCGTACCAAATTCAATACGGCCGTACTGTAGTTCAAAAAACCAGTACGGGCCGTATTGACCTCCCAGGCCGTATTGCGCCTCAATCCTATAAATAGGACGTCATTTGCACGTCCTCCCACACTTTTGACACAGGTTTGGACCCTCTTGCTGAGGATTCTTGGGTTTTTGAGCTATTCTCTGCCCTAGGAACCTCTCTGAGAGCCAACCCGACTAAGTTCTTGAGTCATGAGCCTTGAAGCTTGAGACTCGAACAAGTCGAAGGGAAATCTCTTTGATTTCCATAGTTAATATTTGTTCTAGGGAAAGGAGCGAGCGAGCGTGTAGTGGGAAGGAGCGCCAAAAAGCCTCCTAACTCTTTTTGAATATATAAAAGCACGCTTCAAAGGTTTCTTTCCAAATCCTTTCTTTTACCGCTTTCATTTATCGCTTTTTGATTGTTGCATTGCACGCTTTCAACATGTAGATAGTTTACTTATAATCGTTCTAATAAATAGGGGTAGTTTAGTAATTTTACGCTATTATTTATGAAATAATCCGTGATAGGGAACCCGAAAGGGGCGTTGTGGGGTGCTAACACCTTCCCCACACGTAATCGACTCCCTTACCCAACTCTGGTTGTAATGGCCTAAGTTGATTTGCGAAAATCAATTGCCTTATTTCTTTTTCCAATGTTTTGAGTAAAACATTGGTGGCGACTCCAAGAACCCCCTTTTGCGAAAACCACTAATCCATGGAGGGTCCCGCTTGGGATTAACATGGATTGGTGAATCATTTAATAAAATTGTTAGTTCGATGAGGTCTCAGTTTGAGAATAAGTCGTTCTAACAATCCATCATTTTTCAAAACTTAAAAAGAGTCCGACCATCGTCGCGAATGCCAAGTGTCCGTTTCGGCGGGTGGCGACAGATGGCGACTCCACTGGGGAAGCCTCGAGAGTCAGTCCCATTTAGTGATAGATTATTTCTAAAATAATAGTTTAAAATTACTTCATTACCCCTCGCAATTGTTTGAAATAAAAACTGCACACGAACCTTTGCACACAACAGCTCCCTCTATACCCGGGGGCATGAGTGGAAAGCCATAGGGAGTGGATGTTAGTACGGCCGGTTGTCGAATGGGTCTATAGGTGCCCGTAGACCGTTGTTGGAAAACGTCACTCAAGGTGAAAACCATGAACTCGAGTCCGACAGTGCGTTGGAGCTTTCCATCGACTTACGACGAGAGGAATTGGGTCCCTATAATGAGGGCACCTTGGGGGCCTTGGACCGGTGAGAACAGTTAGAACCTCCTTGAATATGCACTTTTCTGCAGGATACCCCTACCTCGTGATTCGCTCGTGACTGTTCGTGGATGAGTGAATTGTTTGTGTATAGGTCTATGTGACATTGTTTGTGCATTAATAATAAACCTCGTAATAAGGTCTAAGAATAACCCCCATGCATGAAAATGTCATGACATGAGAGGAAAGACCATGTGTGAAAATATAATAAAAGTGAGGAGCATGTGCATCATTACCAATAAGACATCATGCATCCTCATAACCATTCATTTTAGGCTCACCAATACCCCTTGACATGAGTGAAAGAGACCCATGACTATTGAGATTCTCCGTTGGGGAGAGATCATAAGTCAAGGAGGGTGGTAAACCTCCATCTTAAAAAGGCAGCGCCTTAAAGATGGAAGGTTATCAAGCTCATGTCAAGAATGTATTCATTCCATAAATAAACTAATTAGATTAAGCATTCATTTTAGAAAGTGGCTGGTCATCTCTCTGTCCTCACGCGCGCGCAGAAACTCAAGAAAATGGACGCGTTGGAGGAACAAAACAAGAAGCTTACAACCGAGCTCTCACAGCTCAAGGAGCAAATGGCGCAAATGATGGAACTCATGCGTCACCAAAACATACACGGGGCTCAACACAGTGACCATGAGTCCCATCATGAGGAGGAGCAAGAGCAAGAGCCTCCGCAAGCTGTACCCCTTGGGGCGGGGATTACAATTAGAGAGCCCGAGATTTCAAAGGAACAATTCCACGCTCTCGAGGACCGGTTGAGGGCTATGGAGGGGCATGATTTTGATATCAAAGATGCCGTCGACATGTGCTTAGTGAGGGACATCCAATTCCCTCCCAAATTTAAAGTGCCCGATTTCCCAAAGTATGTGGGATCGACTTGCCCCAAAAGTCATCTCACCATGTATTGCCGAAAGATGGCTGCATATGCCACTAATGAAAAGCTCTTAATCCATTGCTTCCAAGAGAGCTTGGCTGACACCGCACTCAACTGGTATATGCAGCTGGATGGGAATCAGGTGCTTACATGGAAGCAGTTGGCCGACGCATTTCTCAAGCGTTACAAGTATAACATCGACCTAACACCCGATAGGTCCGATCTTCAAGCCTTGAGTAAGAAAAATGATGAATCCTTTAAGGCGTATGCCCAACGATGGAGGGAATTGGCAGCACAAATAGAGCCCCCGCTGTCGGATAAGGAGACGGTGTCCCTATTTATAAACTCGTTGACTGGTCCCTATTATGACAAGATGATAGGGAACACGACAACGCTCTTCTCTGACATCATCACCATTGGACAAAGAGTGGAACAAGGGCTGAAAAGTGGGAAGCTAGCTAAGCCTTCCCAATCATTTGAAGCTAAGAAGACCTTTGGGAAGAAGAAGGAGGGAGGAGTCAACGCCATAACTATTTCTTCATCTTCCTCCGCTTCGAAGTCGGGAAAGTCGCAGTACAACCCTGTGAAGAAGTTTGATAAACTTCCGACCACATATAGCGACCTCCTGCCGAAGCTAGTACAAGCTCATCTTCTAGCTTACATTCCACCAAGGAAAATTGATCCACCTTACCCCGATTGGTACAATCCGCAAGACAAATGTCTATACCATTCGGGGGCACCGGGGCATTCAACGGAGAACTGTAGAACTCTCAAATATAAGGTCCAAGACCTTATCGATGCTGGGTGGGTCACTTTTGATTCGACAGCGCCCGACGTGAGTAAGAACCCTCTGCCGAAGCAGGAGTAGAGAGAAGAGCAAGCCACGATAGGGCCCCTCCACATTTTTCTTTTCTTTTTGGGACTCATGATCAGTACCCGAGATCATGAGACCCTTTTCATGTGAATAAGGGTTTTTTTTGTACAGTTTTTCATACATATCAATAAAGAGGCATTTTTCACACATCATTCTCTCATTTATTCTTTTCTCTCTTTCTCTCATTAACATTAATAATTCTAAACCAAAAACAGAACCAATAAAACAATTATGTTTGTGATTGTTCGCTCCGACCGGGATCCGAAAGTTGAGGATGAATGGGTTGAGTTGGACAGTGATGAGGAGACCATCTCTCCAGATCTGCAAAGACTGCTAGATCAAGAAGCTCGTCTACTCCAACCGTACCAAGAGAAATTGGAGACCGTGAATTTGGGGCAGAGCCAAGAGATAAAAGAGGTCAACATTGGGACCCATATCAGTGATGAAATAAGGGCGCAATTGATCCGATTGTTAAGGGAATATAAGGACGTATTTGCATGGTCGTATCATGATATGCCCGGTTTGGACTCTAACATCGTCGAGCACAAGTTACCGTTGAAAGAAGGGTTTCGACCCGTCAAACAAAAGCTCCGACGAATCAAGCCCGAGTGGTCTTTAAAGATCAAGGAGGAGGTAGAAAAGCAATTAGATGCGGGATTCTTGGTTGTATCTCAGTATCCCGAATGGCTGGCTAACATCGTGCCAGTCATTAAAAAGAATGGAAAGGTTAGAGTTTGTGTTGACTACAGGGATCTGAATCGTGCCAGTCCAAAGGACGATTTTCCCTTACCTCACATCGATACACTGGTGGATCATACAGCCACGAACACACTCTATTCCTTTATGGATGGGTACTCTGGGTACAACCAAATCAAGATGAATGAGGAAGACCGCGAGAAAACTTCCTTCATTACACCCTGGGGTACTTTCTGCTACAGGGTGATGCCTTTTGGACTCAAAAATGCAGGTGCCACCTACCAACGAGCGATGGTGATGTTATTCCACGACATGATCCACAAAGAAATCGAAGTATACGTGGAAGACATGATCGCAAAGTCGAAGGACGAAATGGACCATATCCAATATTTGAGAAAATTATTCAGCCGGCTTCGTAAGTATCAGCTTAAGCTAAATCCGGCTAAGTGTACTTTCGGAGTTCGGTCGGGTAAGCTTCTCGGGTTCATCGTCAGCAAGAAAGGCATAGAGGTGGACCCCGATAAAGTGAAGGCAATAATGGAAATGCCTCCTCCTAAGACCGAGAAAGAGATAAGAGGATTCCTCGGCAGGGTGAACTATGTCGCAAGGTTCATCGCACAGTTGACCGACACGTGCAAACCAATGTTCAGGCTGTTGCGCAAGAATCATTCCGAATCTTGGGATGAGGATTGTCAACAAGCTTTTGATAAGATTAAACAGTGCTTGGCCAATCCACCAGTATTGGTGCCGCCTGTCGAGGGAAGACCATTAATCCTCTACTTAATTGTGCTTGAT
Organism: Cajanus cajan; assembly: GCF_000230855.2. NCBI lineage: Eukaryota > Viridiplantae > Streptophyta > Magnoliopsida > Fabales > Fabaceae > Cajanus > Cajanus cajan. The sequence continues at coordinate 21,054,916 of NC_138527.1, read as the reverse complement.
GAGTCCATGGGATGTGTGCTAGGACAACAAGACGAAACGGGAAAGAAAGAACGAGCCATCTACTACTTGAGCAAGAAATTTCTCGACTATGAAACCCGCTACACGCCGTTAGAAAAGACGTGTTGTGCGTTAGCATGGGCAACACAACGGCTCAGGCAGTATATGATTAGGCATACTACTTGGTTGGTTTCCAAAATGGATCCAATTAAGTACGTGTTCGACAAACCAATAATCACTGGGAAGATTGCCCGATGGCAAGTACAACTATCAGAATTTGACATCATACATGTCACACAAAAGGCCATCAAGGGCAGTACCCTAGCTGATTACCTAGCACACGGGCCGACCAACGACTACCAATCCCTTCAGGATAATTTCCCCGATGAGGATATAATGAATCTACAACATGAAGAGCCTAAAGATGATGCGTGGACCATGTATTTTGATGGAGCCTCCAACATGCTTGGACGGGGGATTGGCACAGTGCTAATCTCTCCACAAGGAAAATACATTCCCATAACGGCAAGACTCAACTTCGATTGTACAAACAACATGGCTGAATACGAGGCTTGCGCGTTGGGAATCCAAGCAGCCATCAACAATGGTATCCTAAAGCTCAAAGTGTTTGGTGATTCGGCCCTAGTCATCTACCAACTACAAGGTGAGTGGGAAGTCCGAAATCCTAAAAGTATACCATATGTTGAGCACATCAAAGATTTGACACATTTCTTCCAAAGTGTCGTCTTTGAATACATTCCAAGGGAGGAGAATCAGTTTGCCGACGCTCTTGCTACACTCTCGTCAATGTTCGCCTTGGATAAGGAGCATGAAATGCCCATCATCAATATCCGGCGACACGATAAGCAAGCGTTCTGCCTTCTGATAGATAAAGTTGTCGATAATTGTCCATGGTTCCATGATATCAAGCAATATTTAACAAAAGGGGAATATCCTGATGCGGCCAACGATAATGACAAGAAGCATATCCGAAGAAGGGCCATGGGATTTCTGCTAGTCGGTGAAACCCTCTACAAGAAAAATTATGACTCGGTCTTGTTGAGATGTATAGACCAAGTCGAAGCTCAAAATATGATCAAAGAAGTACATGAGGGGGTTTTCGGTACCCATATCCCCGGGCCTGCAATGGCTAAAAAGATCCTTAGGGCGGGATACTATTGGTCGACCATGGAAAGGGATTGTTACCAGTACGTGCGAAAATGCCATAAATGTCAAGCATACGCCGACAACATTCATGTCCCACCGACTCCACTAAATGTATTGGCTTCACCTTGGCCATTCGCAATGTGGGGCATGGATGTTATTGGACCCATCGAACCAAAAGCATCCAATGGACATAGGTTCATCCTTGTGGCCATTGACTACTTCACCAAATGGGTAGAAGCGGCATCGTATGCTCATGTGACCCGAAAGGTGGTAACATCCTTCATCAGGAAGAACATTATATGCAGATACGGTATTCCCGATAAAATCATCACTGATAATGGGTCTAATTTGAATAACAAAATGGTGGAAGAACTGTGCCAAGAATTCAAGATCCAACACCACAACTCTTCCCCGTATCGGCCAAAGATGAATGGGGCAGTCGAGGCAGCCAATAAAAACATCAAGAAAATAGTGCAAAAGATGGTTGTCTCATTCAAAGACTGGCATGAGATGTTACCCTTCGCTCTTCATGGTTATAGGACTTCAATACGTACATCTACAGGAGCTACTCCATTCTCCCTCGTCTATGGGATGGAGGCAGTTCTGCCTGTCGAAGTCGAGATACCTTCTCTAAGGGTAATCATGGAAGCAAAACTTTCCGAGGCAGAATGGGTTCAAAGCCGATACGACCAGTTGAATCTTATCGAAGAGAAATGGCTGAACGCCATATGCCATGGTCAAGCCTATCAGAGGAAGATCAAAAAGGCTTTTGACAAGAAAGTCCACCCTCGAGTCTACCATGAGGGAGAGTTGGTAATGAAGAAATTGCTACCAGCTCAAAAGGACAAAATCGGAAAGTGGGCCCCGAATTACGAAGGACCATACGTGGTGAAGCGAGCCTTCTCAGGAGGAGCATTGATCCTCACGGACATGGATGGAGAAGAACTTCGATACCCAGTCAACGCTGACGTGGTAAAGAAGTACTATGCTTGAAGACGTTGCTTGCATAGGCCCACTAGGATGAAAACCCGAAAAGGGCGTCCTAGGCAAAAGTTAGGGCAAAATAAAAAGCCCGCCAGTACAAGGGTACTAGGCAAAACAAAGGCGAATTTATCCCCGCTAGGATACGTCCTAGGCAAAAATTAGGGGCAAAAGAATAAGACACAAAAACAAAGCAAGCAACGATCACTCGAATCGAAAACCGAAAGGCGGTTCAAGTGATTATCTTCTAGAAGCAAGCGTCTTGCAGCATCTACACTCCTGACTCAGGCATCTCACCCGAAGCAATTAGGGGAACGTAAGAGCAACAATTACAGATATAATTGTTAAGCCCAATGTATATAGCCTACCCTGGCCAGCCATTCTTCAGAAATTCCTTTTGTATATCTTTCTGTAAAAACATTTGTGAATATCAATAAAATATCTATTCATTTCTCTTCTCTTGACCATGTGATTGTGCCTCTAAATTGGTGTTTCTTAAAAATTGTACGAAATTCCTTTAATAATCAGTCAATAAAGAAAGTTGGAGGGGTTCCTATAAAATCCGTAATCTCCTGCGTAAGAGGCTCACAGAAATCCTCCCTCACATCGACGGCAGAAATTCCTCCAAGAAAAGGAGGATAGGGAGAGCCATTCATTTTTCTAAAAACATTAACAAAATAATTAAACTTGCATTTTGTGCATCACACACACATTAGTTGCACATTCAAAGACCTTATCATGAGGCAGTCGCATAAAATAGAAAAAATAGGAAAAATTTGTTGTGTATGTGTATGACAGCAGCCAACAGAAAAAGCCGAAAAATCGACAAAAAAGGCAAAAATTCAGAAAATCCAACAATCATACAGAATAACTGAGCCTGGAGAGGCTTGCCGAAATAATACTCCCCAGAGCCATCTCAGCTTGCACTCTTGGGCCGAATTCCCAGTGAAAGCTATCAGAGCAAGATCAGCAAGATTCCCCAATGGAAGCATGATCGTCCAAACAAAATATCCAAGTCAAAGGACTTAGACTTCCTCAGTGGAAGATAGCTTTCCAACTCAAGCGACGAGTGAAGCTAAGCCTGAAGAGGCTTTCTAAATAATACTCTGGGATACACAAGATCCTCAATCCCCATTCGCCTACTCAGAGGCACTCCTCCAAAAAAAGAAAATCCAAAAAGATAAATACCCATTCCCCAAGCGGAATTCGGTATTCAACCAAACACCGAACGTCAAGATAATCCGCCTAACAGAAGAGGGCAAACAAAATCATACGAAAGAATCCCCCAGCGGATAACAGCCTACGTAGAGGCAACAAAACCAAAAATCAAAAAGTCACCCGAATAAGGATAACCGGGATACTCCACCAACGTCGAAAGGACGTCAGCCAATCATAAGGCATCGCTCACCTCAGGAAGAGCATCTTTGTGTCTGCATCCCCACGGAATCAGAACTTCCCAGTGGGCACCAACTACGCAATGGAAAGTTGGGACGCAAGAACCTATGAGTAACTGCACATCCCCTAGACGGATCCCTGCGCTATCCAGCCCTCAGCGGCACCAAAATCAAAAACAACCGTCGAAGCAGTATCGTGGACTGTGGAGACAAAATCATCACAACAGAATCCCCCAGCGGATAACAACCTACGCAGAGGCAATAAAACCAGAAAATCAAAAAGAGTCACCTGAATAAGGATAACCGGGATACTCCACCACCGTCGAAAGGACGTCAGCCAACCATAAGGCACCTCTCACATCAGAAAGAGCATCTTTGTGTCTACATCCCCAAGGAATCAGAATTTCCCCAGTGGGCACCAACTACGCAATGGAAAGTTGGGACACAAGAACCTATGAGTAACTGCACATCCCCTAGACGGATCCCTGCGTTATCCAGCCCTCAGCGGCACCAAAATCAAAAAACAACCGTCGAAGCAGCATCGTGGACTGTGGAGACAAAATCATCACAAATCCCTGGAGAGGGCAAACTCACGCTACCAAAGTGACCAGAAGCACGGAGGTATGCAACCCTGGGGAGGGCAAACCGCAGACCCTGGAGAGGGCAAACTCACGCTACCGAGGTTGTCAGAAACACCGAGGTATGCACGAGCCTAGAGAGGCGACGACTAATACTCAGCTACCCCGTCGTCAGAAACACGGAGGTATGCAGCTACCGAGGTTGTCAAAAACACCGAGGTATGCACGAGCCTGGAGAGGCGGTACTCAGCTACCCCGTCGTCAGAAACACGGAGGTATGCAGCTGCCGAGGTTGTCAGAAACACCGAGGTATGCACGAGCCTGGAGAGGCGGTACTCAGCTACCCCGTCGTCAGAAACACGGAGGTATGCAACTACCGAGGTTGTCAGAAACACCGAGGTATGCACGAGCCTGGAGAGGCGGTACTCAGCTACCCCGTCGTCAGAAACACGGAGGTATGCAGCTGCCAACGTCGTCAGAAACACGGAGGCATGCAGACCCTGGAGAGGGCAAACTCACGCTACCGAGGTTGTCAGAAACACCGAGGTATGCACGAGCCTGGAGAGGCGACGACTAATACTCAGCTACCCCGTCGTCAGAAACACGGAGGTATGCAGCTACCGAGGTTGTCAGAAACACCGAGGTATGCACGAGCCTGGAGAGGCGGTACTCAGCTACCCCGTCGTCAGAAACACGGAGGTATGCAGCTACCGAGGTTGTCAGAAACACCGAGGTATGCACGAGCCTGGAGAGGCGGTACTCAGCTACCCCGTCGTCAGAAACACGGAGGTATGTAGCTACCGAGGTTGTCAGAAACACCGAGGTATGCACGAGCCTGGAGAGGCGGTACTCAGCTACCCCGTCGTCAGAAACACGGAGGTATGCAGCTACCGAGGTTGTCAGCTACCCCAAGTGGAATCCGGCTCTTAGCCAAACATCAAGCGTCAAGATGATACGCCTAACAGAAGAGGCTAATCAAAATGAATGACAAAATCCCCCAGCGGATAATAGCCTACACAGAGGCGACAAAAATCAGAAAACCCAAAAGAGATACCCGAATAAGGATAACCGGGATACTCCACCAACGTCCAAAGGACGTCAGCCAATCATAAGGCACTGCTCATCTCAGAAAGAGCATCTTCGTGTCTACACCCCAAGGAAACAGAAATTCCTCAATGGGCGCCAACTACTCAATGGAAAGTTGGGACACAAGAACCTATGAGTAACTGCACATCCCCTAGACGGATCCCTGCGTTATCCAGCCCTCAGTGGCACAAAAATCAAAAACAATCGTCGAAACAGCATCGTGGACTGTGGAGACAAAATCAACATCCAGAATCCCCAGCGGATAACAGCCTACACAGAGGCAGCAAAAATCAGAAAATCAAAAAGAGATACCCGAATAAGGATAAACCGGGATACTCCACCAACGTCAAAGGACGTCAGCCAAACATAAGGCATCGCTCAACTCAGAGAGAAAGAGCATCTGTGTCTACACCCCAAGGAGTCAGAAATTCCCCATGGGTACCAACAATGCAATGCAAGTTGGGGCACAGGAACCTGTGAATGACTGCACATCCCCTAGACGGATCCCTGCGTTATCCAGCCCTCAGTGGCACAAAATCAGAAAAAACCGTCGAAGCAGCATCGTGGACTGTGGAGACAAAATCATCTCAAAGCCTAAAAGGCAATACTCAGCTACCCAGTTGTCGAGAGCACCGAGGTATGCACAAGTCTGGAGAGACGGTACTCAAACAAGGTCTGGAGAGACGGTACTCAAACAAGGTCTGGAGAGACGATACTCAAACAAGGTCTGGAGAGACGGTACTCAAACAAGGTCTGGAGAGACGATACTCAAACAAGGTCTGGAGAGACGGTACTCAAACAAGGTCTGGAGAGACGGTACTCAAACAAGGTCTGGAGAGACGGTACTCAAACAAGGTCTGGAGAGACGATACTCAAACAAAGTCTGGAGAGACGGTACTCAAACAAAGTCTGGAGAGACGGTACTCAAACAAGGTCTGGAGAGACGGTACTCAAACAAGGTCTGGAGAGACGGTACTCAAACAAGGTCTGGAGAGACGGTACTCAAACAAAGTCTGGAGAGACGATACTCAAAGTCTGGAGAGACGGTACTCAAGGTCTGGAGAGACAGTACTCAAGGTCTGGAGAGACAGTACTCAAGGTCTGGAGAGACAATACTCAAGGTCTGGAGAGACAATACTCAGCCATCAGCGTCGTCAGAGGTACGTTGGTGTTAAACTTAGCTACCGAGGTTGTCAGAAGCGCCGAGGTATGCAACAACCTGGAGAGGCTACTCAATAATTTTCCACCGGAAGACGCTACAAGTCAGAAGGTTGGCACATCACCCGGACAATTGGGTCAACTCCTTTACTTGTCAGCCGGTACACCAAAAGACCGTTTGACTAAGTAAAGGGGGGGCAGCTGTAGACCCCTAAAATTGTCCGGGTCGGAAATAAAGCTTGAAGACTCTCGAAGACTGAAGGAAGATCAGCCAGAAGGACTCCTAGAAGGCCCTAGGAGGGTTCTCTGTAGGTCTAGAGGTCTTAGAATAGCTTAAAAATAAGGAAGTGGAGGGAATGAAGCCCAATACGGCCGTACTAAACTTAATACGGCCGTATTGAAGCTTCAATATGGCCGCAGTGAACTCAATACGGCGTATTGAAGTTTCTGAAACTTCAATACGGCCGTACTGAAATCAATACGGCCGTATTGAAGCTTCAATACAGCCGCAGTGAACTCAATACGGCCATATTGAAATTTCTGAGCTTCAATACGGCCGTATTGAACTCAATACGGCCGTATTGAACTCAATACGGCCGTATTGAAGTTCAAAAATTTCAATACGGCCGTATTGATTCTGTAGCCCGTATTGGGCCTGTTCCCTATAAATATGACGTCAATTGGACGTCATTCCACACTTTTTCAGATAGTTTCAACCCTCTCCTTGAGTATTCTGGGGTTTTTGAGCAGTGTTCTGCCCTAGAAATCACTCGGAGAGTTGATCCGACAAAGTTCTTGAGCCCCGAGCCATTTTGCTTGAGGATCGAACCTAGTCGAAGGGAAATCCTCCGGATTTCCATAGTTAAAAGTTTTTTAGAAGGAGCGAGCGAGCTTGTAGAGCGAGGGAACGCCAAAAAGCTTCCCAGTTTTACTCAATATATAAAAGCACGCTTCAAGAGGTTTCTTCTTAAATCCTTCCTTTTACTGCTTTCTGTGTGCATATTTAAACTGTCATCATGTAGATAGTTAATTTATAATTGCTTAGAATAAATAGGGGTAATTTAGTAATTTTATGCTGTTATTTTAGAAAATAATCTGTCATAGGGAACCCGAAAGGGGCGCTGTGGGGTGCTAACACCTTCCCCACGCGTAACCGACTCCCTTACCCAACTCTGGTTGTAATGGCCAAAGTTGATTTATAAAATCAATTGCCTTATCCCTTTTTCCAATGTTTTGAGTAAAACATTGGTGGCGACTCCACGAACCCTCCTTTTACGAAAACCACTAATCCATGGAGGGTCCCGCTTGGGATTAATATGGATTGGTGAGACATTTTAATAAATAAATTGGATAGGATCGACAAGGTCTCAGTTTGAGAACAAGTCGTTCTAATAATCCAATACATTTTCAAAACTAAAATAAAAGCGAGCTCGACCGTCTTCGCGACCGCCGAGGCCCGTTTGGGCCGGTGGCGACAGTAATGGCCTAAGTTGATTTGCGAAAATCAATTGCCTTATTTCTTTTTCCAATGTTTTGAGTAAAACATTGGTGGCGACTCCAAGAACCCCCTTTTGCGAAAACCACTAATCCATGGAGGGTCCCGCTTGGGATTAACATGGATTGGTGAATCATTTAATAAAATTGTTAGTTCGATGAGGTCTCAGTTTGAGAATAAGTCGTTCTAACAATCCATCATTTTTCAAAACTTAAAAAGAGTCCGACCATCGTCGCGAATGCCAAGTGTCCGTTTCGGCGGGTGGCGACAGTTACCACGTGTTACTTCATTTTTAAATATTATGGTAAGCTATTGTGATATTTCATAATCATATTTTATTTGTGTTTCAACTCCAATCTTCATTTATACAATGTTTATTACATTCAAATTTTCTGGGCAAATGTTAACATCTGAACATGTGAACAATGTCTATACTAATTGTTATATAATATTAAATTCAAACAAATTATTCGGCCAAATCTCAGCATGTTTGTTAGCTTTAACCGAGTACTTCATTTGGTATAACATTTGTAAAACACATGCATGTTAGCATACATAGTAAAAAACATGCAATTGTGTTAATGTAGTAAAATGAGAGTATATTATATAAACAACTTATTAAATCATTACCTATTAATTTCTCCAAATGTGTTGGTCATGGGGGTTTAGTATACATTGTCTTTGTCTATGGCAAGCACCACGATCTGGGTTCCTCCGAACAACCTCATCACCATCTCCCTCTTCTCTTGTGGGGTTTGCAGCTTTAGTTGCAAATGTTGTATTAAGATCATGCCCTAAACCAAGATGTTGGGAAGAGGTACCCCCACCAAAAAATTCTTTTGTCCCAAATGTAGGCTGTCCAAATTGATAATCCATCAAAGGTGCAGATGGAGAGATCATGTCTCCAACATATGGACTAGGTGTAAAGTGGGACATACTCAGAGGCGACATACTAGAGACATACTCCATCGACATAGATGTCAACATATGAGGTGCACTAAATAATGAGGGTGTCTGAAACTCAAAACTAGTTGAACCACTAATATCACCAATAGACGTGTCATGTGCACTACCATACACATACTGTGTGACATCTCCATACGGGGTCAATGTCGTCGGATAATATGTCCCCGCAGGCGGCTCACTCAGAGGAACTGGCATCTCTAAACCTTGGTGATCAACTCGCCTTCATTGACAACTTAACCCTCTTCCCTCTTGTTGACATGCCTCAATGTGCTCCACTTCAATTGGATCTGCTCATGGTAATGCTACAGGTGGAGCCCGTGTAGAAGGGAACGTTACCCTACTCACCTTGTCTTGCAACTACAAGCACAAGCTGACGCTCTCATGTATCACCATAAAATCAAAGGAGTGTCGATGTTCTTCACTTGTGCCATGATAGATGTGCTCCAAAATATCGGTCTAAAAAGAACACAACAACTATAATCAAAAAAGTTAATTTATTAAAAATCCAAAAGTAAATTGTTAAATACATGACAAAAAGTTGTACTCACCACATATCCTTTCTTTACACTTGAAAGAGAAATCCATCGTCTCGTATGCTTCCTAAACCACATCATGTATTCTGAGTTATTGCTTAAGTGTGGTGTATCAAACGCATGTTGTGTCCATACGCAGTCAAATCGAGATTGCCACTCCTGCACAAATTGACTATGCATGACTGACTAGTCCGTGTTATCCTTGCCTTGCAATGAAAGATCATGTAATTTTTTTGGATGAATAGGTGCCGAAGGAATGTGCTGAACCATGTCAAATTTTTGCATGACACGATCTGCGTAATGATACTCAACGATGTGAAAATTTATCAAAGGGACAGTTGACCTCTATACTTGTGAGTCCTCAAAACAGTAAGGAGGTAATGTAGGTAATAACTCCAAATATGGTTACCATACAAACTGCGAAACAAAATAACAAATAATTAGTAAGCAATTATGATTTATAAATAGAAATAACTTTTTATCAAATTAATTGCGTATCATACTAAAAATAAACACTTACATCCTCACTTTTCATACGGTCAAGATATTTTCTATATTTCACAGTTTTATCTTTTCTTCCTCTCTAGGTTTATGTAAGGCAAAAGTCCACCTGTTATACCAAGAAATAAATAAACATTAGTATTTCAATATACAAATTTTTTTTCTTCATAATTTAAATGTTAACTCTATCACAAATAATATACTTACTAACCTTGCCCCTAGAGGAACATGAAATGTAGATAAAGGTGGATGAGGTGGTGCAAATGCAGGTAACCGATACCATGCCCATAACTGCATCAAAATAGCTGAACCACCAATTTCCTTGTGGTCGTAATTGGTGCACACGCACAACTCCCTGTACATGTTTGCCAACATGCATGAACCCCAACTCATACGACCACAATCATCCAAGTCTTCCAGCAAAGCCAAGTATTTGAGGGATACAAACGAGCTTGAGTGATCAGTTAATAGATATCCCCCGATGATGCGTAAAATGAACGCTCTAGTATAGCGTTCCAACTACTCCTGGCTATGTACATGCTCAAAGACATCAGAGAAGTGGCGGTCAATCCAGTTCATCCTCAAACGACCACCAACTAGCACCGACTCAGGGGGTGTAATGCCCAGAAGGTGATGCACAAGACCTGCCTAATCCATAGTTGCATACCCAGTAATGAGCACACTTGAGATCTTCAACCCAAATAACATAGCAACATCCTCCAACGTGATAGTACACTCACGTGAAGGGCATGTGGAAGGTGTGGGTCTTTGTTCTCCAATGCTCTACTAGGGCAGAAATCAAATGATTGTCTATGGGAAAGTAACTGATTTGGGTCACCCCCAAAAACCCAGCCCTTTGCAATAGATTCTGAATATCATCTAGAATCTGAGCATCACGCAATTTTGTTTGTGTTGCTATCCTAACCTTCAAGACCCTATCTTTAGCTCCATTCCATATATGCTCAGATATATGAAATGGTTGAAGCCTTAATAGAGAATCAATATGTCCGGGATAAACAATTTGTCTAGACATCTTGAAACAAACATATAATGATAGTGTTATCTTAACATCAAATCTATTATTATAGTTAACTCTTAACATAAATTCTAAATTAAAAACAACACAAAATAAATATTTAATAAAACACTAATTATGAACAACAAATACCGCTCAATACAAGCACAAAAATTATACAAACCACAATTCTTTACTAAATTTTATTATTTACATAAAAACAAAAATTTAATAAATAATAATGAACAAATTTATTAAATTTTAATTTTATTATTAAGTATTTCATATATTTATATATAACATTAAATACTACTTACAAATATTACTTATTATTTAATAAATACGAACGTTATTTGATTAAAATATGGATTATAATAAATCTTCAATATTTATTATTAATTATATGTTTTTTCAGTTAATTTTATATATATATATTGTAACACCATGAAAATACTAAGCTATTTGATAAATATACTCTATATATATATATATGTATGTATGTATTCATGTATATATATGTTGTTTATATGGATTTGGATTGGATTATGGAGATATGGATTTGAAATGTACTTACCTATGTGCATGTTGTATGTTGATGTGGTTTTGATTAGTTGTTTATCCATGGTAGTGATTTTATAGTATGAGATGAGAGGTTGATATTTTGAGAGGTTTATATAGGCACGTGTGTGCATGAATTTAGTGAATGATGCATTGTACACCATTATACTGAATTGGTACTAAGAGGGAAGAAGACTGATCACCTTTCTTCTCATCTTGGTTAAGTGAAGTATTATGGCATGCAACTCATTATTCCAAGCATATGTATCTGAAAGTGATGTTTGTTTGTGTTTGTTACATGTTGCATTTTATATGATGGTGAGTTGTGAGTATTTCATGGAAAGGAATAGGATGGATAGGAGATTGAAGGATAGGAACGTAAGATAAATCCGATCTTTCTAAGTGAATTTGAGGTTGTTTTAGAGCTTAGAGAGTTGAAATAGTTCAAGGAATAGAATATTTGAGGCGAATAGGTGCTAAGGGTGAAATTTGGAAATTTTGGAAAATAGTTATATATAGGGACTTAGGACCGGAGGGTCTCATTTGTCAGACAGAGACAATTTTTAGAGAGAGAAAGTAGAGAGAGGAGCTCTGGTCCGGAGGGAAGCTGAGGACACATTTGGGAAGCTTATCAAGCCAGGATCAATCTTCACAACTGGAGTTTCAAGAGATTTGGTCTCTAAAGCCTTGAAAAGGGGGATTAAAGTTTGAGTTGGGATTTGAGAGTTTTGTCCAAATCTTGCATTTCTGAGGTTTCTAAGGTAAGGGTAGTACTTATAAGACTTAATCTGGTATGTATGGGTTTGAAATATCATATTAATTCCATGATTTATGCTTGATTAAGGATGGATTGAGGGGAAAGGGTTTTGGTTGGGGTTTCTTCATGATTTCCATGGTATAATGGTTAATACTTGATTTTATTGCTTAAAATGTTGTTTTTGGACATTGTTTATGCTTTATAATGGTTCGAAATCATGTAATTTGGATTGGATTCATGATTGGAAGGAATTTTCAAGGTTTTTTCGAGGGTTTCTGGTAGCGCATGCGCCGGACTCAGTTCTTTGCGCCAGGTTTGAATTCATCAGAGACCATCATTGCAAAATCACGCCGGGCGTAATTTAAAATCAAGGTCTCTGTTTGAGTTTTGCGCCGGGCGCGATATTAGTGCGCCGGGCGCGATATCAGTGCGCCGGGCGTGAATATGTTGGTCATGAGGTCTTCATGAAAGTTGTAGCCTTGTATGTTAGCTTTCCAATGGCGTGAATATGTTGGTCATGAGGTCTAGAACTCCATATATGGCTGTTTTAGTGAACAGGGGTCAAGCTGCCAGCATTGGTTATAGCTGTTGCGGTTTTTAGCATTTTTAACAAAGTAGATGATGGAATTAGGACTTGATGTCTTCATAAGAGTTGTAGTAAATCTTCTTATCTTTTATATGAGATAAGTGTGAGCATGATAGGAGTAGTATAACTCTTAATATGCTATTTTATATGAAGATTGTCATTTCACAAAGGGTAAATTGGTTAAATTGATAGTTGTTTTGGGTGTTTAATTATTATGTTATCATATTGAATGATATGGCATGGTTTTGGAAAAAGATTGCATGTAATTATGGAATATGCTATGTGTGTTTGGTTTGGAAAGCTAATAGAACTTAGAAGAGTAAGGTTATGGTATGGATTGGGAGATCTCTTGGTGAGGTCAGGATATAATCTTTGGAAAAATATGGAATTTGGGAATCCCATGGTGAGGATTCCAATGTGGAACTTTTCCAAAGGTTATATAATAAACCACTTCAGATGTTAGGTGGATTCTGAAATACTCCTCTAAGTATTCTATTTGCTACCGGTATGGGGGCAAGGCCGAGTCATACCGATGGATGAACTGGCCACGATCACCAAGGTTACGTGACGACGTAATCTAACTGTATATTTTCCATGAGAGGTTAGGTGTGTGACATGTGTTGATGACATGTTTCACCGAATCAACACTTGGTTTGGATGTGTTGAGGCCAACATTTGGTTTAGATGTGTTGGTTACATCATGAAATTATATAGAGGTGTGATTTTGTTTTGGATGTGGAATATGTATACATATGGTATAGATTATATACATTGGTTATGGATTCTTTATTATCATAGAATATGTATGCATTGGCATGGATGTGTATACATTGGGTTTTGGATTGGTTTATATTTGACATGGAAATGACTTATTATAATGTTGTCATTCCCTTGGTATGGATACATACTGTTTATGAGTATCTAGTTAATGATATTTCATTTTATTGTACTGTGGTTGATTTTATACGTGCTAACCCTTATATTTCCATGATGTGGACTGTGATGATCCCACTATGTGGGGGAGCAGATCAGGTGTGAGGCTTTGGGATAGCAAGGAGTCTTTTTGGATAGCTGCTTTGAGAGAGTGGCTAGGCTTAGAGCTTGACCAGCACCTAGGGTGTCTCTTTTGATGGTTAATGTTATTATATATTTTGGATGACTGTATAACTTTATGACTAATATCTCTTTTATAAGAGTATGTTTTGGGAATAAATATATGTTATTTTATATTTATACTCTAGCGTAGCTGACTTTTGCTCTATTTTCTATATTATATATTATTTTATTTTGGTTGGTTCTGGATGTGACGGTCTAGGGAGGGTCATTACATATACATACATATATATATATATATATATATATATATATATATATATATATATATATATATATTTATTTATTTATTATCATATAATTTGTTTAAATACTACTTAAATATATTATTATTAATCAGTATTGAACATAATAATATAACTAAATTATTTGTCATAATAAATATAAAATATTAAACGTTACTTAATTATTATTAATTAAATTATTTCCAACTCCTATTTAGTATTAACTATCTTAAATTTATGCTTAAATAGTTCTTAGATATATTATTTAAAAAATACTTATGAACAAACTTATTTGCTAAACATGTTTGTTATAACAAGTATACCTTCACTAATTATTATTATATTTATTTTTAAAATTTGTTATTAACTCATTAATTTTTTTATATATATTAATTTAATTACTATTTACATATATTACTTAATATTAAATAATTACGAATCTTTTTTATATTAAAATATATATTATAATAAATTTTATATAAAATTAGTTTAAATACTACTTACAAATATTACTTAATAATTAATCATTAACATAATATTCTCTTTTGACTTTCAATCATATTATATATAAATATATAATATTAAACTTTATCTAATTATTATTAATTAAATTATTTTCAATTCCTATTTAGGAATAACTATTTTTAAAATGAAGGTTAAATACTACTACCATATATTTTTTAATCACAAATTCTGAATAAAATTATTTCGTCAAGAGGTTTCTTATAATAATTATTAAAAATTAAAACATCACTTATTATTATTTAATTTATTTTTAAATTTATTTTTCAGTAATTAAAATCTTTATATATAACTTAAAATAGTACTTATATATTTCACTTATTATTTAATAAATACCAACATTATTTCATTCAAAATGTCGGTTATAATATTAATATATAATAAATCTTCCGTATTTATTCATATTAAAATGTTTTCTCAATTAATTATATATATATATATATATATATATATATATTATTTTCATACATTACTTAAAATAGTAAATATAAAACAAAACACGTTGCCAATATTTTTTTGTATTTTTTTTCCCTATATTACCTATTTATTAATTTTAATAATTTCTTTATATACTACTTACTTCTATTTTTTTATTTGTATTTAACATTATAATATGATTTAATTATTGCTTTTAATAAAAATAAACTAGTCATTTTTTGGCAAATTTTTATTATTAATTTTATTTTTAACACTAATATTAACTAATTAAGATTTTATATATTACTTTAAATACTACTTACTTATATTACTTATTATTTTATATTTACAATTACTATTTTTAAATTTCAATTTATATTAAGTAATTAGTACTTTTTATAATTTCTTTAAATACGTCTTATATACGTTTTTATTCATTAGTAATTACCAAATTACTATATATAAATTATCGGTTTTAATAAACATAAAACACTAAATAGTAGCTAATTAATATTATTTCTACTTTTTTCATTTCTTATTTATTAAGAACATTTTCTTTAAATTATGTTTAAAAACTTGACGTTAACTATTTATTTTTAAAAATTATTATTTTATTGTAATTAACTCACTACTATTTTTATATATGACTTCAAATACTACTTATATATTTTAAATTAAACACTTGCCGTTAACTTTATTACTGGTTTATGATCCATATAAAACAAATAATATATCGATTTTATTAAATATAATACACAAAAAAAGTATATTTTGAGCAAAACTTTTATCTCAATTACAGAAAATTATTAAATATTATATAATTTATTTTCATGTCAAATAAATAAATGTAATTTTTTTTACAATAATTCTACTAACAGAATTTAACATACCCAATAAAATATAATTTTTTTTACAATTTTTCTACCAACAAAAATAATACAAATATAAATTATACATACAACAATTTTCTACAACTAACATATTTACAACATATTATATTTATAACTAATTTATACATTACTTTAAATTAAAATATACAATCTATTTAAAATAAATATAAATCTATACTTACTTGTCAATATTTTGTAAAATTATCTTTAAATCTTTTCTAACCTGCAAAATAACACATTTAACTAATTAACATTTTTAACATATAAAATTTGAAATATATAATTTCATAACTTATTTACTTTTTAATATAAACATACATTAAAATACTTAAAATAAATTAAAAGGGACAGACAATGACATTGCCGAACTGGAGATGGAAATAATGAAAATAACACATTTAACTACATACCAGATTTCTAAACTACCAGAAAAGAATTGTCGCTGCGCTGCTAGACTTGGAGATGAAATTTGAAATGGAAGACAACGAGAGAGGAGAAGAAAGACTACTACTGGGCTGGGAGAAATATCTGGAACAAGAAGCGGGAATGGTAATTTAGGACAACTAAGGTTTTAAAGCAAGTCCCTCCACTAGGGATGACAAACATACCCGTACTCGTGAGTAATACTCAAACCTATCCCGACTTTGATGGAGAATACCCGATTTATAATATGAGATAGAGAAATAACTTAATTATAATTATAATATAATAAAAAACTAATTTAAAAATATCATATTTTTTTTATAAAAAATAAAAAATAAAAAAAATTGACAGGTACGGGTAAGGACGGGTATACCCGATACCTGACGGAGACGGGGATGGGGATGAAAATCACATATCCGACGGGTACGGGTATGGGAACGGGGATGAGTTTTACTCGCGGGGATGAGGACGGGTATCATGAAACCCGTACTTGACCCGCCCCGTTGCCATCCCTACCCTCCACCCCCTGCGCCAACTGTGTATTTTAGGTTGCACCCACTACTCCTGCGCCATTTGTTTCCAGTGCCACGTGGACGAAACAACCTAAAATGGTAAATAAATTTTTTTAAAATTTATTTCCAGTATTTAATATAAATTTATTTATTTTGGTCAAAAAGCCATACTTTAAGTCTAACTTACAAGTTTGTTTTATTTATCTTTATCGTCTTTCCTTGTAATATCAAGCGACTGTTTGACTCATCTTTGATTGGATGGAGGGTAAGTTTAAGATGATGTTGAATTTTCTTTTTCTAAGCTCGAGGGAAGTAGGGGGTATAGGGAGAGGTGGTTGTTGTGTTTTCAACTAGTGTTTATTTGGGTTTGTGTTTGGGTATACTCAGGAATAATGGGTTCAAAATAAAGGTTGTGGACGGTGTATTCCTAAACAATAAGTCTGCCTGGTGTGGCTTCTTGAATAATGGGTTCAAGTATGGTTTCCTCTAAAGATTCAAAGATTTTTGCCTTATTTCGTAGACACTTAGAGGTGGCTTTGGGGTTGAGGTTCTTCCTCTTCTTGACCACTACAAATATGGGTTGTTCATTGTCTTCCTCATTAGAAGATTCTTGCAAAATGAATTTACATGTATTAAGGGTTTTTTTTAGTAGTAGAATTGTGTTGAAATATCAATGTTATTAATAAACTAGCAGGAAAAAGGCATTTCATGCCTGAATTGTATCAGATAAGCAAAATCAATTCATTTATGAAAGATTCTACTTGCACCTGTACGTGTTCTTCAGCCTCTTTGCGTTGTTCTGCTGTTGTTTCTGTGTCGCCTTTTGATCATCGAAGGGATCATCGAAGGGAGAAGAAGCAGATGAAAGAGAGCAACAAAAGAGAACCCAGACATAAGAACGCTTAAAATGTAATGTCGAAAAACCATAGTCCGTTTGTGACATGTGAATCTATTATAATTATTGAAAAAGGCAATCCATGTCTGCATTGTATTAAAAGAAAAAATAAATAAAAAAGAAAAAAATGAGAAGTTGCTCATAAAAAAGGTAGTTATTGAAAAATAAACAAAAAATAAAATAGTCCATATAAAAATGAAAATCAAAAGTAGTTATTGAAAGTTGTATCTCCTTTATATATTAGTATAGATTCATTAGTTTCAAGTATTTAAATTTTGATTAAAAAATATTTTTTCTAATTTTCTAAAATACAAGGGTATAATGGTCCAAAAAATTGGAGACCATGGTGGTTACCGAAAAGGGTATCCCTTTATATATTAGTATAGATTATTATAGATAAAGGTGGTATTTATTTTTATTGTACATATTTTATTAACCATTTTGTCCTTTAACTTCTAAAACACATACTCTTTATCTATTTAGTTTTTAGGCTTAATTGCGTTTTTTATCTCTCAAGTATTATAATTGAGCAATTTTGATCTCTAAAGTTTTAATTGGGTAATTTTAATCCTAAAAGATTGCAATTGTGCGATTTTGGTCCTTCAATTTTTAATCGGACAGTTTTAGTCCCTCAAATATTACGATTGTACGATTTTAGTCTCTTCCATTAAAAATTTAATAATTTTAATATATATACATATACACACGATGTTTTAAAATTATACAATTATTTGTCTATTCAAGTTAACGTATATTATAATTTTCATTAATGTATTAAATGATATATATTTATTATTATTAAATAAATAAATTTTATATATTATTATTTTTATAATATTACTGATAAATTAATATCAATAATATTATTAATTAGTGTTCTTACCAGAATTTGGTCGTAGGGGTGGACCGTCCAGTAAGATCGGTGAGCCTCCTTTGCTGATGCGTTGGTGCTCCAAGATGGGGGAGGTACCTGCAAAAGAGACTCCGATGCCAAAGTTAGTGTTTGTGGGAGTATGAGTCTCGTATAAATAATGCACATACCTTTGTGTGAATTAGGGTTGTCTTGGGCCTTGGGCCTGAGATAAGATATGATATGATAAGATATCATATGATATGATATGATAAGATATCATATGATATGGTATGATATGATATGATGAGATATGATATGATATAATTGGAGGGCGGTTCTGATCTGGGACGAGATCCCCAGGTTCGGGAATGATCTACCCAAATACCGGGCTGACGTCACTCAGCGTGTGCCCGGGGTTGCTTTGTATCGCTAATCCGGGCTCGGAGCCCGGGTGCGAAGTACAGTCAGTACACTAGCCCCCCGAGCTCTGAAGGCCGTAGGTCGAGGAGTTAAGACCGGGCTCGTCAAGGAGGACGACGTGGAGGATAGCTCCAGCAAGAATGCCTCTACGTAGGCTAATTTTGTTATGACCTAGTTTAATTTTCCCTTTGCTTTGATTTTCTGTTTTGAATTCAAGCGTTGAACTCTGGGAACTTTGTTTGTATATGCATATTTTTCTTCTACCTTTATGTGTTTGCGTTTGGTTTTTGCTTTGCACACATTTTAAGACACACGTTCGATGTCTGTTGTACACTCTCATTTTTGGTGAAAGCTCACGCTGAGATCCGAATTCGGCCTTAATTTTAAGTAGTTTCTCGTGAAGGTTCGAACTTGATCTTAGGTAGTAGTGCCGAGGTTCAGATTTGACCTCGATCATTCCGAGGTTCAGGCTCGACCTCAAGTTCGCGTGTTTAAGGTTTGTATTCAACCTTAAACAAATACGTTAAGGTTCGTATTCAACCTCGAATAAACGTGTTAAGGTTCATATTCGACCTCAAATGAATGTGTTAAGGTTCATATTCGACCTTAAATGGGCGTGTTAGGGTTCGTACTCGACCTCAAATTTTGAGTAAAATGATTTAATTAATGTTCGAACTCGACCTTAGGCGAGGGCATCGAGGTTCGTATTCGACCTCGGATGATGAGGTTCAGACTTGACCTTAACAAGAGTGTCGGGGTTCGTATTCGACCTCGGATTTGGTTCGTACTCGACCTCAGATTTGGTTGAAACGATTTTATTAAGGTTCGAACTCGACCTTAAATAAGGATGTTGAGGTCCGTATTTGACCTCGACCTTTAACGAGGTTCGGGTTTGAATTCTGTTGAGCGAACTTAAGGTTCGTACTCGACTTTAAATAAGGGTGCTGAGGTCCGTGTTTGACCTCAAACTTGGACGAGGTTCGGGCTCGTATTCGACCTTGAGGTAGGGTTAGGTAATCCTTCACAAGGTTCGTTCTCGACCTCGGATGAGAATATTTAGGGTTCGTATTCGAACCTCAAATAAACACGTTTAGGGTTTGAACTCGATCCTCAAGTGAGCCTGTCGAGGTTCGTACTCGACCTCGAAATTTTAACGAGGTTCGTACTCGACCTCAAATTTTGAGTAAAATGATTTAATATTAGGGTTTTTACTGTCTACCGGCACATTGGCATTGTTAGGGTTTTACCTTGTGATTGCGGCGCGGTGACAAAATTGTATTTTTATCCGTTTGATGACGTGGCATATTTGGGCCGATGTGGTATTTCGATATCCATGTTTCATGGTCGAGCTGAGGAACTCGACAATAATGAGTTTGCTGCTTGGTCAGGTTAGTAAACCTTTGACCAGGTCAATAGATTGGTGAGGGACAAGTTGGCAACTCTGCTGGCCAGTACACTTGCCCCCCCAGCACCGAGTGATGTAAGAGCAAAAGGGCTTCTGAGGAGCTCCCAAATTTGATGTTTGAATGTTCTAATTCGATCTTGTTAAGTAGATGTGATTTTTTAAGGGTCGAGCTCGACCTTGGCATGTCAAGTTCGAACTCGACCTTGGTTACTAAAATGTGATCTCAAGGTTCGGACTCGACCTTGGCATATCAAGGTTCGAACTCGACCTTGGTTGATAAAATGTGATCTCGAGGTTCGGACTCGACCTCGGCATAACAAGGTTCGAACTCGACCTTGGTTAAGAGAATGTGATCTCGAGGTTTGGATTCGACCTCGGATGAGAGTATTGAGGTTCGTATTCGACCTCAAACCAAAGTTGGATGAATTTTTAACGAGGGTCGGATTCGACCTCGGATGAGAGTATTGAGGTGGAGCCCCAAGTTGTTGAGCAGGTCGCTCCAGCTACTGATGTGAGTGGTGTGGCCTGTGGCTTTTTCTATTTGATGTCTGTTTTCTCTGTTTGATCTTTGTCTGAATTTTAACGAGGTTCAGATTCAACCTCGGATGAGAGTATTGAGGTTCATATTCGCCCTCAAACTAAAGATGGCTGAACTTTAAGCGAGGTTCGGATTCGACCTCGGATGAGAGTATTGAGGTTCGTATCCGACCTCAACTTCGAGTGAAACGATTGAACTAAGGTTCGAATTCGACCTTAGGTGAGAGTATCGAGGTTCGTATCCGACCTCAAATTCGAATGAAACGTTTGAACTAAGGTTCAAACTTGAACCTTGGTTAAGAAAATATAGTCTCAAGGTTCTGACTTGACCTTGGTTAAGAAAATATAGTCTCAAGGTTCGGACTCAACCTTGGCATAATAAGGTTCGAACTCGACCTTGGAATTTTAACGAGGTTCGTTCTCGACCTTGGGTAAGAATATTTAAGGTTCGTACTCGACCTTATAATTTTAACGAGGTTCGGACTTGACCTCGGATTATGGGTTAGACGGTTTGGCGAAGTGATGAGCGAAGCGGTTTGATTAAGGTTCGATGTCGATCTTGTGAGGGCATCGAAGTTCGCATTCGACCTCGAATTTGTGATAAACTGGCTAATGAAGGTTCGAATTCGACCTTTAAGTGAGAATGTTGAGGTTCGTACCCGACCTCAAATTGAGATGAACGAAGGTTCAGACTTGACCTTAAGTGAGAACATTGAGGTTCGTACTCAACCTCGGATTTATGTGTTTGAGGTTCGTACTCGACCTCAAATTGGGATAAACGATGGAGGTTCGGATTCGACCTTTAAGTGAAAATATTGAGGTTATGAAGGTTCGAATTCGACCTTTGAGTAAGAGTACCGGGGTTCGTGCTCGACCTCGGGTTTACATGAATGATTTGATTAAGGTTCGTATTCGACCTTTAAGGACAGTACCGGGGTTCGTGCTCGACCTCGGGTTTACGTGAATGATTTGATTAAGGTTCGTATTTGACCTTTAACGACAGTACCGGGGTTCGTGCTCGACCTCGGGTTTACGTGAATGATTTGATTAAGGTTCGTATTTGACCTTTAACGACAGTACCGGGGTTCGTGCTCGACCTCGGATATTAATATTAAGGTTCGTATGCGACTTAAATAGAGCTTGGTGGACTTTCATAAGGTTTAAATTCTTCGGAATAGGCGTATTAAGGTTCGTATTCGACGTTAGAATAGAGTTAGGTAAGCCTTCACGAGGTTCGTTTTCGACCTCGGGTAAGAATGTTTAAGGTCGACCTCAAAATTTTAACGAGGTTCGTTCCTCGGGTAAGAATGTTTAAGGTTCGTACTCGACCTCAGAATTTTAACGAGGTTCGTTTTCAACCTCGGGTAAGAATGTTTAAGGTTCGTACTCGACCTCAGAATTTTAACGAGGTTCGTTCTCGACCTTGGGTAAGAATGTTTAAGGTTCGTACTCGACCTCAAAATTTTAAGGAGGTTCATTCTCGACCTCGGATGGGAATGTTTAAGGTTCGTACTCAACCTCATAATTTTAAGGAGGTTCGTTCTCGACCTCGGGTAAGAATGTTTAAGGTTCGTACTCGACCTCAGAATTTTAACGAGGTTCATTCTCGACCTCGGGTAGGAATGTTTAAGGTTCGTACTCGACCTCAGAATTTTAAATGTTTAAATGTTTGTGGCCTGACCTTGGTCTTGCTTTCCTTGTGGTTTTCTGCGAACCTGGTCACGGAAGGCGGAGTGTTCTCCCCTCTGGATGTATCCAGCAGTACGGGCGCGTAGCTCGTCCATGTCGCGAGGAGCTTCGCGACATAGGCTGTCGACAAACGGTCCGGGCTTGAGTGCCATGAGCATGGCGTGTAGGGCGACCTCGGGATTCAAATTTCGAATTTTCACCGAGATGCTGACAAAGCGTTGCATGAACGTCCGTAGTGGTTCATCATCGCTCTGTCTGAGGCTGGCCAGAGCAGCTGACGTTATGTGATGAGGCCGACTTGTCGCATACTGCGCTGTGAACCGTCTGACTAGGGTGCCGAAGCTGTCAATTGACTCGGCGGGTAGCTGGGTATACCAGTTGAGTGCAGCCCCCTTGAGCGAGGTTGGAAAAACCCTGCACAGTATAGCATCCTCATTAGTATAGAGGTTTACCTAGGTGGTGTATAGATTGATATACTCGTCCGAGTCGGTTGTGCCGTCGTAGCGGTCGAGGTGGAAAGGCTTCCGCCCAAAGGGGAGAGGTGTCTCCATGATACCGTCCACGAAAGGATGGCGGCGGAAGGTCGTCTGATTCCCCGTGCCGTGGGCAGGGGCGTTGCTGACGTCGTGTGTCGACCTGTTCGTCGGCGCGTGAGACCGATGTGTGGGAGGCTTGGGAGTCGGTGCCCTAGCCGCTGTTGGCGGTTGTGAAAACGAGTGCCCTTCGTCCTTATTCAGGTTACTTTGCGGAGGAGGTTGATCTGAGGGACGCCGAGGGAGTTGGGTGTGAATGCGCTCGTTCTCAGAGCGTAGTGCCGCTAGGTCGGCTTCATTAGCGGTACGCGTTGCTGCTAGATCAGTTTCGTGCTTGGCACGCATGCTTTGTAGGTCGGCGGCGTGTTGTTTCCGCATCTGTTCGACTTGGTCGATCAGCCTCCTCAATGTTGCTGTATCACTATCCATGGTAGTTGAGCGATCTAGGTCGTCTGTTGCACGTCTGTTATGGCTTCTAGTGAAAACCATAAGAATGACCGATAAGAGCTGGTCTTGATCGGCCCCACGGTGGGCGCCAAATGTTCTTACCAGAATTTGGTCGTAGGGGTGGACCGTCCAATAAGATCGATGAGTCTCCTTTGTTGATGCGTTGGTGCTCCAAGATGGGGGAGGTACCTGCAAAAGAGACTCCGATGCCAAAGTTAGTGTTTGTGGGAGTATGAGTCTCGTATAAATAATGCACATACCTTTGTGTGAATTAGGGTTGTCTTGAGCCTTGGGCCTGAGATAAGATATGATATGATAAGATATCATATGATATGATATGATAAGATATCATATGATATGGTATGATATGATATGATGAGATATGATATGATATAATTGGAGGGCGGTTCTGATCTGGGACGAGATCCCCGGGTTCGGGAATGATCTACCCAAATACCGGGCTGACGTCACTCAGCGTGTGCCCGGGGTTGCTTTGTATCGCTAATCCGGACTCGGAGCCCGGGTGCGAAGTACAGTCAGTACAATTAGTATATTAGTTTATAGATAAACTAATAACTTGATAAATATAACTTAATATATATTAATATACTTTTATAAAAATATAAGTATATTAATTAAAAATATACACATCTTATCTAATATATTTATATTTTTTGTAAAAGTATATTAATATATACTAAGTTATATTTATCAAATTATTAATTTATTTATAAATATACTAAAAATACCATTGATATTAATTTATCAGTAATATTAAAATATTAATAATATATAAATTTTATTTATTTAGTAATAATAAATATATATCATTTGATACATTAACAAAAACTATAATATACGTTAACTTAAATAAGCAAACAATTGTATAATTTTAAAATATTATATATATATATATATATATATATATATTAAAATTTTAAGATTATTAAATTTTTAATGAAAAAGACTAAAATCGCACAATTATGATATTTGAGGGACCGAAATTATTCAATTAAAAATCAAGGGACTAAAATCGCACTATTACAATCTTTTAAGGACTAAAATTACTCAATTAAAACCTTGAAGATTAAAATTGTACAATTATAATACTTGAGAGATCAAAAATATAATTAAGCCTAGTTTTTATTTTCCTTTTACTCTATTTTTCCATAATTTTTTTTTTCAAATATCTCACACCATCTTAATAATTACTCCAAATTACTCATAATTATTAATTACTTACATATATTTAATTTTAATCATTATTATCATTTATTTTTATTTACCTTTTAAACATAATACACAAAAGCACATAGATGATTGAAATTAGCTATTTTACACTATTTTAAATAAAATCTTAGTTTAAGTATTGTAATTAATAAAAGTATGATTGAGAGAATTTTCTTTTCTCACTAAAATAAACATAATTGTTTTTTCAAAAGTTACTCGACTACTGAAATTAATGATATTTTACACTTATATAGTGAAAATAATAATATTATTATTATTAATAACTAATACTTTAGATATATAGATTAAATATTAATTATATATAAATAAAATTTCTTGTGAATTATCTATATAAATAAATATTATATATTTTAATATATAAATCATATTAATTTAAGATTTATATATTTTTAATGAAAAACATATAATAAATACAAATTGAGATTGATAAAAATGTTAAAAAATCATCGGTAAAACTTTTTAACTTGGTAAAGATAATCTTGGATAGATAATAACTATAAATAATCTATTACACAATCTATTAATAATTTCCTGTAAAAAAAAAAACTAAAGATAATCTTTTTTTTGGTGAGGAAACTAAAGATAATCTAGAGATTATAATATCAATTTCATCTTTCACTTTTTTCTTTTCTTGATGTGTGTTATAAAAAAAATTATCACTTAAAAGTTAAAATTTTAAGCATTTTTTTGTGTTATATAAAGGAACAAATTCAACTACATAGAATAAAATAAAGCAAGTCAATTAAAGAGAACGAACAGAAAAATAGAACAAATCAATGACACTATCATTTATATATCAGAGTTTCACAAAATAGGAGAATGAGATGAGAACAATATTACAATATTATATATGAGCAATGAACAATAGTGCAATATTGTTAGCAAAGAAAAAATGGAGAAGACAGGAGCATAGAAAAAAAAGATAAAAAACTCACTTGAAAAGTCACTTCAAACAATCCTTCGAAATCCGATGGGTTTGGATGGGATTGTTTTATGAATTTGGTATTTATAGATAATACTAGAAAGTCCTTCAAAATCCCTCTCACACAACAATCTTTTAAAATCCTTATATTTTTGAATACCAATGGATTGTTTTTAAGTTGTAAAAAATCTCAAATGAATACCAATGGATTTTAATGGACTCTTTAAAAAATCTTGAAAATCCTGATTGAATACCACTGGATTATTTTTAAGTGACATAAAATCCTGATTGAATACCAATGGATTTTTTTACTCAAAAAAAGTCTTTTAAAATCCTACGAAATCCTAAACCAATACACCCCCTAAAGATAATCTTTGATAGATAATAACTATCGAAAAAATTAGTGTAACAAAAACCTATTGAAAAAGTAAACAAATTAAATAACATTGAAACTTTTAATAAAGTTGGCAACAGTGACAAACAGACATCAACACAGGACTTTTGAGTTTTGACACATTGAAAGTTGTAAACTAGGCGAATCAGAACCCAACACTGTATTCACTTTCAGATTCTTAAGAGAAGAAAGAGTGTGATAATAATTTGAATAATTTAATGCTCCATTCTTTCCAAATCAGTTATTTGAGTCTTCAATTTCAAACATAAATCAAGGCCAAAAGTTTCCCAACACATCACAAAACCAATACAAACCTAAGATTTTCGACATGGCTGAGAAACAGCTCATCGTTGCCGTCGAAAGTACTGCTGCGTTGGGACCCTATTGGGATGCCATTCTAATGGATTATCTCGAGAAGATTATCAGGTTCCCCTTCTCTCTCTTTTATTTATCAAAATTAGGGATTTTCTTTTGGCGGGTTTAGGTTCTGATTTTGATTTTAATATTAAATAAGGTTAAAGCTTTGATTTTGGTGCTGTGCTCAAAGTGGGGTTCTTTCTTTTAGGGTTGATTGTTATTGATTTTGAAAATAGAGAGAAAAAAGAGGAAGTGCTGGTGACTGGTGTTGTAGCTTTTGGTGGTTTTTTTTTTTTTCGTTTTGACTGTTGGTGTTCTTAAATTGATGTCGTTTGTGTTTTTGGTGGTGAAATTGGATGAAAGATTTAAAGTTTTTTTTTATAGCTGATTTGCAAGATTATTGAGGAACCATTTGTTTCTTAATTTTGTTGCATTTTCAATGAGGGATTTAACAAGTATGCGTACCAATGAAGGATCACCATATGGAATCAAACCCAATGTGATATTTATGCTATTTGATCCAACCAGTTGAGTCAATCTTTAAATCCTTAATGGCAGTCATGACAAGTTTTTCTTGCCCAAAATAATATTTTAAAGAAAGGCAATGGCAATTAATTATACTCTAAAAGCAAAACCTTGTCAAACATATTGTTAAAATTTTATAAAGCAAAACATTGTCTAGCATATTGTTTGAAATTTATTATTGCATATGACAAACAAGACATTTACTGCTGCACAAAAATTAAAATATTATTTATATTCAAGCAAAAGGATTTATTCTCTTAAAAAAAAGACCTCTTGAATTATAGGCAACCGACAACATTCTTTCTTTTTTCATTGGTGGCAATTGAAGGTTCGTTAGGCAAAAGACTATTTAAAAGTGATTGGGGGAAAAAATTCCTCCTAAACAGAGGCACAAAAAGGAAAACAAGTGTGCTGTTTATGCTGTCATTTGATTTATTTAGTTGGACCAGAATGGTCACTTATTTAGGGTTGACATTTTTTTTATGGTTTAGATTTTATTTGCCTTATTGTTGCTCAAGGTCATGGTTGTTCCATGGGGGTTGCTGTTACTAAGATGTAGAGAGATTGGTCAGCGTTGTTACATTGGCATGTTTTATGTCTTTGTTTTATCTTTTTTTTTTTTTTTTTTGGAGGATTTGTTATCCTCACCTGGGTTGTATTTTCTTCTTATTTCTCTAATAAAATTTCGTTTTCTACCAAAGTATTTAACAATTCAACAAGGCTCTCTGATCCCTTAGTGGCCATAGGCAGAATATCAAATGAAATCTTGCCCTTCAAGAAATCTAAAGATAGGGTAGATGACTTAAAATATCCAAACATTCTTTTCCACTCAAATACACCAATGGGTAGCATGTGTGCACAAAGTCATCCTTTTCTTATTTCTGCTGAAAGCCCAAAAAAAGCTGCTCTTAACTCTGACAAGTGACAACACTGAATTCACCAAAAATAAATAAATCCAAATGATCTTTTTCTGAATGGAAATGGTTGCTGTGCTAGGCTGAATAGGCAAATGTGTCTGATCAAGTGCCAAAGAGTAGGACAATTGTAAACATAATATTTTGGGAATTGGAATTCAACAGAAGTCTTAGCTTAACAGAGCTAATCTTGTTCCTCACCTGCTTAGGACTTTGGTATTCAATAGAAACCATGCATAGGTCATTATGCCTAAAGGTTCCATTTTTGTTTATATTAAATTTCAGTTTCCTTCTGTTGTTTTACTAGTCAAATAATTTGAATGGTTATATGCTGTTATAGATGATATGAAGCACCTGTTTTAACCTACTGTGGTATTTGTACAGGTGTTTTGGTGGAAATGACTCAACTGGACAGGTAATATGGATTTTGCTTTGATGAACATTTAACAATCTCCAAAAAAAATGAAAGAAAATGCTTGTATCCAATGTGTCACCACACACATCTGATTTAGTTGTCTTATATCAAATTTGGTGAATGTGCTAGTCATTTTCACGGACTTCAGACAAAAGTATTCTTTCCTAATGGCATGCCAATAAAGTAGCTATTTTTTGAGCATAAAGATTCTCTTGATGCGGCAAAATACTATTATATATTTTAATATTATTAGTTAATGACAAAAATAAAAGGTTTTGTTAGGTCATTATCGATTGTTTAGATAGAGAGGTCAGGAGTGAACTTATTATAATCATACTAGTAGATATGATATTCTATCTTACTGAATGATTAGGTTTTCCCCTTTCTTTTGCAGAAGCCTTCTGCTTCCAATGTGGAGTTTGCTCTCGTCACCTTTAATACTCATGGATGTTATTCTGGTACAGTTATGCTAATTTTCTTTTTTCATGTTACATGAATCATGGCTGTTTAAAAGCTGTTCATTTAAAAAAATTGGCAAAATTTTAGAACTAATGGTGTTGATGCTATCCTGTGCCAGTTCATTTTTTTTTAATATTTTATTTACACCTCGTTTGCATTTCAAATATTTTTTACCTTTCCTATTAAAGAAAGGAAAAGGAAAAAAGGATAAACAATTTCTAAATATGAAGTTTCTGCAAATTGTGTGTGTATAATGACAAACAGTTTTCTAAATATTAAATTGGTGCATTGTGTGCGTGTGTATGTTTTTCTTAATTGGAAGTTAAACGAGAAAGTTGACAAAGTTTATCTATCCACCATTTATTGAAAATACAACGTTTGGAATTTTCTAATTCAATTCTGCCTGGCTTTACACTGGCGAATTTATATGTAACTGGCTAGTCTATTGAGTATATTTACTTAGTTGAGCATCATTGGATGCAGGTTGGCTTGTGCAACGAACTGGTTGGACTAGAGACCCAGATGTTTTCTTCCTGTGGCTATCATCTATACCCTTCAATGGTGGTGGTTTTAATGATGCAGCAATTGCTGAAGGGCTTTCTGAAGCTCTGATGGTATGCATGCCATCTACATTTCATTTCCTGTTTGCTTGTATTCTTTCAATTTTCATTCAGTATATATCTGATCCTGATCATTCCTGTGTGTTGTTTCCTTTTACTTCTTTACTGTCTCTCTCTCTGCGTCTGCGCACACATTTATGAATTCTTTGCGTCCTTATTCTGTGTTGAATTTGTTTATTTTAATAAAAATAATCTTATGCATTTGATGGAATGTGGGTTAACATTTGGAGGATATAGGACAAGATCTGGATCACAGAGAGAGTTATGGTACTTGAAAATTCCTCCATGTTTAATTATTGGAAGTTCATATAACATCTCAATAGTAATAGTTGACTTTGAGTACATGAAAAACAAGTTTTAACTACAAAATAATTCAATTATTGAGCTAAATTAATGGTGGATCACAGTGATAGTTATATTGCTGTGCAGTTTTGTTGGTGGATGAATGTATTTGAACTAAATTTTAATGAAGCTGATCCAATGAATTAAGCTCAGGATCTAAATTTGTTTGATTGGTTCATTTTGGCTCATTTGTACCAATTTATTTCCTTAATTTGTATAATTTGAGCTAACAAGCTGTGTTGGAATGTTTACAATATCCATTATAGCTGAACCGGATTTATTAATTCTTGGTATGTTTTGTCCTTGTGGCAACAATTGCAGCCCCCGAAGCAGTTGTTCATGGTGTTATAGCATCACTATATTGAGGGGTTTTGAAAACCCTTTTTGGTCCTTGAAACTGTGTCATTCTGGGCATTTTTTTTTTGTGACAACCACCCTTCACTTTTCTCATTGTTCTGAGCCCTGAACTGTGTGACGGTGGACAGCTATTGCACAATCTCAAGGACATTTGTTGTTATTTACTATGTTTTACTTTAAACTTATATGACTTTTTATTGTTAATTATAAATTTATCATGAATTTGAGGGTTTTTATTTATTTATTTATTTATCCATTTTGAGCATTTATATGCATATAGTATATATATAATCTATATAAAAAAATATCACAATAGCAGCCATCCCTGCCATGTACTACTTAATGCTGTTGTGTTTTTGGGGTTGGCCACTATGCACTGCTATCCAACACTGATAACTGTGAGTTGAACTAGAGCTGAGTACAGAAAATTTATATGGATGAAAAAATTAAATACAAATAATTTATGATCATCTTGTTAACTTTGTATATCTCAAGGGTCAGTGACTATTTTGTCATAAGAATGTGGTTACTTCTTGTATTAATTGTTCCTATCCCTGTATCTGTGTGTATATGTGTGTGTGTATATGTCTGTATGTATATATATATATATATATATTTCAAATGGTGAATATGTCTTTAG
Organism: Cajanus cajan; assembly: GCF_000230855.2. Taxonomy (NCBI): domain Eukaryota; kingdom Viridiplantae; phylum Streptophyta; class Magnoliopsida; order Fabales; family Fabaceae; genus Cajanus; species Cajanus cajan. The sequence goes on along the minus strand of NC_138527.1, from coordinate 21,024,068 downwards.
ATGTTCTGATCGAGGAAAAGATGACAAAGTATTTATTAAAGTGATTTGGACATGTACAAAAAAGACCATTGGAGGCACCAGTGAGGATGTAGTAGATTGCATGATTTATAGCCTGGTGAAAAGGGGTAGTGGGAGAACTGAAGGACAATATAGGAATTTGTTAAGTGGAACATCATGATAAATAACATTCCTAAGAATTTGGTCTTTAACCAAGCTCAATGGCATTGTTCGATCAATGCAACTGACTTCACCTTATGGATTAAGACTTTTGTTGTTGTTGGTTAAATGCCTTTTTCCCAAAGTAACTATTTGTTTTCTCTTTTTGTGCTGCACTGTTGACAAAGCAACATATAAGTATTATTCATAGTTATCAATCTCGAATAGCAACATGAAGTGACTAACTTTGAAAAGGCTATAGTGGGATAGTAGAAAATGGGGTGATCACTATTTTAAATATTATTACTCAAAATAAATAATTTATAGTAAACATAAAAGACCAAAATTAAAGAAATTCATGTTAAATAATAAGTTGCAGTTTACACACAAAATCACCATCAACCTTGGAGCAATAAGAACATAGTAATGAAGTTAAAAAATTGAAAGATGCTGGTAAAATCAATAGAAAAAGAACATAACAAATTAGATAAAAAAAAGAGTAGAATGTGAGCTGGGAAGTCGAAAGGAAGAAGAATGGAAAGAAGATAAAAAAGTGTCTTGTAAACTTTGAAGGATTAGAGGTCAAAACAAAGATAACTTTTCCTGGAATATTTATCCAGGAAAATGATGTTCCAAGGTTACAAATTTGTTTTTGAAGCCTATATTATGGCAGTGACACTATTTTGGCTGTCATTGTGGCCACTATAACTGCTATTGAATATTGCTCTTCTATCTGAATCCCATAATAGCTTAGGGCCACTCCATTCCGCTATCCTGCCATAGTGTGCTTTTGACTACTATGGTTTTATGTGTAATATTAAAGTCTTTTCTGTTTTTTATCACCTTACTTTCCTTCAGTTAGATGTGTGCTATTTGGCCCCCTCACCTCAAGGCATTAGAACTTAGAAGTCCATAGTCTGACTCTATTTTTACCTCATTTTTTTTTCTCTGTTGAGTATTTCTTATCCTTCAACCTTCTGTTCTTCTATATCTTTCTTTCTCTTAAATTTGTTTTTAATTCAAAATAATGCACAAAGCTCTCCCTAATTCAAACAATGTGTCAAAGCCTTTTCCTGTTAAAGAAGAAAAACTCCCTTATAAACTATAACAAATGTTTATCAGCCTTAATTGGTAGTTCCCTTTAGACTGAAACTTTGCTCTTTGAGGCTACAGTTTTCCTCAATCTGTGCCTTTTTTATTTCTTCATCCAATTATGGATAATCTAGTCTATGCATTGGATCATTTCTTTTAATGCATTTCTTTGTGTCACTTCTCATGTAATTTGTACACTAATAACTGTATCTCCATACACTTAATTTTTGATATTTTATGATAGCTTGAATGCATTTTTGTGAGTGTGAAATCTATAGCAATTTCAACGTGATATGTCTTTAATACAGCACAGTTCGTAATCTATAGTAGGTTTTTCTATAGTAAAGTACATAGTTTAAACTGTTAGTTAGAAAGTGGAAACTTTGTGGGCATCTCTTTGGCCTCAAAAATGAATTTGGATCCTCACACCTCAATGTTGGAATGCTTAGATGTTCCCAAATTCTCAAAGCGGAGGCCCTAATCAGCAGAGTGTGGACATGCATAAGCATTGTATCCTTGTTGCAGCAAGTAATCCCTATCCGTTGCAGACACCAGTTTATGTTCCGCGACAACAGAACCTAGAGCAGACTGAAACCATTGACTCAGACCCAGGGAGCCGGTTATATGATTCTGAAGCTGTAGCTAAAGCATTTCCTCAGGTATTCTTTGTTGATTTATTTTAATGGAACTCTGTCTTTGTTTGCCATGAACTTAGTTCGTGTCTGTTCACTTTGATTAATGGTATGTGATCTTCTGCATGCAGTTTTCTATTTCTCTGTCAGTCATCTGCCCAAAACAACTTCCCAAAATTAAAGCCATCTACAATGCGGTAAGGATGGCATCACTCTTCTACTAAAATGTTAATATGTCTCTATTTGTCTACTTCTAAAATGATGGAAAACTAAATGTGTTGTGCGCATGCTGTCTAAAATTATGGTTTGTTTGATTCAGCATTACAAATTCATCGCTAAATTTAGAGTCGCAAAAAATTTACGCTGTGAAGTTGCAGTGTTTGTAATCATTTTCATTGAAAGTTCTGGATTTTTATTCAGTGAATAAAAGGAGTTAATCTATACTAGAAGAAAGCATTTTCATTTAATAATTTTGACAAGGAAATGATTGCTGCTGAAAAAATTTATGATCACTTATATGCTGGATGTTTTCAGCACCTTTTTAGTTTTTACTTAAATTCCATCTTTGTTGGTTCCAAAGAAACATGACATTGGCAGACACTGGATGTGGCATTAACATGAATACCAACATTATGACACTATAAATATTATAATATATTTTGTAAATATTCTTAGAGACTAAATAAGTTTTTTCTTCTATTCAGTTTTTTCATAATATTCATCATATTCCTTTGGTATTGTAGGGAAAACGAAATAGTAGAGCAGCTGATCCACCAGTTGAAGCTAAAAACCCTCATTTTCTTATTTTAATATCAGAAGGTTTCAAGGAAGCCCGGAGTACTTTGAGTCGCTCGGGGATAACAAGTTTGCCTTCAAATCAAAGTCCTGTTAAAGTAGATTCTGTTTCTGTCACACCAGTTACAGGGGCACCCCCAACTTCTATGCCATCAGGTCATTTATACATTCTGTATATGCATCCACCTTAATCAAGACATTTGGAGTGTCATGTACTGCAATATGATAGTTTGCATAGTTTATTTATATTTCGTGTTTATCTTCACATCACATTCATTATTTAAATAGCAACTTCATTGTGCATGGATGATGGATCTTTATATTACATTGCTTTAGGGTACTTGTTTGTAAAATTCACAATCAGGTAGTTGCTTAATGCTTTGTTTGGTAGAGAAAAAAGAAATAGAAAGAAGAGAAGAGAAGAGAAGACAAGAGAAGGGAAATAGATAAGAAATAAAGTGGAAGTTAAGGTTGTTAGGTATAAGGGACGAAGGAGAGCAGTGGAGGAAGATAAATTTTTATATTTTAAATTATTTACTTTTAAAATATAGTTATAAATTATATATAATCTATTATATATATATATATAATTGATTATATATGTTAAAATTTAACAAGAAACAACGTATCTTAACCATAATCGATTATATTTATATACATAATCAATTATGCAAGTTGTAAACAAGAAATGTATAAATTGATGAGAAAAAGTGAAATGTACAATGGCTTCTGCGCAACTCTTTTCACTTTTGGGTGGAAGTTTTTTTGAACGAATTTCCTTGCCTTTCTTCATGCTTCTTCGCTACCAAACAATGTTTGAACGATGTGTTCTTCATGGATCTCTTCTCTTCCCTGCTACTTCCTCACTCCCAAATGCAATGTTAGGGTTAGTTTGTCATGTTTAGTTCTGGTCAGCAGTTTATATCAAACATAAGTGGCTTATTTTTTTTGATGTTTTGGTTGAGGATTTATTATATAGGTAACATGAATTTTCTATGGGTTTTTAGTTAATGGATCTATTGCAAACCGGCAACCAGTTTCTGCTGGGAATGTGGCTCCTGCTACTGTAAAAGTGGTAAGCCTAGGACCCTTGAGACTCTACTAATAACTTATATCTAAACCATGGGGACTGGTTTTAGTTTTTTTCTGATTCTATTTTCAAATGATTCCTGGATTCATATAATAATTCTATAGGAGCCAGTTCCTGTAACATCTATGGTATCTGGACCTGCTTTTCCTCATAATTCATCAGTTCCTCGTGCTACTAGTACTAGCCAAGGAGTTCCGAGCTTGCAGACGTCTTCTCCATCTTCTGTTTCTCAAGATATTATATCAAATAATGAAAATGCTCAGGATACAAAGCCTACAGTGTCAATGCTGCAGCCGCTTCGACCAGTGAATCCCGCGCAAGCAAATGTGAACATTTTGAACAATCTCTCTCAAGCACGGCAGGTGATGAACTCTGCTGCCTTAAGTGGTGGAACCTCCATGGGACTTCCGACAATGGGTCAGACTCCTGTTGCCATGCACATGTCAAACATGATATCTAATGGGATGACATCTTCTGTACCTGCGGCTCAAAATGTATTTTCATCTGGACAGTCAGGAATAACATCAATTACTAGTTCTGGACCTCTTACTGTTCCTGCACAGGTTGGACAAAATTCAGGTCTTGGTTCGTTAACTTCAAACACTTCTAATTTGTCATCAAGTTCAAACATCGGGATTACACAATCTTTGGGTAATCTTCAAGGGCCTGTTAGTATGGGACAACAGGTGTCTGGTATGAGCCAAGGAAACATTTCTGGGGCCCAAATGGTTCAAGGTGGAGTTAGCATGAACCAAAATGTAATGAGTGGTCTTGGTCCATCAGTTGTCTCTTCTGGGACTGGCACGATGATTCCTACTCCAGGAATGTCTCAACAAGGACAATCAAGCATGCAGCCACTTGTGAACAATGCTGCAGCTAATATGCCCTTGTCACAACAGACATCAGGTGGTATGCAATCAGCACAATCCAAATATCTCAAGGTCTGGGAGGTATGTTCACTTCCACCTATAACCTACACTGGAGTTCATTCATCAAACTTCTGTTTTAAATCACTGTCCTTCTGATTATTGTACGAATGGTATGTAATATAGTGCCTCTTCTCTGTCATGTAACACAGATTTTCATGTCCCTTTTTTCTCTCATCACAACATGATATCTAAAACTTGATAAGAGGCAATCCTAATCTCCTAGTGTGCTAACCATGTTTCTACTCCATTGCATGCAGATATAATGAATGATAACTATTTTTGAATTGTTTTTCAGTTAGTAACAAAATTTGTTCAAAAACCACCAATGAAAAAATTTGAAAGGGAAGCAAGAAATTATAAGAGAAATTTGAGAACAGATTACATGTTACTTAATAAGTTGATATAGACCAATATTGGTTGACGCCAGTGGTAACAATTTGTATCTTTTAACTAAGTTGTTCAGAGTTTGAATACGACCTTAAAATAGACAATGTTGAGAGGAGAATATTCACCTTGTGTGCGCTTATGGTCCCTGGTGTAAATTAGTCACTGCTTCTAGTGGTGGATATTTCGTACCAATACTATGGTAACAAAAAAATTAGTTGAAATAGAATTTTTGGTTTTGATTTAGTTTGGGGAGAACTTTTTTTCTTTTTTCAAAAACTTTACCTGTAAGTTTTTATTATCAGCTGTTTTGAACACAAAATAAGACAATTCTATTGCTCATTTTGCATAGAAGTATGTGTAGCATAGCACATTTGCTTGATATAAGAGATAACAACTATTGCAAAATCTTAAGCTATTGGTTTTATATCTAATAAATACTATTAAGAGCAACATACTTTACTATCTTTGACACTTTTGCTATTAAACTGTATGCTTAAATAAGGCTTGCACTCCAGCTAAAAAATGTTACCTCAAGCTGGAGAATACAGAAGGTTATGGTTGAAATGAGCAAGAGCAACCTGACCTGACTTACACGACTGATTTAATCATTATCTGTATAAGCTTTCCTCAGACAATCTGTCAATCATTTTTTGTTTTCCTTAACAAGAAACTGGTTTAAATGCAATGCTTTAATACAATGTTAAGAGTCAGTGGGTTAGGGCTGTAAATTACAGTTTATCAATTAGGTTTGATTAATGCTAATAATGTGCCTTACCATGTCTTTATATTATTCTTGCATATACACAATTACACCTGGTCTAATACATCCTTAGCTTTGGGTCCTCTACAAGTTCTTTAAAAATACCTTAAATTAGCAATCATTTTTCTAATATCTCATTAAGGTTGCCTTTTCAAGTCATAAAATACTGTATAAAAATCTTCATATTTATAGTGTGTTGGTCATAATTATATCTTTATAATTCTAAATTGAAGAATAATTAGGTGTTTAAGTGGTGGCAATAACTTGGATCTGCATAGCATGCTTCTACATTGGTTTTATATATTTAATAATAATTGAAATTTGTGCAGGGAAGCTTGTCTGGGCAAAGACAAGGGCAGCCAGTATTTATCACCAAACTTGAAGTATGTTGTCAAATGCATGATAAAATCATTTTACTCTGATTTTGATCTATTTGATATCCCTGTATGGCCTTTTCAGTCTCATTCTCGACAATGGAAATTGATGTAATTTTGTAGCAAGTAGTGAGCTCTTTGTTGTAAGATCTTGATGCATATTTTTTTTGTGGCAGGGTTACAGGAATTCTTCTGCCTCTGAAACGTAAGTTCAGGAAGTTGTATTGTCTCTTTTCAGAAGTCTACCAAATATTATGTGGTTGAAAATAGATGTTATCTTGTGGTCATACTTTGGCACTTGTTGATTTTGCTGTATTATTTGTTTCATAAAGCCATTAATGTTTCTTTACAAGAATGATTGTATTTTGTCTGATGAAATTCAATTTAATTGGAAAAATGAAATTTTTTTAGCCAAATAATTCAGTGTTGTTAAATGCATGTCATTAATGATTTCAAATGAAAAGATAGAAATTTTTTTTACTACACTCATCTTTGGATGTGCCCTTTAGTAAAATTGTTAAACCTAAGTTATCACTTATTTATTTCATTAGTGACACATATTTAATGCATATGCAGCATTTTAAAAGCATATTTTCAAGCATTACTATTTCTGTACTGAGATTCATTTTCACCAAAAATTTAGTAATAAATTGTATACTAAAATATTCAGTTTTATCAATCACATTCTAAATCAACTTTGTTTAAGATTCATACCAAATATATAAAAGATATTGCATGTCTATTTTTTGTGAGGCACATTATCAAAGGAAGAAGATTTATATACAATTCTTGATTATCAGTTTGGATATTTTTTTTTATGTTTGTCAGTTCATGATTCATTGATTTTGATGTTGTTTTCTGACTAAATCATCATCAGATGCTTTATATGTTCTGTTAAATTCATTAACTTTCTAGATTTACTGACATATTATTGATTTAATTGATCTCAGACTTGCAGCAAACTGGCCCAATGTAATGCAAATAGTTCGGCTTATATCTCAGGACCACATGAATAACAAGTAATTCCTTATTATAGCTGTTGTCATGCTCATCTCTCTCACTGTGTATTGGTCCTTAACATTTTATTCTGCTGTTAGACAATATGTAGGAAAGGCAGATTTTCTAGTTTTTCGGGCAATGAACCCGCATGGATTTCTTGGTCAGCTGCAGGAAAAGAAGCTGGTATGTTATTTTTGGGTTTCCATTTTTTTCTTTCCATTAAAGCTCCTATTCTCCTAAATGCAGTAACTTTTCTTACTCAATGGAAATTTTTTCCTCCTGACATTGAATAAATTTAGATTTTGCTATGAGCGTTTGACTCAACAACTTAATGCTAGTTGGTTTTAAATTAATAATAATAATATTTGTACTCAATATTACTGTAAGTTGCATGACATTCTTTATCTGCCTTACAATGGTTTGGCTTAATGACTTGTCAAGGGTCAATTAACCTATAGGTTTAAACTGTTTGAAAAAATTTGAGACTAAATAAATTCCTCAAGGTTATTGTAGAGCACTAGATCTATTCCTCTAGTTTGGAGCAAGGTAGTCAAAATCGAGATCTTACTCAAGATCGCAAAGGGAAGTATGGATCGTAAAACAAAAGATCGTAACATGGATCATAAGATCCTACAAAACTTATGAAATTCATATATACGTACACATAAGTTTTGTAGTAAAAAAAACAGCTTCATCCTAGTAAAAAAACAGTAAAAATTCAACTAGATAAACAAAAAACAATGATATTTATATAATATAAAGTAGTAAGCCAAATTGCTAATATATATTAAAAAGTAAAAACCCCATCCTAGTTACAAAACTGTAACTCTTTCCCATTGTTCCCAATTACAAAATAGTAGCTCCATTCTAGTTATCAAATAGAGATTCTATCTTAGTTACAAAAAGATAATCCATCTAAACTCTAAAGCAAATAATCTTGCAAGTTAAAATCATAATCGCTTAAGATATCTTCAACTCCATCATTTTCAATTCCATATTGTTCACCATTTAAATCAGCAATTTCCATATTATCTAGAGGTGCAGTTTCATCCTCCCTAACTTGTATTGAGCCAAGTTCTCATCCGAATCCAAGTTATTTACATTCAAATCCAATCCTTCATTCTCCCCATGCTCATCTTCCATAATCCATTCATCATCGGATGAGAAATCATCAAAATTAATTTGAACTGGTTTCCTTGTTTGCTTCTTCTTAGCTAATTTTGAATTAGCCATAACATATACAACATCATTCATTGTGCTTTGTTTTAGCCTATTCCTTCTCTTTGTGTGGACCTAAACAAATGCAAATATGATAAGAAGCTAGCAAGTATAGTAGACTAGTAATTCTATTTTATAGATATATAATATATTTTAATTCTACTTAACTTACCATTTCAAAGAAACTCCAATTTCTTTCACATTCAGATGAGTTACATGTCAAGTTTAATACATATATTGCAAATTTTTGGAGTTCTGGATGCTCATCACCGTAAGACTCCCACCAATCTGCTGGAGTCTTTAAATTATTTTTTTATTTTTATATAATAATATTTATTTTTCTATTTTTATATAATTTTATTTTTTAAAGTTTTTATTACAGAAATAATAATATATTTTATTTCTTTATATTAATTTGATAAATGAAGATATTTATTAAGATTTGTTAATGATGCACATCTATGAATTCTATATAAAGGATCAATAAATTAAACTTTAAGACAAATTAAATAAATGTTTTTTGTTTTTGTTCTATCTATATATTCACTTTATTTTTATTTTTATTCTATTTTTTTTATGTAAAAGATAATTTAATATGCAACACAATTTATTCTAATTTAATATATTTTTAGTATTTAATATATTTTTAGGAAATAATTAATTGACTTTTGTAATAAAAAAAGTTAACAAAAATATCAATTTTTATTATTAATTCAAAAAGATTCTTAATGCCATGTAAAACTAACAATTGATATTTGTAATCTTGAGTCTTTGAAAAAATGTTTATCTTTTTTTTTATGTATAAATAATTTTTATTATATATTATTGAATTATTTAAAAATATATTTATATAAAATTTAATATTTATTTGATTAATTCTAATTTTTTAAATTGGCCTCCCACCCTTCATAACCTGGCTCGGTTCCTGATAGTTGATATCTTAGGGGGTTCCAAAACTATGATTTTATTCTTATCCATCACCATGCAGCAAGATTTCAGATAAAAAAACTTGATCAGGGAAAAAATGGGATAGAAAAACGGTGTAGAAGTGAAGCATGCTGTACAAAAACTGGTGAAACTGACTCATGAAATGGGCCGCGGGAACACCAGTGAGCCTGTTTGTGCCAGTGCCAGCAAGTGGGTTGTACTGGTGAGTGGTGTGCGGGCTACTTGCTCCAGGAAGGTATGCACCATGTTGGGGCAGAGGTTGGACCTGAAACTTCTGGGTCTGACAGGTGGAGGAAGGAGCAGAAGTTGAAAGTAAAAGGATTTGTATATTGATTTTGTAAATAATACATTCTCTATTCTCTCTTTTATAGGGTAAACAACTATGTCTTATTAAGGAAATAGGGAAGTGTGGTAATAAATATCAAGATACAGTGAGATATTTTTGACCCTCTAAAATATCTATGATATTTACAACAGAAAGTTTATTGATTGCATGTAAGATATACATGAAATCCTAATATAATGTAAAGAATATTCTCCCAGTCCCAGGTGTACAAGTCAGAATCAGTCCAAATATTCTTATTTAATGTTGTAATCTAAATGAATTTCCTAAAATTAAGTTTGAATGAATCTCCTAAAATTAAGACTCAGTTACTGATACTTCCCTAATCTATGACAGTGTTTAGTCTTTTGGCTGCTTCTGTTACCTTTATGAGTTCATTCCTTTTGGGTCTCCCTCAGCTTTCGAGCCTAACTTTTGCAGTCTTACTTCCTCGTCTTAGTTGAGTTGTATCCAGGAAGATCCTCTGTAATGAGGAGCCCCCCATTATTGCTTGCCCCTTCCAGTCAACTGTCTCCATTTTTATTGTTTCGTTGCTTTATTTCCATTCTTCGAAAAGAGGCTTCACAAACTTAGATATAACTAATAATTGTGTTTTATGAGACTTATGGTTAAATTGCTTTATCTATTTCAAGTTTAAAATTATTGCATTGAGCACTATATATCATGTTGAAAATCAGGAAAAATATATTCATTTATTGTATAGCACATAGGGAAATATCTTACAATTTAAGGGAACAAAATATCCCCTATTCAAGTATTCATGCATATATTTCCATGTATTTTTCCTATTTAATAAACTTCTGTTTTGTAGTTGAAACACACACATTCAGCTTATTATGTCTCTATGTTTCTCTCTCTTTTAACACATGTAAATGTTACATTTGATTTTTTTTTATATGATTTGATACATATTGTGATTAATGATTAAAAAGTTATTTTGGTATTCACAATTTGAATCTTGATTTGATAACCTTGGTTAGTATATTTGTGATCTTTATATTTTTTTGCAATATCTATATATTATATGATGTAGCCCCGATTGTGTAATTCAAACACATATTTTAGCTCGTGTTTTCTCCTTACTATTATCAGTTATAATTACTCTATACTCTAGCTTTACTTTTGGTACATTATTTGTTTGGTTAACATGGAAGAAATTGCCAATAAAACCCTAAACCCTAAACTCTAGATATTTTAGACTACATCTTGGACTCGGTATATTTACAAACTTTATGTTTTCAATTAGATTCTTGTAACATTGTTATCTGAAGAATTACTTGTTCTAATGACAGTGATGTCTTACCCTTTTAAGTTTTTAATTTCTCTGTAACACTTAACTGAACAATTACTCTTGCTGTGAGGACCAATTTCATTTCCCAGTAAGGATTTTTTGTGATGCTAATTTTTTATGTTTGATTTCAGTGTGCAGTTATTCAATTACCATCACAGACGTTGCTACTATCTGTTTCTGACAAAGCCTTCCGCTTGATTGGGATGCTTTTTCCTGGGGTAAACATTTAGTTGATGATTTGAGATTCCATTATATCTATGAGTCAACTATACGTTTCCTATTTACTTGAAGCATTGAATGCAAGCAGGATATGGTTGTGTTTAAGCCACAATTGTCCAGTCAGCAGCAGCAACAAATGCAACAGCACCAGCAGATGCAATCACAACAGCAGCATCTGCCACAGTTGCAACAACAGCAGCAGATTCCTCACATGCAGCAACAACAGCTTCCTCAGCTCCAACAACAACAGCAGCAACTTCCTCAGCTACAACAGCAGCAACAGCTTCAGCAGCAGCAGCAGCAACAACAACAACAGCAGCAGCAGCTTTCCCAGATGCAACACCAACAGCAGCTTCCACAAATGCAGCAACAGCAGCAGTTGCCTCAGCTTCAACAACAACAACTCCCTCAACTACAGCAACAGCAGCAGCTTCCACAATTGCAGCAACTGCAACCTCAGCAGCAACAGATGGTTGGGGCTGGAATGAGTCAAGCCTATGTTCAAGGCCCTGCAAGGTCACAGTTGGTTTCTCAGGGACAAGTTTCATCACAAGGAGCAACGAACATTGGTGGAGGGGGCTTCATGAGTTAGCTCAATTTTTCATAGGTCACCCCACAACTAATGCAGGATCTGTTGTTTATAATGTTCTGGCATCTGTATAATATTCTAGCATCTAGTTGCAAGGATTCAACTCATAATTGTCACTCATTGTAGGTCCTAATCACCACAACGGTAGTGTGCCCATTTGATTTCTTCAGCTATTTTGCCTAAAAACTTGGGCTAAATAATCGAGAGCATGTTGGAAAGTTAGTTTCAACGTGTTGATTATGAAGTTGGGCAGAATTGATTATAATAAAAAATGTTTTTAAACTGTAGATCGTAACTGAGATGTGTAGGATCGATTGTGTAGAAACGAGCACCAAAGTTGTGTTGAATTGGATAAGTTATTCAAGAGGACTTGAGCATGTTCCTATTATGACAAGTAATTTTTATTCTTTAGATATATTTATTATTTATTATAAAATGTATGATTGAAATTATTTTTTTATGATTTTTTTCTTCTCACTTTGTCCTTTTACTCCCTACTTCCCCACTCACCCACCTGTCAAGAACTGTCTTTAGGTTGTCTATTAGCGGTTATTTAAATCGTTCTAACTTTAACTGAAAACTTGTTCAGTTTGGATTTTTTTTTTTATTACCTGAAGTTTGGTTTGCAGTTTGGAATTGTAAAATTGACTTAAACCAAATCGAATTACAAATTATGTGTTAGTATGCTTCTTACATTTGTTTATAGTATTCTTTTATATATAACTATAGGTACTAAATTGACTTTTAGAATAAGAATAATGAATCATGTATAACAATGACTTAATTGTGTTTTAGATCTTTAGATCCTTCAAGTATTGTAACAGTGTGATTTTGGTCCTAATGTTTTAATTAAATAATTTTAAATTTTCAAATATTGTAATTGTATAATTTTAAAATTTAAAATTAATTAATTTTAGTCTATCAAGTATCATAATAGTATATTTTTAATCTCTTTTTAAAATGTAATAATTTTAAAATTATAATATATAATTATTATAATTTAATTTATGTATTTGTATCAAATTATATATATTTATTATTACTAAATAAATAAAATGTTTATATATTATTAGTATTATAATATTATTGATAAATTAATATCAATAACATTATTAGTATATTTATACATAAAATAATTTTATAAATATAAATTAGTGTATATTAATATACTTTTACAAAAATATAAATAGAGTAGATAAGATAAATATATTAGAAGAAAGCTTATTAGAAATACATGATGTCACTTGTTAGTGCTGTATTAACAAATTTTTTTAGATTTGAGTGGGACAACCTAAAAATGTATAATTGTAGTATTTGAAGAACTAAAATTGTACAATTAAAAATTAAGCGGCCAAAATCTTTCAATTACAATATTTAAGAGATTGAATTTGCTCAATTAAAAATTGAGAGTCAAAATTGCACTATGTCAATAATTAAGAGACCAAAAATATATTTAAGTCTAACATTATATTAAATATTTAGTAAAATTTAAATATTATTAAGTTATTATGGATTGCAGTAGATAAATTGGTGGACACAATATTTTTAAAATGATAGATTAAGTTGTTTATTTTAAAATTTAGCTCCCAAAATTTTATGGCAAATTTATGCAACTTTCATAAAATGACTATGCATATAGGTGATAAAATGGGTCACGACCCACAGGTCAACCTGTTGGCTCATAAAAAATTGTTGGGTTGATCAGGTATTTTGATTTGTCAAGCCAAATGGTGGGCCGAAGCGAGCTTACCTATCATCCCTTTTTTAATGTTTTATTTATTTATTTATTATTTTTAATATAAAATTTAATTAAGTTACTTCAAATTTATTTTGTATATAACCTGTGATTTATTGTATAATAAATTTGTTGTGCAATTGGTTTATTTTATTATATGTAATTTGAGATTTTTTTTATTATTTATATACAATGATTTATGTAAGTCCTTTAGCTATTGAAAAAAAATTAATTAAAAGAGTAACTCAAATTAAATACACAATTTTTTTTTTGCAGGCTGGCCTGTTATCCTATCCTTAGGTGGGGCATGCCAGGATTTTTTGCCCACTTTTTTTGGCAAGCCAACCTAACTCGACCCATTTTTGGTAGGCCAATGACAAGCTAGGCCTAAATAGACCAAACTAACTATGCATATAATAAGAGGCAATTAGTTATTCTATCACTATTCCTAACATACTACCATTAAAGACCTACAAAAAGAAGATAAAACTAAATTGATATTTTGCATTTATACTCTCGAGGGATACATTATATTTATAAGAGAAACACATTCAAAACATTCCAAACAAACTCCCTTCTAGAAATTGCATAAATAAATATTATCTATATTTATCTATTATTGTTAACAGACAATTAAAGATATATCAATACTAATGTAATGAGCCTAATAGAACCTAATGACTAAGGATAATAAAAGAACCCTAACAATACTCCACTCATTTACAACAATCTTGTCCTCAAGGTTGTGATCATAAAAAGTGTTGGGCCTAAGAATTTTACACAATGAATTCAATTTTCTTCAATTTGTCAACATTCAATTGTAGTGGTGCGTAAGAGACTTTGATTACTTTTTAAAAATTGTTCCAAGAAAGGGCAAGATCCATTCTCATCTTGAGGAAAGAGTAGCATTACTACTTCCTTATGAAACTCATTGTCACTTGAAATATTGCTAAAATCATAAATCCAATATCTTGATCACAATACCAGACTCAACTCGGTGTAGTGCTACAACAGTCTCTATGCTTGCACAACTCATTTTTCTTTGCATATGCAAAAGCAAACTCTATGGTTTCTTTCGTTGACTCATTCTTGAACCTGTGTCCAAAACGCATTGTAGGGGTTTCCTCATTATAGAACCATTCAAAAGAATATGTTGTTATCTCAGGAACTACCATAAACAAAATAGACATGTAGGGTTGATACTTTGCCACAAGTTTTGAAGTGGTTCCATTCCTAATTGGCACTAAAATAAGAGTAACATTGATGCAATTTGTAGTCCTTACTACTAATGAAGCCATGCTCTCCAAAGAACTCATTGGAGTTGGATATGTTTCCATTATTCTCTTGAATAAATAAGGACTACTAGTAGTGATGACAAACAATGACTAAACATGACGTCAACTTCTAAGACAAGCATTTGCATAGATTTCAAAATAAAATTTATCCCTAAACTACATGAACTGCATTCATATATCAAACAACATATTAGACATAAAAAATAGGAAAACTTATAGAATAAGAATCCTAAGGTAATACACCAAGATTTGATTCATAGAAACTAGTACTAAAAATTATTTGATCCAAAATTTTTCAAGACATTGTAGATCTAAAATATATCATTCAAACAATTAGATCTAAACAACAAACACACTACAATACATATATGGAAGACTATACAAAACCTCCATGAAAGAACTAAAGCTCATGATACTAAATATGATGAAAATAGATTGGAGATGGTTGATGTTTCCCTTCAACTAGCTTCTATGTTTGTCCAGTCTTCTTCCATGGATCATAAAACTTGAAAGAAAACTTCAAATGATGAAGAAGGAAGGAGAAGGTATGTGTCACTTCAAGTGAAGATGAGCAAGAATGTGAAAAAACTTGTCACGAGAAAGAATTCCTTGATAAAAGTTCATAAGGAAAGAATTTCTCCAAGAGAGAGAACTAGACTTTTGCAAGAGAAAAATCAATGTTATTTCTCATAAAATGCTCAAAATTGATTAGCTACTTGAAAGGGAAAAATATATAGAGTTTGGTTAGCTTATGGTGCAAGCTAGACTAACCTTGGTTTAGTGTAACCAAAGTTAGTTAACCTGTACTCAAGATAATCAACTCTAGTTACATAGTTGGAATGTTACTATCATAAGACTAAAAGAACCAATCGGAGCTTGCCACATGGCAAGATATAAAATGTGTGACCAAACAAGGCAAGGCCATGTGATTTGTTGGAGTCTTAAATGAACCACGAGACATCTTGTCTTCTCTTTGATGTTGACATCTAACCACTTGGCTTCCATCACAAGTTAGAGGTCTACACCAAGGATATGCATCCAAGAGATGCTCTCATGGGCTAATTAAGCCCAACAAACTCAAATCTCCTTTTCTAGTTATACCCCTCCCAAAATACTAATTACACCTTAAAAAATATTAATTATAAGGAATTAATTTTCTACACTACTTGATTAAAAAATACAAAGTCAAAATTAAGAAAATATTCATAAAAAAATATTTACAAAGAAGAGAAATTAAGCTACTAAAATAACCAAAAATTCAATAAGAACTTGGACTTTCTTCCTTTAAGCCTAATCCACTCCTTTTGAGTCTTTTAGAACTTGGTCTCTTAACATGATGTTATCAAAGGCACTAAGGCTTCGATAAGGAGGCCATATTGAAATGTTTAATATCAATTTTTAACCTTAATTTTGGAGTTCATAGTTTTAAGTTAGTTAAAATTCTATATAAATAATTATAAACACTTAAAAAATGAAATATTTGTTTCTAAAAATTATACATAAATTAATTTCAAACGTTTATGGTATTTTTCTAAATTATATATTTTTAATTTATATTTAAATTAATTTTAAATTACGAAATAAACTTATTTTTTTTCTATTCTTAAAAATGCTGACAAATAAGTTTATATGGTCATACATCTTGTGAATCAAGAATAAATTCCTTCTATTCCTCAACCAAATAATATATCCATATTTATTCTCGTTAAGGCTCGATTAAATAGTTAATTGAAGCATTTTCAACAAAGTTGACTAATAGGTTCCATATTGCTTCTTATTTTGGGTCCATAATTAATAAGATCTCTTTATTTATTATTATTTTTTGGGTATCATGGTTTTGACATGATTATCTACCAAATTCGTGGAAAACTAGTCTTTCTTGAGACTTTGACTACATTAAAAATATTCTCTCAATGTCATTTTTTTGTTGCAATTAATAAGTGAGCAATTCAAGTGGACAAAATATTCTAGGTTATTCCATTACAATGATATTTTTTTATTTCAAGAAAAGTTCAAATGTATTTTTCAAATTATTTTTAATAACTTCATACAATATGAAAAGAAAGAAAGGAAACTTAAATAACTTTTTATTTTTATTTAAAATCATGAAACAATGGTAAATTTGAAAGAAAAAGATAAAGAATGTGAATCAATATAAGTTTTGATTATTATTTAAAAAAACATAGTAAAAATTTAATTAAAAAATGTGAATAAATATATTAAATAGTTAAGCTTTTGTTTAAAAGGTGAGTTTGCATAAAACATGAGAAGAATTTTTTTTTTGTTATCTTATTTTTATTTTACAAATGTGCATTTCAATTGTTGTCTCAAATATACAACTTATTTTTTCTTCTACAAGTCTTTAAACAAACCCAGGTTAGAGAATTAAACTTAATCATTGGAAAGTTAATATTATTACCCTCATACTTAGTTGGAGAAACTTTTTATGAAATACATCTTTCATCAACCCATCAATGTTGCTTTGTAACGACCACTTCAATAATGACAATTGCTTAATGAAGTGACTTATTCATGAATGCTCTCTTACCTCTAGAGTGTAATAACATCTTGCTTGGTTAATTCAATACATCATAAAGAAATGGATCTTTAAGCCTCTATCAAACCTATAATGAGAGAAGATTGGTATTAGCTTAGCAAATTGCTCCCAATCTTTAGCATAGGACCCACACTATTGCAAAAAATAATTTTAACGTCAAGGGTTTAAAATTAGTTACAGGCGTGGTGACATAATTGAAAACAAATGAAATACTTTTAAAATTTATTATAGGATAACTGATTTTAAAAAAAATCCAAGAGAGCATCTTTCTAAATAAAAATCAATTTAGAAAGAACACTTTTAAAATTAGTTATAGGGTTATAGTATTAACCAATATTAAAAGGATTTTTCTAAATCAGTTGTATAACAACTAATTTAGAAAGAGTTTTGTGAAACTCTCTTTCTCTCTTACACTCTCATTTTGCATTTTTTCTTTCACACAAAAAAGAGTTTTGTGAAAATATCTTTCTCTTTCACACTCTCCCTTGTCTCGTTCCACCACTGCAGTCCAAGCTCACTACAATGTGATTCTCATGCTCTCTCCTGTGCTCTCATTCATGCTCTCTCGTGTTCTCTCTCCCACCCTTGTTGTCTTTGATGGTAAATGTTTTCTTCATTGTCACCCTTGCTAATCCTCTTGGTTGTATACTTGGTTGGTTTGAATTGGTTGAATATGTTGTTTGGTTGGATTAATTGGTTGTTTGGGGTTTGGTTTTGATTTTTGGATTTTGCAATATATGCATGTTAAGTGTTTGATATTTTGTCACAATGAAAACATGATGTCACTCTAAGAGAAAATTTTAGAGGAGTGGAAGAAGAAGGGGAAGAAAGGGATGGTGGGGTTGTTAGATGAGATGCAAAAGTTTCAAAATTGGTTATTTTATAACCGATTTTAAAAGTGTAACTTTAAATCAGTTCTCACCCAATTTTAAAAGTCTAGACTTATAAAATTGACTCTTTTAAAATTGGTCTTACAATTGATTTAAAAGTCTAAAATAACTGATTTTAAAAGTCTTTTTTCCACTAGTGTCATAATCTCCTTGATTGAAATTTGTTATTTTCTTATGTATATAAATTGTTTTAGAATGAAGGTATTATTTATCAAGGAAGACTCATGTCCTTCTCATGTTTTTACTACTTCTATGGGTATGGTCCTTATTAAGTCCCTCAACCTTCTCACTAAAGTGATTGGAAAAAGGTGCAACTGCAATGCTTCTTGATTTATCCTTTGGAAGCTTTGGGTTTCATACATTTCAAGAAAATCCTCTAGATACTTTGTTGGATCTTCAATCGATAAAATTTTGATCAAGGTTTGATTCAACGTTGTTAACATGTTGACATGGTGACCAAAATACAATGACTGATATATGACCTTAATACAACTTATTTTGATTTCTCAAGTTTTATCACTTACACTAAAAAAGTCCAATACTACTATCAAGATTAAAACAACTTGAGTATGAGTCTACCACATAATATTAATATGCATCAACTAAATCCCTATAGAATTAGCCCACCAACTATTTTTCAAATATTGCACAACTTTAAAGTACTTGGTTAGGGAATTTGACCCCAAATCCATACCTTACTCATCGATACCATTTATGAAAATTATGGGTCGGCCTCCACCATACTGTTTCAACTTAAAAATCTAAAGGAGACAACTTTGAAGATAACTTCTCATATAATTTTATGCAAATTTAAAATTAAAAACATGCATCACATGCTTTATCACATCTTAACAACGTATAATTTACATCTTCAACTTCATATCATATACCCATTTCAACTTAAACAACATAATTTATCATTATATATCATCATATAATCAATATTCCATAAGAATGATTCAATCATCAACAATTTTCATCAACAAAATATGTAAAGATACACAATATATAAGTTCAACAAAAACAAGATTCTTGTTGGGCAACCTCTCTAAAGCTTGTCGTTGGGCGAGTTATTCTCGCTTAGTGAGAAAACACTTTTTGACTTTCCTTGTTGGGTGGGCTCTGGCTCGTTGGGCAACCAAAAGCTCGTTGAATGAATAAAACATTATGTGGATCCTATTGTCAAACAATCATAACTCGCTAGTAGAGCCCCCTGTGGGTTCTTTGGTTGGGTGCGCTATGCCTCATCAGGCAAGCTCTCATAAAAGCTACCATAGAGTCATATTCTAGTAGGATAATAATCATGTCAATGAGAAAAAATGCGATTCTGAATAGAGAATCATCAACCCTGAATGCATGATGGACGAGCATACATCCTTGTTAGGCTAGATTGTGAATTTCCTTCATAAACATATTCTTTCATCAAATCTAGCCACCACTTCTTGACTCCTTCACATGAAAACCATCAAAGCACGTTTAAACAACATATACAACATGAATTAAACATCAATTTCATCATGAAACATCATGAATTCAACTTCCTCAGGTAAATGACATCCAATATTAACCCAACTTCACAACCTAGAAAAAAAAACATTATATTAACAATGGAGCTAGCAATGTGTAACACCCCAATTTTTATAAATTATATTAATAATATGTTAGTATTTATTTTAATGTTTTAATGTGTTTATTTAAAGGATTTTTAATATTATTTAACTATTTGATATGAGCTTTTTTTTTATTTATATAAAACATGTTATTTTTACTAAAATGAGAAGTATATTTTATATTATTCATCTATTTTATGTGAGCTCCATTTTAATATAAAGCATTATTTTTAATTAATATTTGATTATTTGATATGAGATAGGTTTTTATGAAATGCATTTTATTAAATTTAAATATATGTTATTTTAATTAAAAAGGAAGAAGTGTATTTGATTATTTTTAATTGTTTGAGAGGAAATGGAGGACACTTTAGACATTTTCTAAATTTTTTTTATTATTTAATTTATTAATTGAGAAAAAGAGTTAAGGGAAGTTACTAGGAGTTGGAGTCATTTTTATGTAACCACTCTTCTAACTTCATTTTCTCTCTTACGCTTTTGAAAAACAAGGAGAACCTAGAGAAGAGGAACAACTGGATTCTGTCGTGCTCCAACTTCTAGTCATCAAGGTAAGGAGGAGTGAGAGACCTCAATTGGGGGTATGAGAATATATGTTGGGTAGTCGGATTGGCCACAATCCCTTGCTTGATGCATGCTTATAAGAACAAGTAAATTGTGAAAGTTTTCTATTTGAATTTTGATGTTTCTATTGTGTTCCTTGATGAATGTGTGTTTAATTTTGAAATTGGATATGTTTGATAGCAGGATTGACCCCCAATCCTTTACCCAATGTATGCCTATGGAAATAGATACTTCATGGATGTTTTCTATTTTGCTTTTTGACTATTTTTTTGCGTTCCTTGTATGGTTTTGACTATGAATATGCGTTTAGTTTTGATATTGGATATGTTTGATAGCAGAATTTGTTGGAGATGATGGAGATCATTGAGATGACAAGAAGACTCCTCAAGAAGTTTTAGTTTTGATGTTATAAATGTATAAATGATGTTTGAGCCTATTCAAAAGGATATTGTATTGATTGTAATAGATATAGGCTTGTGTGTGTGATTGTTTATGTTTGATGATGATAATGAATGCTTAATTCAAGAACCTGTCAAGTTTTTAAAGAAACCAAGAATTTGCTTTTTAAGTAAACATGAAGTAATAAATTATCTTGAAAAGGGTAATTTACTACCAAGTGTTTAAACATAGAAATATGACTTGATTCAAACAAGAGTTTTCAAGGTAACTTTGTTAATCAAATTACCATTCAAGATAATAGATTACCAAACCTGTTACTGGAAAAGATATTTAAATGTTCTGTGTTAATAGGTTACCAAACCTGTTAATAGGTTACCAAACCTGTTACCACCTGAGATAATCAATTACCCTAGACAGTTTTATGTTCTGGTTCAATTTTAAAGAGCAAGTAACAAATTACCATCACAGGTAATAAATTACTTCTGTTATTACTCTTTATAACTGAATCACGTCTTGCACTCTATAAAAAAAATCTTTTTGAAATTAAAAAGAATCTTTAGAGAACTTTTAAAAATATTTTGAAAAGAAAACACTTTTGAGAAAAGGAATATTTTCAGAAACAAGATTAAAAGGTTACCAAAGAATTTTTTTGAAATTTCAAGAAGTGCAAAGATAGAATATGAATTCTTGAAAGAAGAAATTCAAGAACTGTATTCAAGAGTGAAAAATCAACAACTTCACAAAATTAGGTGATATTACTCTGATCTTTAAACTTGTATTTTCATTTTAATGGGTGTATCTCTTGAGATAGGGTATCTCAACAAGAGATTTTGAAATCTTGAGTAGGGTTTCTCAAGTAATTTCTGTAGGGTACAAAATTTTTGATTGTTTTCAATCTTGTGGTGTCAAGATTGATGTATGTTTGAATTCTTATAATATTGTGTGTGCAAGGTGTTTGTAAAAAAATATTATAGTGAATGATCTTTGGTTTAGTGGGGTGCTAAATCAAGGAAAATTGGATGTAGGTCAAGTGGATGGCTAAACCAATATAAATTTCTATGTTCTTTATCTTCTTATTCTTATCTTTAAGAATCTTGTTGATTTCTTATTTTAAAGATTTTAAAGATTTGAGAAAAAGGAAATTTCAATTATAGTACCAAATCTGATCTTTATCCTTGTAATTGAATTTGATTAAAAAGAAAGTAATATAAAATCAACCTTGATTACAAGTGATTGATTCGCTACATATATATACTTTGATATTCTACTACGTCAGTAATAAACATCGTAATCTACTATTATTTGTTACTCAAATTGCATAAAGGTTGTATTTTAGATTTATTGATAGGTTGTTTTTCAAGAATTGTGGAAAAGAGAGTTATCTTAGGATAGAAGCTATTCAACCCCCCTTCTAGATTATAGTACAGTGGGACCAACAGAATTGACCCCAATCCCTTGCTTGATGCATGCTTCTAGGAACAGATAAAATGTGAAAGTTTTCTGTTTGGGTGTTTGATGTTTTTGATGTGTTTCTTGTTGGATGCTAATCATGAATATGTATTTAATTTCGAAAATAGATAAGTTTTGATATAAATTAGAGTGTTCTGTAGGTTCCTATGGGAAATCATATTAGGAATAATTAGGGACATAATCTTTAGATGATATTTGAGTTGTTTATGCAAAATTGAGTATGAATTCTTGTTTTAAGTGTCATATGAAGTATTTTTACCGATTTAATTGTATGATTACATGCCTTATTGTGAAAATCGCATGGTTTGGGCGTGCCGAGCGCAACCCCTGTTGATATTTACATGCTTTATTGTGCATTTGAAGGTGTGGATTGAATGTAAATTGCTTTTTTACTAATTCATTGTGGATTATGCTTTTCTATGAAAATTCTGATGATGAGAACCTTTATGCGAATGACCTTATGGGATGATTATGAAGATGCGAAATGTGACAAGTGATATGAGATATGATGAGACATGAAAAGTGAGATGTTGAGTCAATGAAATAGTGAATGTATGACATGCATCATGTGCATATATGATTCAGGTGTGTCGCTTAGGTTGCATACCAATGATGTATTGAGCTATTTCAGGTGTACCTTGGGTTACTAGTGATGTATTTAGCTATTCCAGGTGTATCTTAGGTCACCAATGATGTATTGAACTATTTCAGGTGTGTTGGTTAGGCCGCATCCCAGAGATGTATTGAGCTATTCCAGGTGTACCTTGGGTCATCAATGATGTATTTATGAATGAACGTGCCACCAGGTGTGTTGTAGCAACATGTCACTGATGAGAAATGTGCGAATTCTGTATGGCGCCACATGCATGCATTTATGAGTTGAGTCCATGACATCATTGCATGATAAGTGAATATGCATGTGTTCTAATGTATCTGTAACTTGAGAGTTGTGCTTGCTTATGTGTAACTTGTGTGGTATTTGTTATGATTGTGTGTGTGTTACCTAACATTTATTTCTACATCTAAATCAGAGTGAGATGTTTCTCACTCCCTTGTTGCTTTATGTGTATTTTTATTGTGTTGCAGGTGATCATCAACATGAGGATGTTGATGACGAGGTTTAAGTCTCATTATGAGGTGTGCTCTGATAGGACATGTGACATTAGGACTTAGTTAGGATTATCATAAGAGTTTCATTACTATTATTGTGTTTTAGAAAGACTAATGTTTTATTTTGTCATCATTTCCGCATTGGACTACGATTTGTGAAATATGAATGTGAACTCTTTATCTATGTGTTTTGGAACCTTGTTTCGATTAAGAAATTTTTATTTACTCTGAAAATGTACTTTATATTTATTGTATAATATGTATGTGGGGTAAAGGGTGTCACACAATGAGCTAAACATCATCAATCACAACTTAAAAATAACTCAAGGATTCAAATAACAAACTTTCCTTACCTCAATTGCTTCACAAAGTAAGAAGAGAAGGAGATGGAGAAACCTTAACTTTTGTATGACAACTTCTCTCGAAGATTCTTAGCTCCTTAGCTCGAATTTCTACCACAACTATTTGATCTGTACTCTATTGGAGGATTTAAACACTCTTGATGAAGTCAAAAGAAGAAAATGTGTTCCTTGACTCTAGACCTTATCTTTGTAAAACTTCTCTCTATGATGGGAAATAAACTTATGAAGTTCAAGTACTCTAAAAATCTTATATACATTCCCCGATCTTGGTCAACTTTGACATCAACTTAAACATTTCTAATCAACTTAATTCTCAAAGATTTCTTAACCTTTAAAGCTCTATAAAACAAATAACAACATAACATAACAACTCATAGCATCATAAAAATAACATATAATACATTATTATACAATAAAAGCATTAAAACACACTGTGTTACACACAGGCTGATTCATGCTTTGTGTACGAACCGCAAAGAGTAAGGGTTTCTCTTTGTGCCTATGGTGCTAAACGTAGAGGTGCCCACACTAACTATGAGTATCGTAGATGATTTTGGAACTTAATATTAGAATAAACTTTATTTATCTAATTAATTGAGACATAAAAAATTCTTGAAAATCTTGAGACACTTAAGGTATGTTAAAATAAATGACTTAATTTAATAGATGAGTGAATTTAATTTTTATTGACAAATTTTTTTTCGTTTGATCTTTAAATTCTTTTCCCTTAAACTGCTATTTTGAATGTGACAAACTAATAATCCCAATAAACAAAATTTCAGTTAAATACCCATTCTTAAATTCTTTAATGCAAACACCATGATACTTATCAATGTAAGAATTTTAAAAAGATAAAAAAAAAAAGAAAAGTTTTTAATATTCATATTTTAACGAATAATATTTATATAATAAAGGAGTGAGAGTATAATATTCATATTTCAAAAGAAAAAAAATAATAGTTCTATTATATATGAAGGGAGAATAATGAAATAATTGCATCTTTTCAAACATAATTTACTTAACATAAATGATAATATAATTTACTTAATTAGCAAACATTTCTCTTCTAACCTTTATTTTTTGAATTGTGCAATTAGTAAATGACACGCTTCATATATAGGTTCATTTTTTTTATTATTATTATTTTAGCTTTGAAAAGTAACATGATTGATGAGTTGATTTAGACAATTAATGAACATAGATGAGGGAGCATCGATCCCAGCTGTTTTATGATATCTCATTCTTGGGAATTTTCATCCAAAGACTATCAAAAGCCAACAAAAGAAAAGCTTTGTAGATTTGATGCCTTGTTAACTATTAGTGGTTGGTTCACGAAGAAGAAGAATAAAGGATCCCTTCCTTCCTTGTTAATTTAAGTTGGATTGTTCCCAACGTATATGGTTCCATGTGCTTTGGTTAATTTCATATATACTTTATCTTTCTAATTTTTCCCATGCACTCATAACTAAACTATTTATAAGGATCAACAATGAAACACTTATTTCATTATTTTCATTCTTCCCAAATCACTTCTCCTAATGAAGATGAAGTTTCCTGCGTCAAGTTTGATCATATATATGATTTTTGTGAGTCACTAGCTAGTTTACATTTTATGATTGTTGCAACTCCTATATATATATATATATTCCTAGATAATTTTCATCAATTGAAAATTATGATTGTGCTTTTTATGTGTCATTAGTTTATGACGAGTGGTAGAGCAACATGTTCTAATATATTTTTCTATAACACATTTTATAATTCGTTATTAAAATTTACTAAAAACATATAAAATTAAGAGAGATAAAAAGTGAGATTCACAAAAAAAAAATCATTTTTAATAAATTTCAACTAATAACAATAACAACAACAATAAAAAAAAGTGTTTTGTTAATAATATTATATTTCTCTTGGTTTATTACAAACTTATTTGCTAGAAATGAATGAACACCTTGTTCATTTATGGAAGGGACAAGAATTTGTACTTTAATGTCCACTATCATTGTTCCTTCCTTTATATATAAAAAAAATATATTGTATAAATATTAAGTTATTAAATATTTTGAATTTAAACTAAATTTATCCTATTTAATAATGATACTTCTAAAATAACTTTTATTTATTTGAATTCCATTTTTAATATATAATTTTTTTTTTTTACTTTTGTTATAAGTTTTAACGAAGAATAATTTTAATTTTTTTAAAATGAAATTCGTATAATTGAATAATGTTAACTAATTTTATTAACTAATAAAAACTATTTATGTTCTTATATTTCAGTCTCTAGAGTGTACTATATATTTTACTCACCATAAAACACGTAAATTAGCTAATAAGATTTACTTTTACGTAGTTAATCAACATCAATGTTTTCAAAATGCTTTTAATGGTTTTATTTTATTCTTGAATTCATTGGGTGGGTGAAACAAGAGAATTATCATTTTACTTAATTTATAATTTTTTTTTACATACGAAGTGTTTATAATTATTATAAATGAGATACATTTTAATAATCACTTTTTTTCCTTCACTTTTGGTTGAATGCTTTACCCTTAAATAGGACATTTTTAAAAGTATTAACTTTTAATAGCAATAATAATAATAATAATAATAATAATAATAAATCACTCACTAACTAATCTATATAGTTATCTCTCTAAATCTTTTTTCCCTACAATTATAATCTCTTAAGAAAAAAAAAAAAAAAAAAAAAAAATATATATATATATATATATATATATATATATGTATATATATATATATATATTTTTTTTGAGAGACACGAAATATCTTATCTTACAAGTTAAAGATAATAAAGTTAACTAAAAAGATGTTAACTCACTTTCCTCCTATAAAAGTTGAATATGTAATTAAGAAAGAGTCATACTTCATAAATAGAAAAAAAAAATTAAGTTTCAAAATTCTTGAGAGAATGATTAATTTTAATGGAAGCTATATATTATTTTTAACAAACTTTTCTGATTGATTTAACAAACTTTTCTGATTGATTTAATAGGGTAAAGTTTAATAAATTAATTAGTTTAATATAATGACATTATTAGTATTTATAAAAAAAAAGAGTATTCTAAAAAAATATAAATATATTTGTGAGGCTTTATTTTTTTAAACAATCTAAAATTAAGTAATTTATTTTGTGTGTATTTATTTAACAGATCTTATATAAGTTAAATTATATTTTTTTATCTCTTAAGTATTGTCATAGTATAATTTTGGTCACAATATTTTAATTGAACAATTTTAATTCATCAAGTATTATAATTGTATATTTTGTTCTTTTAAATATTAATTAAGCAATTTTAGTTTATCAAATATGATAATTACGTAATTTTAGTATCTTTAATTAAAAATATATTAATTTTAAAATTATATATTATTTCTAAATAAATAAAATTTATATATTATTTGTATTATAATATTAGTGATAAGTTAATATATATGAATAATATCATTAGTATATTTATAGTTAAATTAATAATTTTAAAATTATAAATTAGTATATATTAATATTCTTTTATAAAAATATAAATGTATTTGATAAGATACATATAATAAAATAAATTTAATTAGAAACATACTAATTAATATTTTTTTTACAAAAATTATGATTTGGAATGGGAGGGACTTTAAATTAAAAAAATTTGTGTTTTTTGAGGGATTAAAATTATTCAAATAAAATTAGAACTAAAATCATTAAATTATAATACAGATAAAAAAAAATATTTAAGCTTTAAATATATTATTTAGTTATTCAAACTAAAGTTAATTCAGTTGGCGAGGAAGATGATGGAAAATCATTTTAAAATTATTTATTTTCATAAATGGAAGATTTAACTCTTTATGGTAATAGTCAAAATGGTGAAAGTCTAATAGTTAGGTGCAATATCCGGAAAGCCAATGAAATTAAAATATCAAAATTTAATTCCTTTGGTTTTAAAAAGAAAAAACCATTTAAAATGAAAAAAAAAAATATGAATAGATATAGGAAGAGTGGGTAATTACTTTTGGAAATCCTTTTACATTTTTTTTATGAAAAGAAAAGAAAAAAAAAGAAGACAAATCATATAATGGAGCATAAAATTGATGTGATATGTGAGGCAGCAGATCCACAAACCAAAAGCCGACATCATCAACTTATAATTGACTCAATTACATTAGCATATTATTTGCGGTTTCATGAATAATATTCTTAGAATAATTAATATAAATGTATGATAGCATAATAATATATATATATGTGGTACATATTTAATAAAAAGTTTTTTTTTTCTTATTTTACCGAACAAACTTAATTTATTGCAATAGAAATATGAGAAGCAATAGAAACCGGAAATGTGTCAAAGATATTAAGACCAGGTAGATTAATAGCCTCCCTCGTTGGCTTATGAGCAATTTTGTTTCCTTGCTTCTTCATAAACTTCAGCTTTTGTTGATGCAAATTGGCCTCGATCATCCTGAAGCATATATTGCTAAACCAGTCACATTTTGCTCACTGAAAAATGCAAAATTTGTATTACAGCTTATTGGAATGTTGAATTTGTTGATTCGTGGTGTAGAGGATTAGAGTTCTTGTTGATTGTGTTTGTGATTGTATTATGATTGGATTGTATTGAATTTGTGGTCATTATGTTCAATCAAGTCCTTTGTATGTCTCTATACATGTGCTTATAGAATTGAAAATGTGATCGAATCAATGTGTCAAAATTTGAGAAAATTAGACTTTAGATGAGTGTTTTCATAAAGATTTTTGAAATTTTCAACTCTATAAGATTCGTGAGTCCACACTAAGCGTGAGACTCCTAAAGGTGTAGGGATTGTCTCTTGTCCTCTAATGGTACATGAGAAAAGGCATGCTAAGCACAATAGTCGTAGAGAATATTAATGCTTCCAACATTGAGTATGAGTATTCTCATGTTAAATGCAGCCACAAAAAGTACAATGCATTTTGACATAATTGTGAGTGCCCTCACGCTAAGTGCCAAGCCTCGAGTAAGTTTAAGGTATTTTGATGTTAATCGAGAGAACCAAAGTGAGCAACACATGTTTTGGTGTTAGTTTTGAGGTGCTTCGTGCTAAGTCTAAAAGTGTTAGAGAGCAACCAGTGCTTTCTAACATTTCATTGCCAAGTGAGGGAACTTAAGAGTGAGTCCTTGGGATGCAAGACATACTTTAAAATTAAAATGAGATTTGTGAAAATAACCTTTTCATAATAGGAATACCTAAGACAATTAAAAATTGAATTTTCGATCGACACACTTGAGAACATGACAATGAACTTTAAGGCACTTGACGTTCACAATTGAGACATTTGAGATTTTAGAGAACATATTCTAGTGGAATAAGATCTAACTTAAGATACTCGAGAGGAATATTGAAAATATTTGAGAATATTGAGAATTGTTGAGACTATTTGAGCCACTAGGATCAACTTAAAGGTGAAGAGTTTGGGATAATATACACAGGATTTTAGGTCCAAACGTTGTTGATGTCATTGTAATTTCTTTAACGATCCAAGTCTCACACTAGCACAAATAACATAAACATAAACTACGCAATGGAAAAATAAGTCATATATCCTAGGTTTATCATGTAGAAAAACCTGAACATCATGCATGTACAAAAATATATATACTTGAGATCTTAGTGATTGATAGAAATCAAAATAGTAAAACATTTCTTGATCATCAAAGCAATAAATAAATCTCCTTATGGAGTTATAGTTCCAAAATATATAATAGGTTTAAATATGTTTTTAGTCCTTCAAATTTAAGACAAATTTATTTTTGGTCTCTCAAATTTAAAACTGTTGTTTTTAGTCCCTGTAATTTTCAAAAAATTTATTTTAGTCCCTCAAGTCACCAATAACATATTTGAAAGTGACTAATTAAGATAGTTATGCAATATCAACTATATTTAGTGTGATGTTTTCACTAATAGGGACACCAATAGGTAGGTTTTCTGTAATAATATTTGATAAATTTCTTAACAAAATTTGAATATAAGAACTAAAATAAGATTTTTTGAAATTATAGGAACTAAAAATAACAATTTTAAATTTAAGGGACCAAAAAAAATTTTATTCTAAATTTGAGGGACTAAAAACATATTTAAACCTATATAATATCTACATACAAACATTGAAACTATACAACTGAGTTGGTTCTAAAACAACATAAAAATAAATAAATAAAGTCATGAGACCAACATATCTCAGACTTCCACCATCCTCCAAATGGTCACCATAGCTCCAAGCTACCATCATCAACAAAACCTAGTCTACTCTAATGTCAAGACATTATCATTATAGTCAGCATAACAAATAGCAAGGTAAGTTTGATAAACAATAACATAAGATATAATAAGGAAGTGCACTTAGAATACACATAACATACGACTACGAGCTTCAAACTGCCACAACATCATCATACAATCCCACCATAGGGGAACCATGCACAACCACAAAAACTCATCATCATATGCTGCATGTTTCATACTAAATATCAACATGCATACTTGCAGCATGCATTGCACAAACAAGAAAGGTCTCCTATACAAGAAATATACTTGAATCAACCTTATAGATAGTAAGTGTCTTAGTCACTCAAGTATCATCTGTTGAGATTCACAAGCTGCTGAATTAATTTCTGAGTGTTTTGATGATTACAAAAAGGAAACATGAAGTTCATGAAGTGTTTAAAGTGAAGAGTTGTAATAGTGTAGTTCATATGTTATAGTTGCTTTGTGTTTGTCTCTATGCATGTTTATATAGTGTTTGTGCATTGTGCAAAGGTTAATCTTTATCCTAATTGTCTTGAAAGTAGTATGATGATGATAAAATAAAACTTGAGAAGATTTTTTGGATGTTTAAATTGAATTTTGAGAATTTACTCAAAATAATCAATTATTCACTTACAATAATCAACCATTTACTCTATTTTTCAGTAAATTGAAAAGCATTACTAAAATAATCAATTATCCATAGTAATAATAGATTATTCCAAAAAACACTCTTTGGAATAATCAATTATTCTGTTCTCGAGTGATTTTCAGAATTGCTAAGAACAAAATAATCGATTATCCTTAAAAATAATCGATTATCTGAACTTGAAAATTTTATAAAATTGTTTTCTTATTCACAAACTTAAGCAAGTGATATCGTGCAAAATTTGTAAACAACTTTTGATCTTTATGATCTTCTTGGAGAGATTTCTGTGTGAATCCAAGAATTAAAACGCTTTGTGAAATGTTTTGAAGAAAATCACCATTATCTCCACATTCTTGAAAGAAGGACAAAGACATATAAAAAATTCACTGTCTAATTTGTTTGGAGTTTCAGGTGAATTCGTTCCCTAATCTTTTTGTGTTTTGTGGTAAGTAATTTGAGTAGGTGATAGACCATGGGCCAAGGGCCTAGTTACTAGAGCTATGACTAGAAGAATACAAGAAGAGTTGGACCTCTTGAAGACTAGTGGGCTTCTCAAGCCCAAGGTACTCTTCATTTGGACTACTCTATCATGAAAAGAAGGCCTAGTTCTAATTGTGTATATTTTGTACATAGTTCTTGTATAGGTTCACTTTTTGTCTTTGTATTTGTGAGGCACTTTACTTGCTTTTAATTAGTGTTTGTATATTGATTTTAAGGTAGGCTACTTGGAGAGTTTAACTCCATTTAACCTCCCTAGTTGATACATTCATTTTATATTTTTTCAGTAGGGAAAAAGGGGTGGCATTTAACACTGCTTGAAGGGGTGACTAGTAATTGGGCCAGAATTGGGCCTAGGCAAAATTTTGCATATTAGACTCATTTTGCTCTTAATTTTTCATAGATTTGATTTAGCTAGGTCTCATCATCATATGATGAACCTAACTAAATCAAATCAAATATTTTTGAAACAATTCAAGTGAGCATTTTGAGCCTTGGTCGCCTAGCTCATTCTTTAGTTCTTGGCCGAAATTGTTAGCTTCTCCTTCAAGCTTTGAAGCTTGCCTTCCAAGCTTCTAAACCTTGGTAGGTTTGGCTGACCTTACCATGGTTCTTAAGTGAACCATGGTCAAGGTTATCTTCTCCTACAAGTTTTAGAAACCATGGATGGTTAGCTACACCTTACCATGGTTCCTAGTGAACCATGGTTAAGGATAGCTTACACTACAAGCTACCTCACCCTATATATTTGTAATCTCTTCACTTGTATTCACTTTTGAACATTTTGAGAAATAAATTTCAGATTTCTCTCTCAAGAGTCTCTCCAAAAAACGTGTAGAATTTTCTCTCTAGGTTCCTACCAAAGGTTCTTCAACCTTTACCTTGGTTCCTCAAGCTTCTACAACAAGCTAAGGAGTAACCGAATCCCTCCATTGCTTCAACCTCCATTGAAGGTTCCTTCGTGGAGATTCAAGTGTCTTTGAAGGTTTTCCTCAAGATTTTCTTCGGTCCTTGCATGGAGAACTTGAAGAATCAACATTCTTCTCCAAGTAGCTCCATCAATAGGTTTCTCAAGTGTAGAAGCTCTTGTAGTGGGTTACTACAAGAAGTACTTTCTTGGGTGCAAGAAAGGTAATATCTTGCATGTAGGACTCTTTTGCATGTGTGGTGTGATTGTAAAACTTCTTCATAAAGACAGTGGAGCAAATCTTGATCAGGTTATAATTGAGGACTGGATGCAGGTCACATATGGAGTGGCTGAATTAGGATAAATCATCTTGCACTTTCTCTCATCCTTACTCTTTTTAATTGTGTAATCTT
This sequence comes from Cajanus cajan, assembly GCF_000230855.2. Taxonomy (NCBI): domain Eukaryota; kingdom Viridiplantae; phylum Streptophyta; class Magnoliopsida; order Fabales; family Fabaceae; genus Cajanus; species Cajanus cajan. The sequence goes on along the minus strand of NC_138527.1, from coordinate 20,991,475 downwards.
TAGTTAGTATCTTAACTTGGTTGAAACTGATTGCATGTGATCTATATTTTTGTATGCTTGAAGTGTTAATTGAAATGTAATTCATGTATAATTTCATGTTAAGGTTCTAGAGATTAAAGAAAGCTTAAAAAAGCATATTGGAGCATATCCTATATAACAGGAACTTAATATACTTCAATTGAAAAGATTTTTAGAAAATTTTTTCAAATAAAGATCCAAAACTCTGAATAAATTTTGTAAATTCAATTCACCCCCCTCTTGAATTTTAGCCATCTTTTCTAACATCATCAACATATACCTATAAGTCTAGTATCACCGTCGGGATAAAAACAACTAGGTTTGAGTAGACCACAACATTGGTCTATAACAACTAAGCTCCCTATGCATTTAGCCCACTACCTAACCCCAATATACCATGCACCCTTCCAACAATAGGCTGAGGTGCACCCTAGGTGACCCACAACTTACCTGCCAACTCAACATTAGGGTTCAAGGAACCCACAACGTTAGTCTCCAACAACTAAGCCCCTTGTGGATTTATCCCACTACCTAACCCCAAGATACTATGCACCCTTCCAACACTAGGCCAAGGTATACCCTTGGTGACCCACAACTTACATGCCAACTCAACATTAGGATTCATGGAGCCCAGACATGAGCACTCAACCACTAGTATACAAGGGCTTACTACAATTCATTTTCACAACATTGCTTGAAGGAGAACCACATTTTCATAAAAACTCATCCATGTGTGGAACTATGAACCACATATCAACTCATCATTCTCCTCCAAACCGCCTTAAATACATTTTCAAAAACAACATGGGTAAAGGGGATCTACCCTATCCAACACCACTTCAACTTTGTGAATTAAGGGCTTAGGCCTTTCCTATAGTCACTCTAACATCATGCATAAGCATACAACTAAATTACATCCACCATAGGCTTGTGCTAACATCTAAGTACTCAACAACATTTATGAAAGATACATATATAATTCACATAAACAACATTATCATCATGATCATCAATATAATATACATCATAAACGTATTTAACATTATCTATGGTTCATACATCACTTCCTAACTCACCTAAGATATAAGGACACCTCATACAACACTATAACATCTTTTAGCTAAAACAAGCTCAATAATAGACTCAATCACTTTGTAAATCCTCACTAAGTGAGCACTATCTCACTGAGCAACTTGAGCTCTCTAGGGATCTTTGCTAGGAGAGCACCAACTCAATATTGAGTGACTCTAACCCTTGTGGGTCCTCTCACTAAGCAAGTCCATCTCTTTCAATGACCAAAAAATTTTGTGGTTCTCCACTTATTGAGAAAGTACCCCTCGCTTAACAACCATCACCCTTTGTGTCTATTCTTGTTGGGCAAGCCTTTAATGACAAAATCTATATCGCTAAGTGAGACTAGGTTCGTTGAGAGAAAACTCTCTTTTTGGATTCCCATCCTTCACACCATCTCATTCAACAAGGATCATTTCGATGAGCAAGAATACCCAACATTTTAATGTTGTTGACATTGTCCAACCCTTTTTAGCCCTCCAAACTCTCATACAAACATGTATGAAAAGATAGATTTATCCAAAATGAGGGTGAATTAGATACTTAAAAAATTATTTTTAGGATTTTCATTTTTCAAAACTTTTCTAAAAACCTTTCCAAGGAAGTATATTGATTCAGTTGATATAAGATAGAATGTTAAGATTGATTTCTAAATTCAAGAACATGCTATGAATAAAACCTATATGATATGCAAGAATTCAAATATTATATACTCAACACATTCTCACTCAATATAAGTAAGAAATACAAATAAGAAGTGTAGGGATAGAGAAAAATCAAACACAAGATTTATATTGGTTCAACCACTTCCACTATGACCTACATCCAGTCTTCAATCAATCAGATTGAGACTTTTCCACTATATTTAGATTTAGTGTATTACAATCACATCCACATGCAATAAACTCCTAAAATTCTAAAGATACACCCATTTCTTGAACCCCAAGAAATGTCCCATGCAGTCACCCACTACACAAACACCTAATCTTGAGAAACCTACTCAAGAATAGTAATCGAGAGTTTTAAAACGAATTCACCTGCATACAAAATGAATCAAAGAGGTGAATCAATATAAGAGTAGTTTAGTCTTTCTCTCAAGTTGGATGATGATAATTCTTGAACCCTTTTCTTGAAATTGTCCACAAAGGATCAAAGGATTATTTCACAACAAGAATAGAGGTTTTAGAGAGTCTTTTTTTGCAAAGACTATCACAAAGTTACAAATTTTTTAGTTATAAAAGATCTAAGTCTGAAAAATGATATTTAAAGAACTCTCCATCTAAAATAATCGATTATTTACATGGATAATTGATTATTTTGTTCTTGGTAAATCTAAAAACCAGTAAAAAATACTTAAATCGATTATTTGTTGAGATAATCAATTATTACATAACACTAACTCTGAAATAATTGACTATTGCATAGTGATAATTGATTATTATCGTGAGTTTCTTAGAATGAGAAAAATAGAATAAATAATCAATTATTCTAAGTGGATAATTGATTATTTTGAGTGACAGATTCAAATTCTCAAGTTTTCAAGTTTAAAACCAAGTTCAAAACCTTTTCATCAACAATCAACATCTAGTAATAGATATATAACTAAATTACTCGCAATGCACAAAGCAAACATGCATATCAAAGCATAAATCAAATCAACACAATTTTCACTCTCTTAAATATGAGAGGCACACTTTGTAATCATAAAAATATAAACTAAGTTTCATCATGAGCTAGGTCAACAAAACCAACCAGCCTCACTAAAACAACATCTAGAATAATGATCAACTAAAAAAAATGCATAAAAACACATATCTCAAGATCAACATTTCTTTTTCATCTCCCAAAAACCCTAAAATTCAAGGACATGCAAATCAACAATCTCAACATATCAACCATGTAATAAACATGAATTAACATCAACAACGTTTATGCTATACCTAGACTACAATCAAGTTCTCTCTACCTCAATTAAGGTCCCTAGGTGATGGAATCAAGCTATAGTAATGGTTGATGATTTGCTTCTCTTGACACCTACTCCCTTTGATCTTCATCCATGGCTTCAATTCTTGAAATAAAACTTCAAAAATGGAGAGAAATTGAGATAGAAGGTGACACCACTCTTCAAGTGGAGAGATGAGCCAAGAAGTGAGATTATTGCCACAAGGAGGAGTTCCTTGATGAAAAAAATTAAGGAGTCACACTCTTTTATTGAAAATCAAGACTTTTGAAGGAGAATCACAAATGAATCCAATCATATAGTCAAAAGTGGCATGAGAGTACAAGGCTTGTCCTATATATAAACTAACCTAGCTTACGGAGCAAGTTAAGCAATCAATTAACCAAGGTTTGTTAACTACATAGGTTGGTGCGCCAATTTGACTTCAAAATTCAAATTTAGGCACCATTCTCTCAATTAAGTGGGCATGCCATGTGTCATGTGCACCCATGTGACTAGATCAAACAGAGCTTGTGAGAGTTTTCAATGTGACAAGTGTGAAAGGTGTGACTAGTGTGTGGAACATGTGACTGGATGCATGAGTTTGTGTAGCCTATGGTAAGGTGTCGAATATACCAAGTGGATAAACCTGCTCTAGGAGTAGGCGCCACTCTCCATTGGCCCAACACAAGTCCATTTACCTACATTTTCTACATACTATTTGCATCCCCTAAAAATGTAATTACACCCTAAAAGGAAAATTTTAAAGAAACAAATTCCTAATTTAATATGACCAAAATACAAGGTTAAATAAAAGAAAGATTATTTACAAAGAAATATTAATAAAGAAGAAGAGATGAACTTTTAAAAAACTTAAGCTTTGGTCTTTTTCTTTCATACCTAGTCCACTTTTGATAGTTCTTTTTGGACTTGGCTCACATGGGCATGATTCCATCATTAGATAGAAGAAACTCCCTCTACAACCTTCATTAGAACTCTCTCAACTTTGATTCTCAAGAATCTCAATTTCATAATCTTCATTTAGCTTGAAGATCCACCAATCCTTAGCCTTGAAGAAAATCCATAACCTTTAAAAATGCTAAAAAACTTAAACAATAGTCTAGAGTTCCAAGAAAAAGAAGAAGCAGTGATGTCAAACATAACATCAAAATATACTATAATTATACTATAATGCCAGACATAACCTCAAAATATCAAAGTTTATACTACTATTTTATTTAAATGCTATAATAAAGTGATGCCCTCGTAAAAAAAAAAAAACCTGATATAAAAAGAAAAAAAAATTAGTTGGCTGGTTGAATTGTTCATACTCACCTTGAATCCATTTTTTTGTGAGTCAAAACAAAATGGGTCAAGACATATTGATAGGTTGAAAACCCCAACTTATTTGAAAAAGTATAAAATGGATTGGTATGTTGATTTCTATCCATTTTATCACTCCACTCTTAATAAAACAGAAGTAATTCACAAATGTATAATAGGAGGAACTTAAAGCAATAATTTTAAATTTTAGAAGATGATTTTTTTAAAAAAAATATTGGACCAAAACTAAAACAATTATTTTACATAAATTAGAAATATATTTTAAAAAACTTCTTTAATAAAAAATGATGGCTTAAATATGTTTTTAGTTTTTATAAAATGAGTAAATTTTGATTTTGGTCTTTGTAAATATTTTTTAAAAATTTTTCTTCCTTCTAAATTTTTTTAAAAAAAATTTCGGTACTTATAAAATTAATAAATTTTAACTTTGGTTTCTGTAAAATATTTTTCTTTAATTTTCTTTCATCTAAAATCTAAAATCACCATTTTTTCCTCTTGATAATTATTTTAAGATAAATAAATAAATTTTATTTTAAGAACTTATAAAAAAATTTAAAATATTATGCAATATTAAAATATCATTATCAATTGTGACTAATATTTGAGATTACCACTTAATCTTTGAATAAATAAATAAGTAATTAATAATAAATATATAATAATAAGAACTAAAAATAATAGTTTTAAATTTTAGAAATTGAAAAATAATTTTTTATAAGAATTATAATAAAAAATATTTATTTATTTTATAAAAATGGTTAAAATTTGTAATATTATATGAAATATTTAAGGATTCCTTTGGGTCAACATACACTGATACACCTATTCATGTAGATCATTACTCACTGACGACTAATGCTGGTTTTCTGGAGGCATTTTGGGATTTTTCTTATCTAGTTTTACTTTTTCATTCTTTTTAAATTATTTGTCCAAACTTTTAGAAAAGATACTATATTTCTGCTTAAAACGGGTAACTTTTATTTCATGTAGAAAGGGATAAGAATTCCGAACTCTGTTGAGTCAAATTGAGCAATTAAAACTTATGCTAGACCTTTTTTTTCTTTTCAGAGAAAAGACTTTTGAGTTTAAAAAAATTGATCAAATTCTTTATATCCTTACTGTTAAGTTATTCGATTAAATAATGACGAATAGATATTTATTTATTTAATTTTTACAGCACTTTTCAATGAAAGTTATTGATTATTAAAAATAATAATATAATATTCATATATCATTACTTAAATGGAGTTTGGTGTTAAAGGGTGATAAAGATATAAAGAACTTGATTTAAATTTTGTTTTCTGATTTGATTCAATTATTTAAGGGTTTTTAATTTGACATTTTTAAAAATATAAACATTAAGTTTTGATTTTTTAATTAGCTCATTTTTTTATTTATTAAAGTTCTCCTTATAATATATTAAGCTTGTCAATTTAGTATTTAATAAATATTTGTATATTTAAAGAATAGGTAAAAAATAAAAAATAAAAGAAACTCTGAACCTGAAATTTATGTGTAATTATAATTTTTACTAAAAATTAAAATTTAATAAATGATAAAAAAATATTTAAATTGTTATCATCTCTATATTTTTTTTTTCTTTTCAAAATTAACATTTTTTTATTACATAAACACTCAAATCAGAATATACCTAACTTTGACATGAACAGCTTGTCATAAACTTTAATCATTATCAAGGAATTAAATGTCTTTTTATTTTTCAATGCCTCAATCAAGAAGGATAATGATGAAATGTTACATCCTTCACTCATCCGTATTTAAAGGGGGTTAAGTTCGTGACACACATTAATTTTAATTAATGGAGGAAGCACTTTAATTTACACTTTTATAATAAATATTGCAGTATTACAAAATTTACAATAAAAATTAATTTATATTCATAAAATATAATTTTTATTTATCAAATATTATTTTAATATTATTATTTTTTTATATTAAAAATCATTTTCCTTTATAAAAACTCTATTATATATATTAGTAAATTTAAGACATTTCATACCTCTATATATACAAACAGAAAAATATTTTATTTATCTATTATTGTGATATGGTACTTTGGAAGAAACACCAAGTAAAATGAGAAAACATATAAAAAAGAATATATTATTTTAGAGGAGTGGGTAATTATTTTAAATGATTTGAAGGATAAAAGAATATGTATAGTGAAAACGTGTAAATAAATTTCATTGAAGATTAATAACATGTTTTAAAATAAATGAAAAGACAAAGAATTAAAATTCTTTTTGTATATTGTTATATATATAATATATTTACAAGCACTTGTGTGCATGTGCATATAATATGTGACAATAGTATTTTTTTTAATGATTATGAACAAAATGTTGGTTAAGATTATATATATATATATATATATATATATATATATATATATATATATATTAAAATATTATAAGTTCTTGCATCTCACATGTGGACAACTATTTAAGAAAGAAGTCCTTAGTTAGGGGGCAAAATTCACCTTTCAATTTGAATATATATTATCGATTATGACTATTACACTACACCTATATATAATCCTGTGATTTCTCAGCAGTCCAATTTTCTTACCCCACTAAAAAGTTAAGAAGTTTCTTGGCTGGCCCCTAACCGCACCAAAGAGTGATCAAGTATTGTTCTTTCACAAAAATAATGATTCCCTAAGTTTTCTTTTCGCAAAAGTAATCAATAAAAACAAGTATATATTACTCTACAAGTTTCAGTGATGAAGGTGGTCAGGATTTGAACTAGGTACACACAAAAACGTTACCAGAATTTCATGATGAAAATTGCTAGTGGATTTTTTCCATTAACACATTAGAGGGATTTTTTGTGTCAAACTAAACTTCAGCTTTTTGGTTGTCATGCTCCTATTGACTATTATTGACTGATGAGAAGAAAAAACTAGTCCACAAGTGTCAAACAAGTACTATGGGCGGTGACATGTTTCATCATAAATACATGAAACTTAAATAGGTTTATATTTATATATATACACATACACGCATCAACCGCTTCATATAGGGTTGATAAACTTTAACTCCTGAATTCAAGTGTGGTCTTCTTTCTCTTTTCTGATTTTGCAAGTCTAAGGAAAAATGGTTTCAGCTTCTTCTCCTCCTTCTAAGGCAATGGTATCATAGTGTTACTAATGTGATCTAGTCTATATTTCTATTCAAGACTAAACTCGTTTGTTGTGTCATGTTTTTCTTATTCTTGTTGCATGTTCTGCACTTTTAGGAACTTCAATCAGATAAAAAATGTGTGGAGAATGGTCCTACTCGCAATGCCAAATGGTGGTACTCAACTTTTCACACTGTGACAGCCATGATTGGTGCAGGTGTTCTCAGTCTGCCCTATGCCATGGCATATCTAGGATGGTAAAGTAGAAATCTAAGCCTATGGCTTTAACATATATCACAAAAAGGTGATAACTTGAACAATATATGTAGCTGAAAGTCAACACTTTTTTCTTATCTTTGCAGGGTGCCAGGGACCTTGATGTTGTTGTTAGCTTGGTGTCTGACCTTAAACTCAATGTGGCAAATGGTCCAACTCCATGAGTGTGTTCCTGGAACTCGGTTTGATCGATACATTGATCTTGGTAGACATGCTTTTGGACCAAAGTTAGGACCATGGATTGTGCTGCCGCAGCAACTGATTGTCCAAGTTGGGTGTGACATTGTTTATATGGTCACTGGAGGGAAGTGCCTAAAGAAGTTCATGGAGGTTGCTTGCACCAATTGCACACAACTCAAGCAGTCCTATTGGATTCTCATTTTTGGTGCCATCCATTTCTTTCTGTCTCAGCTTCCCAATTTCAATTTTGTAGCAGGGGTTTCTCTAGCAGCTGCTGTGATGTCACTAAGGTACTTCTTGATCCCCACATGCATATCTAGGGGAATTTTCATAATGGTCCCAAAATATTAAGTGCGTGAGTAGTTTTAAATCAAGACCACTTGTTTTGTATTATGAAATAGTAATCTTATTAATTATGATGGTTTTGATGCAATAATCATTTTTGGCCTTTATAAATTTTGGAACCATTGGAAAAGTGACTCATGTTTATATTTTTATGTAGTACTAGCTTTTAGATATGATTAATATTTATCAGTTTTGAGTGCCTGCTTAGCTGGGTTGACATTTTACACCATGTAAAGTATATTCCTGGGAAAAATATTGTTTGGATTCTTCCCAGAATAAGTCATCCATGTGAAAACTGGAAAGCATAAACACTTGTCCTTGAAGCTCAGAATAGGAAGAATAATTTTTTTTCTAGAAAGATGACAACAAATTTACCCTTTTAGTTATGTCTGAACAAGCAGAGCCATATGACTTTTAAAACTTGGGTGAGTCTGTTGACAAAATTGTACTTTCAGGAAAAAGATCTTTTCCAGAAAATGAGTTGAATAAATTAAAATAAAATAAATGATATTATTATATTGTTTTAATCCCGTGACTTCTAATTAGGTTGTAATTTACACTATCTCCAATGCCTAAAAGTTTGGCTACTGATATTACATATTTTAAAATTATAATAAAAATCAACCGAATTAACGTAGTAGTTAATTAATATAGTAGTTAGGTATTATGAGTCAACATGTTGTAATAATGATCTAATTATTGAGAATTTAGATTCTTGTCATGTGCAAAAATTCGTTGGATAAATTATATTATCATAAACGAAATTAGTCAAATGAACTCAAGATATTTGTGATGAGAATAAAAAAGTAATATTAAAAATTATAATTACTTGTTGAACAATGAACCACCACTTACCTCACATAACAAAGGATCTTTTGTTCTTTTCTTTGCCATTTTGGGATAAATTCAATCAAGAACATGTGAGATATATCAAAAGAAAAGTTGATTAGATCTTTTGTCTCTGATTTCAAAAGATCTACCTTACTCTAATGGTGCTTTGATTTCAGCTATTCAACTATATCCTGGGTGGCTTGTTTGGATAGAGGTCGTGTTGACAATGTTAGCTACGCATACAAGCAAACCAGTTCTGCTGACTTAATGTTCCGAATGTTCAATGCACTTGGTCAAATTTCATTTGCATTTGCTGGCCATGCTGTGGCCCTTGAAATTCAGGCCACAATTCCATCAACCCCTGAGAAGCCCTCAAAGATACCAATGTGGAAAGGTGCTATTGGTGCCTATGTCATCAATGCCATATGCTATTTCCCAGTTGCACTTGTAGGATATTGGGCCTTTGGAAGAGATGTTGAGGATAATGTGCTTATGGAATTTGAAAAACCAGCATGGCTCATTGCCTCAGCTAACTTGATGGTGTTCATTCATGTCATTGGTAGCTACCAGGTACCATCACAACACTAGGATGCACAAAACTTATACTTCCTTGTGTTTTTGATATTGTTCTCTAATTAGAATTGGAGTTTTACTTCATTAATATATATATGTAAATATATATTGTTGAGATTTATATTAAATGTAAATGTTTTATCGATATACAATTCCTTCCCAAATTAAACTACTCTATTATTTGACCTTATTAATGTGGAAACATTGAATTCCAGGTTTATGCTATGCCTGTTTTTGACTTGATTGAGAAGATGATGACCAAAAAATTGAACTTCCCTCCGGGACTAGCACTTAGACTTGTTGCTAGATCTACTTTTGTAGGTGAGATTTTCAAAGCCATTTATTTTTTTGGTTTAAGATCACATGTATCCCTCAATGTTTCTTGAAACTATAAGCAGAAAAATTCTCTCTCAAACTTTAATGTGGCTATATACATACACTAAGAATTTAAATTTAAGATTACTGATTAAGCTAGAATAGCCCTATTTAATCGATGTGCTTGATGGTTTTCACATCCATCTATGCTGTCACTGCAAAGCTATTTTCTCCCCCTTGGTTGTTATTTGTATGAAAATTGTTGAAGTAACCAAAGATTGGTAAAATGTTACAGCTTTTACCTTGTTTGTTGGGGTCACATTCCCTTTCTTTGGTGATCTTCTGGGGTTCTTTGGTGGCTTTGGTTTTGCTCCTACTTCATACTTTGTGAGGCTCTCTTCTTACCATCTCAATTTCCTCATGCTTATATTAAACTACCAAATTTACAAGAGTTAATTTAGAACATAGAAGATTAACAAATTTGGTGTATCGGTTGTTCAGCTTCCTAGCATAATGTGGCTGATAATCAAGAAGCCAAAGAGATTCAGCATCAACTGGTTCATCAATTGGGTAATGATATATTTATTTTAACAACTTTTTTAAATAAAAAAAAAAATTGTAAAAGTATATACAGAGAATGCACAATTAGATTATCACTGTTCAGAGTTGTTTCCTCTCGGCATTGACCCTCAATTTTTTTTGTGTTTCTCAGGCTTCAATATACATTGGGGTGTGCATTATGTTGGCATCTACAATTGGTGGCTTAAGGAACATTGTTACTGATGCCTCTACTTATAAGTTTTACACCTAAAATATGTTATATTATTGCAAAACTATGCAGTATCAGCAATTAATCTAGATTTGCTGAGTATGTATCTAATTAACAGTGTCCTTTGTTCCTATATATAAGCTGCAACCCTTTTAGTCCTCTTTCTCTCAGTTTATTTAATAACTTAAGCAGTTTTTAATTCTCTGTGTAGTAGTTTTAAATTTAAATTATCTGCATCAAGTGAATTAATACTTGACTTATAAAGTCTCCTATAGAATATGAAAGGTTGGGCTGGTACATTTTAGGATGTGTTAAAATAATGTTTGTTTGGTGAAAATCATGTTTTGCAAAAACAAATTAATGATTATCAATTTTAAAATGTTTGTATTTAGTGATAGCAATGGGTAAGATTGGTAGGTTTTCACTATCCTCCTCCTCCTTATTTTTATCTTATATTCATCTTTGTTCTTATACTCGATGATATATGATTTGTATTCTCATCTCTACTCTAGTTGAATATCGAGTATATTTGTACTTGTCAAAAAATTAATTAAATATTTTTTTAAAAAAAATATATAAAAAAATTATCGTAAAATAATAATTATAAAATTTTATTAATTAAGTTTCGTTTACCATAAATTTAAAATATAATAAGAATTATATAAATGTCAAATACATTTTTTAAAAAATAAATTAAGTTTCTAAAAATTTAAGACAAGTATAGTTACGACTGTACGAGACATATATATCCATCCACATCCTCGTACCCAATTTAACTAATTAAGTATTATTTATACTCGTACTTAGTTAAATTAGATATTTTTTATTAAAGTCAAAACGAATTCAAGTATTATCTCTGATACGAATTTATTTGTCACGTCTACTTGTACCATGCTCATGAACAATAAAAAATAAATTACATTTTAAGTTTAATTTTCACTATCAGTGTCAAAGATAATATGGAGTAATTTTTCAAAAATTTATGAGTGCATATAAAAGTACATATGCTAATCAAAATTAATTACTAATGCTTTGTTTGTTAATTTTCCGAACCTAAATTGATACTCTCTGAATTTATATGTAACTAAAAAATTTATAGAGATTAAAAAGATAGTTAAATACATTTAAATTTTACAATTTCATATAATGTATATAACATTTTTAACATATCTTTAATCATATTAGTTATATATATTGTTCTCATTTATAGTCTTAAAAATATTTTTGAATTAAGAGTATTAAATAAAGTTGACTTAATTAAAATTTATTTATATTTAAATTTAAAAATTTAAGTATTTTTATTTATATGTAGTTTCAGAAATGTTCATGTTAAACATATTTAAATTTTGTACATAAAAATTTATTTAAGCAAAATCTACGAGAAAATAAAGCATAATTTAGACCTAGTTTTTGCTTTCATTTGCAAATTGCAAGACTTCGAACCTTATTGGTACGTTAAGAAAAAAGTGCTAAGCTTCGAAATTAAAAATGAGAATTAGGTTTCTCTTGTAAAATAAGCATGTTCCAAAGACACTTTTTATTAAAGTGATCACAACCTTTTACGCCATGATGGCGTCATTATGACAGTTTCGTAAAGAAGAACTTATAACACAATTATGTTATTGGTGAAATATTGTAAGATGAATAAACTTTAATTAAGTTGTCGTCGTCTTCTCATGATGTAACGCCTCAACTAACAAAATTTACTTCAATAAGTTTCATATGATTTTTTTTAACATAAAAAAGTTTTTAAATTTTAAAAGAATTTATAAAAATTTAATGATTTTTAAGATTTTTTAAAAGATTTTGTAAGAATGTAAAATTTTTTATAATTTTTTAACATACCTTTTTAATTTCTATTTAAAAAGAAAATACAAATACTAGAAGGGAGTGTAAAAAGAAGTCAGACATAACATTAAGTATTTTTATACTAGTTTATCCTAATTTTTGAGATTATATTCAGTTATCAATATAACCGGATTGAGTTTAATTATCTTTCAACAAAGATACAAGTATTATTTCAACAAGTTACTTTTAGTTCAACTCTAAGTATTCTTTGACATGCTTCTTCAAGTATTACTCAAGTATTTTTTTTAACAAAAAACATCTCTAGGCTTAATAACCAGGTATTCTTTTCAATTAAACCTCTTCAGGCTCAAACAACTAAGTATTATTTTCAACTAAGCCTTTCCAGACTCAAACAAGTATTGTTTTATGAGTCTCTCTAGGCTCAAACAACCAAGTATTTTTTTCAACTAAGCCTCTCCAAGCTCAAACAAGTAATATTTTATAGACAAACCTCTCCAGGCTCAACCTTATAACAATGATTATGAAGGTTATAAAGATGTTGTGTTCATCTCACTTATACGTTATACAACTATTATAGAGCAATAAGCTTTTACAAGAAAGAATGAAGATTATACACAAGTATAATTTGCAAAAAGTGTTTCTTCTTATATGTTTTTGTACAAGTCTCTTGTCTTCTTTCTTAAGCTTCAAATTTTCTTATATAATAGTTAGGAGAAGATGATCCTTGCAACACTTTTAATCTAGCTCACAAATTTACTTCGTTTGTCTTCAACGTTTTTCCTCGAGATGGGAGGTAACTATTGATTAATTTAATAAACATTAAATGTATTTCACCAAATGATATCTCTTATATGATCAAGGAAGGTACTTATCATCTTTTCATACCAAACAACGCTTGTAGAAGCAATGTTAGCAAAGTGCAGTAGCAGTAGTGACTTTGTCTATTTTTCTTTGTAATTTTAGGGATCTTCATCCTTGATCATGAAAAAAAAGCATGATCTTGTTATCTTTAACAGATTTGTAAGTTCTAAGATGATTTCTAGTTCAATTGTTAAGAAGTAAGACATTCAAAATGAATTTTATTGTTAGTCTCAATAAATGATAAACATTTAATGAATATGAGACAAATTATATGCTTCGTCTCAAAACTTGAGGGATCGTCTTTTGACTTAAAAATCTCTCTCTTTTCGATAGTGACAAACACAATTTTGTATTTTTGAAATGTCCATTTTTCTTTGTCTTAGAAAATATTTTTGATTTGGTAAAATGAAAAGACTTTTGTCTTTTTGAAAGGCTTTCATCTTTCAAAAGATGTTTTCTTAAAAGCGTTTTGACTTTTTAACCTTAAATTTTTCAATTTTTCCTAAGACATTTTTCTTAAAAAAATGCATAAGCGGATTAAAATTGTTTTTTATCAAAGTAATGTAAGACACATATCTAAAACGTTATAAGATCATTCAAGCAAATTGATTTTTACAAGTACATTTTTTAAAAACATGTATTTTCTCACATACACTTAATTCTATCATCATTTGATATAGCGTTTGAGATAAACTAAGAAATCATAATAGGGTAGTTAGAATGATATTAAATTTTAATTCTTAAAGCCTGTTTGACTAATATCTTATGAGTTCTAGTCTAAGCATTTCACAACTAAATCAGAGTATACAAAAGTATTTTATATATGACATAACATGCTTGTTGCATAACATGCTTGTTTTATCTCTTTCTTATCATGCACATCAAAGCATATTTAGGTGATATATGCGATGCATAGGGACTCCTAATGAAAACATGCATGATCTGACAAATATAACTTGCATAAAACTTGACATTAGAGAAAACATGCATAATATGTTCAATGTAAAACTTGTTTAGAGTAGGGAACTATAAAATTACTAGAATTTTTAAAGTGAAAGTTGTAAAATTGTTTAGAATTTTAAAGAATTTGATCAGAGCATTCAAAAAATTTTAAAAAAAAATATTAAAGTAAACAATCAAAAACTTTAATCTCACTCTTCTTTTTGACATACGGGATATGCTCCTATATGGTCTTTTAATCTTTCTTTAATCTTTAGTATCTTAACACAAAACTATGCATGAATTAAGCTTCAATTAACACCTCAACCATACAAAGATATAAATCACATGCAACCAGTTTTAACCATGTTAAGATACTAATCAATGATTACACAATTAAAAAGAGTAAGGATGAGAGAAAATGCAAAGTGATTTATCTTGGTTCAGCCACTCCATGTGTAGCCTACATCCAGTCCTGAATCAAAATCTGATCAAAATTTGTCCACTATTTTTATGTAAGAAGTTTTACAATCACACACCACACATGCAATATACTCCTACATACAAGATACAACCTTTCTTGCACCCAAGAAAGCACTTCTTGCAGTAACACACCACAAGAGTTCCTATACTTGAGAAACCACATTACACAAAAAGAATTGAGGAATGAATTCACCTGAAAGCTGAACAAATGAGATTGTGAATTCTTAGACAAATCTTTGTCCTTCTCTTCAAGAATGTAGTGATGATTATGAGATCTTCAAAACATTTCATAAATTTTTTTTACTTCTTGGTTTCACAAAGAAAACACTCCAAGAAGATCACAGAGATCAAAAGTTTCACAAAGTTTACTCACTATATCTCTTTTATATGTTTCTAAATGAGAAATGCATTTTTATAAAGTTTTCAGGCTCAAATTGATGGAAATCTAATCCCCAAGGATCCCTTTGGAAGAGGTAAGACCAAGAAGGGTGAAGGTTGATCCAAGGAGGCTCACACTTGAAGACCATTGGGCCTTTAACTAAGTCCATGGTTAGGAGGCTAGAGGAGGCTTTTAGAGAGGAGGTGCTTCTTAGACCTATGCTCAATATGAGTATTGAGTATGATTCCTCTTTTTAGTCTCAGTCTCTATTGTACATACATTGTATAGTTTGATTTCTTGTACCTTGTATATAGTAGATACTTGTATAGGTGTATTTTTGCCTTTGTATTTGTGAGACACTTTATTTCCTTTTATTAGTGTAATATTCTAAATTTATGATACAATATTATCATATATATATATATATATATATATATATATATATATATATAGATGACATCCAACAATATTATAAATATTTATCATATTATGATTATATATAAAATTATTTATTACAACTTATATATTTTAATAAGTAATTAAATTAATTAGTATAAATAAGTAGTGTTTTATTTTATAAAATTTTATGTTCAGTAAGATAAATATATATATATATATATATATATATATATATATAAATATATATATATATATATATATATATATATATATGTGTGTGTGTACTAATTAATTATATTATAAATATTGTTTATGAAAAATAACTTATTATAAATTTACATGATTTTATAGACATATAAAATAAAATGGTTCAGTGGTTTCACTCCTTGTGCTTAAGCACTTCAAGTGCTTGGTACTGGGTTCGAATTTACATGGTCTTATCAAGCATATTTAGCAGAGAATACATGTGCCACGTCAGGTCAGCAAGGGGGAGGAGAACTTTATCTCTTTAATTTTTTATATACTCCTATATTTATTTATGTTATTTTTATCCAGTGAGGTGCCCCTAACCTCATTTAGTTGCTTATTCTATGCTTATTGTTATTCATAATAATTATTAATATGTTCATATTTTATATTGTTTAATTATTTTATAATAATTATCATTGTCATTTAATTAATTGGTGCTCTTAATATATTTTATTTACGTATATGTTATTAAAGTTTAAATAGTGATAAATTCTCAAATTTATTTAGCGTGATTGTTTTATGATTGATTATAATATAATTTTGTTAAAATATTTTTGACTTTTTTTAAAGATAAATATTGCTCTATGGCCATAGAAGATAAAATTTGAATTATTTGTAGCTGGAGGTTTGACCTTGGGGATTTAAATGAGTAAGAAATTATGATTTAAAAATTCTTGCGATGGTTGATATATTATAATGCTCATTTATCCTGACTAGTCACTGCAAGTGTAATTCAAATTTTATATATATATTGTTTAATATTAACTATTGTTACACATGCTTTATGATTATAAATATTTCTTTGAAAAATGTTCTTACTCCTTATGTTTCTTGTGTAATATAATCATAAAAATAATTAAATAAGTATAGATGGATGTTCCAGCGATAACCGCTCCTTTCCCTTCAGTCATTTCGATTGTTTTCTCTGGCACCACCTGGAGTGTCGATGCCCTCACCAACTCTGTAACTTTCGATGGGGTAGCAATGTCTTCATTCACTTTTTCTCCCTATCAAGAAGTTCCCACGGTGATAGATGGACCCATCGTTGTGACTTTTTACTTACCCCCAACTAATCACGTGAACCCTATCGTAAATTTGTTCCAACCACCTATGTAATTATTATAGAAGTAGAAAAAATAAAAAATAGGTTATGTAGATAGGCATGTAATAATCTATACTATATATATGAAAAGCAACTACGCGCTTTTGTAAAATATGTAATGTTAAGTACTTATGGTATGGTATAATGTATAATATTATCATACATGTGTTTTCTAGTTATATATATATATATATATATATATATATATATATATATATATATATATATATATTACTAAGGTTAATATTAATACGATTAGGCGTTACATTTTAGTGGTATCAGAGCAACGTTCCATGTGTAACTTGGGGAAATACGCTAACCATGTTTCTAGTATAATAACTAATCTATAAATTTCAGATGGCAGGAAGGAGAAATACAAAACTGACTGAGGCTGTGCAGGCTATTAGGGATATGGCTGCCGCTTTGTTAAGGAATCAACAACCGGAAAGAATGGGGGAGTCACAGGGATTGGTAGAATTTAGAAGCAATAAACCTTCCCAATTTGACGGAGGATATAATCCTGAAAAAAATGAATTATGGATCAAAGAAATAGAAAAAATATTTCGAGCTATGAACTGTCCTGATAACCAAAAAGTGAACTATGCAGTATTTATGTTAGTAGGAGAAGCAGAATATTGGTGGGATAGTACCAGGAGATTATTAGAAGGAGGGGGAATAATCATTACATGGGAAGTATTTAGAGCCAAATTTTTTGAAAAATATTTTCCTAATGATGTTAGGAGGACTAAGGAAATATAATTTATGCAATTAAAACAAGGGAACATGACCATGGGAGAATATGCTTCTAAGTTTGAGGAATTGGGAAAATACTCTACTTTCTTTTATCACCCTGATGAGAGAATGAAGTGTATTAAATTTGAAGATGTACTTAGACCAGAATTAAGAAAGGCAGTAGGAATATTAGAAATCTCTGATTTTCCCACATTAATACACAAGTGTCGATTTTTGGAAGGTTTTGATCATAGTAAGGATAATAGACCAAAATTTTTTGGCCCTCAATTTAATAAGAAAAGGAATAATGAAGGAAAACCTTATGATCGACCACAATGGAAACCCCAATCTTCTCAATTTGCAGGAAATTCTAGTAGACCCATGAATAATCAAGTTAAGTGTCTTAAGTGTGGACAGGGTCATTATACTAAAGATTGTAATCTCAAAGGACCTGTTTGTTTCAAGTGTGGAAAGCCTGGTCATGTGTTTTCTGAGTGTGGACAACCAAAGGCGCACGCGAATATCTCTGGACCCAAACCGAGACCTCCTACAACTGGAAGAGTTTATACCATGACCGGAACTGAAGCGGCTCAAAACAACGATCTAATACAAGGTACATGTTTCATTAAAGGCAAAACTTTAAATGTACTGTATGATTCAGGCGCGACTCATTCTTTTATCTCCAATGATTGTGTTCAACACCTTCAATTGTAAGTTTCTACTTTAGAGTCTAATTTAATTGTTTTGACCCCTACAAACAAATCTATGATTGGCAATAAAGTTTGTTTAGATTGTCCTTTTTTTATTGGTGATAAAAAATTTTCTGTAAATTTGATCTGCTTACCTTTATCACAATTAGATGTGATTTTAGGAATGGACTAGTTATCTTCCAACCATGTTCTTCTCAATTGTGCAGAAAAGTCTATAATATTTTCTGATTCTAAGGACCTATTGATTTCATTATCCAAAACAATAAACAAGTTTCCTTGGGGTAAAGTTCAAGGATATTTAATCTTATCCTCTATGGAAGCCAAAGAGGAAGTCAACTTGGAAAACATAACTGTTGTTCAAAATTTTCCTAAAGTTTTTCCTAATGATATTCCTGGTTTACCACCTGACAGAGAGATTGAATTTTCGATTGATTTAATACCTGGAACTGGACCAATTTCAATGGAACCTTATAGGATGTCACCTTCTGAATTGGCGGAGTTGAAGAAACAATTAGAAGAGTTACTTGAAAAACAATTCATACGCCCTAGTGTATCACCTTGGGGGGCTCCTGTTTTGTTAGTTAAAAAGAAAGATGGAAGTTTTAGACTGTGTGTGGACTATCGGCAATTAAATAAGTTTACCATAAAGAATAAATACCCTCTTCCTAGGATAGATGATTTGATGGATCAATTGAGAGGAGCCACTGTGTTTTCTAAGATAGATTTAAGATCAGGATACCATCAAATCAAAGTGAAAGCAAAAGACATACAAAAAATTGCATTTAGAACAAGGTATGGTCATTATGAATATCAAGTGATGCCTTTTGGAGTAACCAATGCACTGCAGTGTTCATGGATTATATGAATAGGATTTTTCGTCCATATTTAGACCATTTTGTGGTAGTCTTTATAGATGATATCCTCATATATTCTCGAACTCGTGAAGAACATGAAGAACACCTTCAAACTGTTCTCCAAATCCTAAAAGATAAACAATTGTATGCCAAACTTTCTAAGTGTGAATTTTGGTTAGAGGAGGTTAAGTTTTTAGGACATGTGATCTCCAAAGATGGAGTGTCTGTGGATCCGTCTAAAGTTGAAGCAGTTCTATTATGGGAACCTCCAAAGACGGTAACAGAAATCCGTAGTTTTTTGGGTTTGGCAGGATATTACAGGAGATTCATAGAGGGATTTTCTAAAATAGCTATGCCTTTAACTCAACTCACCAAGAAAGGACAACCCTTTGAGTGGACAGAGAAATGTGAGAATAGTTTTCAAGAGCTTAAGAAAAGATTAACTATTGCACCAGTTTTAGCCTTACCCAATCCTAATGGAAAATTTGTCATATTTTGTGATGCCTCAAAAATGGGATTAGGGTGTGTTCTTATACAAGATAGAAGGGTAGTAGCATATGCTTCTAGACAATTGAGAGCTCATGAAAGGAATTACCCAACACATGATCTAGAACTAGATGCTATTGTTTTTGCACTCAAGATATGGAGACATTATGTGTATGGTGGTAAGTTTGATGTTTTTAGTGATCATAAGAGTTTAAAATATTTGTTTGATCAAAAGGAACTGAATATGAGACAAAGAAGGTGGATGGAATTTTTGAAAGATTATGATTTTGAATTACATTACCATCCAGGGAAAGCCAATGTTGTGGCTAATGCACTAAGTAGAAAATCTTTACACATCTCTTCATTAATGATTCATGAGATGAATTTGATAGAAAAATTTAGAGATATGAATTTATCAACTACAGTAGGTTAGGATAGAATACAATTGTATGCGGTTCGAATAGGTAGTGACTTACATAGACAAATTGGTGAAGCTCAGGTAGTTGATAAATCCATTCAAAAGAAAAAGAGGTTGTTGGGTCAAAAGGATGGTGAAAAGTTTAATATAGATCAAAGAGGAGTTTTGAGATTTAATGATAGGATATGTGTACCCAATGATTCAGAAATTAAGAAAATCATTTTAGGTGAGGCACATAAGAGCAAGTTGAGCATACACCCTGGGGCAACAAAGATGTATCAAGATCTCAAAAGAATGTTTTGGTGGCCCAAAATGAAAAAGGAAATAGCACAATATGTGGCTACATGTTTGATTTGTCAGAAGGCCAAGATAGAACACCAAAAGCCAGCAGGAATGTTGCAACCCTTGGATATACTTGAATGGAAATGGGACAGTATAGCAATGGATTTTGTAGTTGGTTTACCACGAACAATTCATAAGTTTGATTCCATATGGGTTATCGTGGATAGACTGACAAAATCTGCTCACTTCTTACCCATCAACATTAGGTATTCACTAGAAAAATTGACTGAATTGTACATAAGGAAAATTGTACGACTGCATGGTGTACCATCTAGCATAATATCTGACAGAGATCCTAGATTCACTTCTAAATTTTGGGGAAGTTTACATCAAGCATTAGGAACTAAGCTTCGCCTTAGCTCTGCATATCATCCTCAAACAGATGGACAATCAGAAAGAACCATACAATCCTTAGAAGATTTATTGAGAGCTTGTGTGCTAGAAGATTCGGGTAGCTGGGATCAATATTTGCCTTTGATTGAATTCATGTATAACAACAGTTTTCATTCTAGCATAGGTATGGCACCCTATGAAGCTCTATATGGGAGAAGGTGTAGAACTCCTTTGTGTTGGTTTGAGACAGGAGAAAATTTAATCTTGGGCCCTGAATTGGTGCAACAAACCACGAAAAAGATCAAAATAATTCAAGAAAAATTGAGAACGACTCAAAGCAAACAAAAAAGTTATGCTGATAAAAGAAGGCGACCTCTTGAATTTCAGGAAGGTGATCATGTATTTTTGAAAGTTACACCAACAACTAGTATTGGTAGGGTAATGAAATCAAAGAAACTCACCTCGATTTATTGGTCCTTATCAAATTCTCAGAAAAATAGGTCCTGTTGCTTACCAAATTTCTCTACCTCCTTTTCTTTCTAATCTTCACAATGTTTTTCATGTGTCTCAATTAAGAAAATATATTTCTGATCCATCTCATGTAATAATGCCTGATACAGTATAGTTAAAGGATAACCTTACATTTGAAACAATGCCTGTACAGATCACAGACAGGAGGATCAAGCAATTGAGAAGAAAACAAATTTCACTGGTAAAGGTCATCTGGAATGATGTTACAGGAAATGCTACGTGGGAATTGGAAAAGAAAATCAGGGAAAACTATCCTTATTTATTTCTAAGCAATAAAAATTTTGAGGACGAAATTTCTGTAAGTAGGGGAGAATTGTAATATTCTAAATTTATGATACAATATTATCTTATATATATATATATATATATATATATAGATGACATCCAACAATATTATAAATATTTATCATATTATGATTATATATAAAATTATTTATTACAACTTATATATTTTAATAAGTAATTAAATTAATTAGTATAAATAAGTAGTGTTTTATTTTATAAAATTTTATGTTCAGTAAGATAAATAAATATATATATATATATATAAATATATTTATATATATATATATATATATATATATATATATATGTGTGTACTAATTAATTATATTATAAATATTGTTTATGAAAAATAACTTATTATAAATTTACATGATTTTATAGACATATAAAATAAAATAGTTCAGTGGTTTCACTCCTTGTGCTTAAGGTCTTCAAGTGCTTGGTACTGGGTTTGAATCCTACATGATCTTATATTTTTATAAAGTAATTAAACTTAGGAAGAGATAACTATAAGTGTAACGAATCCGTATGCAAGCATATTTAGCGGAGAATTCAAGTGCTTACGAATTTGAATTTCAAACTACACCTATAAATGTGTAGTGAAAACAAAATCTTGATACATCTACATTGTCATTTAATTAATTGGTGCTCTTAATATATTTTATTTACGTATATGTTATTAAAGTTTAAATAGTGATAAATTCTCAAATTTATTTAGCGTGATTTTTTTATGATTGATTATAATATAATTTTGTTAAAATATTTTTGACTTGTTTTAAAGATAAATATTGCTCTATGGCCATAGAAGATAAAATTTGAATTATTTGTAGCTGGAGGTTTGACCTTGGGGATTTAAATGAGTAAGAAATTATGATTTAAAAATTCTTGCGCTGGTTGATATATTATAATGTTCATTTATCCTGACTAGTCACTGCAAGTGTAATTCAAATTTTATATATATTGTTTAATATTAACTATTGTTACACATGCTTTATGATTATAAATATTTCTTTGAAAAATGTTCTTACTCCTTATGTTTCTTGTGTAATATAATCATAAAAATAATTAAATAAGTATAGATGGATGTTCCAGCGATACCCGCTCCTTTCCCTTCAGTCATTTCGGTTGTTTTCTCTGGCACCACCTGGAGTGTCGATGCCCTCACCAACTCTGTAACTTTCAATGGGGTAGCAGTGTCGTCATTCACTTTTTCTCCCTATCAAGAAGTTCCCACGGTGATAGATGGACCCATCGTTGTGACTTTTTACTTACCCCCAGCTAATCACGTGAACCCTATCGTAAATTTGTTCCAACCACTTATGTAATTATTATAGAAGTAGAAAAAATAAAAAATAGGTTATGTAGATAGGCATGTAATAATCTATACTATATATATGAAAAGCAACTACGCGCTTTTGTAAAATATGTAATGTTAAGTACTTATGGTATGGTATAATGTATAATATTATCATACATGTGTTTTCTAGTTATATATATATATATATATATATATATATATATATATATATATATATATATATATGTATGTATATTACTGAGGTTAATATTAATACGATTAGGCGTTCCAATTAGTTATTGTATATTGTTTCTAGGGTAGGTTACTTGGACACTTTGGCTCCATTTAACCTAATCTAGAAATACACTCTTTTCTTAGTTTTCTAGTAGTAGGATTGGGAGTGGCATTAGCAAGCTAGAGAGTGTAACTAGCAAGCTAGAGAGTGTTACTAGCAATTGGGCTTAGAGATGGGCCTAGGCAAAATTTTACATATTAGACTCATTTTACTCCTAATTTTTCATAGATTTGATTTAGCTAGGTTTCATTCACATTGGATGAACCTAACTAAACCAAATCAACATTTTTTCAAAACCGGTTGGAGTAAAATAAAGTCCATGAGCCGCCCACCTTGATTTGTGTTCACTTTGCTTGTTCACACTCAAGCTTAGAAGCTTGAAGCCCAAGCTTCTCCTTAGCTTGCTTACCAAGCAAGCTAAGTGAGTAGCTTGCTCTCCAAGCCTCTAGACCATGGATGGTTAGCTAGACCTTACCATGGTTCCTAGAGAACCATGGTTAAGGCTAGCTTGCTCTCCAAGCTTCCTACTCCTATATTTTTGTTTTTTCTTCATTGTAAAACACTTTTTTGAGATATTGAGAATTATTTTCTGAAGAATTGTTCAGATTTCTCTCTTCTAAAAGTCCCTAAACCTCTTTGATATTCATCCAATTCTCTTATCCCTTCACTAGAAGAGTGTGGTGAGAATTGAAGAGACTTATCTCTTCATCAAGGAGTGGCGTCTCTTGGGAGAATTCTCCACCAAATCGTGGTGGTTCTAAGGTCTCCTCCTCCATTGGAGACCTTAGCAAAGCTTAGGAAGAATCAAGGAGCCGAAGATCTAGGGAGGAACTTGAAGAGGATTCACATCAATCCGGATTCTCCATCAAGTTTTTCATCACAAATAATTGAATATTTATAAGAATAATTGATTATTTTGTTCTAAATAATTATGGAAATCACTCAAGGATAGAATAATCGATTATTTCATAGGATAATCGATTATTCTAGAGAGTGCTTTATGGAATAATTGATTGTTTATACAGATAATCGATTGTTACAACAAGGTTTTTCAGTTTAATGAAAAACAAAGCAAATAATCGATTATTGTAAGTGAATAATTGATTATATTGAGTAATATCTCAAAATTTGATTTAAACATCTAGAAACCTTCTCAAGTTATATTTTATCATCATCATACTACTTTCAAGTTGATTAAGATAAAGATACCACATGCGCAAAGCACAAACTAACACAAACATGCATAGAGTTAAACACAAAGCAATTACAATACATAAACTACACTATTACATTCTTTCACTTAAAACATTCCATGAACTTCATGCTTTTTCTTTGTAATCATCAAAGCTCTTTAGAAATTGATTTAGCATCTTGTGAATCTCAACAAAGTGTCACCTTGTCCCTTGAAAAGCCAAGTGGCAAAGTGTGTTGGAGAAGCTCTAACAATTTGGCCAAAGGAAGGAGATAGATGGCCTTTCTTATTTTTCTTCATTTAATCCAATCCAAAAATATTAGAATTGGTTTAGTTAATTTCACCAAATGATAGTAAGACCTAACTAAGTCAATTCCTTAGATTAAATGGAGAAAAACAAGTCTATTATGTAAAATTTAGTCTAGATCCACTAAAGATTCAATTGCTAGCTTCACCTACATAACTACTATTTGCACCCCCACTACAAAAACAAAAAAAAAATTAAAAATCTATAATCCTTAATACAAGGTCAAACGGAATAAAAATCTTCAAGCAACGTACCTTAAAATCTTAAGGATATAACTTATAAAAAAAAGATAAAGGTACCTCAAAAATATAAAGGCAAAAATAAATTTATACATGTATCTACTATGTATAAGGAAAAGAAACACAAAGTATATAAGATATATATTAATTGCTATGACTAGGAATCAACTTGGTCAGCAATATGTTAACTTGAAAATTTTAGTATTTTTAAAACTGGTATGAACTAGTCATACCAGTCTAAAATCGATGTAGATAATCATATTGAACCAATATTGTTAAAAAAATAATAATTTGCGAAGCATTAATTGTAAACCTAAAAAATATGACAAAGTTAACATTCAATTAACTTAAAGTTGGAAGTGAAGATATAAAGTTATATTGATGTAATTTTTATCACTCTTACACTATTTAATGCTTTTTAATTATATAATTTAATTTTAAAATTCACCATTAGATTGAATTTTTCTTTCAAATAAATAATATTTAAAAATCATTATCTCAATCAACATTCAAATTTATGTTTATAATTATCTAACTTTATTATCTATTATCATTATCTAATTTTATAAAATTTGACAGAGATAATTAAAAATAATATATAATTATAATTTAATAAACTGACAAAATTACATTATATTTAAAGTTATTAATAATATAAAAATTAATCTAAGTTATTTAGGTATAACTGGATGATTTTAATGTATATACATTTTCATTATAAAACATTTTACGATATCAATTAATTAACGTGAACTTTAATAAAATTTTAAAGATGATTATTATTAAAATTAACAAATTTATCGTATAACAATTTTTAATTAAATATTGATATAAAAGATTTACACAGTTAGTAATAGACTTTTTTTTAATATATATTTTTATTTATATATTTAAATAACTTGGACCCGTTTTTATTTATCCAAGTAATCCACTTTGTGGTCCAAGTGAGAAATCGGTTACAACCAGCTTCTCAATAGAATTAAAAAAAAAAAGTCAAAATCCCAATTTCTCATGGGCCTATTTGTTCTTTTTTTAGTTTTTAAAAAATTTTAAAATTATTTTAAATTATTTTAATGTTCAGAATATGAAAAATATATTTAATATTTAATATTTAAATTATATATTTTTTAAAGAATAATATTTAATAATGAAATTAATATTATACTTATTTTTAAATTTCAGAATTCAATATTATACTTATATTTAATTTTTTTTAATTGATTTTATTATTTAAATTAAATTTATAAAATATAGAAAATTAAATAATGTAATTTAATAATTAATTTGTTATATTTGTAAATATGTATAATTTATTTAATATATTAATTTTGTATTAATAATTATAGATAATTAAATTTATTATTAAATAAATGACAATATTATTTTATTAAATATTAGAAATGGTAAGAGCATCTACAATGGGAGTTGCTTATAAGCAACTCCCAACCACTTTATGTAACGACCCGCCGTGGCCGTTACACTACGGAACAACACTACACACTACTGGAATATATATACTAAAATAGTATATTAAAATAATTAGTTGTTAATCAAGCAACCAACAGCAACCAGCTATATACAACAAAATATGCTACTATAAGGTAGCCTACAAAAAAATTCAACTCCAGGTACCTCCTGCGGCCTCTAGCAACTATCTCCACGCCTATCCCTGCCCTGCTCCCATACATCGTATGATCATCACAGTCCAAACCACATGAAAACATGCAAGGGTAAGCTAGAGACAATAAACAACTTATAATAATTAAATATGCAACACACCAACTATATAATCATCTTCACATCCAACATAGAAGACGACAACACATATACTATACATCTTAACATCATTTCAACTTGATTCAACATATCAACACTGTAGCAACACTTCAACGCAACTACTGTACAAACCATTGGAATAGTTACCATATTCATCATAACAATAACCATCACATGTATTGCACACCTCTCAACAACACATGTTTAAAAGCAACTTACAACACAGGTAATCTAGCAACGCTAGCATCATCATCAACTTGTATACAAATAAGCAACTTACATCATAACAACACTATCATCATCCTCAACAGGGTCAACATACAACACAATCATAACTTAACAACACAATAACATATATACAACTCATATCAACATCAATTAAACACATTAACAGCTTATGCGTCGTCACGCATTTCAACTCGGAGATCTCCTACAACATGGGTGAGCAGTCTAAGTAGCTAGGTCCTACCGAACCGATAGCAAAGAACCTTTTTGGGTTTGCTAGGTAAACAACAAATTTGGATACCAATCCACAGCACGACAATGATTTCTCAGACTTTGCCACTTAAATAAGGAAGTATAGTACTATGTTAGGATAAAATAGCTGGGTTTAGGCCTACCATGGCATTAGCTAGCTCAACTAAGCTATCTATGGGATTAGCCTACCGACTATCCTCCAAATACTACAACCCTCCGATACTCGGTTAGGAACTAAGTTCCCGACTGCGTACTTTACTCAAATTGGCCGCTTGTAATCGGTATAGCTCGACCTGACCCCTATATCGTGGTCGCTTTGTACACGTGTGTCTCGACCTTACCCACACATGGGACCAACTAAGTCCTAGAGGAGAACAACACAAAGTCCACTCTAAGGGACAGCTTCCCAAGGAGGGTTTTCAACAAATTGGGCTCTCTGAGCACCACAACTTTCTCAATCCACACAATGAGATGAGCAACTTCGAAAACATCTCCCCTAGTCCTAGTGATCAATAACTCATCATCCCAGCTTAATCAGCATACAACTCAACAGCACAGATCAGCTCAACAACTTAAACAGCATGATCAAATCAACAACACAACTCAGTTCAATAACTTAAACAGCCTGATCAAATCAACAGCACAACTCAGCTCAACAACTTAAACAGCTTGATCAACTCAACAACACAGCTCAACTCAACAACTTAAACAACATAATTAACTCAACAACACAGCTTAGTTCAACAACTTAAATAGCATGATCAAATCAACAGCACAGCCCAGCTCAACAACTTAAATAGCATGATCAAATCAACAGCACAGCTCAGCTCAACAACTTAAATAGTATGATCAACTCAGCAACACAACATAGCTCAACAACTTAAATAGCATAATCAACTCAGCAACACATCTTAGTTCAACAACTTAAACAGCATATCACATATTCAACACATTTCTATTTAGCACAACAACTCATTTAACACCTATACACAACTACACAACTCCACAATTCAACTACAACATGTATCTCATTTACATCCCATCTTCATCACAAAAACATCACCAAACAACATCATTAATCAATATTATCAACACACAACATTTTCATCGCATAACACAACTCATACTACATGTTTACAACCCATCTATCATGCCAACTTACCCACCCAAACAACACCAATCAACCTAAGCACCTAAAACAACTTTCAACTTAACCAAATCACTTCTTGTGAAATGACAACCTTCACATAAAACAGCGTATTAGGAGTTATTCTACTCCTACCATGCTCATCCTTATCTCATATGAAGGATAAGAAGATTCCCTACAACTCTCATGAAGACACCAAGTCCTAATTCTTTCATCTACCTTGTTAAAAATTCTAAAAACCGCAACAGCTATAAGCAATTCTGGCAGCTTCACCCCTCTTCACTAAAACAACCATATCTGGAGTTCTAGACCTCCTTTTTGGGTGATTCTAACGCCATTGGAAAGATAACATCCAAGGCTACGACTTTCATGAAGACTTAAAGACCAACATAGTCACTCCTGGCACATTAATATCACGCCTGGCGCAAACTCAAATAGAGACTCACAAAGATTCTACACGCCCGGCGTGATTTAACACTAGTGGCCCTGGATGAATGCACGCCCGACGCCAAGAACTGTGCTCAGTGCAATTTCAACCAGAAACCTCCAAAAACCTCGAAAATCCCTTCAAAACCTGAAAATCAACAACTTCAACCACATGCAATTCATGAAATGCAACGTATAAACTCCCTACAACTCAAAAACGAGTTCAGATTCAACATGCAACAAATCAATGCATCAAAATTGACAAAAACTCCATTTTTCCCAAAAAACCCCAAAAATGAGGAAATCACCCGATTCAACCACTTCTTCTCGAATTCCATACATCAATGGAGTTCCTAAACTCCCATGCAACCAAACAACATATATTCTAGCTTCCCTTACTTGAAGATTGGCTCTAAACAACCAAGAATTTGGGAAGAAGAAAACTTTCCTTCGAGCTCGACTCCCAAACTTCAATCCTTCAAAATCAAGCTTCCTAGCCTGAATTCCAAGAAAAGACAGAAGAAGTTAGTGATCTAGTGAAGAAGAAGAATCAACCAGAGAAATTTGAGAGAGAAAGGAGCTCATGAACCCAGAGTCCTTCTCTCTAAAACTTCTCTCTAGTTTCTTTGAGAATGAACTTATGAAGTTTCCTTCTCAGAGAAACCCTTATATACTTTTCTCTTTCTAGAGTCAACTAAACTCAAAAATTTCCTTACTACGTTACACTTTAAATGGGTCCCACTGTACCACGTCACTCATAAGCAACTCATACTATATTTTTACAATTTTTGCTCCAATGGAAATTGCTTATAAGTACCCATACTTTTTTACAACTCATACTACACTTTTTGACACCTCACACTACACTTTATGATAAAATTTTATAAAATTAATTATTATGGATAATATATAAATATGAATAACTAACCAAACAAATTACATAATTAAAAAATTACAATAATAAAAAAAATTACATAATAAAAGAAATACAAAAAATTACAATAATAAAAAAAATTACATAATAAAAAGAATACCAAAAATTACAATAATAAAAAAATACCAAAAATTACAATAATAAAAATAAATTACATAATACAAATAAATACAAAAAATTACAATAATAAATTCTCTCACATCTCTCACTTCTCATTCTCTTTCTCTTCACTCGCTTTCTCTCAAAGCAACGTCTCTCTTTCTTTCTCTTTGCGGAGCCGCGCGCGCAAGGGAAGGGATGTCCAGTCGAGGGTTGCGGGGGGGGGGGGTGGTCCCAGTCGGGAGCTGCGCGCGGGCAGGGGGTTTTGGTCGCGAGGCACGCGCATAAGGGGGCAGGTCCGGTCGCGAGCCGAGCGCGGGGGTGGGGAGATCAGGGGCCTCGCGCTCGGTGAATGGGTCCAATCGCAAGCCGCACGTAGGGGGGTCCAGTCGCGAGTCGCGCGCATGGAGGGTGGTCCAGTCGCGGAGCCGCGCGCGTGGGGGTCTGTCAGGGGTTGCGCACGCGTCGGAGGTTGTTTAAACAGTGGGGTCGCAAGCTCGGGTTAGGGGGTCTACTCAGAGGTTCTCACGGCTAAGCGCCGTCGATGATGCGCGACCAGCGACCGGCGGCCGGTGTCGACAACCCTCCCCCCGATGTTTAGCGACAACGACACACATGCCCAAAAGAGGGAGAACCAGGTGAAGGAAGTTTTAGTTGTTTTTTTGATTTTCAAAACCTCTGTACATATTCCACTTGGATCTAAATCAACCAATCAAATTTCTCTTTTTCAAATTTCTCAATGCTAAGCACTGTTGCTTCTACAAGCAACAAAGAAAAAAAATTAAGAAATTGGGTTGCCATGTAGGATCACTCCAATGAGAATTTTTTGTAAGCACCGTTTCTTATTCTTAAGCAACACAGTAAGTAGCCCCCATTGGAGGTGCTCTAAAATAAAATACAAATTTGTTGGAATGAAAAGATAAATTAAAATTACAGAACATGATATTCTTGAAAGACACACAACAAAATCAACTGAAATTTAGATGTAGGTCATAAAAATTATATATTTAAGCTTGTTGACTTGAACTCTCTTGATGATAAGGACATTTTTTCTTAGAGTGACCTACATTCCTACATAGATAACATCTTTTTGGTTATTCTGGTTCAACCATATCAATTTTAGTGCGTATTCTAGATGACTTGGAATGACTTTTTTTATTTCTAATCTTTTTCGAATTTAGTATGATTTATAGTTCTTCACAATCTGGCCAATAAGATTGTTGGACAGTTCACCAAATATTTCGTTATATACATTTGAAACATTCTCTAATGTTTATACCTAATCTATGTAAGATTTGTAATTATGGTGAACATGCTTACATATTGATGGAGTAGGTAAGTGAAGTGGATGAGATTCTTCCTTTTCCTTCTCCAAGAACTACGATCTTTTTCCTTGAAACCTTGATTCCAGATTGATGATCCAGAATTGAGAAAGAATTTGAGAGAACCTATGCTAAGAAGGAAGTATTCTAGCAAGGATCACAAAGGAAATCTCATGACCAAGCTTAGAAACTAGGATTCCTAAGGCTAACACTATGAACTTTTCGGTGACTTTGGGAGAGAATTGGCTGAAGATGAAATGAGATGATGAAAAATATAGATCGGTGTGTCATTTCAGAATTCTCATAAATGTCAAAGTGTTTACAAATGGGAGGTTTAGGCTATATATAGATCCAAAAGCAAGCAAGTGGCGCCAGACTCAAGCTTGCACCATTGGCGCCAAAAGATTTGAATTTTAAATGAGATTTAGGAGGCATTTAGAGTGGATTTGCCATGCACATGTTCAACCCCACTAGGCTTAAAACATGTGACTCCAAATTCATGTTAAATGACTTCTAAATGAAACCTAGATTTAGTCTCCTTGACCTATTCTAGTATTCCTCCAATATTCCTACTCTAATGGCCTAAATACAATGGACAACCAAATACAATCAATAGGAAATAATAAAAGAAACAAAATAAGCCCAATATTGGGTATCAAAAGCCCAAAGGCCCATAAAGCCCAAAAATAGGCCCATGAAGCCTAAGGCCCAAAATCCTATTCTAAGTGGTCCAAAATACAAGACCAAGAAAAGTAAAACCTATACTAATCATTAAAGATAGTAACATGGTGGTCACTGTAAAGCTCATGTGAAGAGTACCTTGGGCCCACCAAGCTCTGAAGCAGTCAAATCTTCAAGTAACCTCCTAGCCATAGCTTTAGGGGTTGGACCCTTGGTTCATGCTCTTCCATCATCCCCTCCCTCTTGAGAAGGATTCATCCTCGAATCTAAAGACTCATCCTCATCATCACTAGCTCTTACAAAAGGTTTTAAATCACTTACATTAAAAGTAGGGCTAACACCATAATCAGAGGGTAAATCAAGCCTATAAGCGTTATCATTGATATATTGTAAGACTTGAAAGGGTTTATCTCCTCGGAGACTGAGTTTAGACTTCCTCCTTTGTTGAAATCTCTTTTTTTAAATGAAGCCAAACCTAGTCTCCTTCCTCAAAGATCACATCTCTTTTGCCTTTATTATTAGCTTTAGCATATTTCTCATTTTGTTGTTGTATTTGTAATTTAACCCTTTCATGCAATCTTTTAACAAAATCAACCCTTGAAGTCCCTTCTTTATGAATAAAATTATTAACATCAGGAAGGGGTATCAAGTCAATGGAGTTAAAGGGTTAAATCCATACACAGCCTCAAAAGGAGAAATATTGGTAGTTTTGTGGACTACCCTATTATAGGAAAATTCTATAAGGGACAAATACTCATCCCAATGGTTTCCTTTTAAGACTACCCTAAGCATAGTGGATAGAGATCTATTGACTACCTCTGTCTGGCCATCAGTTTGAGGATGACAAGTAGTAGAGAAAAGTAATTCATTTTCTAGCCTTGACCACAACACTATCCAAAAATGGCTTAGGAACTTGGTATCTCTATCAGACACTATGGACTTAGGAAGCCTGTGAAGTTTAACCACATCTCTAAAGAAAAGTTTTGCAATGTTGCTTGTATCATCTATGTCGCAACCCGAAAATTTCCAATCTCGCGACTAATGGTTTAGACATCCTTTTAAAAGTCTCATCAATTAAGGAATGCCTGGACACCAGACTAATCCTTAATTAATGGTTTTGAAAAATGAGTTCATGGAGTCGCCACCAATGTTTTACTCAAAAATCAAGAAATACAAAAGAGAGGGAGAGAGAGAAAAAGAGAGAAATTTCGTGCTCTAAGGAGTCTGGACGGAATTTTAGAGTCCTAAGAAATGAGCCCCAGCTGTCTATTTATAGACTTCAGAAAGGGTCCAGAACGGCCCGTTCCAAAATCGGAACGGCCCGTTCTGGATATGGCCGTTGTGGGTTAAATTTGTAACTGGAACGGCCCGTTCTGAAATTGGAATGGCCCGTTCCAGAGACATAATTAACACATACTTGGCTGTGCTGGAACAGGCGTTCCGGACAAGGTTCTTTAGGCTTGTTTTATAACTTGGAACGGCCCGTTCCAGTTATAGGTTTAGCCTTCTTTTGAAGAGTTTGGAACGGGCTGTTCCAATCTTGGAACGGCCCATTCCAATCTAGGAACAGCCCGTTCCAAATTAGGGTTGATGGCTCTTTTAAAAACTTGGAACGGCCCGTTCCGATTTTCGGAACAGCCCGTTCCAGTCTTTTAAAATTAGCTTAATGGGTCCTCTAGTCCTATCTTGTCGTTTGCATGCTTCGGGAGCTCCTTCCCTTCGTAACAGAGGTCCATTCTCTTGTTTGTATGCCCCTAGACGAAATTGGGTGTCTACAATCTACTTTGTGGCATGGAATAAAATGGGCATCTTACTAAATCGGTCCACTACCACAAAAATAGAATCCATTCCCCTTTGGGTCCTAGGCAATCCTAGCACAAAATCCATGCTAATATCTACCCAAGGAGAAGAAGCAACAAGTAAAGGTATATAGGTGCCATGAGGCATTATTTTAGATTTAGCTTGTAAATAAGTTATGCATCTAAGACAATGCCTTTGGACCTCTTTTCTCATATAGGGCTAGAAAAATTTCTCTTTAAGTAAATTTAGAGTCTTGTCAACTCCAAAGTGCCCCATAAGACCACCTTTATGGCTTTCTTTGATCAATAATTTTTGCATGGATCCTTGGGGTATACATAACTTGCCTTCTTTGTACAAATACCCCTCAGCCATGTAAAAATCATTGATTTCTTTTTGTTGGAAAGATGAATAAATACTTGCAAAATCTATATCTTTCCCATAAATTTCCTTAATATTATCAAAGCCAAGAATTTGGGTTCCAAGAGACACAAGTAAAGTGTGTCTCCTTGATAAGGCAACGACCACAATATTAGCTTTACTCTTCTTGAATTTAATAATATAAGGAAACTGTTCAAGAAATTCTAGCCATTTTTCATGTCTTTTATTTAAATTACCTTGGACCTTTAAATACTTTAGTGATTCATGATCACTATGTATTACAAAATCTTTGGACACTAAGTAGGTTCCCAAGTTTGTAGGGCCTTGACCAAAGCATACAACTCTTTGTCATAGGTGGGGTAGTTGAGGGAGACACCTTTTAGTTTTTCACTAAAATATGCAATTGGATGCCCTTCTTGCAACAACACATCACCTATGCCAATTCCAGATATATCACATTCTAGCTCAAAAGTTTTTGAAAAATCGGGTAGAGCTAGTATGGGTGCATTTGTGAGTTGGTCTTTCAAAACTTGAAATGCTTGGTCTTGTTTGTCTTTCCATTCAAATGGTGCATCTTTTTTAACCAGTTGATTCAAAATAAGCCCAATATTGGGTACCAAAAGCCCAAAGGCCTATAAATCCCAAAAATAGGCCCATGAAGCCTAAGGCCAAAATCTTATTCTAAGTGGTGCAAAATACAAGACCAATAAAAGTAAAACCTATACTACTCATTAAAGATAGTAACATGTTGGTCACTGTAAAGCCCATGTAAAGAGTACCCTAGGCCCACCAAGCTCTGAAGCAATCAAATCTTCAAGTAACCTCCTAGCCATAGCTCTAGTGGTTGGACCCTTGGTCCATGCTCTTCCATCACATATAGCAACAACATGGGAGCATGGCATGTGTAGCTTATGGAATTTCCCGCAGTCACACCACTTGTCATGCAGTCTAATGGTGAAATTTCTAGGCGGCCATGTTTCCCTTGGGTTAATGGTCTCTTGCACTAGAAAATGTGTAATGCGACAATCAAATTCAAGGACATGATGACTATTAGCCTTTGATTCTGCATTTCTCATGGCCCTATTGATTATTTAAGTATAAAGTTGGTCAGCCTTGAGTTTAGCATCGACTTTCTTCCCTCTTTGGAGGCATTACATCTCTTATAAGTTGACATGATAATTGCAGAAATTGGTAAATTTCTTATTTTTCTAAGAATGGAATTTATTACGTCTGCCAAGTTGATAGTCATGTGTCCCCATTGTCGGTCACCGTTCCATGTAAGACTCTATTGTCTTTTGGTATAGTGTTGAGCCATTTAATTACACCTTCAGTTTTTGGTTCGATCCTTAGTGTGTTGTAGTAGTAATTGAATCTTGGCTCAGTCATCCCATAAGCTGTGAAATTAGATGAATAAAAAATGAACAATTTAGTATTGTTGAAATATGGTCAAACAAATAAAAATAATTAATGATAAGTTTGAAATAAAAAAGAACTACATACCCATGTTGATGATTA
Organism: Cajanus cajan; assembly: GCF_000230855.2. Taxonomy (NCBI): domain Eukaryota; kingdom Viridiplantae; phylum Streptophyta; class Magnoliopsida; order Fabales; family Fabaceae; genus Cajanus; species Cajanus cajan. Next base: position 20,955,876 of record NC_138527.1, on the reverse strand, counting down.
ATTTTTTTCTTTATGCATTCTTGAAATGTCTCATAAAGTTTTGGGCAGTATGGAGAATACAAAACACATGCATTGAATTCTCTAGTGTCCAACCACTACCTTGTCTAGCGTAGGCATTTTTGATGGACTCATGCTTGTCAGAAATTAATCAAAGACCATCTTAAGGGAAAACATGTATTTTTAGGTAATGTAGAAAGAAAAACCATGCATCTGTTATTTCACCGTCAACAATGACAAAGGCAATTGGAAAGATTTTGTTGTTACCAACTTGAGCCACGACCACGAGGAGAGTTCCTTTTTATTTTCCATACAAGAATGTGCCATCAACTTGAACAATGGGTTTGTAGTATTTGAACCCATCGATACAAGGTTTAAATGTCCAAAATACTTTATGGAATTAAACATAATGATGAACCATCTCACCTTGTTGGTTGTATAGTAGTCTTGTTTGCTTCTCAACAACAAATCCATTAAGAAATATTGTCATGACATTGAGCAACTTGGGTAAATCATGGTAAGATTGTTCCCAATTGCCATGTAAGTCTTCAATTGCCTTTTACTTTGCAATCCATGCTTTGTAGTATTAAATTATGTACCCTTCATCATTTTTTATGTGTTATTATTGTTGGAATTAAAATTGATGGATCACTCTCCACCAATGCAAGAATACTTTTGCTAATATATACATAGCCAAGGTTGACATGATCTTGTGTGTTAATAGGGGATGAACAAAAATATTCACTTGATAGCTTACGAACCTCCAACTTTTGGCTTTTATTAATGAAAACTGCTCTACACCTCCAATCACATCTAGTATTAACACATCGTGCAACAATTAATGTTGGTGATGATTTCTCCACCTTGTAATACAAACCTTCCTTTATATGGCACGCATTTAAAACATGTTGGACATCCTCCTTTGTGTCGAAAGTCATGCCCTGAAACAGGGTGTCAGGAGCATGCTCAACGTTAACATGGTCAAGTACTTTGGGTCGGTAAAATCTGTTTGTAAATCTACATTATGCATGTGTGATGGGAAACTGAATATGGTTGAAGATGTGCCTACATGTTGAGGTTGATGTAGAACAAGATCTTGTTCATCTTATTGGAGTCTTGCATTGTCTTCACCTTCAGTAAAAGGACCGACTTCTTCTTTAGGAACTCCAACTTCAGAAACTCCTTCTTGTTCTTGTTCTTCTTCTTCTTCTTATTCTTCTTCTTCTTCTTCTTGTGGGACTCCAAATATAAGGAGGTTGGTAAAGGATCCATGTGGTAAAGGATTATCGTTTAGGTATGGTGAGTCATAGGTGCTTTGAAAAAAGGGGTAAAATCTAAGTGGGTGAATGAACTTGTATGTGGATGAAATTTGTCTTATGAAGGTTGGTTTTGACAAGAAAAAGGTTTTCATAGGAATAAGATTGGTTTTCATAGGAAGAATGTTGGTTTTCATAGGAAGGTGGAGGATTGTTATTTATTGGTGAGAGATCCACATATAGTTGAGCAAAAGGAAGAAGTTTATGGCTACGAACCATTTGAATCATTCCATGAACGTCTTCATCGTCAGTAAGCTTGACAACTCAAAAATTAAGCATTCTTTCGCCTACCACTTGTGGATATTGGAAGTAAAGTTGATCAACTGAATGTGGTTGTGGTAAGTTGAGTCTTCTTTGGATCTTGGCTTTCAATGCATCAAGTGTGATACGTGGATTAACTAAGAAAAACATTGGGTTAGAGGATACAAAAGTATCCCCTTTATTTGTTTAAGTGATTTCACCATTAAAAAAGACTAACACACTGAAAGAAGAAGACATTGTAGTAGACAAAGAGTTTCTATATCTGGATTTGAAAACAAGAATACTTGGCTCAATTGCACTCTACATTTGAAACAAAGAATGGTCTCATTTAAATAAAAGGTAGAGATAGGGTTTAATCAATGACACTTGTCACTAAAGGTATTGGATTCTTGACACGCATGCATTAATGACACTCTACATCAATGACACTTTGCATCAATGATACTCATGACTAAAGCATTAGATTCCTGAAATTCTGCATCAATGACACTCTGAATCAATGATACTCATGACTAAAACATTAGATTTTTGACACGCATAAATCAATGACACTTTGCATCAATGACACTTATGACTAAAATATTAGATTCTTGACGCGTGTAAATCAATAACATTTTACATGAATGACATTTATGATTAAATCATTAGATTCCTGACAAGTTTAAATCAATGATACTCTACATCAATGACACTATAAATCAATGACACTCTGCATCATTTCCTATGTCTTAAATTAAAGGAAAATAAAAAATTAAATTTTACATATTTATAATTTTAACAAATTATTTACTAAATTATATTATTAAATTTTTTATATATTAAAATATAATTTTATTATTTAAAAATATATTATTATTTATATTTTATTTATGAATTTTAAATTAAATAATCTCTATATTTTAAATAAATTTCTTTTTTAATAAAATAAATAACTTTTAACATTATCTTTATTTTTAACATAAATTTAAAAATATTATACATAATTTTTAATTTTTATATATAATTATAATATTAATTATTTCAAAATAAAAAATATATAATTTAATTATAAAAAATCATTTCCAAAATTTGAAAATTAAAATAAATTAAAAAAATTTTAAATCAAAAAACAAAAAATGCAAAAAAAAAAATTGGACTCATGAGAAATCGATTATTGGGTAACCAATTTCTCAATGGGCTTTTGAAATTTTTTTTTCAAAATGTTATTGAGAAGTCGGTTATCCAGTAATCGATTTTTTACGAGAATCGAAAATGCAGATTATTTAGGTAAATAAAAAGAAATCCAAATTATTTAAATAATAAAAAAAAAGAATATATTTGAAAAAAGTCTTAGTAATATCTTTATATATATAATTTGTTATATTTCTTTTGGTTCAGACACTTGATATGTTCGTGACATGAAATTCACCTAATAAAATTGATAAAACTTTTGTTTTTTAGAAACAAATATAGATAAAGATGAAGTGTTCAAATTTCTTCTTAGTTTTCGGAAAGTGGCAGCTAGTGTTTTAAGTGTACACGTGTCATTTTCTCAGTCCACCAGTTTTCAATCCTAATTTCCCCCTATTCCATATTATTTTTTCTTGCATTTTTCATTTATTTATTACACACGTTTACACTGAGACCAAGAACAAAAACATAAAAGAAAAGAAAAAAATATCAAAGAACACAAACAAAGAAGAGCAAAATGAAGAGTGCGATTTGTGGGAGAATTCTCTCTCCCAATCACGTCTTCAAACCAGGTTCTTCTCTCAGATTTCGATTTCTTTGGCACGTCAACGCAGTGGTTTTTGATTTTCTTATGTGAATGTTTTTCTTTCTCATTGAAATAAATTCTTTAGAAGTGTTCTTGAGTTTCTGGTGTTTAGGGGAATTGGGGTTTGGTTATTATTTTGTGGGATTTTCATTTTACTCTGCAAAACAAAATTAAAAACCTTTTTTTATTGTTGAATTTGTTGACTAGTGTGGATGTTTTAGCAGTCAGAAGTAGTTCACAAGCTGCAATTCTTTGATACAGGCATAAAGTTGCAGTTTTTGGGAATTGGGTTAGCATAGTTTATAGATTTCATACCTCAGTTCTTTCCTCGCTAGAATTGGATTGTGCATACGGTTTTATGTATTTATTTATTTTGCTTTGTTTTATTTCTTAAGAATTTTGGTTAAAGCGAGTAAACCTTTCGAGAAGTTTAACTGAACGTGGCACATAGGACTGTCTTAACAGTTGCACCTGCTGTAGAAAATTAGCAATGCTTCCCTTCTAGTACAGTGGGAACTAAAATGTAGACCCAGATAACCTGTGGTCCTATATATTGTTAAGTATTGGGTATTAGGTATATCTATGAAAAGTAAATTGATGTATCAACATCAAGCTGATGTTATAAGTGCAAGTGCCTGAGGCTGTGAGTAGGTTTCACTTTGATGAACCCTTCTAACCAAATGGTGATGTTAATGGTTTATATAATGATTGAGACTGGGTTTAGTAATGTTTCTATTGTGATGTTTTTAATCGTACATTTGCAAATTACAATGGTGAATTATTGTGATATAACATTCTTGTGCCATATCTTGGTGTTTAATTTATTCTCTTTTGCAAGCTTTTTTCTTTTGTATAGAAAGGGTTTGCACTTTACACTGAATGACACCCTGTGATGGCGATTAGTAGCAATGTTATCCAGTGTTAGGATCCAATCGCATTCCCAACACAAGATATGGGACTTGAATCCCAAGTTGGAAATATGGGATTATAGTGTGGGGTTTTTAAGGCCTTAGGCTCCCCAAATACAACAGTTAGATTTTGTGGTGTGATTCTCTCAAGGTTTTTATCATCCAGTATTGCTAGAAATTGGTCCTCTTATATAATTGTCAGTCAGAACTTAGAAAAAATACATAATATTACAACTTTAGAAGATAGTAAACAACATTAGTTAAATTTGAGTCTTGGGTATTGAAGTTCAAAAGAAAAAGAGACTTTCATCAAATGGTGGATTTTCTGGCGATTGAATTATGTGAAATTATTTGATGCTGTGAAATTAGCCATTCGTGCAGTTCACTGATCGTAGTTGATTTGGTTACAATTCTCTCACTGCCATGTCTGTACTATTTAATCATTGTCTTTAAGGTTAAACTATTTGGTAATAGTCTCCATGAACTTCATATTACCAACAGCATTTTTTTTGGTTATTTTAACAAAATTTTATTTATCATGCAATAATCACGTAAATGGCTAATACTCTTCGCCTAACCCATTTCATTCATGTTGATCCCATAATTCACATCAAAATAAAACTTCAATTGTGTTTAAATGCTTCCATTTTTGAAGTATTAAATATGAAGTCATTTTAAAAATTTCAATCTAATGACAAGTTATTAGTAACATTTTGATTAATAGAAATTGTTAGATCTGCCAAAGCTTCTTGCCCAATTGGCAAGTGCTCAAGTCTTTTAAGATTTGGCTGTGATGAACTGATGATGAAATTGGAAGTTCAATTGTCCATCAGGATGGCTCCCTTTCCCCTTTGCCTATCCAGTACTTTCAGCTCATATGCAGATAACAAATAAATTCTTAGACCTAGATGAAAGGATTTATTCCTACTTTTTGCAAAATTCAAGAGCATTGTTGAAAGATTTAAAAGTTCATGGTGGGTACTTATTCCTTGAAGTTTAAGGGGTGTATATGCTGCACATTTTTTCAGAGCCTTTGTTTTCATTCCTTTTTGGTAGTTTTCATGCCTTTAATTTTTATCTTTGTGTGTGTCTGTGTGCGTGGGAACTAGTGTATATATTTTTTTTCTTATTTAAGCATATTTGTGATGCCTTTATAAATTTATTCCTAATAAATGTTCAATTAGTCAGGGAGAGCAGTTTTTTTTCTGACTAGTATAACATCTCATTTGTTTCACTACTTATTTTGAAGTTTAAGGGGTGTATATGCTGCACATTTTTTCAGAGCCTTTGTTTTCATTCCTTTTTGGTAGTTTTCATGCCTTTACTTTTTATCTGTGTCTGTCTGTGTGTGTGGGAATTAGTGTATATTTTTTTTCTTCTTATTTATGCATATTTTGTGATGCCTTTAGAAATTTATTCCTAATAAATGTTCAATTAGTCAGCGAGCATTTTTTTTTCTGACTAGTATAATATCTCATTTGTTTCACTACTTATTTTGTTATTGGATTTTTTAGCAATGATGAAACCGTGCTGTATTGTATCCTAAGTATATGGTTGAGTGCTTCAGGTATACATACATACTGAAGATTTGCATTTCAGGGGACACAAATTCATTTTGTAAAGGACCATACTCCAATCTTTGTGTACCCATGGCTGTATTGGCAACAGGACCTGGTAAAGGAGGTGGGCTGCTGGAAAAGCCAGTTATCGAAAAAGTCGCTCCTGGCCGTGAGTCTGAATTTGATTTGAAGTAAGCAGGAATTTTGACTATTGGTCTTAAAATTATGATTTACTGATCTGGTAAATTTTATTTTGCACCTTTGTTTTTCTGAATGTGACATCAAGATTCGAGAGGATCATCATTACAATGTATTAGGGGGAAAGAGGCGCTTTGTACCTCTAAATATTTATTTAAAAAATAAAAATAAATAAAAAAATAGAGATAATAGAAGTAATTATACGCGACAATGAAAGTGCAGTAGACAATAACAGAACGGTGGGTGGTTTATGTTTACTGACTACTTGACAGTGAAGAGGGGTGAGTGATTTACATTTACGTTTTTGTTGTTGAAAACTAAAATGGTCAAATAAAATGTGTAAACCAAAACTGTTATTGTGCGCTTCTGTTCCTCTTTCTTTCCCCATTTTATCCTTGAGAGTTCAAGAATAATTAAGGGGCAAAAATGTCTATATAAAAGTGGAAGCTAAAAACAGTTATCAAAAGATGTATCATTTTTATATAATGGTATTAATAAGTACATAAAACATTCAATATTTGAAAATATTTGCCAATAAACAATGGGAAAATGGAGAGTTTTTTCAAGTTATGTTGTCATTTTCAGTAAAACCCAGCCTAAAACAGGTGAAAGTGTCTTGTGGAAGAACAAAGATGGTAATAGATATACATCAAACTAGTTTCTTTTTCCTTTTCCCCATTTTCTTCAAAATAATTTGGCTGGTCATTTTGAAAAAATGAACAGAACCTTGGATGCTGAGTTGCTTATTTTCTGGGATATCTCATGGATATGTAACTATTTCTATCTTTGCAAGATAAAATGAAAGAAAGAAAATATTTGATTCTGGTTTTTCTAAGATGTGCAGGAAATCAAGGAAAACGGCACCGCCTTATCGTGTAATATTGCACAACGACAACTTCAATAAACGGGAATACGTGGTCCAAGTACTGATGAAGGTCATCCCTGGAATGACCCTTGATAATGCAGTTAACATCATGCAAGAAGCACACTACAATGGGTTGTCAGTGGTGATCATATGTGCCCAAGCTGATGCTGAAGATCATTGCATGCAACTAAGAGGCAATGGGTTGTTCAGTTCAATTGAACCTGCAAGTGGTGGCTGCTGATGAAAAGTTTCACCTTGAAATTTGAATCTCCCTTGCTTTTATATGCTATTGAAAGGGGAGATGGAAATATTAGCAGGTGTATATAAGTTCCACCTCTTGAAGGCTTAGAGAAACTAGAAAAGAAAGGACATATCTATCTGGTGTAAAACTTGGCATTATGATCAAGATGAACGACCTATGATTGAGACATGTGATAGTTGTGATTTTGAATAAAGAATTGCACAACATATTAAAACTAAGCTGATGAAATGATTGGTATATATGTAGAGAAACATATATCTACTAGAGTAGTTTATTTATAGATTTAGATTTGCTCAGGTTAGTTTTAATTTTTCTTTCTTTCATAAAGCAGCACTGTCATGTTACTTGCACACAATAGGATTTGAATCTGTTATTTATAGGATTCAACCAAATAGTTCACCACCTTTGTGATTTTTAAATCATGGATTCTAAAAACGACACATTAGGATATACGACGATGCAGGAGTACTTTTTTTTTTTTTTTTTTTTTTTAAATAGGTAGGAAAGTTTACACCAGCGGAGTAACGAAGATCGAATTGAAGTCTTTGTACATCTATTTTGTAACCAAAAAATATTGCTGTAACGTTATTCAATAAGTTGATCCCGATTGGATAAATTTTTTTAAGTATTTATTTGAAAAGAAAATATGAGAAATAAATAAGAAAGTAAAATGATACGAGTTTCTCTTATAAATTAAAATAAATTTGACACTTTTTCATAAGTTTTCTTTTTCATTAAATTAAAATGCATGAGTTAATCTTTTGGTGGAGGACATGTATGAGTTATTTTTGGTCATTACACAATAGTCAAGACTGAAATGGACATTTCCATTTCAATTAATATCCGTCAAACTCGGGGCTTAAAAGTTTTAACTGGCTGATATCCCTATCGATTCCCTCTTAAAACATGTGAACATGTTTCTGCAACATAAGGCCCAACAGTGGTATCCTTAATTTGGTGCTGAGACCTTCATTCTAGGACACATACTGCTTTTGAAGGGATATTTTTACAAGAATTATCATTTATGCGCAATTAACTTATCCTCAAAGTTTTAATTGGATAATTTTAGTTCTTAAAGGATTTTATTTGTATGATTTTAGTCCTTTAATTTTTAATTGAATAATTTTAATCCCTCAAATATCATAATTGTACGATTTTAGTCTTTTCTATTAAAAATTTAATAATTTTAATATATATATATATATATACAATATTTTAAAATTATACAATTATTTATCTATTCAAGTTAATGTATATTATAATTTTTGTTAATATATAAATGATATATATTTATTATTACTAAATAAATAAAATATATATATTATTAGTATTTTAATATTATTGATAAATTAATATCAATAATACTTTTAGTATATTTATAGATAAAATAATAATTTGATAAATATGACTTAGTATATGTTAATATATTTTTACAAAAATATAAATATATAAGAAAATATATGTATATTTCTAATTAATATACTTATATTTTTGTAAAAGTATATTAATATATAATAAATTATATTTATCAAATTATTAGTTTATCTATAAATATAATAATAATATTATTGATATTAACTTATCAGTAATATTATAAAAATAATAATATATAAATTTTATTTATTTATTAAAAATAAATATATATCATTTGATACATTGAAGAAAGTTATAATATGCGTTAACTTGATTAGATAAATAATTATATAATTTTAAAATATTATATATATATATATATATATATATATATTAGAATTATTAAATTTTTAATGGGAGAGAGTAAAATCGCACAATTAGGATATTTGAGGGACTAAAATTGTTTAATTAAAAATTGAAGAACCAAAATCGCACAATTACAATCTTTTAGGGACTAAAATTACCCAATTTAAATTTTAGGGATTAAAATTGCACAATTACAATATTTGAGGGATCAAAAACGTAATTAAACCTAACTTATACTAGTTATTCGTATAAATTTAAAATAATAACTGTTTAAGCACCTTTTTCTTTTTTTAACTGTTAATGAAGTACATAAAGTGTTGATGACAACTAACTTATGCTAGTTGTTCACAAAAGAAAATATAGAAAACTAAAGTCTTGAGCCTCGGGTGTTCTTTAGCTTGAGTTTGGATTTATTGGCATGACACAGTAATTTAATATCATAAGTTGATCATGGATTTAATGAGTTTTACTTTGTTCTTTAGACAGAAGAACATGTGCGTATTATTTTTAATTATTATTTTTACTATAATTTCATAAACTTTATCTTTTAACCTTTATAATAAAAATATTTTATTTTTATCCTTATACATACTATTTTTATTTCTTTTTAGTTTATATAAACTACTTTTATAAAGACTATAAAAAGAAAATTTTATGTAAATATAGAGACTAAAAAAAAAAGTTCATACGGCTAAAAGAACTAAAAGGAAAAAAAATTTATATGTATTAAGTGTAACATCAATGTTTCTTTATTTGTGTGTTTTTAAGATTGATGTTTAATGTTATTTTAAGCTATAAGAATTGTTATATGTTGTTTTGCCTATGTTGGGACGAGGATTAAAGTTGAGATTATCGTAAGTTTAAGTTATAAAAGACATGGCTAAGGTGTTTGAAAGCAGGTCCGAGGAAGGCTAGTGTATATAAGGCGAATTTTGAGAAGTAAATTTCATAAGGTCATTTCTCAACTTTCTAGAGAAAGGTTTTCAAAGAGATAAACTTTAGAGCCAAATTGTCCAATCGTTGATTTGATTTCATAGAAAACCTCCTTATTTTCTCCTAAAGCTTAGTGAAGTAGTGATTCAAGCTTGAAAAACTCTGATTCTTAAAGTGAAGGCAAACCCCAAGGTTCTGCAATTTTTCCCTTTTTTACTTAGATTTCTTTGCCTTTGAAAGTGACTGATGTAAGGAAAGCTTGATTGTAGCTTACATAGATCTTATAAGTGTAGTTGTGTTTTTTTTTATAGATGAATACATAGATGATTATTGATATTTTTATGAGGATGTTCCTTGTGTGCCCTTTCTGAGTATAGAGGGTTTGGGTGCCCTCTGTATGGCCAGCCAATGAGGTAATGCCATGTGACCACTTACTCCATGTCATCTAGGTTGTTGAAAATTTGACCAGAAATTGGGAAATTGGATCAGATCCACCCCTTCACCATGATCCAACAAACCAACCCGAACATAGGTTCCCCTTTTTTGTCCAATTTGTAAATGCATGCCGCCTCATCTTCTTTCCCTTGACACGTGGTTCCATCTTCTTCTCTTAAGCCAAGGTTGTTTCCTTTCCCATCACCGTGTTTCATTGGATCCGCTGTTGTATCTCCGTTTCCATCTTCTTCTCTTAGTCAAATGTTGTCTCTGTTACCTTGTCTTTGTTTCCATCTTCTTATCTTAAGCGAAAGTTGTCTCCTTTCCCTTTTCAATCTTCTTCTTGTGTCTTCGTTTCATCTTCTTGGCATGGATGTTGTTGTGTTCATCAAATGTTGTCTCCGTTACCGTGGCTTTCTTTCCATTTGAAAACCTTGTAGGTTCTTCTCCTCATGAAAGGTCATCTCCATTTCCATTTTAAATCCATTTGAGTTCAGAAAAATCTGTTGATTTTCCAGTTTTGTGTCTGGTTCCCGTGGATAGGCACCCCGATTCTGAAGTGAACAGTTAGTGGTAAGTTCAATTTTGTTCGATTAAGTTGTAATAACTTTTCAATTGTGCTCAAATTCTCTTTAATTGACTGGTCATCTAGTGTTGCTTTCACGGATAACATATGCGTGAATATTGTTTGGTTTATTTGGTGAGTTGTTAGGATTCATATTGATAGGGTAGAAGAGTAGCTACTGTTATACTATTAATCTAAGAATTACAAATCAAATTTCTCTGCCTTCTTTGTATTCTCAAAATTGTATTTAAAAGCATTACAAATGCCAACCATTGGCAGTCCGCACATTCCGGAAACAGAAAAGGGAATCTAACAATGCGTAAACATAAAAGCCGTTGTAACCAATTCACGCATCTCCCATGTGACTCGTATCAAACAAAGTCCTGAAGGTGGCTGGGCCTTTTGGGGATCCTTTTGGGCCTAGGAGTATTAGCCATGTTGTTATCATCTCCTTCTCCTGGGAAAAACACCTTGTCCTCAAGGTGGTAAGTATGACGAAGGTCTTCCCAATTTTCCCAACTAGTGTCCTCGGGTGCAAGACCTAGCCATTGGACAAGCACTAGCTTGGTGGGAGGAAAGGTGGAGCCATCCAATTTACAATCCAGTATTGTTAAAGGTTCCACTATGGGATGGTTTTCTATAGCCGGAATTGGCAAAGAAGCAGAGTGTGGAACCAACGGACCCTGGTGAGGTTTGAGAAGTGAACAATGGAAAACAGGGTGAATTTTAGAAGAAGGAGGTAATTGTAAGCGGTAAGCTACAGAACCAATCCGCTCAGTAATCTAAAAGGGACCATAGAATCGCTTAGAAAGCTTATGATAAGAACCCGAAACTGAGAGTTGTCGATAAGGCCTTAATTTGACATAAACCCAGTCGCCCACTTTGTAATATACATCACGGCGTTTGCTATCAGCAGAATGCTTCATGGCTGCCTGAGCTTTGGATAAACGCTTTTGTAATAATTCGTAGAGAGCCTCACGAGTAGTAAGTACTGAATCAACAGCCTCAATATTGGAAGAGCCTAAGATATAATGAGGAATTGTAGGCGGGGGTTTTCCATAAGTGATCTCATAAGGTGTGAGACCAGTTCCAGAATGAACAGAGGTGTTGTAAGACCATTCAGCTAGAGAGATGAACTTTGACCATTGTGAGGGTTTTTCGTGCACAAAAGAGCGCAAATATTGTTCCAAAACCCTGTTGAATACCTCAGTTTGGCCGTTAGACTCGGGATGATAAGCGATGCTCATTCGTAACTTGGTACCAGACAATTTAAACAATTCGCGCCAAAAGTGACTGATAAAAATGGGATCACGATCTGACACCAGGCTACGGGGAAATCCATGAAGCTTACACACCATATCCACAAACAACATAGCGACCTTGTAAGCTGAGTAATGAGAAGGCAAAACCCCAAGATGAACCCCTTTTGAGAAACGATCCACGACAACTAGAATTGTAGAGTGACCTTGTGAAGTAGGGAGGCCAGTGATAAAGTCTAAGGACAAATCTTCCCAAATTGTCGAAGGGATTGGAAGAGGTTGGAGGAGTCCAGCTGGGCGTTTGGTCTCGTATTTCATTAGTTGGCAAGTGGAACATTGGGCTACAAATGTTTGGACGTCTTTGCGCATGTGAGTCCAGAAAAAATTTGCTTGCAAACGATGAAGGGTCTTGGCTACCCCTAAATGGCCACCCAAAGGAGTTTGGTGAAACTCTTGCAATAAAGTTGTCCGTAGTGGATTATCAGCATTAATCCAAATTTTGCCTTTGAAGAAAATGAGATCACGGTGGATGCGAAAATCAGCATGAGAGTTAGGATCATCCCAAATTTGGGAAAGTAGCAAACGAAATTCAGAATTGTCCTTAAGTGACTTGTGTAACTCCTCGAGGAAGGTGAAGTTGGGTATGGATAGGGTGTAAAAAGTGGATTGCGTGAGGATCGGGATGCGAGACAAAGCATCAGCAACAACATTACTAGCCCCGGATTTGTAATGTATTGAATAATCATAGCCCAAAAGTTTGGAAAGATACGTTTGTTGTTCATGTGTTTGGATGACCTGAGACATTAAATCTTTGAGACTGCGGTGATCAGTGAGAATACGGAAGGGATGACCGAGCAAGTATTGACGCCACTTCCGAACAGCAGTAGTGATAGCATGCAATTCGCGAACATACGTGGAGGCACGTTGCAGTCGAGGAAAAAAAGGCTTACTAAAAAATGCAATAGGATGATTCCCTTGGAGAAGCACAGCACCCATCGCTAATCCCGAGGCATCTGTCTCCAGTGTAAAAGACTCATTGAAATTTGGTAAAGCCAAAACTGGTGCAGTCGTCATGGCTTGCTTGAGAGCATCAAAAGAAGATTGGGCCTCTGGGGACCAATTGAAGTTATCCTTGCGAAGAAGGTTGGTAAGAGGCAAAGCAATGGCTGCATAACCTTTGATAAATTTGCGGTAAAAACCTGTAAGCCCCAAAAAACCGCGAAGTTGAGTAGAAGAATTAGGAAACGGCCAATCAACCATGGCTTGAATCTTTGAAGGCTCTGGTGCCACACCCTATAAAGAAACAATGTGCCCAAGGTACTCGAGTTGTTGTTGGGCAAATACACATTTGGTGGAATGCAGAAAAAATTCTGCCTGCAAAAGAGAGGAAAACACAGAGTCCAAGTGGTGGAGATGAGATTCAAAAGAAGGGCTATAAACAAGGATATCATCAAAAAATACTGCGACAAACTTTCGAAGAAAAGGCTTCAAAAGTTCATTCATAGTAGCCTGAAACGTAGAGGGGGCGTTGCAAAGGCCAAAGGGAATAACATTATATTCATAATGTCCCTGATGTGTGCGAAAGGCGGTTTTATGAATGTCTTCCGCGGCCATGCGTATTTGATGAAAACCTTGACGTAAATCCAGTTTAGTGAACCATGAGGCACCACCAAGATCATCTAACAACTCATCGATAGTAGGCATCGAAAATTTATCCTTCACGGTAATGGCATTTAGCGCGCGATAATCAACACAACAACGCCAACTTCCGTCTTTCTTTTTGACAAGTAGAACCAGAGAAGAAAAGGGGCTCTGACTCAAACGAATCATACCAGACTCGAGTAATTCTGACACTTGTTTTTCAAGTTCGACTTTCTGGAAATGTGGGTAGCGGTAAGGGCGAACGTTCACAGGTTCGGAATTGGGTAATAGGGAAATGTGATGTTGAATAGTGCGCGGGGGGGGGGGGGTAAGTTTGTTGGTTTCTGGAATAGGGAGGCATAACGAGATATAAGGGAAGTGATTTCAGGGAAGGTGGGGGGGAAAGGGTCAGATACTGGTTGGGTAGGTGGATTCGGTAATAGGGTAAGGTGAAAACAGGCGGATGCAGAATGGGTTTGGATGATGCGTTTAACTTGTTGGGCCGAAACTTGAGTGGGTTGGAGCGGCACATAAGCATGTAAGGTAATTGGTTGGCCCAAGATAGAAAAGGTCATGGTTAGAGATCTAAAATCTGTGGTAACCGGCCCAAGGGATTTGAGCCATTGTACGCCCAATATAATGTCTGCACCGCTAATAGGGAGCACATGTAAATCCACTGAAAACTCATGACCTTGGATGCGAAGTGTAACCTGTGAGCAAAGGTGATGGCAGTCTAGCACTGAACCATTGCCAACCATAACTTGCAATGGAGGAGGGGTGTGCATGGGAAGTGAGAGAAACTTGGCCACCCGTGTCTGCACAAAATTATGGGTGCTACCGCTGTCTACCAAGATGGTGACACATGTCCCCCCAATATGTCCGTAGAGACGAAAAGTCTCGAGAGCTGGCATGCCAGATAACGCATTGAGGCTAATGTGAGGTGTGGGAGAGTGGGGTTCAGCAGAATGATCCTCAATAGTGGTAGAAACTGGCATTTCAGATACCTCGATATTACCAACATCGTCATCATCGGCAATAAGGAGTAAGAGACGCCCTTTACAATGGTGACTCGGGGTGAATTTCTCATCGCAATGATAACAAAGTCCTTTCTCGCGGCGAGATGCAATCTCAGCCGACGAAAGATGTTTGAAATGGACCTTCGGGGATGGCGGGAGTGCAAGAGTCGATGAAACCGGTGTAACGGACGAAGAAGAGAGAGTGGGGTTGCGAGATTGGAGACGTCGATCAGCAATCTTATCTTCTTGAAGCTTTGCTAGGGCCATCGCATGAGGAAGGGAAGTAGGTTGCAGAGCCTGGACTTCCCTACGTATTTCTGATGTAAGACCTGAAATGAAACAACTCAAAAGAAACATCGGAGCAAGGCCCACGATGCGATTAGCAAGGCGTTCAAAGTCAGTAATGTATTCGTTAACAGTTCCATGTTGCACAAGTTTGAATAATAGTCCAGAAGCGTCATCATAATAGGAGGGTGCAAAACGAGACTCAAGTGCTTGTAGTAATCCAGGCCAAGAGGTGATATACCCATTACGAAACATCCATTGGTACCAACTCAACGCGGGACCGTCCATGTAGAATGATGCAACTGTAATACGTTCAGCATCGGGAGTCCCTTGATAATCAAAAAATTGGTTGATCTTAAAGATCCAACCCAAGGAATCGTGACCATCAAAGCGAGGGACGTCCAACTTGATAGGCGGGCGGTGGGGAAAAGGTGGTGGGGTGGAGGGCTGTTGGGTGGTTAAGGTGGCTAATTGATCAAGAATGGTATCCACTTTGGTGGAAAGGGCATGGTGATCTGTGGATAGGGTAGTTTGGGAGAGGGTGAGTTGCGTAATGGCTTCCTCGAGGCGGTCAATGGTGGTTTTACGGGTATGATGCTCAGCCATGGTGGACGGCAGGTCGGACCAGTTGATAGGGTAGAAGAGTAGCTACTGTTATACTATTAATCTAAGAATTACAAATCAAATTTCTCTGCCTTCTTTGTATTCTCAAAATGGTATTTAAAAGCATTACAAATGCCAATCATTGGCAGTCCGCACATTCCGGAAACAGAAAAGGGAATCTAACAATGTGTAACAGCCCAATTTTCAATGGGCCTTGGGCCCAATTCGTTGCCCGGAACGGGCCGTTTCAAAAGTGAAATGGGCCGTTCCGGAATAAAGAATTTGCCTAAAAAACGTAGTTGAGAACGGGCCGTTCCGGTTGGAGAACGGGCCGTTCTGGTTTGGAGAACGGGCCGTTCTGGAATTGGAACGGGCTGTTCTGCTGGGATTGAGAACGGGCCGTTCGGGTTTTGGAACGGGCCGTTCCAGTTGAGATTTTTGCGTGGTTCTGGAGGGTCCAGAATGGCCGTTCCACTTTTGGAACGGGCCGTTCCGGGTTAGTGAGGCAGATTCCTATAAATAGGGGGCTTCACTTCTCATTTTTCACACACCTCTCATTCTCATTCTTTCTTCTCTTCTGTTCTCTCTTCTTTCCCTCTCCTTCTTTTTGAAGACCAAGAGGAATCTAGAGAAGGAGGTTCTACCCTAGTTTTAGTTCCGGTCCCTGTTTAAGGAAAAGAGGAGGAGGTTCTACCCTAGTTCCTATTTATCCAGGTACGGGGGAAAAAAGGAATTATTTATATGTAGAGTTACATGAGGGAATTGAGTAGAGGAAGAACCCTAATTTTATAATTATTTCTGTTTGGAGAATTCTTGGTTTTAAGTGATTCTATATGAATTTAGGATTATGAATATATGATTTATTTGTAAATATGATGCTCTAGGAGAGAGAGCGAAATTGTAGAAAAGTGCCTGTAAGCTAGGTTTTGGGGAAAATTGGAATATTTCTGTTTGAGAAATTGATTATCCTAGTAGATTTTGTATGTGTTGAGGATTAGAAATACATATTTAATTTGTAAGAATGATGATCTAAGAGGGAGAACGAAATTGTAGAAAAGTGCTTGTGAGTTGGGTTTTGAAATAATTGGAGATTTTATCGTTTGTATTAAAATTATATTAAATTGCTAATTTATTGATTATTATTACATTTATGAATGTTATATTAAATTGATAATTCTATTGATTTAATATTGTATTAAACTGGGGAATTAACTGAGTTTTATATTATTGTTATAATGAGTATTCATGGTGAATTGCGTGAGGATGTGTAAACCCTTATTTTGTTAGACTTATCTGTTGAGTATGTGATATGAAATTGTGTATGTGATATGAAATCGTGATATGAGATGAGATGTTGTATGGACATGATTAAGGTTGTGATTGTGATGTGTTTCCTCACACTAGTGACTAGGGATGGCACGACCCCTAGGTAAGTGGTGCTACAGGGAGGGCGTGACCCTAGTATGGTGTGGGATGAGTAAGACAGTTAACACACACCACTTATGTCGATTATGGCAGCCCTGACATAGGGTTAATTGTAAGAGATTGTATGGATTGTAATGTGATTGTGGTTCCTCACATTCATGCTTCAGGGACGAGCGTACTCCTGAGTGATCAGGGATGATACGAACCCTGGGTAGGTGATGCTTCAGGGACGAGCGTACTCTTGAATGATCAGGGATGATACGAACCCTGGGTAGGTAATGCTTTAGGGACGAGCGTACTCCTGAATGATCAGGGATGATACGAACCCTGGGTAGGTGATGCTTCAGGGACGAGCGTACTCCTAGATGATCAGGGATGATACGAACCCTGGTATGGTGTGGGTTGAGTGAGGCAATTAACCCGTATCACTTGTGTCAGATGTGGCGAGGTCTTGGCATAGTGTTAACTGTAAGATTGGCTTGAATTATGGACGTGAAAATGATATTGTTAAACGTAAAATGGTGTGGAGGGTGATGGATTGATAAATTATAATACATGCTTATATATATGAATTATGATGAGATTTCATTATGATGTGGTGGTATGTACTTTGCATATAGATATTTCCTTTTCTCACCGTATAAATTGTGGATGTTTTAGGTGAGGAAGATCCGGCTACGAGTAGAATGCCAACAGTTGAATTGTGGGTATGCTTTGATATTATGACATCGGGGCAGAGGATTTTTAGGACATAGATTTGATATGGATTTGGAATTGTAAATATGATTTTGAAAACAATTTGTAAACTTTCAAGTTTTATTTTCAATTATTATGTTGGTTATTGATAAATGAATATGAAGGTTTTATGTGAACCCTTTTACCAACGTTAAAAACTTTATTCTTTAAATTTATTTATATGATTAATATTTATATGTGTTGGGGTAGTAAGGGTGTCACACAATGCGTAAACATAAAAGCCGTTGTAACCAATTCATGCATCTCCCATGTGACTCGTATCAAACAAAGTCCTGAAGGTGGCTGGGCCTTTTGGGGATCCTTTTGGGCCTAGGAGTATTAGCCATGTTGTTATCACATATTGTTATGTGATTTTGTTAGGTTTTTTTTTGTTTGTAGATTTAGTAAGTATTGATAAGTCATGTAGGTGTTGTTGTTGTTTGTTGTGAAGGCATTATTATTGATTGTTGATTGAGGTGGTAAAAAAATATATTGTAATTTATTTTTGCAATTTGATAGTGTTGTGATTGTGGCGTTGTAATTCTTGTTTTATTAATGTGGTTTGGCAATATTTGTGGTAAGCATTATTGGTTATGATTATGTTTGTCCATCCTATTTATAATTGTCAGATATCACAAATGGAGAATTCTGCATCTTCACGTACAAGCCGGATTATGTTATCTACATTACCAAGGGAAATGCCAGTATGTTATTGTGGTATTTGAAGTAAGATACAATACTCGAAAACTCGTAAGAATCCAGGGAGAAAATTTTTTGGTTGTGGAAGATATAACGGGACAAATAGCCATTGTCTATTTTTTGAATGATGCAACGAAATGGATCAAGTGGAAGAATTAGTAAGAATAGTTTCAGGGCATATTTGTGATATATCTAAGTTGCAAGTTAAAATTGACAAGTTGAGAGAGGAGTTAAATCTTACAAATAAGAAGGTAGATGATGTGCTTCCACTTGGATGCACATAGGAAGAACTTTAAGTCTCCATGGATCCTTGGAAGAGGCTTCAAGGATTGGAGCTCCAAAGAGACTCAAGGTGGCCCAAGCTTGCTTCTAGCTAAGTTCCACGGAAGAGAGGGTGTCCTAGCTCTACAAAGAGAAGCACTCAAGGAGGGTAGAGTAGGAAACCAAAGGGACTTTCGGAGGGTGAGTTTTCAAGTGAAGAAATCTCATTCAATTAATTCCAAAAGTGTGGTACATGGCTCGGTCATATGAATTTATAAGAGTAAATTAGGTTTAGGTAACCATGGGTTAGCCTAAGGTTAAGTGAAACCATGGTATGGTTCACTTAACTTTAGGCGCCCAAAATTTGAATTCAAAATTCAAATTTTGGTGCCTTAAACCGGATCACCCATGTGCAAGCTCATTTGAAATGTAATTAGAGTTCCATTTGAGTTGCATTTCGGATCACACCATGTGCATGTGTTGCACATGGCCGAAATGCACACCAAATGTGATTCTAATTACATTCTAATGTAACTACACATGTAACCTAAATAACCCTAAATTCAAATGACCTCTAAATGAAAAAGCTAAGCTACATGGCCGGAAATACATGGCCCAAAAGAAATACAAGGCACTAAGGCCCAATCCTATACTAACCCTAATCTAATGGGCTTGAGACAAAGCCCAACAAAATAAAGTGGTGGGTTTTCCTTGGGCTTGGGCCCACTCTTCATGTATCATCCTTGCCATAGCCCTAGTAGTTGGGCCCTTAGCCCATGGGCCTCCTCCATCATCCCCTCCCTCTTGAAGAGGATTTGTCCTCAAATCCAAAGCATCCTCCTCGTGGGTAGCTAGTCCTGTAAAAAGAGACAAGTGAGAAACATTGAAACTAGAACTAACACCATACTCAGAAGGGAGATCTAGGACATAGGCATTATTATTGATTTTCTTAAGGATTTGGAAAGGACCATCCCCTCTAGGACTAAGTTTTGACTTTCTTTTGGAAGGAAACCTATCCTTCCTAAGGTGTAGCCAAACCCAGTCACCTTCCTTGAAGATAACCTCTTTCCTACCCTTATTATTATATTTTTGGTATTTTTCTGTTTGGGATTGAATATGATCTCTAACCCTCTCATGTAATTTCTTGACAAACTCAACCCTAGATGTGCCTTCTTTATGAATAAAAGAAACAACATCAGGAAGAGGTAATAAATCCAATGGAGTAAGAGGATTAAAGCCATAAACAATCTCAAACGGAGACATGTTAGTGGTCTTGTGAACCACCCTATTGTAGGAAAACTCCACATGAGGAAGATAGTCATCCCATGACTTCTTATTGCCTTTGAGGATTTCCCTCAACATAGTCCCTAGAGACCTATTTACTACCTCAGTTTGCCCATCAGTTTGGGGATGACATGTGGTAGAAAATAGTAGTTTAGTTCCTAACCTGGCCCAAAGAGTTTTCCAAAAATGGCTTAGGAACTTAACATCTCTATCTGAGACTATAGTTTTAGGTAACCCATGGAGTCTCACAATTTCTTGAAAGAATAATTTAGCAATGTTACTTGCATCATCCACTTTGTGGCAGGGAATGAAGTGTGCCATTTTGCTAAAACGGTCCACAACCACAAAGATGGAATCCTTTCCTCTTTGGGTTCTAGGCAATCCAAGGATAAAATCCATGGAAATGTCTACCCAAGGAGAAGAAGATATGGGCAAGGGGGTGTAGAGCCCATGAGGTTTTGTGGTAGACTTTGCTTGTAAACAAGCAATGCAACTACTACAAAACCTTTGGACATCTCGTTTCATATGAGGCCAAAAGAATTTCTCTCTCAAAAGTGAAAGAGTTTTCTCAATTCCAAAATGCCCCATGAGCCCACCCTCATGGCTCTCCCTAACCAAAAGTTTTCTAATAGATCCTTGGGGTATACAAAGTTTATTTTCTTTAAAAAGAAACCCCTTAGAAATATAGTAACCTTGGTAAGGTTTTTGAATACATAAAGAATAAAAGTTAGCAAAATCAAGGTCTTTCTCATACAACTCCTTGATGTCATCAAACCCTAGTATTTGAGAACCTAGGGTGTTCAATAAAACATGTCTTCTTGACAAAGCATCAGCTACTACATTTGTAGAGCCCTTTTTATATTTGATGACATAAGGAAATTGTTCTAAATACTCAACCCATTTTGCATGCCTCTTATTTAATTTATGTTGACCCTTCAAATATTTAAGTGATTCATGATCACTATGTATGACAAATTCCTTGGTCACAAGATAATGTTCCCAAGTTTGAAGGGCACGAACTAAAGCATATAACTCCTTGTCATAGGTAGGGTAGTTCAAGGCATCCCCATGAAGTTTTGCACTGAAATAAGCTATAGGGTGGCCACCTTGTAACAACACAGCTCCTATGCCAAGTCCTGAAGCATCACATTCTAGCTCAAAGGTTTTAGAAAAATCAGGCAAAGCTAGAACAGGTGCTTGAGTAAGTTTATGCTTTAGATCTTGAAAAGCTAAGTTATGTTTGTCCTTCCATTCAAAGACCACATCCTTCTTCACCAACTCATTGAGAGGTGAAGCTAATGTAGAGAAGTTAGGAACAAATCTCCTATAAAAGCTTGCCAATCCATGGAAGCTCCTAACTTCACTTACATTAGTAGGAATAGGCCATTCTTGGATGGCTTTGATTTTCTCGGGGTCCACATGAACCCCATTTTTACTCACCACAAAACCTAGAAAGATAACATTATCTACACAAAAAGTGCACTTGTCGACATTGGCAAACAAGTGATTGTCTTTAAGGACAAGAAAAACTTGCCTTAGGTGATCCACATGATCACTTAGACTTTTGCTATAGATTAAAATATCATCAAAATAAACAACTACAAACTTCCCAATGCAATCCCTAAGGGCATGATTCATCAACCTCATGAATGTGCTAGGTGCATTAGTAAGCCCAAAAGGCATTACTAACCATTCATATAGTCCAAACTTAGTCTTAAAAGCGGTTTTCCACTCATCACCTTCCTTGATTCTAATTTGGTGATATCCACTCTTAAGATCTACCTTGGAAAATATGGATGACCCATGCAATTCATCAAGCATGTCATCAAGCCTAGGAATTGGGTGCCTATATTTTATGGTGATGTTGTTGATGGCTCGACAGTCACAACACATCCTCCATTTTCCATCTTTTTTTGGCACCAAGATGACTGGTACAGCACAAGGGCTTAGACTCTTTTGAATCCAACCCTTCTCCAACAACTCTTGTACTTGCTTCTCTATCTCTTTGGTCTCTTGTGGATTAGTCCTATAAGCTGGTCTATTTGGAAGACTAGCCCCAGGCACAAGATCTATTTGATGCTCTATTCCCCTAAAAGGTGGAAGTCCCATTGGACCTTCCTTGGGAAATATATCATCAAATTCATTTAAAAGATTTTTCACCTCAAGAGGTAGAGAAGTTTCCAAAGAAGATGTGGCAGTGCAAGTTAATGTTCCTCTACACATGAGGATATGAGAAGATGGTTCAATAAAGAGAGAAGTTTTGTGTAAAGGTTTGGATTGAAAACTCTCTTCTTGAACTATCTCTAGAGAGGGAACATTAATCTCTCTAGAATCCTCTTTTTCATCAATTTTTAGAAGTTTTTTTTTTTTTCAACCTTTTTTTTTTCTTTTTCTTGCTCACGTTTGGCCTTCATTTGTACTTGATCTTCTATCACTTGTGAAGGTGACAAAGGATGAAGCACAAACTTTTTACCCTTATGAGTGAAAGTTATTTTATTAGTTAGGCCATCATGATGAGTTTGTTTATCAAATTGCTATGGCCTACCCAATAAAATATGACAAGCCTCCATAGGAACTACATCACATTTAACTTTATCTTGATAGTTCCCTATAGAAAACTCTACTTCCACTTGTTGGTTGACCACCATATCCCAATCATCATTAAGCCAATGAAGTTGATAAGGTTTTGGGTGGGGAGTGGTAGTCAAACCCAACTTTTCAACCATCCTAGTGCTACAACAATTGCACCAAGATCCACTATCCACTATGAGAGAACAAGCTTTGTTTGAAATATTACATCTTGTATGAAAGATGTTCTCTCTTTGGGATTGTGTATCACTAGGTTGGTTATTGAGGACCCTTCTCATCATAAGAAGTTCTCCATTATAAGGATAAGTGACCTCACATGATTCCCCTTCACTTGCTTCTTCTTCATCCTCACTTGAAGATGAAGAAGCAGTAGCTTCATCTTGGCTACTATAAATGTCTTGGCCCCTTAAAATCATCACTTTCTTGTTAGGGCATTGAGAAGCAATGTGGCCTCTCCCAAGACACTTAAAGCATTTTATGTCACTAGACTTGGTGCTAGTGTATGAAGTGTTTGTTTTTTTATCTTTTTCTTTACCTTTATCTAGATTTTTGGAGGAAGAAGTATTTTTCTTGTCAAAATCATTTTTCTTACCCTCCCTCTTGTAGTTATCCTTAGAAAAAGAAGATGAGTATGAGCTTACTTTAAAACCTTTTCGTAAATTTTGTTGTTCAACCTTTATGCAAAGTTGAACCAAATCATCCAAATCCCTATAAGGGAGAAGCTCAACTTTATCTCTTATTTCATAGGATAATCCACTCAAAAACCTAGCAATGGTAATATTTTCCTCTTCTCTAATGCCAGCCCTCATGATGTACAACTCCATCGTTTGTCTATATTCTTCCACAGTCATATTTTTTTGATGGAGTCTTTGGAGCTTGTTGATAAGCTCCCTAGTGTAGTAAGAGGGTATATGCCTCCTCCTCAAGGCACTCCTTAATTCATTCCAATATTGAATTGGAGGTTCATTATGGAGACGCCTATCTCTCACAAGAGAGGTCCACCAATACATGGCATGACCTTGAAAACTCAAAGTGGCTAGGGAAACTTTTATTTCTTCACTTACTTGGTGGCAAGTGAAGATTTGTTCCACTTTCATTTCCCAGTCTAGGTAACCCTCCACATCATCTTTTCCATGAAAATAAGGGAGATCTACCCTAGATTCCCTTGTCTTGGAGTTCCTATGGATTCTCCTAGGAGGTGGTTGATAATGATCTCCTAAAGCTAGGCTGTTATGCATTGACTCTCCTAGTGTGGAACTATGAGCGTAGGAACTATGTTGACCATGGTGATGTTTTCTTTTATCTTTCTCCTTTAATAAACGAATTTCCTCCTCTATTAGAGCAAATTGAGCTTCTTTTTCAAGTTTTTGTTGTAATTCTTGCTCTTTCCATAGTTTTAGTGATCTTAATTCACGTGACAATTTAGTAAAACTTTTGTTGTCACTTGAATTAGTATCACTATGAGGAGTAGAAAATTCTTCCATTATAGGTGAAAGATTATTTTTTATGAATGAACTTTGAAAAGCAATTGTTTTTATGCAAGGTTAAGACTAAGTACTTAGAGGATTATGTATACAAATTGAACTTTGGAGGGAGGTGAGCTACTAAGAGCCACTTAAAAACCAAGCCTCTTCAAGTAAAAATTACTAATCCCCTTTGTAGTTAATCTTTACCAAATTCTTTTCGATGAAAATTATTTTTGATGTTTTATGAGCTATGGCATACTAGTCGTAGGAAAGCAATTAAAACAAAAGATAAACAAGATAAATAAGCTATCTAAACGTGTCCTAGGATGAGAGCTTGAGAGATACCAAAGATCAATCAAGGACCACTCCCACCAAGTACTAACGAAAATTCTATTCCTAAGGAGAGATGGTTGTGTACCAAAGACACCCCCAAGACACTCCTACAAAGGCCAAATACAAGATATGAACAAAGTGAAATACAAAGAACAAGTGGCTTTAAGAAAAATTAGAAAAACAGCCACCAAGAATTAGTGATGGATTAGTGACCAATTTTGCAACAAAATTTTCAAATTAGTAAGGAAAAATTGGTCTCTAAAATTCGTCACTAATGCTTATGTATATTTTTTTTTTTAAAATTCAAGTACAATTCAAATTGATTTCTCCTCCAATCTTCACGGCAATTCCAGTCCAGCAATCACAATTTTTCCAGCCAAGAATGTTTATGGTGTATGTGTTGAAGTAGTCAAATCCGAGAGCCACCTATGTCCTTTCCTCTTCCTTTTCTTAGGCTTCTTTTGATGACCCTTGTAGAACTAGCTTCTAGGAAGATAGGCTAGGTCAAACTTAGGCCACACTTTGATTTGAACAATTATAAGAACAACCAGAAAATATGGAAGAAGTAGGGAAAAAACAAGAGTAGATTAAGAAATGACAAGTTTAGATGACACAAAAAAATGTAGATGACTAGAACAAGAAGGAATTTAACCTAGATTGGTTCTAAAGTGGATGCTCAAAACCAAAAACACTCAAGAGTAGAATAGCTGAAAATTTTATGATTCAAAATAGGTTCAAACCGAAAAGCAAACAATTGAGAAATCAAACTCCTTGATTGGCTTTTACTTTTCAAATTAGGTTTAGCATTTTTTTTTAATCACTTTTGTTTTGAATTTCTTTTGATCTTTCTTCTAATATATTTTTTTTTTACAAACTTAGGAGTTGCCTTTTTTCTTTCAATACTTAGAAATCATATAAGTCTCGGTCACCTTATGAAACTCTAAAAACCGGATTCAAATTTGAATTGCCAAATGACAAGCCAAATAAAATTCAAATTCAAGATAAATGGAACATGCTTTTCATGCTTGTAGTTTTGAATGGCACATGTTCACGGTTTTAGGCTCCAAGATTCAAATTCAAATTTGAATTAGTAACACAAATTTTCAGCACACACCAAAACATTAAGATCAAACACTCACGGATACACAAATTGTTTAAGACATTTTCAAAATTTGGAAAACCTAAAATTTTAAGGAAACTACTAATGATCTAATAGTAGTTCATGAACTCAATTCAAAACAAAATTTGATGAGCTTATACAAACACTTATGGATTTCGGCCAAATCCAGAAAAATTGATTCAAATTTCACAAAGAAAAGTTCTAAAGGATCAACAAGCAATGCTAAGAATTATGAACATATAAAGGACTACACAACCCTACTAGACATGGATTCAAAACAAAATTAAGACTCAAGTAATCCAATGACCGAATAAAATTCAAATAAGACTCAAGAAAACCAAAAACGTTCTTAGGCTGAAAAATTCCTATCAAGCACAAGAAGAGAGCATGATTCATGGAAGCATATGATCATAAACGCATAGATGAATCATTCAAGCAACAAGAACTAGATCCATCAAATTTTAAGGCAAAATTAGATCTAGGAAGGATTAAACTCAAAAATGACAAAACTCAAAATGAATACAAGAACAAGATGATGAGCACAAGAACAAGATGAACCACGGATCAAAATTCAAAAGACAAGATAATGAACTTATCTCTTGAAGACCGAAGCTCTTGATACCATTTGATGTGCTTCCACTTGGATGCACATAGGAAGAACTTTAAGTCTCCACGGATCCTTGGAAGAGGCTTCAAGGATTGGAGCTCCAAAGAGACTCAAGGTGGCCCAAGCTTGCTTCTAGCTAAGTTCCACGGAAGAGAGGGTGTCCTAGCTCTACAAAGAGAAGCACTCAAGGAGGGTAGAGTAGGAAACCAAAGGGACTTTCGGAGGGTGAGTTTTCAAGTGAAGAAATCTCATTCAATTAATTCCAAAAGTGAGGTACATGGCTCGGTCATATGAATTTATAAGAGTAAATTAGGTTTAGGTAACCATGGGTTAGCCTAAGGTTAAGTGAAACCATGGTATGGTTCACTTAACTTTAGGCGCCCAAAATTTGAATTTTGAATTCAAATTTTGGTGCCTTAAACCGGATCACCCATGTGCAAGCTCATTTGAAATGTAATTAGAGTTCCATTTGAGTTGCATTTCGGATCACACCATGTGCATGTGTTGCACATGGCCGAAATGCACACCAAATGTGATTCTAATTACATTCTAATGTAACTACACATGTAACCTAAATAACCCTAAATTCAAATGACCTCTAAATGAAAAAGCTAAGCTACATGGCCGGAAATACATGGCCCAAAAGAAATACAAGGCACTAAGGCCCAATCCTATACTAACCCTAATCTAATGGGCTTGAGACAAAGCCCAACAAAATAAAGTGGTGGGCTTTCCTTGGGCTTGGGCCCACTCTTCATGTATCATCCTTGCCATAGCCCTAGTAGTTGGGCCCTTAGCCCATGGGCCTCCTCCATCAGTAGAATTTGTGGAAGAAATGGTGATGAATGTTTTGAAGATGGTGAAAACAAATGAGATTCAAATGAGGAACAAATTTATTGTGGTTTGGATCATAGTGTTTGTCTTGGCTTTAATTATAATGATATGAAGAAAAATTGTGAAATATTGTGATTAGTTTGATTTACTATTAAATATAATGTACGTTTATGTTATTTTGAAGTTTGATTTAGTATTAAATGAAATGTATGTTTATGTTATTTTGAATTCGAAGTGCATGGTAAATTAGTTTGAAAATACGTAGCAAAAAATGATGGTTTGTTGGAAGGTTATTGGGTTCATATGTGAATGTGAATAATGCAAGAGTGAAATTTAGAATGTAATGATGAATATTTAATTTATGATTGTTAGTTTGACTTTTTTAAAAAGTCAATTGGGTAATTAGAATTAATTTAATTTAGTAATATGAATGCAAAATTTGAATTGAAGAAGCTTACGATAATACATAATTGATCTTCTAAACATGAATGACTAGTTAAAATTGGTTTAAAGGAAGGTGATTGCTACCTTGGACAACTTTATCATGTTGTCCATCTGTGAATTTTTTGTTAACTATTATTGGTTGACCCGTGAATTTAGTGTAGATAAGTTTTGTGTCTCACATTTTTAGTACTTCAAATATTATTTATAAATTCTATTGGTATTAGATATAATATTTTAATTTAGAGTAATATCTTTTTTTTAGTAATAAATAAAATAAGTATAATTAGTAGATTATTATGAATTAATTTTGATATTAATTATATGTATAAAAACGGTTTGACATTTATTTGTTGATTGTATATAATAGTTTTGTAGTTCACAGTTTTAAACAAAACTAAAAAACTTGGATTCAAATCCTGATTGAAGCTAATTTCATCTCATGTAATGGAACAAATGATAGACTAGGACAATACAATATAACATTTAGGGTTAAAGTATACATTTCCTGATGTAGTATACACTTTTATTAAAATATTAAAAAATTAATGAAGACTGTTAATTTTTTTTTAATATATGTAATGATATTAAATCATGTTTGACCCATGGACCCCTTTACAATCACATTTTTATATGTTGCTTCGCTGATGAAACATCTAATACATATGTCCACCATAGAACGTACCTTGAAGGAAATTAGTTATAACTTACATGGCTACAATAATACACAATTGATTTGGTAAACAGAAATGACTAGTTCAAATTGATTTAAACGAAATTAATAACAAGGTACATGGTTGTAGGTTGATAAGGTTGTCCATAAGTTACACACATAAAGTCCCCAGACAAATGTAACAAAAAAATGGTTTTACAAAAAGAAAATAAAATATCAACAACATTGTGTAGGTAGGGTGCAATGGTTGTCCCAAATGAACAACATTACAAAACCAAACAAAAAATCAAAAAAAAAAAAGGGACAACATAAATAGTTGATACAAAAGTTAGGAAATAACAAGTATATTTCTATTTTCCTGCAAATTTTTCCAATTTGTGGCAGCTAGTTTGATAACATCATCTTTGTTGGCGTTGTAACAATGGAGAACCAAAGACAATGCCAATTGCATTCTTGTTTTGTTGTCCACCTAATATACAAGTGTAAAGCAATTAATATAAGCATTGTTGTACATAGGTTGAATTTTAAAAATAATAGTAAATAAAAATATTATTACTTTGATTTTGTAATCATCATACCAATCCTAATCCAACAACATTCATTTGGCGACCCAAACACCACAATCATTTCTACAAATTAAACGAAATTGAATGTTTAGATTTTGTTGTATAGTGGTAAAAAAAATAGGAAATGATGTAATAAAAATTAAAGTATTGAATGTGAGTTACGAATCAACATCTTGTTGGCCAATGTTATGTGGCACAACCACAGGAAAATCAGAAATTTGTAGTTTTTTTGTAAATGTGTAGTGGTAAAAAGAATCATGCAAGAAGATTTCTTCAAGAAACAATGCCTGCAAGGTTAAAATTTTAAAAATAAAGTATTAGTTAGTTGGAGATAAAAATTTCATTTTAAAAAAATGATATTGTTTATGTTTGATACAACATAAAGTACCACTTTTTTAACTAGTCTTTTTCTAGTACCAAATCTTTGTGGCTGGTTTGGAATCCAACATAAGTAGTTTTGCCTCCTTTACATCAACGACTAATAGAAACCAGTGCGAATTCATATCATTTAGTGGAACTAATATCTAAATTTAAAACAAGATAATGATGAGTGCATTGTTACCAACTGAAAATGGTGGTTAGTTTGAAATAAACATTATTAAATACACGAGTTGACCTTCAAAATGTAGTCCATCTTCCCCGTGAAGTCCTTTTGATAATAATGCATTAGTGTCTGGTGGTGTAGTCGAAGCCATCACATATTGCTATCAAAATAAAAATAAAAAAAAGGTTTAAAGTTATTTAATGGTAATAGTGTTCATTGATATATGGAGAAAATAATAGTTGTTTGAAAAGGTTTTTACCGCAAAGGTTGTTGGGAAGTACCAAAAAGTAGCATCTGGAGAAATTGCTCGTTGATTGTGTGTGAGCATGCATACTAGCAAGTTAAGGACCTACATGATACCATTAATAATAAATAATGAAAAGAGAAAATCACTTATGATATGGTAAACAACGTGTGCGAAACAAAACAGTGCCTCTTGATCAAGTAAACCCCTTGGTAGAAGGCTTTTGAGAGTGTCCCTATCTCTAACTTTGTTCCAAATTGTTGTTACAATGATTTCTTTCCTGAAAAATTTCCCTAAAAAAGAATGTTAAAATGTGAAGAAAGAAAATGAAAATTTTCATAACATTAAGAAAAATACCCATTTAGTTCATTACCTTTGTTTGTCCTAAAAACATATGTTGCAACGGCTGCTTGAACATCATCCAAAACCATATCGGGTGAGGGTCGAAATGTCATCGATATCCACTATAAATTTAGTTATGCAAAGGAAAACAATGGTTATTATTATAAATATTAGAAAAATATATAAGATAAAGTAATACAAAATATCATATTACCTTTGGTATTTCAACGGTTGCTTTGAGTCCATCAAACCTAGCACTGTGCAAGGGTTCCATATCTACGAAGAGTCTAAAATTCTTACCAATTATTGTGTTTGAGAATAACCTTTTTTTAAGAATGTCTCTTTTGATGAATTCCTTTTTCTGACTACTTTTCATTTTTTTTTCTTTTTTGTTGAGGAAAAGGCGCATGGTGTTTGGCGTACTTTGGTCAAAGAAACATGTGGTGCATGTGTAACTGTCTCATGTGCGTACTGTGCTTGAGGACATTTTTGCATCGATAAGGGACTTTGGGGAGCAACAATGCTAGTAGGGTTGTTCAATCCATTAATAATTAACTCCATAAATGACGCTAGCCTAGATACTTTTTCTACTATACCATCCTGAGACAGAAACTTTTATTTGTAAGCAAAAAGTTATTTCTTAATTCAATTTGGTAAAAAAAAATGAAATAATACTCGAAACCTGTAGGGATGGATTGTCTTGGTTGTTGCATTTTGGGATGTCTGTAGCAGATTTGTGTGAGTTGGTCTCTTTATCAGGTAAGTCCAAATTTAGAATGCTCTCTACAAAGCTGTTAATAAATGACAAAAATGAAAATTTGGATTCTTACTTTAAATAAGGGCACAATCAATGAAAAAGATAATGCATGTGCATGTGCATGTACAATATTAAATGTAATATTGGGTATTGATAACACTTGTACTAAATCATTTAAGAAAAACAAAATATATGGTAGTTATGTAAACTACAATATAGAAATGAAAGGTATAACAAAATTGAAGTGGATAACGAAAATAATTTGTTGTGAGTTGAAATACTATTTTACCTAGAGGAAATCTTGATAAGTTCCTTCATTTTAGACGTTTTTTTGCTACACGTGCAAATGGTTGGACTTTGTATTACGGTTGGCTTCCTCTGAGGTTTTTTTTTGCATTGGGACACCATTTGGGTCTTGTATTTGATATCACAAGGAGGTATAAATTATGAGAGATGGGTTGTTTCTATCTGAATGGTTTATAATGCATGTATGGTGGCTCTATGAAAAAAAACATTTTTAATTTTTTAAATAATTTTTAAATTGAAAAATTCAAATAATAGCAAGAATAATTAAAAAAAACAAATTCAGTATACATTATGGTTGCAGGAGAAACTATGCGTATTGAATGCAGGTGACTAACATGTCACAATTATGAAGTGGATGTGGGTTATGATGATGGTCACGAGTTTTCACGGAAGGTTCCAGTATAAGTTTGTGTGCTATGCATAAAGCAAAAATAAAATTCATTGACATGAAATGTAAGTTGGTATGAATACCCAATTCAAATGACAGCAGGGCACATATGTGGCTAATCCTTGCAATGCAATGATAGGGAATATGAGAAGTAAGAAGGGAGAAGGAATAATACACTATTCCAAAGTTAGTAAAGGACATACATGGCTTATCCTCGCCATGCAAGGTCCGTGACTCTGAAAAATGATACTGTGTGCCTTATCCTCGCAATGCAAGGGTAGTGACTCTAAGAAAGAATTGTAAATTTTCACATGTCTACTAATGTACTACATGTTAGGTGAGGATAATGTCAAGTTTGTTGCTATACATAGTAATAAAACTATACCATATTTGTAAGTTAAAATTTAGTCAGTATGATAATTTTGTAATAATGATAATTATTAAATAAGGTTTATTTTTAAATTGTTAATTAATAATTAATTATCAATAAATTAAAATAATTAAAGTTTACAATAATATTAATAAAAAAAATATTGAAATAACTTAATATACGTAAGTTTGAGTGTCATTTGAAAATAATTATGTATCAGTAGTTTTTAAATTTTTTTCCAAGATTTTGTTTGGTTTCCCAGTATACCCTCCTTTCCCCCGTGTTGCATTCCGTTTGTTCGTGCTTTATGAGGTTGTTCTTGTACCTTAGTATTGTATTTGTTTTTCCCATCAGTTTGAAACATTTGGCAAACTAAAAAAGCAATGATGCTGACATGTTGTACTCGGGTACCACAAACACACGGTATCTTGTGTGTAATCTATTGAATGTGACTTGAATATGCATACAGCCGAGTTTACTTTCATCGTTGCAAGTATTGAGTGACGTTTTTTTATTTAAAATATTTGGTAATCCTTGCAAGAGATTTGGGTTCATTTATTATATGGTTTACTGAGTACTCTATTAAACCATCGAGTGTTTCATTTTCACATGCAATACATTAAGCCACTAAATATATGTTTGTAAGACATTTTGGTTTACGAGTTAATTATAACAATGTAATAATAATACTTAAATGTTATTATAAAATGTATGTGTGTTGATTTATTATACATTTTTTATATATAAAAATATATTTAATATATATATATATATAATATTTTATAGTTTATATTTTATTTGATGCATTAAAAAATATTAATATACATTATTCATATTTTTTTCCTTGTAGTAAATGATTGTATGTGTAGTATTTATTATTTAACAAATTATATACTTATATTCGTAACAACAGTTATATATATAATAAATTCATATATGATATAAATTAATATATATATATATATATATATATATATATATATTATGTAAATAATAATATATAAATAATAAATCATAAATTACTAGATTTTAAGTGACTGTAAATAGTCTTTTATTTTATATTGAAAGGTGTAAATGATCTAAGTTTATTTATTATTATTATTATATATGATATAAAAAAGTATATAAAGTTATTTCCTAATTAAATGGGTATTTTATGGTTACAAGTTAATGTAAATATAAATAATTAAGTGACGGTTAAAAAAGTGTTAGTATATTTATATATTATTTAATTAAAAATTCAATATGAATTTATATAATTTAATAAAATGATATATGGAAATGATATTTAGTTTGATAATATTGTTGACATCATAATATTAAAAAACTTGGACAAACACATGAACATAGGTAACATGAACTTAACACTTAACACAACTTAATAAATAAAAAAAAGAGAAATGCATACGATGAAATTACAATATTTAGAAAATCAAAATATAAATAACAAAAAAACTCATCCCAGTAGATGTGCATGTGAGCAAAACTCATTCATGTGCTGGCTTTTGACTTGAAAGAAGTCAAACTTTTTTCAGTTAATATGGCTAACTCCATCTCTAGTTCTAATTTTTCGTCCAGCAATTTTTGCATTTGCGCTTCAAGATTCTTCACATTGTAATAGTTATAGTCACAAATACATTTTCCAGTTGTTGCAAGCAAACGATGAAGCAAACATGCTGCAACATCTTCCCGAGCATCATACACCTTTTCTGCAAATTTTCCAAGACAAACATTAGTCCCAATATTTCCATGCTCAAGGGTTCCACAGTGTCTAGTACATTGTATTCCATGTATGGTCTTCACATCATACATAGTGTATACTGGATGACTGTAGTGAAGTAGGGTACATATTGGGATAATAGTTGCTCCATGCATTGTTGCACAAGAAACACATTAGAACCGATATCTATTGCAACATCGCCCTGGTGACTCCTTATTTAACGTTACAAGTTAATAAATGGAAGTATGGAACCAACAAAAAAATAAAACAAAAATGTGACAAAATAGATGACAAAAATTGTTATTTTGAATGAACATCATAAATTTTGTCTCACCATGCGATTATGATGACGCCATGCTGACTGGATCTTCCATCTTCGGACGAAAAGGTTGAGTACCACTAGATTCTTCGCTGGCGGTATGCTTAGCACAATACCTTATCCACTCAGATAATGCTTCTCCGTAACTGGCATATGATCTATGTCTGTTTCCCTTAAACCCGCTTACTTGAGCGTCACATTCCGTCCAAGAAGAGTAAATGCCTGGGTTGCGTCCTTGGAAAACAACATAAAACTTTTGGATACTACTCTTGTCACCCATTTAGGCCAAAATGATGGACAACATTGTATCCTTGTCCCATATATTGCGTAGACATATATGGGAAGTTTTTTCTAATTTTTTTTAATAAATGTATACAGAAGTGGACCCGCAGGCATATTGTATGTTTCAAATTAAAGTTTTTAATATTTTTATAAGTATTTTTTTATTAATATTAATAAAATTAATAAATAATATAATGTACATATTTATATATATATATAATATAAATAATAATTCATAAAAGTATATTATGTTATATTAAATATTAACTTTGATTGATAATAATTAATTATGAAATTATAAAAAAAATAAAACAAAATAACATTATTCTCGTAATACCATAAAAAAATAATTTCAAAATGAAATCAACGTATTTAAAATATATTTAACAATAATTTTAAAATATACGACATATGAAAAGTAATAATTAAATTGTAATTGTAAGTCGTAAGAAAGTGGTTAAATAATTTGTTATATTTTTAAATATTACTTTATTTTAAATGTATGACAAATGAAGGTTAATTATTTTGTAATTAGTACTCTAAGTTGAAATTTTATTTTTTAAATTAATTATATAAAAAAATTAATTAATTTTTGAATGAGTACATGAATATCCAATATCCGATGAAAATAAGGATGAGGACACAATTTTCATGTTCATTACATATACGAACAAAAATGAGTATAAAGTTTGACTATGGAAATGGAAACAAAAAGAGTGAAATTAGTATAACATTGGCCGAGCACAAAGAATGTTGGGCAAACACAAGGTTAACCGTCATTAGTCTCATTTTTTGCATTTCTGTAGGAGTAAGCAAAGAAGAGAAGAGAAACCACAACTCTATGAAGGAGTGATGTGTTTGATGTATTCATTTATGTGGGAACGTTGGTGTTTGTCACATTCAGATGAATTGAGCATGTTATGTGATATTTTGGTATAGTGTGTGCATGACACGATGTTAGACGTGTGATGTGTCATGACCAACATGTGTGTCGTACTATGTTGCATGTGTGACATTGTGCATATGTAATTTGTGATACGATATTGGAATTCAATGATTGTAGAGTTGATGATATTAAATATGTTGCATTTTTGTAGGAGTAAGCAAAGAAGAGACGAGAAACCATAACTATGTGAATGAGTGATGTGTTTGATGTATTCATTTATATGAGAACATTGGTGTTTGTCACATTCAAATGAATTGAGGATATTATGTGATATTTTGGTACAATCGTGTGCATGACACGGTGTTAGACATGTGATGTGTCATGATAGCATGTGCGTCATACTATGTTGCATGTGTGACATTGGGCATATGTAATTTGTGATACGATATTGGAATTCAATGATCGTAGAGTTGATGATATTAAGTATGTTGCATTTCTATAGGAGTAAGCGACGAAGAGACGAGAAACCACAACTCTATGAAGGAGTGATGTGTTTGCTGCATTCATTTGCCTGGGAACGTTCACTAGTGCGAAAATTGGATTTAAAATCGAAGTTTTAAGATCGGTTACAAGGTAACCGATCTTAAAAGTGACACGGTGGCAATTTTGTAAATAATATGAACACTTTTAAGATCAGTTCAAATTTAATCGATCTTAAAAGTTGTATCAGACATAACTTTTAAGATCGGTTATAAAATAACCGATCTTAAAAGTACTTCTATCATCAGTTATTTTATGACCGATTTTAAAAGTGCTACTTTTAAAATCGATTATTTTAGAACCGATTTTGTATGTAGTATACAAAATCGGTTCTTAAATAACTGATTTTAAAAATATCGTCAGAAACTTTTTATATTTTCCTCCAATCTCATTCTCTTTAATCTTTGCCTCCATTTGTTTTTTTACTCTCTCGCACTCTCATTTTCTAAAGAGGTAAATTTCGTTGTCGTTTTCGTTTTCGTTTTCCTCTTCTTGTATCTCTTTTCATTTTTTCATGCTCTTCTCTTCTCTCTATTTTAGTTGTAGGTTCATTTTGGGTAAATTTCGAATCTGGAACGGCCCGTTCTGCAAGGAGTGCGTCCCATTCTGTATGGAGAATGACCCGTTCTCATTTCAGTACGGGCCGTACTGCATGGAGAACTGCCCGTTCTCCTTTCAGTACGGGCGGTACTGCATGGAAAACGGCCCGTTCTCCATGCAGTACGACCCGTACTGAAAGGAGAACGGGTCGTTCTGATTTACGTTCTTCAATTAGTCCTTTTCACAATCTGGAACGACTCGTTCCAGTTTTGGAAAGGCCCGTTCTGGTTTAATTTTTTTTTCTTAGCCCGCACTTTTAAGATCGGTTATAAAACAACCGATCTTAAAAGTTTACTTTTAAGATCGGTTATAAAACAACCGATCTTAAAAGTTTACTTTTAAAATCGGTTATTTAACCGATTTTAAAAGTCTAACTTTTAAAATCGACTATTTTAAAATCGGTTACGGAACCGATTTTAAAAGTTAAAAATAACCGATTTTAAAACCCTTTTTTTCACTAGTAGTTGGTGTTTGTCACATTCAGATGAATTAAGGATGTTATGTGACATTTTGGTACAGTCGTGTGCATGACACAGTGTTAGACATGTGGTGTGTCATGACCAGCATGTGCGTTATACTATGTTGCATGTGTGACATTGTGCATATGTCATTTGTGATACGATATTGGAATTCAATGATTGTAGAGTTGATGATATTAAGTATGTAGCATTTCTGTAGGAGTAAGCGAAGAAGAGACGAGAAATCACAACTTTGTGAAGGAATGATGTGTTTGATGTATTCATTTATGTGGGAACGTTGGTGTTTGTCACATTCAGATGAATTGAGGATGTTATGTGATATTTTGGTACAGTCGTGTGCATGACACGGTGTTAGACATGTGATGTGTCATGACCAGCATGTGCGTCATCCTATGTTACATGTGTGACATTGTGCATATGTAATTTGTGATACGATATTGTAATTCAATGATTGTAGAGTTGATGATATTAAGTATGTTTCGATAATGATTATTCAGATTTCCTATTGTGATTTTCATATGAATGTGTTCTTTTCTCACAATATGTTTTTGTGTTTGTTTTTAGGTGAGGAAGATTTGATATTGACATATCGGGTGAAAGGATTTAGATTTTGAAATTTTATTTTATTTGGATCTTATTGTTCTTGATCAATTATAGTTGTAAACTTATATTTTGTAATTTTTTTTTAAAATTATTTGGATTTTGGAAGTATGTTCATATGTGAACCATTTTACCCGAGTTTGTAAAATTATTCCTTTATATTTTTATATTATATGTCTTGGGGTATAATGGGTGTCACAAACTTTGCCTTATGTTTGGATGTGGATGGACTGTGATGATTATTTTGTATATGAGAGGAGGTTAGGGTTAAGTTGAACCTGATGTAGCTGATGCCCAACTATTTAATTTTAGTCCGCATGTCGGACTAACATAAGATGTATTAGTTGTGTACCCTCCTGATCTCCAGTTGGGTGAGCAACGTGAACTTTATGGTAGCCATCGGTATATTGACGAGCGACTTAGGATAAAACTAATGAAGGTTGTGATTCCCGTGATTCTTGCGTAGTTTTGATTACAATTACAAATGGAGTTGATAGGCTCGTTATAGAGAGGGATTTGCACGCATTTAAGGTGATGATGATCAAAGATTCGTATCATGTATATGGAGATTCGTGAAAGTTAGCTAATTCTCATTCTTGAATGTTCTAGCTAATTCTCATTCTTGAAAGTTAGCTAATTCTCTAGGGCCTTTTATTGTTGTTTGTTTTGTGTTTTTAAAAATTAAGAACAATTAAATTATTTCGATATTTACAATGTCAAAAATATATTTATAATTTAAATTATATTTTTTCAAACATTAATATGGAATTATTATTTCAATTTTTTTACAAATTTATATTAAATTTCAAATTTAAATATTATACTTATATGTAAAAAAAATTTAAAAACTAATATTTAATTAAATTAATTTCATTATAAATTTATTAATGTAATTTTATAATTAATATATTGATTTTATATTAAAAATTATACATATTCAATATGGTGTAGTTATGAATAACACAAGTCAAGGACTTACCAATTGTTATGGTCATCAGTATTATAAATTGATTTGATTATTTAATTTAAATTTATTCAATTTCAACATGGTGTAGTTACGATTTGATTTGATTTTCTATTAATAATTATTTAATATTCTACATTTTAAAAACATTATTTCATTCTAAAAAAATTATTTTTGCTTATATTTTATTTCTAAAATTTAAATTTAATTATCTCCATTTTTTAAATAAACATTAAAAAACAATATATTTTAAAAAATTCTAACAATTACTCCCACTGGTAAATTTTTTCGTAGTTGTCAAGAAAAATTTGTATTAATAATATTATTTGAAATACTTTTTTATTTACTATTTTAAATTTTTATTTAGCGATAAATGTAAAAAAAGTTTAAAAATTTTACTTAACATATGTAAACTGTAAAAAAAAGTGTTCAATGTATCCTTAACTTGATATGCAATTACTCATGTTAATTTTACCAAATCTGATTCCTAAGAATCAGAGCCAACAATCATAATGCTGCACATGTCAAATCGGGAAGAGGAGTATTGGAACGCATTAATACAATCAAATCTGCACAAATGACATGATGACTCAGAATGGCGCATACGTGTGGGGAATTCGTCTGACTTTATTTTCCAATGCGCAATAATGTCACGTTTCAACTTAGTGTCTCTTCGCATCACCGTGTACAGATGCCGTCGGTTCAAATGCATCATTTCTTTATATTTTTTCTTTTCGTAATTTACATAACTGTTGTTGGTACATTTTCAAAACCCTAACCCAGTGTCTTTTGATCTTCTCTTCTACTATATGCGCAACCCCAACACTAAAATCGTAATCTCACTCTCTTCTCTTCTGCTGCAACCATGGTGTTGTACTATGTTCGAACATGCCCAACCAACGTTCATAGGTATTATCATTCTCACTTCATTTCTTTATTTCACATAACTCGTAAACCATTTACCTACAACTTTTCCATTTTGTACTCTCAGAGTCCCACTAAAGCAAGCGTATGAGGAGGCTAACTTCCAGCTCACACTTCGCAGTGAACCGATAAAAAATTCCTATGTGTTTTTCATGTCTTATTCATAACTACACCATGAACAGTTACACTAATTTAGGGTTTTCATGACTTTTTTTCAGGGAACATTGCAAATTCCAAATTTCTTTTTCAAGAAATGGGGAAATGAATTGACTAGCAAGGTCATTGCTAAAGACCAATTTGACAATACCTATCGAATTAAGGTTAACGTCTACATTAAGGAAAATAAGGAAGTTGCTTTCTTTGCTGATGGGATCAAAACAATTGTGCAAAGTTATGCCCTAGAGAAAGCGAAGTTGATATTTTTTCAGTATTTGGGTGATAGCAACTTTGTTTTCACTATTTGCGCGTGCTTTACTCCTATTACTCCACCAAATATGCTCCCTCATCGCTCAACAATGTTGGCTGGTCGTCAACAAATGAAACATAATGACAGACAATTATTATGGTCATCTAATATTACGCCTACAAGGAGGTCTCCTAGGAAATCACTGGTAATATTTGTCGTTCTTTAACATATTTCTTTTCCTTTTTATTATTTTGTTTGGAATTATTTTTTGTATCTTGTTGAGGGTTTCACATATTTGTTTTCATTTTTTTTTGTAGCCAATATCAGCTGACGCCGTAATGAAATATCTAAAAGGTTGTCCAGACTAGGTCAATGTAATTCTGCCAAACGGGACTGAGGCTATATGGCATATTTTGTGGTATCCATACCAATGACTATTTTCAAAAGGATGGTATGACTTCCAGCGTCTTTGCAATTTTAATGTCAATGATAAGGTCCACTTTTGGATGAAGGAAGGAGGAGAGATTTTTGAGGTTATCGTCACTCGTGCTTGATCTGCGTCCCTACCATTACTCTTATCTATCAAAGTTGTTAATGTTTTTTTTTTGGAACTTTAAGTGCTTTGTTAATATGTGCATGTTACATATATAATTTGCTATCCAAGATCAAGTTTCTTTTGCATATTCATTCATCTACGAAATGCATGCGATTAAAGTATGATGCCATTATCTTATTTGTATGCATATGTTTTTATGTTTACTGGATTACCATGTAATTCATAGGTAGGTCGAATGTTGTCCAATGTGATATAGGCTTGCAGGCTCAATCAACTTACGATATTTTTAAACTATCACTTAATGAATGATGAATTTTCTAATGGACTATATCTTATATTATTTGAATTCAATATTTTTTATATTAATTTTATACTTTAGGGTTTAACACAATATACAACATAAATATTTCACTTACAAAAATTCTCTTCATATTTTATACTTTTACCTATTAATTTTACGTTTTATGTTTACCTAAACCCTAAACTTTTATTTATTATCAATATTTTTGTTAAATATTTTATAACTTTGTAAACTACTGAAACCCTAACCTTTTAAGCAAACATGTCTCATTATTAAAATATAATTTTTTTTTATTATACTATGTCAAAACTTATTTTTATTTTTACACTGAATATCATAAAATACTTTTTTCTAATCAAATTTATAATTAAAAGTTAATGACAGTAACAATTTTTATTTATTTATTTCTATTACTTCTGGCATTTATATTTTGACCAATTGCTAAAAACATAAATTAACTTTCCGAAATATCTTATTTATTATCTTCATGTATATTTTTTTTTATATTATTTATTTTAAAATATGATTTTTTTTTCACTCAAATTTGTAATTATAAAAATATTCCAGAAACATACCATTTTTATTTTTATTTCCTTTGTCATTTATATTTTAACCTATTACTAAATTTACATTAATTCAGTTTCACGGTTACCTTATTTATTATCATGTTATATATTTTTTGTATTTTTTTTATAAATATGTATTTTTTGTGTAACAAAATTATAAACCATATATATTTTGTATACATTGTTATCATTAAAATATAGTTAAAACATTTAAATTTATCATTTTTGTGTAATTTAATAACTTGAAATTCCAATAATATTTTCACTCTTATTATAATTTTCTAATGTTACAAAAATCTTTATCTTCCAAATTATGCATCTACTATAAAAGTATAACAATTATGTTAATAGATATTTTTTTATTCTATGGACTTGTAACTTACTTTAAATTTAGCCATACTCATCATCTTATTCGGTTTAACATTTAAATTATAAAATTACATAAATAAGTTTTATACATTAATTATGTCATTTACTTCTATTTTTAGTTAACAAATTTATTTTGCTAATAATAATAACAATTAATGAGTGTTTCTAATTCATACAATTGTTCACATGCACATGAATCTTTCGAGTAAAATATGTCATAATATTTACTTACATAATGTTAATTTTATACAACTAAACAATCTTCCATACACATAATTTGAGTACAACATATTTTCAAATCTAACTGGGGACCCATATTACTAGGACCACAATCCCTATGCATCACACGTTAAACCAAATCAAGCCAACCACCAAAATGACTATAAGTCAAAGGAAGACTATAATTTATAGCGACTAAACTTGAAGTTGTCGTTCCTCGAACTTGATTAAAACCATCAATAGAAGTTGTACCAACATTCCCACTTGTCTTTCCCTTCAATCACAAATGTCATTCAAATTTTTTATTCTATTCATTATAATTTTCACCAACACAAACAAATAAAACTTACTATAAAAAAAAACCCTAACATAGTACTTACTTTTTTTTTTAATACTTTTGATCGATTACACACTTGACCAGCCGCTTCACAACGATAATTCACTGTCTCATCACATTTGAAAAATAAGAAAAAAAATATACAATCATAAATAACAATACTTTTCATAGCAAATTAAATTTTTTTCTAATTAATAATTGTAACAGACACAACCATCGAGACAATATCCTTTACCATCTCCATTTTTGAGGATCTTTGTTGCTCACCCTTATGACCTCCACCAAGTCTAATTTGCCTTCTATGTATATGTAAATCATTTTATTAAAATAAAGTCAAAATGTATACTTCAAAAATATAACCTAAAACTTAAACCAAACATATAGACACATCATGTTTCTTATTACATAATTTTGGGAACTTTGTTCTGCATGTGTACTGTCATTCATGTCAAAGTCATTATAAGGAATGTCTTCTTGCACCTGCAATTAACAAGTATTATGAATAATAATATAAAAAAAATTAATCAACTACAAACAATTTACGCAAATATTGAATTATAAAAATTACATTGTCTTGCACCTCATCATCTTCTGATACAAACGATTCCTCAATACTCATCAAATTAACTTCTATACAATCAAGCAATGGACACTTAGATTTTATGTGGCCACATTTATGACAATTTGAGCATTTCCTTTTCATGCTCAACTTCTTTTTCTGTGGGGCTACTTTAGTCTTCACAACATTAGGATCACATGTTTCATTATCCAATCCAATAATACTAACATTTTTTTCTATTTTTCCAAGTAACTTCAAAATCTATTCCCTGATAAAATTGAAAGTTTCATGTTTTTTGGCTGTCATTTCACAAAATCTATTACAAGATAAAGCCAAAACACTAAGGCGTGCCACATTACTCATCTCACTATCATCATTCCCTACATCATATGAAGAAATAATTGAACTCTTGACATCCTTCATCCAACGCTTGCATATCAATGTTGTAGGAAAGAAGGTGATATGATCTAGCCGCATTGAGCATATAATATGGCCACAAGGAATTCCACAAGATTCAAATAACATACAATCACAAAAAAATTTACATTCTTCTCTATCATACACAACTTCATGTATACAATGTTGTTCAGAGTATTTCTCCACCTTAAATACTACCTTGTTACCATTTTCAACCCTCTCAACTACATTCATTGCACTAGCATCAAGTATCTCAGCTTTTACCAACTTGAAAACATGTTGTGTGTATAACTTTGTAGCCTGTTTATCAATTTTTAGAAGCGAAGTCGTCAAAACAGGTTCTGTATAAAATGAATTAAAGTCGGCAATCAATTCATTGTACCTGTAATCTCTTAAAGATTATTCCAAATTATGCAACAACCCAACCATGGTATTTTTCCTCCTCACATATGTTTTAATACAATTATTTACTCCTTCACACAAAGACGTTGTATTAATACCAACAAAAAATTTATCTCGTAGATAAGTGTGA
Source organism: Cajanus cajan (assembly GCF_000230855.2). NCBI lineage: Eukaryota > Viridiplantae > Streptophyta > Magnoliopsida > Fabales > Fabaceae > Cajanus > Cajanus cajan. The sequence goes on along the minus strand of NC_138527.1, from coordinate 20,912,738 downwards.
CACCCTCTACCCCGCATACCATAACACATAAATAATAAAATTTGAATAACATAATCTTTCATTATTAAAATACCAAATATGTTCAGATAGAGAGCACCACATCCATAACTTAAACAAATAACATAATCAGCAGAAATTACAACAAAATAAGGCTAAGGTTTTCAAAATAATTTAATAGAAATAACGTCCTAATCTAATCATATCTACGCCTCGATGTCACATGTCCTATTAGAGCAAAACCCAACATAGAAGCCTAAGCTTCATCACCAACATCCTCAACCTCATGCTGATAATCACCTGTATAACGGTCAAAGGAAAATAACAAAAAGGAAAAGAGAGTGAAAAACATCTCACAGTGTAGGAATACACACCGGATAGCCAAACACAAATAAGACATGTATATGTATATAGCATAGATGGATTAACAACAATATCACATTCCACTCATCAAAGACATAAAAATATCAAGTTAATATATAACATTAAAATGCACATGTAATGGACATGGACTACATATAATCATGCATGTGGTGCCAGTAACACATATCACATGGCGTATTGCCGTTAGCAATACACGAGAGTAGTCTAGGAGTAAATGTCGGGTCACACTCTCTGCGCACTCTCACTAGAAGGACAAACTACCAGGGTCTCGTTGGGATAGCTAAGCCGCACAAGATACATCCCATGCACACAATGGGCAAGACTGAGACTTACAAACCGAGCTATCCCCAAGGACTAATCCCCACGCTTTTACACAAGGGGCCTTCCCTGGCGGTGTATTCCATATTGTACCCTTAAAAACATTTATGCAAATGATGCATGTCAACCACGACTCTATGCATTCTCATATTACATCGTCATGCCTCATTATCATATCACATCGTCATGTAACATTATCACATATCCTCATGTCTCATATTCACATTTCACATTATCTCATCATATTCACATAGTCTCCACAGAACACTTTAATTATCAAAACTTGTCTATTTGTGAAAGTAAACACATATTCGTACATCCCATTCAACAAGGAATATAACAGAACAATCAGAAGGTAAAACAAAAAATATTAGAAATTTGCCTATTTCTCATAGGGTTCCCACAAGAACCCACGGAACATTTAAAACAGTACAATTTACTCATACAATTACCTCTTCAAACAATCTCCTCTTACAATCATCAATGCATTCCCTTAGGGTTTCCCATAGGAACCCATAGAGATCTCAAATCATACAGTTATTTACATATAAGAGCAAATAGAAGAAACATATATAATTAGGAAAATCCCTCATAAATGAGAATACAACAAATATAGGATTGGGGGCCAATCCCACTACCCAACATATATTCTCACATCTAGAGCAAGGTTTCTCACTCCCCCCTTACCTGGATAAGTAGAAGACGAAGCTAGAGCGAAATTTGCTTGATCTCCTTCTCTTGGTTCTCCTTGGTCTTTAGAGAGTGTGTCTAGAAGCAGTGCCAGAGTCTGCTATTTATAGATTTCAGGAGTGGCCAGAATGACCCGTTTTGGATCTGGAACGGCCCGTTCTAGACTTATTCATCATGTGTAAAAATTTGCATCTGGAACGACCCATTCTCAAACCAGAACGGCTCGTTCTAGGGTTGAGATTAACTCACAACGGCCATGTTTGGAACGGCCTGTTCTTAAACCAGAACGGCCCGTTCCCAACTAGGGTTATAGGCCATTTTGGTAGTTTGGAACGCCCCATTTTGGGCTACTAAATCACCCTTATCGGGCTTTGAGCCTTCGTATAATTTGTGAAAATTGGGGTGTTACAATAAGCATTTGCCCACATACACCTTTTTTCATATGTTTGCAAAATCCAGTTGTTGCCTTCAACCTGGTTTCTACTAACCGTTTCCTTCCAAAATGTTTCAAACTTTTCAGGGGTAAACTTACCATACATTGCCTTTTTTTAAATCAGCTAAAAATTTGTAATTTGTCACATTCTGACAAGCATTCTTTTGTAGATGCCATGCACAAAGTCTATGTGTTGCAATAGGAAATACTTGCCTAATTGCCTCCCTCATAGCCCGATCACCATCTGTCACTACCCCCTTAGGCTGCTGAAGAGACATTGCTTCCAAAAAAGCTTCTATCACCCACTTATAAGTATCGATGGTTTCATCAGAAATCAAACTAGCACAAAAAATTATAATTTTCCCATGATGATTTTTTCCAGAAAATATTACCAAAGGCTTGTTGTATTTGTTCTTCTTGTAGGTACTATCAAATGCAACAACATCTCCAAAACATTGATAGTCACACCTACTAGTACCATCAGCCCAAAACAAATGTTCCATTTTTCCATCGTCTCCTACCATATATTTAGCATAAAACATTGGATCATTATCAGCCTTGCCTTGAAGATAACTTAAGGCAGCCAAAACATCTCCATCTTGGATTTTAGAATGTCTATATCGCTCAATGTGGTTAAAAAGGTCTTTCTTATTAAACCTAATGCCTAAATGACCTCCCTTTTGGTCCATCATGTATCCCATTATATGGCATGCTCTAACCCCATGTTCATGCAAACAATTAACTTGACCCTTATCACTACTTGACAATCCACGATAAGTCTTAATGAATGACACATAATTTGAGTGGCACATCTTATGGTTGTGACCCTCGTCAAATGACACAACTTTCCACTTACTTATTTTTTGATCAAGTTGTACACGAAATTTGGCTTTACAATTAGTACGACTAAGAGGCCATGCCCCTTTTTTCTATCATCTCATAATATGTTTTTTGTCTCTTAAACCCCCTTTATTGCATAAAAATTGACGCATTACTATTTTGCCATTTGCATCATGACCAATGTCATCCTTCCTAATCCCAAAACCATGAAATTTACCATATGCAAAGTAAAATTTATATGCATCATGTTCACTACCAAATTCCAAACCCAATATGTCCTCTACAGTCAAATCAATAAAACTTTTGTATTATAATTATGATTACTATCAATATGCGCATCATCTTCCTCATTATCAAAACAGACATCACTTCCACAACTTTCCATCTGATGCATTCTTATTAGAAACATTAATTTCCTTCTTCAAATTATTAAATAATTAAAGTTAACAATAATTTGAGTATAATTGAAATTACAAATAAGTGAAATGCATACATGACTTACTTCAATGGTGTTATTAAGAACATTTTCTTTATAATCTTTTGGAATCTTTCTCGAACTTTGATAGCAAATAGGAAATGCATTGAAATTTCTCGCAACTCGACCTAAGAACCTATTCAATAATGCTCCAGCATTGTCAATCAGTTGGTCTCCACTATTCCAATGCACTTAAAAAAGAAAATGACCATTAAAATATTGCAGCAAAGAAAAAAGAAAATGTTTGCCATTTGATATGAATTTCAATTTCAATTTTGCAGTATTGGCATTTTAATATAGGGATGAGTAACAATGTTTATGATGGAAAATAATAAAACTTGATTCAATCATGACATTATCTTGTATTTAATCTTTGGGTTGACAAAAATTTGCAATGTGACTCAGCTTTCTATTTAATTTTGAAAAGATCATTATTTAAGCTTATAATGAGTTAGGAATGCTCTTTTTCTTTTAATTTTTTTAATCCTATTAGTTGTGATGTCAACTCCAACTTTCTCAGAAGAAACTATTGTGGAATTTGAGGCTATTGTGGAAACCGTGACAATAGTATTACCTTCTGATAGGCAGGCTCTGGTGCACTAGTGGCTCCCAAAGGAGAAAACCCAAAAAAAGTCTTTTGAATGATATCTGGAAGAAGAATTATCTCATCAAAAATTATAAATCTGGAATAGTTAACCAACAAGGAGTTCACATCTCCACCCTTGTTAAAGTTTAAAGAGCTTAAGAAGTTTCTGAAACTTCAAGATCCTTCCTATCAGACTAATATTCTTATATCGAACCCTAAATCCTAAATATTTTTAACTTGAAAATTCCAACAACCTATTTAAAGCCGTATGCTATATTCAGATTGGGCTCAAATTTTGGCTTTTTGACCATAGTGGGGCTGTTTCTAAAATAATTTACGCAAATGGGGCTGTTTTGTAACTAATTACACCTTTGGGGCTGTTTATAACGGTGTCGCTATGGCCCATAGCGACACCTATGACACGTGGCAATTTTTTTTTGTCTAAGTTAGGCTGGAATGAGCCATATCAGTGTCGCTATAAGCTGAGCCAGAAAACTTGATGGACTAGAAAAAACCATGTAGCCCATAGCGACACCCTATAAAAAAAAAATTAAAAAAAAATGAAAATAATAGAAATGTAAAATAAAAATAATAAACTGAGTTATTTATTATATATTTATAAAAATAAAATATTGTTTTTTAAAAACGAAATTTTAAATTAAATTATATGTATTTTTAAAATAGGCGCTATGGCTCATAGCGACTTGGTGTCGCTATGGGCCATAGCGCCAGGCTTTTTGTATTTTTATTTTTTGCAAATAATCATGTTTAATTTTTAATTTTTCGTTTTTAAATTTTTAATTAAAATTACACTAAGTAAATAATTTTAAAAAATTATTTTATAATATGTTAAATTTTAAAAAAATTGGGCAAAAAATAAGAAATTAAATAATCACCTTTTTTTGTTTAATATAAATAAATTTATATTTTCCGTAATTTATTTATAAATTTAATTAAAAATAATGAATTGTGTAGTTTAAAGAAAATTTATTGTTTAAATCTATTAATAATTTTTTTATATGTTAATTTACAAAAAACTGGGCAAAAAATAAGAAATTAGAAAAGGAAAAATGGGTGTCGCTATGGGCTGCGACACCTTTTGTATATATATATTTCAAATATTTACGTTTTATTTTAAAATTTTTGTTTTTATATTTTTAATTAAAACTACACAAATTAAAAAATTAAATTAAATTTATATCTTTATATGTTAATTTTAAAAAATTGGGAAAAAAATAAGTAATTAAAATAAAAAGAAAAAAAATGTCAAGCCTGTTTTTAATAAACTAGTATAAGAAAAAAAAGCATACGAAAAAAATAAAACTGAGGAAAGAAATATAAATAAAAAACGGACACACAAAAAAATGAAGAGAAAAAATGTAGAAAAATACAAAAAAAAATGAATTACAAAATAAATTAAAAAAACACTGGTAAAATAATTCAGGAGAAAAAAATGAGCCAATGACAAAAAAAAAACAAACATTTTGAAGAAAAAAAACTGAGATAGAAAAAAATAAAAAACTAAAAAAAAAAGTTGATGTCGCTATGGGCCATAGTGACTTTTTGTCTCTATAGCCCATAACAACTTTAGGTAGAAAAAAAAATGAAAAATGAAAAAATAAAAAAGGCTGATGTCGCTATGAGCCATAGCGACATTGTGTCGCTATGGGCCATAGCGACATCAGTCTTTTTTATTTTTCAAAATTTCCGTTTTTTTTGGTTATTGAGTTTTTTTTTCTCCAAATTTATTGTACTAGTTTTTTTAAAAAAAAATTATTTTGTAATTCATTTTTTATGGGCTTTTTGACCATAGTAGAGCTGTTTTAAAAGCATTTTACGCAATTTATATATTTTTATTTTATAAATATTTATATTTCATTTTAAAAACTTAATTTATATATTTTTAATTAAATAAGTGCAGAAATAAACAAATTAAATTAAATTTAAATTTTTAGTATTTTGTTTAATATAATTAAATATATATTTTCAGTAATTCAAAAATACGTAATTTAAAATAAAAAAGTACTGGTGTTGGGCGACACCATGTTTGTTTTATTTTTATTTTATACATATTTATATTTCATTTTAAAAACTTAATTTATATATTTTTAATTAAATAAGTACAGATATAAACAAATTAAATTAAATTAAAATTTTTAGTATTTTGTTTAATATAATTATATATATATTTTTAGTAATTCAAAAATACGTGATTAAAAAAAAAAACTGGTGTCGCTATGGACAGCTACACCACTAATTTTAACGTTTTTTTAAAATTATTTACTTAATTTATTTTTTTCACATTTTAATTTATATTATGAATTTAATATAAATCTATATTTATAAAAAATTCTTTTATGTAATTTCTTTATTTTATATATTTTTTTTTCTTTTTAAGTATTTAAATATTTATGAAAGTGGCACTATGGCCTATAGCGACAGTGTGTCGCTATAGGCCATAACGCCACCATTTTTAACTTCTTTTTTTTATATTAAAAAGATGATGCTGTAGGCTATAGCGATTTCATTGAAATTATTTTGTGTCGTCATAGGCTGTAACAACATTATAAATATGATTTTTATGGCTTTTCTAGAGTTCAAAAATTCCAAGTGTCAACGGTGTCGCTATGGCGTTAAAAACTACCCTAAAGGTATACATAGTTTAAAAATAATTCCATTTACGTCAATAACTTGCCAAAGTGCCCAAACTGGTCTATCAACTCTCAAATTTCTCCATTTTAGGTGGGCTGGATACGTTTGATCAGCCCCACGTGCTTAACCAAACGCTGGCTTAAGTAAGTATTTAATGCAAAATTATACACTTATCTAAAAAATTACTTAAAGCTGAATCACCTTTTACTTTTACAAAATACAGTACTAATAAATATAAAAACTAAAGTAATCAGTCATGATAGCAATTAGTATATGACCTCAGACTCCGTGCTCTTTTTGTCCCAAAAATGTGAGGCATAGTGCCTAAGTCGGCCCATTCCACAAATCATTATTCTTACATGCCATGTCTTCTAAGTACTTCATCTATCTTTCAATTAGGTCAACCCAGACCAAGGGCAATATAAAGGACATCCATTATAAATCAGCAAACTCAGAAGAAAAAAACTACAACTAATAAATTTATTCAATTAAATACTTAAATTTCAAAGTACTACTACAGTTTTTGTAATTACTATATAAAATCAATGAATAAATAACGGGAAACTTTTTCAAATGTAATTAATATCTAAAGACTGAATTTCAAAGTATTGATACTACTCTCTGGCCAGCTTAGTCCCACACTAACCGCGCTTATCCCAATAATAACACCTATATCCAAGTCTCGTAATCAACCACCCATAAAGCTATAGCTCTCATTACAACCACCTTTCCCCTTTCCCAATACTTAAACAAGAAGAAGGAGCACCCATAGTCATTGTTTATTAATTATGATTATGAAGGACTTAAATTAGAAAACATTACTATATTAACCCCAAAACGCAAAGCTTATGAAACTCTTACCCTCCTAAACAACATGCAATGCCAAAACCAACCTTCCCCCAATTCATCCAAAGCTTCTTCCAACTCTTGTTCACTTTGTTAATTCAATAGCCTTGACGTGAACCCTTCTCCTCCCAAAATATAAACACCCCCAATTCTTCACTACACTCACTCCCAATTTTCCTTGCTACACTTTCTCTCCAATGGGACCTCTCACTTACCTCTTCCCACTCTTCCTCCTCTTTTGCTCAACACACTCACGAACCACACCACAACCCCCCAAAACGACAGTCCTCGACGTCGTTTCCTCCCTTCGAAACGCGCACAATGTCGTCGGCTTCACTCACCACCCTCAAAAACGACAACAAGAACCGTCGCTACTATCGTCGTTCGCTATTCACTTACACTCCCGCGCCTCAATCCAAAAACCCTCCCACCGCGACTACGAATCGTTAACACTCACGCGACTCGCGCGCGACTCAGCCCGAGTCAAAGCCCTGCAAACTCGCCTGGATCTCGCGCTGAACCGCGTCTCCAACTTGGACCTCCACCCGGCCGAGTCGGCCTCCGAGTTGGAGTTCGAGTCCAACGCGCTGCAAGGCCCAATCGTGTCGGGAACGAGTCAGGGAAGCGGCGAGTACTTCCTCCGAGTCGGAATCGGAAAACCAGTGAGTCAGGCCTACGTGGTGCTCGACACGGGAAGCGACGTGAGTTGGATCCAATGCGCGCCATGCTCCGAATGCTACCAACAATCCGACCCGATTTTCGACCCGGTTTCGTCGTCCTCCTACGCGCCGATCCACTGCGACGCGCCGCAGTGCAAGTCCCTGGACCTCTCCGAGTGCCGCAACGGAACTTGCCTCTACGAGGTCTCCTACGGCGACGGATCCTACACCGTCGGCGAGTTCGCCACCGAGACGGTGACTCTCGGCGGCGCCTCCGTCAGCAACGTCGCCATCGGCTGCGGCCACAACAACGAAGGACTATTCGTTGGCGCCGCCGGCCTGCTCGGCCTCGGCGGCGGAGCGCTCTCGTTTCCGGCGCAGGTTAACGCGACGTCGTTTTCGTACTGCCTCGTCGACCGCGACTCCGACGCCGTCTCAACGCTCGATTTCGACTCGCCGTTGCCGCGCAACGCCGTCACGGCGCCGTTACTGCGGAACCCCGAGCTTGACACGTTCTACTATCTCGGACTGAAGGGGATCAGCGTGGGCGGCGAGGCTCTCCCAATTCCCGACGCGAGCTTCGAGGTCGACGCCAGCGGCGGCGGCGGCATCATCGTGGACTCCGGCACGGCGGTGACGAGGCTGCGGAGCGAGGTGTACGACGCGCTGAGAGACGCGTTTGTGAGAGGGACGAAGGCGTTGCCGAAGGCGAACGGCGTGTCGTTGTTCGACACGTGCTACGACTTGTCGTCGAGGAACAGTGTGGAGGTTCCGACGGTGTCGTTTAGGTTCCCCGAGGGGAGGGAGTTACCGTTACCAGCGACGAATTACCTGATACCGGTTGACTCGGTGGGGACCTTTTGTTTGGCGTTCGCGCCCACGACGTCGTCTTTGTCAATCATTGGTAACGTGCAGCAGCAGGGGACACGTGTCGGTTTCGATATCGCTAACTCGCTCGTTGGATTCGCTGCCAATAGCTGCTAGTAAAACTGGGTGGTAGACGTAGAACAGGAGAATCTCGTGCTCACTTTTATTTTATTTTTTAAAATTTAATATTTGTTGTTTTTCTTTTAATTACAATTTGTAACGGTGGGGTGAGGGTAATTTTTTGGTTTTTGAATTGTTTGTGGTGTGGGCCCATTCAGATAAGGTGCAATGTAAGTTGGGCCAGCTGAATGGTGGTAATGTGCAGTGTGAGGAAGTGGTGCTTATTATCAAGGGTTACCAATTTTAGACAAAGAACATGTGACTATATATGGTGGTAAATGGAGTGCTATTAATGTGAGAATGGAAGATAGTATAGTAATGATAGATATACACATAGGGTCCACCCAATTCACGGATTTCCCGTTTTTAGGACCGGTTGAAGCTGCTTCATTAATCACAAATATGGTAAAAAAAATTATTTTGCTGCTTACAACTTGCTATGAAAGAAAGTGGTGATTTGCAGTTTGCACACATAAATGGATTTTATTTCATATGAATCCTCTAAACAGATAGATGTTTTTATGCCTAAAACCATTGTTTAAGGACAAGTTCCAAAGTTAACTCTTTTTAAGGACAAGAACAATGATTAATGCATAATGTTGCGGCAAGAACAAGATTGTATGTAGTGTTCTTTATAAAATAAAATAAAAAATGTGTTGAGATGTTAATGGTGTGAAGTTCATTGCATTTTGCATTTGTTCTCTTTCCTCACCTTTCTCTCTTCTCTCTATGCTTGTCCCCTTCTCCCCTTTCAGGCCTATCGAAAGCTATTCTCGAGTTATTGTCTCCACAAGAGCACCACTGTCTAGGATCTGTCTCTTGCACTATTTGCCCCATTAGAACACCACCTCCATGGTGACCATCTTTCACTTTATTGTAGTTTTGAGTTAACTTATTTGTTGTGGTGTTAGATTTTTTTTGTTGGTTCATGCCTTTAAGAACAAGATGTTATTGTTATTACGGTTGATTATTGTTTCTCGCAACTTGAAATTCAAGTGATTGGTGATGATATAACGAGGGTATACGTAACTCTTCATGTGAATAGATTTTATTGTTTAGAAGGAATTACACTTACTTGGCCCCCACCTCTTACACGTAAGCAACTTCATGGCTTCTTGGGTCTAATTAGTTATTATCGTCATTTTGTTTGTGGTTATGCTTCATTAGCATGTCTTCTCCATTCTTAGCTTCAAAAACATGCTTTTTGTTCGAATTCCACCACTCAACAGACTTTTGAGAAACTAAAACAAGCCATTACATAGGCTCCTATTCTAATCTTACTTGATTTCACTACGCCCTTTGAATTGGAAACAAATGCATCTAATGTTGGAGTGGATGTTATACTAAGCCAATGAGGCCATCCAATTGCTTTCTTTTCAAAGAAATTATCCCCTTGGTTGTAGGCTAAATCTGCTTATGTACGCAAGATGTATGTAGTGACAGAAGTGGTAGCTAAATTTCATCATTACTTGCTCATTTTATTATCCGCACTGACCATCAAAGTTTACGTCCATTAGTGGATCAAGTTCTAGAAACTCCTGAGTAGCAACAATGGATGCATAAATTAATGGGATATGACTTTGTGATTGAATACAAATCAAGAAAGTAAAAAACAAGTGTTGATGCCTTTTCACAGGTGAGTTGTTTCGCTCTATCCATGGTTACATGTTATTTTATGCATGCCCTTCGTAAAAAATTAAATGAAGATCCTAAGTACAGTACCATTTTGGTAGCTTGTGGCAATGGAATTTCCCCACTTTCTTTTCATCTTCATGATGGTTTTTCGTATAAGAATGATCGCCTTATTATTCCTTCTCATTCTCTGTTGGCTTTGCAACTGGTGAAGGAGTTTCATGATACTCAAATTGGGGGACATGCTGGGTTCTTAGGGACTTATAAATGGTTGATGTCTTAGTTCTTTTGGCATGGTCTTAAGAAATAGGTTAAAGAATATGTTTAGCACTGTTAGATTTGTCAACAAGTTGAAACTTCTCAATCTTTGCCTTTGGGACTACTTACCAATTCCTCATCATATTTGGGAGGATATTTCAATGGATTTCATAACTAGTTTTCCTCTAGTACATGAGCATACGGTCATTATGGTCATTGTTGATAGGTTATCTAAATATGCTTATTTGATTCAACTCAAAATTGCTTATCTAAATATGCTTATTTGATTCAACCTATCAATTTACTCAACATGTTGTGAAGCTTCATAGCATGCCTAAATCAATTGTCTTGGATCAGGACAAGTTCAAATTTATGCTGATATTTTTTTTAGTGCTATTAATGCATCCTTGTGTGAGGATTTTGCTAAGCTTATGCAAACGAAGTTTGAAATGAGCATAATGGACGAACTAAAATTATTTTTGGGACTATAGGTCAAAAACACAAATGAAGATATATTCATTCATCAAAAGAAACATACGAAAGAACTTTTCACCAAGTTTAAGATGAATAACTGCAAACCTATGCCTAAACCTACAAATGTGTTTGTGAACTATCAAAAGGTGAATTAAGTAAACTAATAGATCAAATGATTTATAAGGGCATGATTGGTTCACCCCTATATCTTACTACTAGTAGACCCGACATCATGTATAGTGTATGTTTATGTGCACATTTTCAATCTAATCTTAGAGAGTCTCATCTTAAAGTAGTTAAGTGTATTTTCATTTATCTTGTTGTACTGCTAACCTAAGTTTATTTTATGAGAAAAACAAAGATTTCAAGTTGGTAGGATATTGTAATGTAGACTATGCTGATAATAGTGTGGAAAGAAAAAACACAAGTGGAGAATATCATTTTCTAGGTCCTTGTCTCATTTCTTAGGCAACTAGAAGCAAAACTTTATCGCACTCTTTACTACAGAAGCTAAATACATCTTAGATGCTAGTTGTTTACAACTACTATGGGTAAAATATCAATTAGAAGACTATTCTAGTCTCGAGCATAATAAACATGTATACTATGATAACACTAGTGTCATTAATTTGTCCAAAAATCTTATACAACATTCTAAAGCTAAGCACATTGAGAGAAGATATCATTACATTCAAGATTATGTACAAACAAAAGTTTTTGAAAAAATTTATTCATATTGATTTATACCATTACTAAAGCTTTGGCTAAAGAATGCTTTAGATTTACTGGAAGTTATCTTAACTTGAAATGCATCTCAAACTAAACATCATTGTTACCTCGTCTTAGATTTGCTTCATTTTACATGATTCATTTGTCATGCATCATCTTTAGGTTGACCTGTACATGCATTGTCTATCATTTCATTAATTTGTCATACATATTATTTTATTACCATATTCACACTATCCTATCATCTTCCATCTAGAAAGGTATCTATCGCATTTAATTTTTATTAATGATTACAAAATAAGGTTTTGGTTAAAAACATGTGTAAAACAATAGAATGATTAAAGATGTTGAATTAGAATTAAATGACCTGTTCTTTCTCTCATCATGTCTTTTTACTTTACCAACCATATAAACACAAAAACCATTTGCTCTCCCTTATTCAAAACACTTAACCATTATCGTATCTTCTCTTTGAAACCTCCTCTCTCAAGAACCTTAAAACTTCCTCTTAGAAGCCTTTCTTCTACACCCTTAAAACTGGCATCCAAACAAGCATCCCACAGAAGCAAGGTTCCCATGGAAAATTTTCCTAAATCTTCCTTCCTTCTTAGGAAGTATATACATCTTACTTAGCTTGCAAAGGACAACTTTCTTATCAAGCACTACTTGGACAAGGTAGAATGGTCCCACTTCAATGAGTTATGCAACTAGTTTAATGCACCTGACACTTACTTTTAGACATATGCAATGGTTGACGACAATGCCATTGTCAACTTTGTTGATGGCATGGAGATAAGGATCACTCCAACTCTGATAGGCATTCTCTCCATTTGCAAGGAGGTCAATCTTACCTACACAAAGGGATGGGAAAAGGACATCTTTAAAGAGATCGTTTGATTAAACTAGCTTGGAAACGGTTGGTGTGTCTCTTCAACTAGTCTTAATGTGCTCCCAATCTTCTTTCACGGATTCAAAGCTTCAAAATCACGAACAAAAGAGGAGGAAAAAGGAGATATGTGCTACTTCAAGTGAAGATATGCAAGGATATGAAGAAATTGCTACAAGGAAGAAATTTTTGATAAAATTTCTTAAGAGTTTCTCTAAGAGAGAGAACTAAGACTTTTAGAAGAAAACAAATATGAATTTTATTCTCAAATACATCAAAAGTGGACATCCAAGAGGTGCTTACTGTTAGAAAAGAATGACACAATCCAATAGGGGGGGTGAATTGGATTCTATGACACTTTAAAAATTTCAGAGTATTTAGGATCTTTATTTCAATTAAACTTTTCTAAAAATGAATTTTCAATGAAGTTTCTTAAAGACTTGTTATAGAAGAATGAATTCTATATGCTTTCTTGATTACAAAATAATGAGGTTCAAAGTTAACACCAATATGTAATGCTTTAATTCAGTTTAAACCAACATTATTCATACACACATGTTAATCAAGAATCATCTTCTTTAATGTACAATCAAGATATTACACAAAGTAAAAGATAAGGATAAAAGAAGATTGCACAAGTCTTTTATCCTGGTTTAGCCACTCCACATGTGACCTACATCCAGTCCTCAATCACAACCTGATCAAGATTTGTTCCATTATCTTAATGAAGAAGGTTTACAAGCATACCGCACATGCATATACTCCTACATTCAAGATAACCACTTTCTTGACCCCAAGAAAGCACCCCTTGTAGAAACCCACTACAAGACTTCTTTACCACTTGAGAAACCCTCTCAAGATTTACAAGTATTCACAAAGAATTAAGGAACGAATTCACCTGGAATTCAGAAGCAAATCTTAATCTTTTCCCTTTCAAGAATGTGATGATGATGATGATCTTTTCTCAAAGTTTTTCACAAACGTTTTTCTTCTTGGATTCACAAAGAAAACTCTCCAAGATTGTCACAAAGACTCCACAAAAAACGCTTTTCTAATTTTGATTCTCAATTCTAACTCTGTTCTGAAGTTTCAAAATGTTCAAACTATTTATACAAGTTTCAGAACCAGATAATCGATTATTTTAAAGAATAATCGATTATTTTGTTCTTCAGGTTTTCTAGAAACTAACCAAGAACAATATAATCGATTATTTTGCTGGATAATCGATTATTCTAGAGATTCATTTCTGGGATAATCGATTATTTCACAAATAATCGATTATTGCAGCAAGGCATCCCATTTTGCCTGTTGCTGGAATAATCGATTATATTTAATGATAATCGATTATTTTGAGTTAGTTTTCAAAACTTCGTTTTAAGTCTCAAAATAACTTCTTAATCCTTTTAACTCATCATCATACACTCCCTAATCAGTTTAGATATAGATTTAGCTTATGCACACAGCACACACAACAAATAAACTCAATCAAAACATTTTATAAACTATTTCCTATTACATTGCACTTTCTTTTGTCTTTGTTTTTGCCTTCTAAGTTGTTGTTTTCCTTGGCACACATTTGTTATCATCAAAACTCTTCAAGCCTCAGAGGTGATTTCATAAAGCTCAGGCTTCAACAATCTCAACACTTACAAGTATATATAGGGTTTGGTAGCTTGTGTTACAAGTTAAGCTAACCTAGGTTAAAGATAATCTAGGTTAAGTTAACTTGAACTCAAGACTACTAACACTAGTTCACTAATTTGAATTTGTATGGTTTACCTCCCACATGTCACTATCTTATATCTAAGATAGCCAATAAGAGTTTCTTATATGGCAAGGCAAGAAAAGTACGACTCATGTAACAATCTTAGATCTAGAAGAGTCAATGAGAGGTTGTCACTTGGCATGGTGTGTAAAGTGTGATTAGACAAGACCATGTGACATGTTGGTTTCTTGAATTTCCTAGGAGACATCCTTATCCACTCCATGTTGGACGTCCAACACACTTGATCCAAGAAAGTAGACATCCCACATGGACCAAGGAAGGAAGTCTCTTGGGTCTTTTAAGCTCAATAATCCAAATAACATTTTCTAGTTAAACTCCTCCTAAAATATTTTTTGTACCCTAAAATTAAAAATACAAGGAAATAAATTCCTACACTACTTAGCCAAAAATACAAGGTCAACAAATAAGAATTTTTAAGAAAAAACATACACAAAGAAGAGAAAGTAAACTGCTAAGCATTGTGGAAGCCATGCTCTACTCCACTAAGCATCCATCTAATAAGGCAGAGTAGAAGAAGTTCTTTTAGCATTACAAACATGAAGTCTTTGTGTAGGTTGATGTACAACTTGTTATTCAACATGTTCATCTCTCAGTTTGGCTCTAGGGATAACATCTCTGATATGGACAGATTATGCATCTATCATCTTTGTCTAGGGTTTGCACCAAACTTTCCTAGTTTGGTGTTCAACCATTAGAAGTCATGTCTAAACTAGAGAGACCATGATAGGAGCAACACAACCACTACAAGAAAAATGCAAATTATCGACGGAGAAAAATTTGTAGGAAAAATTATATCACCGATGCATAATTTCTGACATACAAATTTGTCGAAAAATTTATATTTTCGATGGATACAAATTTGTCGGAAAATTTATATTTTCGACGGATACAAATCTGTCGAAAAATTTGTATTTTCAACAAATATATCCGTCGGTGATTTTTGACAATTATAAATATGTCAAAAAATTTATATTTCTGATATAAAAAAAATCGTAGGAAAAATTATATTACTGATGGAATATTTCCGACAAATTTATATTTGTCGAAAATGTAAGAATTTTTTACGAAAATTGACAATCATATATTAAAAAAGATCATCAATAAAATTTTAAATATATATATATATATATATATATTCTAATATATATGTATATATGTATATATATATATATATATATATAGAGAGAGAGAGAGGAGGAGGAGGAAGAGGAGGAATCAAATGACTCAAAGTAACTCTTAGTAAAGTTTCTTCGCTCAATAACTCATGGTATACATTAAATTTCATCAATCCAATTATTAAACTAAAAGTTATTAAATTTTACTAATAATTAATATAGAAAAAATTGATTAGCTTTGGAATAAATTATTTGCAAACAATATAGTTGAAAAATTAGTTATTTTAAATTATTTAACTAGAATCTTATTGACAATTTACTATATAATCTTGATATTTTTGTATAACTAATATCTTATTTTAAATTTGATATGAAAATATTATGATATAATTAGATAAAATTTTAATTTAGTATTTAATTAATGGTTGAAAATTAGAAAATAAAACAAGGATAAATACATTTTTTGAATTTTATATCTTAGATTTAAGATGAATAAATATATTAAGTTAATTAATAATTTATTTAAAATGTTAAAATGTAATTTATAAAAATAATATTTTAAAAGAGAAGGGTTGTAATAATACCGGTGTAACTTTTACTAAATATTACACCACTCAATAACTTTATATTAAATGTGAATTTTGTAAATTCAACCGTTAGATTGAAATTTTTTTACTCTTAGATAATATATACAAAAATTTTATATTAATTCAAGATGATTTGATACTTCATTCTTGTAAAATAAAATTGATGTAATATATACATTTCAAAATATACTAAAATATGAATACTTTGATTACTTTCAAGTTGTTGTTCAATTTTAACAAAATTTTATATAAACATATAAAGTGATATGAACTTTCAATCTAACGGTTAGATTTATAAAATTCACATTTAATATAAATTTATTGAGCGGTGTAATACTTAGTAAAAGTTACACCGATGTTATTATAACCATTCTCATTTTGAAATATATAAATTATTATTTAAAATTTAAAATTTTTAATAAATAATTTAAATTGTATCATAATATTAATTTTAAATATAAATAAGTAGATTGTTAATTATAAAAGTAAGTATATATATAAATAAAAATTAATTAAATATAATAATTATTATTATTGGTAATATAATTATTATATATTATTATATTTTTATAACGGTCTGGACACACCGGAATGAGAGAAATCCAAAGTTAGTATAAGTATGAGATTATATAGTTGAGGAAGACTTAAATGAATTAATTTGTACTACATATACTAACAACATGCATCTACTTTTCGGTAGCTTATCTCATCAGAATTCCATAGTTAAGCGTGTTTGACTTGGAGTAATATAGGGATGAGTGACCTTTTGAGAAGTTTCCCAGAAATTGTGCAAGTAAGAACAAAACATGCTGAAAAGTGAAGTGACGTGAAATAGAATCCTTGAGAGACCAAATATGAGGGCTATTACATTAATAAATTTATTAAAATTAAACAAAAATTTTGCGACGGATTTATCTGTCAAAATCATATATAGATTTTCAAACAATTACCGATGGATATATCCGTCAAAATATTTTGAGGATTAAATTGTTTCCGACGAATTTTTTTTTCGACACCCCTTTTTCCGACAAATTTGCATCCGTTGGAAATAGAGAATTTTTTAAAGATGTTCCTTTTTACCGACAGATTATGTCCGTAAAAAAATTTCATTTTTCTTGTAGTGAACACACATCCCTTATGGGATGGTGTTTACAAAGTCATTAAGGTTGTTGACGTCAACACTACTGACTATGAGAAAGGAAAAGAGGTGATAAAGATCAACCTCACCACCATATGACACATGGGGATTGTTCATCTTCTTCCTGGTATGAAGAGGAAGATTGGTGAAATGAATGCTAAAAAGGTCTTGAACCACACCCAAAATGACCCGCAATAGGGCAACATTCTTTATGTTGCTTATAGATGGCCCGACAAGTCCAAACTCAAGCCCAAACATTTATCTCTCCATCACAACAGGGAAAAAAAAGCCACTCCTTCTCACCAAACACCAATCTCCAAGTTTAAAACCTATAAATATGCATTTTCTAGCCCTGTTGTCTAGCTTTGTTCTTTGTTGACTAATAATGGAAGCATATGCCAAACATCCAAAAACTTTGAAATTTAAAAATGTGGGTAGATTATTATGTAGCATCTTAAAAAGGGATTTGTTAGCAAGGACAACAGTAGGTAGACGATTAATGATAAAATTAGCATGGGAAACAACATAACACCATAATACCTTATGTGAATGAAAGTCAAATAAATGAGCTCGTAACTTCTAAAAGGTGTCTATGTTTCCTTTCCACTTTGGAATTTTGTTGAGGGGTCTCATACAAGATGTTTGATCAACTATTCCATGAGTATCATAAAAATTTTGAATGTTAAATTCTTGTCTATTATCTATGCTAATAACTTTAATCTTGTAATCATATTGAGTAGAAACATATTGTACAAATTTCATTACATTGGGTCTAGTGTCAGCTTTTGATTTGATAAGATACAGATAGGTATGCCTGCTATAATCATCCACAATGGTAATTGATAACCTTTAAAAAAGAGAACATTAATGGGATCCCAAATGCCCATATAGATTAAATCAAAAGGTGTATTTGTTTTAGTGTGACTGTCATGAAAAGGAAGCCTAGTTTGCTTTGCGATATGACAATAATCACAAACCAAATATTTTTTCACTTTGATGTAAGGAAAAGTATTACAAAAATTATTAAGAACAATGGAAGGGCGTCGAAACTTAAAGTATCATACATCAAAGGTGTTGGTAATAGAAGAATGTGATGAATAAAAACTATCATAAAAAAAAAAGGTACACTATTGTGATTTGTAACATATGATTGAGTGAAAATTAAACACCATGTGAAACTTTAACATCTCCAATCATCTTGTTTGAATGGAGATCTTCTATCATACATTTATCATGAGAAAAGTTAAGTTGGTATTGCCAAGAAGTTTTTAAAGTATGCATTAAATGTATAACATCCAATAAAGTGATAGAATTATAAATAGTAATATTTAGAAAGAATTTTATGTCAATTAGGCAAGTTGATGGTAATATAAGAAATAGAGTGATAATGATGGAAGAGCATGGACCAAGGGTCCAACCACTATAGCCATGGCAAGGAGACTACTTGAAGATTTGATTGCTTTAGAGATTACTAGGCCAAATGGGCTTGGTGGGCCCAGGGTACTCTTCACTTGGACTTTGCATGATTGACCACCTTTTATTGCATCTTGAGTAGTATAGGATTTCATATTGTTTGGTCTTGTATTATATGTTAGAAAAGAATGGCCCAATCCAAGAGGGGGGGTGAATTGGATTCAATGACCCTTTAAAAAATTTATCAGAGTTTTTGGATCTTAAATTCAATCAAAACTTTTCTATGACAGAATTTTCAAATGAAGCACTCTTAAAGACTTGTTACAATGATATGAATGCAATGTGCAACTTGATTACAAGACAATGAGGTTCAAATATAATATCCAATTATAGATTTAAACCATCAAAATTCACATACACATGTTAATCAAGTTTTATCTTCTTTAAAGCACAACCAAGAAATTACAAAATAAGAGATAAGGTTGAAGAAGATTGCACAAGTCTTTTATACTGGTTCAGCCACTCCACATGTGACCTACATCCAGTCCTTAATCACCACCTGATTAAGATTTGATCCACTATCTTTTAGCAAGAAGGTTTACAAGCACACACACATGCATATACTTCAATACAAAAAGATAACCACTTGCTTGACCCCAAGAAAGTAACCCTTGTAGAACCCACTACAAGAAACTTCACCACTTGAGAAACCCTTCTCAAGATTTTTCACAAAGATTCACAAAGAATAAAATGAAACGAATTCACCTGGAATTCTTGAACAAATCGTTGTCTTCCTCTTTCAAGAGTATGATGATGATGATGATTTCCTCACAAGCTTTTCACAAACGTTTTTCTCTTGGATTTCACAAAGAAAACTCTCCAAGATGTCACACAGACTCTCTAAAACGTTTTTACCAGTTGATTATCAGTTTTTACTCAATGTTCTGAAGTTTCAAAAGAGTTCAAACTATTTATAAAAATTCAAACCCAGATAATCGATTATTTTAAAGAATAATCGATTATTTTGTTCTTCAGATTTCTGGAAATCAATCAAGAACAATTTAATCGATTATTTAGCTGGATAATCGATTATTCCAGAGAGTTGTTCCTGAAATAATCGATTATTTTGGCAAATAATCGATTATTACAGCAAGGCATTCCACTTAGCCCACTTGCTGAAATAATCGATTATATTTAACAATAATCGATTATTTTGAGTCAGTTCTTAAAACTTCATTTTAAGTCTCAAAATAATTTTCCAATGTTTAACTCATCATCATCTACTCCCTACTTGATTCTAGACAAGATTTGCTCAATGCACAAAGCACACACAGACACAAATATAACAATTCATTTATAACAATTTGCTTCCTAAGCTCTATTACATAGCTATACTTCAAGGTATTTTTCTTGACTCTTCCTTGACTTTGTTTTTGTGTTCAATGTTGTTGTTGTACACTTGTTGTCTCCAAGTTGTTGTGATCATCAAAACTCTTAAGGTCTTTAGCTCCCCTAAGCTCAACAATCTCCCCCTTTTTGATGATGACAACCCATGAACTAATCCATGAACCAATATTCACTTAACTTCTTATTGTGCCATATTGTGCTATGAACCACCTGCACAACACACACACACAAGCACAATACCTGCAAACAACAACTAAACACACAATACACAATACCATTTCTCCCCCTTTGGCATTATCAAAGACAAAGTAAGCCAAGGTTAACAAAGAATTGCCATGTACAGATTCTCTCCAGCAATATTATCATAAATGAACCAATTTTGGTTCTGCAACTCAAACCAAATTTGAACCAATTTGTGATGCCAATTGTGCACCATATCACAAACCAAACCAAATCAAGTCAAGATAGTCATTTTCACAGCAAAAAAAAACAGAGTATTACAAAGCACAAATAATCACATTCCAACATATATGCTCACCAAAAACAGAGCATTTTGCATCAGCAATCCAAACCAAGCTTTGGAATCAAAATTGAACCAACACATTAACAAACAAGCTTCAAATTCATCAAATTTAAATTGTTCAACATCAAAAGCATTAAAAGTGTTCAGGAATTAAAATCATTACAACCCAAATGAACTTAAAAATTGTTCCAAACTTGAATTTAAAAACTAAACAAAATAACAAAAACAGAAATCACTCCTCATCGTCCGGAATACCAAGCTGCGTCTTGATGATTCTGACTTCATGATCTAGGTCGTCAAACCTATCAAGAATTCCAGAGAACATGGATTCATGTCTCCGTGACATCTCCACCATAGCATCCATTTTGTTGATCATGATTTGTTTAAACGGTGAGAACGGCTTCAGCTCTGGCTCAGCTTCTCTAGGCTCAGCTTCCACCTGTGGTGGCTGATCCTCATCATGAGAAGGAACATCGTCCTCATCTGTAGCTGGTTCCGGGGTAGGAGGAACATCTCCTTTAAAAACCCACTTATCTTCTTGCTTCAGCATACCCATGTGGTGCAAAGAAGATTTCTCAATTTTATTTGACGCGTGTAGAACAATCTTTCTTTCACCTGTCAAATCTACTCCAGCATTTTCAAAAATTTTAGACAAGAGTAAAGCATAAGGAATCGGACCATCTTCCTTTCTCCTTGCCTTCCAGATACAATCATTCACAACCGACACCCAATCAATCTTAATTTTCTTCTTAATCACATGCATTAATAAAATGTCATCCCGAGACATTTGTGCATGGTTGTGCAACCTTGGTTTTAACATCCAGGCAATAATGAAAGAAATTAAACGAGAGTTTTTCTTCATACCTCCCGCCAAAAATTTCTCGTAGTTGGTGTTAGATGGAACCCTTTGACAGTCCCGGAACGTTGTCAGTTCTTCAAAATCCCCGAAATTGAATGGTTGGGGTTTCTCCTTTCCGGTTTCGCTCAGCCCAGCAGCCGCTTTCAATGTAGGTCCATCCAGCCTGATTAACTTCCCCTTAATCACAGATTGCATAACCCCATCATTAGTGGAGGCAAAACAGAGGAATAATCTGATTAGCTCCGGATAATAGGGTCCTTCCATTTCCAAGAACGCCTTCAACTCCTGATGCTCCAAAAGGGTTGGAAAGCTAAACCCCTCGTTCTTGAACCAATCAAGCTTCAAGGTCTTCGGAGGAATGATTCTCCGACCGGCGTACCACTCAAAATAGTATTCTTGAGCTTTCTCATCTACAAACCACTTCGTGATTAGCTGCCCAGAGGGAAGAGGACGCTTGCTCCCCCTCACTTCGAGCTTCTCGGGCCTTTTGGAAGAAGATGCCATGGTTGGGTCTTGGAGAAAGATGAAGAAGATGAAGAATTGTGTGGGTTAGGGTTTTGAGGTTTGGGGAAAAATGAGAGAATGAGAGAATGAGAGAAGATCAATTGAGAGAAGTGTTTTATGCCCTAACACATTCTGGGTATAAGGGTAATGGGTAGTTTTAAGGGTTGGCGCGTAGATAACCGTTTCAGGAAATTTCAAAAAACCGCCCAGATAATCGATTATTTATGCAAATAATCGATTATTTGCATCAGAAAAATCTTTTAAAAACAAAATCTGATATGGATAATCGATTATTTTAAGGATAATCGATTATTACAGAGGGTAGTTTCTCCTAACACAACCCAGATAATCGATTATTTACAGAATAATCGATTATTCCAGTGGCCTTTCAGATTCCACTACTCAGATAATCGATTATTTCCCAAGATAATCGATTATTACAGTGACTCTTGAGTTCCTTCTTACCAGATAATCGATTATTACTCAAATAATCGATTATTTCAGAAACTCTTGGAATTCTTCATGTTCCAGATAATCGATTATTTCTCAAGATAATCGATTGTTTCCATAAATCACTTAAGATAATCGATTATATCTTAAGATAATCGATTATTCCAGTGAAGATTTGCTTCTCTGAAAAATTTTAACTTCTCAAATTTTACCAAGACTTGTTTGCCACTTTCAAATATAATCTTTCACACATCTCTTACTTTCATTCTCACAACACACTCAATTCAAACTTGATTCATTAATTATTCCCAACTCAATTCTCAATTGATTGAACCTTTCTCTAGGTAGAGGTTTTGTAAAAATATCAGCAAGTTGTTTACTTGTCTTTACAAACTCCACAGCACAATCATTTCTTTGAACATGATCTCTCAAAAAGTGGTGTCTTATCTCAATATGCTTAGTCCTAGAGTGCAAAATTGGATTCTTGGTCAGATTTATTGCACTAGTGTTATCACACCTCAAAGGAATTTTGTTCAACTCAACTCCATAGTCTCTTAATTGTTGCTTCATCCAAATAATTTGAGCACAACAACTTCCAGCTGCAATATACTCAGCCTCAGCTGTACTTAAAGCAACACAAGCTTGCTTTTTGCTATTCCATGAAACAAGTGCACTACCTAACAAGTGACAAGTTCCACTTGTGCTTTTTCTATCTAGTCTACACCCAACATAGTCTGAATCTGAGTAGCCTATCAGACTTAGTGAGACTCCCTTTGGATACCACAAACCAACATTAGTTGTGCCTTTCAAATACTTAAGGATTCTCTTTACACTTTTCATATGAGATTCTTTAGGATTAGCTTGGAATCTTGCACATAGGCACAGAGCAAACATTATATCAGGCCTACTTGCTGTCAAGTACAAGAGTGATCCTATGATACCTCTATATTTTGAATTATCAACAGCAATTCCATTCTCATCTAAGTCAAGATTGCAATTGTTTGATATTGGTGTGGCAGCCTCCTTACACCCTTCCATACCAAACTTTTTCAAAAGTTCATTGCAATACTTACTTTGACTTATGAAAGTTCCATCATGCATTTGTTTGACTTGTAATCCCAAAAAGAAGGTAAGTTCTCCCATCATTGACATCTCAAATTCTCCTTGCATGGTTTTAGCAAATTCTTTACAGAGAGAGATATTTGTAGATCCAAACACAATATCATCCACATATATTTGCACATACATTGTATCATTTTTAAACTTCTTGACAAACAATGTATTATCCACCTTTCCTCTTTCATAATCATTCTCAATTAGAAATTTGCTTAACCTGTCATACCAAGATCTAGGAGCTTGCTTCAAGCCATAGAGTGCCTTTTTGAGCTTGTACACATGATTAGGATTTTTGAAATCCACAAATTCAGGTGGCTGTTCCACATACACTTCCTCTTGTATCAGCCCATTGAGGAAAACACTTTTTACGTCCATTTGATAAAGCTTGAAATTCTTTATGGTAGAATAAGCAAAAAGTAGTCTAATTGCTTCAATCCTTGCTACAAGGGCAAAAGTCTCATCATTGTCGCCACCGGCCCGAAACGGGCTTTCGGCATTCGCGAAGGATGGTTGGACTCTTTTATTTGTTTAAAAATATGGATTGCTAGAATGACTTATTCTCAAACTGAGACCTCGTCAAACGAGCAATTTTATTAAAAGGCTCACCAATCCATGTTAATCCCAAGCGGGACCCTCCATGGATTAGCGGTTTTCATAAAAAGGAAGGGTTCATGGAGTCGCCACCAATGTTTTACTCAAAACATTGGAAAAAGAGGTTTAAGGCAATCGATTCAAAAATCGACTTCGGCCATTACAACCAGAGTCGGGTAAGGGAGTCGGTTACGCGTGGGGAAGGTGTTAGCACCCCACAGCGCCCCTTTCGGGTTCCCTATGACAGATTATTTAAAAATAATAGTGCGAAATTACTAAATTACCCCTATTTATTCTAAGCAATTATAAATTAACTATCTACATGATGACAGTTTAAATATGTACACACAGAAAGAGGTAAAAGAAGGGACTTTAAAGAGATAAACCTTTGAAGCGTGCTTTCTTATATATTTTGACAGAAATTGGGAAGCGTTTTGGCGTTCCCTCCCTCTACAAGACCGCTCGCTCCCTCCTATAAAATTTTAACTATGGAAATCCGGAGGATTTCCCTTCGACTAGGTTCGAGACTCAAGCAAATGGCTCGTGACTCAAGAACTTCGTCGGATCAACTCTCCGAGTGATTTCTAGGCAGAGCACTGCTCAAAAAAACCCAGAATACTCAAGAAGAGGGTTAAAACTGTGTGTGAAAGTGTCGAATGACGTCCCATTGACGTCATATTTATAGGGATGAGGCTCAATACGGTCTCTGGGGGTCAATACGGTCCGTATTGAAGTTTTGAACTACAATACGGCCGTATTGAATTCAATACGGCCGTATTGAAGTTCAAAAACCTCAATACGGCCGTATTGAAGTTCAGTGCAGCCGTATTGAAGTTCAGTGCAGCCGTATTGAATTCAATGCAGCCGTATTGAAGTTCAGTGCAGCCGTATTAAATTCAATGCAGCCGTATTGAAGTTCAGAAACTTCAATACGGCCGTATTGAGTTCAGTGCGGCCGTATTGTAGTTCAAAATGTGCAGTACGGCCGTACTGAACTCCAAGGAGGCCGTATTGAGCTCCAAACCTCTCACTTTCTTATTTTTGGCTACTCTAAGACCTCTAAACCTAAAGATAGTCATCCTATGGTCTTCTGGGAGTCCTTCTGGCTGACTTTCCTTCGATCTTTGAGAGTCTTCGAGTCTTATTTCCGACCCGGACAATTTTAGGGGTCTACAGCTGCCCCCACTTTACTTAGTCAAACGGCCTTTTAGTGTACCGGTTGATAAGTAAAGGAGTTGACCCAATTGTCCGGGGAATAAGGCCATCCTTCCGACTTGTAGTGTCTTCAGGTGGGAAAATTGTTGAGTAGCCTCTCCAGGTTGAGTTTGCCCTCTCCAGGGTGAGTATTAGTCGTCGCCTCTCCAAGCTCATTGCATACCTCGGTGCTCTGGACATCTGGGTAGCTGAGTATTGCCTCTCCAGGCTTGTGCATACCTCGGTGCTCTAGACATCTGGGTAGCTGAGTATTGCCTCTCCAGGCTTGTGCATACCTCGGTGCTCTGGACATCTGGGTAGCTGAGTATTGCCTCTCCAGGCTTGTGCATACCTCGGTGCTCTGGACATCTGGGTAGCTGAGTATTGCCTCTCCAGGCTTGTGCATACCTCGGTGCTCTGGACATCTGGGTAGCTAAGTATTGCCTCTCCAGGCTTTGTGCATACCTCGGTGCTCTGGACATCTGGGTAGCTAAGTATTGCCTCTCCAGGCTTGTGCATACCTCGGTGCTCTGGACATCTGGGTAGCTGAGTATTGCCTCTCCAGGCTTTGTGCATACCTCGGTGCTCTGGACATCTGGGTAGCTGAGTATTGCCTCTCCAGGCTTGTGCATACCTCGGTGCTCTGGACATCTGGGTAGCTGAGTATTGCCTCTCCAGGCTTGTGCATACCTCGGTGCTCTGGACATCTGGGTAGCTAAGTATTGCCTCTCCAGGCTTTGTGCATACCTCGGTGCTCTGGACATCTGGGTAGCATGAGTTTGCCCTCTCCAGGGATTTGTGATAGTTTTGTCTCCACAGTCCACGATGCTGCTTCGACGGTTGTTTTTGATTTTGATGCCGCTGAGGGCTAGATAACGCAGGGATCCGTCTAGGGGATGTGCAGTTACTCATAGGTTCCTGTGTCCCAACTTTCCATTGCGTAGTTGGTACCCATTGGGGAATTTCTGATTCCTTAGGGTGCAGACACAAAGATGCTCTTTCTGATGTGAGCGATGCCTTATGATTGGCTGACGTCCTTTCGACGTTGGTGGAGTATCCCGGTCATCCTTATTCGGGTATCTCTTTTGGGTTTTCTGATTTTTGTCGCCTCTGTGTAGGCTATTATCCGCCGGGGATTTTGTCATTGATTTTGATTAGCCTCTTCTGTTAGGCAGATCACCTTGATGCTTGATGTTTGGCTGAAAAGCCAGATTCCGCTTGGGGAATTGTTATTGATCTTTTGGATTTTTGCTTTTTGTAGGAATGCCTCTGAGTAGGCGAGTGGGGATTTAAAGTTTATATATCCCAGAGTATTATTTAGAAAGCCTCTTCAGGCTTAGCTTCACTCATCGCTTGAGTTGGAAAGCTACCTTCCACTGAGGAAGTCTAAGTCCTTTGACTTGGATATTTTGTTTAGATCGTGCTTCCGTTGGGGAATTTTGCTGATCTTGCTTTGATAGCTTTCACTGGGGAATTTGGCCCGTGAGTGGAAGCTGAGATATCTCTGGGGAGTATTATTTCGGCGAGCCTCTCCAGGCTCAATTATTCTGATAGAGTATTATTTAGGCGAGCCTCTCCAGGCTCAGTTATTCTGAAAGAGTATTATTTCGGCGAGCCTCTCCAGGCTCAATTATTCTGCGAGAGTATTATTTCAGCAAGCCTCTCCAGGCTCAATTATTCTGAGAGTATTATTTCGGCGAGCCTCTCCAGGCTCAATTATTCTGTGGGAGTATTATTTCGGCAAGCCTCTCCAGGCTCAATTATTCTGTATAATTTGTTGGATTTTCTGTATTTTGCCTTTTTGTTGATTTTGGCTTTTTCTGTGTTTTTGCCTTTTGATTTTGGCTTTTTCTGTGTTTTTGCCTTTTTTGTTGGTTTTGGCTTTTTCTGTATTTTTTGTTGATTTTGGCTTTTTCTGTATTTTTGCCTTTTTGTTGGTTTTGGCTTTTTCTGTACAGAAATGTCTCTGAGGAGTATTATTTTGGCGAGCCTCTCCAGGCTCAATTATTCTGAGAGAGTATTATTTCGGCCAGCCTCTCCAGGCTCAATTATTCTGAGAGTATTATTTCGGCGAGCCTCTCCAGGCTCAGTTATTCTGAAGGAGTATTATTTCGGCAAGCCTCTCCAGGCTCAATTATTCTGTGGGAGTATTATTTCGGCAAGCCTCTCCAGGCTCGGTTATTCTGTATGGTGAGAGAGTATTGTTTCTGCAAGCCTCTCCAGGCTTAATTATTCTGAGGAAGTATTTTTTCAGCAAGCCTCTCCAGGCTTAATTATTCTGTACAAACTGAGGAGTATTGTTTGTATCCTTGCCTTTTTTCGTTTTCGGCTTTTGTTGACTGCTGTCATACACAAGCAATTTTCTATTTTTCTATTTTATGCGACTGCCTCATGATGAGGTCTTTGAATGTGCAATTAATGTGCGCGATGCACAAAATGCAAGTTTAATTATTTTATTTTTGGAAAAAATGAATGGCTCCCCCTATCCTCTTCTTCTTGGAGGAATTTTGTCATTGATGTGAGGGAGGATTTCTGTTATTGCCAATACGGCCGTTATTCATTTCAGTATGCCCGTATTGAATTGAAAATTTGTTCATAACCCTAATTTTGGTACGGGCATACTGAACATGATACGGGCGTATTGTTTTTCTGAAGTTTATATATTTTTTTTGTTTTTTTCAATAAACAGAGAATAAGTGATCTTCCATTACACCTATCATCTGTATGCATGTATGCAGTATGATGCACCTAATTCTATTTGATTCACTTTTCAAAAGAATTAACCGATGCGTTTCTCTGTTTGGATTTTTGCCATTCCTCTAGACGGGCTGTGTGCTGCCGATTTCTGTAACCGAGGAATGATGCATGTTATATTGAGATTTGGTGTCATCAACCAAATGATTTTCCTTTCCTTTAGAAGATGTGTCAACCCTCCTATTGACTACTATATCTCCATGTTTCCACTAGATTATTCAAAAATCGTTTGGGACAAGAGAGAAAAGAAGGAAAGGATATATTTTTTTTTCGAAAGTTTGTGTTTTAGAGGGGATTATTTATTTTTTGAAAAATGGATTTTGTAAGAATGGCTTGGCCAATGGTAGGCTTAAGTGTTTAGGCTTGTTTGATTAAACACTTATGAAGTTAAGCACGTCTTGGTTATTAACATTTGTGATTTCATAACTTGGATAGCTTTTCTTGAGCCCCTTCGTTGAATTCAGTTGGTGGTACCATCATGGATTTATTCTATTTTTTGATTGCCCTAACTTTTGCCTAAAACACCCATTTGTGGAGTTTTAGCGGGCTTTTGTTTTTGTTCATTATTTTGTAACCCTAATTTTTTTGCCCAGGTCACCCTTTTGTGGGATTCCTAGCGGGTCTTTTGCTCTTATTTTTGCGCAGTCCCCTTTTTTGGGTTTCCTGCCGAGCTTCTTTTATTTTTAGGATTTTTGTCCTGAATGGATTTCTTTTTATCCATGACGGCACTTATTGAGGCCAAGGAAAGGTGCTCCAAGTTGTCGTGCACACTTCCACACAAAATGATGTGGGTTTATTGATTATTAAGACGATTTTAACCTCACTTATGTTCATTCAAACAGGGTTAAATAATGCGGTCTAGAATTTTATTGCAAGCAAGAAAAGAAGCAATAAAGAATTAATAAAGAATGATTTTATTATAATCATAATGGAAACATGTGCCCTATCGAGGCTCGGGGGTCGGGCTGTCCCCGAGGAGTAATCTCTAATAGTCATCAGGTCTATACATCCCTATCGGAAGGAGAAAAACACTTGACGACGACGACCGGCCTTAACGCTTGTGAACTGGCCTTCCTAAAGATCTGGCTTAAAGAACGTCGAGAAGGATCTTGGTTTCTCTTCGTCCTTTGATCTTTATAAGGGTTGTATCCTAACCCTTGTTTCCCCGGATTATCCTTGATAATGGGTAGCTCCGGGATTCCTTGGGAGTCCTTGCCTAATCCTTGTCCTGGCAAGTATCCGTTCTTGGTGAGCATGGAGGCTACCTTCTTCATTTCTCGGGGAAACGTTTCGACATTGGCGATTTCCAATGCTTGGAAGGCGGTTTCTAAAGCTTCCTCCGCTGCATCCACGTAAGGTATGGTGGATGGTTTGCTGATGAGTATGTCATCTTCAGCTTGTACAGTCACCAGTTTGTCACCCACTATGAACTTGACTTTCTGGTGGAGCGTAGAGGGTACAGCTTTCGCATCATGAATCCAAGGTCGGCCGAGGAGACAGCTGTATGCGGGAGTAATGTCCATCACTTGGAATTCGACATTAAAGATAGTGGGTCCAATTTGGATTGGAAGATTGATCTCTCCCACCACTTCTCTTTTAGAACCATCGAAGGCTCGAACGATCATGTTGCTCGGGCGCATTTGGACTCCCTTGATTGCCAATTGCTTGAGCGTTCTTTTTGGCATCACATTCAAGGAAGATCCATTATCTACCAAGACTTTAGCGATGTGATACTCCTTGCACTTTACAGAGATGTGCAAGGGCTTGTTATGATTCGGTTCCCCAGCGGGGATTTCTTCATCGGTGAAGGTGAGGTGATCACTAGCCGTGATGTGACTAACAATCCCCTCAAACTTGTCTTGGGAGATAGTGTGCGACACATATGCCTCGTTCAAGACTTTCGACAGAGCTTGCCGATGCGGTTCGGAACTTAGGATCAACGACAACAGCGTAATCTTTGCTGGCGTCCTATGAAGTTGATCCACGATGGAGTACTCGCTCTGTCGGATAAACTTTAACAGCTCGTCTGTCTCCTCCTCGGATTCTTTTTCCTCGGTTTTCTTTTCTTCTTTTCCTTTATTTTTGGGAGCTTTGTCATGCAGATCATCGGGAGTGTAGATCCTGCCACTCCTAGTCATGCCCCCAAGTCCAGCGATGTTAGAGATATCGCTGTAGGCAGAAGAATGGATGTCGTATATCCACGGCACAGCCTTATTTGATTCGTAGGGGAAAGGTCTTGGAGCAGTGATCCTTAATGGTGTTGGACCTTCCCCTTTATTCGTCTTGATTACCAACAACGGAGTTGATGTGCGCTCGCTTGGCGCGGTTGTTGGCTTACACTTAATAACAAATGGCGTGCGATCCATTCTTTGAACATACGCATCAATTAATTCTTTCTTTTTATTAATGTTTATTAATGATTTACTAGGAGGGATGTATGAAATGTAAACCTAGATCCCTCCATGATCTTTGATAAGAATGCATGATATGAGATGATGGCGATGAATATGCATGCATAGTGTTTATTCAACTAAGCATTATCATGTTTTCGGGATATTCCTAAGATGATGCATGATATTGCTTGGTTTGGATAAATACGTATTTTTTCTTTTTGAGTATTTTGTATTTTTGTATATTTTGGGTGAAAAGGGAAACTACCTATATGAATGCAATGGAGGCAGATGTTAACACCATGTACTAGAAAATCTTTATTTCTATTTATTCTTATTTTTTATTGTAAACAAGAATGTTGTATGTTTAAAAGGTGCAAATATATGCTCATACAATGTCACATAAAAAATGCACACACAATTCACTCATCCACGAACAGTCACGAGCGAATCACGAGGTAGGGGTATCCTGCAGAAATGGTGCATATTCAAGGTGGTTCTAACTGTTCTCACCAGTCCAAGGCCCCCAAGGTGCCCCCATTATAGGGACCCAATTCCTCTCATCGTAGGTCGATGGAAAGCTCCAACGCACCGTCGGACTCAAGTTCATGGTTATCACCTTGAGTGATGTTTTCGACAACGGTCTACGGGCACCTATAGACCCATTCGACAACCGGCCGTACTAACATCCACTCCCTATGGTTAATCACTCATGCCCCCGGGTATAGAGGGAACTGTTGTGTGCAAAGGTTTGTGTACAGTTTGTATTTCAAACAATTGCGGAATTTAAACATACAACAGTTATTTAAAGTCATATAATAAATCATGTTATCATACAAGCAAGGGGTAACGAAGTAATTTTTAACTATTATTTGTTAAAAACAATCTGTCACTAAATGGGACTGACTCTCGAAGCTTCCCCAGCGGAGTCGCCATCTGTCGCCACCGGCCCGAAACGGGCTTTCGGCATTCGCGAAGGATGGTTGGACTCTTTTATTTGTTTAAAAATATGGATTGCTAGAATGACTTATTCTCAAACTGAGACCTCGTCAAACGAGCAATTTTATTAAAAGGCTCACCAATCCATGTTAATCCCAAGCGGGACCCTCCATGGATTAGCGGTTTTCATAAAAAGGAAGGGTTCATGGAGTCGCCACCAATGTTTTACTCAAAACATTGGAAAAAGAGGTTTAAGGCAATCGATTCAAAAATCGACTTCGGCCATTACAACCAGAGTCGGGTAAGGGAGTCGGTTACGCGTGGGGAAGGTGTTAGCACCCCACAGCGCCCCTTTCGGGTTCCCTATGACAGATTATTTAAAAATAATAGTGCGAAATTACTAAATTACCCCTATTTATTCTAAGCAATTATAAATTAACTATCTACATGATGACAGTTTAAATATGTACACACAGAAAGCGGTAAAAGAAGGGACTTTAAAGAGATAAACCTTTGAAGCGTGCTTTCTTATATATTTTGACAGAAATTGGGAAGCGTTTTGGCGTTCCCTCCCTCTACAAGACCGCTCGCTCCCTCCTATAAAATTTTAACTATGGAAATCCGGAGGATTTCCCTTCGACTAGGTTCGAGACTCAAGCAAATGGCTCGTGACTCAAGAACTTCGTCGGATCAACTCTCCGAGTGATTTCTAGGCAGAGCACTGCTCAAAAAAACCCAGAATACTCAAGAAGAGGGTTAAAACTGTGTGTGAAAGTGTCGAATGACGTCCCATTGACGTCATATTTATAGGGATGAGGCTCAATACGGTCTCTGGGGGTCAATACGGTCCGTATTGAAGTTTTGAACTACAATACGGCCGTATTGAATTCAATACGGCCGTATTGAAGTTCAAAAACCTCAATACGGCCGTATTGAAGTTCAAAAACCTCAATACGGCCGTATTGAAGTTCAGTGCAGCCGTATTGAAGTTCAGTGCAGCCGTATTGAATTCAATGCAGCCGTATTGAAGTTCAGTGCAGCCGTATTAAATTCAATGCAGCCGTATTGAAGTTCAGAAACTTCAATACGGCCGTATTGAGTTCAGTGCGGCCGTATTGTAGTTCAAAATGTGCAGTACGGCCGTACTGAACTCCAAGGAGGCCGTATTGAGCTCCAAACCTCCCACTTTCTTATTTTTGGCTACTCTAAGACCTCTAAACCTAAAGATAGTCATCCTATGGTCTTCTGGGAGTCCTTCTGGCTGACTTTCCTTCGATCTTTGAGAGTCTTCGAGTCTTATTTCCGACCCGGACAATTTTAGGGGTCTACAATCATAGTCAATTCCTTCTTCTTGATTATACCCCTTAGCCACTAGTCTTGCCTTATTTCTAAGAATTATTCCAGATTCATCAAGCTTATTTCTGAAAACCCACTTGGTTCCAATGATTGGATAATCTTTTGGTAATGGCACTAAATCCCACACTTCATTTCTTTCAAACTGATTTAGTTCCTCTTGCATAGCCATTAACCAATGTTCATCTTTAAGTGCTTCATCAATGTTCTTAGGTTCAACTTGTGACACAAATGCCATAGTGTTGAAAATATTTTTAATTGCACTTCTAGTTGAAACACCCTTACCAATGCTTCCAATTATATTGTCCATTGATAAGTCTCTTGTGGTTTTCCATTCCTTTGGCAATTGTTCACATGTTTCCTTTTGTTTCACATGTGACTCACTCTCCTTAGACACATCATTAGGTTCATTCTCCAATAGGGATTGATCAAGCAACTCAGTTAAATCCTCAACTTCAGTTTGTCTAGTCTCTTGCTTATTTGACTCATCAAATACCACATGGACAGATTCTTCTACAACTAGAGTTCTCTTATTATAAATTCTATAAGCCTTACTATTTGTAGAGTATCCTAGAAAGATTGCCTCATCAGCCTTTGCATCAAACTTTCCAAGTTGTTCTCTCCCATTGTTCAGCACATAACACTTACACCCAAACACTCTAAAATATGAAATGTTAGGTTTCTTTCCTTTGTAAATTTCATAGGGTGTTTTCTTTAATATAGGCCGGATCAGAACTTTGTTTAACACATGACAAGCAGTGTTAATAGCATCAGCCCAAAAATATTTTGGCAAGTTTGTTTCATTCAACATTGTTCTAGCAAGTTCTTCTAAGGACCTATTTTTCCTCTCAACAACCCCATTTTGTTGAGGTGTCCTAGGTGCTGAGAAATTATGGTTTATACCATGTTCCTCACAGAATTTTTGAAACATTATGTTTTGAAACTCACCTCCATGATCACTTCTTATAGAGGTGATGTTTGAACACTTCTCATTTTGAACAAGTTTTGCAAATTTTCTAAAGGCATTAAAAGCATCATTTTTGTTTGCAAGAAACATAACCCATGTATATCTAGAATAGTCATCAACAATTACTAAGCCATAGTAGTTTCCGCCTAAGCTCATTGTTCTTGATGGACCAAACAAATCCATGTGAATTAATTGCAAAGGTCTAGATGTTGAAATCTGATTTTTACTTTTAAAGCTAGCCTTCACTTGCTTGCCCTTTTGACAAGCATCACATAGTTTGTCTTTTCCAAACTTGAGTTTAGGTAGACCAACCACTAATTCTTTCCTACACAGTTTATTTAGGTGATCCATATGAATGTGCGCAGCTCTCCTATGCCAAAGCCATATGTTTTCTTCTTGAGTTATTAGACACTTAGTGTTTGACATTGTTACAGAGTGTTCTAAGTCAAGCATGTATATATTGTCAATTCTTTTACCAATGAATCTGATTTCTTTACTCTTTTTATCACATATCAAGCAACATGTATTATCAAATTCAATTTTAAAGCCTTTATCACTCAATTGACTAATACTCAGCAAATTATGTTTCAAGCCATCAACAAGCAAAACATTTTCAATCAATGTTTGAGAGGAGGAATTACCAACATTGCCATGGCCAAGAATTTTGCCTTTATTGTTGTCACCATAGGTAACATACCCTTCATTCTTCAATTTTAGACTTGAGAATTTGGAGGGATCCCCGGTCATGTGCCTTGAGCAGCCACTATCAAGATACCACAGTAAATTTTTGGCCCTCAAGCATTCCTACAACACAAATTTAGAGGAAAAATTTAGGTTCCCATGTGGAGGGTCCTTGTTGGTTAGTTCTCAACCTTTGACTCTTCTCAACCCAAATCATTTTTCCACTTGGAACTCCATATTTTCTTGAATAGCAGTTCCTAATTGTATGACCTTTTTTACAACAATAAAAACAAGTTGCTTGTCTAGAAAAGTTGCTTTTGAGTTTTCTAAAATTTTGACTTTTCACAAAAGCTACTTTCTTTGACACAATTGGTATGCTTGTACTTGGATTAAAGCCAAGTCCACTCCTATCAAAAGTGTTTCTTTGTTTTCCCAAAAGAATATTCAAATTTGCATTTCCCTTTGTGAACCTTGCAAGTGTGGATTTTAAGTCAGCATTTTCTTTTTCAAAAACTTTGCAATGTTCACAAACATCTTTTGAGGAATGAGCTTCACTAAAGTTAAACATAGTTTGAAGATTTTCATGCTCATGCTTCAAATCTTCAAGCTCTTGTTCAGCTTCAATTAAAGCATTTTCATACCATTTCAGCTTATTTTTCAACTTTGAATTTAAGGCACCTAATTTGACAGCTTCTTCATGAATTTGTATAAAAGCTTCTTGAAGCTGATCATAATCCGGATTGGATTCAAGGTCAGAGTCACTTACAATTGTGTCATGGTCAGTTCCAGCCATCAAGCACAGGTTGTTCTCCTCACATTCAGATTCATCACTTGATGTGCTTGAGTCATTATCTTCCCAAGCAATGTAGGCTCTCTTTCCTTTTGCATTTTTCTTAATTTTCTTCTCCTCTTGTTGCTTCTTCAAGAGATTTGGACACTCAGCCTTCATGTGTCCCGGTTTACCACATTCAAAGCAATTAAAGGAGGATGTGCTTGCTTCCTCTTTCTTGTTTGACTTCTTATTGAATTTGTAGGGGGAATTCTTCTTTCTTCTCATGAACTTTCTGAACTTCTTTACCAGCAGATTGAAGTTCTCGGTTTCGGAATCATCGGAGCTTGTTTCTTAACACACCTCTTTACCTTTGGCAGATTTCAAGGCTTTCAACGACACTCCTTTGCCTTTCTTATCTTGCTGCTCATGTTCATCAAATATGTGCAGCTTTTGCTCATGCTCCCTTAATTTCCCAAAGAGAGTAGCTAATGTCAAGGAGGTCAAATCCTTTGATTCTTCAATGGCTGTCACCTTTGCTTGCCCTGATCTATCCAAGCATTGCAGCACTTTTAGATTCAGCTCTTCCTTTTCAAATTTCCTGCCAAGGTCAACAAGGTGATTTATCAAGTGTGTAAATCTTTTTTGGAAATCAGAAATAGATTCACCATTTTGCATTCTAAACAGCTCATATTCTCTAATGAGAGTATGCTTTCTTGATCTCTTTACATCGCTTGTTCCTTCATGAGTGACTTGCAAAGTGTCCCACATTTCTTTAGCAGATAAGCATTGTGAAATTCTGCAAAATTCATCAATAGACAATGCAGATGTTATGATGTTTTTGGCTCTTTTGTCATGTTGGGCTCTTCTCTTTTCCTCATCACTCCACTCACTCCAATGTTTTTCCTCAAGCTCACCATCATCATTCTTTTTCATAGGGATATAGGGTCCATTTTCTATAGCATCCCATACAGCAATATCAATAGATTCAATGAAAATTCTCATCCTAATCTTCCAATAGACATAATTTTCACCATTGAAAACAGGAGGTCTATGTATAGAGACACCCTCACCATAGGGTAGGTTGTTGTTGGCCATTTTTAAATCTTGAATTACTCTCAAGAACCTTGCTCTAGATACCAATTGTTAGAAAAGAATGGCCCAATCCAAGAGGGGGGGTGAATTGGATTCAATGACCCTTTAAAAAATTTATCAGAGTTTTTGGATCTTAAATTCAATCAAAACTTTTCTATGACAGAATTTTCAAATGAAGCACTCTTAAAGACTTGTTACAATGATATGAATGCAATGTGCAACTTGATTACAAGACAATGAGGTTCAAATATAATATCCAATTATAGATTTAAACCATCAAAATTCACATACACATGTTAATCAAGTTTTATCTTCTTTAAAGCACAACCAAGAAATTACAAAATAAGAGATAAGGTTGAAGAAGATTGCACAAGTCTTTTATACTGGTTCAGCCACTCCACATGTGACCTACATCCAGTCCTTAATCACCACCTGATTAAGATTTGATCCACTATCTTTTAGCAAGAAGGTTTACAAGCACACACACATGCATATACTTCAATACAAAAAGATAACCACTTGCTTGACCCCAAGAAAGTAACCCTTGTAGAACCCACTACAAGAAACTTCACCACTTGAGAAACCCTTCTCAAGATTTTTCACAAAGATTCACAAAGAATAAAATGAAACGAATTCACCTGGAATTCTTGAACAAATCTTTGTCTTCCTCTTTCAAGAGTATGATGATGATGATGATTTCCTCACAAGCTTTTCACAAACGTTTTTCTCTTGGATTTCACAAAGAAAACTCTCCAAGATGTCACACAGACTCTCTAAAACGTTTTTACCAGTTGATTATCAGTTTTTACTCAATGTTCTGAAGTTTCAAAAGAGTTCAAACTATTTATAAAAATTCAAACCCAGATAATCGATTATTTTAAAGAATAATCGATTATTTTGTTCTTCAGATTTCTGGAAATCAATCAAGAACAATTTAATCGATTATTTAGCTGGATAATCGATTATTCCAGAGAGTTGTTCCTGAAATAATCGATTATTTTGGCAAATAATCGATTATTACAGCAAGGCATTCCACTTAGCCCACTTGTTGAAATAATCGATTATATTTAACAATAATCGATTATTTTGAGTCAGTTCTTAAAACTTCATTTTAAGTCTCAAAATAATTTTCCAATGTTTAACTCATCATCATCTACTCCCTACTTGATTCTAGACAAGATTTGCTCAATGTACAAAGCACACACAGACACAAATATAACAATTCATTTATAACAATTTGCTTCCTGAGCTCTATTACATAGCTATACTTCAAGGTATTTTTCTTGACTCTTCCTTGACTTTGTTTTTGTGTTCAATGTTGTTGTTGTACACTTGTTGTCTCCAAGTTGTTGTGATCATCAAAACTCTTAAGGTCTTCAGCTCCCCTAAGCTCAACATTATAGACCTTTAGTATAGGAATTTTGGGCTTTAGGCTTATTGGGCCTAGTTTTGGGCTTCATGGACCTTTGGGCTTTTGGTACCCAATATTGGGCTCATTTTAATCCTTGTAATTTTTCCTTTCCATTGTATTTGTTTGGCCATTTTATTTAGGCCATTAGATTAGTAATTTTGAAGAAGTACATAATAGACATGGATCATAGAAACTTAATTACATTTAGGAGTAATTAGAGTTGCATTTGAGTCACATGTTTTGTGCCAAAGGTGGTTGCACATGTGATGCCTCAAATGAACTCCAAATTACATCAAAATGCAATTAAGCTTATAGATAAGGACCGACCACATGGAGCACCAACCTTGGACGTTCGAGTTTGAATTCAAATTTCAAATTTGAATTCAAACTTGGCGCCAACTTTGGCTTCTCTTGGTTGGCACCATTTCTCATGAAATTCGTGGCCTATATAAGTCTCTCTTCACTCTTGTGTAATCATTTTGAGCATATATGAGAATTTTTTTGAATATACTTCAGTCGTTTTCTCCCAAAGCCACCAAAGTTCTAAGCCTTAGCATTAGGGAATTTCCTTCTTCTAAGCTTGGTCGTGAGCTTTCTTTTGCTTCTCTTGCTTGGATGCTTCCAATCCTAGCTTAGGAACCATTCGTTCTTGTCCTCAAATCAAGGTTTCTCTCGGAAATCAACTTCAAGGAAGAAGATCCGTGAGTTTGGAGAAGGCAAAGGAAGAAAGATCAATTACTTCACTTACCTCTTCCATAAGATAATCATGAAAAAAGAAATCTTTGTGAACAAATGTGTAAGGTAGATCCATTGTCAAGAATCCATTGAATAGGATAAGAAGACTATTTACCAAATTGAGTAACATGTGAAATTATGTGCTATGCTAGGACATCATTTTTGTCATAATTACCCAGTTTATAGGAAATGGGTGCCTTATCCTTGGATTTTTTAATTAAGTTTATGAGGTGCTTATAATCTTCAAGGGTCAACTGTAGTGAAGATCCTAATTAGAAAGTTCATTTATAGGAGTATCATCGTTGATTGGTTTGGTAACGACCATATATTAGAAGTATAATTTTGTTTCTATAATTGGGTGAAAAAACATGTTTATACTAACATGTATCAATAGTATGATAAGGATGACCACCAAAAGAACATTACTTGCCATTATTTTTGCCACGCTTTCTGCCATCCTAATTGTTAAAGGTACATTTACCTTGGTAATTATTAGAGCAAGGAAAATGGGTCCAATAACCACTATTGGTTGTAGAAAAAAGGGGTGTGGTGTCACCAATATTCAAATCAAAGGTTTTTCTTTCTTGTCGGGTGACCAGGGTAAAGACTCCATTTATTGAGGAAAAAAGATCAAGAAGAAGAACTTGGATTTTGATAGTGTTGAAATGGTCATTTAGGCCTTTCAAGAAAAAAATTATGTATTCATTATCTTTATGAATCTTCATGCAATTGGGGAGGTTATAGGGGCAAGATGAAATGTAAACACATGACAGGGTTGGTCATAAAAAAATTTACTCATCCCAAAGTAATTTCAAGTTAGTAAAAAAGTTAGACATAATTCTATCACCTTGCACATGGAATGTATCTCTTGAAGGATGTTCGATATTAAAAAATTGTTACACTTAGAAAAGCGATTTTGCATATCCAACCACAAAGATTTGGCATTGTCAATGTATATGGTCCTTTGTGCAATATTGGAAGTAAGGTTTTTGTTTATCCATGAGACAATGTTGGGGTTGCAACATTTCCAAGCATCAAAGAAAACGTCAAATTTAATGGGAGTAATGATGTTGCTATTAATAAATTTGTTCTTAATTTTGGTTAAGAGAGTCCCCTATCACATTGCATGACTCCAAGAATGAAAATTGTCACCGTTAAGTGAGTCAATATTATTACAATGAAAATTGTAATAACTTGAACACACTAGAATGAGAGGAATCCATATAGTGTACATGTGTGAGTCAATGTAGTTAAAGATAACTTAAATGAATTAATTTGTACTACCTATACCAACAAGATGTATATATTTTTTGGTAGCTCATCACTTAAGAATTTCATAGTGAAGTGTGCTTGACTTGGAGCGATTTAAAAATGGGTGACCTTTTGAGAAGTTTCCCAACAAGTGTGCGAGTTATGACAAAGCATGCTAAAATGTTGTGTTAATTTGTGGGCATCTATCGAAATCCAAAAAGTCTTGATCTTGCCCACAGATAGATTTGACTTCATTTTGAAAATATCATTGGTTTAAGGATGCTCTAAGATCAGACTAAACCTTCACCAATGGTTTTTTGAAAAGAGTTTGAAGGAGTCGCCACCGACATTTTGCTCAAAATATTAGAAAAAGGAAAAAGGTTTTCGAAAAGTAATAATGGCCTTCATAGCCAAAAATAGGCTCGAGGGTCGGTTAGGTGTATGGAAGGTATTAGGCACCTCACAGTGCCCTAGATTGGTATCCTATGACGATTTTAGCATAATAATAAACAATAATTGAATATTTACCTATTTTTTATTAGCCATTTATATACTTAATGTCTACATGGTTGGTAGTTATTTCATGAAAATAATACTATGAACAAAACAATTAAATAAGTAAAAAGATAGGGAAAGACTTGATAAAATATATCCGAGGCAAGCTTTATAGAAGAAATCTCAAATCTTGGTAAAAAGGCAAGTTTTGGCAGCCTTTTGCTATACATAGACCTCACAAACACTCAAGAAAGTATAAAGGAATAGAAGGGAGTGTTTCTGTCAAGAATTTGTCAACTCAGCAGTGTGTATGGCAGATTGAGCCCTAGGCACGTTTATATAGGCACCTAGAGGCATGGAACGACCATTTCGACCCTAAAAATTGAACTAAATTGGGCTTTGTGAATAGGTCATTCCAAATTAGGGTTACAAGCCAAATTTTCAATTGGGAAGAACCACTTCGAGTGTGGGAACGATCGTTCCAAGCTCTAAACCCTAGCTTTGAGTCTTCTAGACCTCTTGGTGTTGTCCCGGTCTATTTTAGTGCTTCATTGGGCCCTCGAGGATCGCTCTTGTCGTCCTAGTGGCCTTTTGTCTTTGGTAAAGGTAATCTAGACGAAATTGGGTGTCTATAGTTACCCCTTTTTACTTGTCATTTGGATAGTGTAAAGTGTTGTTTTTTTAAAAGGCAAGTAAAGATATAGATGTTTCATCCATATTTTCTCTTCTTATCTTCATAAGGCAATCGTGCCTTGTGTTGATTCCTTCGGTCAAATAGGTTTGCCTGTATCCTTTGCTTGATCCTTGGATAGTAGAACGTTGAGACAACATTTTCGAAGGGTGGGTGGGGATGGCAAAGTGTGCCTTCTGAACCTTTGGCTTCCTGTCTTCGTGTGGAAATTCTATGTTGTTTTCTCTGATTAGATAGGTTTATTTATGTTCTTGCTTGCTCCTTGGGTAGAAGAACATTGAGACTGTGTTTTTCTAAGGTGGGCAAGGATGGCAAAGTGTACCTTATGAACTCTTGGCTTCCTATGGATCTTTTTGTTTTTGTAGGCCTATGCGGTGATTTGATATGAAGATTCTTCCAAGTTTGCTATGGAGTGAGTATATTATGAGTTTAGCCTTTCTAGGCTGAACTGATGTTAGGAGATCCAGTTGTTTTGTGGATGAGTATTTTTTTTCTATGCCTCTCTAGACTAATGGATTGAGTATTTTTTGCTACGCCTCTCCAGACTGATGGTTTTGTATTTTTTGCTACGCCTTTCCAGACTAATGGTTGAGTATTTTTTTATTGCACCTCTCTAGATTGATGCTTGAGTATTTTTTGTTGTGCTTCTCCATATTGATGGTTTGAGTATTTTTTTGTTACGCCTCTCTAGACTGATGGTTTAAGTATTTTTTGTTGCGCCCCTCCAAACTGATGGTGATGAGTATTTTTTGCTACATCTCTCCAAATTGATGGTTGTGTATGATTTGTTGAAAGTTCTCCTGTGTTGATGGGCGAAGGATCATCCTCTTTGCAGGATGATGTGTTGAGTATTCTTTGTAGCCTCTCCAGGCTGATGGTTGCTATTTGAACTTGTTTGTTTGTATGGATGTTTTGTTGGAATTGCCCTTGTGTTGGCGAGAATAGGAGTTTTCTAAAGGATCGTGGCTTGTGACCCTATCTCTTTCTACTTGAGGGATTCTATAGGAATGGAATCTTTTGTTCTTCTTGATTAGGAAGGATTGTGGTTGAGGATCTTATAACTTTCTTCTAAGAATAGTTATGGCAAGTGGTACCTGCTAGTGATGTGTCTAATGTGCCCTTGGTTTAGGCTGTCTTTGTCCTTGTTGTGTGAGTATTGTGAAGCCTCTCTAGGCTTGGTGTGGGATTTGTTTGCCGATGGAAACTTTTGTTTGGAACCGGATTGATGTTGATTCCTTTTCAAGTTCCCCCCTAGACCTTTGG
The DNA here is from genome assembly GCF_000230855.2 of Cajanus cajan. Classification (NCBI taxonomy): domain Eukaryota; kingdom Viridiplantae; phylum Streptophyta; class Magnoliopsida; order Fabales; family Fabaceae; genus Cajanus; species Cajanus cajan. Next base: position 20,870,415 of record NC_138527.1, on the reverse strand, counting down.
CTCCTTGATTCTCCTTAAACTTTTCCAAAGCCTCCAATGGATAAGAAGCTTCGGATTGTTGAGATTCATGGAGTAGTGAATCAACTAAGCTATGAAGTATGAGAGAGCATGAGAGTTTTGATGATAACAAAAGGTGGATTCTGAGAGTTGAAGCTGACCAAGGACACAAACTAGTCAAGAAGAAGATATGAATATCATAATGTGTAATAGGAGTAGTTTGTAAGCTCTTATGAATTGTATTGTTTTGATTGGCTTATTTTGCATGTGTATGCTTTGTGCATGAGTTAATTTTAATCTAAATTGATTGAGAGTGAGTATGATGATGATTTAAAATACTTGAAAAGATTTTTGAAGTATAAAATTGAGTTTTTGAAAACTAACTCAAAATAATCGATTATCATTAAGTGTAATCGATTATTCCAACAACAGGTGAAAAGAGCCTTGTTGTAATAATCAATTATCTGTGAAATAATCGATTATTCCAGGAAGCACTCTCTGGAATAATCGATTATCCTGCAAAATAATCGATTATTTTGTTCTTGAGTGATTTCCAGAAATCATGAAGAGCAAAATAATCGATTATCCTTTAAAATAATCGATTATCTGGTTCTGAAATTTTTATAAATAGCTTTCACACTTTGAAACTTCAGAACAGAGAATGAATTGAGAATCAACGAGAGAAAAACTATATTGTGGAGTCTTTGTGACCTTCTTGGAGTTTTTTTTTGTGAAACCAAGAAGAAAAAATTTTTGTGAAATGCTTTGAAAAAGATCATCATCATCACTACATTCTTGGGAGAGGAAGATTAAGATTTGCTTTTGGAATTCACAATCTGATTTGTTTAGCTTCCAGGTGAATCCGTTCCTTTAATTCTGTGTAAAGTGTAAGGGAAATCTTGAGTAGATGTCTCAAGTGGTAAGGAATTCTTGTAGTGGATTTCTACAAGCAGTGCTTTCTTGGGGCAAGAAAGTGGTTATCTTGAATGTAGGAGTATATGCATGTGTGGTATGCTTGTAAAACTTCTTCATTGAGATAGTGGAACAAATCTTAATCACGTTATGATTGAGGACTAGATGTAGGTCACATGTGGAGTGGCTGAACCAGGATAACATACTTGTGCATTCTTCTCTCACCCTTATCTTTTACATTGAGCAAAATCTTGGTTGAGTGTTAAAGTGGCTGATCTTGATTAATATGTTTGTATCCATAACATTGTTTTAAACTAAATCAAAGTATTGCATATTAGTTGTTCTTAACATTAAACTTAATCAAAATTAATCAAGAAAACATATAGGACTCATTCCCGTTGGCAAGTCTTTTAAGGAACTTCTTTGAGAATTCATATTAGAAAAGTTTAAGTTAAAATAAAGATCCTTAGAACTCTGAAAAAATTTTAAGTGTCATAGAATCCAATTCACCCCCCTCTTGGATTGAGCCATTCTTTTCTAACAATTGGTATCAGAGCAAGGTTTTTGAGTGTTAATCAAGATTTCAAAAATGGCCAACAACAACCTACCTTATGGTTAGGGTGTATCTATTCATAGACCTCCTGTTTTCAATGGTGAAAACTATGTCTATTGGAAAATTAGGATGAGAATTTTCATTGAAGTAATTGAAATTACTGTGTGGGATGCAATAGAAAATGGACCCTATATCCCTATGACCAAAGATGGTGATGGAAAGAAAGAAAAACATTGGAGTGAGTGGAGTGATGATGAGAAAAAGAGAGCTCAATATGACTATAGAGCAAAGAACATAATAACATCTGCATTGTCTATTGATGAGTTTTTTAGAATTTCTCAATGCAAGTCAGCCAAAGAAACGTGGGACACATTACAAGTTACTCATGAAGGAACAAGCGATGTAAAAAGATCTAGAAAGCATACTCTTATAAGAGAATATGAATTGTTGAGAATGAATCATGGTGAATCAATTTTTGATTTTCAAAAAAGGTTTACACACTTGATAAATCACCTTATTGATCTTGGCAGGAAATTTGAAGAAAAATAACTAAATTTGAAAGTGCTACAATGCTTGGATAGATCTTGGCAAACAAAGGTTACTGCAATAGAAGAATCAAAGGACTTAACTTCATTGACCCTTGTAACTCGCTTTGGAAAGCTAAGAGAGCATGAGCAAAAACTGCACATTTTTTAGGAAAATGAACAGCAAGACAAAAAAGGAAAAGGAGTGTCTCTAAAAGCCTTAAAATTAGTCAAAGGCAAAGAAATATGTGAAGACTCAAGCTCCGAAGATTCTGATTCAGAGAACTTTAACTTGCTGGTGAAGAAGTTCAGAAAATTCCTAAGAAAGAAAAGGAGTTCCCCCTACAAGTTCAACAAGAAGGCCAACAAGAAAGAGAAAGGAAGCACATCCTCTTACAATTATTTTGAATGTGGAAAACCAGGCCACATAAAAGCTGAATGCCCCAACCTTCTAAAGAAGAAACAAGAGGAAAAGAAAGGGAAGAAAAACTACGAAGGAAAAAGAGCCTACATAGCTTGGGTAGACAATGACTCAAGCACAACTAGTGATGAATCTGAATTTGAGGAAAACAACTTATGTTTGATGGCTGGAGCTGATCAAGACACAATAGTAAGTGATTATGATCTTGAATCTAATCCGGATTATGATCAACTTTAAGAAGCTTTCATTCAAATTCACAAAGAGGATGTGAAATTAGAAGCTTTAAATTCTAAGCTTAAAGGCAAATTGTCATGGTATAAAAATGCTTTAATTAGAGCTGAACAGGAGCTTGAAAATTTGAAAAAGGAACATGAAAATCTTCAAACAATTTTAAACTTCAATGAAGCTCATTGTGAAACCTCCCCTTCTTCAAAAAATGATTGTGAAAATTGCAAGGTTTTGGAAAAAGAAAATGCTGATTTGAAAAACTCTCTTGCAAAATTCACAAAGGGAAATGCAAATTTTGAATATCATTTTCGGAAAGCAAAGACATTTTTTTGATAGAAGTGAACTTGGTTTTAATCAAAGCATGAGCATGCCATTAAAATCAAAGGAAAGAGTTTTTAATAGAAAAAAATCTTTTAGAAATTTCAAAGGCAATTTCATTAAACAAACTACTTGCTTTTATTTTTGTAAGAAAGGACATAAATAAGAAATTTCTATTCTAAGAAATATGGTGTTCCAAATGGAGAAATTATTTGGATTAAAAAGAGCCAAAGGCTGAGAACTAACCATCAAGGACCCTTCACATGGGTACCTAAATCAATTTTCTAATTTTGTTGTAGGAATTCTTGAGAGCCAAAAGCTTATTATGGTATCTTGATAGTGGCTGCTCAAGGTATATGATTGGAGATCCTTCAAAATTCTTGTCTAAAATTAAAGAATGAAGGATTTGTTACATATGGTTGTCGCAACCCAAAAATTTCTGATCTTGCGACCTATGGTTTAGACATCCGATTGAAAATCTCATCAATAAAAGAATGTCTGGATACCAGAATAATCCCTAATTAATGGTTTTGAAAATGGTTCATGGAATCGCCACCAATGTTTTACTCAAAATATTCGGAAAAGAAAAGGTTGTTAAAGATCCAATAATGACCTTGATAACCAGAATTGGGTTCAGGGGTCGATTACGTGTAGGGAAGGTATTAAGCACCCCTATAACGCCCTTAATCGGTACCCTATGATGAAGATAGCGTAATAAGAATTAATAGTTTAAATATTTAATCCCCTTTATACATAAAATTTAAATTACATGATGAACTCTAAGATGTCTACATGATTGCGTTTATTATAACAATATTTGAAATAAAAGAAGAGAAAGATGGAACAAGAGATTGATGAGTAATACCTCGTAGCAAGCTTTATTAGATCTTCAACTATGGAGATTTTAGGTGCTTTGTGACAACCTTTCACACTACACAAATACCTCACAAATCTCAAGAAAAATAATAGGAGGGAGAGAGAGAGAGAAATTTCAAGCTCTAAGGAGTCTTGGACGAAATTTTTTTCCTTGAGAACTGTGCCCGAGTATGCTATTTATAGACATAAAAAAGTTTTCAGAATGGCCCGTTCCAGTTTCAGAACGATCCGTTCTGGATCTGTACGTTATGTGTTAATTTCGCCTCCTAGAACTACCCTTTCTGAAACCAGAATGGCTCATTCTAGAGTTCAGTTGAACACATAAATGCCTATGCTGGAACGACCCGTTCCAAACTAAGGTTTTAGGCCTTTTTTGTAACTTAGAATGGCCCGTTCCAGTTTAGGAACGACTCGTTCTAGTTTTTGGAACGGTCGGTTCCAAACTTAGGTTTTAGCCTTTTTAATGAACCTAGAACGGCCTGTTCCAAACTAGGTTTTTAGGCCCTTTTTTGTAACTTGGAACGGCCCGTTCCAGTTTTGGAACAACCCGTTCTAGGCTACTAAAACCAACTTATTTGGGTTTTAGGCTTTTTGATGTCATGTCTTGTTGTTTCCATGCTTCGGGAGCTTCTTTCCTTGATAATAGACGTCCATTTCATTGCTTTTGGGGGTCCGTACAAAATTGGGTGTCTACAACTGCCCTCTTTACTTGTCCTTTGGAATAGCTATGTGTTGCTTTTCCAAAGGCAAGTAAAGACGTAGACATTTCGTCCGGGTCTTGTCTCTGTCTCTTTGTGTTGGCGCTTCTATGTTACTTCCCTTGGATAGGTGTATTTGTTTGTATCCTCGCCCTTTAGAGTAGCTGAGTGTTGGGTTGCGTACTCTATTGGGTAACAAGGGTGACAAACTATACACTTGATCTTCAGTATTCGAGTAGATGCTCCATTGTTTCTCTTGTGATAGTGAGGTGAAAATTCGGATTTTCACTCCTGTTTTGACAATAGATACCTTCACGTTGTTTCCTTCGGGTAGACGGTGTTCCCTATATCCTTGCCCCTTGGAGCAACTGAGTGTTGGGTTGTATGCTCTTTTGGGTGTCAAGGATGGTAAACCGAAACATCTAGGCTTCAAGATCCATGTGAATGCCCCATGTCGCTTGCTGTGTCTGAATCTTCTCCTTTACTTCAATAATGTAGATGCCCCTACACCATTTCCTTTGGGTAGATGGTGTTTACATGTATCCTTGTCCCTATTGAGTGTTGGTTTATATGCTCCGTCGGGTGATAAGGATGGTAAACTTGTACCATCTAGGCTTCTGGCTTTGATGTCGATGCATCTTACTGCTTCTTCTTGCTTAATGGTAGTGTGTTCCTTTATTTGTAGCTTGTTGAGGATTGAGTATATTCTAAGCTCAGCCTCTCCAGGCTGGACTGATATTTAGGGCTTCAGCCGGCCCATGGTGGGAGCTCGACGGCGGACCTGGTTGTGACTTCGAGAAACTTGACAGTGCCCTCGCTGTAATTCTTGATCTGAGAGGCTCGATGACGGCTCTTCGACTGATTTTAAGGCTTCAGCCGGCCTATGGTGGGAGCTCGACAACGGTCCCAATTTTGACTTCGAGGAACTCGACAGTGACCTTGTTGTTGTTCTTGATCTGAGAGGCTCGACGTCGGCTCTTCAATTAAGATAGATTGATTTTAAGGCTTCAGCCAGTCTTTGGTGGGAGCTCGACAGCGGTCCCGATTTTGACTTCGAGGAACTCGACGGTGCTCTCGCTATCATTCTTGATATGAGAGGCTCGACGGTGGCTCTTCAATCAAGATGAGTATTGACGTCCTTTATAAAGGTGGACCTCGAACCTTTGATGGATGCTCGACAACGCTCCTTTTTTTTCTTACTTGAGGTATTCAACGGTGCCCTCGTGGTTGATTAATGATTTGAAAGGCTCGACGGCAACTCTCGACTTGGATGGTTGTTGATGTCCTTTGAAGGAGGACCTTTGAAATCTTAGGTGGATACTCGATGATGATCTTTCTTCGATTTGAGGTACTCGGCGGTACCCTCATTGTTGACTTGTGATAGAAACTGCCCCAAGGAGGATGGGTAGGATATAGTTGATGTGCCCCTGTGTTGGTGGGCAGAGAAAATAGATGGATGACAAGGATTCTGGTGTTGCCCCTGCCATGTGAGTATTGTAATGCCTCTCCAAGCGTTGTTTGTGGTAGGGTTTTTTCTAAATTTCATTTTTGTTTAGCTTTGGCTCTTTATGTTTGAAGCTTGCCTTTTTCTACTATTTTTTCTGAATGCTTCAGCTTTTTCAACACATACGAAGCTTACCTTTTTCAATTTTATATTTTGTTGTCATCATTGGTGGAGGGATCCCATCCCATGATGATGTTATTTACTGAATCTTTATTGATGAGTATTATTTTGGAAGCCACTCCTGGCTTTGGTGAGAAAACCATTCCTGGTCTTGGCATTCTCTTGGATCATCCTTCATTTGGTTGAGAAGTGACGTGCGATGGCCTTTTTCTGCGTATGGGCTTGCTTATTTGGTTGATTCCATTCTATTCCACTGTTGATATGTCTTTGCTTAGTAGGCACATAGAATACTTGGGGTTGTTGTTTGACACCACTTTGGCTAATGCTTGGCTGTTGAGCTTTTACGAGTGCTTTGTCCTGATGACTCCTTCTGACCCATAACAAGTAGAATGGATGCATGGATGAAATAAAAATGGAAGACAAGAATGATTTTATTATTTATTATTATTTTTTTTGTGTAACGCCCTTCCATATGCCCCTACCTCATATGCATGTGATGCAATTTATGCTCATGTGTTTGTTCCTAAATATGCAATTCAATTTTTTGTCGGGAAATTAACCTGTACGTATTAAGGTTAATGTTGACGATTCCTTTTTATCCATGTCGTTTGTGATCATTGTCGGGATATGTTCTTTTGAACCCAAGGTCTTAGTGGCTCCTTAATTATTTGGTCAAACGTCTCCAGACTCTGTTCAGGGACACCTCTCTCTTCCCTTTGTGAGTATTCACTGTGCATTTTTCGTGTATCTTTTCGGTACTATTTTAATGCCATAAGGGTCAAGAGAAAAGAAGAGAGGGGATGTTTGTATTTTTTTTCAAAAGGATGTTAGAAGGAATTTTTTTCAAAGGGGTTTTTAGAAGAATGGTTGGCCAAGGTGGGCTTTAGTGTTTATGGCTATTAAACAGAGCATATTTGCTACAAAGAAGCTATCATTGTGTTTTAGCCTTTTTGGAAAGTGGAGTGATGACTTAGGGTCGTACTCTGATTGGATGATTCCTCTGAGTCGCCTTTCGGTTTTCAACTCAGGTTACTGCTTTAACGTCCTAACTTTTGCCTAGGTCACTTAAGATGTATTCCCTAGCGGACATTTTTCTTTTGATCCTTATTTTTTCCTAGGTTACCCTTTTTTATTGTGGGTCCCCTAACGAATCTTGCCCAAATTTTGCCCAGCCCCCTTAGTGGGTTTCTACCGGGCTTTCATTTTTGCAGCGTTTGTGTGGGATGACCTATTTTTATTAAATCCTAGTCATGTTTGAATTCCTGATTGTTCCTTTGTTATCCTTTCCATGCTATTATTGAGTAACATCTTTGTCGCAAATACATTTTGTTTGTTAAGGGTTGATGGATGAAGCCTAGAGTGAATATTTAAAGGGAGAAGAGAAATGAAAGAGTGTTATGGCATTTAAAACAAATACTTTCAATTTACACGTGCGCCTTTAGCAAAGCTCGAAGGCATGGGCGTGCCCTGAGTTCATGATTCGTACACAGAGATAGACGAAGGTTTCCCCCTAGAGAGTCATGGATGATTTGATAATTTCAAAAAAACAAAAACCGTTCCACTTGCTTGGACGTCGGTGTTTTGAACTTGGAGTGAAACCTTTTATGAATTCTTGCTTTCGAAGGGAATACTCGAGCCATCTTTCGGTTTCAACTCAGATATACATTTCTTATTTTTATATATCCCTAACTTTTGAATAGGACGTATCCTATCGAGATTTTGATTCTTTTTTCTTTACCCTAATTTTTTTCCTAGGACGTCCTTTACGAGTTTTCATCCTAACAGGTCCTCATCATGCAATGCCTTTATTCTTCAATTGGGTTTTGTCTTGTAATTCCCTAGAAGCAAGGATTCGTCCATTCTTGATCCATTCTTGATCATTTCTCCTATCCCGACAATTGTCGTTTTCGCATAGGAAAGTCTCGGTGTTTGAATCGTCAATTTGGGCGTGTGATGCCCCTAATTACTGATAAGTGTTCCTCGATTTGATGTGTCGGGTTCGCATTTTATTACAATAATTTCCATTATCCGACTAACACGCACAGATTAGATTTTCCTTTTTATTCTTATTTATTATTTACAAGGAAGGCATGTTATCTATATGAAACGTAAAATAGAATGCAAAGACACTTTAGAAATTCAACGAATATCATTCTCATTGATTCTTGTTTAGAGAACATCTTTGCATACTATTATATGTGTCTTCCATTTCTAATGAATGTATGCTAATGTACTATCCTACGAGATGCATGATATTTGTTTTTTGCCTAAATTTTCTCATTTTTTTTACTAAAGGTTATGATGCATGATTTTTGCTATATATATATATATATATATATATATATATATATATATATATATATATATATATATATATTTAAACAAACTATCCTATATGATGATTTAAAGCTAGAGTATACAGAAGAGTGTTAGTTTTTTTTTATTGATATCTGTTTGTTTTTCTATAGTTACTTTCTATTTGAAATGAACAAAAAGAGAACACAACAAATGCAACACGCATATGCTCAAACAAATGTACACCCGCAGACAGTCACGTTCAAATACTTGGTTTGTGGTCCTTGTAAGAAAAGTGTGTTGTATAAGACAATTCTAATCTCACTGGTCTTAAGGCCCCCAAGGTACCCCCATTATAGGGACCCAGTATCTCTGTCACCGTCATCTGACAAACTCTAAGGTCTATCGCAGTATTTCGGGCTAGAGTAACCGATTATCACCTTGAATGTGATTTCCGACAAGGCACGCAGGCTCCAAGGCCAAACTTGGGCCGGTCGTACATCAACCACTCCCTATGTTTAATACCTTGCAAAGGTTTGTGTACAATTTTTATTCAAACAAGTGCAGAATTTAAACAGACAAATAGATATTAAAACCAAACAAATAAAACAAACAAAGTAAAGGGGAAAAATATTTAAATTATTATTCTTATTTTATTAACTTCATCATTTATACGGGCCTGACCTTCTTTAAACTTCCCTAGTGGAGTCGCCATCTGTCGCAACCCGAAAATTTCCGATCTTGCGACCTATGGTTTAGACATCTGATTGAAAATCTCATCAATTAAAGAATGCCCAGATATCAACTAATCCCTAATTAATGGTTTTGAAAATGGTTCATGGAGTCGCCACCAATGTTTTACTCAAAACATTGGGAAAAGAAAAGGTTTTTAAAGATCCAATAATGACTTTGATAACCAGAATTGGGTTCGGGGGTCGATTACGTGTAGAGAAGGTATTAAGCACCCCTACAACACCCTTAATCGATACCCTATGATGAAGATAGCGTAATAAGAATTAATAGTTTAAATATTTAATCCCCTTTATACATAAAATTTAAATTACACGATGAACTCTAAGATGTCTACATGATTGCGTTTATTATAGCAATATTTGAAATAAAATAAGAGAAAGATGGAACAAGAGATTGATGAGTAATACCTCGTAGCAAGCTTTATTAGATCTTCAACTATGGAGATTTTAGGTGCTTTGTGGCAACCTTTCACACTACAAAAATACCTCACAAATCTCAAGAAATACAATAGGAGGGAGCGAGAGAGAAATTTTGAGCTCTAAGGAGTCTTGGACGAATTTTTTTGCCCTGAGAATTGTGTCCGAGTCTGCTATTTATAGACATCAAAAAGTTACTAGAACAGCCTGTGCTAGATTCAGAATGGCCCGTTTTGGATCTGTACGTTATGTGCTAATTTTGCCTCCTAGAACGGCCCGTTCTAAAACCAGAACGGCCTGTTCCAGAGTTGAGTTGAACACATAAATGTCTATGCTGGAACGACCCGTTCTAAACTAAGGTTTTAGGCCTTTTCTGTAACTTGGAAAGGCCCGTTCTAGTTTTTGGAACGGCCCGTTCCAGTTTTTGGAACGGTCGGTTCCAAACTTAGGTTTTAGTCTTTTTTACTAACCTGGAACGGCCCATTCCAGTTTTGGAACAACCCGTTCCAAACTAGGGCTTTAGGCCCTTTTTGTAACTTGGAACGGCACGTTCCAGTTTTGGAACAGCTCATTCCGAGCTACTAAAATCAATTTATTTGGGCTTTAGGCTTTCTAATGTCATGTCCTATTGTTTCCATGCTTCGGGAGCTTCTTTCCTTGATAATAGACGTCCATTTCATTGCTTTTGGGGGTCTGGACGAAATTGGCTGTCTACAATCGTGACAACAACAAAGGGAAGATTCTTGGTCATGAAATTATTGGTAACTCTTCCTCCTCAACATTGATTGAAAATGTATTGCTTGTTGAAGGGCTGAAACATAACATGCTTAGTATAAGCCAACTTAGTGACAAAGGATTTAAAATTGAGTTTGATAATACTTGTTGTTTAATCTGTTATAGATTGACAAAAGAAATTAGATTCATTGGAAAAATAATTGACAACATTTACATGCTAGACTTAGAACATTCAATTACAATTTCTAACACCAAGTGTTTAATAACCAAAGAAGACAATATTTGGCTTTGGCATAGAAGAGCTGCACATATACACATGGATCACTTAAAAAAACTTAGTAGAAAGGAGTTAGTAATTGGATTACCTAAACTCAAGTTCAGCAAGGACAAACTATGTGATGCTTGTTAAAAAGGCAAGCAAGTGAAGGCTAGCTTTAAGAGCAAAAATCAGATCTCAACTTGTAGACCTTTACAATTAATTCACATGGATTTGTTTGGTCCTTCAAGAACCATGAGTCTAGGAGGGAATTACTATGGGCTGGTTATGGTAGATGACTATTCAAGATTCACTTGGGTTATGTTTCTTGTAAATAAAAGTGAAGCTTTCAATGCTTTTAAGAAATTTGCTAAGCTTGTTCAAAATGAGAAAAACGCAAATATCACCTCAATTAGAAGTGATCATGAAGGTGAATTCCAAAATATTTTTTTCCAAAAATTCTGTGAAGAACATGGCATTAATCATAATTTTTCAGCACCTAGGACACCTCAACAAAATGGGGTTGTAGAAAGGAAAAATAGGTCTCTTGAGGAATTAGCTAGGACTATGTTGAATGAGACTAAACTACCTAAATACTTTTGGGCTGATGCAATTAACACAACATGTCATGTGTTAAATAAGGTTCTAATTAGGCCTATTCTAAAAAGAACACCTTATGAGATTTATAATGGAAGGAAGCCTAATATCTCATACTTTAGAGTATTTGGGTGTAAGTGTTTTGTGTTGAACAATGGTAAAGAACAACTTGGAAATTTTGATGCTAAAGCTGATAAAGCAATTTTCTTGGGTTATTCTACAAATAGCAAAGCCTATAGAGTATATAACAAGAGAACTCTAGTAGTTGAAGAATCAGTACATGTTGAGTTTGATGAGACCAACAAGCCAAAAATAAAGCAAACTGAAATAGAGGACTTGACTGATTTGCTTGATTAACCTCCCCTTTTTTGTGGGTTTCCTAGCGAATCCTGCCCTAATTTTTTCATAACCCCCTATACGAGTTTCCCACTAGACTTTTACTATTTGCAATATTTGTGAAACAATTGCCATTTGAGACCCCTACATTTGATTATACTAGCTTTAGTGCATATTAGGCTATTGCTCGAGCGACGTCTCTTTTTTTAATGCGCTTTGTTTATTGTGAGTTATTTGATGAGGCCTAGATTAAAATGTTTTAGAGAGAGAAAAGAAAAGAAATAGAAAAATTGTATGAAATTAAAACAATACTTTCAAATTACACATGCCCATTTAATGTAGCTCGAGGGCTTAGGCATGCCTCGAGTTCGTGATTCATATATAAGGAAATAAAAAAAAGGGTGCCCCTTAAAAAGGCCTAGTTGGTTTGACTACCAAAGTTACTCCCATTTGTTTGGATGCCAACGCTCCGGAAGATCTCATGTAGAGGGAGGTTGCTTGGCTTTTTTCCACTAAAAGATGTTGTTGGTTCGTATCCCAAGCCTTGTCACCCTGGATTGCCCTTGAAGTCTGACAGTTATGTGATCCCTTGAGCGTTCTTACCATGCCCTCGTCCTGGTTGATAATCGTTCCTGAGTAGGATTTGTTCTACTATGCTTCCTTTGTTTGAGACCTTCTCAACATGGGCGATCTCCAATGCTTGGGAAGCGGTTTCCAAAGCTTCTTCTGTAGCATCCACGTATGGAATAGTTAATGGCTTGCTAATGATCATATCTTCTTCTACTTGTACTATATCAGCTTATCATTAACCATGAACTTGACCTTTTGGTGGAGTGTGGAGGGTACGACTTTTGCTTGATGTATCCATGGGTGCCCAAGGAGACAATTGTAGGTAGGAGTGATGTCCATTACTTGGAACTCGATGTCAAAGGTAGTGGGCCCAACCTGGATTGGTAGGGTGATTTCTCCCATTGCTTCTCTTCAAGATCTGTCGAAGGCTTAGATGGTCATGTGGCTTGGTCGTATTTGGGCTTCCTTGATTTTCAACTTGTCGAGTGTGCTCTTAGGTAGCATGTTCAAAGAGGACCCATTATCCACTAAGACTTTAACGATGAGGAACTCTTTACATTTTACAGAAATATGTAAAAGCTTGTTGTGCTCAGCTTTACCACTTGGTATCTCATCATCTGTGAATGTTAGGTGATCGTTTGTCGTGATATGACTCATAATCCCTTCAAACTTGTCTTGTGAGATACTATGTGCAACATAGGCCCCGTTCAAGACCTTCAATAGAGCTTTTTGATGAGGTTTTAAGCTCATGACCAACGAAAGCAGTGTGATCTTTACTGAAGTGTGATTTAGCTTATCTATGATGGAGTATTCACTTTGCCTAATGTACTTTAGGAGCTCATCTTCTTCATCGAATTCTTCTCTTTTCTTCCTCCTTATTTTCCTTTTTCTTGGAGGCTTTATCTTGTAGTTCTTTAGGAGCATAGATTCGTCCACTCCTAGTCATTTCTCTTATCCCGGTAATGTTGGATAAGTCCATTGTTGATGAGCTTTGTATATTGTAGACCCATAGCACAACTTTGTTGCTTGCGTATGGAAAAGGACTCGGCGTTCGGATTGTCAGTTTGGGCGTGCTTTGCCCTTTTGTCCTTTTGTGAGATTACTGGTTTTAGATTAAGCGTTTCCCGACTTTACGTGTCAGGCTTGGATTTGATTACCAGTAACTTCTTTATCTAATTAATGTGCACATATTAGATTTCTCTTTTTATTATTATTTATTTATTTAAAAGGAAGGCGTAATGTTCTAAATGAATGCATTATAGAATGCAAGGACAATTGAGCAATTCAATAAATGTCATTCTTATTGATTTGTTTGTTTAGAGAACATTCCTACAATGCTTTTCAATACACTTTGACAATATTGTATAAGTCTAAAGAAATTCATGCTTGGTTGATATCTCTGTAGATTGTTTTCAGCTTCTACAATGTGTCTTCTCATCGCTTCTACCTGCATGTGAAATGCCTTGCTCATGTCATCGCAAACTGTGCTTCCTTGGTCTTTTGCTGATGATATCCAGTCATTACCCTTAACTCTTGTACTTCCTCTAGATCCTGGTCTCTTTGGCGAATGATTTCCTCAAACTACTTATGCCCCTTCTCCTCCTTTTGTCATAAGTTAGAGAGAGTAACAACTTATTCTTAGGATACTGAAGTTAGAGGAAAAACACATAGAAGGGGGGTTAAATATGTGTGTGTGAAGGTTTAAGGAAATCTTTCCGCATAAAGACTTTTTCATGTTTCATATTGACGTTTTCAAACTCAAGATGCATCTCACGTTTACTTTTAATAAAACATTTAAAAGAGTTTTACATCTGCAAGTTTTATCGTCTGCACGAGAGTGTTTCTTGCAATGATAAGTTAAACAAGAGGTGTTTTCCATCTGAAAGCTTTTGTAGTGTGAAATAAGTAGTGAGTAAGATTTTCAATATGAGATACCAAATACATAGATTTGCATCTGAGAAAAATAAAATAGTGCAAAGAGTTTTATACTGGTTTGCTCAAACTATGCTACGTCTAGTCTCCTTCAATTGAAGGGTTCCACTAGATTATCAATTAAGTACAAGAATTATCACCACTTCTGGTTTGCCAAGTATTGTCGACCACTTATGGCCCGCCAACTTCACTCGTCAGTGCTAGTATTCTTTATTCAGCCTCTTCAGGCTCTCAGTGTGTATTATCAACCACTCCTGGTTCCCGAGTATTATCAATCACTCCTAGTTCGCTAACTTCACTTATTAGCACTAGTATTCTTTGTTTAGCCTCTTCAAGCTCTCAGTGAGGATTATCAACCACTCCTAGCCTGCTAACTTCACTCATTAGCATTAGTATTCTTTGTTCAGCCTCTTCAAGCTCTTAGTGAGGATTATCGACCACTCCTGACCCGCTAACTTCACTCATTAGCGCTAGTATTCTTTATTCAGTCTCTTTAGGCTCTTAGTGAGTATTCTTTGACAAGCCTCTCCAAGCTTATACAAGTATTCTTTGCCTAGCCTCTTCAGGCTTTACAAATGATAGATAATTTGTTTTGACTGTGTGGTTTACTCTCACAGAGAGGATACAAAGATTTACTACACTAACTAAGGTTTATGTTCTTAAGTTACACTTAGAACTCCTTAGTCTACAAAGATAAATACAATATTGTACATTTGACTATGTATGCTCTGTCTCTGATTTCGTTGCATCTTGGGCTTTCACCAACCATTCCAGGTTTGGAGTCATGACATATTTATAGCCTCTGTAAAATCTGCCCGTTGCTAGTGTCCGTTAAAGCAGAATGTAGTCGTTCATGACTAGTTCAATTTCTCATTTAATACACTTGATCTTGCATTAAATGTTGCTTCCTGTTTATAGACATTGCATGAAGTCTTCTAAGTTTTTGTTAGCTGCAGTGTCTGACTTTAACTGTGACCTAGGAATTTCTTATCTTTTTTCGGTCATCATAGCTGTAGAGGCGTTGTCTTTATCTGATGGAAGAGAATAGGAGAAGTGGAAGGTGTAGCTTCTCCTTAGCTCTCCTTATGCACGGATCTTCAATCAAGGAGATAGGACCGAAATCTTGAACACCTTTAGAAGAGGAATTCGTGAGGATTAGAAGCTCTAATCCATGGACGGAAGCATCCAAGCACAATTCTCAAGGGATTGCACACTTCAAAGAGAAGGAAGCTAGGTTTCCTAAGGGGATTGAAGGCACTCTCTTAAGGTTTTCTCTCTTGGATGGTTTCGGTGACTCTTGAGGGAATTTGGCTGAATACAAGTTCAGAAAATTCATATATTCAAAAGTGTATTACAAGTTGTAGGAAGTTGCATATATAGGAGAAGATTAGAGCTACTTGGCGGCACCTTGAGTGAACAAAAGTGGCGCCAAGTTTGAATTTCAAATTTGAATTTGAAATTCAAACTTTGGCCACCTCTCTTAATCACACGGATGCTACCTCCATTTAGATGTCATTTGGAGATGATTTGAGGTGAATTTGGAGCTCACATGGCCGGATCCATCCCATGCAAACCATGTGACTCAAATTCAACTCAAATTACTTCTAAATGATGTCTAAATGAAACCTAATTCTCCTATTAATGTTTTCTTCATATAATCCTATTCTAATGACCGAAATACATTGGTCTAATGAATACAATGAATAGAAAAAAATATAAGAAGAAGAATGAGCCCAATATTGGGTATCAAAAGCCCAAAGCCCAAGAAGCCCAAAATTAAGCCCAAAACACCTAAACCCTAATCTATGGTCAAAATACAAGACCAACATGAAAATAGATTCCTATACTAAGAAAGTAAAATTAGTCATGGTGTATAATCAATCAAGCCCAAGTGAGAAGCACCCTAGGCCCACCAAGCCCATTGGGCCCACTAAGCTCTGAAGCAGTCAAATCTTCAAGTAACCTCCTGGCCATAGCTCTAGTGGTTGGGCCTTTAGCCCATGCTCTTCCATCATTCCCTCCCTCTTGAGAAGGATTCGTCCTCGAATCTGAAGACTCTTCCTCATCGTCACTAGCACCTACAAAAGGTTTAAGATCACTAACATTAAAAGTGGTGCTGACTCCATAGTCAGAGGGTAAATCAAGTCTATAAGCGTTATCATTGATACGCTGTAAGACCTGAAAGGGACCATCTCCTCTAGGACTGAGTTTAGACTTCCTTTGATTTGGAAAACGTTCTTTTCTTAAATGAAGCCAAACCCAATCACCTTCCTCGAAGATCATAGACTTCTTGCCTTTACTTCCTTGTTTTGCATATTTCTCATTTTGATTTTGAATATGAATTTTAATCCTTTCATGAAGTTTCTTAACAAAATCAGCCCTTGAAGCCCCTTCCTTATGAATGAAATGTTCAACATTAGGAAGAGGTATCAAGTCCAAAGGAGTTAAAGGATTAAACCCATACACAGCCTCAAAAGGAGAAATATTGGTAGTTTTATGAACTACCCTATTGTAGGCAAATTCAATATGAGGTAAAAACTCATCCCAAGATTTGTGATTACCCTTTAGGACTGCCCTAAGCATAGTAGACAGAGATCTATTCACTACCTCAGTTTGGCCATCTGTTTGAGGATGACAAGTAGTTGAAAAGAGGAGTTTAGTTCCTAGTCTTGACCATAAGACACGCCAAAAGTGGCTTAGAAACTTTGTATCTCTATCTGAAACTATAGTTTTAGGAAGCCCATGAAGTTTAACCACATCTCTAAAGAAAAGTTTTGCAATATTGCTTGCATCATCTACTTTGTGGCATGGAATAAAATGAGCCATTTTACTGAAATGGTCCACTACCACAAAAATAGAATCCATTCCCCTTTGGATTCTAGGTAAACCTAGCACAAAATCCATGCTAATATCCACCCAAGGAGAAGAAGCAACAGGCAAAGGTGTGTATGTTCCATGAGGCATTACTTTAGACTTAGCTTGTAAACAAGCTAAACATCTAAAACAGTGCCTTTGGACATCCTTTCGCATATGGGGCCAATAAAATTTTTCTTTTAGCAAACTAAGGGTTTTATCAACACCAAAGTGCCCCATAAGCCCACCTTCATGACTCTCTTTAATTAATAGTTTCCTAATGGATCCTTGGGGTATACACAATCTTCCTTCTTTGTATAAATACCCCTCAGCCATATAGAAACCATCAAAAGCTTTTTGTTGACATTTTTTATAATTAGCACTGAAATCAAGATCTTCTTCATACAATTCCCTAATATTATCAAATCCAAGAATTTGAGTTCCTAGGGACACAAGCAAGGTATGTCTCCTAGATAAAGCATCAGCTACAACATTGGATTTTCCTTTCTTGAATTTAATAATATATGGAAATTGTTCAAGAAACTCTAACCATTTGGCATGTCTCTTATTTAATTTACCTTGACCTCTTAAATATTTAAGTGACTCATGGTCACTATGGATGACAAACTCTTTGGACACAAGATAGTGCTCCCAAGTTTGTAAAGCTCTAACCAATGCATACAACTCCTTATCATAGGTAGGGTAATTGAGGGAGGCCCCTTTTAGTTTTTCACTAAAATATGCAATGGGGTGTCCTCCTTGCAATAACACAGCTCCTATGCCAACTCCTGATGCATCACATTCTAGCTCAAAAGTCTTTTCAAAATTAGGAAGAGCTAAAATGGGTGCATTAGTAAGTTGATCTTTAAGTAATTGAAATGCTTGGTCATGCTTTGAAGTCCATTCAAATAAAATATCTTTTTTGACAAGCTCATTCAAGGGTGAAGCAATGCTAGAGAAGTTAGGTACAAATCTTCTATAAAAACTTGCTAATCCATGAAAACTCCTAACTTCACTAACATTTTTAGGCTTGGGCCACTCTTGAATGGCTTTAATTTTCTCGGGATCTACTTGAACCCCATTTTTGCTTACAATGAACCCTAGGAAAACCACATGATCCACACAAAAAGTACATTTTTCAAGATTTGCAAATAATTGGTTTTCCCTAAGGATCATCATAACTTCTCTAAGATGTCCTAAATGATCATCTTGAGACCTACTATAGATTAATATGTCATCAAAATAAACAACAACAAATTTTCCTATACATTCTCTCAAGACATGATTCATAAGCCTCATGAATGTACTTGGTGCATTAGTTAAACCAAAAGGCATAACTAACCACTCATATAATCCAAATTTGGCCTTAAAAGCAGTTTTCCACTCATCACCCTTTTTAATTCTTATTTGATGATAACCACTTTTAAGATCAATTTTAGAAAATATGGAAGCACCATGTAACTCATCAAGCATATCATCAAGTCTAGGGATTGGGTGCCTGTACTTGATTGTGATATTGTTAATGGCCCTACAATCACAACACATTCTCCATTTTCCATCTTTCTTGGGCACTAACAATACAGGCACAGCACAGGGACTCAAACTCTTTTGTACCCAACCCTTATTCAATAATTCATGGACTTGATTCTCGATCTCCTTAGTTTCTTGAGGATTTGTCCTATAGGCTGGTCTATTGGGTAGACTAACCCCAGGCACAAAATCAATTTGATGTTCTATACCCCTAAAAGGAGGAAGGCCTTGTGGACCTTCACTAGGGAATATATCATCAAATTCTTTTAATAAATGAGAAACTTGAGGAGATAAAGAACTAAGTTCAATACTTAAATTATGACACTGAAGCATACCTTTACAAAGAAGAATGTAAGAAGGTTTTTCAACAATCAAAGTTTCTTTTAAAGGTTCTTGTTGAATTCCTTCTTTTGGAAAAGATTTCTCTTCATCCTTCTTTGAAAACTTATGCTTCTTTTCCTTCTTTTCTTTTTTTTTATTCAAGTTTTTTTTTTCTTCTTCTCTTTTCTTTTTCATTTGTACTTGATCCTCTATCACTTGTGAAGGAGACAAAGGATGAAGTACAAATTTCTTTTCTTTATGAGTGAAAGTAATTTCATTGGTAAGGCCATTGTGCATGGTTTTCTTGTCAAATTGCCATGGCCTTCCCAACAAAATATGGCAAGCTTCCATTGGAACTATGTCACAAACCACTTGGTCTTCATAGTTACCAATAGAGAACTTGACTTTCACTTGTTGATTAACATTAATATCCCCATCTTCATTAATCCAATGAAGTTGATATGGTTTCGGATGAGGAATAATAGTAAGACCAAGCTTCTCCACCAACCTTGTGCTACAACAGTTGCAACAAGACCCACTATCTACAATGAGAGAACAAGCATTGTTTAAAACTTTACACCTTGTGTGAAAAATGTTCTCCCTTTGTGAAAGATGGGACTCATGAGGTTGGCTTCCTAGAAGCCTTCTAATCATGAGAAGTTGACCATCACAAGGATATGCACTTTCAATGGGATGGTCTTCCTCACTTGATTCACTATCACTTGAAGTAGTGGAACTAGATTCATCAACACTACTATAAATGTCTTGCCCCTTCAAAATCATCACCTTTTTAGTTGGGCATTGAGAGGCTATGTGTCCTCCCCCAAGACACTTAAAGCATTTGATATCACTAGTTTTGCTACTAGAAGTGACAATATTTTTATTTTTCTCATTTTCTTTTTCTTTTTCTTTTTCTTTGCCAAATTTCTTAGAGGAATCAAAGTGACCCTCCCTCTTGTAGTCTTTCTTAACATAAGAGCTAGATTGAGTTTTACCTTTAAAAGAGGATTTTCTCAAATTTTGTTGTTCCACCCTTATACAAAGTTGGACCAAATCATCAAGGTCCCTATAAGGGAGTAACTCAACTCTATCTCTTATATCAAAATTAAGACCACTTAGAAATCTAGCAATGGTCAATCTTTCTTCTTCCCTTATCCCAGCCCTCATGAGATATAACTCCATCTTTTGCCTATACTCCTCAACACTCATACCCTTTTGTTGGAGTCTTTGGAGCTTATCCATAAGCTCCCTACTATAATAAGAAGGTATGTGCCTTCTTCTCATAGCACTCCTTAACTCATTCCAATAAGTGATGGGAGGATCATTATGAAGTCTTCTCTCTCTTTCCAAGGATGTCCACCAATACATGGCTTGTCCTTGAAAAGCTAGGGTGGCTAAAGGAAATTTTCTTTCCTCACCTACTTTATGACAAGTGAAAATTTGCTCCACTTTCATCTCCCAATCTAAGTAGGTGTCCACATTATCTTTTCCATGAAAGTAAGGGAGATCAACCCTTGATTCCCTCACTTTGTGTTCTTTAATGACTCTCCTAGGTGTTGGTTGATAGTAAGCATCCATATGCATACTACCATCATTATCTTGACTTTGAGAATCATTGGAGCTCTTGGTTGAGCTCCTAGAAGAACCTTTTGGACTTTTATTTTTATTTAATCTTTTTAAAAGTTTTTCTTCCCTTTGCTTAATCTTTTGGATTTCTTGTTCCAAAGCCATGATTTGTACTTCTTTTTCAAGTTTCTCTTTTTGTTTTTGAAGCATCTCATCATTTTTCCAAAGTTTTAGTGCTTCAACCTCCTTGACAATTCTTTCAAAACTTTTAGGAGTATCAAAGTCACTACTACCTTGAGAATGATGACTCATGGTTAAGCAAAAAGAATTTGTATGCTATGCAAAAAGTTATAAAATGTTTTTGGTATTTTCTAGGAATGAAAATAGCACTTGGAAGTCTAAGTGTACAAGTTGCACTATCAAGGGAGGTGAGCTACAAAGAGCCACTTAATAACCAAGCCTTTTCAAGTGGAAATCACTAAACTCCTTTGTGGTATTTCCAATTCCCCAAAACTTTTCACAAATATTTTTTTTTTTGTATGCTTTTTACAACTTTGTTTGTTTTTGACACTTAACTAAACGTGAGCAAATAAAACTACACAATTCTAGACGTTTATAGGCAACAAAGTAAAGCAATTAAGTACAAGAAAACTTGAAAGAAGCAAGTTAAGCAACTAGTCGGATATCCTAAGTGGAAGCTTGAAACATATGAAATTTCCAAGCCACTTCCACTAGTACTACACGTGAGAGTCTATCAAGGATGTAGATATACCTGACCAGCTTCTTAATACTCCCTCCAAGCTTTACAAATTGGTTTAAAAATACAAGAGAATTGACAAAAATTAAACTAGCCTAAAAAGCAATAAAGTGGCGGCTTTGGTGACCAATTAGTGGCGGTTTTGTGTTCAAATTTTCTAACACTTGTTTAAGTGTCTTAATCCGCCACTAATCCTTCAAATGGATGCTACTGGACCTGCAAAAGATACACAACAAGAGGTTAAGGGTGGCTGCCTCACAAGGTGAAGGAAAAGGTCACTCAAGTGAAGGAAGTTTAGGATAAGTTTTGGCCACTAAATTAGGTCAAATTTTTAGGTCTTAGTGTCCAAACTTTTCCTAATCTTTGTTGAGCAATGCTTGATCCTTGAGCAAGGATTTGAGGCCACTTCCAGCACAGGAATTTATTGAAAGAAAACTAGACAAGCAATAAAAGCACAATTTGAAAAGCTTATACCAAAATTAAGAGTAATAGATGTATATGACAAGACTCAAAAGAGGTTCAACAAGTAAAACTGAAAATTAAGACTCCAAATAAAAGCTAGCACTCAGAGAGAAGAGTTCCTAGATAGGTACTAGAATAGATGAACAAAACAAAAAAAATTTGAAGACAATTGGACAAGTATAGCAAAAGTAGTAGCCAAAACAATAACAAGGAATCAAGTAGGTTTTTCAACTTGTATACCTCTCGGCTTTTTCCTTTTAATTTTCTTTCTCTATTTTTTTTTTTAATTCTTTCTTTTTCCAGTATCAAATTAAGAGTCCAGAGAGTATATTTGCCTTTTGTTTCAAAATTTTCAATGATTCCAAGCTATAGAAACCGAGAATACAAATCAGCCAAAAATTAGGTCAAATTTCAAGTAACTTGAATAACTAGTGCACTAGTCTTTAGGTTTTTGGTTTGGATTCCTTTTGAACTCTTTTCTTTTTGATCTTTTGAACACTTTAGGCTCTGTTTTATCTCTGTTTTCAGCCTCTAATTTTTTTAAAATTTGAATCCACAAGAAGAGTGCACTAGAAGTAGGTTTACACTTGAAATTTTGAGTCACAAAATTTTTTATAAGTTTTTCAATGGAATGTGATTTGAAAACTTAAGAACATAATAGAAACCTAACTCTAAAGAAACTTGCTAGGACTAATAGCAAATTATGAACACAAAAAGGTAAAGAAAAAGCACATATAGGTAGGCACAAATATAAGCAAAACCGAGAGCAATATGTAGACACAAAATTCAAAATAAAACTAGGTTAAACATGCTATTCAAGGAATTGGCAACATGTAAGGATTAAACACAAACTTCTAAGACAAAACATAGATTCAAAACCAAAATCTAAATGCAATGCATGAGGTCCAATCACGGACACATACAAGAATGGAGAGACTCAAAAATAAAATCAAAATAGCACAAGCAAATAGTTCCTAAACAAGTTGATTGAGGAAGAAATTCAAGACAATCAACCAATGGATCTATGAACACAAGAACTTCAAACTATAGATCCGAAAATTGAAAAACTCAAACAACACAAGACAAGAACACACAAACACAAAACGGACACAAATTTTTGAAGAACACTTATCTCCTTGAAGACCTTGCTCTTGATACCAAAATTGATGGAAGAGAATAGGAGAAGTGGAAGGTGTAGCTTCTCCTTAGCTCTCCTTATGCACGGATCTTCAATCAAGGAGATAGGACCAAAATCTTGAACACCTTTAGAAGAGGAATTCGTGAGGATTAGAAGCTCTAATCCATGGACGGAAGCATCCAAGCACAATTCTCAAGGGATTGCACACTTCAAAGAGAAGGAAGCTAGGTTTCCTAAGGGGATTGAAGGCACTCTCTTAAGGTTTTCTCTCTTGGATGGTTTCGGTGACTCTTGAGGGAATTTGGCTGAATACAAGTTCAGAAAATTCATATATTCAAAAGTGTATTACAAGTTGTAGGAAGTTGCATATATAGGAGAAGATTAGAGCTACTTGGCGGCACCTTGAGTGAACAAAAGTAGCGCCAAGTTTGAATTTCAAATTTGAATTTGAAATTCAAACTTTGGCCACCTCTCTTAATCACACGGATGCTACCTCCATTTAGATGTCATTTGGAGATGATTTGAGGTGAATTTGGAGCTCACATGGCCGGATCCATCCCATGCAAACCATGTGACTCAAATTCAACTCAAATTACTTCTAAATGATGTCTAAATGAAACCTAATTCTCCTATTAATGTTTTCTTCATATAATCCTATTCTAATGACCGAAATACATTGGTCTAATGAATACAATGAATAGAAAAAAATATAAGAAGAAGAATGAGCCCAATATTGGGTATCAAAAGCCCAAAGCCCAAGAAGCCCAAAATTAAGCCCAAAACACCTAAACCCTAATCTATGGTCAAAATACAAGACCAACATGAAAATAGATTCCTATACTAAGAAAGTACAATTAGTCATGGTGTATAATCAATCAAGCCCAAGTGAGAAGCACCCTAGGCCCACCAAGCCCATTGGGCCCACTAAGCTCTGAAGCAGTCAAATCTTCAAGTAACCTCCTAGCCATAGCTCTAGTGGTTGGGCCTTTAGCCCATGCTCTTCCATCATTATCTGAAAAAGTAATGTACTTTTTCTGACACAGGCATGCTTTGATTTTTGGGATTGCATTTCTTTTTCTTCTTCTTTTCCTTTCAGCACGCAATCATATTGAGAGCTCTTGTATGATTGTAGACAATGCCTGAATTGTCCCTTAAGACTTAATTCTTCGAATGCTTGCATGATAGTCTTCATCTACGTCTGGTAGTCCATGTGCATCTCAATACTTGATCTTCGTCTGATTATTTGTCATCAATGCTTTGACTTCCTTTGGTCCAGTCAATATTGTAGATGGACAGAATTCATTTCAGTCTGGAATGCTTTTCAGTCTGTGCTTTCCATTGTCTGATATGTAGTTGACTTTCATCTAATTTTGACCAGCCTTCGTCTGAATCCTTATGTTGCGCTTTATGTTGTGCTTGACACACCTACGTCTGGTATTTGATCCAACATCGTCTGGTTCTCATGTCACATTTCATCTTGTATTTGACTTTGCTTCGTGTGATCCTTATGTTGTGCTTTGCCTTGACTAATCTTCGTCTGGTACTTGAAGAAGTTTCGTTTGTGGTTTGTATGGACTTCTTCTCGTTCTAGAATGCGCTTCGTCTGAAGCTTGATCATTTTCCTTCTTGTGCTAGACTTGGCTTCGTTTGACCTTTCCGTCTAATGCTTGAAGCTTTCCTTCCTTTATCTTGGTTATAGTATAAGAAGTGGCACATGCTTTGTTCTTCAACTTGCTTATACTTATGTTTTTCTGAAACACTAACACATATGTTAGAAATAACAATATGTATTATATTTGTCTCATTCAAAACTTTGTTGGGAATTGATTCGTCTAACTTAACAGATACCTCCCACCAAACCTAGATCTCGGATCGGGCTATAGACAGGTCTTGTTGTGCCTGACTTATGTGCTTGCTCATAGACCTTAGCTTTGAGTTGTGTTATCTTCAATAAAGCTTCTTGAAGTCAATCGTTTGGGTCGAATTTTTGCAACTTTACCGGGTGTGTGGTCCTTTCATATCTATTAGCACACTCATCATTTAGGTGCTCGATTTCCATGTCCTTATTCTTACACTGCCTTTGTAGACCGTCGATGATGAGATTGAATGCTTCATCCTTTTCCTCCAAGGCTCTTACTTGGGCTTCTAAAATCTTCATCCTCTTGGTCAGGGTATCAACTTGCTGTTGCTTCCACCGATATGTAGGTCTAGTCATACTAGTGGTCCTTCTTTCGCTTCTCTGTTGGTCGTAGTCACTAAAAGAAGCTACCCTGAGTCTTCTTAGCTCGTTATCTCCAAAGTAGACTGATTTTTCCCAAGCTTCCCTAATGGCGCTCGTCGTTTGTTACTGCTTGAGAGAGTAAAGGTAGCAAACCCCTCCAAGATCTCCTAGCCTAGGCAAAGTCTGAGTCCTCCAAAGTTTTCTTAATACTATCGTCAAGGAATAAGCTATGCACCCTCTCAGTCCCATCAAAGGAATGCTAAGGAAGTTACCACCTTGGATCAACACTTGTCCGGGACGAAACCAAGGGCATGTCCATGTGAAATAATCCTTGATATGACCTTCCAACTTGGCTTTCCAACCCATAGCGTATTTCTTCGACACTAGTATTTTGGGGAAATTTCTCAATGGATCGGGCAGCTTTCCCACATGTCCTTTGGCAAAGAAATGGGTAAATGCACATACATGTAGCAATGGCTTACAACACTTCAATTATTTTCCTGACTTTTGGTTACAGATGTCAACAAGAATTAGGGTGTTGGCAAAGATGACAAGCATGGGACTCTTCAAATGTGGGTCCTAGGCAAAGAATGTCAATTGTGGCGTGGTCCACCATCTTCTCACGAATAGGGAAAAAGATGATCCCGAATATGATCAAAGTGAGAGTCTTGTTGAAGCTCAACCAGTCCCCTTGATCAACTAAAAAGGAAACGTGTAATATTCATTTTTTTAAAGGGGTATTTTTGTAATTTTTATTAATGGCATTTTCGCAATTTTATTAAAGTTTGAGGGGTAAATGGGTAACTTGGAACGGGTTGTTCCAAAATTGGAACGGGTCGTTCCAAGCAATAAAAACACACTAAATTTTAAGTTGGGAACGGGTCCAGAACGGGTCGTTCCAACAAGGAGAACGGGTCGTTCTGATTTTGGAACGGGTCGTTCTGGAAGGAGCACGGGCTGTTCCGGAAGGAGAACGGGCCGTTCTGGATGAGTCTCAGAACGGGCCGTTCTGGTTTTGGAACGGGCCGTTCCAGTTTAAAATTTTACGTGGATTTTTCAGGCCCAGAACGGGCGTTCCGCTTTTGGAACGGGCCGTTCCGGGTTAGGCAGGCAGAACTCTATAAATAGGGGTTGGGGGTGTTGGAAAAGCAGGATTGAGAGAGAGGGTCCTAGAGAGAGAAAGAGGAGAGAGAGAGAGAGAGAGAAAGGGAGAGGAGGGGAAAGAAAAGAGGAAAGAAAGGAAGAGGAATCCAGTAGAGGAGGTTCTGCCAGGGGAGAGAAAAGAGGAGGGAGAGGAGGAGATTCTGCCCGAGTTTCGGTTCTTGTTTAAGGAAGAGGAGGAGGTTCTGCCCGAGTTTTGGTTCAGGTTTATCCAAGTAAGGGTAGTACTTATAAGACTTAATCTAGTATGTATGAGCATGATAAGGGTAGTATAACTTTTAATATGCTATTTTGTTTATATGAAGATTATCATTTGTTTAAGTTGATGGTTGTTTTAAGTGTTTAGTTATTTATGTTATTATATTGAATAATTTGGCTTGGTTATGGAAATTTTTGGTATGTAATTATGGAATATGCTATATGTGTGTAGTTTGGAAAGCTAATAGAACTTAGAGGAGAAAGGTTATGGTATGGATTAGATCTCTTGGTGAGATCAGGATATAATCTTTGGAAAAATATGGAATTAGGAGTCCCATGGTGAGGATTCCAATATGGAACTTTTCCAAAGGTTATATAATAAACCACTTCAGATGTTAGGTGGATTCTGAAGTACTCCTCTAAGTATTCTATTTGCTACCGGTATCGGTTCAGGCCGAGTCATACCGATGGATGAGGTGGCCACGATCACCAGGGTTACGTGACGACGTAATCCAACTGTATATTTTCCATGAGAGGTTAGGCGTGAGACATGGGTTGATGACATGTTTCACCGTATCAACACTTGGTTTGGATGGTGTTGAGGCCAACATTTGGTTTGGATGTGTTGGTTACATCATGGATTATACAGTGGTGTGACTTTGTTTTGGATGTGGAATATGTATACATATGGTATGGATTGTATACATTGGTTATGGATTTTCTTATTATCATAAAATACGTATACATTAGCATGGATGTGTATACATTATATTTTGGATTGGTCTATATTTAGCTTGGAAATGACTTGTTTGTCTAGATAAATACTGTGGACAAATATCTGTTTAATGATATTTATTATGATATACTATGGTTGGTTTTATATGTGCTAACCCTTATATTTCCATGATGGACTGTGATGATCTCACTATGTGGGGGAGCAGATCAGGTATGAGGCTTTGGGATAGCAAGGAGTCTTTTGGATAGCTGCTTTGAGAAGTGGCTAGGTTTAGAGCTTGACCAGTACCTAGGGTGTCTTAATTTGATGTCTTCTTGACGTTGTAATTATATTATCTTTTTGGATTACTGTATAACCTTACTGAGGATAATGACTTTATTATAAAAATATGTTATATATTTTGGAAACAATTTTATATGTTATTGTATATTTACACTCTAGCGTAGCTAGCCCTTGTTCTATTTTCTTTAATATATTATTTATCTTTGGTTGGTTCTGGATGTGACGGCCTAGGGTGGGTCGTTACAATTTTGGTATCAGAGCTGATCGAGTCTCTTTAGGGTTTGTGGGAAATGGTCTTGTTATGTTTCTGTTGTGTGGAAATGGATTTTTTGGAAAGGAATTACTTATGTGTTTTGGTGTAAACTCATGGGTTCCTTGATCTTTTATCTTGATTAAGATGGTTGGTAGGGGAAACCATTCTAATCCTTCTTCAGGTGTAGATGAGTGACAGATTGCTCAGGCTATGGAGCTAATTGCTGCTATTATTGGACAACAGAATACTTTGTTGGCTCAGATGGAGACCAACCGGGCTGCAGCTGAAGCAGCTAGAGCTGAGGTACCTGATGAGTATAGGGGCTTGTCAGAGTTTAGAAAAGGGAATCCTCCTCAATTTACAGGTGTTGATGGACCTGAAGTTGCTGATCAGTGGATTGAGGAGATGGAGAAAATCTTCATGGTGATGCATTGTCCTGAGGAAAGGAAGCTAGTTTATGTTGTTTATATGTTGGTGGGTGAGGCTAGTTTCTGGTGGAAAGGTGCTCAAGCTATGATGGAGGCTAGAGGGGAGGCGATAAATTGGGAAAATTTCAAAAAGGTATTCCTAGAGAAATATTTTCCAGATAGTGCCAGGTATGCTAAGGAAGCTGAGTTTTTGAGACTGCAACAAGGGAATATGTTCGTACAAGAGTATGTGGTCAAGTTTGAACACTTGGCTAGGTACTATTCTCAAGCTATCTCTGAAGCATGGAGATGCAGGAAGTTCAGTGAAGGTTTAAGGTATGAGTTGAAAAAGACTATTGTTCCTATGGGGATTGTGGAGTTCCCAGTTCTAGTTGAAAAGGCAAAAACAGTTGATAGATTTGAAGGAGGAAATAGAGTGACAAAGGGTACAGGGGGATCATCTGGATTTGGGAGGGGGAAACATCCTCAAAAGAGACCATCTCAGTTTCAAATTGGAAATGCTAATAAGAAATCAATGGGGACTACTACTACAGGAGCTGTTCAGAGTATTAGATGTTACACATGTGGAGGCCCACATATGATGAGGGACTGTCCTACAAAGAACTATGTGTGTTTTAAATGTGGCAAGGTGGGTCACATGGCTAAAGATTGCAATGTCAGAAATACTCCAGCTAGAGAGAACCAAAAAGTGGATCGGCCTACTACAGCAGGTCGTGTTTTTGCTTTAACAGGTGCTGAAACTGAAACGTCATCTGAGCTGGTAAAGGGAAAGGGCAAAGCTGATGGTAATGATATTTCTATTCTATTTGATTCTGGTGCTTCACATTCTTTTATTTCTTATGAATGCGTGACAAGGTTAAATTTAGTTGTGAGTTCATTATGTGTGGATCTAGTTGTTTCTACTCCAGCTTCAGGTTCTGTTTTGACTTCTGAGATTTGTTTGAGATGTCCCGTGGAGGTGGAAGGGTGTTGCTATAAAGTGAATTTGTTTTGTTTACCTTTATCTGATTTGGATGTAATTTTAGGGATGGATTGGCTTTCTGCCAATAGGATTTTGATAGATTGTTCAGAAAAGAGATTAATCTTTCCTACTGTTGAACAGGAGAGATTTATTTCTAGTGGACAGGTGGATGGGTTGTTGAAGGGTGGAGCTCTTGGGTTTATGATCCTATCTTTTATTAGTGTAGAGAATGAAAAGTTTTTGAATAGTATTGATGTTGTTAGAGAATTCCCAGAGGTTTTTCCGGATGATGTTCCAGGATTACCACCAAAGCGAGAGTTGGAATTTAGTATTGCTCTTATACCAGGGGCAGGACCAGTGTCTATTTCTCCTTATAGAATGGCACCAGCGGAGTTATCTAAATTGAAGAAGCAGGTTAAAGAACTTTTGGAGAAGCAAATGATCATACCTAGTGTATCTCCATGGGGAGCACCAGTGTTATTGGTAAAGAAGAAGGATGGTGGTGTGAGGTTATGTGTGGATTACAGGCAGTTAAATAAATTGACAATCAAGAATAAATATCCATTGCCAAGAATAGATGATTTGATGGATCAATTGAGGGGAGCTTCTGTTTTCTCCAAGATTGATTTGAGGTCTGGGTATCACCAGATTCAGGTAAAGGAGGAGGACATACCAAAGACTGCTTTCAGGACTCGGTATGGCCATTATGAGTATGTTGTCATGCCTTTTGGAGTGACGAATGCTCCAGCTGTTTTCATGGATTATATGAATAGGATTTTCAGACCCTTTCTGGATAAGTTTGTGGTAGTGTTCATTGATGATATTCTGGTTTATTCTAAATCTATAGAAGAACATAGAGAACATCTGAGGATAGTTTTGCAGGTATTAAAGGAGAAACAGTTATTTGCAAAGTTGTCAAAATGTGAGTTTTGGCTGTCTGAAGTTAAGTTCTTGGGTCATGTGATTTCTGCACAAGGAATTGCAGTTGATCCTACTAAGGTGGAGGCAATTTTGAGGTGGGAGCGTCCAAAATCAGTTACTGAAGTTAGAGGTTTTGTGAGATTGGCTGGCTATTATAGAAGATTCATAGAAGGATTTTCTAAAATAGTTATGCCTTTGACACAGCTGACCAGGAAGGATCATCCTTTTATATGGACGGAGGAGTGTGAAAGGAGTTTTCAAGAGTTAAAGGAAAAATTGACGTCGTCTCCAGTGTTGATTCTGCTAGATCCTAATAAATCTTTTGAAGTTTATTGTGATGCATCTCTTCAAGGTTTAGGATGTGTTCTTATGCAAGATAGACAGGTTGTGGCCTATGCATCTAGGCAGTTAAAGACTCATGAACGGAATTATCCTACGCATGATCTAGAGTTGGCTGCAGTGGTTTTTGCTTTGAAGATTTGGAGACATTATCTCTATGGAGCAAAGTTTGATGTGTTCAGTGATCATAAGAGTCTGAAATATTTGTTTGATCAGAAAGAGTTAAATATGAGGCAAAGGAGGTGGATTGAGTTTTTGAAAGATTTTGACTTTCAGTTAATGTACCATCCAGGTAAAGCGAATATGGTGGCAGATGCTTTGAGTAGAAAATCTCTTCATATGTCTTACATGATGGTTAAAGAGATGGAGTTGGTAGAGAAATTCAGGGATATGAATTTTAATATTGTGATTGCTCCAGATTTTATTAGTTGTGGTATGACTACCATTACTAGTGATTTCTTGGAGATGGTGAAACAAAGACAAGTTCAGGATACGAGATTGAATAAGGTTAGAGAGTTGTTGGGTTCTGAGAAAGCTGAAGGATTTGAACAAGATATGGATGGAGTTTTGAGATACAAGGGTAGAATTTGTATTCCACAAGATAAAGAGTTGAAGAAGTTGGTACTTGAGGAAGGTCATAAGAGCAAGTTGAGTGTACATCCAGGTATGACAAAAATGTATCAAGATTTGAAGAAAATGTTTTAGTGGAATGGTATGAAGAGGGAGGTAGCCGAGTATGTTGCATCTTGCATTGTGTGTCAGAAAGCTAAGGTAGAACATCAAAAACCAGGAGGTTTGTTACAAATAATGGAAGTGCCAGAATGGAAATGGGATAGTATAACCATGGATTTTGTTGTTGGATTACCAAGGTCTGCTAAGAATTGTGATTCTATTTGGGTGATCGTGGATAGATTAACTAAGTGTGCTCATTTTCTTCTAGTGAATATAAAATGGTCCTTGGAAAAGTTAACTCAGTTGTATATTAAGGAGATTGTTAGATTACATGGTGTGCCCTCCAGTATCATTTCTGATAGGGATCCTCGTTTTACTTCTTGATTTTGGCAGAGTTTGCATCAAGCGTTAGGGACTAAGTTGAGACTTAGTTCTGCTTACCACCCACAGACTAATGGGCAGTCTGAGAGGACTATCCAATCTTTGGAGGACTTGTTGAGGGCTTGTATTTTGGATCATCTAGGGAGTTGGGAAGACATGTTGCCTTTGGTCGAGTTCACTTATAATAACAGTTTTCATGCAAGTATAGGAATGGCACCATTTGAGGCTCTGTATGGGAGGAAGTGTCAAACACCTTTGTGTTGGTTTAAAGAGGGAGAATCAATGATGGTGGGGCCAGAGATCATCTTACAGACTACTGAAAAGGTGAAACAAATTCAGGAAAGAATGAGAGCTGCTCAGAGTCGGCAAAAGTCTTATGCAGACAAGAGGAGGAAACCTTTGGAGTTTTTAGAGGGAGAACATGTGTTTTTGAAAGTAACTCCTACCACAGGTGTGGGAAGAGCTATCAAAGCTAAGAAGTTGAATCCTAAATTTATTGGGCCGTATCAAATTCTCAAGAGGATTTGACCAGTGGCATATCAGATTGCATTACCTCCATTCCTGTCTAATCTGCATGATGTGTTCCATGTTTCACAACTGAGAAAGTGTATTCACGATCCGAGCCATGTCCTGGAATCAGAGGCAGTGCAAGTTAAGGAGAATTTAACTTTTGAGAAACAGCCAGTTTTAGTGGCAGATAAAAAAGTTAAACAGTTGCGGGGTAAATCTATCAATCTGGTGAAGGTTATTTGGGATGAGGTTACTAATGAAGCCACTTGGGAGTTGGAGGATAGGATGAAGGATCAATACCCATATCTCTTTTAGAGTAAGTGAATTTTCGAAGACGAAAATTTTTGTTGTTGGGGAGAATTGTAATATTCATTTTTTAAAGGGGTATTTTTGTAATTTTTATTAATGGCATTTTCGCAATTTTATTAAAGTTTGAGGGGTAAATGGGTAACTTGGAACGAGCTGTTCCAAAATTGGAACGGGCCGTTCCAAGCAATAAAAAGACACTAAATTTTAAGTTGGGAACGGGTCCAAAACGGGCCGTTCCAACAAGGAGAACGGGTCGTTCTGATTTTGGAACGGACCTTTCTAGAAGGAGCACGGGCCGTTCCGGAAGGAGAACGGGCCGTTCTGGATGAGTCTCGAAACGGGCCGTTCTGGTTTTGGAACGGGCCGTTCCAGTTCAAAATTTTACGTGGATTTTTCAGGCCCAGAACGGGCGTTCCGCTTTTGGAACGGGCCGTTCCGGGTTAGGCAGGCAGAACTCTATAAATAGGGGGTTGGGGGTGTTGGAAAAGCAGGATTGAGAGAGAGGGTCCTAGAGAGAGAAAGAGGAGAGAGAGAGAGAGAGAGAAAAAAAAGGGAGAGGAGGGGAAAGAAAAGAGGAAAGAAAGGAAGAGGAATTCAGTAGAGGAGGTTCTGCCAGGGGAGAGAAAAGAGGAGGGAGAGAAGGAGATTCTGCCCGAGTTTTGGTTCAGGTTTATCCAAGTAAGGGTAGTACTTATAAGACTTAATCTAGTATGTATGAGCATGATAAGGGTAGTATAACTTTTAATATGCTATTTTGTTTATATGAAGATTATCATTTGTTTAAGTTGATGGTTGTTTTAAGTGTTTAGTTATTTATGTTATTATATTGAATAATTTGGCTTGGTTATGGAAATTTTTGGTATGTAATTATGGAATATGCTATATGTGTGTAGTTTGGAAAGCTAATAGAACTTAGAGGAGAAAGGTTATGGTATGGATTAGATCTCTTGGTGAGATCAGGATATAATCTTTGGAAAAATATGGAATTAGGAGTCCCATGGTGAGGATTCCAATATGGAACTTTTCCAAAGGTTATATAATAAACCACTTCAGATGTTAGGTGGATTCTGAAGTACTCCTCTAAGTATTCTATTTGCTACCGGTATGGGTTCAGGCCGAGTCATACCGATGGATGAGGTGGCCACGATCACCAGGGTTACGTGACGACGTAATCCAACTGTATATTTTCCATGAGAGGTTAGGCGTGAGACATGGGTTGATGACATGTTTCACCGTATCAACACTTGGTTTGGATGGTGTTGAGGCCAACATTTGGTTTGGATGTGTTGGTTACATCATGGATTATACAGTGGTGTGACTTTGTTTTGGATGTGGAATATGTATACATATGGTATGGATTGTATACATTGGTTATGGATTTTCTTATTATCATAAAATACGTATACATTAGCATGGATGTGTATACATTATATTTTGGATTGGTCTATATTTAGCTTGGAAATGACTTGTTTGTCTGGATAAATACTGTGGACAAATATCTGTTTAATGATATTTATTATGATATACTATGGTTGGTTTTATATGTGCTAACCCTTATATTTCCATGATGGACTGTGATGATCTCATTATGTGGGGGAGCAGATCAGGTATGAGGCTTTGGGATAGCAAGGAGTCTTTTGGATAGCTGCTTTGAGAAGTGGCTAGGTTTAGAGCTTGACCAGCACCTAGGGTGTCTTAATTTGATGTCTTCTTGACGTTGTAATTATATTATCTTTTTGGATTACTGTATAACCTTACTGAGGATAATGACTTTATTATAAAAATATGTTATATATTTTGGAAACAATTTTATATGTTATTGTATATTTACACTCTAGCGTAGCTGGCCCTTGTTCTATTTTCTTTAATATATTATTTATCTTTGGTTGGTTCTGGATGTGACGGCCTAGGGTGGGTCGTTACAAAAGGTGCGGCCCTCCAGTGTGGAAAGCTTCCATCCTTTGATTACCCCACTACCTTCTAAGGCGGATAGATGAGGGGGCAACCTGATTAGCTCGGCCACTCTCTTTGTGGAAATGTGTTGTTCTCTAATAGTGTAGGCTCCTTCTAACTTGGGCCATTTGACCATCAAGTTGTATTCCTCTATAGTGGGTACTTTATTGAGATGTGGGAGCTCAAAACAGCGAAGTTCTGGCTTCCAGAAATGTACCAAGGCTCTCATAAAGGCATGGTCAACTTTTATTCTTAGCAAATCGTGAATCCTTCCATAGCATTTCTCAAAATCCAATCAGATTTCCTTAGGTATTAAGACACACAAGCTATTAACTCTTGGTATGGCACAATTTAGAATGTTCACCTTTCACAATGGCCCATGCATGCTCTTATCTATACCTTCCATATCTAGTGATAAAAATGAATGAGAACTAATGTACTATCCTAAGAAGGATGCATATTTTTCTGCCTAAGCCTTATCATGTTTTGATTTTCTATGGGGAGATAATGCATGTAAAGGAGATTTTTCTTCATTCATCATTCTTTAGGAAAAAGAAACTACTTAGATGATGATATTAAAGTGATGACCTAAGGATATACAAGAGGGTATTAATTTCTTTTATTTTTATTTATTATTGTCTATTCGCTTGTTTAAAATTATAATCCACTTCTATGGAAACAAACAAAGTAAACAAACAAATGCAACAAACACATGCTCAAACAACGTACTACCACAAAAAGTCATATTTAAATCCATGGGTTGAGGTCCCTGTCAAGAAAAGTGCATGGTATAAGGTGGTTCTAATTATTCTCACTGGTCTTTAAAAGGCTCCCAAGGTGCCCCATTGTAAGGACCCAATATCTCTATCGCTGTCAACTACCAGACTCTAGGGTTTGTCCAAAGTATTTGAGTTAGAATAATTGGTTATCACCTTGATTATAATTTCCAACGACCTACGGGCTCAAGGCTATCACTTCAATTGACCATACATCAACAACTCCCTCTAGTTATCTCACTTGCCCCCGGGTATAGAGGGAACTTGTAGTATGCAAAGGTTTGTGTATAGTTTTATTTCAACCAAGTGCGAGAATTTAAGCAAGCAAGCTATTAAAGTCATACTAAAGAGAAAACATATATTTACAAATAAGGTAAAAGAGGTAAAAATTTAATTATTATTTTTATTATGTTAAATTCATCATTTAAAGGGTCTGACCCTCTTTAAGCTTCTTAGTAAAGTCATCATCTGTCGAAACTTGAAAACTTTTGATCTTGCCCACAATTGGATTTGACTTCGTTTTGAAAATCTCATTGGTTTAAGGATGCTCGAAGATCAAACTAAACCTTCACCAATGGTTTTTTGAAAAGAGTTTGAAGGAGTCGCCACCAGCATTTTGCTCAAAACATCGAAAAAAGGAAAAAGGTTTTCGAAAAGTAATAATGGTCTTCAAAGTCAGAATTAAGTTTGGGGCCGATTACGTGTGAGGAATGTATTAGGCACCCCACAACATCCTAGACTGGTACCCAATGACGATTTTAGCATAATAACAAACAATAATTGAATGTTTATCCTTTTTTTATTACTCATTTATATACTTAATTTCTACATGATTGCTAGTTATTTCATGACAATAATACTATGAACAAAGCAATTAAATAAGTAAGAAGAGAGGGAGAGACTTGATAAAAATACATCCAAAGCAAACTTTATAGAATAAATCTCAAATCTTGGTACAAAGGTGTGTTTTGGCAGCATTTCATTCTACAAAGACCTCACAAACACTCAAGAAAGTATAAAGGAAGAGAAGGGAGTGTTTCTATCAAAAATTTGTCAACTTAGTAGTGTGTGGGAGACTGAGCATTGGGCACGCTTCTATAGGAACCCAAAGGCGTGGACCGGTCGTTCCTAAGCCTAGAACGATCGTTCTAGCCCTTAAAATTGAACTAAAATGGGCTTTAGGAACATGCTATTCCAAATTAGGGTTACAGGCCAAATTTTCAATTGGGAACCGTCATTCCGAGTGTGGAAATAGCCATTCCAAGCTCTAAAGCATAGTTTTGAGTCTTATAGGCCTCTTAGTGTTGTCCTGGTTCATTTTTTTGATTCATTAGGCCCTCGAGGATGACTTTTGTCGTCCTAGTGGCCTTTTTGTTAAGTCAGACGAAGACAAAAGCAATTCCCAGCAAGGTTTTGAATGAGACAAATATAATACATATTGTTATTACTAACAAGTGTGTTAGTGTTTCAAATACAAGTACAGGTAAACTGCTGAATAGAAAATATACATCCATACCAGAATCAAGGAGATGTGAGGCAAGCATTGGATAAAGGTTGAGAAAACAAAGGGAATACATCAGATGCAGACTCAGATGATACAAGACCCTAGACGATGGGCAAATCCTAACAAGAGCACCTTAGACGGAGTCAAGTACTTACAACAACCAACTAGACGGAGACTCAAACACACAGACGAAGATCAGGAATGTTGGACTGTGTCTGAAGAACACAATACGACAAACTACCTAGCATCCACACTCTCAGAAGAACATATGAAGTCATCAAAATGGAAATTACGGAGATATCCTAATGCCAGATATAAAAGCAATCAAATGGTACAAAAGACCTCGTAGAATGCAGATTACGCAGATTCAGCAAGTAAACATTTAATGCAAGATCAAAGGCATTAAATACAAGAATCCACAAAGCCTGTGCAAAATAAACAAGATTCAGATGATGGTCAGTCAAACATCAGAATTAGGATGAATCACGGACGGAAGAACATTCAACAAACACAGGATTGAAGCATCAAACGAAAAGCCAAAGCAGACTGACTCAAGCACAAGACAAAAGAAGGTTAAACATCAGACAAGTCAAGGCAGATAGTAGATGAAGTAAATGACAGAGGAAACTGGGCGTCAAAAGATAAATAGATGAAACAAGAATAAGTGCCAGATGATCATAAAAGCATAAAATACTCAGACAAAAATGTGTCTAGTACAACTATCATAAAACGCAAATCAGACGAGGTATATGTCTAAGATCAAAAGAAAGTCAACCATGCATCAGACGAAGGACAGCATAGACTGAAAGACACTCCAAATGGAAATAATGTTTGTCTACTCACATTGTTAATCAGACCAAAGAAAAGTTCAAGCATTGAACTCTGACGTTGAGGCAAAAGTCAAGATTGAAATGCACAGGACCAACAGACGAAGATGAAGACTGCCACGCAAGCAAATAAAGAATCACGCCTCAAGAAACAAGCCAAGATATCGTCTATGAAAACACCAAAGCTTTCAACGTAAAACGCGTACGAAGGAACAAAGGAAAAGAGAAGCATGCAAAAGCAGAGCATGCATGTGTCAGAAAAAGTGATTACTTTTTCAAAAAAGAACAACGGCTATATTAATGCATGACCAGAAAAAGACAAACAACTTCTAGGTCTCAGATAAAGTCAAACATCACTGACAATAGACAAAAGAAGAAAACACGTAATGTCTAAAAGTAGGAAGCAACATTTAATGCAAGACCAAATGCATTAAATGAAAGGATCAAACTAGTCATGAATGACTATATTAGCTTCAACGGACATATGCAACGGGCAAATTTTACAGGCCTATAAATATGCAACAACATTAAACTGAAAAAGGTAAGGCAAAGAGCAACAAAGGGATAACCATAGGCTTTGCCCTGGGCTTTTTGATTGGAAGAAAAATAGTGATATCAAGCCCACGAGACAGAGACCAGAGATGAGCATACATTGACATATGTACAATGTTATATTGTATTTAGCTCTATAGACTAAGGTGTTCGAAATGTTAGTGATGGACTAAACCTTAGTGAGTGTAGGAAATTTCCCAATCCTCTCTGTGAGAGTTATGTATACACTTAAACCAAAACTCTCTAGCAAACATCGTAAAGCCTGAAGAGGCTAGGAAAAGAATACTTGTAAAGCCCAAAGGGGCTTGTCAAAGAATACTCACTACTAGCTAGAAGTGGTTGGTAAGAAAATACTAGTGTTAGTGAGTAAAGCCAATAAGCTAGGAGTGGTCGAGAATACTTAGAGAACCATAAGTGGTTTAAGAATACTAGCGTTGGTGAGTGAAGTTGGTGGGCCAGAAGTGGTCGAGAATACTTGAACCAGAAGTGGTGTAAGAATACTAGCGCTAGTGAGTGAAGCTGGCGGGCCAGGAGTGGTCGAGAATACTTAGGCCAGGAGTGGTCGAGAATACTTAGACAAGAGTGGTTCTAACCTAGGTGGTTCATAATACTCACTACTATCCTGAAGAGGCTAAGAAGAATATACTAGCGTTGATGAGTGAAGTCAATGGGCCAGAAGTGGTCAACAATACTTGTATACTTCATTTCATAACTAGTGGAACCCTTCAAGTTGAAGGAGACTGGACATAGCTTTGTTGAGTGAACCAGTATAAAAAGATTGCATCCTTTTACTTACTTAGACGCAAATCTTCCTTACTAATTAAATATTTGTGAAAGACTTCATCCAATGTTTACAACTTTTAGATGAAGACGCTAACTTTGCTTGACAAACTTATTACACTGAAAGTTTCATCTGATACTTACCCTTAAACGAAGCTATCTTGAAAAGGAAAATGTAAGAACTTCAATTAATATTTTTACGAGACATTTTCCCTAGTGGACGATAAATCCTTCAGACGCATTGATCTTATGTTAAGCAAACTCTACACAACCGTCTAATATTCAAAAGTGCAATGGATGAAGAAGCACTACTCTTGCGAAAACATTTTTTAAAATACCTTTGTTCACCACACATATTCAACCTCCCCCCCCCCCCTTCTATGTGTATTTCTACTAACCTCAATTTTATCTTTGGTAAAAGTAACCCATATGAAATTAGGTGTTTATAGGGTTAGTTGATCTGAATAGTGAACGAACATCTTAGAAAGGGCTACCCGTGGGAGGATTTTGACCGGTGAAGGATTCTGACTAACGAGGAGTTGTGTGAAGTATCATTGAGTGGAATCGCTAAGATGTCAAATCTGAGGGGTCTTACAAATGGTATCAAAGTAAGTCCTCTCTTTCAATACAATGTGGTTCAGGGACAAACCAGGCGAAAGCTGGTGGGATTGTAATAGCCTGAACACACCAAATGAGAGAGATCCATATATTGTACATTTGTGAGACTGTGCAATTGAGAATAACTTAAAGGAATTAATTTATATTACCTATATTAACAATATGAATCTACTTTTTGATAACTCATCACTTAAGAACTTCACAATTAAATGTACTTAACTTTGAACGATTTAGAAATAGATAATCTTTTGGGATGTTTCTAGGGTAGTGTTTAAGAAATTTTAGGCCTAAGAAAAAAAATTTATTCAAAATTTGCTCTCAAATAATTGATTTTTATTTTAATATTTTCACAATAAATTGTTAATTAAATCTAATAGTTTAAAAATTTGAACATCTCACTTGTTGATAATTCTTTCAATAACTATTTTGCAACATAGTCTCAAATTAATCTAAAAAAATAATTATAAAAATAATAACTATTATTTGTAATATTCTATAAATTAACATATATATAAAATATTTGAAAATAATATTTTAATATAGTTTAATATTTATAATGAAATACTAATTTGTTTGTTAATATTTTTTAGTAATTTTAATTTAAAGAAAAAAAAAGTCATAACCTCTAATAATACAATATTATTTGTAAAAATATTATTTATTGAAATTCCAATAAAAATTTCAAAGTAATTTTATGTTTTAAATTTTTTAAATAAGTTGTGAAAAAATAAAATAAAATATGTTTTATAAAAATTAGAAGAATTACTTTTTAACAAAATATTTTTATCATTATCGTTATTATTATATTCACTATATTTTTTTATAGGTTATAATATTTTTTATGAAATTTAACCTTTATATTTATTTTAATAACATTTTTTATTCAATTTAAACAAATATAATATAAGTTTTTAAGGCTTAAATATATTTTTAGTCCCTCAAATTTAAGGTAAATTTGTTTTTGATTCCTCAAATTTAAAACGGTTATTTTTAGTCCTTGTAATTTTCAAAAATCTTGTTTTAGTCCCTTAGATCACGAATAATATATTTGAAAGTGACTAATTAAGACAGTTATGCGATATTAACCAGATTTAATGTGATATTTTTACTAATAGGGATATCGATAGGTAGATTTTATGCAATAATGTTTGATAAATTTTTTAACAAAATTTGAATATAAGGACTAAAATAAAAATTTTTGAAATTACAAGGACTAAAAACAACAATTTTAATTTTAAGGGACCAAAAACATATTTACCCTAAATATGAGGGACTAAAAATATATTTAAGCTAGTTTCTAATTATAATAAAATTTATGAAACTAATAATTCTACAATAATTTATGTATAAAAACATTTTTTAAATAATTGTATAATTTTATGTATTAACAAATTGATTATAAATAATATAATTAGATATATTTCTTAATTATATATATATATATATATATATATATATATATATATATTAAAAAAAAAATAGTTGGGAGCCTAAGGCAAATGTCTTATTTTGTCTTGTCTTAGTGTCGATCGTAAATGTTTCTAAAAAAATATGTGAATTTGGATAAAACACACTAAAAAATATTGATTTATGAAATTAGTCATTGATTCTAATAATGGACGAACATCTTAAAAATGATTATTTATAGTGTTATTGCCAGCAAAAAGTTCTAACTAATGAAAAATTATGTAAAATGTTGTTATGTGAAGTATCATGAAGTAAAATTATTGAATTGTGAAATTAAATAGATGTTACATTATTATTATAGAATGCAAGAAAAGAAACACATTTATATTATTGATTGATTAAGTATATATATATATGAACCTTATAGACTTATTAACGAATGCTAACCAAGTTAAACTAAAAACATAATTGAAGAACTTATTTGTTAACTCTAATATATCTTTTACTAATCAAACAAAAATATATATTTTTTCAATGCTAACTAGTCACGAATCATTACGTGCGATGAATTTATTAATTTTATAATAATTATTTTACAAATTATATTAACGATAATTTATATTAATTAATAATATAAAAAATTATATTAATAATATATAATCACTGAATTCATATTATTATTATTATATTATTGTTGTTAGAATTCAATAATTAATTAAAAATTTAAAATTTAAAAATTTGTTTAAAAAGTATAAAATTGAAAGTAGTTGGAATTTTTCTTATTTACAATGACTGAGTCTACCATTCTTTACGAGTCACATCACATCCAAGTATTTTTCAAAAGAACAGTGACTAACATTATGCAATGTGGTGTCCTAAAAAACATTATGCAAATGTGGTGGTTTCCTCCATTTTCTTATCTTCGATATTCATTATTATTACACCGACAAATGTTTCAGATTTGCTTTACAATAATTAGTACTCATACTATTTCCATGCCACTGCCAACCCATTAGCTTCACAACATCTCATTGCCTCCTAAGCATGGCATTGCCACAATCATGGCGCGTGGCACCTCTCACAAAAAGTTGTGAACTTTCTCTCTCTAAAAATCTTCTTTTTTTTTTTTTTTTTCTTTTTCCCTTGTACTCCGAAAATTCCAACCCATCTTTCTCTGTTAGCCGTTGAGAGTGTTTCAGTTTAGTTTTACCCTCCATTTTCATAACGTTTCCACTTCAACTTTCTTCTTTCAAAGGGTGTTGTTTTTTTTTTTTTAATTATTCAATGCCCCATTGAAAGTTTTGGCCTTTGACAATTATGACCATCCTTCAATCAAATTGATATCTCTTTCTCTCTCTACAACAAGCTACTATGTTTCTTCATCTATTTCAATGGTGGTCTTTGCCTCTTCCACTCTCTATTGTTCCACCACCAACAATTAGGTAACCTCAATCACACTCTACTCTCTCTTGTTCTATTGGATAACCAGTTTTCACTGTTTTTGTTTCTATCTTGCTACCCCAATTAACCAAAAAGTAGAAGATGAAAATAAAAATCAGTCCTTTCTTTCGTATCCCAGTTAACTACAATTAAGGCAAAAGCTATCATATAAGGGCATTATGATTTTCCCTTTTAATCATTGTTTCCACTAGTTTCTTTTTTCTTCTTGCTGGCTATCCCAATTACGATTTAGTGGAAAATAAAATCATTTTTATTGATTTTGTTTGCTCCAGATAAACAAAATATTAAAAAAAAAATGTGATTTTTAGTTGTTTACTCTCTATATGGCATAACCTTTTTCTCACTTCTTCATTTTTGTGTGATTGTGATCTAGATGAGGAATGAGGATATCCCAATTCCCTTTCATTTTTATTAATTGTTTTCACTAATAAGCAGTGAGATATGATATGAATCTTCTATTTTCCTTTATGGTAAGCATTGTTTTGCTTTGAGAAAATGCAGGGTTACATAGAAGTTGCAACACAGTGAATTGGTGACAAGATATGGAGCAACCACGGCGTTGGCACGACGTGTTCTGGTTAGGGATATTTGTGATCCATTTGGTTGGTATGGGATTGGTTCTTGGGGTTTTAGGCCTCAACAGGTTCAAGCAAAAGAACAGGCTTGACATTGATAAGTACACCTATCGGTTCATGGAGAATGAGGCTGGTTTGACGGAGGATTATTGGCCGCTTTACGCGGTGGCCGGAGGCGTTGGAACCTCCCTTGGATGGAGTTGGTTGCTGTTGTTAGGCTCACGCGCCACCCAGATGATGAAGGTGTCTGTGCACATCCTCACCACTTACCTTGCTGTCATCAGTGTTTTGTGTTTATGGGCTGAGCAGTTTTTCTGGGGTGTTGCCTTTGCTATTGGGGCAGCCCTGCAGTTCCTGTATGTGATTTCTGTCATAGACAGGTAAGGGAATGATGGAAGTGGCCTTTGGATGTGTTTTCTGTTGGGAATTGGAATTGATGTTATTTAAAGGTTTTGAATTGTCGTCACGATTGTGGTTGTGTTGCAATCTTTGACATTGTGGAAAATTGCAGACAAATGTGGCCACAACTTCTGTTGTGACGCAGTTTCAAAGACCCCAAAAAACCTTGATGCTGTGGCCACAATCACAGTTGGGGACCGTTTTCTAAAACCTTATTGGTTGTTGGTACATCCATTTAGGCATTTGAAGTTTTGAGGGGACGTTAATGTTTGAGGGGCTGTTGCTGATTTATTATTGAGACTGGCTGCATAGTTTGTTCTTAAGTGTTTCAAAACTGGTATAAAATTGACCTTTTATTGTGGACATGGAATTGTCTCTTTTTCATAACAGCCAATTGCTTTATCAATATTGTTCTGAAGAATAATTTTAGAGAGGTAGAGCTTTCAAGAGGTTGAGCCCTCATTGGTGGAATTTACTTTATTCTTGGTTTCATCAGTTTAATTGTTTATTATAAAGTCAACGATATGAATCTAAATGGTCATCTTAGGGTCAAAGTGCTTAACCTTTTGTGAGCTCTACCCCTTTAGAGACTAGCCCAATTACTTAAAGAAAAAAATGTTTATTGAATATCTAATACATGAAATGCTTTTTTCAACCTGAATTACTGAATTTTCAACGTGAGGGACCTGAGATCTTGAT
This sequence comes from Cajanus cajan, assembly GCF_000230855.2. Lineage (NCBI taxonomy): Eukaryota > Viridiplantae > Streptophyta > Magnoliopsida > Fabales > Fabaceae > Cajanus > Cajanus cajan. The sequence goes on along the minus strand of NC_138527.1, from coordinate 20,826,824 downwards.
TCTTGACAATTTTTATTAAATGTCTGTAATATTAAAATTTGTTGAGTTGTGAAATACATGTTGACAACAAAAGTTGTCTATTATTGATTGTTTACTATGCCTGGATTATGAGTCAGATTTTGTGATGCAATTATACTGAGAGGACTTCATATTTTATCCTGTTGATGTTAGCTAACTGATGATGAAGTACTCTTACTCTCTTAGTCTATATCTCACACTTTCTTTGGACATCTATGTAGGCTAACCTTGTAAGACGTTAATTTTAAAACATCACCATTAATCAACCAGGTGTATTATAATAATGTCCTGCTTCCATGGAAATGCATATGAGCAATTGTCTACCTGTGTTTACTTTTTCTAGAAGTTTTTACATCATGGATAGTTCATGTTTTGGCAGAGAAGTATTGCAATTTTTGAAGTTTTGGAAGCTATATGTTACCATTTTACTTATTATTGTAGTCTAATTTCTTATGCTCATCTTTTTGCTTTTGTTAAAATTAGTTGTGGCATTAAAATGATTTTTGGTGGCTCGTTCTTTTTCCTTCTCCAGACTTCCCTTTACAATGTTGGTTCTACAAAAAGCTGTCAAGATGGTATGGAATCTTCCTGAGGTTATGAGAGTGGCATATGCATTTATGCTTGTTGTGCTTTTATGGCTGGCCTTGTGGTCATTTGGAGCTGCTGGTGTTGTGGCTTCAAGCATCGGTGACAGTGGACGCTGGTGGCTTCTTGTGGTGAGCTGGCAAGTTTTGCTCTTCATTCTGTCTGTGCTTGTTGGGAGTTGTGACTGGTTATTTATGGCAGCAGATGGTGTTTTCTGATTACACTGATATTACCGTCATGCATGTAGGTTCTCTCTGTAAGCTTATTTTGGACAGGTGCTGTGATTTGCAACACTGTGCATGTCATAGTGTCTGGGACAGTTGTTCGTGTTACTATCCATGGTGGTAGAGAGGCTGGGTCAGTTCCTGCTAACAACTTAATGAAATCTTTACAGTATGCTTTAACAACATCTTTTGGCAGCATTTGTTATGGTTCATTATTCACAGCTGCAATTAGGACTCTGAGATGGGAGGTATTAACTACCATTTTCTTTTTGAGAATTATTTCATGTTCATTTCCTTTTATATATGTAGGCTAAGAATTTCACCCTTTTCATTAGTCAAAATTTTGATGCCTTTCAGATAAGAGGAATCCGGTCAAAGATAGGCAATAATGAGTGTTTGCTTTGCTGTGTTGATTTCCTCTTCCATCTTGTGGAGACTCTTGTCCGTTTCTTTAACAAGTATGCTTATGTTCAGGTTGATTTCTGCGTCTATGTCATCAATTATTCCTCATGTATGATATATTCTGCATCATTTCCATGACAATCAAGATTCAAAAAATAAGATTGCTTACTTTCATTAAGTTAAACTACATGTTACTATTCGAAGGTGAGGTGAAAATACAACGGTAGTAATTATTCACAATCAAGGCACTAGAAGAGTTCTTAGAGATCTTAGTTGGGCTTTAAAAAGCAGCTAATATTTTTAGCTTGGTTCAATAATGATAAAAACCTTGGGAGAACCACACCGCAAAACCTAGCTCTAGCTCATGTAGTTGAAGAGCCTAATAAATCCCACAATAGAATCTCATGCTTCCATGGTGGGATTCAAGTCTCAACTTACAATCGGATCCAAACATCCCACCATGCTCTACAATGCTGGGCAAACACTGCAATGTTGCGTCACCACCCACGTGTCTTGTTTGCATTTGGGAGACATGGTGGAAGGCTTTGATACCAATTGATAAGAACCTTGGGAGAATCACACCATAAAAGCTAGCTCATGTAGTTTAAGAGTCCAATAAACCCCGCACTAGAATTTCATACTTCCAATGTGAGACTCAAGTACAATGCTTTGCAATTGGATCCTAACAAATGAGCTTCTTGGTAAAGCTTATCAAAATAAGCTTGTTTTTAACTTATTTCAACGAGTTCGGTGGGTAAATTTATGGCATAAACTCTAATAAGAACTTATAAAATAAGCACCTGGTTAAACTATTTCACCAAACATACCAAATGTTGTGGACTTGAAATCTGAACTCATAGGTAACTTTTGTTGAGATTTGGTGCATGTAGTTAGCAGTTGTGGTTCTCTGAAAACTTACTATGATTGTGTATGCTGATGTATCTCACAGATTGCTATTTATGGTAAAAGCTTTAACCGTTCTGCTAGAGATGCATGGGAGTTATTCCAGTCAACTGGAGTTGAAGCACTTGTGGCCCATGATTGTTCGGGTGCTGTACTGCTAATGGGTACCATTTTTGGTGGGCTGATAACTGGAACTTGCTCTGGTGTTTGGGCATGGATTAAATGGAGGGACAGGGCTTTTATGATTGGGTCCACATCTATGCTCATGGGGATGATATTGGTAAGTTTACAACCTCATTGATTGAAGTTTATTCATTTTGATGTTAGCTACATGCTAGTTATTGAACTTCCTATCCTCAAAAGTTGGCCTAGTAGAGCCAGTCATGGTGAGGAACTATACTTGCAATTTTTTATCCTTTTAATCCCTATTGTTAATTTTTTTGTAACGTTATCTCTTTTATGTTAACGTGACAGAGATATTCAATTTTGTGTTATTGATGTTGAATTTAATTTGCTGGGTTTATCCTAAATTATGTCTCTCGACATTTCATGTGTTTTTTTTACCCTCACATGCGACACCTATTGTTGAGAAATTTTTTTACCCTCACAAAATTGAAGACATTTATCATATCAATACAAAAGAGACTAGGTTAAAAAAAACTAACGATAAGGACTAAAATAATTAAAAAAAGTAAGTATAAGGACTAAAATAATTAAAAAAAGTAAGTATAAGAATTAAAAAAATATATCTTAAACTATTGGAACTTAGAAGGATTAACACATATAATATAGGGATTAAAAATGTCTATTTTAAATTATAAGGAATAAAAGGTAAAATAAGTGAAATTATAAAGATTAAAAAATGTATTTTAACCAATTTTTAATTATTGTTGTCCAAAAATAAGTTGCTATGTGTCACATGATGCCAATATGGAGTCTCCATAGCCTATAGCGACATTAATATTGCCATTATAGATTATACTATAATGACTCCACGTCGGCACTACATGGAGCACTACAATGTATAAAACATAATTTTTGTTTTGATATTGTTGTTGTGGGCCTCAACGACACTTTTTTAAAGGTATCACTATGGCTGCAATGACTCCATATCAGCACCACGTAGCACACTTCAACTTATTTTCGTGACACCCCTTGTTGACTACTACAAAGTGGGTATTTGTTTTAAAAGAGCCTCACTTTGATAATAAGTTTTAAATACAGTCCCACTTGAGTCAAAAAGCCACAAAATTGATTTACTAAAATTGATTTTTTTCAAGATTGTTTTAGTGCCTGTTTGCATTGATTGCAAAACTCCATTTAGCTAGATGTGGAAAATTGTTGCTTTGTGAAGTGTGTTTTTTTTGCATTGGAAATTTGGAATGAGTGGGAATGAAGTTTGGGTGATAAAAATAAACAGGAGAATTGATTTTGAAAACTAAGATTTGAGAGTTACATTTAAAAAGTGAGCTTAGAATAATCGATTTGTTTGGATAGTACAGTAGAATCTATTTTGATGTGTATATATAGATATATTTTGAGAGCCCCATACTTGGAATCAATTTTCGTCAACGTAAAAGTTAATTTTTATTCCAATCATTGCAAAATTGTCTTGAGAATGTTGAAAAAGATGCCAAAAACAAAAGTTATCAAAGGAATCGACGCTTTGGTCTCCACCTTGGAATTCATGTTGACCAAATAAGCTAAATGCAAATCATTCAAAACTTACCATTGCTGAATAGCGGCAAAGAGCTACAAGAATTTAATCAAAAATTTAAAATATATAGTTAGGTTAAACATTTTTACTCTACCATCCAGGCTGGCCCAAGAGTGAGGCTACTAAGGTTCAAACCCTAGCCCATAGGCCCACCAACAAAAAAGTTATTTGCTATTAGTTTACTTCAAGTAAAAAAGCTACTTGTGTTGAAAAAAAAAAGGCTCAAAATATGGTTCTTATTTGCTTTAGGCCTCGTTCACTATTGGATCACCCTACTACCATCTTATCATCAACTGATGTATAATTGAAAATTGTGAACTTTTGTAATAATTACTTTAGAAGTCGTATTTAAAGTGATTTCTAATTGGTTGATAATATAAAGTATACGGTGTCAAAATTTAACTTATTACTTATTTGTTTGTATGCATGCACATTGCATGAAATATATGTATTTTTCAGGTTGGCGTGGCTATGGTTGTGGTGGAAAGTGCTGTTACATCCATATACATATGCTATGCAGAAGATCCCTTACTGATTCAGAGCTGGGACACTGAGTTTTTCAACCAGATGTCTGAGACACTGCATCAACGACTTCAACATAGAAGTTCACGTGCAAGGGAAGTTTTAACCCAAAATCAGCTTGATTCACGTATAGGAGAACACACATCTATTTGAGGAATCACTTGATGTCACACTACACCACTTTAACACTTTTCCATTTTATGTCAAATCCTTTAGCTTTAGCATCCTTTTGCTTCATTTTGCGGTGCATTAATAGGGTGACTTAGTATTTCTAGTTAGGGAGGGGGGAGAAAAGTGATGGTTGTGACTAGCTTTGAGCAAATTTGGATATGCAGGTTCCTTGGTTGGTTGCCTCAAATATGGTCATTTTGTACCCGTAAAAGAAGAAAAGAAAGAAAATGAAGACAGTGATGGTCTTGATTATTGGCGTGTATGAATGTTTAATAAATTAATACAGTCTACAAAATGTACAGTTAATTTTTTTTTTTTTATGCCAAAAAATAAGACAATTTCATTTTAGAGAATTGTTTTGAAATTCCAATGTCATGAATAACATTCTTTTAAAGAGAATGTATAAAGTCTAAAGATGCAAAATACATAAATAAGGAGAAACAAGGGGGTTTGTTTAGTTGAATAAAATAGGGTCTTGCATTATGACATTACAGGTTGACATGTTGCAGTTTCAAGCTCTTATTCATCTCAAATATAAGTACCTCATCTCTAAAATAATTTATTTACTTATATACAAAGGACAATTAGTCTTTATACTCGCAATGCTATTTTTAGATTTGGTTTTCACAAGATATGTTAACAAATCGATGTACATCTTTGTAAGTTTATATCACCCGGAAGTTTGGCTTGTCTATCATGTGTGTTATATGTCAAGTCAAGTCATTTGAAGTCATCAGAAAGGGAGGTTTTAAATACTAGAGAAGTCAATAATCATTTAGGAATATAATTTCTTTGTTTAAGCGTGATACTATCTATTTTGGTAGTGTGATATTCGATCAATTTGTTACTATATTTAACATATTAAAATAAACCAAAGAACATGTTATCATAAAAGTAGAACATATCAGATTTGAAATGATGGTGATTCTAATGTCTCTGTTGTTCTTTATACTATTGGGTGATAACACTTTCAAGGAGTTAAATACTACAGTTGTTGTATGACTTAAAAGGTGTGAGAACGAAGGAATTTGATATGCCACGTAAGATGCTAGATAAAAGTCCCTTTATATAGAGGTTCTTTGGTGGAAAAAAAATATTAAGTTAATTTGATATGTCACGTAAGATGCTAGGTAACAAAAATATTGAGCACTATGTATCTTACATTCACCTATTTTGTAACCTTTAACTCAATATAAATTTGACTAAATATACGACAATGTAGGAATATCAATTTAAGTTATTTTTTATATAGTGTGACAACGTGATTTTTCACGACAAAAGAAATGTGAGAAGTCATCAAGGTAACTCATGAGAGTATTGAAGATGTCAGATTCAAACGAGTTGTCACTCTTTAAAGACACAATGAGTTGTTCTCTATGAAAGAAAATGAAACCATCGATGAGATGTTTAGAAGATTCTAAACAATTTTTAATGGGCTAAAATCTTTTGGAACTAAGTTTTACAAAGTATAGAATAATCTCAAGATTTTGCATAATCTTCCTAAGATCTAAGAACCTAAAGCCACAACCATATATAAAAAACATGTGATCTGAAGATCCTTACTCTTGATGAGCTTCTAGGAGCTCTGGGAGTTCATGAAGTTCACTTAAACAATAAAGACCATCTTAAAGCAAATGATTTTTGCTTTAAGAAGTGATGAATCTAGCAAAAAAAAAAAGGAAACAAATAAGGATCTGAAGGTTAAATCTAAGCCCAACAACTCAAATGAAAGTTTTAAAGACTCGACAGATGATAAGATATCTCTCATGTCTAAAAAGTTCAAGAATATGCTTAAGAAAAAAGGAAGATCGAGGAGCTTCAACAAAAAGAATGACAAGTTTAAGAAACCTGACTAGGATGATAGTAAGGGGGTCATTTGTTATGAGTGCAAGAAGGTTGGACATATGAAAATTGAATGCCCTACACTCAAAAAGCGATGGACTAGCAAGAAAAATGTCAAAAAAAAGTTTGATGGTCACATGGGAGGATCTAGACAATAGTAATCACATTTTAAACAATAAAGTCAACATCTACCTCATGATAACACAGACAATACATAGATAGAGGTAAAATTTTACTCTAACTCTTGTTCTTCTAATGATTTTGATAAAGAAGAGATGTCTTACAAAACTCTTCTGGCAAACTCTCATGATTTCTCCTAAGTGTAAAACAATTTAAAAGAAAAATATAACATTTTACGAGAAGAAAATGACAAACTTAAGAAAGACATGTCGGTCACTATTAGAAAGATTCAAACTCTTAAACAAGAGATTATTAGCAATGTCTCTCATCAGATTACAACACTACAAGCTGAAAATACAAAACTCGAAAATGATCTTGCCAAATTTGTGGAGAGGTCTTCTAAAATGAATATGTTTTTAAAACATAGAAGAGTCCCACATGACAAAAGTGGTCTTGGATTTGAATCTGAATCCGACACATTTCACTCCAGACCCAAAACTATTTTTTGTAAAATCAGTGAGAAAGGAGAATAATTTGCAAAATACAAAAATAAACACAAAGGAAAGTGTAAGATATCCTAATAGTAGGACTCTTGGTCATGCCTCTACCATCGCATAGCATTTTCATTCTATAATTAACTAATACTCAATTAAATTCAAATTAACTTATTTTTAATTTTCAAAACACATTAATTAATTTCTTATTTTTATTTCATTTTCTCGAAACCGTGGTATTATACTAAGCATCTTCGTCTTTCATCCCGTAGATAAGAAAGAACAAGCTCATTGCCTTTACACTATATATTTTTGTACTTGCTCTTCTTTAGGAAGACACTTTGAATTTGGTCCAAAGTTGTGTATGGAAAAATAAATGTCTTGGAGCAGCAAGTAGTGATGGGATCTTGGCCTTGGCCTCTTCACAAGCTAACTCAATGTATGCCCAAGAGATGACACAGTGTACGATCAATCTCAATGTGATACTAAAATAATATTCTTCTTATCCGGCCATTATAGTGAATATATTATATTGGGCCAAGGCCAACTCTTGAAATTTGCATCACCTTAGGGATTTAATGAAATAGCAACATATTCAACTATCATCCTAGTTTAGGGCCTTAAATTCCCATGCCCATGTTGTTTTGGTTTTGATTTTTCAATTTTTCTTCACATCTTCATCTATTCGATAATAATAGGCTAAAAACCTATTTTAGTCTTTTATAATAATTGTTTGTTTAAATTTAGTCCCACTTTTATTTTTTTGTCTCAATTTGGTCCCTAATAAATTAATTGGTTGTAATGTCAGACTTCTGTCAAAATTATTTAAACGGAGTTAACTGTTGGCCACGTGGATGCATAGGTGGATGCCAAATTTTATTAATGCATCTGGAACCAGAACGGCCCGTTCTAAAACCAGAACGGCCCGTTCTAAAACCAGAACGGCCCGTTCTGGTTGCACATGTTGTATATTAATTTTGAATTTGGAACGGGCCGTTCTAGATGTAAAATTAACACACCAGGAGTGCAGCAGAACGGGGCGTTCTGAAATCAGAACGGCCTGTTCTGGAACCAGAACGCGCCGTTCTGGATTCAGAACGCGTCGTTCTAAACTACCAACCACATACGTACGTCCAACAAAATGCCGCAATGTGATTCAAAAATTGAAAATAAAAATTCATAACATATAATCAATTCAAAGAAATAAATATGGTTCAGAGACTGAAAACAAAAATTCATAACATAACATAACATGTACTAAAAAAGTTCAAAGAAATTATTGAGAAGGGAAATCATCTGGATAACGCTGAAGGTGTCAATAATACATCTTATCCACCATATAACACTGAATGACTGATAGGATATCAGCATTATCTACCTATACATGTGGTTGTGTGGTGAAATGTTGGTCTTGTGTATCTTCTTCCTTTACTTTAGGTTGTATCTCCTCAAGAACAGGTTATTGTTGTTGGAGTACATCGGTCAATGACTTCAAGGGGAAATACCATGTTTCATCCTTGACTGTATAGTGTCAATTTGGTAGTAAGTGGTTCACTCTAGTTTGACCAACAATGAAATAAAACTTGCTACCATTAGTGATACACTACATTATCCTTAATGATACACTGTATAGCTCAAATGTTTAGCAATTGAAGTTATCAATGCCCATTGACAATATTACCAAATCAAGTGTTTGAAATGCTTTGTACCTTGGGTCTTTTTCCTTGCACGTTTCACAACCGTGAACTATAATCATCGACCATTTGTGTTTGGTGTTCTAGAACCAGAACGACCCGTTCCAGGTGCAAAATTAACACACCAAAACGGGCCGTTCTGGTTCCAGATGCATTAATGAAATTTTCATCTACCTATGCATCTACGTGGCATCCGCGTGACCAACAGTTAACTCCGTTTAAATAATTTGGACAGAAGTCCGACATTGCAACCAATTAATTTATTAAGGACCAAATTGAGACTAAAAATAAAAATGGGACTAAATTGAAACAAACAATTATTATAAGAGACCAAAATAGAATTTTAGCCATAGTAATAATAATAATAATAATAATAATATAAAAAAAAATTCCACATAACACATACTGCTAACGGGAAAATATATCAATTGGGTTGTCTTGAACCATTTTTAAGCTCCTAATATTGATCAACAACCGATCAAACAATCATAACATACATTTACATTTTATATTAACACAAAATTCTCCCTAAAAACTACTTTTACTTGATATATTATAAAAAATATGAATATATAATATAATGACATAAAAAATATGTAATTAAATTTTATTTAAATTAATATTAAAAAATTTAAATATGTTTTTAGTCTCTCAAATTTAAAACAAATTTATTTTTTATCCCTCAAATTTAAAATAGTTATTTTTAGTCCTTGTAATTTTTAAAAATATTAATTTAATCTCTCAAATCATCAATAACATATCTGAAAGTGATAAATTAAGACGATTATACAATATTAATTAGATTTAATATGATATTTTTACTAATCATGGCACCAATAGATAAATTTTATGTAATAATATTTAATAAATTTCTTAACAAAATTTGAATATAAGAATTAAAATAAGATTTTTTAGAATTATAAGAATTAAAAATAATAATTTTATATTTAAGGAACTAAAAATTAATTTATTTTAAATTTAAAAGACTAAAAATATATTTAAACTATATTAAAATTATAGGCAACTCAATATCAAATATATATATATATATATATATATATATATATTATTTATAATTTTTTTATATCATTATATATATATATAATTTTTTGGTTAATACAAATAAAAAAGGGGGAAAAAAAAAGACTTAGGTAGGTAAAAGTTGGATAGACATTGGATGCATTGATGAGACCGAAAGGTGGTGTGGTTCTTGAAAGGAGAGTGAGCATGCAGTAGTAATGCCAAAAGAAAGAGAAATGAGAAATGAGAAATGAGAAATGAGAAAGGTGTTCTGACACGCCATCAAGTGTACGAATGCCGTATAAAATGCGTCATAACGCATTCCAATTTGGGCCTTCTGTAGCGTAGAACGCACATACACCGTTTCTGACACACTCTGCTCTTATTCAAACAACACCCCAAACACACTGCAAAACCCAACCCAAAGGGCAATCGCATGAGGTTCCTTTCAAGCAAACCATCTTAATTAACCCTCCCTACCTACTCACCTCTTTCCTCTCCATTCCTTTTTTTTTCATAAATTTATTTTAATATTTTTTTTACTAAAATTGGACATATTAAAAAAGTAAAATATATTAAGTCTACTTAGACTTACTTCGTTTAATAACTCATGTTCTATATCAAATTTTAACAATCCAATTACCAAATTTAAAATTTTTAATGTATAGATCAAATATATATATTTTAAAAATTATTTAATATTTTATTTTATTAATTCAAATCGATATTGATTTAAATTAATAAAATTAATTTAAATTAATGAAATAAAATATTAAATAATATTCAAATTTATTTAAAATTTATAAATTTAATTTATATATTAAAAATTTTTAATTTAATAATTAAATTATTAAAATTTAATATAAAAGATGAATTATTAAACGGAATAATTTTACTAGTAAAATAAACGGATCGCTGTTCATAAGGAAAAGCAAAGAAAGAATTACTATTCACCGAGTAATATTTCCAATCTTTAACTGAATATCTCTCTGTCAATAGATCAATTTTTATAAAAGTAAAATAATATTTGTTTTAATGCAATCCTATCTAAAGCTGAAATTGAATGTCAACTTTAATAAAATAATATAATTATAAGTATGAAATTATTTGTGCCTAATCAGCAACAACATTTGATCTCTTCATTTATATTTCTCAGACAAAGCATTAATTAATAATAAAAACTAAAGTAAAAATTTATTTCATCCTACCCTTTTTTGTCTCCCTTGCACTAGTGACAGCAAAAATAATCAAACAAGACAGTGATATGTAGAATTTTCATTGAAGTTTTGAGGTGTAATCACGCGTCAAGTTTTAATGTGAAAAGTGTAAAAAAATTTCATTATGAATCAGATATTTGAGAAAAATAAGATATCATTATCTCTGTAATTGAAAAAATTAACATATTTTTCTCATTTTTGTTTATCATACAGTCATGTTATAAATATAGAGTGTGTTCCAATTCTTTTAATCTTTATATAAAAAACAATATTATTTATCTATTTTTAATGAGATTTTTTAATTATATTTTTTATTCATAAAACTCAAATCTAAAATCTCACTTAAAAAATTTGAATTTATTCGAATTAACATATAATAATGCTGGTCAATTTTATCTTATTTTAAATATATAAAATTATATTTTTAATTTTCTAACTATATTAATTTTGATATTTATCTATTATTAATAGTTCATTAATCAATGTAAAATTGAATTAATATCTCTTTAATATAATTCTAAAAATGGAAAAATGTATAGTTAAAATAAAAACTTCAATAAAAAATAATTAATTAAATCTTTCAATAAAAATTAATCATTTACAAAAACTCATATATTTGGCAACAATAATAAAACAAAGAGAAGCATTTATCTACTTATAATACATGACAGTTTGTTTTATAACTTACTCTCATTTTTAATACATCTGCATTTTTTCCTTTCACATCAACATCTTAAATTCTATGACTTAATGCAACAGAATGATTTTTAACAAACTCTCTCTTAACTTAACATGTTCTTACATCTGAACATGTTTTTGAATCTTAAATTACGATTTAAGTAAAGTAAAAACCATGGTAAAAAGAAACTAGAAATAGTAGAAGATTACTTGCATAGTATTTAAAATCCCGGTTCGGACCGGCTAATCGGAGCGGTTGAACCAGAAATCGGTGGTTCAGTCGGTCCGAATCTTAAGTTAGATTGATTATGCATTCAACCTGTTTCAAACTGGATTAAACCGGTCAATTTTCCTGTTCGACCAGTGAACCGGTAGGTCAAACCAATTCAACCATAATTTTTTTTTAAAATTTTTTTTAAAGGACCACAAACCACAAAAATAACAATAAAAATTAAATTTCTTAATGGAAGAGTAAAAAATCTTATTAAATATAAGAATAACTACTTATTCTAATATATTTGTCTATTATATATGCAACTTAAATAACTTTTATAATATATTATTAATTTTAAATTATAATTTAATAATATAATATCTATGTAAATATTACATATATTTTTATAATATAAATTGTAAGCATATTATATATATACATATTATTTATATTTTTAATTTGTATTAATATATAGTTTAACATGTAATTTTTTATGTATTTCTTTATATAAAATAAAAAATAAAAATAATTTTAAATAAGATAAAAATTAAAATTAAAAATAAAATATGAATTTATTAAAATTTATAAGTATAAAATATATTTAATATAAATATTTTTTTAAAAAAATTAATAAAAACTAAATTATAAAATTTAATTAGTAACCCACGAAATTTAATTTTCACTGCTGATCCAGTATCTTAACCGATTAATAACCCGTCTAATTTTTAAAATCATGCTTGTCATATGTCATGTATTACTGATAAGCATAAGAAAAAATTGGTAGGAATAAGTTTGTAGAAATGATAATTGTGGGATACAGGAATTTGTGCTTTATCTTTGTCCTTATTTGTCCTCAATCTCATCACCATCCCATCTTCACTCTTTCCCAGAGGCTCTACTCATCTTGGTGATACGAATATTAATTCTAGGAAGAGAGAGAAGAAGAAGGGTATCTCCTTCCATCTTTGTCAAAACCCTTCACAGATCATTCAACTCAGAATTCAGAATATCTCAGACCTCACAGAAGAACCTGACCTCAGCTCAGCCCCTACAAGTACAAAGAGAGAACCATTAGATACACACACATATTACATATATATTATTAAAATCATTATTCTAGCTTATCGAACCTATAAAATTATTTAATATAACTGACTAAATTAAATAAGATGGTATCAATTAATCTAGGTAGTCGTTGTAATTTCAAGATAGATATTTAGGCTTTATACTCAATGGAATTATTGTGAAAATTTATTACGTAAATAAAGTTGTTTTTTAAATATATTACTATTTTGGTGTGATTAATAAGATTGTCGTTGGTATATATATATATATATCGTTGGTCAAATAAACTTTACTTCCGCTATGACAATTTTTTTTTCTAAAGAAAATGGGTTGAATTTGAGTTGCGAGAATCACTTGAGATAAATATTCATAAATAAGTGTCATTATTCAATCGGAGAATCACTTTTATTTATATTAATAATGTTGAAATATTTCATATTTTTATATTTATTTAATGGTATTTAAAAGTTATTAATATTTATTGAATCAATTGATATTATGTTTAGTGTTTCAATATTGTGACATCTTCTACCTTAACATACATTTACAATAATTATAAAAACATATTTTTGAGTTAAATAAAATCTTTAGAATTAAAATAATGGTTCCATTAACATAAGAGTAGAGAATTCACATTCGTAGATTTAAAATATAATCAAATGCAGAATTTATAGAAAAATGAAACATGAATTTTTCTAAAACAAAATAACAATAATGAAATCTTAAACTAATTCTAGTTATGTCCCGATGTTATATATCCTATCAGAGTATGCCCAACTGAAACATAAGTCTCATCACCAATATCCTCATGGTAATAATCACCTGCAACACAATTTAAACACATACAAAGAATAACAAGAGAGTGAGAAACATCTCACTCGATTTCAGGTGTAAAAATAACAGTTAAGCAACACACATAAATCATAACAAGCACAACCATAGCTACACATTAATTAGGTGCAAATTCAAATTATACATACAACAGTAACACATGCACAGTCATTCATCATGTAATGATGTTATGGACTCGACTCATAAATGCATGCATGTGGCGCTAGTCACATGTCTCATAATCACATATCACGTGATATGTTGTCGAAGCAACATACTTGGACTAGTCTAGGAGTACATGTCGGCTCAACCGTGCACTCTCAAATAGAAGGATGTACTGCTAGGGTCTCGTCGGGATAGCGAAGCCGCGCAAGTACGTCCCATGCACACAAATGGGCAGAACTGGGCCTTCCAAACCGCACTATCCCCTAGGACTCCTCCAAGATGTTTTACACTTGGAGGGTCTTCCCTAACGATGTACTTCATATCGTACCCCGTCACATAAATGCATATGATGCATGTCACACATTCACAAACTCGTGGACTCATTACTTTACTTGTCATGGAATTTCATGTCTTATCTCATTTCATCACGTTTCACATTCTCATACTCATAGTGTTCACAATAGCACCTCATTCACATCATGTCTCATGTCATTTGTTCACATTTCACAGAGTCATACTCATAGTTGTTCCTTATAGGATTTCGCACAGGAACTCAAAGAACACTCTAATTCATATCAAAACTTATCTAATTTTGAAATCAAACAGATATTTACACTCAACATCACACAAGGAACGCAACAAAACATTCAGAAAGCAAAACAAAAAACTTTCATATTTTGCCTGTTTCTAGAAGCATGCATCACGCAAGGGATTAGGGCCAATACTGCTACCCAACAATTATTCTCACACTCCCGAGCGAGGTTTCTCACTCTCTCGTTACCTAGATAAGTAGAAGATAAAATTAGAGCAGAATCTGGTTGATCTCTTTCTCTTGGTTCTCCTTGGTCTTTAGAGAGCGTGTCAAGGAGCAGTACCTGAGTATGCTAATTATAGACATTAGAAGTGGTCAGAACGACCCGTTTCAGATCTAGAACGACTCGTTTTGGATTCATTCGTCATGTGTTAAATTTGCATCTAGAACGGCTCGTTCTTAAACCAGAACGACCCATTCTAAAGTTGAGTTTTAACTCATAACGGCCATGTTTGGAACGATCCGTTCCCAACTAGGATTTATAGGCCTTTTTAGTAGTTTGGAACGGCCCGTTCTAGTTTGGGAACGGTCTGTTCTGGGCTACTAAATCACCTTTATTGGGTTTTGAGGCTTCATATAATTTATGAAAATCGAGGTGTTACAAATATCAAAATCTTGGGTTTAATTAATTTTTAATATTATTTTTTTTATTTAAAAATCTAAAAATAAAATAGTCTAAAAATTATGTACACGAAAATGGGATACCTCCTTTATAATATATATATTGTGATGGATTCAGAAACTTTATATAGTGGAGGCAATACTTATTCATATATTTGTAGTATTAAAAATTTTACATATAACTTTTAAAAGTATAAATATATATCATAATTATTTTTTACAAGTTTTTACATCTATAATTACAATTAAAGATGAAAATATATATTATAATTTAATAGGTTTGAACCTAACTTTCTTTAAAAATATATATCTTAAATATAATTTATTTATCTGCCATAAATATTTTTTAAATATTTGGTTAGAACTTAGAACTACAATTCTAAAGACCTACTTTATAATAATATAAAACTAATAAAAATATAAAAATAAATATGTTAAATTTTATAAAAGTTGTTTAATTTATTTATGATATAAACATGTTTTTTAATATCTAATATATATTTTTAGATAATAATTTATTTTAAAATATATTTTATAAATTTTTTAAATAGAACATAAATTTTTCAATTTTTTTTATATTTTGATTTTTTTAGTTAACGTATATAGTATTACTATTTTAATTTTTTTAATCAAAAACATAAAAGGTAAACATACATGCTACAAATTTTGTTTTTATCAAAAATTGATATTTTTCACATATTACATTATATATATGGGTATTAAGATATATATATATATATATATATATATATATATATTATAATTAAAGTTTTTTTAAAAAAATTGATTCATTATTAAAAAATATGTTTTATCACATAAAATAATTAATCTCTTTCAAAAGTTTGACAAACATTAAATAAATGAACATTTCTTCCGAATTTATATTTTATATATACGATAATTTAAATATATATATATATATATTTATTTATTTATTTTATTAAAATATAATTTTTATTTTTTAAAATATATTAGTTTTTAGATAAAAAAATATGTATATATCAAATGGTAATAGGGGCAAGTACCTCCATTATACACAATATAGTTCCGTCCCTATATATATATATATAGAGGAGGGTTCAAACGATACATGTGTAACTTTTACCAAGTGTTACATCGCTCAATAACTTTATATTAAATGTGAATTTTGAAAATCCAACCGTTAGATTGAAAGTTCATATCTCTTAGATCATATATATCAAATTTTATATTAATCTAAGATGATTTGATACTTCATTCTCATAAAATAAAATTGACGTAATATATACATTTCAAAATATACTAAAATATGAACACTTTGATTACCTTCAAGTTGTTGTTCAATTTAAACAAAATTTGACATATATGATCTAAGAGATATGAACTTTCAATCTAACAGTTGGATTTTCAAAATTTATATTTAATATAAAATTATTAAGCGGTGTAACACTTAGTAAAAGTTACACCGGTGTCGTTTGAACCCTCTTCATATATATATATATATATATATGTTTTTATTTAAACTCCCATTGAAGAATGTTAGGAGATTAAAATATTTTTTTGGAAAAAATATTTTTATTTCTTATATTATTTATTAGTGTCGATTTAGTTTCACGTTAATTATTTGAATCAATTTAATTTCATATCTTTAAAATATATCTCAATATTTGATTTTTTGTCTCCTTCATTTAAATACTAAACAGATGTGATACGTGTTATACTATCATGACACGTGTTATGCAGTCATGCCACATGTCATGTACGTGACATAACAGCATGACACGTGTTACATCTGTTAAGTATTTAAATGGAGGGGACAAAAAATCAAGCATTAAGATACATTTTAAATATGTGAAACTAAATTGATTCAATTAATTAAAGTGAGACTAAATTAAATATAATAAATAATATAAGAGAAAAAAAAATATATTTTTATTTATTTATTTTATTTAAGTGTCACTACCTCGAATAGGAAATCACTTTTTTCCTTTTAATATAGTGTTGTTACCTCTCTTAAGAGATCGCTTTTTTTTTTTTTTTAATTTAGTGTCACTGCTCCTATTGGAAGATAATTTTTGTTTAATATGGTATTGCTATACCCATTATGTTTTGAACAACATTTTTTTTTCCATGATGTGTTGTTGTCTTATGTAGCGGGACATGCATTGGTACACATGTCATCTTTACAACTAGCGGCAAATGCATGTTGCCGCTTCTCCACCTAACCAAATAGCAACACGTGTCATTCATGAGCATTAAAATTTTTTAACCACATTATATATGGGGCATAGGTCTCCACTTTCCATTGTTTGCCCTCAACTTCGCCTCCCTCTTTGGTGTCTTTTTGACTCCATCCCTACCCCATCACACTAGCTATTTTTTGTTGCTTTGGTCCCTACGATGAGTATTTTTATTTTTGGATGTAAATAGATACCACCATATTTAAATTTAACATTTTTGTTTGTTTGTTATAGGTACCCTAATTTTGCAGCTGTTTTAAGAAAGGTAGATATTTGTTTTTTATTTTTAATGTCGTTGTTGGGTATAACAACATATATAATATTTTGTTTAATTTTGATTTTATATTTTATATTTTATAATTTATAAACAATATTATGATGATGTATTTTATTTCAAGTATTTTTATAATTTTTATATTATATTTTTGTTGTAGATATCCTACTTTTGTAGCTGTTATTAAAAAGGAATATTTTTTATTTTATTTTTTAATTTTATTATTGGGTACACCACCATAATTTTTTTTTGTATAATGATTTAATATTGTTTTTTTTAATTTTTTGTTGTTTGGTCTCATTTTTTTAATGTATTTTATATTTTATATTATTTTATATTTTGTAAACACTAGTATAATGATATGTTTTATTTGTTTTTTTTATTTATAAAATTTTTGTATTTTATTTTTATTGAAGGTATCTTATTTTTGAAGTTTTTGTTAAAAAGGTATATATTTTTTTTAATTTTGTTGTTGGGTATACCACCATATATAATTTTTTGTTAACTTTTGATTAAATATATTTTTCAAAATTGCAATTTGGTCTCATTTTTTAATTATGGGTATAACACCATATATAATTATTTTGTTTAATTTTGATTTAATTTTTTGTTATTGAGTCTCATTTATTTTATGCGTTTTATATTCTGTATTTTATAATTTTTTTTTAATTATGTAGATGGATTCGTCATCTTCTACACGAGTTATTTATGGACCAATTGAGACAAACTTATTGACTTTTGCAATCTAAACATGTTTCTCAACACTAGTACAAAATCAGTTATTTACGTTAGTGTTTTGTTTTATGAAAAATAAAAAAATTGATGTAAAAAAAATACGGTAGTATTTTTAAAATTTAAACCAAGTTTTTTACGTCGGACACCATGAGGTCCGACGTAAAATTTAAAATTTACGTGGCCCTCTATATAGTCTGACGTAGATTTAAAAATTTATGTCGGACCTTATGGTGTCCGACGTAAAAAAATTGTTATATCCCCTTCCCTTCATTCATTTCATTGTGCGCGCTCTAGGATTTTATTTGCAGAACATTCAGGCAACCTCCAACGATGAGTTTCTACGCATCCTGGGTGTTTTCGGTGACGTTGAACGGCGGCAACGGTGGTGGTGACGTCCATTCATCATTGCAGATCATTTTATCCGATTGTATTGAAGTTTTGGTGTGCGTCTTGCTTAAGTTAGCATTTAAGGGTACTTGAAGGTGTTGGTTAGTGCAAATAGAACATACATATGTCATGTGTTAATTTTTGAACTTAAACATTGTTTGTGTGTGTTGTTTTGGAGGATTTATGGTTATTCTGTAGGTATATTTTTTAAATGAAAACATACATATGTTATGTGTTAATTTTGCATCTGGAACGATCCGTTCTCCAACTAGAACGGCTCGTTCTGCTTGCATATGTCATGTGTTAATTTTGCATTTGGAACGTCCCGTTCTCAAACCAGAACGGCCCGTTCCAGATGCACAATTAACACACAACAAGTGCAAGCAGAACGAGCCGTTCTGGTCTTGATTTTTCAACTTTTTTACATCGGGGCTCAAAAACAACCGACGTAATATTACGTCAGCTTTTAAACCCGACTTAGATTTACGTCTCTCGTATTAACGTCGAACGTTTTTCTGACGTAAAAACCTGAAAATAACAGACGTAAAATACCCCTTTTGCACTAGTGCAACCTATTTGAAATAGAGAGTCTAGTCACAGATAGGGAATAAGATATACAACTCATGATGGAATAGTTGGAGTTTTGCATCTAATTGTTCCATTTTTAGACGATGTTAGGTTTGTATGGATTGTCAGACTTAGTTTTATTAGAATCAGTCCTGGTCTTATTAGAGAGATGGAGACATAAATTTCATATGCCTTTTGGAAAGTGTACTATTACTCTCCAAGAAGTAGCACCACTTGTCAAACTTTGTGTTGATAAAGAAACAATTTTATCGACACAAGATATTGACGAGAAAGCATTAAGTGAGAATTTCAATAATAATAATTTTTTTAAAAATATTATTTTTATCTAATTGTTTATTAATAGTGAAAATTTTCCTATAATGTAGCTTACCAGTATTTAGGCGTTGTTCCACCTTACAATTGTGTTAAATGATATGCGATAAAATTGTCTTGGTTGGTTGAAACATTTAACAATGTCGATGAATATAACAATGACCTTCAATATTTGCATCGCTTTGCGAAAACATGGATATTGCGATATATTCCAGGTTTTATATTTGTTGACAGGGACTCTAGTTGGGTAAGTTTAAGGTGGTTACTTTATTTATGTGATTTTGACACGATAAAAAACTATGCATGGGGTGCCAGGTTAAACCAATGAATGTTCCTCAATCATTTAGGGAAAGAAGAAGAATTCAACGAAGATAGAGGACGAGAAGCCAACTAAATGCATTTTCCCTGGTATGCCAAAAAGACAACCAAGGATATACTACACATGTTTCTAAGATCATACTTTTCCTTCATAGTCACAATCTAATTATTGGTATACCATCCTTAATAGTATGGGTTTTCTAGTCAGTCACTAAGGTCTAGTCAACACCAATCACATCTAGAGTAGATGAACACAATAAAGATGTGTGATTTTTTTAGGGTTATCTTTATTTCCATCACTTGCCCCTTAATTGATGAAATAAATATTTGGAGCATCGTTTCTTTTGAATTTGTCACCAAATGCCCCAAAAGAAGGTGGATCACAACAAACTCCTTATAATATTCCATTATATTTACCTTATTTTTGTGCAAGTGGATGTATGACTATGTAGACTTGCATTCACAATTTTCTAGAACAAACAACTCAAGGGGAAGTTAGGAGATACCCTATGAGAGAAGCCAAAAGTCGATGTAGATGATGTTTTACCTCGCCTAGGACCCTTGTTCAGCAACATGTTGAAGATGACGATGATGACGACGACGATGATGATGAAAATGAGGATGATGAGTAGAATGGTCACTTAGTTATATTTTTTTTTCATTTGATTTTGTTTTTATCACTTCAGACTTGATGAATATGTATAATTAATTAGCATTTTATTGAGTTATATTTTTATCTCACTCTTTGTTTTAGTTATTATAAAATTAGGTTATTATTACTCAATTTATATTTAACAAAATTAAACCAACATTGATAATCTAACATTGTCGCAAATATTATATAAAATAAATTTATACAATATTATAATTTTTGTTGATAAAAATAACATCATTCATCTGGACGATTAGATTATAGTGGACAAGTGTGTCTACTATGTCCTTCTTATATGCATCTGCCACATTTTTGTTTTGGTTGTGACTTTCATCCAAATCCATCTTATTTCTTATTTTGGTTGATTTTGGGTGACCATTCCCACGTACACTTGTTGGATCGGGTACAAGTATCCAATTTTCATCACTTGAGGGATTAAATCTTCATTTCCAATCAATTTTCATGGACTAGTGTATCCTATCAAGATATAATCAATTGTGTAAACCAAATCTATAAACTACTGATAATCCAAACTACCTATGATGCACACAACTATAACATGAGAACATGGATAATGAAAGGATGTAAACTATTCACATTAACAATAACGTTCATTTAAATTCACTATCCATTTTTTACCTCCTCTTTATGTTATTGGATCAAATGCCTCCTTGACCCCAAACTTTGATGCATGAATGTCATATCTACAAACTTGGTAGGAACAAGTCTCTTTTTAATTTTTTTGGTAAGGCCTGAACTAGTTTTGAAACAAAAAGCTTTACCTGAAGACACTTCGACTAGGGCACAACTTCCTCTAATGTTGAAATACTCTACACATTTAATATATGTCAATCACCCTAATGTAATGATAGGAATATTTCTACGTTCCTTTAAAACCTCCTTCACACATTCAAACAAGTTTGTCATCATGTGACTATCTGTCTATCTGCATCATATGCTATAGACCATTTGTCTTTTAAGATCTCTCCAATCCACCTTTGAACATTGGGATTCATCTAATAGAATTTTTCCATGTTTCAATCAGAAATGTGTTGGCATGAAGTGTAACCTGAAATTGACAAATTAGGTTAAATACAAAATAGCAATCATAATAACTATAACAAAACAAATTGAAAGAATTGTTTACATTATGCGATATCATACCTAGCTTTATTTGTTGTTGTGTTTAGTTTGGTGTCATTGAACCTATGGTTAAAGTTACAAGCAATATGATGTATACAATATTTGTGTAAGAATGAGGAGGTCTTCACCCAAGTGTCTCATTATCAATAACAAACTGTATACTGCAATGTCGATCGAAGATTAAACATATACCTTGTCTATTACTAACGTGTAGATATAAGTGAGCCAAAAATCACAATCATACATTTAAAGTTTCCCCCTCAACCATAGTAAATGCAAGAGGAAAATCATTACTATTTCCATCTTGTGTTGTGGCAATTAGCAATGTGCTCCTATACATATCATATAAATGTGTGGCATCAATTTGAATCAATAGCTCACAGTCATTGAAGGCACAACAAGGCTTGAACATCTTAAAAGGTGATGAAATTGATAAAAATGTGTATCATGATGATTACCAACAAAAAAATCATCATAACACAAATCATAATAAGACCCAATGGCAATTTCTTTCATGCACTTAAGCCATATGGATAGATAAGTAAACAAATCTTCCCAATCTCCAAATATTTTAACTATTGCCTTTTGTTTTGCCATCCAAGTCTTTTTGTATGAAATTTTAAACCTAGTCTATGACGTTATCATTTCTTAGATAAGGTTGATCTTGATGGATCGGTCTTGATTCATCATTCATAATTAAAATATGTTTATTAGTGACTAATATTTCAATCTACAAAAATAAAAAATAAATTTTACCTCGCAAAACCTTACCTTATATGAAATATGATATCAAGTTTTAATCTAACTTTGAATGATCTTGTGATAATGACATATTTAAACAAGTGTGTTGTTGTTCACCCCATTGAATCACTTTCCAACTATCCAATTTATTTTGGAGTCAATTGCCATCATGTACCATTCACAACCGTCAACTACTTTTGGACATCTAACAACCCACTTTGTTTTTAGATTCAATCACATAAATTTTTTGATGCATTTTCATCGCATTTTATTTAATAGCACGTTTGACAACATTTTTATTTTCAAACTTAAGACCAACATATAAATCATCACCAACTGAACAAGTACTTGGCAATTCCATCCCTGAAATTTCTTCCTGATTTGGGTAACTCCAATTTATGTTTGTATAATAAGGTAAATTATCCCAAAATTGAATTTCACCTGTTACAAACAAAAATAAAAAATAAAAATAAAAAGATGAATAACAATTATAACTTTTATTCAAAATATTACCTTCCTCAGAATGAACAACAAAAATAGGTTAACAATAGCGTCTGTTGAGCTTAGGGGAGCCTGAACTTGATGAGGTCAAGATTATCTCTAAAGCTTAAAGGAGTTTTGATGATCACAAAATATGTGTCAAAGACAACAACAAATAACAACAACTTAGAAGACAAAAACAAAGTCAAAGAAAGTGCTATGTAATAGGAATTAGTGTATAAATTGTTTTGAATGATTTTATTTATTGTGTGTGTTGTGTGCATAAGCAAAATCTATATCTAAACTAATTAGAGAGTGTATGATGATGAGTTAAAAGAACTAAAAAGTTATTTTGAGACTTAAAACGAAGTTATGAAAACTAACTCAAAATAATCGATTATCATTAAATATAATCGATTATTCCAGCAACAGGCAAAATGAGATGCCTTGCTGCAATAATCGATTATTTGCAAAATAATCGATTATATTGTTCTTGGTTGGCTTCCATAAAACCTGAAGAACAAAATAATCGATTATTCTTTAAAATAATCGATTATCTGGTTCTGAAACTTTTATAAATAGTTTGAACTTTTAGAAACTTTAGAACAGAGTTAGAACTGAGAATCAAATTTAGAAAAGCGTTTTTGTGGAGTCTTTGTGACCATCTTGGAGAGTTTTCTTTGTGAATCCAAGAAGAAAAACGTTTGTGAAAGACTTTGAGAAAGGATCATCATCATCATCACATTCTTGAAAGGGTAAGATTAAGATTTGCTTCTGAATTCCAGGTGAATTCGTTCCTTAATTCTTTGTGAATACTTGTAAAATCTTAAGAAGGGTTTCTCAAGTGGTAAGGATTCTTGTAGTGCGTTTCTACAAGGGGTGTTTTCTTGGGGTCAAGAAAGTGGTTATCTTGAGTGTTGAAGTATATGCATGTGTGGTATGCTTGTAAACCTTCTTCATAAAGATAGTGGAACAAATCTTGATCAGGTTCTGATTGAGGACTGGATGTAGGTCACATGTGGAGTGGCTGAACCAGGATAAAAGACTTGTGCAATCTTCTTCTACCTTTATCTTTTACTTTGAGTAATATCTTGATTGTACATTAAAGAAGATGATTCTTGATTAGCACGTGTGTGTGAATATTAGTGGTTTAAACTGAATTAAAGCATTACATTTGAACCTCATTATTTTTGTAATCAAGAAAGCATATAGAATTCATTCTTCTATAACAAGTCTTTAAAGAAGCTTCATTTGAAAATTCAGTCTTAGAAAAGTTTAAGTGAAATAAATATCCAAAATACTCTGAAATTTTTAAAGGGTCATAGAATCCAATTTACCCCCCGTCTTGGATTGTGCCATTCTTTTCTAACAGTGTCATTAGATGATGTACGTACAATCATCTATTTGATTTTCACTTGATTCGTCTTCACTTGATTCGTCTCCACTTTGAAATGAAAAAGAAACATTGTAGTCTTTATTATCTTCGCCATCTTCAACTTCTTCTCTTAGCATATTTTCTAAACATTCAAATTGTTGTTCATTAATTGGGCAAAGTGCTAGATTTTGCAAAGAATTGAAGATGTACTTTCAACACCAATTTCAACATACAATTCTAATATTAACATAATTGTCTAGCTCTGCAACGTGTCCATCATGCATTGAACATCATAATCATTTATAATGGAAACTTTAGGAGAAACAAGATTGTTGTAGCTTCTTCTTCAAGCTTTTAAGGAAAGAATTTTCACTTCTTGGACTCCTTCAAGCTTCTTCCATGGCTTCCATGGATGCTAGACGCCATTTCACCATACAAGATGAAGTAGAGATTCCCCTTTGCTAAGTCAGAAGAAGCAATTCCCAGTAAGGTTTTGAATGAGACAAATATAATACGTTATTTTTAACAAGTGCGTTAGTGTTTCAGAAAAATATAATTACAGACAAGCTGAAGAATAGAGCATGTGCATGTGCCACTTCCTACACCAGAATCAAGATAAAGGAAGGCAGACGAAAGGCCAAAACAAATGTCAAACAAAGCTAAATCAAGAACAAGACGAAAATGGTCAACTAGACGAAGATCAGACGAAGCAAAGCCATATGATAGATGAAAAATGACATAAGTGCTAGACGATGACAAATCAAATATCAGACGAAGGATGTCAAAGATTAAAAGAAAGTCAAACAACATATTAGAAAAAGGACAGCACAAACTGAAAAGAATTTCAGACGAAAACAAAGTCTGTCCATTCACAATGATTGACTAGACCATAAGAAGTCAAAGCATTAAGGACAAATGCTCAGACGAAGATCAAGACTTGAGATGCAAATGGACTACCAAACGCAGACAAAGACTGCCATGAAAGCAGTTAAAGTATCAAGTCTCAAAGGACAAATTAAGGCATCGTCTACGATCATTTAAATGCTCTCAACATGATCGCGTGATTAAAGGAAGAGAAGAAGAAGAAGAAGAAAAACACGTCAAAAGTAAAAGCATGCATGTGTCAAAAAAAGTACATTACTTATTCAGATAAGGAAAATGCTCTGCAGCTACGATAACCGAAAAAGGACAAAAAGTTCCTAGGTCTCAGCTAAAGTCAGACACTACTACTAACAAAATAAAGAAGACTTCACGCAATGTCTATAAATAGGAAGCAACATTTAATGCAAGATCTAATGCATTAAATGAGAAGATCGAACTAGTTATGAACGACTACATCTACTTCAACGAACACTTGCAACGGGCAAATCTTACAAGACTATACATATCACAACTTCAAACCTTGAAAGGTTGGCTTTTGCGAAGATGAGTGAAGAGTGATATCAAGCCCATGAAGCAATGAAACCAGAGACCGTATACAGTCAAATATACCATAATGTATTCATCTTTGTAGACTAAGGTGTTCTAAGTGTAACGTAGGAACATGTACCTTAGTGAGTGTAGAAACTTTTGTATCCTCTCTGTGAGAGTAAACCACACACTCAATCTTTATAAAACTAAGGTTGCATACCTTAGTGAGTGTACAAATTCTTGTATCCGATAAAAATTTCTACAAATATACATAAAT
This sequence comes from Cajanus cajan, assembly GCF_000230855.2. Classification (NCBI taxonomy): domain Eukaryota; kingdom Viridiplantae; phylum Streptophyta; class Magnoliopsida; order Fabales; family Fabaceae; genus Cajanus; species Cajanus cajan. The sequence continues at coordinate 20,800,818 of NC_138527.1, read as the reverse complement.
ATCTACATATATTTATAAAATTTGCAAATACCTAATTAACAAATATTTGCTCAATTATGGAACCAAGACAAATTTTTATCCGATATAACTGTAAGCATGCTACCCACCTTTAGAGGACTCATTTCACTCTATACTTGAACTAGAAGAAAGGAATTAGAAAGGGGATAAAATAAACATAATAATACTCTCTCTCTCTTTTTTATTTTTTATTTTTAGTTTAAAATTTTATTTTTTCTATAAATATAATTCATGGTGTCTCAAAATTGATAATTAAACATTAATTTATTATACTCATAAAACTTTGACTTCTACTACTAAAGATTATTTTATGACAAGTGAGAAGTTTGATTCTTATTTGAGGCAGTAGTGGAGCAAGTATATACGTTATAAGTTGTGTCTCCGAAATTCGAATCTGGCCAAATTTTGATACGAATTCACACAGCACTGTTCACAGTTATTCTCTTTTGGTATGAAAAACAAGAGTTTTAGTGTTAAGGTGAATGGGTGTGGTGCTTTAACCCATTAGTAAATTGTAATGTCCCTTTGTGGAGTGGGGAAAGTGGAACTTAGGAATAATCGCACGCCTTTATTACATGAAAAACAGCACAAAGTTTATGTCACGTAGGTAGGAACTACATAGGACGACTAGGAATAAAAAGCTCGCAGGAGACGTCTAATGGGGAAAGGATTGGGTTGGTCATTGAACAGTGTGTGACTGTGTCTCAGAGGCATTGGAAAAATAAAATCCCAAGTCAGATAGCAATAATAATGAATAATAAACACCCTACTACCTCACACAATATAATATACTTCTTCCCCTTTCTCTTTTTTTTTTTAATATAAAAAATGATAAAGATGAACAGGATTCAACCTAGATCCCACGTATTTCTAACTCCCTATCCAATTATTAAATTAATTTTCTTTTTATTTTGTTTAATTTAAAGCTTAAAAAAATAGTCACATTATTACTATAAAAACACTAGTTATAACTATTGTCACTGTTAGAACTTAGAATAGATATACAATGATTTAAATTTAATTTTTTTAGTAATAAAGAACTCCAATTAATAAATTAATAATATAAATTTCTTTAGTAAAAAATATAATAGTATTTCCACGGTAATTTTTGAAGAAATTTTTCTTAAAAGATAATAGTATTGTCCCGTCGAGAATCACTGCAGCAACAACCACCCTCGCACGAGTACACTGCACACACAGAGCTTCCAAGTTTCTTATAAACGCGTGACTAGTGAGACCTATTCAGCCTCATTTCAAAGGCGTCACTGTGCCATTCAAACGAAGGACAAAGGCCTGTGAATCATGGCAGAGATTCCTTTGCAGCAGGCACAGTCTCTGGATGCATGAGCATGACATAACTTCATCTCTTTCAAGCTTTTGGGCAGTGATATTATCGAATTTTCTCATTTCTTACGTAGTTTTCATCTCTTTTCTTCACAACTTCACGAGGAACGGTCACGCGGGTTCTCCCGTTTTTCTTCGTTTTTCTTTCGTTGCAAATCAGTGAAAACAAACGTCAAGTTTCTTCACCTTTCATTCATCGTGAACAGTAAATCCTCTGAAACAAACAAGGCCTTAAAGTTTTTTCACATATACCAAACATGCAGTTAATGTTTTAAATATTAGAAGGTTATTATATAATTTTTAAAACTACCTTTTATTTTAATATTAATTATATTATCTTTCATCTATGTTTATTTTATATATTTTACTCACTTAAATAGTCAATGATATAATAAAAAATATATTAATATTGGATTTATATCGTAAAATAATAATTAAAATAAAATAAAAATTTTAAATGACAAATTAAATGAAATAATATAAGAGTTTAATTTTGTGTAAAAGATTTTACTCGGTTATTTAATAAAAGATTACTGTTAATATAAAATTTAAAATAAATATTAATTATTTAATAAACTTATGATATAGGATTATTTTGTTTTTGCAAACAATTTCTTTTACTAAAATAAATAATTAAAATCTCTTATAATAGTATTTTCTAAATTACTATTATTATTATTATTATTATTATTATTATTATTATTGTTATAAAGTAAAAAGAATATTCAAATAAAGTTAAATATCTTCTATAAAAAAATTGTTTATGTAAGATAACAGTATTATAAAAACAAAGTTCGTAAGATATATTGTAAGTGCATAGACTGTTTAATCATCATTTAATAATATAAATAATAATAATAATAATAAAATAAAAGTACTAACATTAACATGCCATCCTCTCTTCTTAAAGACACATCAAGATTTTGCTGGCTTCTCACACTACCTCGTTCCCATACTCTTTCTTCTATCAGAACACAACAGTATAAGACTTGATCGTCATGATGATGAAGATGCTGCTTTTGTAACGAGATAAACAACACGCTTTGCTTTGGTTAGTAACTAGTTTCATGAATAATATGCAAGGCTTCAAGACAGCACAGCCAACTTCACAACTCTATTGCCACTCTTCCTTCTTGCTTCGGTGCGTTACGTAGCTTTTTGACACTCTTTGTTATTGTTATTGTTATTACTACTACTATTGCTTTTGGTGTATCTCTTTCTGCGCAACAAAGTTATGCTGTTTTTGGTACTGGGAGATTTTTGTTTGTGCTGAAACAGAGTGTCTCTGTTTTGAAACAGGGGAAACGACATCAACCGAAGCGCAACGCGCTTCTCTGATCTCGGGGACCTTCACCATTCCTCTGCTGTTTTTCAACATGAAGATGCTGTTGATTTAAGCTCAAGTAACACACCTCGACTATATAGTTAGTTGCACCATATAAACAAAATGAATGGGTTTTGTGTGTTTCAAGAAAATAATCATTTTTTTTAAATCTTTGTGAGATAGTTTTAGAGCAAGAAATTAGTTTTTAATAAAAAAATGATTCTAAACCTGTATTAAATGTAAATTTAAGTGAAATAATTTTACTATTAAGAACTCGGAGTTGTGGGGTTGTGAAAGGATGCACAAGTCTTAGTGTGAAACTCTGTTGTTGTCGCTGTAATTCCTATGGATAAAAAAAAATGTTTACCAAGTTTTTACTTGACATGCATCCTCTGAGTGTGTTATGATATAGATGATGTCGGTTTTGTGCTTTTCTACAGGTTCTATATTTAGTGTGAAATCAAGCAACGTTGTTGGTGGTAGTACCATGCAGTATGGGACATTGAGCTCGGTGGTCTTTCTGTTTCTTCTTCTTACTTTCTCCCTTTGTTGTAGGATTTTGGTTTTGTTTTGTGGTGTGATTGAAATTTTGGGTTGTAAATGTTGTGTTTGTGTAGAATGTTGGGACTGCAGAGATTGGTTCCGGTGGGGGAGGGTGCATGGATACAGGGCAGCAGATGATGTACCACAAGGGAGTGGCTATGGTAGCCTTGCCTTTGGGGAATGGTCATGTTGAAAATTGGGCTGATTCAGGCTTAGCAGATAATAGCCAACAGACTGATGATACTTCCACAGATATTGACACTGATGTTAAAATCCAAGTAGATGAATCTCTTTCTCAATCATGTTTTGAATTTTTTGATCATACAAGTAGTCTATTTGCCTAATTAATTTGCAGTTTTTTTCTTTCTTTCTGGGGAGAGGGGTATAAAGCAGTAATTTACACTATTTTAAGTGAGGATTTTGTTAATACTTGGTTTTTTAATATGTTTTTCCTGGAAATATCATGAAATTTGGATTTAGTTCCTACCAAGATTTTTGTTTCAGCATACCCAAAAGTTCAGTATAAATTAGGAGATAAGGCTAAGGGTAGTTTTTGAGAAATCTTTTCAAAGATAAAATTGCAACATTCAACTAGATAATATTTTGGATGTGATGACTCTAATGACTCTAGCAGACTTGAGTTCGGAACAATTTTGTTCATTTTTAGTCTTGACATTTAACAAAGAATAATGATGTGGTTTTAGTAACATCCTTCATGAGGGATGAAAAACGTGTTTTTGTTATTTACATGGACTAAACATGAATAAAATTTTGTATAGCGACTAATTACAAAATTCTTAGTACTTTCGAGACCAAAATTATATTGATGAATTGCCTTTTTGATTCAACCATGAATCGAGTGTAAACAAGAGTGTGTCTTTTGTATGCACATTGGATCAAGTGTACACAAAGCAGTGTTAAGGAAAGCAGGAAATTCTCGCTTCCATGAATTGGAGCAAGTGTGCTTGTGTACACTTTGAGCCTATTGAATGTGAAAAAAGAAATGCTGATAGAAGCATCGTGTATTTAGTGCACTAGATTTATGTTTTGGATGAAGTGAATCTTGATAAACTCTGATAGCGTTTCTTAACCTTGTGTTAGTGCAACAGAGTTAAGAATGGGGCACAAATGGTTGTGCACTCCAAGGATCAGACAAAGGACAAAGTTGAAGATCAAAAGGTTGCGTTTGGTTAAAACTTGGTACAACTTGTAGCTATTGATTTATGTTTTATTACTGATGTGCTTTATTTATGTTGATGCCCTTTTTCTAGACCCTCCGTAGGCTGGCTCAGAATCGAGAGGCTGCAAGGAAGAGTAGGCTTAGGAAAAAGGTAGTTGCTTCAAAGTATTAAATTGGATTGCTTTCATTTCATACCTTGATATGTAGGGAACTATAAACGAGATTCTTTTGTTAAGCCAATTGGCACCCCTTTCAATAGCTATCTTTACCTGAGTTGATGGAGGGACTTGTCAATTCAATGACTAGTTTTAAGATATTCATACAGTTTAGAAAACTATGATAGAATTGTGCAAGTTAAATGTATAAATATTAAAATCATGTGTTACATTTTGTAGAAATTATATAAGTTTTAATTTAGTGGGTTCTAAATTTTAAGTTGAACATAATTGATTCATTTATAGGTTTTGGTTTTAAATAGGCATATGTGCAGCAGTTGGAAAACAGCCGAGTCAAGCTTGTGCAATTAGAGCAAGAACTTCAACGAGCACGACAGCAGGTGTAAGAAGTTAAAGATTTTGGTTGATATTTGAAGATAATTTGATTTTCTTATCTTAATTGGTTTCTATTTTAATGTAGGGTATATTTATTGCCAATCAAGGTGATCAAGGTCATTTGGCTGTTGGAAATGGTACTTAGAAAGAGGCATTTTTTGAGCATTATTTCCTACAGTAGCAGAACCATGATGCTTATATTGGTTTTCTTGCATTCTCTTGAAATTTAATTTCTGTAGAAAAATAGATGAGCACATCTTCAATTCACATCCAATCATAGAGAAATAATGTATTTGCAACTACAATCAAAGTCACGCTAATTAGGTGAAATTAGATATGGAACTTTATGACAGCTTCAAATATTAAAAACCTTATATAGCACTAGTACGGGAAATTGGTTCCCAAATTGTAGTTTAGATATTTGGAGTGTAATTGGTGTATAGATTATAATTCACTTGTAAACATTACCGCTCTATAAATGTCACTCATTTCCTTGGATTTCTTACATGATGGTCCATGTGATAAGGACAAACTATGGGGATGATGTCGATGTTTTAAATCAATTTACTTATTTCACCTATCTATTATAAGTAGTATTTTTGTCAGGCTGAATGTCTGGCTAAGTTCTTGGTTTTGTTACCCACTTGCCTCATATTCATAGGTGGATAATATGTTGTTTGATGGCATGGTTTTATTGGGTAGAAATACTTTCTGCTGACTGATTAGTGTATTAGGGTAACCATTTTTGTGGTCAAAATAACAGATTGCTTCTATTCATTTACTTAAGATTTCATATGAGTTGAGGTTCATATGGCTCCTGCAGGTGATTTATTAAAGTGAAATCTGTAGCAATTTACTTTATTATAGGAGGGACTATGAATAATGATATTTATTGAATCTTCAGGTGCCTTGGCGTTTGACATAGACTATGCTCACTGGGTTGATGAGCATCAACGTATGCTCAATGATCTAAGAACAGCTGTAAATTCTCAGATCAGTGATAATGAATTACATCTTCTAGTTGATGGTGTCATTGCACATTACAATGAGTTATTTAGGTTAAAGAGCATAGGGGCAAAGGCTGATGTATTTCACATACTTAATGGGATGTGGAAAACGCCTGTCGAACGATGGTTTATGTGGCTTGGTGGATTTCGTTCATCTGAACTTCTCAAGGTGATTGACCAATTCAGTACTTGCATATATGCAAACCAATTTTTTTTATTAGTAGGAAAGAATACAAAGACGAAAACAAGGTCTGAATTTAAAACTTTGTGTATATTACCTCAACTCACCACTAGGCTGAGCTAGTAGTTTTTATGTTGCAAGTAATTTATGCTCACTTGGGTGGAAATATTTGCTGTTGACTCATGTCTTTTGGGATTCAGATCATTAAGAACCACCTTGAGCCATTAACAGATCAGCAGTTGATGGGCATTTGTAATCTGCAACAATCTTCCCAGCAGGCTGAGGATGCTTTGACTCAAGGCATGGAAGCATTGCAACAATCTCTTGTGGAAGCACTTTCCTCCACCTCGCTAGGACCCACTGGTAGTGCAAATGTTGCTGATTACATGGGCCAAATGGCAATTGCAATGGGAAAGCTTTCTGATCTGGAGAGTTTCCTTCATCAGGTATGATGCAATCACTCTAAGGAGCTTAATTAAGTTAGAATTTCTAAATCTTACACAGAATTTTCCTACTTGCTAAATGAAGAAAATATTGAATCTTGTGATGTTTTTGATATATTAAATGTAATCAAATTTTCATTTCTTACATTGATACCACAAAGTTTCATGAAATTGCACACACACTCCTTACTTTAACTTTTACAACACATTGTAATATTTTTTAAACAATTAACGGAGTTAGTGTAATGTTCATGAAAGATGTTTGTGTGCTATTTCACAAAACTTCAAGGAGTGCCTATTTACTGTTTCATTTATTACTTTATTTGAGAGTGGATTCCCGCATCTTGGATTTTGGAATGAGTATTTCATGTGGAAACTTTGCATGTCTTGTTTCATAATTATTCAATAGTTTTATTAAGGCCCAACCTATTTAACGCTTATGAAGAGAGAGATGCAAAATTTCAACTTGGCAAGGTTATGTTAAAATTCAGCATGAGAGGATCTAATTCATATTTTCTTTACATGGTATTAGGGAAATACGAGGATAATAATGTTTTAACTTACTCATAATTATATCTTCATAAATATTGAGGGTGTGCTTGACTGCTTGGTACTTGATAGGAGTAAAAGTGGGATGAAGGAATCTAAAGATGTGCTACATATCATAATACACTCATCATGGAAAATTTTCGCGTCTTTCTATCATTAACAAGATATTCAGTTATTCACCACTACCATGCACATCATCAAAAGCTTCTATGCATAGTGTTCTGATTATGTTTTATTTTCTCAGGCTGACGTCTTGAAGCACCAAACTCTTCAACAGTTGCAGCGAATTCTGACAACACGACAAACAGCTCGAGCCCTCCTTGTCAGAAATGACTACATTTCAAGACTAAGAGCACTTAGTTCATTATGGTTGGCTCGTCCTAGAGAGTAGGGACATACCTTAATATCTATTAACATGCTCTAGTTCATCCTGCTGCAGGACTTCTTGCTCTAGTTCATCCTGCTGCAGGACTTCCTATGTTGGCACCAAACTAATTGGCCATTTCTGTTCCAATAGGAACTCAGTAATGAGTTGCTGCCACCTTCAAATATAGTGTTGATAATAATTGATTACACTGTGAACAAACCTTGTTAATGGTAGCTACTAATCTAATTTTCTTTTATGGCATGAAAATTTCTGTACAAGATTTTATCAGTTGGGATGTTCTGTATATTGTTGGCATATTTATGTGGTTATTGTTGTTCAAGTGTTGCATCTAACAGTTGAGACAGGCGTGAATGCATATCAATATCAAAGTTACCCTTTCACCAACATTCAGTTAGCATTGCATAAAAGCATGGTTTTTCTTTGTAAAAGCATAAAAACATGGCTTTATTGATGGATCAACGACTCCATAATCCATTTGCTATCAAAGTCCATATGCTAACGTGATATTCGGGAGATAAGCCTCAGTATTTTGCATTTTTTTTTTTCCTTTTCTCAAACCTTAAGTCAAGGTTTTTATTTTGACTTTAAGTTCTGATCAAGTAATGTTTACATAATTCTTTTGTTTTAATTTTGAAGGGTATTTATTGAATATTGATACTAAAAATAACAATCTGAATTGAGAACTTGCTGGGGACATATATAAGCAATTTATATAAGTTTTATCATCTATTATATCATTGAAATAAAAATGATGTAGAAAGATGCATTAAACAATTTCATAAACTTCTATATATACTGTAGGTAGACTTCATTGTAAATTCTGTACATAGATGTTTAAAAAATTTACATATTTTTGGTATAAAATGAGTATTTTTCACCTGCTTCCCATCTTTGCTTTTGGGATTAGACCTTGCTCTAAATTATTCAAATAAGCTGAATTATGATGAACTTAGCAAGGGTGGTTTCTGCAGTACTTATTCCTCACTGGTTTATATATTTGTTTTCTGCTATTTACTGTTCCTGCAAGATTTCAAATTGAAAGCACCTATGAGAAAAAAATTAAGCACTTTTCTATTAGTTTGGTCTAAAACAATTGAAAGATTGACACATACAAGGAATCTGTACCTGTTCTCTGGTGTTTTTTACCAGTCACAACTTGGGGAATGAACACCCCAGTACCTCTTCCACTCTTCCACAAGTTCACAAGCCAATCAGGTGAACCTGAGCTATGTGTTTCCCATGAGCAAAAGTGGTTTGCAAGTGTTGTGCTATCCCAAACTAACCTTCTTGAACCACCATGACCAACACTAGATTGGTTGAAACGTTTTTGAACTAACAAATCTTCATCCTCTTCTGATGTCAATTGCAGAATCTGCCTCCTAATCTCAGCATAGAAAGTGTCATCATCAAACTGTGTCTCCATAGTGATATTTAAAATCGAACACTAGACTTGTGTGAATGAATGTATGAAAATTGTGACTTATTGAGGTTCATATATATATATATATATATATATATATATATATATATATATATATATATATATATATATATATATAGATGAAGGAATCACTGAATCACATAAAACATAAAAAGGGTCCTTTGTTTATAGACAATATTTTGGGTCCAAGATCATTTCAAATAGTGTCCAAATTGGAAGAATATGCTATTTTTCGTAGGTTAACAGATTTCTGCTGCGTTGAGTGATTAAAACTTTGGGATGCAATTATTTAACATATGAGCCAAATTAAATGTATTAGAATTTAGAAGGGATTTGGCGGTTACTTTATGGTCACATAATGGTGTGGCTATTCATAGCCGAATATCAACATCAACCATACTTGTAGTTTAGGTTACCATAAAATATTCGTGTGGTATTGTTCCATAACATTGACTTGGTTTGTGCTTTACGGAGTGGCTAAACATCAATTAAGAGTATCAAATTGGTGGTGGATCACCACTCACGTAGCATAACTAACATCAAAATTTTAAAATGGTCAAACTTTTGCTGTATTTGGATCGAATCTAGTAAACTTTGGAATTATTTTGGACAATTTAGTTAAAGAATGTTGATAGTGAAAAACTTTTCTGCTCTATTATTCAATGAGTTTAATGGCTGAGTTAAAAACTATACAATATCACCCGAATAAAAATCACGCATTTTGAGATAATTATTTTAAAAACCAACAAATTTACCATATTGAATTTATTTATGATTAAGTGATAACATAAAATAATTGTTATTAGTACATAACTTATGTTTTCTTATTTAGTTATGAATTTCGCATATTAAAAAATATTAGTTTTTTAATAGTTACTTTAAGTCGATAATTTTTAGTTAAAAACCTTATTTCAATTATATATGGTGGAAAATCAATAATAGTACCCGTACACTCTACTCATAATTAGCATGCAAGAATTTTAGGTGGGTTAATTAACTAACTTAATGATCAGATGCCTCCTTATAATGTAAATAACTATTTGATTTTATCTAAAATCCAAGTGTTATATTTAAACTAGTAAAGTTGTTAGGAATTATTTTATTATAAATACCATTTTACATTCTATTTGACAAATAAGTCAAAGATCATTTTTAAAAGTTTTTCAAGATTAAAGATAGAGAGAAGTTGTGACGTCACAGAAGAACCTGAGTTTTTCAAGATTTATCTAAAAGTTGAGATATAACTATTATTATTGAGGAAAAGGAAACACTTTTCCAATGATTTCTTTCCTTTTTACCTTAGGATTGATGGTATTGACTTGATCTTTGGAGAACGGGTGGTTCTTACAAGGATTGCATTAAGTTTCTAATTGGAAAGGGAGAAGAAAAACTCATTATTTGAGAGGACTATTGATCAAGGTTCTAGTGTTGAACGTGTTTCCGAGAATTATTGAATTATATATGGTAAATAAATATGAGGGCTAGATGTATTTCTTTAGGATTGAAAGTAAATTAATATAAAATTATTGTGCAGTGAAGGTTCACACATACATGTTTCTATGTTGACATTGGATTGTCTACTTTAAATTTAAGCTCTTCATGGATTTACTTTTAGTCATCATCTAAAAAACATCATACTAATGGAAGCATTTGTATGTTTATAAACCAATGTTTCTCTTTTTGTTATAATGATATGAGATTTTGATTGTAACCCAATAACCTTCCATTTAAACAAAAAAACATGATTTTAACATCCTCTTTTAGTAAAAGTCATATTTTTTGGTCCAAAAGTATCTAATGATGACCCATAAAACTTAATCATACTCTAGTACTTGCAAACACATCCTTATGCTTTGTTTATTATGTATATCACGGTTTTGAAAATTGTGGATGGTGGTAAAACAATTTAAGATCTATAGAACGAATTTTTTTTAAGTGTTATTCAATTCATCATCCTTTTCAGTAGATCGTTTATTTTAACATATTTCACTCCTCAATTCATTCATTTACAACACATCACTACAACAAACATTATTATTAGCAACAATTATTTAATGACAATAAATTAATTGTCTATATTTTATTATATAATAAAAATATTAATGACTAATATATAACAGATACTAAAAATATATTTACTGTAAGATAATTATGTCTTATGTGGGAAATATGTAATATATAAAGGGACTAATAAATAAATAATTAAATAATTAAAGACTAAATCATAAATGGGTTTAATGGAGCATTTATGAGAATAATTGTTATTTGATGGAAATAACAATCTTTAGGGGTAATAAATATCCACTAATGTGAGACAAGGTCCACACCCCTGACAGAAAGTATTCTCTCAAACCCTAGTCATCACGAAAGATAGAGAGAGTAGAAAGAAAAGTCAAAGGGAGTGAAATCTTAGTTCTTTTCTAGAAGATCAAAGCACTCTAAGGATCAAAGGAATTTTTTACTATGGAGAAAGATACACACTTTCTTATTATTATGTGAGTATCATGAATTTCAAAGATCCTTTAATTTTCTATAATTGATGTATTAGAAAATCATAGAACTTACATGTGGCATCAAAGCCAGGTTTTGAAATTGAATGATTCTCCGTGAATGATATGTGTTGTAAAATTGTATAATTCTCCATGAATGTTATATATATATATATATATATACATATATAACGATTTTGCAATGATCTAGAAGACATTGTCAAATTAAGAAATTTCAAGCAATTTTTTTCTCACCGGAAGTGAGATAATTGTACAACAATGAAAATAAAAGGATATTTTCTCACCCGAAGTGAGATAATTGTACGACAATGAAAATAAAAGTATTTTCTTCACTGAAGTGGGAAAATATTATGAAAAGTAAAAAGAAAAAGGATAGATAAATAAACGAATATTATATTTGATCCTTTGAGTACCATCAGAAGTGGAATAATTTTATCAAGGTCATTGTTGCAATATGAAAATGATGTTTGGGACAATTATCCCAATTCATATGAACCCTAATTTTATAAATTAGGAATTATGGTTTAATTTTCTGCTGCATGTTGTTTGTTTGAATCATGAATGAAATTCTTAATTTTAAATTATAATCAATGCATTAAATCCCACATTATCGAAATCCTAATGGCAATCGTAAAAGAATTATTTTTATGAAATCGAGTGATTGAAAGAAAGTTTCCTTTTTTGAAATGCATGAATTTGTATTTTAAATTGGAAAGAATTGATTTTTTCCTTTTAGTCAAATTTTGGAATTCGTGACTGCACATTCTACCCTTATGTATTTCAAAGTAGAAATTAATATTTCAAATTGGAAATAATTGATTTTTCCTTTTAATCAAATTCTGGAATTTGTGATTGCGCATGTTACCTTCATGTATTTCAACGTAGAATTTCAATGTTCTCAATTTCTAAAGTATGAAGTTTTATTTTACTTTTTTTTTATGAAATTCATGAATGACTTTAAATTGGGACTAGTAAAGTTTTTATTTACTTGGAATTAATTGTATGATGAATTTGTTAGTCACCAAAGTGGCTAGATTTTATATTTATTTAATTCTAAATTAATGGTGATTTAATTCAATTACCCATAGAATAATGGATCCTAAATAAAATAATTGTTTGTTTATGGGTATATTGAAATTCATTATTATAAGACATTTATGTATCGCCCAAAGGTTGATTAGTTGTTCTCGTAATTAATGAATATAATTGTGTGTGACTTATGTATGCTATTAAATTATTTATATACCCAAAGGTATTAGATAATTTTAATTGGTACATGTTTAGTTGCAAAATAATGATTAAATTTATTAGCATCATTATGTTTGTATGTTGTGTGTTGATGTATCACCCAAAGGAGAGCATCAATATACTATTGATTGATGTTTGTATATATTATATGTGTAGCATGTGCTTTATGTCTCAAAACACTCATGTGAAATTTTATTATAAAGTATTTGTTCCTAATTCACTGAATTCTCTTGTAGCATCTGTTCCAATTTTAATAGGCTTAACTTCTGACTGGAATGAGCAAGTTTAATTTCACCTCGGTGTATTGGATTTAGACCTTGCTATATTGGAAGAGAAACGTGCTGTTATTATTGAGTGTAGCGATGAAGAGAAAGCCTATTATAAAGTTTGGGAAAAGTCTAACAGATTTTGCCTAATGTTCATGAGAATGATTGTTGCTGACAGTATTAAGACAACTCTTCCCAAAACTGAAAGTGATAAAGATTTATGGGATTTATGGGAGATTGCTCTCAAACAACTGATAAGTCTTTTGCTGAGACACTAATGAGTACATTAATCACCATGAAGTTTGATGGTTCATGTACTATGTATGAGCATGTAATTGAGATGACAAATATTGCAGCAAGACTTAAGTCTTTTAGAATGACTATGAATTAGAACTTCCTTAGGAATGTTCTGCTTTCTTGTGGCATAAACGTTTAAGTCACATTTCTAGAGAAAGAATGGAAAGATTAATAAAAAATAAAATTCTTCCAAATCTAGATTTTACGGATTTAAATATTTGTGCGGATTGTATAAAAGGAAAACAAACAAAACATACAAAGAAAGGAGTTACAAGAAGTACTCAGCTTCTTGAGATTGTGCATACCGATATATGTTGTCCTTTTGATGTCAATTCTTTCGGAAAGAAAAAAAAAACTTCATTACCTTTATAAATGACTATTCACGTTATGGTTATGTTTATCTATTGCATGAGAAATCTCAAGCAGTCGATGCCTTGGAAATTTGCTTGAATGAAGTAGAAAGGCAATTAGACAAAAAGGTGAAAGTTGTAAGATCTGATAGAGGTGGTGAGTATTATGGGAGATATAATGAAACTGGGCAACACCCAGGTCCATTTGCTAAACTTCTTCAGAAACGTGGCATTTGTGCTCAATATACAATGCCAGGTACACCACAACAAAATGGTGTATCAGAAAGGCGTAATAGAACATTAATGGATATGGTTAGGAGTATGTTAAGCAATTCAACTTTACCCATATATTTGTGGATGTATGCCTTGAAAACTGCTATGTATTTGTTAAATAGGGTTCCTGGTAAGGCAGTTTTAACGACACCTTTTGAACTCTGGACTGGTAGGACACCTAGTTTAAGGCATCTACATATTTGGGTTGTCAGGCAGAAATAAGGATTTATAATCCACAAGAAAAGAAATTGGATGCAAGAACAATCAGTGGATATTTCATTGGTTATCTAGAAAAATCAAAGGGGTATATGTTTTATTGTCCTAATCATAGTATAAGACTTGTTGAAACTAGAAATGCAAGGTTTATTGAAAATGATGAAGTCAGTGGGAGTACAATTCCACAAAAAGTGGAAGTCAAAGAAGTTAGAATGCAAGTTCTTTTGACTTATGCCTCTGGCAATAAAGTAAGTGTTCCTCTAACTGTTGTGTCAAACAACAATGAAGAAGAGCAACACAATAATGAACCCATGATTCATAATGAACCTATTGTAGAACAACCACAAGAAATAGTATTAAGAAGGTCACAAAGAGAAAAAAAAAGGATCAGCTATTTCAAATGACTATATGGTATATCTACATGAGTTAGAAACTGACTCAAGTATTAATGAGAATGATCCAGTTTCGTTTTCACAAGTTGTAAGTTGTGATAATTCTGAAAAGTGGTTAAATGCCATGAAAGAAGAATTAAAATCCATGGAACAAAATGATGTTTGGGACCTTGTAGAATTGCCAGAAGGTTGCAAGAGAGTTGATTGTAAGTGGGTCTTTAAGACTAAACGTGACTCTGATGGCAACCTTGAAAGGTACAAGGCTAGACTTGTTGCTAAGGGTTTTACTCAAAAAAATGACATTGATTACAAAGAGACTTTTTCACCCGTCTCACGAAAAGATTCCTTTAGAATTATAATGACATTAGTAGCCCATTATGACTTGGAGCTACATCAAATGGATGTGAAAACCGCCTTTCTAAATGGAAATTTGGAGAAGAATGTTTACATGGACCAACCAATGGGGTTCTCGGTTGAAGGAAAGGAACACATGGTGTGCAAATTAAAGAAATCAATATATGGACTTAAGCAAGCTTCTTGCCAATGGTATTTAAAGTTTAATGATACCATTGTGTCCTTTGGATTTAAAGAAAACATTGTTGATTGATGCATATATTTGAAGGTCAGTGAGAGTAAAGTTATATTTTAATTCTATATGTTGATGACATCTTGCTTGCAACTAATGATCTTGGTCTTCTTCATGAGACTAAAAAGTTTCTCTTTAGTAACTTTGAAATGAAAGATATGAGACTAAAAAGTTTCTCTCTATATGTGATAGGAATAGAAATATTTCGAGATAGATCACAAGGACTGTTAGGCTTGTCTCAGAAAACATATATCAATAAAGTACTAGAGAGATTCAGGATGGAAAAGTGTTCAGCATCGCCTGTTCCAATTCAGAAAGGAGACAAGTTTAGTCTCACTCAATGTCCTAAAAATGACTTGGAACGAAAACAAATGGAAGCAATTCTGTATGCATCGGTTGTTGGGAGTATCACGTATGCTCAGATCTGTACTCGACCAGATATAAGTTTTGCAGCTGGAATGTTAGGAAGATACCAAAGTAATCCGGGAATGAAACATTAGAAAGCTGCAAAGAAAGTTTTGATATACTTATAGGGAACAAAGTGTTACATGCTTACATATAGGAGGTCTAATCACCTTAAGGTGATTGGATATTCAGATTTTGATTTTGCTGGATGTGTTGATTCAAAAAAAAAAAACAAAATCCACTATTGGCTACGTATTTCTTTTAGCTGGAGGAGCAATATCATGGAAAAGTGTAAAACAAACAATTGTTACTTCATCGATTATGGAAGCAAAATTTGTAGCATATTTTTGAGGCTATAATTCAGACTAATTGGTTGTAGAACTTTATTTCAGGGCTTGGAATTGTCGACAGTATTGTCAAGCCAATGAAAATGTAATTTGATAATTCTGCAGCAGTATTTTTTTTAAGAATGACAAGTACTCTAGGGGTGCTAAGCATATGAAATTAAAGTACTTTTGTCGTGAAGGAAAAAGTTCAAAAACAAAGAATGTCAATAGAACATATTAGCACAAACCTTATGATAGTTGGCCCTTTAACAAAGGGATTACTGCCCAAAACATTTATTGAGCATGTTAAAAATATGGGCATTATTGTTACTAATGATTGTTGAGTATTATGTTTATTTGATATTAAGTGATTGACATTTTGAGCTCATTAATGATATGTTTCTGAGTACCTGTTTTCTATGGTTTTATGCATATTTGTGTTAGAGTAATGTAAACAGGTGTTATCCTGAATAAAGATATAATGATTGGACCAATTATGTGCTCCTTATTAACGATCATATTAAGAAGAAGACTCGTTTGTAGTACATGGAAGGGACTACGTCGATTAAACTGATGTACAACCGCGATGACTCAAATTAGTTCATATTTTTAAATATGAAATTATGATGAACCAAATGTATAAAATGATTTAGCCATTTTAATGCGCATTATGTTAATTTAATTAATTTATTTATTTGTCCGTTGTGATAAATGTCACATGAGTCAAGTGGGAGAATGTAAGATAATTATGTCTCATGTGGGAAATATGTAATATATAAATGGACTAATAAATAATTAATTAAATAATTAAAGACTAAATCATAAATGGGTTTAATGGAACATTTATGAGAATAATTGTTATTTGATGGAAATAACAATCTTTAAGGGTAATAAATATCCACTAATGTGAGATAAAGTCTACACCCCTGACAGAAAGTATTCTCTCAAATCCTAGCCATCACGAAAGATAGAGAGAGTAGAAAGAAAAGGCAAAAGGAGTGAAATTTTGGTTCTTTTCAAGAAGATCAAAGCACTCTAAGGATCAAAGGAGTTTTCTACTATGGAGAAAGGTATGTGAAAAATATGTAATATATAAAAGGACTAATAAATAAATAATTAAATAATTAAAGACTAAATCATAAATGGGTTTAATGGAGCATTTATGAGAATAATTGTTATTTTATAAAAATAACAATCTTTAAGGGTAATAAATATCCACTAATGTGAGACAAGGTCCACACTCCTGACAGAAAGTATTCTCTCAAACCCTAGCCATCACGAAAGATAGAGAGAGTAGAAAGAAAAGTCAAAGGGAGTGAAATCTTGGTTCTTTTCAAGAAGATCAAAGCACTCTAAGGATCAAAGGAGTTTTCTACTATGGAGAAAGGTACACACTTTCTTATTATTAAGTGAGTGATAATTATTACTTTACAAGTTGGCTTTGTAGGGTTGAATTATATTCATAACTCACTGTTCTAAGTTGGTATCAGATCACTCACTATTACCAAGCTGAATAGTTCTATAAAATAATTAGAGAGTTGCTCTCACCTTGCAAGTTTCACATCTCTTAGGAGATAATACAATTAAAAAAAATAAGAAAATTAAAAAATATATAAATACAAGACAATCACTTTCACCTTGCAAATCTCACATCTCTTAGGAGAAAAGACAATTAAAAGAATAAAGAAATTAAAGAATATTTAAATAGAAGACAACCCTCATCTTACAAGTCTTACATCGACTAGAGATAAGTTAATGAAAAAATATATAAGTTATGAATTGTTTCTTAAATTTTTAGTGGCAATAATAAAAAAATATTAAATATCAGTAAAAAATGTCACAAAAACTTATATATTTTTCTCGGCTATTATAAGAGTCTTTACCAGCATGTAAAATAATTCACCTTACAAGTCTCACATCTCTTAGGAGAAAAGACAATTAAAAAATTAAAGAAATTAAATAATATATAAATAGAGGACAACCCTCATCTTACAAGTCTCATATCGACTAGGGATAAGGTAATTAATGAAAAAATATATAAGTTATGAATTGTTTTTAAAATTTTTAGTGGTAATAATAAAAAATATTAAATGTCAGTAAAAAATGTCACAAATACTTATACATTTTTCTAGATCATTATAAGGGTCTTTACCAGTATGCAAAATAATTGTCAGTAAATATTTTAGCGACATTGCATACAATAGCTAATGTGGAAATACTGATAAAAGATTTTGCAGCAATTTTTATTGTTACTAAAAGTTCATTTTATTGTAGTGCATCCAAAACAATTGCATTATAAATAGAAAAGGTAGGAAATTCTTTGTGAAAAATCACCCCCATTTTATGACTTACTAGATAGGAAAGGTGTTACGGTGGATTCTAAATTTCTTATTTTTTCATTTTCTTTCTGCATTTATTCCTTCTATTTTTCCATTATTCAAACAAGTGAATTTTTATTTCACTTGTAGGTAGCTTTTTTTTTTTAATTTTAATTAATTTATTTATTTTATTTTTATTAATCTTCATTCCAACTCAACTTATTAAAACACAAAGTAAAAGAACTATTTTCTAGAATAAAAAAAGAACTAATATTCTTTTTAATCCTGGTCATACATTTTTTTTATTATTCATAAAATGGTATGTAAGAAATAATACTATCAATACTATCACACATAGAGTCAATAATAAGTTGTCGATTCTCAAACTGAACACTATTGTGGCACTTTCTACCCCAACATACTTATACAACAATTATAAAAATATATTCTTGGTTTAAATAAAATCTTTAGAATTGAAACAATGAATCCATTAACATAAGAGTAGAGAATTCACATTCGTAAACTTCAAACATGGTCAAATGCGGAATTTATAGAAAAATGAATCTTTTACAAAATAGAATAACAATAAGAAAATCCTAAACTAAGCCTAGCTATGCCCCGCTGTCACATATCCTATCAGAGCATGCCCAAATGAAGCCTAAGTCTCGTCACCAACATCCTCGTGCTGATGATCACCTACAACACAATTTAAACATATACAAAGAACAACAAGGGAGTGAGAAATATCTCACTCAGTTCTAGGTGTAGAAATAACAGTCAAGCAACACACATACAAATCATACAAGCACAATCATAACTACTCATTAATCAGGTACAAATTCAAATTTCACATATAACAGTAACACATACATAGTCATTCATCATGCAATGATGTCATTGACTCGACTCATGGATGCATGCATGTGGTGCCTTACAAAATTTTCACATTTCTCATCATTTCATTACTAGTGACCCAAGGTACGCCTAGAATAGCTTGTTACATCATTTGTATGCGGCTTAAGCGGCACACTTGTAATAAATCATTTCATCACATAACTTGTTACATCACTGGTATGCGGCCTAAGCAGCACACCTGAAATAAGTCATTTCATCACATAACATGTTACATAGGGATGGCAACGGGGCGGGTCGGGTACGGGTTTCATGATACCCGTCCCCGTCCCCGCGAGTTAAATCCATCCCAGTCCCCGTCCCCATACCCGTCGGATATAGATTTTCATCCTCATCCTCGTCCCCATCGAGTATCGGCCTGTACCCGTACCCGTACCTGTCAATTTTTTTATTTTTTATTTTTTGTAAAAAAATGATATTTTTAAATTATTTTTTTATTATATTATAATTATAATTAGGTTATTTCTTTATCTTATACTATAATAAATAATCACACATAAAAAAATATTAATTTTTTTAATATAATTAAATTGAAAGTGAGTATTAAATTAAAAATGAGAACGGGGACGGGTACGGGGCAGGTAAATACATTACCCATACCCGATTTAATATATCGAGTTTTACCCGTACCCGTACCCGTACCCGGTCAAACCGGGTATTCCCTGTCAAAGTCGGGACGAGTTCGGGTATTACCCGCGAGTACGGGTACATTTGCCATCCCTAATGTTACATCACTAGTATGCAGCCTAAGCAGCACACATGAAATAAATCATTTCATCACATAGCTTGTTACATCACTGGTATGCGGCCTAAGTGGCACACCTGGAATAAATCATTTCATCACATAGCTTGTTACATCACTAGTATGCGGCCTATGCAGCACACTTGGAATAAGTCATTTCATCACATAGCTTGTTATATCACTGGTATGCGGCCTAAGTAACACACTTGGAATAAATCATTTATGCACATGATGCATATCACACATTCACTATTTCATTGACTCACTGATAGTAAAACTAGGAGAAGTGAAAGATGTTCTTCTCCATGGATTTGCTTAGGCCGGATCTTCTTCAATGGAGGATGAATTCTTCAACTCAAGAACACTTGCAAGCTATGAACTCACGGATGAACTCAACCTAGAACTAGGAGGGAAGCATCCAAGCTCAAGCATCAATGGAGAGCACACTTCAAAGAGGAGGATTCTAGGTGAATTCCTAAGGCTTTTGAAGATGAACTCAAGGAGACTTTGAGAGGAAACTCGGCACTATGGCTCACAAATTTCATTAAGGTTCAAAGTGAATACAAAAGGTGAAAGAATGGCTTAAGTATGCACGGAATTGTGACCCATAGGTGCCTAAACTAAAGCCTCACAAAATGGCGCCTAAAGTTTGAATTCAAATTTGAATTTTGAATTCAAACTTTGGTGCACATGTGTAAGTCCGAAAATTTAGGTACCAAGGTGCATTTAGGTGTGATTTGAGAGTCATTTAGGGTTAATTTGAGTGGCACATGTTCAACCACCCATGGTGCTAAACATGTGACTCAAATGTAACTTAAATGACTTCCAAATTAAACCTAATTTAACCTAATTAGCATACTTTAGTATTCCTTGTATTTTCCTATTCTAATGACCTAATTACATTGGTCAAACAATTACAATGGAAAGGAAAAATTACAAGAATGAAAATGAGCCCAATATTGGGTACCAAAAGCCCAAAGGCCCATGAAGCCCAAAACTAGGCCCAACTAGCCTAAAACCTAAAATGCTACTCTATGTGGTCCAAAATACAAGACCAAATTATATGATACCTATACTAACATGATGTATACAAAACATATGAAAATAGCTATAACAAAATATGGCCCATGAAAAGTTCAACTTGGGCCTTCCCAGGCCCATCAGGCCCATTGGGCCCTGACTGGCCCAAACCTTCATGTCTAGCCAACTCCTCTTGGTTCTTTGAGTATGTCACCTCTTGCACTCCAAAGCATGATTCCATCATCCCCTCCCTCTTGAAAAGGATTTGTCCTCAAATCTCGAGGATGAATGGAAGAAGAAAAATTAACACCTACATATAAAACATGCAAGGAATAAGAAGTAACATGATAAGATAAAAGATCATGGATCCTAAGAGGAGTCTTAGTATCTAACCTAACAATGAAATATAAAATATTAGACTCTCTAGAAATAGGCTCCTCTTCTAAGCATAACCTAGAAGTAAAACCTAAAAATGTAAGAACACTATGACTAAGACAATGAAAAGACTGATTTTTAAACACTACAATATCTTGCCTAAAGTACCCTAAATGGTATCCTAGGCTTTTCCTAAAATATAAAGAAAATACTACTAAAAAACGTCCTAAACAATTTTGGATTTGATTGTTTATTAGATACTCATAATCATATAATCTATTTTTGTCTTGTAGGGAAGGAAGCATATTAAGTTCAAAAAAATAAGAACTTCCCATAAGATCAAACATAGAATATAGATTATTACAAGTTATATCTACTAAACAATGTAAACCGAAAATTGGGTGCTTTATGAAATCTAAAGAAATACTTCCTTCCTTGTGCACCTTCAAGGAAGTAGTATAAGGAGTAACACTAGGTATAGTCCACTCCTTCTTCACTATATCTTGAAGTTGAGAAAAATTCTTTACTTGAAATTCATTTTGTTCCTCATTCTCAACTTTAAGATAAGTGGCAGCATTAGGATAAGAGTCAAGACTTTTGTGAATAAAGAGAGTTCTTTTCAAGTCTTGTTTGGTCATAAAATAACTCTCTTTTGTCATAAAGGTCTTAGTGGAGTCCCCTTTATCCACACTCTTTCCTTCTTTCTTTTCTTTGTTTCTTTTCTTTTTCATTTGCTTTTGATCCTCAAACACTTGGGATGGTGTTAAAGGATTAAAAACAATTTCCTTATTTTTATGAGTGAAGGATATTTTGTTAGTGAGGCCATCATGTATAGTTTGTTTATCAAATTGCCATAGCCTACCAAGCAAAATATGACAAGCTTCCATAGGGATCACATCACATAAAACTTTGTCTTTATAATCCCTTATAGAAAACTTGACCTTCACTTGTTGATTCACCTCCAATTCCTCACCTTCATTGAGCCAATGAAGTTTATAAGGGTGAGGGTGAGGAATGGTGGTAAGGGCTAACTTGTTAACCAACCTTGTACTACAACAATTAGAACATGATCCACTATCAACAATGAGAGAACAAGTTCTTTTAGAAACCAAACATCTTGTATGAAAGATGTTCTCTCTTTGAGATAGTGAAGTGGGACAAGGTTGGCTTCCAAGAAGCCTTTTGATCATAAGAAGATCACCATCCACAGGATATAACTTTTCAATTTTAGGATCTTCCTCACTAGTCTCACTACCACTTGAAGTGGTAGAACTAGATTCATCAAGACTACTATAAATGTCTTGTCCTCTCAAAATCATGACCTTTTTAGTTGGACATTGAGAAGCTATATGGCCTCTCCCAATACATTTAAAGCATTTGATGTCACTAGTTTTACTACTAGAAGTGACAACATTTTTATCATTTTCTTTTTCTTTTTCTTGACTTTTACTAGAGCTTTTAGAAGAGTCATATTGACCCTCCCTCTTGTAGTCATTCTTGATATAAGAGTGAGCTTGAGTTTTTCCTTTTAAAGAATTTTTCCTTAAATTTTGTTGTTCCACCCTTATACAAAGTTGGACCAAATCATCAAGGTCCCTATAAGGGAGTAACTCAACTCTATCTCTTATGTCAAAATTTAGACCACTCAAAAACCTAGCAATGGTCAATCTTTCCTCTTCCCTTATGCCAGCCCTCATGAGATACAACTCCATCTTTTGTCTATACTCCTCAACACTCATATTCTTTTGTTGGAGTCTTTGGAGCTTATCCATAAGCTCCCTACTATAATAAGAAGGTATGTGCCTTCTTCTCATAGCACTCCTCAACTCATTCCAATAAGTGATTGGAGGGTCATTGTGAAGTCTTCTCTCTCTCTCTAAGGATGTCCACCAATACATAGCTTGTCCTTGGAAAGCTAAGGTGGCCAAGGGAACTTTTCTTTCTTCACCTACTTGGTGACAAGTGAAGATTTGCTCCACTTTCATTTCCCAATCCAAGTAGGCATCCACATCTTCTTTTCCATGAAAGTAAGGGAGATCAACCCTTGATTCCCTCACTTTGTGTTCTTTAATGACTCTCCTAGGATGAGGTTGGTAGTATTCATCCATGTTCAAACTACCATCATATTCTTGGCTTTGAGAATCATTGGAGCTCTTGGTTGAGCTCCTAGAAGAACCTTTTGGACTTTTATTTTTATTCAATCTTTTCAAAAGTTTTTCTTCTCGTTGCTTAATCTTTTGAATCTCTTGTTCTAAAGCCATGATTTGTACTTCCTTTCAAGTTTTTCTTTTTGTTTTTGAAGTATTTCATCATGCTTCCAAAGTTTTAGTGCCTCAACCTCCTTGACAATTCTTTTAAAACTTTTAGGAGATTCAAAGTCACTACTACTTTGAGAATGTTGACTCATGATTAAGCAATAAGATTTTATATGCTATGCAAAAAGTTATAAAATGTTTTTGGTATTTTCTAGGAATGAAAATAGCACTTGGAAGTCTAAGTGTACAAGTTGCAGTATCAAGGGAGGTGAGCTACAAAGAGCCACTTAATAACCAAGCCTTTTCAAGTGGAAATCACTAAACTCCTTTGTGGTACTTCCAATTCCCCAAAACTTTTCACAAAAATTTTGAATGCTTTTTCACAATTTGTTTGTTTTTGAGACTAAACTAAACGTGAGCAAGTAAATCTACACAAGTCTAGACGTTTCAAGGCAGCAAAATAAAGCAATTAAAAGACAAAGAACTTAAAGGAATCAAATTAAGCAACTAGTCGGATATCCTAAGTGGAAGCTTGAAACATATGAAATTTCCAAGCCACTTCCACTAGTACTACACGTGAGAGTCTATCAAGGATGTAGATATACCTGACCAGCTTCTTAATACTCCCTCCAAGCTTTACAAATTGGTTTAAAAATACAAGAGAATTGACAAAAATTAAACTAGCCTAAAAAGCAATAAAGTGGCGGCTTTGGTGACCAATTAGTGGCGGTTTTGTGTTCAACTTTTCTAACACTTAACCAAGTGTTTAATCCGCCACTAATCCTTCAATATGCTGCTCCTGGACCTGCAAAAGAAACACAACAAAGAGGTTAAGGTGGCTGCCTCACAAGGTGAAGGAATTGGTCACTCAAGTGAAGGAGATTTAGGAGGATTTTGGTCACTAAATTAGGTCAAATTTGGTGATTATAGTGTCCAAAATTTTTCCTACTCTTTGTTGAGCAATGCTTGATCCTTGAGCAAGGATTTAAGGCCACTTCCAGCACAGGAAATTATTGAAAGAAAACTAGACAAGCAACAAAGCACAATTTGGAAAGCTTATACCAAAATTAAGAGTAATATGTGTATATGACAAGACTCAAAGAAGTTCAACAAGTAAAACTGCAAAATGAAGACTCCAAAATGAAGCTAGCACTCAGTTAGAATGAATCCTAGATAGGTACTAGAGTAGATGAAGAAAACAAAAAAAATTTGAAAGCAATTGGACAAGTATAGCAAAATTAGTAGCCAAAACAATAACAAGGAACCAAATGAATTTTCACCAATGTACACCTCTCGGCTTTTGTATTTTAAATTGTATTATATATATTTTTTTTAATTCTTTCTTTTTCTAGTATCAAATTAAGATTCCAGAGAGTGTTTTTGCCTTTTATTTCAAATTTTTCTAAGGTTCCAAGCTATAGAAACCGAGAATACAAATCAGCCAAAAATTAGGTCAAATTTCAAGTGAGAATGATAAACTAGTGCACTAGTTTTAGGTTTTGGTTTGGATTCTTTTTGAACTATTTTTCTTTTGAACTTTAGGTCTTTTCTTTTGTTTTAGGCTCTGTTTTATCTCTGTTTTTCAGCCTCTAATTTTTTTTTAAAAAAATTGAATCCACAAGAAAGAGTGCACTAGAAGTAGAATTAAGCACTTGAAATTTTGAGTCAAAATTTTTTTATAAGATTTTCAATGGAAAGTGATTTGAAAACTTAAGAACACAAAGGAAACCTAACTCTAAGGAAACTTACTAGAACTAATAGCAAGTTATGAACACAATAAGGCAAAAGAAAAAGCACATATAGGAGGCAAGAACAATAGGTAAACCGAAAGCAATATATGGACACAAAACTCAAAATAAAACTAGTTTAAACATGCTATTCAAGGAATTTGCAACAAGTAAGGACTAAACACAAACTTCTAAGACAAAACAAAGATTTAAAAACAAAATCTAAATGCAATGCATGAGGTCCAATCACGGACACATATAAGGAATGGAGAGACTCAAAATAAACTCAAAATTAGCACAAAGCAAATAGTTCCTAACAAGTTGATTATGGAAGAAAAATCAAGACAATCAACAATGGATCTATGAACTCAATAACATCAAAATATAGATCCGAATTGAAACTCAATTAAGACAAACATAAGAACACAAAAATATTCGGACCAAAACAAGATGAAGAACTTATCTCCTTGAAGACCTTGCTCTTGATACCAAAAATGATAGCAAAACTAGGAGAAGTGAAAGATGTTCTTCTCCATGGATTTGCTTAGGCCGGATCTTCTTCAATGGAGGATGAATTCTTCAACTCAAGAACACTTGCAAGCTATGAACTCACGGATGAACTCAACCTAGAACTAGGAGGGAAGCATCCAAGCTCAAGCATCAATGGAGAGCACACTTCAAAGAGGAGGATTCTAGGTGAATTCCTAAGGCTTTTGAAGATGAACTCAAGGAGACTTTGAGAGGAAACTCGGCACTATGGCTCACAAATTTCATTAAGGTTCAAAGTGAATACAAAAGGTGAAAGAATGGCTTAAGTATGCACGGAATTGTGACCCATAGGTGCCTAAACTAAAGCCTCACAAAATGGCGCCTAAAGTTTGAATTCAAATTTGAATTTTGAATTCAAACTTTGGTGCACATGTGTAAGTCCGAAAATTTAGGTACCAAGGTGCATTTAGGTGTGATTTGAGAGTCATTTAGGGTTAATTTGAGTGGCACATGTTCAGCCACCCATGGTGCTAAACATGTGACTCAAATGTAACTTAAATGACTTCCAAATTAAACCTAATTTAACCTAATTAGCATACTTTAGTATTCCTTGTATTTTCCTATTCTAATGACCTAATTACATTGGTCAAACAATTACAATGGAAAGGAAAAATTACAAGAATGAAAATGAGCCCAATATTGGGTACCAAAAGCCCAAAGGCCCATGAAGCCCAAAACTAGGCCCAACTAGCCTAAAACCTAAAATGCTACTCTATGTGGTCCAAAATACAAGACCAAATTATATGATACCTATACTAACATGATGTATACAAAACATATGAAAATAGCTATAACAAAATATGGCCCATGAAAAGTTCAACTTGGGCCTTCCCAGGCCTATCAGGCCCATTGGGCCCTGACTGGCCCAAACCTTCATGTCTAGCCAACTCCTCTTGGTTCTTTGAGTATGTCACCTCTTGCACTCCAAAGCATGATTCCATCACTCACCATTTCACTTGTCATGGAATTTTCATGTGTTATCTCATTTCATCACATTTCACATTCTCATTCACATCATGTCTCATGTCATTGTTCATATTTCACATAGTCATACTCATAATTGTTCCTCATAGGGTTTCGCACAGGAACTCACAAAACACTCTAATTCATAACAAAACATGTTTAAATTCAAAATTAAATATACATTCATGCTCAACATTTAGCAAGGAACACATTAGAATACTCAGAAAGCAAAACAGAAAACATTCATATTTTTCCTGTTTCTAGAAGCATGCATCAGGCAAGGGATTGGGGCCAATCCTACTACCCAACAATGATTCCCACACCACCGAGCGAGGTTTCTCACTCCCCCTTACCTGGATAAGCAGAATATGAAGCTAGAGTGAAATCTGGTTAATCTCCTTCTCTTGATTCTCCTTGGTCTTTAGAGAGTGTGTCTAGAAGTAGTGCTAGAGTCTGCTATTTATAGATGTCAGGAGTGACCAAAATGACCTGTTTCAAATTCAGAACGACCTATTCTGGACTCATTCGTCATGGGTAAAATTCACATATGGAATAGCTCGTTCTCAAACCAGAACGGCCCATTCTGGGGTTGTGTTTTACCACATAATGACCATGTTTGAAACGGTCCATTCTTAAACCAGAACGACCCGTTCCCAACTAGGGTTATAGGCCTTTTTAGTAGTTTGAAATAGTCCATTCTAGCTACCAAAAATAGGTATTTTTAGTAGTTTGGAACGACCCGTTCCAGTTTGGGAACGATTCGTTTTGGGCTACTAAATCACCCTTAATAAATTTTATGAAAATTACTAAATTACCATCTTAAAAAATATAAAAATTGAGGTGTTACAACTATCATTCACTTAGTGATTAGTTAAAACTTGTGTCAAGTTTGACTTAGAACTTTATTTGCTAAACCGAGTGTCAACAAAAACTTATTAGAGAAATTTCATCTTTGATGTTAAGAAATTTCCTTAAACATGTATATTTACCAAAGTAGAATTTTAATAATGATGATGAATCTCTTAATTTTTAATTCACTTAATTCTTTTATTTGAATCTAATAAAAATACTGAATAGAAAAAAGATAAGATAATTTTTAATTATAATTCCCTTTGAAAAAATACAACATCTTAAACTTTTTTTTAACTATTTTTAATTATTAAATTATTCCGCTTAACCATTTCATTTTGATTTTTGGTTTTACTCTATTATTATTGAAAATGGAATTTGAATTAACAATATGGAAAAGCGAATCAGCTAATCGGAAATATTCGAAAGAACTAAAATATAATAAATAATCATAATATATAATAGTAGAAAAAGGTATTCCGTATCTCCATAAAATAAATTAGTGTTTCTGAAAAGGTGAATAGTTATTAATTTTAAAGAGGATAATTTTTTTTATATATTATTTTTATTTTGTTCTTAAATATAAATTAATAAAAATAACATAAAAATATAATTATTTTTAAAAATAAAAAAATAAAAAAATATTCCCTTTGTTATAGATAAAAGAAAAAAATCCACAGTAGCTCGAAAGCTTTAAAATTTCACTCGAAGCTTCTCTCCGCTACAAACGTTTTAGTTGGAATTATAATGTAAGTATGTAACCTACACATCAAATTTCCAGCTTATATAAAAAAGTTATATTAATAATGGATATTGTAAATAAAAATATGAAAGAAGTATTATATATATATATATATATATATATATATATATATATAAAGTTGAATTAATATATCAATATCATGGAATAAAAGACACAATATTAAAAAAAAATTATGACAACATTAAAAATATTAAAAACTGTAATTATGGAGAAAATTTTTAAAAATTATATAAATTAAAAAAGTTTATTTTAAATTATAAAATTAAAATGTAAAGTAAGTTATGATGTGTTTGGGAGAGGTGATTTACAATCCATGTAGATTTAATTTCATTTTCTAAAAGGTGAATTTATATGAAGTTTTCTTAAAAAAAAAATGTATAAACAAGACTACCCCTACATTAAATAGTTAGTTAGTAAAGAGTAAAAATGTAATTATTTAAATAATATATTTTTACATAAAAATTTAACTATATAAAATATATTTATACAAGTATTTTTTTAAACTAATTTTACTCTACTAAACAACTACAAATTTAATACTAATTTTTACTTATTTTCTAGCAAATTAATTCTCACTTATTTTCTTCCATTTCTCTCAATTTTTTCTCCTTTCCAAACAAAGCATAAAAGTATAGAAATCAAAAGAATATTTAAATCATAATCAAATTAAAAATTATTAGAAAAAAAATAAAAGTTTTGAAATAATTTGTAAATAAAGTCTACCGTATCAGCAGTTGAGTGCAGAGAATGAGGTTCTTGTGGTTGCTCATTAGAAGCTGAGAGAGAAAATCAATTCTTCATGATTGAAATTCTTTTGTTTCCTTTGTTCGGTCTTAGATTACTTCAGAAAATTCACACACACACATGCAGCTGCAAAGATCATAGCACTAAAATCTGTGCGACAGATCAGAGATCTAAGGCTGTGTTTGGTTCCAGATTCACAAAGAGAGGTTTTTGTTAAATTAATATTTTCTGATAGAAATTGGAGACTAATTTATTTTGGATGAGAATCACCAAATTATATTTTATTTCTTTCAATAATATTTTTTCCATTTGCATGGTCAGGATATCGAACTCTTTCATATCAAATACTTAAAATTAAACATATATTCATATTCAATTATTATGAGGGAACACAAAAAAAAAACTCAAACATTAAAATAGAAAACATTCATATTTTGTCTGAGTTTATCATAGGAACCTATAGAGCACTCTAATTTATATCAAAACATATTCAATCTTAAAATTAAACATACATTCATATTCAGTAATCATCAAAAAAACATAACAGAAAAACTCAGAAGTCAAATCAGAAAACATTCAAAAATTGTTTGTTTCTCATAAGGTTTCTGTAGGAACTCATAGATCACTCTAATTCATATCAAAACTTATTTATTCTTGAAATTGAACACATAATCACACTTAGAATCATACAAGGAACGCAACAGAACAATCAGAAAACAAAAAAAAACTTTTAGGCTAAAAACCTATTTTGGTCCCTTATATTAATTGTTTGTTTCAAATTTAGTCCCACTTTTATTTTTAGTCTCAATTTGGTTCCAAACTAATTAATTGGTTTCAACTTAGTCCCAAATTAATTAATTAGTTTCAATGTGGGACTTCCGTCTAAATTTCTTTAACGATGTTAACTTTTGGCCACGTAGATGCATACGTGGATGCCATGTGGATGACAATTTTTTTTGAAAACACCTGGACCCAGAACGACCCGTTCTGAAACCGGAACGGACCATTCTGGTTGCACTTTTGGTGTGTTAATTTTGCACCCGGAACGGCCCGTTTCAGGTGCAAAATTAACACACCAAAAGTGAAACTAGAACAGCCCGTTCTGGTTTCAGAACGGGCCGTTCTGGTTCCGAACTGCTAAACATAAACAATCAATGATTATAGTCTATAGTTGTGAATCATGGAAGGAAAAAAATCCAAGGTACAAAGCATTTCAAACACTGAATTTGGTAATATTGTCAATGAAAATTGTTAACTTCAATTGCTAAACAGTTAGGCTACACAATGTATTATTAAGGACAATGTAATGTATCACTAAACACATTAATAAATTTATAAAATATATATTATTAATTATTATATATAAAATACCCTCACTAAAATTTTTTTATTCTTTTTTTTATATATAAAATATTAATAATTTTATAAAATATATATTATTATTTATATTTTAATTATGTTGTTATATTTAATATAATAAGTATCTTAATATTTTTTTATATTTTATTTTATTATGTTTATCTTATTAATTTTTATCATTTTATTTCTCTAATTTTAAATAAGTTGCAAAAAATTATAAAGTGATACTTAAATATTTCTTCAGACAGAAAGAGAAAAAGAAAAAGTTATTACTCTATTTATAAGACAATTGTATTTTATAAAAATAAGTAATTTTAAAATTTTTACCATAAAAAAATATTTTCAAAATTATTATATTTTTTAATAAAATTAATAAAGAATATTCTATTCTCAGTTTTGGAACAGGCCGTTCTGAATCCAAAACGACCCGTGCTGATTTTAGAACCAGAACGGGCCGTTCTGCTACACTGGTGTGTTAATTTTTGCATCTGGAACGACCCGTTTCAGTTGCAGAATTAACCCACCAAGAGTGTATCCAGAACGGCGCGTTCTGATTTCAGAACGGGCCGTTCTGGGTCTAGTATTTTCACAAAATTTGGCGTCTATGTGACATCCATGTATGCATCTACGTGGCATCCATGTGACGTCCACGTCCTCAAGAGTTAACACCGTTAAAGAAATTTGGACGGAAGTCCCACATTGAAACCAATTAATTAATTTGGGACTAAATTGAAATCAATTAATTAGTTTGGGACCAAATTGAAACAAAAAATAAGAGTGGGACTAAATTGAAACAAACAATTAATATAAGGGACCAAAATAGGTTTTTAGCCAAACTTTTATAAAGTGTTTGTTTTATACGCATACATCATGCAAGGGGTTGGAGTTAATTCAACTATCCAACAATTATTTTCACACTCTCGAGTGAGGTTTCTCACTCCCCCTTACCTAGATAAGTAGAAGATGAAACACAATTCTCTAGTAATCTCCTCCTCCTGCTTCTCTTGAGTTTTCAGAGAACATAAAAAGAATGAAGGAGTAGAGTCAAGAGAAAGGAGAAGCGTGAAAAGTAACACTTCAACTCTTTTTTACTTAATAATAATAATAATAATAATAATATAATAATAATAATAATAATAATAATAATAATAACAACAACAACAACAACAAAAACAACAACAACAACTAAATTACCATTACGTCCTCCCTTCTACTTTTTATAAAATAATTAAAAATAATCAAATACACTTCCTTCGTTTTAATCAAATAACATAAGTATAATTATTAATAAAGTACATTTCATAAAAGTTACCTATATATCACTAATCAAAATAATAATTATAAATCACGTCTCATAAATAAAATAGTGCTCATATGTTTAATTAAATAATATGAAAACTCTAAAATAATTACATTAAGTATTAAAATAATAATTACAAATCATGCCTTATAACAAAATAATGCTCATATGAATGCTTAAATAGTACCAAAAATCCCAAAATAAATACATTAACATACTAAAATAATTTATAAAATATTATTAATATAAGGTATGAAAATCGGGATCTTACAATGTTTGAGCTCTCCGAATTGTTCTTCGTATACCTTTGAAACTTGTTGTAAGGTATAAATGAGAGGTATGTAGCTTTCAAAGTTGTGGCGTACATGTGAGCATGAAGCAAGTACATGCGAACAAGAGATATGAACTTTTTGGAACTTGCTACAATCACACCACATCTCATCTAGTCTTATTGTAAATCTCCCAGCGGGTCGAACTTCTCCCAGATGTTGCGTTTCTTCTACTAAAAATCTAGTGCTTGTTTTGTCAAAGGTGATGACTCTATGAGTGTTCGCCTTTGATTGTGCATCTTGAATAGTTTTAGTTGCAATCTTCGAGTAGACATGTCCAACATTAATCATTGCATCCACCTCCCTACCTCTGTCAACGAAAAACTTGTTGCAACGCGTATATGTCACCATTACCATGGAACAAATTGATAGGTTTCTTGTTTTCTTTGAGACTAAATTAATAGACTCTGCTAGGTTTGTTGTCATGTGTCCCCAATGCTATCCATTGTTAGGTTTTATTGGAGGACAAGTTCATGCCCATGTTAGGGCACATGTATTAGATTTGATTGGAGGTGTTTTGATGCATGACAAAATAGGCAATACAGTTCATTTTATGTATTTATCTTTACTAACTAACCTTAGAAAAATTATAAGATATAGTTGGGGGAGTGTTTGTTTAGCCATGTTGTATAGGGAAATGTGTAAGGCCACGAAAGTTGGGAGTAAAACAATGGGTGGTTGCACATCAATTTTAATGTCTTGGGCATGGTATCGCATGCTATATATTGCTCCAATTTCCAGTAATCTACCAACATACCCTTTAGTATGTAGATGGAGCGGGGGTAGAATCCTAAACTTTCGAAATAAACCTCACAATGATGTTGTGGGGGTATAAAACCATATTTGGCCATATTCAAGCTAGTTAGGTAAATGTTCATAACATAATTTTAAACTATTTATTGCTTTCTTTTGTTTTACATATTATCTTAATTAACAAATATGTCTTTTTTTTTTTTGTAGTTTTTATGGGTCCCATATCAAGACTTGCAACCCTCAATACCCATGGAAGCTTATAAAGATGTACAAATGTGGATTTCATGTAACGCCATCCTTTGCTTTGCAATTGTTGAATGACATCAAACAAATAGAGTCAAATTACAGTTTAGGCTCTTCCAAGAAGTCCCTTCTCCACCCAACAATTTGGACGATCTCCACGCAAATGACATGAGAGGAAGACATGATGAAAATTGGATCACAAGACATGCATAATGGATAAATGCGTGGAACAATAGACGTGAGCTGACATTAACGGGTCATCCAATGCAAGGTCCATTGTGTCACACACGAGAATACATGGAATGGTACATTGCTAATTGTATCTATTTCCTATCTGTACCACCATTACTACAAGATCTAAGGAGGAGCTATCAACAGCTACAAACTACCACATCATTTGATATCGGTACGTCTTCCACACAATCATATCACGAGACTGCATCATTTCTCTACCAAACATCACGCCTGAAACAAACATAATTAATATAAGACATTCGTTTGCAACTACTTCGGAGGACTTTTTTTACAAACTTATTTGGAGTTGATTGTAGAACTCCATCTTTAGCACAAAGTTACATACAGTCTCTTTATCAACCGAATTTTGCAAAAGAACCTGGTAGTTCCTCAAATGCTTTCTAATTAATGGCCCTTCAAAATGACCCAAATCCTCGACAACTTGATCTTGGATTCCAAGAGCAACAACCACAACGAAGAAATCCACCACGTAACAGATGTCGCTCTCATTGGGGAATTAGCCACCATTATAGAGATAATTAATAATTGTATATAAAATATTGTAAAGATTCCTTGCAAATTATAATTTATTCAATTCAAAATTTTTAAATAACAAATATCCACCTCATTTAAAAACGTTCATTTTTGGATCATGTCTATATATACCTTAACATAGTTAACTAAGACATCAATAATTAAATAAATATCTAAACATAATATTACCACATATTTAAATAAATATCTAAACACAATATTATATATAAACTTATTAAAATTACAACTTAATAAATTATAACCTTTTCAAATTATAACTTATTTAAATTTTAACTTATTCAAAATCTTATTAAAATTTTAAATTATTCAAATTATAATTTATTAAAACTATAACTTATTAAAATTCTAACTTGTTTAAATTATAACTTATTATAAACATAAACTTTCTAAAATTATAACTTAATGAAATTCTAACTTCTTCAAATTATAACTTATTATAAATATAAAATTTCTAAAATTATAAATTATTGAAATTATTAAAATATAAAAGACATATATATTTTTTTATAATATATTTTTACACATTTTTAATATTTAATTTATATATATATATATATAATAAAAAACTAAAAACACAGGATAGGGAAAAAAAAAACCCTCACAAAATTCGGATGGGACCGAATTTCCATAGGGGTACAGTATACAGGTTTACATGCGTAAATAAATTGGTGTAGATTTTATTTTTGTAATTTTTTTTTAAAATTTCAAAACAGTGAAAAATTCGATTTTCGTAATCTCTCTCTCTCTCTCTCTCTCTGTAACAAAACGTTTGATTTGTGGATCTTAAAGAAATCATAACATGTTAATATGAACTCACTCCTCTGTGTTTTTTACAAATTGATCTCTAATGCTGCTTCTGAATCAGTATTTCTAGGTAACATTTTTGTGTTCTTTTGTCTGAAGAGCTTGTGCGGTTTTATAGTAATCTTCTCTATTGGTGAACTACTAAGTTTTGCCCCACAGGTATCTTTCTCTGTTTATCCTTTTATTAAGAAGACATAGACTGTTCAGGTGATGAATGATGTGTTTTTGCTTGCAGTTGCTGGGTACCTTTGTTTTCGAAGAGTTGTTTTGTTTGTTACACACAACTTGGAGAAGCAAATATGCTTAATCCTTGTGCAAACAGTAAGCTGAAGAGGAAGAGGGCTGAGGAACAAAGCCCAAACTTGACAATTGGTAAAGAAGAAGGTAAAGAAGAAGAGAAAGATGTTAAGAAGGACGAAATTGCCTCAAATGATGTATCTTTATTTGCCCCTTTAGCCTCTTCTCCAAAGAATGTGAGATCTCCCGCCATATTCATCCTTGACAATGCTTCTCTGATAAAGGGTCTCGTTAGAAAGGTATTTTACAGGCTAATAATTATATTGTGAAGCTTTTACTTTGGTATAGGTTGTCATCTCTCATTGCTTATGTTCTCAAAGTTATGTTGGAAATATAAAAATATGCATTTTACAGGCTAATAATTATTTATTTATTTGTGTCTTTTTTATTTATGGTTTAGGAATGGAAAATTCTGAACTCGGATGAGGATGCACAGTTTCTGCTAAAGCAAAACAAAAATCTAAATGATTATCGGCCTGACATAATTCATGAGGTTGGTTGTTGATATGATCTCCTAAACTTACCTTTCCAGTATTATATAACAGTTTTTCAACTGTAGTGAACAGAGTAGATAAATTATATTATGGATAACAAATAATGTTACCTCTTCTGTCCAATTAGTATTGTTTCTTTTGCATTTTTTTAAAGATTTGCATAGATATTTTCAGAATTAGATTTAACTCTTTGACTTCTTCAGGCTCTCCGCTGCATTCTAGATAGCCCTCTTAATAAAGCCGGCATGGTAGGGGCAATATATGTTAAAATTGATCAAGGAAGATTGTTTGAAGTCAAGCCTCATGTTCGTATACCACGAACATGCAGTCGATTCTGTGGTGTCATAAGTAAACTTTCTTATGAATTTCTTCTCCCTTTCCTCTGTTTCCAACTATTATATTGTAGTGTGTGAAATATCTTTATGCATTATGAAACTTATTCTTGTGTTGTATTGTAGTGGAGTTGCTTCAAAAATCTTCGGTGCGGGCCAAAGATACAAATGAAGTTCTTCTTCGTGTTGTTGAGGAACCTATAATGCGCCATTTGCCTATCAACTCTTATATAGTAGGT
This sequence comes from Cajanus cajan, assembly GCF_000230855.2. NCBI lineage: Eukaryota > Viridiplantae > Streptophyta > Magnoliopsida > Fabales > Fabaceae > Cajanus > Cajanus cajan. The sequence goes on along the minus strand of NC_138527.1, from coordinate 20,764,824 downwards.
GGGTTATACTGTTTAAAACTCTTGAAAGATTTTTGGTATTCTTTTTATTTTATCCTGTTATGGTTTTTGAAATAATCATGGGATGCAGGTCTCTACTATACGTCAGAAAAGTTGGTTGACATAGAGGAATATGTCTCAGTTTGGAGCAATGATTTGAGTCCCGTTTTTGTGGTATGTTTTAATTTTAAAACATGAGTTGATGTGATATGTTGGTTTCAAACATCCTGAAAGTTTTTTTATGTGTTTTCAGGTAGGTACAATGGTGAATGGGAAAGTAAAAGGGGACTATATTCATGATTATATTTCAGGTTTAATTTCTGAATTTTATTTTATTTGATTTTTGTTTATTGGAAACAAATTTACTCAATTGTATTTTGTTTGATTACTCTGCTTGGAATAGAAATGAGAGAGAATTTTGGGATTTCACTCCACGGTTTTTCCAGCGTGTCAGTGAACAAAGCTGGAGATGTACACTTGAGCTTGAATAATAACTAATATATGTTAGAGTATGATAGAATATGTGAATTGTTGTGATTTCTTGTGTATAGACCTAGACCCTGATGTATTGTGTTCTGGCATATATGAGACTACAGTTAGCTATATCTATCAGTTATTTAGATTAGTGCTGACTCATCATCGTTAGACTACTCTCTCCCTATAAATACCTCATTATTGTCTCAGATAGTTAGTAATAATGAAAATCATTCTTTCAGTTTCAAGTATTTGATTCTCTCATTATAATTATAATAATATAAATTTCAAGAAAGTAAAGGATGGAGCAACAAGTGAAACATGCATTGCTTATCCTACCATGTATTATGTAGATTTAGAATTGGAGTAAAAAAATTTAATGTGCCCTACTATATGTATCTCAATTTGAAGGAATAGCATAATTGTGACTCTTTTTCCTTTCTCCCTTTTTATGGGCCATAAAATTTTGTTATATAAATTCTTCAAAAATGGGATATATATATATATATTATCTCTTTTATTTGAGGAAAAAGGAGGGGCTGTAGGATATTCTTCAAACAGTACAATGTCTTGTAGACACTTACCCCTCTTGCCTTTTGTTATATTGCATGTTTATGTATTTCCCCTTTACATGTATTTTAAGATTCTGGTAGAAGGGGATTCAGTGAACAACCATGGACCTTTTTGATCTATCGTTGTTACTTTATTTTAGGCCTAATTGAATTGAGAGGTCTGATTCTGTTGAATGAGGTGTTCAATTAAAATATTTCGTTAGTAGGAAAATGATTGCAGTGCATTTATCTGTAGGTGGGATTTGGCCAAACATAAGTTGCCTATGGGTGCAGTATAGATACTAGGTGATGGTTGTTCCTTGTAATTATTTTTGGGAGGCTATATGAATTGGTGTATACAAACTAGCATTTGTTAGGTCTGTTTAGATAAATTTTTCAGAAACATATTTAATTGAAATAAGTTTTCCTTAAGTTAAAACTAACTCATGTATTGGTTAAAAATAAGATTTTGAAGAAATTAATTAGAAAAATTTTATAAATTAACTTATGCATAAGATAATTTTATCTTATAGAAAAGTTTATTTAATTTTTCTTCATATTTTTTCTCTTCTAGAAGTATCTTTTAGAGTTTAGTCAAACATACCCATATTTCTCCCAGTTTCGGTTCTGGTATCTTGGATGATTCATACTATATTTAGCTTTCCTCTTCGATTCTTTAGAAATGAAGGTCTTTTTTTAAAGATAAAAGAGTTTGTTTATCTATGGTTCATAAATACAATAAGTTTACTGGTTGGAGATGAAGTACCATGTAAAGCTCAACCCTCAGTTATTTTTCTTGTGGATCTTAGTAACCCCAAAGCGCCAAGTTATTATTTGTTCTAGTTTTTTTTGATCTTATCAAAGGCATGATTGAACTGACACACCTTGTTATATATAACTGTATCTTCTGATGTGTGCATCTTGTGTTCTGCAAGCACTGAGGATGACAGTCATTTGATTTATTTTTTATTTAGGAACTTAAAATATCTGGCATGAACTGCAGTGTAATAGTTGTGTTGTGGGTATCTCTTGAGGAATTATAGCAGTTTTTGTCAATATTATTTAATTTAGGGCGTCTGAATAGATGCACCATGTGTGCATAAAATTTTTGTTTCATGTAGGAAATTCTGGTCTTCAGTCTTTTGTGCATATTCAGTTTCAAGTTTGTTGTAACTTTGTGCTGTTTCCAGTTTTATTTCTATACTAAAGCTTATAGGAGTTATATTTACGTGTGTTATCACTGATGCAGTTTCTGAATATCCACTTGCTGCTAAATACTGCCTAGGGATGATCTGTGAAGCTTTGGAGCAGAAATGGAAGATTTTTTGAACTAATATTATATATTCAATTATATAGTTAGCCAAAGTAGAATTTTCTGTTTGGAGGATGTTAGCTTTGTTTTATAGGGTTTATCTAGAACTCGTGAACATATTTCTTTTGCATTGAAGCAAAATGCCAGTAAAGTGATATTTATTCAAGTGAAATAGTTGATGGTTTTTTATCGGTAGTTCTTTATGGGGCTCTTCTAAGTAAATAATGTTGTTTTGATAGCCTCTGGCTTGTTTTTTTTATAACAGTTTCCAAAGCTGTTCTTGGCATTATGTGTGAAGAAGCAATGGGGAAAGATAACTATTTCGCATGAGTGCTTTTTAGTGATTTTTCTTTAATAAGAACGTTTTTAGGTGTTTCTATAAATGAGTTCAAGGCCTCTCTTAAGGAAATATGTTACACCAATCCTAATGATGATAAATGTTAGATTTATCAAGTTGATTTATGTTCTGGTCTCAAGGACACTATTCTGGCCATTATGATTCTCTCTAGAGTCAAACAATGGTATCTGACTTTAATGCTGCAGTATACCAAATTTTAGCTTCCCAATTTCATCTGAAACATATTCCAACATGCATGGTTCAACACAAGCTATATGATTGACAATAGTACTTTTTATAATGCAGGCATTGTCTTTCTAGAAAATCCAACATATATCCATCTATAACATGTCTTGTCAACCAATACCTATCTCAAAGTTTGGTCCCGAACATCAAGATCCAAATTTACATAAAATCCTGTCATAAAACTAATTATATAATTAGTATTTTCCAATTATAACAATATTTTAATGTTTCATTTCTTAAGGGAGAGGGGGCTCATGCCCATTTCATATTTATAAAAAGAGAGGGAAGGTCCCTTGGATAGGGGCAGCCCAAGAATGTTCGTTGGTGAAAATGGGGCAATCGAATTGGGTTTAACTACCATGCACCATCAGGGCCAACCAAAATCATCTCAGTCACCTAACAAAAAGGGTTTGGTAATACAAAAAAAGAGAAAAGTAATGAATGAAATAAAACAAAAGCTATGAGTCAAGTCTAGGCATGGCAACGGGTGGGTGGGGGCGGGTTTTACGTTTCCCACCCGCTCCCGCAAATTTAAATCGCTCCCGCTTTCGCCCCCGATACCTGCTAGGGATAAAATCTGTGTTTCTATTCCCGCTCCTGGCAGGGTTCGGATTTCCCCGCCCCGCCTCCGCTCCCGCTCTTATTTTTATTTTTATTTTTTTATTTTAAATAAATATGAACAATTTAAAAAAATAAAAGAAAAGTAAAATAATATAAATTTTTACATATAAATATTTTTAATTTTAGTTTATATATATATAAATAATTTTTTAATTATATTATTAAGCAGGACGGGGGCGGGGGCGGTGTGAGTATTAACATCCCTGCCCCCGCCCCCGGTTTTATCAATCGGGGAAAACCCGAACCCGAACCCGATAAACATGAATTTTTCCCATCCAAATAGGAGCGGGTTCAGGCGAGTACCTACGAAGACGGGTTAGATTGCCATGCCTAGTCAAGTCTAGGCATCCACCACCATATATGTGGGCAAAAATAGAAGTAACCAAAAAACAATAAAAAAAAACTATGAACAGAACAACGGAGTAAATGAGCCCATTGTAACTACACAATGAAGGGACTACTAGATGTAAGTTTGAAATCATTTTTTAAAGTTTTTTTGATGAAAAGAAATTCTTTATTTTAAATAGAAAAATTCTAAAAATAATTCTAACTTGCATTTAAACAAATTCATAATTATAATAATTATAAATAAACAAGTGTGTGCAAGATGCAAGGTGAAAATTGAAGCAAATAGACATTGTAATTTTATTTATTATTATTAATAAAATTTACTTTATCTTTCTCCTATTATATCATGACACTAATACCAGGTTTTTAATCTATTGGGATTACAATGATGACATCAAAATTTGAATCTAAGACTTTATATATATTACTCTGGTCTCCACCATTAAGTCAACCCTAGTAGTTCATACAAAGTGTGACAATGAACTGAATCAACTTAAAAATAGTTTAAAAATCAATTTGATAATTAATTTGTTGAACTTGGTTCATGAACCAAATGAGCCAAAATGTAGATAAAAATTGAACTCGATAAATAAATGAGCTTAACTTGAATTCTGTGTAATTTGATTTGTTTGGTTCATGAATCGACTCGACATATAAATATATAATTTATAAAATTAACTTTTTATTTAATTTGAACTTATTAAAATCTGAAATAACCTTTGATACTTGTGTATAAGTTTATAATTATAAAAGAAGTTGATACTTTAAAATTTCATAGTTATAGACTAGGTTTTCTATTATTTTATGAAGGTGAGTAGTTTTTATTTATACTACATTGTAAAACTAATATAATAAGTTATGTTTTATCTTTTAAAAAGGTTAAACAATCATTTTATCTAAAAATCTATTATTAAATTAAAATTTTGAACTGTATAAGATTCAAAAAATTTGACTCTTGGTTCATGTGTGATTCAAGCTTACAAGTTGAATCGGGGTACTAATTGAATCAAGTTCAAGTTCAAGTTAGAAAAAATGGTTCATGTCAAACTCAAGTCAAATTATGAATTAAGTTAAATATTATTGCGTCGAGTTAAGGCAAACTTGACTTAGCTCGACATATTTCCAACTATAGTTCACATAAATACCATGTTTAATAAAACGGTAAGAAATAGAAGAAAAAAAGGGGAAAAAAGACATAACAAGTTAAAATACAAAACTATAAAGTGAAGGTTAAAAAAATGAGAAGTTAAATGCTCAACTACTATAAAATCCAAAGGAACGTGACATTTATCAGACTTTAGTTTATTCTTGCTTAAAATATCTTTGTCGAATGTTGCACAATGATTCTCTTACACACATATTTGCATGCGGATTACTTTTATATCAAGCAAAAAATTATGAGAGCAAAAGATAATGATGTTGAAAATGAATACTATATTACATATCATTAGTTCACAAGTAAGGTTAGTGTCTACCAAAGTTGATCTAACTTGAGAGGGTGATGGACTAACAAACTTATTCCAAAGGTTCCACATGCATTGCATACCCTCAAAACAAATATGATAGGTACACACATCTTAGCTATATAGATTTATATGTAAGGACTCCTCAACCACATGAAAGTCACTTTTCATCCATTAAAGCTAAGAGCTTAACTTCCAAGATCAGGTTCACTTGCCATTTTCACCTTAGCAACATCATCTCTCACCAATCACCACTTCACTTGATGATGATGCCAACCTACCATGCATTTCTATCCCTCATTTAATATAAGTTGTAAATGTAGTTTGTTGTTTTATTGAAATAATTTCAATAGAAGTATATGTAGGGAAACAATTAATGAAACTTAAATCTTAAGTATTAATGTAAGACTTGCACAATCTTTTGCCCCCCTTAGTGCTTCTTCCCTCTCTTTCCCCCATTTCCTTCTCCTAAACCTCATTCATTTTCTTGTTGATTCTCAAGGTCGCTGAGCAATTGGTGTGCTGCGAAGCTTTGAAGCCCAGATTCAGATTCTCGTTCCATTTTTCTTCATCTTCTTCTTCCTTCTCGTTAGCTCAGAGCTCGGATTTTCATTCCGATTCGAGGTAAAGGGAGCTAGAAGCTTATTGATTTCTGATTGTAGCATGAATGTTGTGTTGTTTAAGAGTTGAATGAATGGGGGATGAATTGAGGGTTTTGAGTTGGAAGTTTGGGGTTTTGAGTGGTTTTGCAAAACTGGTGATTTATGTTGATTTTGAAGTTGCATGTGGCTATTCTTGTAGTTTCTGAGTTGCATGTTGATATTGGTGCTGAAATTGTGTGAATGTATGTGTTGGATTAAGTGAATTTTTAAACTTGGATGTGTTGTTGGTTGCCTTTGCCCTGGGCGTGCCTTCATGGCATCGGGCGGGCATGCATAAGAGGCTTTAGTTTCAAGTTCACACCGGACACGAAGTGGGTTGCATCGAGCATGAAGAGAGATTGGGGCTCTAGGTGAATGGCACTGGGCATGGAGGGGGTGGCTATGACACCCATTTTATCCCAACATACATAATAAAATAATAAAGAGAATGAATTACCAAAATCGGGTAAAATGGTTCACATATAAAAAAAATGTACTTCCAATATCCAAATGGATTAAAACAAGGTTTATAAAATCAATAAGTTCATAAATCGTTTCAAAAGAAATAAATGCAAACTCCAATTACATTAAAATTGATGATCTAAAAGTCCCTTGCCCCGATGTCACATTATCATAACACTCTCATGACTCAACTATTGGCATCTCCAATGCCACTCATGTCTAGATCTTCCTCACCTAAAACCAAGCACAAGATGTACAGTGAGAAAAGAAAACATTTATATGCGAAACACACTAGGAATCTCCACAAGTAGTTTCAATGCCACATATTATACAATCATAGTTTTTCCAACATCCATACATGTTAAATTTCACCAATATTAAGTCAATATAATCTATCATTACATCCCAAATCACATCCATATCCACCATATCCCACAACCAGCACCATGTCATGCTCACGCCACCGCTGTCGCATCACACGTCCAACGTCATGCCACACATACATTTGTGCTAATTACTACACATCTCGCACTATGTCATGCTCATGCCACCGTTGTTGCATCACATGCCCAATGTCGTGCCATGCATACATTTGTGACAAGACATCACACCACAATCCATAATTCAATTCCACATCACATGCACAGCCAACATTTCCACATAAAATAATAAGTCATACACATATATATCTTGCACAACCTCCTCATACACCTCAATATTTTAATTCACAACTATTTTACCTTCCATCTAGCACACACCATTTATATCTCTTCATACAATAGTCATTACTGGACATCATACGATTCACAATTATCATCAAAATCCATCAATATAATACCATATTTCACAATCCCACATCAAACCACTAGTAGAAAAAAGGCTTTTAAAATCGGTTATTTTTTACTTTTAAAATCGGTTCCGTAACCGATTTTAAAAGAGTCAATTTTAAAAGTTAGACTTTTAAAATTGGTTAAATAACCGATTTTAAAAGTCTAACTTTTAAAATCAGTTGTCTTATAATAGATTTAAAAGGTTTGACGAGAAAAAAAAATTAAATTGGAACGGGCCGTTCCAGATTGTTAGAAATGAATTTTTGAAGAACGGAGGCAGAACGACCCGTTCTCCTTTCAGAACGGGGCGTTTTGCTTGGAGAACGGCCCGTTCTCCTTCCAGAATGGGCCGTTCCAGCTTAGAAATTTAGCAAAATTGAACCTGAAAACAGAAACAAGAGAAGTGCATGAGAAAATGAAAAGAGACATATGAAGAGGAAAACGAAAACGAAAACAACAACGAAATTTACCTCTTTAGAAAATAAGAGCGTTTGAAAGAGTAAAAAAACGAATAGAGGAAAAGATTAAAGAGAATGAGGTTGGAGGGAAATTTAAAAGGTTTCTGGCGATACTTTTAAAATCGGTTATTTAAGAACCGATTTTAAAAGTGTTACTTTTAAAATCGGTTATGAAATAACCGATTTTAAAAGTACTACTTTTAAAATCGGTTATAAAATAACCGATCTTGAAAGTACTTTTAAGATCGGTTATTTTATAACCGATCTTAAAAGTTATGGCTGATACAACTTTTAAGATCGGTTCTTTTGTAACCGATCTTAAAAGTTGTGTTAGACACACCTTTTAAGATCGGTTATAAAATAACCGATTTTAAAAGTACTTTTAAGATCGGTTAAATTTGAACCGATCTTAAAAGTGTTCATTTTATTTACAAAATTGCCACTGTGTCACTTTTAAGATTGGTTACCTTATAACCGATCTTAAAAGTTCGATTTTAAATCCAATTTTTGCACTAGTGAACTCATTCAATCATGTTAGAAAAGAATGGCCTAATCCAAGAGGGGGGGTGAATTGGATTCAATGACCCTTTAAAAATTTTATCAGAGTTTCTGGATCTTCACATTCAATTAAAACTTTTCTATGACAGAATTCTCACTTGAAGCACTTCTCAAGACTTGTTATGATAATATGAATGCAATATGCTGACTTGATTACAACATTATGAGGTTCATTAACAATGTTCAATTTACAGATTTAAAACATCAAGAATTACATTCACTTGTTAATCAAATTTTATCTTCCTTAAAAACTCAACCAAGTAATTACAAAACAAGAGATAAGGTTGAAGAAGATTGCACAAGTCTTTTATACTGGTTCAGCCACTCCACATGTGACCTACATCCAGTCCTTAATCACCACTTGATTAAGATTTTTCCACTATCTTTAAGCAAGAAGGTTTACAAGCAAACACACATGCATATACTTCACTACTAAAAGATAATCACTTTCTTGACCCCAAGAAAGCACCCCTTGTAGATCCCACTACAAGAACCTTAATCACTTGAGAAACCCTTCTCAAGATTTTCCACAAAGATTCACAAAGAAACAAAAATGAAACGAATTCACCTGGAATTCTTGAACAATTCTTTGTCCTTCTCTTTCAAGGGTATGATGATGATGATGATTTTCACAAGTTCTTTCAAAAATGTTTTTCTTCTTGGATTTTCACAAAGAAACCTTTCCAAGATGTCACACAGACTCTCTAAAGTGTTTTTGAAGTTGATTATCAGTTCTCACTCAATTGTCTTATGTTTCAAAATAGTTCAAGTCTATTTATAAAAGTTCAAACCCAAATAATCGATTATTTTAAAGAATAATCGATTATTTTGTTCTTCAGATTTCTGGGAATCAACCAAGAACAATTTAATCGATTATTTAGCTGGATAATCGATTATTCCAGAGAGTTGTTTCTGAAATAATCGATTATTTTGGCAAATAATCGATTATTACAGCAAGGCATTCCACTTAGCCCATTTGTTGAAATAATCGATTATATTTAACAATAATCGATTATTTTGAGTCAGTTCTTAAAACTTCATTTTAAGTCTCAAAATAATTTTCCAATGTTCTCAACTCATCATCATCTACTCCCTACTTGATTTTAGACAAGATTTGCTCAATGCACAAAGCACACACACAAGTACAAATATAACAATTCATTTAACACTTTATTTCCTAAACACTATTACATAGCTATACTTCAAAGCATTTTTCTTGAACTTCCTTGACTTTGTTTTTGTGTTCAATGTTGTTGTTGTACACACTTGTTGTCTCCAAGTTGTTGTGATCATCAAAACTCTTGTTGTCTCCAAGTTGTTGTGATCATCAAAACTCTTTTAGTCTTCAGCTCTCCTAAGCTCAACAAATCATATCATAAGTATTATAAAGCATCACTAAGAAATTATAAAGTATCATAAAAATTCCAAAAAGGGAGTCCCAAAATGTAAAAAGTGCAAACTAAAATAGAATACTCGCACCGGGCACCATAAATCCTGACAGCTTGACTTCTACTCACTATTTTGACCATAACTTGAGTTATACACATCCTTTTTGAGTGATTCCAAAGTCATTAGATAGATAACACCAAAATATACAACTTTTGTGAATAACACGAAGCATAAAAATGTCATTAAGGTCACCTTGCATGGCCATCGACAGAAAACTTAATATTTCACGCAATAAAATGGATAGACTGAACTTATAACTCTCATAACTCAATCCATTCTTAACATTTGTACATGATTCTAGAGTCTAAATTATAGCCCCAAGTGTCTACTTTCTAACCCAACAAATGAAAATTGATTTGGTTAATCACACAGAAAGATATTACAAAAATACTAAAGTATATTCATAAGTAAAATCTCTCAATTAGTCGTTAATTCATATAATTAATTAAGCGTGCTCATCAATCTACGAGAATCATAACTTATAGAGAACATTCCAGTGAATTCAATTATCATCTAGATCATCAATTTCACCAAACAATATAGTAACCACATTTATAAATCAATATAAAACTCGATTGACTCATCAATTTCACAAAACAACATACCAATTATCAAAACCCCAATCCTTCATGAACCCTAACTCACAAGCACATTTCAAACAACTCAATCTCTCTCTCAGAATATCAATTTTAACATCTAATACCAGAAATACACTCACAAGTCCACATAGAAATTATCAAAATTATTAGGCATCCAAATAGAAACGAATATAAAGTTACGAAAAATCCTAAGGAACTTTCCCTCTACCCATTCCCTCATGTGACTTTGCATACAAAAATCCCCTTTTCCCCTTGTAGACACCCAATTTCATCCGGACCAACAAAAGCTATGAAATGGACGTCTATCATCAAAGAAATGGAGCTCCCAAGCATGAAAATAACAGGACAAGACATCAGGAGGCCTAAAAGCCCAAACAAGCTGGTTTTAGTAGCTTGGAACGGGCTATTGCAAAACCAGAACGGGTCGCTCCCAATTTGGAACGGGCGTTCCAAGTTCCTAAAAGAGCCTAAAACCCTAGTTTGGAACGGGGCCGTTCCTAAACTGGAACTAGCCCTTCTCAAACTAGAACGGGTCGTTCTAAGCTCCTAAAATAGGGGTTAAAACCTTAACTGGAACAGGTCGTTCCTAAACTGGAACGGGCCGTTCCAAGTTATTAAAAAGGCCTAAAAATCCTTGTTTGGAACGACTGTTCCAGTCTTGTCAATTATGTGTTAATCTCATCTCTGGAATGGGCCGTTCTAGTTTCAGAACGGGCCGTTCCAGTTGCAAAATTAACACAGAACGGTCGGATCTAGAATGGGCCGTTCCAATTTTGGAACGGGCCTTTCTGACAACTTTTTGATGTCTATAAATAAACAGCTTGGGCACAATTCTCAAGGCCTCAAAAATTTCGTCCAAGACTCCTTAGAGCTTGAAATTTCTCTCTCTCTCTCTTCTATTGTATTTCTTGAGTTTTGTGAGGCATATTGTAGTGTGAAAAGTTGCCGCACATCACCTAAAATCTCCATAGTTGAAGATCTAATAAAGCTTGCTACGAGATATTACTCATCAATCTCTTGTTCTATCTTTCTCTTCTTTTATTTCATATATTGCTATAATAAACGCAATCATATAGATATCTTAGGGTTCATCGTGTAATTTAATTTTCATGTAAATAATCATCAATAAAGGGGATTAAATATTTAAACTATTAATTCTTATTACGTTATCTTCATCATAGGATACTGATTTAGGGCGTTGTAGGGGTGCTTAATACCTTCCCTACACGTAATCGACCCTCGAACCCAATTTTGGCTATCAAGGCCATTATTGGACTTTTAAAAACCTTTTCTTTTTCCAATGTTTTGAGTAAAACATTGGTGGTGACTCCATGAACCTATTTTCAAAACCATTAATTAAGGATTAGTCTAGTGTCCAGGCATTGCTTAATTGATGAGATTTTCTAAAGGATGTTTAAACCATAGGTCGCAAGATCAGAAATTTTTGGGTTGCGACAGATGGCGACTCCACTGGAGATGTTTTAAGAGGGTCAGGCCCATATAAATGATGACATTAATAAAATAAGAATTATAATTTAAATATTTTCCCCTTTACTTTGTTTGTTTTCACTACTACCAAAACACTGTTTAACATTGCCATATTTACATCAGTTATAGTAAAACCGATGTAAATCATAAATGCGGTGGCAAACTTGTAAATAAATAAAAAATATAAACATATTTACATCAGTTTTGCTTATGACCGATGTAGAAATAAAATCCGGGAGTTGTTCTACATCGATTTTGCTTATGACGGATGTAGAAATGAGACTATTCTAGCACAGGGTGCACAATACCCGTAAACCCAGCTGCCAACAATCACCCAAACCCTTCCCAGGCCATCAGCCTCCACTCCCAAACCCAAAACCTAAGCCCCCTCCTTCATTCCGCTCCGCAATCGCGAACCCCAACCCCCTTCTCCCTCCAAAGAATCGAACCTGGCGTGCGAAGTGGAGGTGAAGCACGGAAGGGAAGAGCGTCTGTTGTAGATAACGGTGACCTTCATTAACGGCGTTGAGCAAGTCTTCGACGCCACCTCCACGCCCGCTCAGAGCATAAGAAGCCTCATTCTGGAAAAAGGGTCAATACCTCGAGACCGAGCAGATGTTTCGCGAAGCAGGCGAATCCTGGCCTATTATCATCCCCGACCAAGAGCTTTCCCAAACCGCACCCCCCACCAAAGTGCGTTTCCAATTTATACTTTTAATTTTGTTGCACATTCATAAATTAACTAACACATTCTCACTGTTATTTCATTTACTTCTCTTTTGTGCAAAGTTTTACAATTTCTGTGAAATTTGGCTTATAGCTATAACAGTTTTAATTAATTTGTGTCTTTTATGTTCTCTTTCTTTCAGCCAAGGAAAACAGAAGACAAGAAGCAATAACTAAGATTTATTGACCTTATTCTCTGTTGGGGATTGTTTTGGCTTTTGTCACCCTTTCTCTTGTTTTGCTATATTTAACCACTTAATTATTGTGTTCATAACTATACATGATTTGCTTAATAATGTGTACCCCTGAATTGATGAAATTTGAAACTATAATCTTGTCATTGAAAGGGCTTACAAAAAGCTTGCACTTGATGCTCTGGTGATTCAGCAAGGGTGTTTAGCTGAACAGAAGAGTAAGGGTTTTCAGGTTTTATTTATTTCTTTGTTGCAAGATTTATGGATTATTTAATATGGTATAATGCTTTTATGTATGCAGCTGTTAATAAAGATGAGTTGCTTCAAATGGTTAGATTTGGTGCTGAAATGGTTTTTAGTTCCAAGGACAGTACAATTACAGATGAGGATATTGACAGAATTATTGCTAAAGGAGAGGAAGCAACAGCTGAGTTTTGGTTGCAGTCACATAAAAGGTAGAAGTTATTTGTTTCTACACTTAATGTTTACGGAGGTTTCTTTGTTATTAGAACTTGCATACAAGCTAAAGTTTTCAACTGTTGTTTAGGTATTTAATATTGTCTTTAACTTGTTTGAATGTTTGAAGTTACTAACATTAATATTTTTTTTATCTTGTAGCTGCTGAGTTGTATGATTTTGATGATGAGAAGGTAAGTTGACATTTTATATTTGCTAACTATGGACTATGAATTTATGCATCAACTCTTTCCTGCCTCTTTGTTTTTAACTGACCTCTGGGTTTTTTTTCTTTAAATGCAGGATGAGAACAAATTTGATTTCAAAAAAATTGTGAGTGAAAACTGGGTTGAGCCACCAAGAAAAGAATAGAAGCGCAAGTAAACATTGGCCTTCATCCTATATATTGAGTCATTGATTTTCTTTTTCTGCAATGATTTATAATTTAATTATTTTTTTCTTTTTTTGGTGGTGGTGGCTCTAGTTACTCGGAGTCTGAATACTTCAAGCAAACTATGCGGCAAGGTGGTCCTACTAAACCAAAAGAGCCCCGTATTCCTAGGATGCCTCAATTGTAAGTTTCTTATAGAAACTTTTTTCCCTCTTCCCCGATTTTGTAATATAGTGCATCTTCTATTTTGACTGTGTTTTTAATTCTATTTTTTTTCTAACTCAGTACTGGTGGAAAGAATAAATATTGAAATATAAAAATAAGCATGATTTTTTTTAAAATGCAATCTACGTCGGTTCTCAACAGAACCGATGCAAAAATGTATGCATTTTCTACGTCGCTCTATTCTATATCGGTTTTAGAATCGATGTAGATGACTTTAGAGAACCGATATAGAATATGCATCTTCTAGTAGTGTTTATTTATTTTGCTTTAATATCTATTTTCCTGTTTAAATTCTGCATTTGTTTGAATAAAAATTGTACACAAACCTTTGCACACAACAGTTCCCCCTACACCCAGGGGCTTGAGGGTATTAAACATAGGGAGTGGTTGACGTACGACCAACCCAAGTTTGGCCTTGGAGCCTGCGAGCCTTGTCGGAAATAACACTCAAGGTGATAATCGATTACTTTATCCCGAAATACTGCGACAGACCTTAGAGTTTGGCAGGTGATGATGACAGAGATACTGGGTCCCTATAATGGGGCACCTTGGTGGCCTTAAAGACCAGTGAGATTAGAACCGTCTTATACAACACACTTTTCTTGACAGGGACCACAGACCAAGGATTTGAATACGATCGTTCGTGGGTGTACGTTGATTGAGCATGTGTGTGTGCATTTGTTTGTATTTTGTTCTAATAAGATGGATTGGAATTTTAAAATAAGCAAACAGATAATAAAAAATAAAAAATAATAATAAAAATTTTATACCCCTTTGCACATTCTTAGGTCAGCATTCCATTAACATCATATAGGTAGTTTCCTTTTTGTAAAAAAAAAAAATCAATAAAAGAAATCTCATCTTTACCATGCATCATTCCCCTTCAGATAATAGAAACATGATAAAGATTAGGCAAAAAAAATGACATGCATTCTAGATTAGCTCATTAATTTCATTCATTTTATTTTATTAGCTAAGGAGGATTAGGTTGCCGTATGTATAGAAAGTTAAGAAAACTGAATGTTCTAATATACAATAGTATTTGCGCTTTAAAGAAAAACCTAAATCATCGTTAAAATAGTATGGTTTGACCCTTGCTTTGATATGTTTGTTAAAGTAAGTCTTTTTAGAATCTAATATAGATTCTCGCTTAATACTGTCAAAATCTATTTGAGCATTCACAAATAAACAAATCAATGAGACTGATATTTATTATTTTCAACTTTCTCTACATTTTGCATTACATTCATTTAGAACATATCCCTCCTTGTAAAAGAATAAATGAGAATAAAAAGGGAAATTAACCATGTGCGTTAGTAAAAAATAATGGAAAGTAAGCCGTGCATAAAAAGTTTAAGGTAAAGAACTCCACAATCATTAAGACGCCAACTCTTGCCCCAAAAGGATAAAGTTGTGTCATGTAACCGTGAAATCCAAGCGGAATAGGAGAAACGACTAGAAATGGATGGATCCACACTCCTAACGAGTTGCAAGCTAATAAAGAGAACCTGAGGAGGATGAATCCCTCAAACACTAAGGCAAAGTGAATAGAGCTTTCTTGAAAGATTCTTTCTACAAGAGAGAAGCATTGCTTGTTAAGAAGCTGCTAGAATGAAAACTTGCAAAGGGCATTCTAGGTAGAAAAAAATAAAAATAAAAAAATCGAGAAGCAATGTTTGTTCGAGCTGAAAATTGAGAGACCATTTGAATGTTCCTCTTGTGAAGCAAAACTCCATGGAAAGCTCTATCATCGCTTCTACCCATTCCTATTTCTTAGGAAAGGCTCAGGATATGGGTTGAAAATACCTTTACGAGAGAAGAAGCCAAAGGACCTCCCTCTACACGAGATCTTTTGAAGCGCCCTTCCTCTACACGAGATCTTCTGAAGCGTCACATCCATGCAAGTGGAGGACTAGCTCTACGGTTAGATGACTTAGGCCTCTCTAAGGGGCAACCTCCTTCTTTTTCTTTGTGTATGAATCACGAACTTGGGGCATGCTTAGGCCCTCAAGCTACATTAAATGGGCACGTGTAAATTGAAAATTTTATTTTAATGCCATACACTTTTCTACTTCATTTCTCTTCTCCCTTTTATCTACTCTAAGCCTCGTCAGCAAACCTTAAATGAACAAGTACATTTGAAATAAGGACGTCATTAGAAACAATGGCTTAATACACAATAAAAACACATAAAGATCAATCAAATTTGGCATAACTTGTGGATAAAAGTCCAAATGAAATCAGTGCAAGAAATCCACCAAGAGGGTAGCGCAAAAATTAGGGCAAGGTCCTCTAGGAGACCACAAACAAAAAGGGTAGCCTAGGAAAAAGTGAGGATAAAAAAAAAAGAAAATGTTCGCTAGGGAACACATCTCAAGTAACCTAGGAAAAAGTTAGGACAAAGTAGCATCCCGAGCTGAAAACCGAAAGGCGGCTCGGGAAGATCATTTAATCAATATTCAATCCCAAGTCATCACTTAACTTTGAAGGAAATAATAAGCTAACGCAGAAAATGATTTCCTCACTTTGAATGTGCTTGTTCATCAGCCTAAACCACTAGCCTACCTCGGCCAACCATTCTTCTATAAACCATTTTTGAAAAAAAATCTTTTCTAACAAAACTTTTACAAAAAATATATGTATATATCCCCTTCTTCTCTTTCCTCTTGACCTATATGGCATTAAGATAAATTTGAGAGATACACGGAATATGCACAGTGAACACTCACAGGAAAAAGTTGGAGGTGTCCTAGAATAGAGTCTAGGTACACCTGATCTAAGGGCTAATATATCACATCCAGTACAAGCAAGAGGGCTGAACTACATAAACCTCAGGTTCAAGAAGCAACACTGAATTCGACATGACTAAAGGCTAACAGTCCATGTCATTGATCAATGCGCATAGATTAATTTCTTGAAAGTAAAAATAAATTTGCACTTTAAGCATTAGCATAGAAGCATCATTGCATAACATGCATATGGCACAAGCGTGCACAAATGGGTATAAGTTCATTTAAAAAAAAATTAAAAAAAAATCCAATCCATTCCTGCTTTGCATTTTCTTTTGCATTCTTGCATTCTTTGTGTGTGTCTATCCATCACTTGTCGGAGGAATCAAGAGGCCGAAGCACTCATAAAAAGATCATCAGCTAGACAATGCCTTAAGAGCCAAGATCATGTCAAAAAGCCCAGCCCCAACAAGGGCATTCCATACAAGTGGTTTCATATAGCCACCAAGAAAAGAAAGACACGTCAACAACAAGACTGAATAGAAGTAGAAGAGGAAGAATAATCAAGTCCATAAGCATGAAGAAACCACCAAGCTTTATTCTGTCTTCGACCGAGTTATACTCCTCAATCGAATGATAGAAGATTCATGAAAATGCCAAGACCAGGAATGTTTTCCTACCAAAGCCAGGAGTGGCTTTCAAAATAATACTTATCAATAAAGATTCAACGAATAACATCACGGGAACAGATCCCTCCACCATGTTGAGCTTAGGAGAGCTTGAAGCTTAAAAGAATTTTGATGATCATAACATGTGTGTACAACAACGACTTGGAAGCACAAAAACAAAGTCAGAGAAAGTCAAGAAAATGTTATGTAATAGAGCTATGTAATAGAGTTTAGAAAATAAATTGTTTTGAATGAGCTTTTATGTTGTGTGTGCTTAGTATGCTTTGTGCATAAGTAAATTCTTTATCTAAGCTAAGTAGAGAGTGTATGATGATGAGCTAAAAAGGTTAGAAAGTTATTTTGAGGCTTAAAACGAAGTTTTAAAAACTAACTCAAAACAATCGATTATTCCAGCAATAGGAAAAATGGGATGCCTTGCTGCAATAATCGATTATTTGCCAAAATAATCGATTATCCCAGGAACATCTCTCTGGAATAATCAATTATCCAGCAAAATAATCGATTACATTTTTTTTGGTTGGTTTCCAGAAAACCTGAAGAGCAAAATAATCGATTATTCTTTAAAATAATTGATTATCTGTGTCTGAGACTTTTATAAATAGTTTGAACTTTGAGAAACTTCAGACATGAGTTAGAAATGATAATCAAATTGAGAAAAACGTTTTTGTAGAGTCTTTGTGACATCTTGGAGAGTTTTCTTTGTGAATCCAAGAAAAGAAACGTTTATGAAAAACTTTGAAAGAAGATCATCATCATCATATCATTCTTGAAAGGGGAAGATTAAGATTTGCTTCAAGAATTCCAGGTGAATTCGTTCCTTTATTCTTTGTGAATACTTATAAATCTTGAGAAGGGTTTCTTAAGTGGTAAGGTTTCTTGTAGTGGGTTTCTACAAGGGGTGCTTTCTTGGAGTCAAGAAAGTGATTATCTTTAGTGTTGAAGTATATGCATGTGTGTGTGCTTGTAAACCTTCTTACTTAAGATAGTGGAACAAATCTTAATCAGGTGTTGATTAAGGACTGGATGTAGGTCACATGTGGAGTGGCTGAACCAGTATAAAAGACATGTAATCTTCTTCTACCTTATCTTTTACTTTGAGTAATTTCTTGGTTGAATGTTAAAGAAGATAATTCTTGATTAACAAGTGTGTGTAAATATTGATGGTTTAAATCTGAATTAAAGCATTACATTTGAACCTCATTATTTTGTAATCAAGAGAGCATATTTCATTCATACTTCCATAACAAGTCTTTAAAGGAGCTTCAATTGAGAATTCAGTCTTAGAAAAGTTTAAGTGAAATAAAGATCCTAAATACTCTGATAAATTTTTAAAGGGTCATAGAATCCAATTCACCCCCTCTTGGATTGTGCCATTCTTTTCTAACAACTGGTATCTAGAGCAAGGTTCTTGAGAGTTATTCAAGATTTCAAAAATGGCCAACAACAACTTACCCTATGGTGAAGGTGTGTCTATTCATAGACCTCCTGTTTTCAATGGTGAAAACTATTTCTACTGGAAAATTAGAATGAGTATTTTCATTGAAGCTATTGATATTGCTGTATGGGATGCTATAGGAAGTGGACCCTATATCCCTATGAAAAAAGATGGTGATGAGCTTAAAGAAAAACATTGGAGTGAATGGAGTGATGAGGAAAAGAAAAGAGCCCAACATGATAAAAGAGCCAAAAACATCATTACATCTGCATTGTCAATTGATGAATTTTTTAGAATTTCACAATGCATATCTACTAAAGAAATGTGGGATACTTTGCAAGTCACTCATGAAGGAACAAGTGATGTAAAGAGATCAAGAAAGCATACTCTCATTAGAGAATATGAGCTGTTTAGAATGCAAAATGGTGAATCTATTTATGATTTTCAAAAGAGATTTACACACTTGATAAATCACCTTGTTGATCTTGGCAGGAAATTTGAGAATGAAGAGCTGAATTTGAAAGTGCTGCAATGCTTGGACAGATCATGGCAAGCAAAGGTGACAGCCATTGAAGAATCAAAGGATTTGTCCTCCTTGACACTTGCTACTCTCTTTGGGAAGCTAAGAGAACATGAGAAAAAGTTGCACATATTTGATGAACATGAGCAACAGGATAAGAAAGGCAAATGAGTGTCATTGAAAGCTTTGAAGACTGCCAAAGGAAAAGAGGTGTGTGAAGAAACAAGCTCCGATGATTCCAAAACCGAGAACTTCAACTTGCTGGTGAAGAAGTTCAGAAAATTCATAAGGAAAAGGAAAAATTCTCCCTACAAATTCAACAGAAAAACAAACAAGAAAGAGGAAAAGCACATCCTCCTTCAATTGCTTTGAATGTGGAAAACCGGGACACATGAATGCTGAGTGTCCAAACCTCTTGAAGAAGCAACAAGAGGAGAAGAAAAGCAAGAAAAATGGAAAAGGGAAGAGAGCCTACATTGCTTGGGAAGATAATGACTCAAGCACAACAAGTGATGAATCCGAATGTGAGGAGAACAACTTGTGTTTGATGGTTGGAACTGACCAAGACACAATCGTAAGTGATTCTGACCTTGAATCCAATCCAGATTATGATCAACTCCAAGAAGCTTTTATAAAAATTCATGAAGAAGTTGTCAAATTAGGTGCCTTAAATTCAAAGTTGAAAAACAAGCTGAAATGGTATGAAAATGCTTTAATTAAAGCTGAACAAGAGCTTGAGGATTTGAAGCCTGAGCATGAAAATCTTCAAACTATGTTTAACTTTAGTGAAGCTCATTGTGAAAACTCCACTTCCTCAAAAGATGTTTGTGAACATTGCAAAATTCTTGAAAAAGAAAATGCTGATCTAAAATCCACTCTTGCAAAGTTTACAAATGGAAATGCAAACTTAAACATTCTTTTGGGAAAACAAAGAAACACTTTTGATAGGAGTGGACTTGGCTTTAATCCAAGCATGAACATGCGATTTAAGTCAAAGAAAGAAGCTCTTATGAAAAATCAAAATTTTAGAAAGTTTAAAAGCAATTTCTCTAGACAAACAACTTTTTTTTATTGCTGTAAAAGAGGCCATACAATTAGGAACTGTTATTCCAGGAAATATGGAGTTCCAAATGGAGAGATGGTTTGGGTTGAAAAGTGCCAAAGGCTGAGAACTAACCTACAAGGACCCGTCACATGGGTACCTAAATTTTTCCTCTGAATCTTTGTTGTAGGAATGCTTGAGGGCCAAACATCTACTTTGGTATCTTGATAGTGGCTGCTCAAGGCATATGACTGGGGATCCTTCAAAAACTCTCAAGTCTGAAATTGAAGAATGAAGGGTATGTTACCTATGGTGACAACAACAAAGGGAAAATTCTTGGCCATGGCAATGTTGGTAATTCCCTCTCAAACATGTATTGCTTGTTGATGGTTTGAAACATAATTTGTTGAGTATAAGTCAACTAAGTGACAAAGGTTTTAAAATTGAATTTGATAATACATGTTGCTTGATATGTGATAAAAAGACTAAAGAAATCAGATTCATAGGTAAAAGAATTGACAATATATACATGCTTGACTTAGAACACTCTATAGCAATTTCAAGCACTAAGTGCCTAATAACTCAAGAAGAAAACATATGGCTTTGGCATAGGAGAGCTGCACATATTCATATGGATCATTTGAATAAGTTGAGTAGGAAAGAATTGGTGATTGGTCTACCTAAACTCAAGTTTGGAAAGGACAAACTATGTGATGCTTGTCAAAAGGGCAAGCAATTGAAGGCTAGCTTTAAAAGCAAAAATCAAATTTCCACAACTAGACCTTTACAATTAATTCACATGGATTTGTTTGGTCCTTCAAGAACCATGAGCTTAGGCGGAAACTACTATGGCTTAGTGATTGTTGATGACTACTCAAGATACATATGGGTCATGTTTCTTACAAACAAAAATGATGCTTTTAATGCCTTTAGAAAATTTTCCAAGCTTGTCCAAAATGAGAAGTGTTCACACATTACCTCTATAAGAAGTGACCATAGAGGTGAATTTCAAAACATAATGTTTCAAAAATTCTGCGAGGAACATGGTATAAACCATAATTTCTCAGCACCTAGGACACCTCAACAAAACGGGGTTGTTGAGAGGAAAAATAGGTCCTTAGAAGAACTTGCTAGAACAATGTTGAATGAAACAAACTTGCCAAAATATTTTTGGGCTGATGCTATTAACACAGCTTTTCATGTGTTAAACAAAGTTCTAATCCGGCCTATATCAAAGAAAACACCCTATGAAATTTACAATGGTAGGAAGCCTAACATTTCATATTTTAGAGTGTTTGGGTGTAACTGCTATGTGCTGAACAATGGGAATGAGCAACTTGGAAAGTTTGATGCAAAGGTTGATGAGGCAATCTTTCTAGGATACTCTACAAATAGTAAAGCCTATAGGATCTATAACAAGAGAACTCTAGTTGTAGAAGAATCTGTTCATGTGGTATTTGATGAGTCAAATAAACAAGAGGCAAGGAAAACTGAAATTGAAGATTTAAATGAGTTGCTTGATCAACCCCTATTGGAAAATGAACAAAATGAAGTGCCTAAATCACATGAGAAAGCAAAGGAAACATGTGAACAATTGCCCAAAGAATGGAAAACTTCTAGAGACTTATCAATGGATAATATAATTGGAAATATTAGCAAGGGAGTTTCAACTAGGAGTGCTATTAAAAATATTTGCAACACTATGGCATTTGTGTCACAAGTTGAACTTAAGAGCATTGATGAAGCACTAAAAGATGAGCATTGGTTAATGGCCATGTAAGAGGAACTAAATCAGTTTGAAAGAAATGAAGTATGGGATTTAGTGCCATTACCAAAAGTTCATCCGTTTATTGGAACCAAGTGGGTTTTTAGAAATAAGCTTGATGAATCTGGAATAATTCTAAGAAATAAGGCAAGACTAGTGGCTAAGGGGTATAATCAAGAAGAGGGAATTGACTATGATGAAACTTTTGCCCCTGTAGCAAGGATAGAGGCCATTAGATTGCTTCTTGCCTATTCATCTATAATGAATTTCAAGCTTTATCAAATGGATGTGAAAAGTGCTTTCCTCAATGGGTTGATACAAGAGGAAGTGTATGTTGAACAACCACCAGGCTTTGTGGACTTTAAGAATCCTAATCATGTGTATAAGCTCAAAAAGGCACTCTATGGCTTGAAGCAAGCTCCAAGATCATGGTATGACAGGTTAAGAAATTTTTTAATTGAAAATGACTATGAAAGAGGGAAGGTTGATAATACATTGTTTGTCAAGAAGTTTAAGAATGACACAATGTATGTACAAATCTATGTGGATGATATTGTATTTGGATCAACAAATACCTTTCTATGCAAAGAATTTGATAAAACCATGCAAGGAGAATTTGAAATGTCAATGATGGGGGAGCTTACATTCTTTTTGGGGTTGTAAATCAAACAAATGCATGATGGAATTTTCATAAGTCAAGGGAAGTATTGCAATGAACTTCTGAAAAAGTTTGGTATGGAAGGATGTAAGGAGGCTGCCACACCTATATCAAACAATTGCAATCTTGACTTAGATGAGAAAGGAATTGCTGTTGATAATTCAAAGTATAGAGGCATTATTGATCACTCTTGTACTTAACAGCAAGTAGGCCTAATATAATGTTTGCTGTGTGCCTATGTGCAAGATTTCAGGCTAATCCTAAAGAATCTCATATGAAGAGTGTGAAGAGAATCCTTAAATACTTAAAAGGTACAACCAACGTAGGTTTGTGGTATCCAAAGGGAGTCTCACTAAGTCTGATAGGTTACTCAGATTCAGACTATGCTGGGTGTAGACTAGATAGAAAGAGCACAAGTGGAACTTGTCACTTGCTAGGTAGTGCACTTGTTTCATGGCACAGGAAAAAGCAAGCTTGTGTTGCTTTGAGTACAGCTGAGGCTGAGTATATAGCTGCTGGAAGTTGTTGTGCTCAAATTCTTTGGATGAAACAACAATTAAGAGATTATGGGGTTGAGCTGAATAAAATTCCTTTGAGGTGTGACAACACTAGTGCAATAAATTTGACCAAGAATCTAATTTCGCACTCTAGGACAAAACATATTGAGATAAGACACCATTTTTTGAGAGATCATGTTCAAAGGAATGATTGTGTTGTAGAGTTTGTAGAGACTAGCAAGCAACTAGCTGATATTTTTACAAAACCTCTACCAAGGAAAAGATTCAACCAATTGAGAATTGAATTAGGAATAATCAATGAATCATGCTTGAATTGATTATGCTTTGAGAGTGAAAGTTAGAGATGTGTAGAAGTGAGTGTTCAAGTGACAAATTAGACTTGGTGTAATTTGAAGTGTTAAAAGCAAAACCTCTCTAGAATAATCGATTATTTTTAAAATATAATCGATTATCTTAAGTAAACCTATGAAAATAATCGATTATTTGGGTAATAGTCGATTATCTAGAACATGAAGAATTCAAAGAGCCACTGGAATAATCGATTATTTGGGGAATAATTGATTATCTGGTAAGAAGAATCTAAAGTGTCACTGTAATAATCAATTATCTTGGGAAATAATCGATTATCTGAGTAGTGGAATCTGAAAGGCCACTGGAATAATCGATTATCCTATAAATAATCGATTATCTGGGCAACGTTAGGAGAAATTACCTTCTGTAATAATCGATTATCCTGAAAATAATCGATTATCCATATCAGATTGCGTTTTTAAGGGTATTTTGCTGATGCAAATAATCGATTATTTGCATAAATAATCGATTATCTGGGCGGCTTTTGAAATTCCTGAAACATTTAAACGGTTAAATACGCGCCAAACCCTTGGAACCTCCTATAACTCCCACTCAGAAGGTGTTTAGGGCATAAACCTTCTCCTCTCTCATTTTCTCTCATTCTCTCTCAAACCCACAAACCCTAACTCTCTTAAACCCTCTCAAATCTCTCATTTTCTTCATCTTCTTCAATACCCATCCATGGAATCTTCATCAAAGAGACCAAAGAAGCTTGAAGTGAGGGGGAGCAAACATCCTCTACCCTCTGGGCAGCTGATTATGAAATGGTTTGCTGATGAGAAAGCTCAAGAGTACTATTTTACGTGGTACGCCGGGCAGAGAATCATTCCTCCAAAGACCCTTAAACTTGAATGGTTTAAGAATGAGGGCTTTAGTTTTCCAACCCTGCTGGAGCACCAAGAACTGGGCAAGTTTTTGGAAATGGATGGTCCATACTATCCTGAGTTAATCAGGTTATTTCTTTGTTTCGCCTCGAGCAATGAAGGTATCATGCAATCGGTGGTGAAAGGAAAGCTGATTAGGTTGGACGGACCAACTTTGAAGGCTTCTGCGGGACTGAGCGGCACTGGACGGGAGAAACCCCAACCTTTCAATTTTGGGGATTTTGAAGAGCTGACTACCTTCTGGGATTGTCAGAGAAATCCGGTGAACACCAACTATGAGAAGTTCCTGGCAGGAGGTATGAAAAAGAATTCCCGATTAATTTCCTTCATTATTGCTTGGATGTTGAAACCTAGGTTGCATAATCATGCTCAAATGTCAAGAGACGACATTCTATTGATGCATGTTATTAAGAAGAAAATCAAGATTGATTGGGTATCAGTTGTAAATGATTGTATTTGGAAGGCAAGGCGGAAGGAAGATGGACCAATTCCATATGCTCTTTTGTTATCCAAGATTTTTGAGAATGCTGGTGTTGATTTATCTGGGGAAAGAAAAATAATTTTGCATGCTTCGAACAAAATAGAGAAGTCTTCTTTGCATCACATGGGGATGCTTAAACAAGAAGACAAATGGGTGTTCAAAGGAGATGTACCTCCTACCCCTGAGCCGGCAACTGATGAAGACGGTGTTCCGTCCCATGATGAGGATCAGCCACCACAGGTGGAAGCTGAACCTGGAGGGGAGCCTGAAGCGGAGCCGAAACCGTTTTCACCTTTTGAGCAAATAATGATCAACAAGATTGATGCGGTAATGGAAATATCGAGGAGACATGAATCTTTGTTTTCTGGTATTCTTGACAGGTTTGATGATCTTGATCATGAAGTGAAGCTGCTCAAGACTCATCTTGGCATACCAGAGGATGAAGATTGATCTTTATTCTGTTTCTATGCTTAGTTTTAATTAGGAGTTTAAATTCTATTGGTGAACAATTATTTTCGATTTGGTTGTAATAGTTTAAGTTTGGAACAATTTATCTGCTTTATGGTGTTGAACAATTAATTTATGGTGAAATTTGGAGTTTATTTTGCTGATTTGTTGTTTTGGATGTGGCACCAAATTCTGTTTTGCTTGGCTGATGCTGCAATGTTTTGTTTCTGAGAGCATGTGTGAATGTTATGTTTTTGAAATTTGATGTCTTATGAGCAAATTGAGTCATGGTTGATTGATGCTTATAATACTCTGTTTTGAGTATTGATAGTTTTTATTTTGCTGGTCGGTTTGACATTGTGTTAATGTTTTCTTGGCTTGACTTGTTAATGGATTGTGGTTTATTGGTGCGCAATTCTTTTCTAACAATTTTTGGATTGCTGAACCAAAAATTTTGACTTGGACATGGCTTATATTGTATGAAACATAACTAAATTTGTTTTTGATAATGCCAAAGGGGGAGAAAAGGTTGTGTGTGTATAGTTGTTGTTTTTGCAGGTATTGTGCTTGTGTGTGCATTGTGCAGGTTTTGTATTATGATGGAATTCAAGGCACAATAGTTGGAAAGGTTGAAGCACAATAACTTGGATTGACATGATTTGAGTCATGGGTTGTCATCATCAAAAAGGGGGAGATTGTTGAGCTTAGGAGAGCTTGAAGCTTAAAAGAGTTTTGATGATCACAACATGTGTGTACAACAACGACTTGGAAGCACAAAAACAAAGTCAGAGAAAGTCAAGAAAATGTTATGTAATAGAGCTATGTAATAGAGTTTAGAAAATAAATTATTTTGAATGAGTTTTTATGTTGTGTGTGCTTAGTATGCTTTGTGCATAAGTAAATTCTTTATCTGAGCTAAGTAGAGAGTGTATGATGATGAGCTAAAAAGGTTAGAAAGTTATTTTGAGGCTTAAAACGAAGTTTTAAAAACTAACTCAAAATAATCGATTATCGTTAAATATAATCGATTATTCCAGCAATAGGCAAAATGGGATGCCTTGTTGCAATAATCGATTATTTTCCAAAATAATCGATTATCCCAGGAACAACTCTCTGGAATAATCGATTATCCAGCAAAATAATCGATTATATTGTTCTTGGTCGGTTTCCAGAAAACCTGAAGAACAAAATAATCGATTATTCTTTAAAATAATCGATTATCTGTGTCTGAGACTTTTATAAATAGTTTAAACTTTGAGAAACTTCAGACATGAGTTAGAACTGATAATCAAATTGAGAAAAACGTTTTTGTGGAGTCTTTGTGACATCTTGGAGAGTTTTCTTTGTGAATCCAAGAAGAGAAACGTTTATGAAAAACTTTGAAAGAAGATCATCATTATCATATCATTCTTAAAAGGGGAAGATTAAGATTTGCTTCAAGAATTCCAGGTGAATTCGTTCCTTTATTCTTTGTGAATACTTGTAAATCTTGAGAAGGGTTTCTCAAGTGGTAAGGTTTCTTGTAGTGGGTTTCTACAAGGGGTGCTTTCTTGGAGTCAAGAAAGTGATTATCTTTAGTGTTGAAGTATATGCATGTGGGTGTGCTTGTAAACCTTCTTACTTAAGATAGTGGAACAAATCTTAATCAGGTGTTGATTAAGGACTAGATGTAGGTCAAATGTGTGTCGCCACCGGCCCAAACGGGCCTCGGCGGTCGCGAAGACGGTCGAGCTCGCTTTTTATTTTAGTTTTGAAAATGTATTGGATTATTGGAACGACTTGTTCTCAAACTGAGACCTTGTCGATCTTATCCAATTTATTTATTAAAATGTCTCACCAATCCATATTAATCCCAAGCGGGACCCTCCATGGATTAGTGGTTTTCGTAAAAGGAGGGTTCGTGGAGTCGCCACCAATGTTTTACTCAAAACATTGGAAAAAGGGATAAGGCAATTGATTTTATAAATCAACTTTGGCCATTACAACCAGAGTTGGGTAAGGGAGTCGGTTACGCGTGGGGAAGGTGTTAGCACCCCACAGCGCCCCTTTCGGGTTCCCTATGACAGATTATTTTCTAAAATAACAACGTAAAATTACTAAATTACCCCTATTTATTATAAGCGATTATAAATTAAATATCTACATGATGACAGTTTAAATATGCACACAGAAAGCAGTAAAAGGAAGGATTTAAGAAGAAACCTCTTGAAGCGTGCTTTTATATATTGAGTAAAACTGGGAAGCTTTTTGGCGTTCCCTCGCTCTACAAGCTCGCTCGCTCCTTCCTAAAACTTTTAACTATGGAAATCCGGAGGATTTCCCTTCGACTAGGTTCGATCCTCAAGCAAAAAGGCTCGGGGCTCAAGAACTTTGTCGGATCAACTCTCCGAGTGATTTCTAGGGCAGAACACTGCTCAAAAACCCCAGAATACTCAAGGAGAGGGTTGAAACTATCTGAAAAAGTGTGGAATGACGTCCAATTGACGTCATATTTATAGGGAATAGGCGCAATACGGCCTACAGAAGCAATACGGCCGTATTGAATTTTTTGAACTTCAATACGGCCGTATTGAGTTCAATACGGCCGTATTGAAATTCAGAAATTTCAATACGGCCGTATTAAGTTCAATACGGCTGTATTGAAGCTTCAATACGGCCGTATTGATTTCAGTACGGCCGTATTGAAGTTTTAGAAACTTCAATACGCCGTATTGAGTTCACGGCGGCCGTATTGAAGCTTCAATACGGCCGTATTAAGTTCAGTACGGCCGTATTGGGCTTCATTCCCTCCACTTCCTTATTTTGAGCTATTCTAAGACCTCTAGACCTACAGAGAACCCTCCTAGGGCCTTCCAGGAGTCCTTCTGGCTGATCTTCCTTCAGTCTTCGAGAGTCTTCAAGCTTTATTTCCGACCCGGACAATTTTAGGGGTCTACAGCTGCCCCCCCTTTACTTAGTCGGACGGCCTTTTGGTGTACCGGCTGACAAGTAAAGGAGTTGACCCAATTGTCCGGGTGATGCGCCGACCTTCTGACTTGTAGCGTCTTCCGGTGGAAAATTGTCGAGTAGCCTCTCCAGGTTTTACTTTGCTTGCTGCCCAAGCTGGAAGCTGTGAATACCGCCTCTCCAGGCTTAGCTTCACTCTTTGTTCGAGCCGGAAGCTAAGTACCCTTGTGACAACGGTAGCAGTGTGAGTTTCGCCTCTCCAGGCTTAGTCTCGCTCTTTGTTCGAGCCGGAAACTAAGCACCTTTGTGACGACGGTGAGCAGTGAGAGTTTTGCCTCTCCAGGCTTAGTCTTGCTCTTTGTTCGAGCCGGAAACTAAGCACCTTTGTGACGACGGTGAGCAGTGTGAGTTTCGCCTCTCCAGGCTTTGCTTTGCTTGCTGCCCAAGCTGGAAGCTGTGAGTACCGCCTCTCCAGGCTTAGCTTCACTCTTTGTTCGAGCCGGAAGCTAAGTACCCTTGTGACAACGGTAAGCAGTGAGTACCCCCTTTCCAGAGATAGCTTCGCTCATTGCTCGAGCCGGAAGCTGCATACCTCCGTGTTTGTGACGACGGGGGTAGCGTGAATATCTCCTTTCCAGGGATTTGTGATGATTTTGTCTCCACAGTCCACGATGCTGCTTCGACGGTTGTTTTTTTTGATTTTGTGCCACTAAGGGCTGGATAACGCAGGGATCCGTCTAGGGGATGTGCAGTCATTCACAGGTTCCTGTGCCCCAACTTGCATTGCATTGTTGGTACCCTTGGGGAATTTCTGACTCCTTGGGGTATAGACACAGATGCTCTTTCTCTCTGAGTTGAGCGATGCCTTATGTTTGGCTGACGTCCTTTTGACGTTGGTGGAGTATCCCGGTTATCCTTATTCGGGTAACTCTTTTTAACTCTTGGATTTTGTTGCCTCTGTGTAGGCTGTTATCCGCCAGGGGATTTTGTCATTGGTTGTGATTGGCCTCTTCTGTTAGGCAGATCATCTTGATATTCAATGATAGGCTGAGAGCCGGATTCCGCTTGGGGAATGATTATTGATCTTTTTATGATTTTTCCTTTTGAAGGAGTGCCTCTTAGTAGGCGATTGGGGAATGAGGGATCTTATGTATCCCAGAGTATTATTTAGGAAGCCTCTGCAGGCTTAGCCTCACTCAGCGCTTTGAGTCGGAGAGCTATCTTCCACTGAGGAAGTGTTAAGTCCTTTGACTTGTATATACTGTTTGGATGATCGCACTTCCATTGGGGATTGCGTCGGTTTTGCTTTGATAGCTCTTGCTGGGGATTTTGAATCCAAGAGCATGAGTTGAGGTTTTCTCTGGGGAGTATTATTTCTGCGAGCCTCTCCAGGCTCAGTTATTCTGAGAGTATTTTTTCGGCAAGCCTCTCCAGGCTCAGTTATTCTGTACAAATTGTTTGTTGGATTTTCTGTATCCTTGCATTTTTGCTTGCTACTGTCATACACAAGCAATTTTCTATTTTTCTATTTTATGCGGTTGCCTCATGATAAGGTCTTTGAATGTGCGACTAATGTGTGTGTGATGCACAAATACAATTTTTTATTTTTGTTCATTTATTTAGAAAAGTGAGTGGCTCTCCCTATCCTCTTCTTCTTGGAGGACTTTCTGTCATTGACGCGAGGGAGTATTTTTGTGAGCCTTTATGCAGGAGATTATGGATTTTACAGGAACCCCTCCAATTTTCTTTTATTGACCGATTATTAATGGAATTTCGTACAATTTTTATGAAAAACCAATTCAGAGGCATAATCACATGGTCAAGAAAGAAAAGAAACAAATGGATATTTTTATTGATATTCACAAGTGTTTTTACAGAAAGGTTTACAAAGGGAAATTTCTGAAGAATGGCTGGCCAGGGTAGGCTATATACATTGGGCTTAACAATTATATCTGTAATTGCTGCCCTTCCCGTTCCCTAGTTGCTTCGGGTGAGATGCCTGAGCCAGGAGTGTAGATGCTGCAAGACGCTTGCTTCTAGAAGATTATCACTTGAACCGCCTTTCGGTTTTCGATTCAAGTGATCGTTGCTTGCTTTACTTTTTGCATCTTATTCTTTTGCCCCTAATTTTTGCCTAGGACATGTCCTAGCGGGGATAATTTTGCCTTTGTTTTGCCTAGTACCCTTGTACTGGCGGGCTTTTTGTTTTGCCCTAACTTTTGCCTAGGATGCCCTTTTTGGGTTTTCATCCTAACGGGCTGATGCAAGCAACGTCTTCAAGCATAATACTTCTTTACCACGTCAGCGTTGACTGGGTATCGAAGTTCTTCTCCGTCCATGTCTGTGAGAATCAATGCTCCTCCGGAGAAGGCTCGCTTCACCACGTATGGTCCTTCGTAATTTGGGGCCCACTTTCCGATCTTGTCCTTTTGAGCTGGTAGCAATTTCTTCATCACCAGCTCTCCCTCATGGTAAATTCGAGGATGGACTTTCTTGTCAAAAGCCTTTTTGATCTTCCTTTGGTAGGCTTGACCATGGCATATGGCGTTCAGTCGTTTTTCTTCGATAAGGTTCAATTGGTCGTGTCGACTTTGAACCCATTCTGCCTCGGAAAGTTTTGCTTCCATGATTACTCTCAGAGACGGTATCTCGACTTCAACCGGCAGAACTGCCTCCATTCCATAAACAAGGGAGAATGGAGTAGCTCCCGTGGATGTACGTACTGAAGTCCTATAACCATGGAGAGCGAAGGGTAGCATCTCATGCCAGTCTTTGAATGAGACAACCATCTTTTGTATTATCTTCTTGATATTCTTATTGGCTGCCTCGACTGCCCCATTCATCTTTGGTCGATATGGGGAATAGTTATGGTGCTGAATTTTGAACTCTTTGCACAGTTCTTCCACCATCTTATTGTTCAAATTGGATCCATTATCAGTGATGATTTTGTCGGGAATACCGTATCTGCATATGATATTCTTTCTGATGAAGGATGTTACCACCTTTCGGGTCACATGAGCATACGATGCCGCTTCTACCCATTTGGTGAAATAGTCAATGGCCACAAGGATGAACCTATGTCCATTGGATGCCTTTGGCTCGATGGGTCCAATAACATCCATGCCCCACATTACGAATGGCCATGGTGAAGCCAACACATTGAGTGGCGTTGGTGGGACATGAATGTTGTCGGCGTATGCTTGACACTTGTGGCATTTCCGGACGTATTGGTAACAATCCTTTTCAATGGTCGACCAATAATATCCTGCTCTGAGGATTTTCTTAGCCATTGCAGGCCCGGGGATATGGGTACCGAAAACCCCCTCATGTATTTCTTTGATTACATTTTGAGCTTCGACTTGGTCTATGCACCTCAACAAGACCGAGTCATAATTCTTTTTGTAGAGGGTTTCTCCAATCAACAGAAATCCCATGGCCCTTCTTCGGATATGCTTTTTATCATTATCGCTAGCCATATCAGGATATTCCCCTTTTGACAGATATTGTTTGATGTCATGGAACCATGGATGATCGTCAACAGCTTCATCTATCAGTAGGCAGAACGCTTGCTTATCGTGCCGCCGGATATTGATGATGGGCATTTCATGCTCCTTATCCAAGGCGAACATCGATGATAGTGTAGCAAGGGCGTCAGCGAACTGATTTTCCTCCCTTGGGATATATTCAAAGACGACATTTTGAAAGAATTGTATCAGGTCTTTGATATGTTCAACATATGGTATCAGCTTAGGATTTCGGACTTCCCATTCACCTCGCAGTTGGTGGATGACTAAAGCCGAATCTCCGAATACTTTGAGCTTTAGGATACCATTGTTGATTGCTGCTTGGATTCCTAACGCGCAAGCCTCGTATTCGGCCATGTTATTTGTACAGTCGAAGTTGAGTCTTGCCGTTAAGGGGATATGCTTTCCTTGTGGGGAGATTAATACTTGTAGACCCCTAAAATTGTCCGGGTCGGAAATAAAGCTTGAAGACTCTCGAAGACTGAAGAAGGATCAGCCAGAAGGACTTCCAGAAGGCCCAAGGAGGGTTCTCTATAGGTCTAAGAGGTCTTAGGATAGCTAAAAATAGAAAATAGGAGGAATTGGGACCAATACGGGCTGCTTGGGGACCAGTACGGCCTGTATTGAAGTTTTGAACTTCAATGCGGCCGTACTGGACTCAATACGGCCGTATTGAAGATTTGTGAACTTCAATACGGCCGTATTGAGTTCAATACGGCCGTATTGAAGAACAAATTCTCAATACGGGCCGTATTGACCCCAGCGCCCGTATTGCTCCTATTTCCTATAAATATGGCGTCATTTGACGTCAATACACACTTTGGAACCATTTCTTGACTCTCTTATTGAGTGTTCTGGGGTTTTTGAGCAGTGCTCTGCCTTAGGAACCTCTCTAGGAGTCGATCCGACGAAGTTTTGGAATTCCGAGCACTTAGCTTGGAGATTCGAACCTAGTCGAAGGGAAATCCTCCGGATTTCCATAGTCAAAAGTTTTTAGGAAGGAGCGAGCGAGCTTGTAGAGCGAGGGAACGCCAAAAAGCTTCCCAGTTTTACTCAATATATAAAAGCACGCTTCAAGAGGTTTCTTCTTAAATCCTTCCTTTTACTGCTTTCTGTGTGCATATTTAAACTGTCATCATGTAGATAGTTAATTTATAATCGCTTATAATAAATAGGGGTAATTTAGTAATTTTACGCTATTATTTTAGAAATAATCTGTCATAGGGAACCCGAAAGGGGCGCTGTGGGGTGCTAACACCTTCCCCACGCGTAACCGACTCCCTTACCCAACTCTGGTTGTAATGGCCAAAGTTGATTTATAAAATCAATTGCCTTATCCCTTTTTCCAATGTTTTGAGTAAAACATTGGTGGCGACTCCACGAACCCTCCTTTTGCGAAAACCACTAATCCATGGAGGGTCCCGCTTGGGATTAATATGGATTGGTGAGCCTTTTAATAAAATTGCTCGTTTGACGAGGTCTCAGTTTGAGAATAAGTCATTCTAGCAATCCACATTTTCAAACAAATAAAACGAGTCCGACCGTCTTCGCGAATGCTGAAAGCCCGTTTCGGGCCGGTGGCGACAGATGGCGACTCTGCTGGGGAAGCCTTGAGAGTCAGTCCCATTTAGTGACAGATTATTTTTAACAAATAATAGTTAAAATTACTTCATTACCCCTCGCTTGTATTATAACATGCTTTATTACATGGCTTTAATAACTGTTGTTTGTTTAAATTCCGCAATTGTTTGAAATACAAACTGTACACAAACCTTTGCACACAACAGTTCCCTCTATACCCGGGGGCATGAGTGGTAATCCATAGGGAGTGGATGTTAGTACGGCCGGTTGATGGGTTTATAGGAGCCTATGAGACCGTTGTCGGAAAAACATCACTCAAGGTGATAACCATGAACTCGAGTCCGACAGTGCGTTGGAACTTTCCATCGACTTACGACGAGAGGAATTGGGTCCCTATAATGGGGGCACCTTGGGGGCCTTTGACCAAGTGAGAACAGTTAGATCCTCCTTGAATATGCACTTTTCTGCAGGAGACCCCCACCTCGTGATTCGCTCGTGACTGTTCGTGGATGAGTGAATTGTTTGTGTAAATGCTTATGTGCAATTGTTTGTGCATTAATAAATAACCTCGTGATAAGGTCTAAGAATAATCCCCATGCATGAAAATACCATGACATGAGAGGAAAAATCATGTGTGAAAATATAATAAAAGTGAGGAGCATGTACATCATTATCAATAATACCTCATGCATCCTCATCATCATTTATAGGTTCACTAATACCCTCTCGATGTGAGTGAAAGAGACCCGTGACTATTAAGATTCTCCGTTGTGGAGAGATAATAGCCTAGGGAGGGTGATAAACTTTCATCTTAAAAAGGCAGCGCCTCAAAGATGAAAGATTATCAAGCTCACATCAAGAGTGTATTCATATCATAAATAAGCTAATTAGAATAAACATTCATTTTAGAAAGTGGCTGGTCATCTCTCTGTCCTTACGCGCGCACAGAGAATCAAGAAAATGGAAGCGCTAGAGGAACAAAACAAGAAGCTCACGACCGAGCTTTCACAGCTCAAAGAGCAGATGGCGCAAATGTTGGAACTCATGCGTCACCATAACATTCATGGATCTCATCACAGTGACCATGGGTCCCATCATGAGGGAGAGGAGGAGGAGCATGAAAAAGATCCTCCACATGCCATACCTCTTGGGGCTGGAATCATGATTAAAGAGCCCGAGGTTTCAAAAGAACAATTCCACGCCCTAGAGGATCGGTTGAGGGCTATGGAGGGGCATGACTTCGATATTAAAGATGCCGCCGACATGTGTTTAGTAAGGGATATTCAATTCCCTCCCAAATTTAAAGTGCCAGATTTCCCGAGATACGTGGGATCGACTTGCCCCAAGAGTCATCTCACCATGTACTGCCGAAAGATGGCTGCATATGCCACAAACGAAAAGCTCTTGATCCACTGCTTCCAAGAGAGCTTGGCTGATACCGCGCTCAACTGGTATATGCAGCTAGATGGAAATCTAGTACACACATGGAGGCAATTGGCTGACGCCTTTCTCAAGCGCTACAAATACAACATCGACCTAACACCCGATAGGTCAGATCTTCAAGCCTTGAGAAAGAATAATGATGAATCTTTCAAGGCGTACGCCCAACGTTGGAGGGAGTTGGCGGCACAGATAGAGCCCCCGCTGTCAGATAAGGAGACGGTGTCCCTATTCATAAACTCGTTGACCGGTCCCTATTATGACAAGATGATAGGGAACACGACAACACTCTTCTCGGACATCATCACCATTGGCGAAAGAGTGGAACAAGGGCTGAAAAGTGGGAAGCTAGCTGGGCTTTCCCAATCATTTGAAGCCAAGAAGACCTACGGGAAGAAGAAGGAAGGAGGAGTCAATGCCGTAAATATTTCTTCATCTTCTTCCACTTCGAAGTCAGGAAAGTCGCAATTCACCCCTGTGAAGAAGTTTGATAAACTTCCGACCACCTACAGCGATCTCCTGCCGAAGCTAGTAGAAGCCAAACTTCTAGCTTACGTTCCACTAAAGAAGATTGATCCACCTCACCCCTATTGGTACAAACCGCAAGACAAATGTCTATACCATTCGGGGGCATCGGGGCATTCAACGGAGAATTGTAGAGCTCTCAAAAATAAGGTCCAAGACCTTATCGATGCAGGGTGGATCACTTTTGATTCAACAGCGCCCGACGCGAGCAAAAATTCTCTACCAAA
Source organism: Cajanus cajan (assembly GCF_000230855.2). Classification (NCBI taxonomy): domain Eukaryota; kingdom Viridiplantae; phylum Streptophyta; class Magnoliopsida; order Fabales; family Fabaceae; genus Cajanus; species Cajanus cajan. The sequence continues at coordinate 20,729,236 of NC_138527.1, read as the reverse complement.
GCAGGAGTAGAGAGAAGAACAAGCCACGATAGGGCCCCTTCATATTTCTCTTTTAGGGACTCATGATCAGTACCCGAGATCATGAGAACCTTTTCATGTAAATAAGGGTTTTGTACAGTTTTATATACATACATCAATAAAGAGGCATTTTCACATTACTCTTTTTTTGTTCTTTTCTCTCTTTCCTCATTAACATTAATAATTCTAAACCTAAATAGAACCAATAAAATAATTATGTCTGTAATTGTTCGCTCTGACCGGGATCCGAAGGTGAAAGGGTTGAGTTGGACAGTGATGAGGAGACCATTTCTCCGGATCTGCAAAGATTGCTAGATTAGGAAGCTCGTCAAGAGAAATTGGAAATTGTGAATTTGGGGCATGGCCGAAAGATATAAGAGGTCAACATGGGGACCCATATCAGTGATGAAATAAGGACACATGTTTCCGCTATGATTATAATAAAATCATTCTTCATTGCTTCTTTTCTTGCTTATAATAAAATTCTAAACCACATTATTTTTAACCCTGTTTGAATAAACATGAATGAGGTTAAAATCATCTTAATGATAATAAACCCACATCATTTTTATGTGGATGTGTGTGTGACAACTTGGAGCACCTTTTCTTGGCATCAATAAGTGCCATCATGGATAAAAGAAATCCTAAAGATAATAAGCTCGGCAGGAAACCCAAAAAGGGGACTGCGCAAAAATAAGAGCAAAAGACCCGCTAGGAATCCCACGAAAGGGTGACCTAGGCAAAAGATAGGGTTACAAAAATAAACAAAAACAAAGGTCCGCTAAAACGCCACAAAAGGGTGTTTTAGGCAAAAATAAGGACAATCAAAAAACAAAAGAAATCCATGATGGTACCATGAACCAAATTCAAAAAGAAAGGTTCAAGGGAAGCTATCCAAGTTGTCGAATCACAACACGATTTTTTAACTTCATAAGTGTTTAATCAAACAAGCCTAAACACTTAAGCCTACCTTGGCCACCCATTCTTACAAAAACCATTTTTGAAAAAATAAATCCCCTCTAAAACACAAACTTCAGAATAAAAATATCTTTCTTTTCTTTTCTCTCTTGTCCCAAAAGGATTTTAGGATAATCTAGTGGAAGCACGGAGAAATAAATCATCACTGATAATGGATCTAATCTGAATAATAAAATGGTGGAAGAACTGTGCCAAGAATTCAAGATCCAACACCACAACTCTTCCCCATATCGGCCAAAGATGAATGGGGCAGTCGAGGCAACCAATAAGAACATCAAAAAAAAATATAATGCAAAAGACGGTTGTCTCATTTAAAGACTGACACGAGATGTTACCCTTCGCTCCTCATGGCTATAGGACTTCAGTACGTCCATTTACAGGAGCTACTCCATTCTCACTCGTTTATGGGGTGGAGGCAGTTCTACCCATCGAAGTCGAGATATTCTATCTAAGGGTAATCATGGAAACAAAACTTTCCGAGGCAGAATGGGTTCAAAGCCAATATGACCAGTTGAACCCTATCAAAAAGAAACGGCTGAACACCATATGCCATGTTCAAGCCTATCAGAGGAAGATCAAAAAGGCTTTTGACAAGAAAGTCCACCCTCGAGTCTACCATGAGGGAGAGTTGGTAATGAAGAAATTGCTACCAACTCAAAAGGACAAAATCGGAAAGTGCGCCCCAAATCACGGAGGACCATACGTGGTAAAACGAGCCTTCTCAGGAGGAGCATTGATCCTCACAGACATGGATGGAGAAGAACTTCGATACCCAGTCAACATTGACGTGGTAAAGAAGTACTATGCTTGAAGACGTTGCTTGCATAGGCCCGCTAGGATGAAAACCCAAAAAGGGCGTCCTAGGCAAAAGTTAGGGCAAAATAAAAAGCCTGCCAGTACAAGGGTACTAGGCAAAACAAAGGCAAATTTACCCCGTTAGGATACGTCCTAAGCAAAAGTTAGGGGTAAAAGAATAAGATATAAAAACAAAGCCAGCAACGATCACTTGAACCGAAAACCGAAAGGCGGTTCAAGTGATAATCTTCTAGAAGCAAGCGTCTTGCAGTATCTACACTCCTGGCTCAGGCATCTCACCCGAAACAACTAGGGAAACGGGAAGAGCAGCAATTACAGATATAATTGTTTAAGCCAAAAATGTATAGCCCACCTCGGCCAGCCATTCTTCAGAAATTCCCTTTGTAAATCTTTCTGTATAAACATTTGTGAATATCAATAAAATATCCATTTGTTTCTTTTCTTTCTTGACCTTGTGATTATGCCTTTAAATTGATGTTTCTAAAAATTGTACGAAACTCTTAATAATCGGTCAATAAAAGAAAATTGGAGGGGTTCCTGTAAAATCCATAATCTCCTGCATAAAGGCTCACAAAAAATACTCCCTCGCGTCAAGAGAAAGTCCTCCAAGAAGAAGAGGATAGGGAGAGCCACTCACTTTTCTAAATAAATGAACAAAAATAAAAAATTGTATTGCATTTGTGCATCACACACACATTAGTTGCACATTCAAAGACCTTATCATGAGGCAACCCCATAAAATAGAAAAATAGAAAATTGCTTGTGTATGACAGCAGCAAGCAAAATACAAAGATTCAGAAAATCAACAGCATCATACAGAATAACTGAGCCTGGAGAGGCTTGCCGAAAGAATACTCTCAAAATAACTGAGCCTGGAGAGGCTTGCCGAAAAAATACTCTCAGAATAATTGAGCCTGGAGAGGCTTGCCGAAAGAATACTCTCACAGAATAACTGAGCCTGGAGAGGCTTGCCGAAAAAATACTCTCAGAATAATTGAGCCTGGAGAGGCTTGCCGAAACAATACTCCCACAGAATAATTGAGCCTGGAGAGGCTCGCCGAAATAATACTCCTACAAAATAACTGAGCCTGGAGAGGCTTGCCGAAATAATACTCTCTCATAATAACTGAATTTAATTTCTTTAGCACTTTTAATTTCTGTACAGCAAAAGCCAAAAACATAAAAAAGGCAAAATACAGAAAAAGCCAAATCAGAAGAAAAGGCAAAATACAGAAAAAGCCGAAAATAAAAAAGGCAAGGATATAGAAAATCCAACAAACAATTTGTACCGAATAACTAAGCCTGGAGAGGCTTACCAAAATAATACTCCACATCCTCCACAGTATGCAGAATAACTGAGCCTGGAGAGGCTCGCAGAAATAATACTCCCCAGAGGGAACCTCAGCTCAAGCTCACGGGAAAATCCCCAGCGAGAGCTATCAAAGCAAGATCGACGCAATCCCCAATGGAAGTGCGATCATCCAAACAGTATATACAAGTCAAAGGACTTAACACTTCCTCAGTGGAAGATAGCTCTCCGACTCAAAGCGCTGAGCGAGGCTAAGCCTGTAGAGGCTTCCTAAATAATACTCTGGGATACAATAAGATCCCCAAATCCCCAATCGCCTACTCAAGAGGCATCCCTGCAAAAAGGAGAAGAAAATCAAAAATATCAATAAGTATTCCCCAAGTGGAATCCGGCTCTTAGCCAAACATCGAACGTCAAGCCGATACGCCTAACAGAAGAGGCTAATCAAAATCAACGACGAAATCCCCCAGCGGATAACAGCCTACACAGAGGCAACAAAATCCAAAAATTAAAAAGAGATACCCGAATAAGGATGAACCGGGATACTCCACCAACGTCAAAGGACGTCAGCCAAACATAAGGCATCGCTCAATTCAAGAAGAGCATCTGTGTCTACACCCCAAGGAAACAGAAATTCCTCAATGGGTACCAACAATGCAATGCAAGTTGGGGCACAGGAACCTATGAATGACTGCACATCCCCTAGACGGATCCCTGCGTTATCCAGCCCTCAGTGGCACCAAAATCAAAATCAAACCGTCAAAGCAGCATCGTGGACTGTGGAGACAAAAATCATCTCAAAACCCTGGAGAGGGCAAACTCACATTGCCAATGTCGTCAAGAACACGGAGGCAGACCCTGGAGAGGGCAAACTCACCCTGGAGAGGGCAAGACTCACGCACAAGTCTGGAGAGGCGACGACTAATACTCACCCCGGAGAGGGCAAACTCACCCTGGAGAGGGCAAACTCACCCTGGAGAGGGCAAGACTCACGCACAAGTCTGGAGAGGCGACGACTAATACTCACCCTGGAGAGGGCAAACTCACCCTGGAGAGGGCAAGACTCACGCACAAGTCTGGAGAGGCGACGACTAATACTCACCCTGGAGAGGGCAAACTCACCCTGGAGAGGGCAAGACTCACGCACAAGTCTGGAGAGGCGACGACTAATACTCACCCTGGAGAGGGCAAACTCACCCTGGAGAGGGCAAGACTCACGCACAAGTCTGGAGAGGCGACGACTAATACTCACCCCGGAGAGGGCAAACTCACCCTGGAGAGGGCAAACTCACCCTGGAGAGGGCAAGACTCACGCACAAGTCTGGAGAGGCGACGACTAATACTCACCCTGGAGAGGGCAAACTCACCCTGGAGAGGGCAAGACTCACGCACAAGTCTGGAGAGGCGACGACTAATACTCACCCCGGAGAGGGCAAACTCACCCTGGAGAGGGCAAACTCACCCTGGAGAGGGCAAGACTCACGCACAAGTCTGGAGAGGCGACGATTAATACTCACCCTGGAGAGGGCAAGACTCACGCTACCAAAGTGACTAGAAGCGCGGAGGTATGCACCAACCTGGAGAGGCTACTCAACAATTTTCCCACCTGAAGACACTACAAGTCGGAAGGATGGCACATCACCCGGACAATTGGGTCAACTCCTTTACTTGTCAGCCGGTACACCAAAAGACCGTTTGACTAAGTAAAGGGGGGGCAGCTGTAGACCCCTAAAATTGTCCGGGTCGGAAATAAAGCTTGAAGACTCTCGAAGACTGAAGAAGGATCAGCCAGAAGGACTTCCAGAAGGCCCAAGGAGGGTTCTCTATAGGTCTAAGAGGTCTTAGGATAGCTAAAAATAGAAAATAGGAGGAATTGGGACCAATACGGGCTGCTTGGGGACCAGTACGGCCTGTATTGAAGTTTTGAACTTCAATGCGGCCGTACTGGACTCAATACGGCCGTATTGAAGATTTGTGAACTTCAATACGGCCGTATTGAGTTCAATACGGCCGTATTGAAGAACAAATTCTCAATACGGGCCGTATTGACCCCAGCGCCCGTATTGCTCCTATTTCCTATAAATATGGCGTCATTTGACGTCAATACACACTTTGGAACCATTTCTTGACTCTCTTATTGAGTGTTCTGGGGTTTTTGAGCAGTGCTCTGCCTTAGGAACCTCTCTAGGAGTCGATCCGACGAAGTTTTGGAATTCCGAGCACTTAGCTTGGAGATTCGAACCTAGTCGAAGGGAAATCCTCCGGATTTCCATAGTCAAAAGTTTTTAGGAAGGAGCGAGCGAGCTTGTAGAGCGAGGGAACGCCAAAAAGCTTCCCAGTTTTACTCAATATATAAAAGCACGCTTCAAGAGGTTTCTTCTTAAATCCTTCCTTTTACTGCTTTCTGTGTGCATATTTAAACTGTCATCATGTAGATAGTTAATTTATAATCGCTTATAATAAATAGGGGTAATTTAGTAATTTTACGCTATTATTTTAGAAATAATCTGTCATAGGGAACCCGAAAGGGGCGCTGTGGGGTGCTAACACCTTCCCCACGCGTAACCGACTCCCTTACCCAACTCTGGTTGTAATGGCCAAAGTTGATTTATAAAATCAATTGCCTTATCCCTTTTTCCAATGTTTTGAGTAAAACATTGGTGGCGACTCCACGAACCCTCCTTTTGCGAAAACCACTAATCCATGGAGGGTCCCGCTTGGGATTAATATGGATTGGTGAGCCTTTTAATAAAATTGCTCGTTTGACGAGGTCTCAGTTTGAGAATAAGTCATTCTAGCAATCCACATTTTCAAACAAATAAAACGAGTCCGACCGTCTTCGCGAATGCTGAAAGCCCGTTTCGGGCCGGTGGCGACAATACTATTCCAATCCCCTGTCCAAGCATGTTGGAGGCTCCATCAAAATACATGGTCCACGCATCATCTTTTGGTTCTTCATGTTGTATACTCATTATATGCTCATCGGGGAAATCATCCTGAAGGGATTGGTAATCATTGGTCGGCCCGTGTGCTAGGTAATCAGCTAGGGTACTACCCTTGATGGCTTTTTGTGTGACATGTATAATGTCGAATTCTGATAATTGTACTTGCCATCGGGCGATCTTCCCAGTGATTATTGGCTTGTCGAACACATACTTAATTGGATCCATTTTGGAAACCAACCAAGTAGTATGCCTTATCATATACTGCCTGAGCCTTTGTGTTGCCCATGCTAACGCACAGCAAGTCTTTTCTAATGGCGTGTAGCGGGTTTCATAATCTAGAAATTTCTTGCTCAAGTAGTAGATGGCTCGTTCTTTCTTTCCAGTTTCGTCCTGTTGCCCTAGCACGGCTCCCATGGACTCATCAAGCACTGTTAGATAGAGGATTAATGGCCTTCCTTCGACAGGTGGCACCAATACTGGTGGATTGGCCAAGCACTGTTTGACCTTGTCAAAAGCTCGTTGACAATTCTCATCCCAAGTTTCGGAATGATTCTTGCGCAATAGCTTGAATATTGGCTTGCACGTGTCAGTCAACTGTGCGATGAACCTTGCAATGTAGTTCACCCTGCCAAGGAATCCTCTTATCTCCTTCTCGGTTTTAGGAGGAGGCATTTCCATTATTGCCTTTACTTTATCGGGGTCCACCTCTATGCCTTTTTCACTAACGATGAACCCGAGAAGCTTACCCGACCGGACTCCGAAAGTACACTTAGCCGGATTTAGCTTAAGCTGATACTTGCGAAGCCGATTGAATAATTTTCTCAAATATTGAATATGGTTCATCTCGTCTTTTGACTTCGCGATCATGTCATCCACGTATACTTCAATTTCTTTGTGGATCATATCGTGGAATAGCGTCACCATCGCTCGTTGGTAGGTGGCACCCGCATTTTTAAGTCCAAAAGGCATCACCCTGTAGCAGAAAGTTCCCCAGGGTGTAATGAAAGAAGTTTTCTCGCGGTCTTCTATATTCATCTTGATTTGATTATACCCCGAGTATCCATCCATAAAGGAATAGAGTGTGTTTGTGGCGGTGTGATCCACAAGTGTATCGATGTGGGGCAAGGGAAAATCGTCCTTTGGACTGGCACGATTCAAATCCCTATAATCAACACACACTCTAACCTTCCCATTCTTTTTGACGACTGGCACAATGTTAGCCAGCCATTCAGGATACTGGGATACAACCAAGAATCCCGCGTCCAATTGTTTTTCTACCTCCTCCTTAATCTTTAAGGACCATTCGGGCTTGATTCGTCGAAGCTTTTGCTTAATGGGTCGAAACCCCTCTTTTAAGGGCAACTTGTGTTCGACAATGTTGGAGTCCAAACCGGGCATATCATGGTACGACCATGCAAATACGTCCTTGTATTCCCTCAATAATTGAATCAATTGTGTTTTTATTCCATCACTGATACGGGTCCCAATGTTGACCTCTTTCAATTCTCGATCCTGCCCCAAATTCACGGTCTCCAATTCTTCTTGATTCGGTTGGAGTAGACGAGCTTCTTGATCTAGCAGTCTTTGCAGATCCGGAGAGATGGTCTCCTCATCACTGTCCAACTCAACCCATTCACCCTCGGCTTTCGGATCCCGGTCAGAGCGAGCAATCACAGACATAATTATTTATTGGTTCTGTTTAGGTTTAGAGTTTATTAATATTAATGAGAGAGAGAGAATAGAACAAAATGAGAGAATAATGTGTGAAAAAAATGCCTCTTTATTGATATATGAGTGTAAAACTGTACAAAACCCTTTATTTACATGAAAAGGTCCTCATGATCTCGGGTACTGATCATGAGTCCCTAAAAGAAAAAATATGGAGGGGCCCTATCATGGCTTGCCTTTCTCTCTACTCCTGCTGCGGTAGAGGATTCTTGCTCACGTCGGGCGCCGTCGAATCGAAAGTGACCCACCCAGCATCGATAAGGTCTTGGACCTTATACTTGAGAGCTCTGCAGTTCTCCGTTGAATGTCCCGGTGCCCCCGAATGGTATAGACATTTGTCTTGTGGATTGTACCAATCGGGGTAAGGTGGATTCACTTTCTTTGGTGGAATGTAAGCTATAAGACGCGCCTCCACTAGCTTCGGCAGGAGATCGCTATAAGTGGTCGGAAGTTTGTCAAACTTCTTCACAGAGTTGTATTGCGATTTGCCTGACTTCGAAGTGGAAGAAGATGGGGAAATGGTTACAGTGTTGACTCCTCCTTCTTTCTTCTTCCCGAAGGCCTTCTTAGCTTCATATGGTTGGGAAGGCTTAGCCAGCTTCCCACTTTTAAGTCCTTGTTCCACCCTTTCTCCAATGGTGATGATGTCCGAGAAGAGTGTCGTTGTGTTCCCTATCATTTTATCGTAATAGGGACCAGTTAACGAGTTGATGAATAAGGACACCGTCTCCTTATCCGACAGCGGGGGCTCTATCTGTGCCGCCAACTCCCTCCAACGTTGGGCGTACGCCTTGAAGGATTCATCATTCTTTTTACTCAAGGCTTGAAGATCTGACCTATCGGGTGTTAGGTCGATGTTGTATTTATAGCGCTTGAGAAAGGCGTCGGCCAACTGCCTCCATGTATGTACTAGATTTCCATCTAGTTGCATATACCAGTTGAGTGCAGTTTCAGCTAAGCTCTCTTGAAAGCAGTGGATCAAGAGCTTTTCATTTGTGGCATATGCAGCCATCTTGCGACAGTACATGGTGAGATGACTTTTGGGGCAAGTCGATCCCACATACTTTGGGAAATCCGGCACTTTAAATTTAGGAGGGAATTGAATGTCCCTCACTAAGCACATGTCGGCGGCATCTTTGATGTCAAAATCATGCCCCTCCATAGCCCTTAGCCGATCTTCGAGGGCGTGGAATTGTTCCTTTGATACTTCGGGCTCTTTAACCATAATTCCAGCCCCAAGGTGTACGGCGTGTGGAGGATCTTTTTCATGCTCTTCCTCCTCTCCCTCATGATGGGACCCATGATCACTGTGATGAGATTCATGGACGTTGTGATGACGCATGAGTTCCATCATTTGCGCCATTTGGTCTTTAAGTTGTGAAAGCTCGGTTGTGAGCTTTTTGTTTTGCTCCTCCAATGCTTCCATTTTCTTGATCTTCTTTGCGCGTGTGAGGACAGAGAGATGACCAGCCACTTTCTAAAAATGAATATTTAATCTAATTAATTTATGGAATGAATACGCTCTTGACATGAGCTTGATAACCCTCCATTTTTAAGGCGCTGCCTTTTTAAAATAGAGTGTTACCACCCTCCTTGACTTATGATCTCTCCTCAACGGAGAATCTCGATAATTATGGGTCACTTTTACTCATGTCAAGAGGTATTGGTGAACCTAAAATGCATGGTTTATGAGGATGCATGATATCTTTATTGGTAATGATGCACATGCTCCTCATTTTTATTATATTTTTACACATGGTCTTTCCTCTCATGTCATGGTTTTTTCATGCATGGGGATTATTCTTCAGACCTTATCACGAGGTTATTTATTAATGCACAAACAATTACACATAACGAATGCACAAACAATTCACTCATCCACGAACAGTCACGAGCGAATCACGAGGTAGGGGTATCCTGCAGAAAGGTGCATATTCAAGGTAGGTTCTAACTGTTCTCACCAGTCCAAGGCCCCCAAGGTGCCCCCATTATAGGGACCCAATTCCTCTCATCGTAGGTCGATGGAAAGCTCCAACGCACCGTCGGACTCAAGTTCATGGTTATCACCTTGAGTGATGTTTTCCGACAACGGTCTACGGGCACCTATAGACCCATTCGACAACCGGCCGTACTAACATCCACTCCCTATGGTTAATCACTCATGCCCCCGGGTATAGAGGGAACTGTTGTGTGCAAAGGTTTGTGTGCAGTTTTTATTTCAAACAATTGCGGAATTTAAACATACAACAGTTATTTAAAAGCCACATAGATAAACATGTTATCATACAAGCAAGGGGTAACGAAGTAATTTTAACTATTATTTGTTAAAAATAATCTGTCACTAAATGGGACTGACTCTCGAGGCTTCCCCAGCAGAGTCGCCATCTGTCGCCACCGGCCCAAACGGGCCTCGGCGGTCGCGAAGACGGTCGAGCTCGCTTTTTATTTTAGTTTTGAAAATGTATTGGATTATTGGAACGACTTGTTCTCAAACTGAGACCTTGTCGATCTTATCCAATTTATTTATTAAAATGTCTCACCAATCCATATTAATCCCAAGCGGGACCCTCCATGGATTAGTGGTTTTCGTAAAAGGAGGGTTCGTGGAGTCGCCACCAATGTTTTACTCAAAACATTGGAAAAAGGGATAAGGCAATTGATTTTATAAATCAACTTTGGCCATTACAACCAGAGTTGGGTAAGGGAGTCGGTTACGCGTGGGGAAGGTGTTAGCACCCCACAGCGCCCCTTTCGGGTTCCCTATGACAGATTATTTTCTAAAATAACAACGTAAAATTACTAAATTACCCCTATTTATTATAAGCGATTATAAATTAAATATCTACATGATGACAGTTTAAATATGCACACAGAAAGCAGTAAAAGGAAGGATTTAAGAAGAAACCTCTTGAAGCGTGCTTTTATATATTGAGTAAAACTGGGAAGCTTTTTGGCGTTCCCTCGCTCTACAAGCTCGCTCGCTCCTTCCTAAAACTTTTAACTATGGAAATCCGGAGGATTTCCCTTCGACTAGGTTCGATCCTCAAGCAAAAAGGCTCGGGGCTCAAGAACTTTGTCGGATCAACTCTCCGAGTGATTTCTAGGGCAGAACACTGCTCAAAAACCCCAGAATACTCAAGGAGAGGGTTGAAACTATCTGAAAAAGTGTGGAATGACGTCCAATTGACGTCATATTTATAGGGAATAGGCGCAATACGGCCTACAGAAGCAATACGGCCGTATTGAATTTTTTGAACTTCAATACGGCCGTATTGAGTTCAATACGGCCGTATTGAAATTCAGAAATTTCAATACGGCCGTATTAAGTTCAATACGGCTGTATTGAAGCTTCAATACGGCCGTATTGATTTCAGTACGGCCGTATTGAAGTTTCAGAAACTTCAATACGCCGTATTGAGTTCACGGCGGCCGTATTGAAGCTTCAATACGGCCGTATTAAGTTCAGTACGGCCGTATTGGGCTTCATTCCCTCCACTTCCTTATTTTGAGCTATTCTAAGACCTCTAGACCTACAGAGAACCCTCCTAGGGCCTTCCAGGAGTCCTTCTGGCTGATCTTCCTTCAGTCTTCGAGAGTCTTCAAGCTTTATTTCCGACCCGGACAATTTTAGGGGTCTACAATGTGGAGTGGCTAAACCAGTATAAAAGACTTGTGCAATCTTCTTCTACCTTATCTTTTGCTTTGAGTAATTTCTTGGTTTAATGTTAAAGAAGATAATTCTTGATTAACAAGTGTGTGTGAATATTGATGGTTTAAATCTGAATTAAATCATTACACTTGAACCTCATTATTTTGTAATCAAGAGAGCATATTACATTCATACTTCCATAACAAGTCTTTAAAGGAGCTTCATTTGAGAATTCAGTCTTAGAAAAGTTTAAGTGAAATAAAGATCTTAAATACTCTGATAAATTTTTAAAGGGTCATAGAATCCAATTCACCCCCCTCTTGGGTTGTGCCATTCTTTTCTAACACACCAATGATGAAAATAAAGAGCAAAAAACATGAGAAAAAAGCAAGCTTCATAAATGTTGAAAAAGTTAAAGCATTTTTAAAAAAAAATATAGCAAAAAAAGGCAACCTTGAATCATGAAAAAGCCAAAGCTAAGAAAATAAAGTTCAAAAAAATATTTCTACCACAAGATCAGCGCCTGGAGAGGCATCACAATACTCACGTGGCAGGGGCAACACTGGAATCCTCACCAGCCATCCACTTCTCTACCCACCAACACAGGGGCATATCAAACATCTCCTGCCTATCCACTTGGGGGCAATCTTCCATCCCACAACGCCAATAAGAAGACATCAAGTATAAGCCCAGAAAGGGTTGCTAGCTCCCAAAAACTAGTACAAGATCAAAGAGGGTTACGTGACCTTAGCAGTGGGCCGGCTGAAGCCTTAAAATATCAGTCCAGCTTGGAGAGGCTAAGCTACGAAACTACTTCAACAACAAAGAGGGTTACCTAACCTTAGCAGCGGGTCGGATGAAGCCTTAAAATATCAGTCCTGCTTGGAGAGGATGAGCTACGAAACTACTTCAACAACAAAGAGGGTTACCTAACCTTAGTAATGGGCCGGCTGAAGCCTTAAAATATCAGTCCAACATGGAGAGGCTGTACGAAACTACTTCAACAACAAAGAGGGTTACTTGACCTTAGCAGTAGGCCGGTTGAAGCCTTAAAATATCAATCCAGCTTGGAAAGGCTGAGCTACGAAACTACTTCAACAAAAAAAAGGGTTACCTGACCTTAGTAGTGGGCCAACTGAAGCCTTAAAATATCAGTCCAGCTTGGAGAGGCTTGTAGACACCCAATTTCGTTTGAGGGCATACAAACAAGGAAATGGACCTCTATTATGAAGGGAAGGAGCTCCCGAAGCATGCAAACAATAAGATAGGACATCAGAAGGCCTAAAGCTCAAATAAATTGGTTTTAGTGGCCTGGAATAGGCTGTTCCAAAATCAAAACGGGCCGTTCCAAGCCACAAAAAAGGCCTAAAAACCTAGGCCAAAACGAACTGTTCCAAAATCAGAACGGGCTGTTCCAAGCCACAAAAAAGGCCTAAAAACCTAGTCTGGAATGGGCCATTCCAAAAATAGAATGGGCCGTTCCAAACCAGGAAGAAGGCCTAAAAATCTTAGGCTGGAACGGGCCATTCCAAAGCTAGAACGGGCCGTTCCAAACTGCTAAAAAAGCCTAAAAACCTAGTTTTGAAACGGGCCGTTCTAGCACTCTAGAATGGGCCATTGTAATTTCAGAACGGGCCGTTCCAGGGTAAGTATTTTACAGATAACATTCAAATCCAGAACGGGCCGTTCCGGATTTGGAACAGGCCGTTCTGGCACCCTTTCTGATGCTTATAAATAGACAGCTTGGGCACAGTTCTCAAGGCTCCAAAATTTTGTCCAGACTCTTTAGAGCTTAAAATTTCTCTCTTTTTCTCTCTCTCTCTTTTGTATTTCTTGAGATTTTGTGAGGCATTGTAGTGTGAAAGGTTGCCACAAAGCACCTAAAATCTTCCGGTTTTGAAGATTCAATAGAGCTCATTCAAGAGGTATTTTAGTTAATCTATTTCTCTCTTTTTTATTTCTTATCTATAATAAATATTGTTATATTAAAAATAATCATGTAGACATTTTAGGGTTAATTGTATAATTTAAATTTCATGCATGTAAATAATTATTAATAAAAGAGAATTTAATATTTCTATTATTATCATTTATAATGCTAACTTCACCAAAGGGTACCAATTAAGGGCATTGTAGGGGTGCTTAATACATTCCCTACACGTAACCGACCCCCAAACCGAATTCTGGTTATCAAGGCAATTATTGGATTTTTAAAAACCTTTTCTTTTTCTAATGTTTTGAGTAAAACATTAGTGGCAACTCCATTAAATCATTTTTTCAAAACCATTAATTAAGGATTAGTCTGGTGTCCAGGCATTTCATAATTGATAAGACTTTTAAAAGGATGTCTAAACCATAGGTCGCGAGATCGGAAATTTTCGGGTTGCGACAGATGGCGACTCCACTGGGGACGTTTTAAGAGGGTCACGCCCAATAAATGATGAAGTTAGTAAAATACGAATAATAATTTAAATATTTTTCTCCTTTACTTTATTTTTTTATTTGTTTGGCTTTCATATCTGTTTGCTTGTTTAAGTTCTGCACCTATTTGAATAAAATTGTACACAAACCTTTGCACACAACAAATCCCCCTACACCCGGGGGCATGAAGGTATTAAACATAGGGAGTGGTTGACGTACGACCGGCCCAAGTTTGGCCTTGGAGCCTGCGAGCCTTGTCGGAAATCACACTCAAGCTGATAACCAGTTACTCTAGCCCGAAATACTGCGACAGACCTTAGAGTTTGGCAGATGAAGGCTACAGAGATACTGAGTCCCTATAATGGGGGCACCTTGGGGGCTTAAAACCAGTGAGATTAGAACCGTCCTATACAATGCACTTTTCTTGCAGGGACCACAAACCAAGGATTTAAACGTGGTTGTTTACGGGTGTACATTTGTTTGAGTATATGTTTGTTGTAATTATTTGTGTTTATTTATTTCAAATGGATAAGAATTACAAACAAATAGATATTAATAAAAAAAAAATATGATAAAAAATTTAACTCCCTTCTATATACCTAAACCTCAAAGCATCATATACGATAGTTTATTTAAAAAAAAAAAACAACAAAAACAAATAAATATATAGCAAAAATCATGCATCTTTTAGTTTAGCATATACACTCATTAGAAATCGAAGGCACATAGTATGCAAAGATTTTGGAGAAAGGAGAACATTCTAAAGTACAAGAATCGTGTGCCCTTATGCTGAGAGTGAGAGGCCTACTAGACTTTGGACTCTCGTCATCCTTTCAGCAGAAGGCAAAGTCTACATTTTCTCAGACTTCTTGCAATCTAGAAAGATGTCATTCCTCAACTCAAATAGGAGATTATTTGAAATTTCAAAAAAGAGGCACACAAAAAAAAAAAAGGAAATTGAAGCAAAAAAAAGAGAGAAAAGAATTTGCTTAAAAAAAATAGTTTGGGAAGCTAAAGAAAACTCCGCTGCTGAACGAGAAATCATGAACTTAGGGAGTTTGAAAAAATTGATAATAAGCACCCTTACACCTCCAATTCATTATCAAATCACTCCAAACCACATCTTTCTTCTCTGACTCATCAACCTCCTCAATAAAGATGAAAATTTTGGCAATCACCAAAATAGTGGAGAACCTGAAGATCCTATTGACGGTTACTTTTGATGGGAATAACGAGAAGAGAATCTAAGAAGAAATGAAGACTAATTACAAGTCAACGAACGGGCAAGCGTGTATATAGGGACATCATTCAAGCATGAGCTTCTGTAGCCTGTGACAACATCATCAAAGTGCACCGAAAGATCTTGTACAAAGAATGTTCTCTAAACAAACAAATCAATGAGAATGATATTTGTTGAATTTCTCAATCATCTTTGCATCCTATTTTGCACCTCATATAGATAACATGTCTTCCTGGTAAATAATAAATAAGAACAAAAAGGGAAACCTATCCTGTGCATGTTAATCAAATAATGAGATCACTGGTAATCAAATGCGAACTCGACACATCAAATCGGGAAACACTTATCAGTAATTAGGGGCATCACAGACCCAAATCGACGATTCAAACAACGAGATTTTCCCATGACGAAATGACAATTGTTGGGATAGGAGGAATGATCAAGAATGGAAGAATCCTTGCTTCTAGGGAATTACAAGACAAAACCTAATTGAGAAATAAAGGCATTGCATGACAAAAACCCGCTAAGATAAAAACCCGTAAAGGGCATGCTAGGAAAAAATTAGGGTGAAAAAAAAGAGAATCAAAATCCCGATAGGATACCTCCTATGCAAAAGTTAGGGATATATAAAAATAAGAAATATCTACCTGAGTTGGAATCGAAAGGCGGCTCGAGTATTTCCTTCGAAAGCAAGAATTCACAAAGGTTTCACTCCAAATGCAAAACATCGACGTTCAAGCAAGTGGAAAGGTTTTCTTTTGAAATTATCAAATCATTCATGACTCTCTAGGGGGCAACCTCTGTCTATCTCTTTGTGTATGAATCACGAACTCGAGGCATGCCCGGGCCTTCAAGCTTTGTTAAAGGGGCACATGTAAATTGAAAGTACTATTTTAAATGCCATAGCACTCTTTCGTTTCTCTTCCCCCTCTAAATATTCACTCTAGGCCTCATCCAAACAAAATGTATTTGCAAAAAAGATGTTACTCGATAATAGCATGGAAAGAATAACAAGGGAACAATCAGGAATCTAAACATGACTAGGGTTTAATAAAAATAGGGTGTCCCACACAAATGCTGCAAAAATGAAGGCCCGACAGGAAACATACTAAGGGGGCTGCGCAAAATTAGGGAAAGATCCGCTATGGGGCCCATAATCAAAAAGGGTAACCTAGGCAAAAGTAAGGATCAAAAGAAAAATGTCTGCTAGGAAACACATCTCAAGTGACCTAGGCAAAAGTTAGGACGTTAAAGCAGCAACTTGAGTTGAAAACTGAAAGGCAGCTTAGGGTAATCATTCAATCAGAGCGCGACCCCAAGTCATCACCCTACTTTCCAAAAAGGCTAAAACACAATGATAGCTTTCTTGCAGCAAATATGTTTTGTTTAATAACCCTAAACACCAAAGCCTACCTTGGCCAGCCCTTCTTCTAAAAAACTCTTTTTGAAAAATCCCTTCTAACAACCCTTTCGAAAAAAACAAAATAATAATAATAACATTCCTTCCTTCTTTTCTCTTGACCCTTATGGCATTAAAATGGTACCAAAAAGATACATGGAAAATGCACAGTGAACACTCACAAAGAGAAGACAGAGATGTCCCTGAACAGAGTTTGGAGACGCTTGACTACACATCGACTAGATAGTCAAGAAGCTACTTAAACCTTGGGTTTAAAGGAGTATATCCTAGCAATAATCACAAACGACATGGATAAATAGGAATCGTCAACATTAACCTTAACGCGCACAGGTTAATTTCCCAACAAAAATTGAATTGCATGTTTAGGACTAAACACATGAGCATAAACTACATCGCATGCATATGAGGTAGGGACATATGAAAGGGCGTTACATAAAAAAATGGAAGAAATAATGAAATCATTCATGTCTTGCATTTTCATTGCATCCATACATCCATGCATTCTACTGGGTCAAAGGAGTCATCAGCATAAGGCACTCGTAAAAGCTAAATAGCTAAGCATGAGCCGAATGGTGTCCAATGGCAACCCTAAGTGATTCTATGTGCGCACTAAGCAAAGACATATCAACAGTGGAATAGAATAGAATCAACCAAATAAACAAGCCCATAAGCATGAAGAGGCTATCGCGCCCTACTCCTCAATTGAATGAAGGATGATCTAAGAGAATGCCAAGACCAGGAACAACTTCCTAACCAAAGACAGGAGTGGCTTCCAAAATAATACTCATCAATAAAGATTCAACAAATAACATCATGGGAATAGATCCCTCCACCAATGATGACAATAAAAAAGAAAAAACAACATGAGAAAAGGCAAGCTTCGTAAATGTTGAAAAAGCCGAAGCATTTAAAAAAAAAAGCAAAAAAAGGCAAGCTTCAAACATGAAAGAGTCGAAGCTAAACAAAAATGAAATTAAGAAAAAATCTACCAAAAGCAGACGCTTGGAGAGGCATCACAATACTCAAGTGGCAGGGGCAACATTGGAATCCCTGCCAGCCATCCACTTCTCTGCCCACCAACACAGGGACACATCAAACATCTCCTACCCATCCACCAAGGGGCAGTCTTTCATCCCAAAACACCAACAAGAAGACATCAAGTGCAAGATCGAAAAGGGTTGCTAGATCCCAAAAACTAGTACAAGAACGATAAAAGTTACTAGATCCTCAAAACTAGTACAAGATCGGTAAAGGTTGCTAGATCCTCAAAACTAGTACAAGATCGATAAGGGTTGCTAGATCCCCAAAACTAGTACAAGATCGGTAAGAGTTTCTATATCCCTAAAACTAGTACAAGATTGGTAAGGGATGCTAGATCCCCAAAACTAGTACAAGATCGGTAAGGGTTGCTAGATCCCTAAAACTAGTTCAAGATTGGTAAGGGTTGCTAGATCCCCAAAACTAGTACAAGATCGATAAAGGTTGCTAGATCCCCAAAACTAGTACAAGATCGGTAAGGGTTGCTAGACCCCAAAACTAGCATTTGGCCGGCTAAAGCCCTAAATATCAGTCCAGCATGGAGAGGCTGAGCTCAGAATATACTCCCTCTTTAACAAGCTACAAATAAAGGAACACACTATCATGAAGCAAGCAGAAGTAGTAGGATGCATCGACATCAAAGCCAGAAGCCTAGATGGTACAAGTTTACCATCCTTATCACCCGACAGAGCATATAAACCAACACTTAGCTGCTCTTAGGGACAAGGATATAGGTAAACACCATCTACCCGAAGGAATTGGTGTGGGGGCATCTACATTATTGAAGTAAAGGAGAAGATTCAGACACAACAAGCGACATGGGGCATTCACATGGATCTTGAAGCCTAGATGTTTTGGTTTACCATTCTTGAAACCCAACAGAGCATACAACCCAACACTCAGTTGCTCCAAGGGGCAAGGATATAGGGAACACTGTCTACCCGAAGAAGACAACGTGAAGGCATTTATTGTCAAAACAAGAGTGAAGATCTGAGTTTTCACCTCACTATCACAAGAGAAACAATGAAGCTTCTACTCGAAGACTGAAGATCAGGTGTACAATTTGTCAACCTTGTTACCTAATAGAGTACGCAACCAATGCTCAACTGCTCTAAAGGCTGAGGATACGAGCAAATACACCTATCCAAGGGAAACAACGTAGAAGCACCAAAGAGATAAAGATAAGACCCGAACAAAATGTCTACGTCTTTACTTGCCTTTGGAAAAGTAACACATTACTATTCCAAAGGACAAGTAAAGAGGGGTAGCTGTAGACACCCAATTTCGTTCGGGGCATACAAACAAGGAAATGGACCTCTGTTATGAAGGGAAGGAGCTCCCGAAGCATGCAAACAACATGATAGAACATCAGAAGGCCTAAAGCCCAAATAAATTGGTTTTAGTGGCCTGGAACGGGCTGTTCCAAAATCAGATTGGGCCAGTCCAAGCCACAAAAAAGGCCTAAAAACCTAGGTCGGAACCAACTGTTCCAAAATCGGAACGGGCCGTTCCAAGCCATAAAAAAGGCCTAAAAACCTAGTCTGGAACGGGCCGTTCCAAAAATAGAACGGGCCGTTCCAAAGCCAGAACGGGCCATTCCAAACTGCTAAAAAAGCCTAAAAAATTAGTTTGGAACGGGCCGTTCTAGCACTCCGAAACGGGCTGTTCTAGGGTAAGTATTTTACACATAACGTTCAAATCCAGAACGAGTTGTTCTGAATTTGGAACGGGCCGTTCTGGCACCCTTTCTGATGCGTATAAATAGACAGCTTGGGCACCATTCTCAAGGCTCCAAAATTTTGTCCAGACTCCTTAGAGCTTGAAATTTCTCTCTTTTTCTCTCACTCTCTCTCTTTTGTATTTCTTGAGATTTTGTGAGGCATTGTTGTGTGAAAGGTTGCCACAAAACACCTAAAATCTTCCTGTTTTGAAGATTTAATAGAGCTCATTCAAGAAGTTATTTTAGTTAATCTATTTCTCTCTTTTTTATTTCTTATCTATAATAAATATTGTTATAATAAAAATAATAATGTAGACATTTTAGGGTTAATTGTATAATTTAAATTTCAAGCATGTAAATAATTATTAATAAAATGGGATTTAATATTTCTATTATTATCATTTATAATGCTAACTTCACCGTAGGATACCAATTAAGAGCGTTGTAGGGGTGCTTAATACCTTCCCTACACGCAACCGACCCCCGAACCCAATTCTGGTTATCAAGGCCATCATTATTAGATTTTTAAAAACCTTTTCTTTTTCCAATGTTTTGAGTAAAACATTGGAGGCGACTCCATGAACTCATTTTTTCAAAACTATTAATTAAGGATTAGTCTGGTGTCCGGGCATTCCTTAATTGATGAGACTTTTAAAAGGATGTCTAAACCATAGGTCGCGAGATCAGAAATTTTCGGGTTGCGACAAGGTTGAGCTACGAAACTACTTCAAAAACAAAGAGGATTACCTGACCTTAAAGTGGGCCGACTGAAGCGTTGAAATATCAGTCCAGCCTAGAGAGGCTGAGCTACAAAACTACTTCAACAACAACGAGGGTTACCTAACCTTAGTAGTGGGTCGGCTGAAGCCTAAATATCAGTCCAGCTTGGAGAGGCTGAGCTACGAAACTACTTCAACAACAAAGAGGGTAAGGATGGCAATGGGGTGGGTCGGGTACGGGTTTCATGATAACCGTCCCCGTCCCCGCTAGTCAAATCCATCCCTATCCCTGTACCCGTACCTGTCAAGTATATGATTTTCATCCCCATCCCCGTCCCTGCGGGTATCGGGTATACCCGTACTCGTACCCGTCAATTTTTTTTATATATTTCTTTTTTATTTATAAAAAATATGATATTTTTAAATTATTTTTTATTATATTATAATTATAATTAGGTTATTTCTCTATCTCACATTATAATAAATAATCACACATAAAAAATATTAAAATTCTTTAATATAATTAAATTAAAAGTGGGTATTAAATTAAAAATGGGAACGGGGACGAGTACGGGTACAAGTATTGGGCGGGTAAGTTCATACCCGTACCCGTACCTGATGTAATATATCAGGTTTTTCCCGTAGCTGTACCCGTACCCAGTCAAACCGGGTATTCCCTGTCAAAGTCGGGAAGGGTTCGGGTATTACCTGCGGGTACGGGTATATTTGCCATCCCTAAAAGAGGGTTACCTAACCTTAGTAGTGGGCCGGCTGAAGCCTTAAAATATCAGTCCAACTTGGAGGGACTAAGCTACGAAAATACCTGAACAACAAAAAGGGTTACCTGACCTTAGAAGTGGGCCGGTTGAAGCCTTAAAATATCAGTCCAGCTTGGAGAGGTTGAGCTACGAAATTACTTGAACAACAAAGAGGGTTACCTGACCTTAGTAGTGGGCCGGCTGAAGCCTTAAAATATTAGTCCAGCTTGGAGAGGATGAGCTACGAAACTACTTGAACAACAAAGAGGGTTACCTGACCTTAGCAGTGGGCCGGCTGAAGCCTTAAGATATCAGTCCAGCTTGGAGAGGTTGAGCTGCGAAACTATTTCAACAACAAAGAAGGTTACCTGACCTTAAAGTGGGTCGGCTGAAGCCTTGAAATATCAATCTAGCCTGGAGAGGCTGAGCTACGAAATAACTACAACAAAGAGGGTTACCTGACCTTAGAGTGAAAGGGTTGCTAGATCCCCAAAACTAGTACAAAGAGGGTTACTTGACCTTAGAGTAAAAGGGTTGCTAGATCCCCAAAACTAGTACAAAGAGGGTTACCTGACCTTAGAGTAAAAGGGTTTCTAGATCCCAAAAACGAGTACAAGATTGAAGAGGGTTACCTGACCTTAGAGTGAAACAAGCTACAAATAAAGGAACACATTATCACAAGAGAAACAATGGAGCTTCTACTCGAAGATTGAAGATCAGGTGTACAGTTTGTCAACCTTGTTATCCAATAGAGTACACAACCAATACTCAACTGCTCTAAAGGGTGAGGATACGAGAAAATACACCTATCCAAGGGAAACAACCACTACAAAAAATTCGTCATTTTGCGGCAGTTTTTTTTTTCATTTTGCGGCGGTTTTCGCCCCCCTCAAAATAATTAATGGCATTTTACAAAAACGCTGCAGTTACGTTCGCCACTAGCATTATGCGGCGATTTTTACCAACCTCCGCTACCTTTTTCATTCTGCGGCTTTTTGTTTAGCAGGGGTTTTTGACCTCCTCAATTTGAATGATTTTTTTTAATTTCACAATATATTTTATTTTTTTTAATCTAAATTACATTTAACCTGTATACAAAATAATAAGGAGGTACTTATAACATAATCCAAATTCCATTGTTTAGTGGGGTTTTTGACCTCCTCAATCTGAATGATGTTTTATTTATTTCACAATATATTTTATTTTTTTAATCTAAATTATATTTAACCTGTATACAAAAAAATAAGGAGGTACTCATAACATAATCCAAATTCCATTGGATAATATTAAGTTTTTTATAAGAAAAAAAATTAATGGGAATACAAACTATCAATAGAAACCCATAATATAGACAACAAGATTCAAATAAAAAAGACAATAACAACATAAAAAATAATGGGAATCAAACATTTGATATCTGTGGCAACAAGATCACATTGAGTAGACAATTTAAATTCAAATTTTTGCTCCATCCATAATAGTAATGGACAATGGATTGATAGTAAGGAAAGTTACATAACTACAAAAGAGTAACAACAATCAAAGCTAATTCATAAGTCCAAGTTGACAGCAAATACAACACCACAATATATAACCAAAAGAAACTACGTTTTTACAACACTATAAATTCAAAAACCATGATAACCTAAAGCAGTCTACAATATAAGAAACTAGGTCTAAATATTAGACTGGCTATTCAAGTTGCTACCCCTAGATGATCCTCTAGCATCTAACGGCGATTCAGGTTCACTTCCAACGTCACTAGGCTGAAATAAGAAAAATAAATTAGTATCAGTACAATTTAGAGGTAAAGGAAGTGTAATTTGGTCCTAATATATAATTCCATAATTCAAGTGCAATCTCCAAGATCAAACTAATAAAAATCTTAAGAAATAAAATGAATAAAATTGTCACTTGTTGAAGCAACAAATAAGAGAAAGAAAAAACAAGTAACCTAAGCCTATGCAATCACATCCAATGTTACATTCAATCACCAAATAATAAGTCATAATACTTACCTGTGAATGAAAGAAACTAGCCAATTCATCAGGAATTTTTCCTTCCTTCATTATTGTATAGGCCTTAAGGGCATTCAATGTTCCTTGTAGTTGGGATTCCAAAAGATTGAACTTTTGTTTGCACTGGTTAGAACATGATGATGATGAAGCAATATTGGATGAAGAGAGGCTCAAATCACTAATTCGAAGTCTAGTATTACGGAATGTATTAGTAGGAGCTGCCCCCATACCCATGCATCTCACTCTCCTAGAGTGTTCTGGCCCAAACACTCTACCAACAACATCATTAGGAGAAATTTCAGATTCATCTGTAGTGCTTTGGGTCAGACCAACTTCAATTTGTTCCTTTAATATGCATGCAAATCAATAACAAAGTTAAGAATATTGAAATGTGAAATTTATGAAAACAACAAACAAAGGTTATACTTACCCCTATTGTCTTTGTTGCATCATTTACATAAGATCCATCCTTTCTCTTATGAGTTTCAATAAATAGTTTTCCATGACTAGGATTTTGACCAGTTTCCAAAAACTAATATGGGAAAAGAAAAGGTAAAAATGGGTATTTAATTTTGTAAAGTAGTAAAAAGTTTCAGCTTTAGTGTGATTACCATCTCATGCCTTCTTCTTGCATTGGACTTAGAACCACCTGTATGTGGAATTTTTTGCTTGCCTCAAATTTCTTTATTCCTTCTACAAAGCTCCTATGAACAATGTTAATCTCATGGTAAGGATCAAATATTTAGGGATATTAACAAAACACCAAGAAAAGTATCAAACTCTTACTAATGTCGATGGTTTCATACGATAATTAACAAAATGAGCCCATTGATCCTTATCTATACCTACTGGCACATTACTTATAATTTCATCTCTAGTCTTGGTAGGATCATTGAACTCATTCCATAAACTTTGCCTGAAGGCAGCCCACTTCTTTCCAATACTAAGCTTACAATATTGTATTGCAGTAGCTTCAATGGTCCTAAAACAATATTTTGGCTTAAAAATAAAATAGTCAGTTTTTATGTCATTTACATGTATCAGTAAAATAAGTAGCAATAAAAAGTAATATATGCATAATATTACATACCTTTAAGATTGTTAAATAACAATCATCAAAGTAACATTTAGGCATGCCTGTTTTCCCTGACCACCTTTCAAAATTGATTGGAAACAAGTTACAATCAGTTGCTAAGATTCCACAAAATCCAGCAAGTAGGCCTTGTGCTTGTCCAAATGCTTGGCCTTGGTCATCAAACTCCACAACGATGCGTTCCCCACTAGGTAAGTTATTAACTTCCCTAACCTTTATCTTAATCTTCTTTATAACTCCTTCTGAGTCTTTAACAAAAAACCAATTGACTTAATCACAAGAAAATAATTAAAAACAAAATATCAATCAATTACAAATATATGTAATGTATATACCTATGGCATCAACATTCCAATGTTGTGAAGACTCACGATCAGTACGTCTAGATGTTGGAGCTTGTTGTGGGAACTCTTCTTGTGGGGTTTCTTCTTGTGAAACCTCATTTGTTGGTGAGGAATCTATTGGTGGTGAAACATTTGATGGGACTTCAACAGATGGTGAAGGTTCTCTAAGATTTATTGTTGGTGAAGAATGTGCTTGAGCTTGTGTTACAGGATTAATATCTCGTTGTGGTTGAGGTGCTGACTTTAGTGGATTCTGAAAGCGTTTAACCTTTGGCATGGCTGCATGTTATATGATAAAAAAAAAAGATAAGAGGTAAGATATATAACAAATTTGTAAATGTAACTTAAACATGTTATAATAATGAAACAACATTTTCAATTATAAAATATGAAACCATTACCATTAAATAAAGCACCATATTAACCTTGCTTTTAATTCAAATGTGTGCTGCTAAGTTTGTAGCAATATTTGTCTCAATTATATCATCATCTAAGTGGTTTGTAGCCAATTGTAAAAATTCATCATTAAGGCCAAAAAATTGGTCAAGCTCTTTTTGTTGGTATGGCTCATTCTCATATATTTCATCTTTTACATCTTCTCCCATTACATATAAGTCTCTTGGCTTTAGATGTACAGCAACACTCCATCCTTCATTAACCACATCATCAACATAATACACCATTTGTGCTTGAGATGCTTCAATATAGGGTTCATGTTCTTCACGATCACCAACATGAATCAATCTATTAAAATTAACACAATTGAAATTCCAGTCATCCTTCTTATATCCTCTATGATGAGTAGCATTAGCCCATTTACATTTTAGAAGAATAACCTTGAATCGACCATAATAGTTAATCTCAATGATGTCTTCTAATTTCCCATAATATGGTAAGTCTGCTTGCCTTAAGTTTCTATCAACACTACTTGCAACACAAGATGTGTTAGAGGTTAAGAAAACTCCACTTGTGTTTTCAACCCTTCTTCCCGAGCTAAAGTTCGAAATTTGAACCCGTTGATATTGTAACCGGTAAATCTTCTTGCATTATCTAATGGGCCTCGTGCTAGAAACTTTATATCAGCAGACATTGTGTTTATTGAATCTGGATTCATAATCTAGAAAGAAAAGGAAGTAATAATGTTTTCGATTTGATAGTAAATATGAAAAGTAGAAAGAAAACTACTTATTTACTACGCACCCTTTTTTGAAACCAATCAACAAACTCCCTATTGACTCTTTTTTCTATATCTGTATTTGAAGGTCTTCTTCCCCTTGTACTCCTCTTTATGAATTGTCTAAATTCACTACATAAACAAATATGCTTATAATTAATGAGCATGGCTAGAATATTACAAATAATATAATGAAAATTAATTTAATGTTAACCTCATTTACTTACTCCACAAAGGGCATGACAATTGCATAATTTAAAAGCACATATCTATGAGCTTGTAATTTTTCCATTTGAGTTAAAGTGAACATTGAGGAAGCTCCTACTGGTTTACCCATTCGAGGGAAGATAGAGGACATTTCATGTGTCTCATTCTCATTTGGGTCATCACAAACACGTCTAGGCCTATTAAACCTTGTCTCTATATCTTCTATGTATCGTGAACAAAAAGCAAGAAACTCTTCAGCTAAGTAACCCTCAGCTATAGAACCTTCTGGTTGTGCCTTATTTCGTACAAAAGACTTTAAATGACCTAATTCCCTATAAAAAAAAGAATGGATAATATAATTAGGCTAAAGAAGTGGAACTTATTTGAAAAAATACCTCAAAAAGTATTTTTTGTTTACCTTTCCACAGGATACATATATCGATAATGCACAGGTCCTCCCAGCTTTGCTTCATCTATTAGATGGACAGTTAAATGAATCATAACTGTGAAGAATGATGGAGGGAATAACATTTCTAGGTGACAAAGTGTAACAACAATCCGATCTTGGAGCTTATCAAGGTCTGAAATGTTCAAGCATTTATCACAAAGAACTCTAAAACATGAGCAAAATTCCACCAAAACTACAGTCACATGGGTTGGCAATAAATTACGAATAGATAATGGCAACAATTGCTCTATAATAATATGGCAGTCATGACTTTTTAACCCAAAGATCTTTTTTTGCACATCATCAACACATCTTGAGATATTACTCGAGTACCCATCTGGTACTGTAACATTTTTCAGATTTGCAAGAAACAACTTTTTGGCTTCACCTGTCAGTGAATATAAAGCAAGGTGATATGATCCTTTATCATCTGGCCAAAGGTCAGGCTTTATGCCCATATCTTTTAGATCTTTTCGAGCATTAAGATTATCTTTTGATTTTGACTTATCGTGGAGCAAAGTATATATGATATTGTCACATACATTTTTTTCTATATGCATAAAATCTAGATTATGATGCAACAAGTTGGACTTTCAATACGGAAGTTCAAAGAATATACTCCTTTTATTCCATTGCTTAGTTGCTTGTCTAGGTCTTTTTACTCTACCATGTTGCATTGCTCCTCTCCCAAATGTAACATTAAGACTTTCCACTTGCCTTAAAAGGTCAACCCCTGATAATTTTAATGGTGGATTTCGTTCCTCTGTGCTTCCATCAAATCGAACACGATTCAATCTAAATCTATGATTTGTGCTCAAAAATCGACGATGACCCATAAAACACCATTTTTTACTGTGAGGAAGTCGACAAGGTTCTGCGTCAAAGTTACAAGTTGGGCAAGCCAAACCTATATGTGTATTCCAACCAGATAGAATACCTAACCCAGGAAAGTCACTAATTGTCCACATAAGAGCTACTCTCATTTTAAAAGTTTCATTTAATGATGAATCAAATGTTTCCACACCATTATCCCATAACTCAATTAACTCTTTAACCAAGGGTTGTAAGTAAAATCTATATTATTTCCAGGCATCTGTTTGCCTGGAATGATCATTGATAAAATGAAAGAAGTGTGTTTCATACATATCCAAGGAGGAAGATTATATGGAATCAAGAACACTAGCCAAATGCTATATGCAGAACTCATGGTTCCAAAAGGATTGAAACCATCACTAGCAAGGCCTAAGCGAACATTTCTAGGATCTAAAGAAAACTCAGGGTGTGTCAAATCAAATGTCTTCCATGCCTCGCCATCCCTTGGATGCCTTAACAACCCATCTTTGTTGCCCCCCAAAACATGCCATCTCATATGCTCAGCAGTCTTACAACACATTGTAGACCCCTAAAATTGTCCGGGTCGGAAATAAGACTCGAAGACTCTCAAAGATCGAAGGGAAGTCAGCCAGAAGGACTCCTAGAAGACCATAGGATGACTATCTGTAGGTTTAGAGGTCTTAGAGTAGCTAAAAATAAGGAAGTGGGAAGATTGGAGCTCAATACGGCCTCCTTGGAGTTCAGTACGGCCGTACTGCACATTTTGAACTACAATACGGCCGTACTGAAACCAATACGGCCGTATTGAAGTTTTTGAACTTCAATACGGCCGTACTGAATTCAATACGACCGTATTGAAGTTCAAAAACTCAATACGGGCCGTATTGACTCCAGAGGCCGTACTGCGCCTCATCCCTATATATAGGACGTCATTTGGACGTCATTCCACACTTTTTTGACACTTCCCACAGTGTTTTGACTCTCTCCTTGAGTGTTCTGGGGTTTTTGAGCAGTGTTCTGCCCTAGAAATCGCTCTAAGAGTCAATCCGACAAAGTTCTTGAGTCACGAGCCATTTGCTTGAGTCTCGAACCGAGTCGAAGGGAAATCCTTTGGATTTCCATAGTCAAAAATTATTTTTAGGAAGGAGCGAGCGAACTTGTAGAGGGAGGGAGCGCCAAAAAGCCTCCTAAACTTCATTGAAATATATAAAAGCACGCTTCAAAGGTTTCTTTCTTAAAATCCCTTCTTTTACTGCTTTCTGATTGTTGCATATTTAAAATTGTCATCATGTAGATATTTAATTTATAATCGCTTATAATAAATAGGGGTAATTTAGTAATTTTACATTGTTATTTATAAAATAATCCGTCATAGGGAACCCTAATGGGGCGTTGTGGGGTGCTAACACCTTCCCCGCACGTAACCGACTCCCTTACCCAACTCTGGTTGTAATGGCCAAGGTTGATTTATAAAAATCAATTGCCTTAAATCTTTTTCCAATGTTTTGAGTAAAACATTGGTGGCGACTCCAAGAACCCTACCTTTTGCGAAAACCACTAATCCATGGAGGGTCCCGCTTGGGGTTAACATGGATTGGTGAACCATTTTAATAAAATTGTTAGTTCGACAAGGTCTCAGTTTGAGAATAAGTCGTTCTAACAATCCACTTTTTTCAAATCTAAAAAGAGTCCAACCATCGTCGCGAATGCCAAGGTCCGTTTCGGCGGGTGGCGACAGATGGCGACTCCACTGGGGAAGTCTCGAGAGTCAGTCCCATTTAGTGATGGATTATTTTTAAATAATAGTTTAAAATTACTTCATTACCCCTTACTTGTATGATAACATGCTTTATCTATTTGGCTTTAATAATTGTTGTATGTTTAATTTTCCGCAATTGTTTGAAATACAAATTGCACACGAACCTTTGCACACAACAGTTCCCTCTATACCCGGGGGCATGAGTGGCAAGCCATAGGGAGTGGATGTTAGTACGGCCGGTTGTCGAATGGGTCTATAGGTGCCCGTAGACCGTTGTCGGAAAGCATCACTCAAGGTGATAACCATAAACTCGAGTCCGACAGTGCGTTGGAGCTTTCCATCGGCTTACGACGAGAGGAATTGGGTCCCTATAATGGGGGCACCTTGGGGGCCTCAGACTGGTGAGAACAGTTAGATCCACCTTGAATATGCACTTTTCTGCAGGATACCCCTACCTCGTGATTCGCTCGTGACTGTTCGTGGATGAGTGAATTGTTTGTGCATTGATTATGTGAAATTGTTTGAGCATACATTGCATTTCTTTAAACATACAACATCCCTTTTTAAAATAAGAATAAATAGAAATAAGAATCTTCCATTACATGGTGTTAACATCTACCTTCATCACATTCATATAGGTAGTTTCCCTTTTCACCCAAAAAAAAACAAAATACCCAAAGAAAAATATTATTTCTCCAAACCAAGCAAAATCATGCATCATCTTAGGAACATCCCAAAAACATGATAATGCTTAGTTGAATAAACACAATGCATGCATATTCAATGCCATCATCTCATATCATGCATTCTTATTGTAGATCATGGAGGGATCTAGGGGAATGCAAGGGCAGTTGAAGAAAGTGGACTTCTTATTGTATCGTGCCGAGAGGTTGGATCACCTCTGTTCCTTGATGCCACGAGAGGCTCGTGTGGAGTTCGAGAAATCTTATGGACGAATTCTCGATTTGATGAAGATTTGTGTGGATCCAGCTTTTCTGAGAACATTGGTCCATTTTTGGAGTCTCGATCTGCATTGCTTCGAGTTCCCCCAGTTTGACTTAGTTCCTACTCTCGAGGAGTATGAGCTCATGCTACGATGGCCCAAATCAGCCGGGGTCTATATCTTTCATGGCAATCATGTGGCTGTGGAGAGGGTCGCAACTCAAGTCAAACTGCCATCACGATTATCTGCCTTAGTGGGGAACGGCAGTATCAAGGGTTGGAAACTCGCGATGATTGAAGACCACCTTTCTTCCTTGGCTGGTGAGGGAGATTGGTTAGCTTTCAACAAGACTCTAGCATTAGCCGTGTTTGGGACGATCCTATTCCCCTTTCACGCTAACATAGTGGACCATGCTGCTATGGACGCTTTCTTCGCTTGGGACGTACACATGAAGAGTCCCGTGCTTGCCATTCTTGCCGACACCTTGCTTTCTGTCAACCTATCTCAGCAGAAGCAAGGGAAGACTATCCGATGCTGCACCTCCTTGTTGTATGTGTGGGGCATCACACACTTCTATGCCTCTAGTCACATGGGGGCCTTGCCCGATCCATTGAGGAGTTTTTCGAAGATCCCCGTACGCCGCCGCTATGCTTCCGAATGGAAGGAGGAGATGGAACAGTGGAGTATTGAGCACTTCATGTGGGTTTGTCCTTGGTTCCGTCCAAGTAATGTATTGACGAAATGCGGTAGTTATCCAAGCATACCATTGATGGGTCTCAGAGGTTGCATAGCTTATTCACCAAGATTGGTTATGAGGCAACTCATGAGGACTCAAATTGTTCCTACTAAAGAGGAGCTTGGAGGGTTGTGTTTCTCCTTTGATTCCGAGCATCAGAGGGATATGCACGCTGTCATTAGAGCGTGGGAGAAACCAATCTATGAGGGAGATCGAGAGCTTGGAAAGCCTCGGGTATCCGCCTCCACCGACTACGAGATATGGAGGAGCGAGAGAGGGGTGTCCCAACCATCCACCTCTTGCGCAACCACAACTAAAAGGAGGTTAATACAAGAACAAGTCGACGCCTTGACCAAGAAACTGGAAATCATGGGAGCTCAGATGAGAGTTCTTGAAGAGAAAAATGAAGAATCCAGTTTCATCATTGATGGTCTACAAAGGCAATGCAAGAAGAAAGATCACGAGATAGAGCGGCTCAAGGATGAATGTGCTAACCTCAATGAGGAGGCTACTCGGGCATCCAAAATGCCAAAGGTTGAACCGAGTAGTCAACTCCAAGAAGTCAACGCAAAGATAGCACGCCTTGAAGCCGAGCATGCAAGGCAGGCACAGTTGATCAAGGACATGCAAGACGATCTGCTCTTGACTCGATCCGACGCACAACAATGGCGGGAAGTTGCTCAACAACAAACCGCAAGCCTTTCCAACTTCCGCAAGAGGGAAAGGGAAGGACTAGCACAAATGGCTAGACTCCGAGAGGAGAAGGATCGAGCCGAAGACGAGCTCAATGAGCTGCAGGCCATGATCAACTATCACATTCAAAAAGCGAAGGACGCTCAGAAGATCAGTGATGATATGAGCCAAGCGGTCCATACGCAAGTTGAAGCAATGGCACGCCATGTAGAGGAAGCCGAAGACGAATGGAGAAGAAATATGAACCCGCCTGTGGGTTTTTACCGGCGTTTCTCATATTGTAAAAAATTGCTTCAAAGCATTGTATGATAAGTTGTACACTTTCTTTGATGAATAAAATCGAATTTTTGAGATTTATTGCCTCTGCATTTCATAGTCATTCATTTGCATATATCTCTCCCGGTAATTTAATAATAAACATTAATAAAAAGAAAGAATTAATCGATGCGTATGTTCAGAATGGATCGCACGCCATTGGTTATCAAGTGTAAGCCAACAACCACGCCAAGCGAGCACACGACAACTCCGTTGTTGGTAATCAAAACAAACAAAGGGGAAGGTCCGACATCGTTAAGGATCATTGCTCCAAGGCCTTTTCCCTACGAATCAAATAAGGCTGTGCCATGGATATACGACATCCATTCTTCTGCTGACAGCGATATTTCCAACATCGCTGGAGTTGGGGGCATGACTAGGAGTGGCAGGATCTACACTCCCGAGGATCTTCATAACAAAGCTCCCAAGAGTAAAGAAAAAGAAAAAGATAAAACCGAGGAAAAAGAATCCGAGGAGGAGACAGACGAGCTGTTAAAGTTTATCCGACAGAGCGAGTACTCCATCGTGGATCAACTTCATAAGACGCCAGCAAAGATTACGCTGTTGTCTTTGATCCTAAGCTCCGAACCGCATCGGCAAGCTCTGTTGAAAGTCTTGAACGAGGCATATGTATCGCATACTATCTCCCAAGACAAGTTTGAGGGGATCGTTAGTCACATCACGGCTAATGATCACCTCACTTTCACCGATGAAGAGATCCCCGCTGAGGGACCAAATCACAACAAGCCCTTGCACATCTCTGTAAAGTGCAAGGAATATCACATCGCAAAAGTCTTGGTGGATAATGGATCTTCCTTGAATGTGATGCCTAAAAGAACTCTTGATCAAGTGGCAATCAAGGGAGTCCAAATGCGCCCGAGCAACATGATTGTTCGAGCCTTCGATGGTTCTAAAAGAGAAGTGGTGGGAGAGATCAATCTTCCAATCCAAATTGGACCCACTATCTTTAATGTCGAATTCCAAGTGATGGACATTACTCCCGCATACAGCTGTCTCCTCGGCCGACCTTGGATTCATGATGCAAGAGCTGTTCCTTCTACGCTCCACCAGAAAGTCAAGTTCATAGTGGGTGACAAGCTGGTGACTGTACAAGCTGAAGATGACATACT
The DNA here is from genome assembly GCF_000230855.2 of Cajanus cajan. Lineage (NCBI taxonomy): Eukaryota > Viridiplantae > Streptophyta > Magnoliopsida > Fabales > Fabaceae > Cajanus > Cajanus cajan. The sequence continues at coordinate 20,696,783 of NC_138527.1, read as the reverse complement.
CATCAGCAAGCCATCCGCCATACCTTACGTGGATGCAGCAGAGGAAGCTCTAGAGACCGCCTTCCAAGCATTGGAAATCGCCAATGTCGAAACGTTTCCCCGAGAAATGAAGAAGGTAGCCTACATGCTTACCAAGAACGGATACTTGCCCGGACAAGGACTTGGCAAGGACTCCCAAGGGACTCCAGAGCTACCCATTATCAAAGATAATCCGGGAAAACAAGGGTTAGGATATGACCCTAATAAAGATCAAAGAACGAAGAGGAACAAAGATCCTTCTCGACGTTCTTTAAGCCAGATCTTTAGGAAGGCCGGTTCACAAGCGTCAAGGCCGGTCGTCGTCATCAAGTGCTCTTTTCCTTCCGATAGGGATGTATAGGCCTGATGACTATTAGAGATTACTCCTCGGGGATAGCCCGACCCCCGAGCCTCGATAGGGCACATGTTTCCATTATGATTATAATAAAATCATTCTTTATTCATTTCTTATTGCTTCTTTTCTCGCTTACAATAAACTTCTAGGCCGCATTATTTAACCCTGTTTGAATAAGCATAAATGAGGTTAAAATTGTCTTAATAATAATAAACCCGCATCATTTTTATGTGGAAGTGTGCGACAACTTAGAGCACCTTTCCTTGGCCTCGACAAATGGCATCATGGATAAAAAAGGAAATCCTAAAAACAAAAAGCTCAGCAGGAAACCCAAAAGAGGGACTGCGCAAAAATAAGAGCAGAGAACCCGTTAGAGATCCCACAAAAGGGTGACCTAGGCAAAAATTAGGGTTGCAAAATAAACAAAAACAAAAGTCCGCTAAAACGCCACCAAGGGGTGTTTTAGGAAAAAATAAGGACAATCAAAAGAAATCCATGATGGTACCGTGAGCTGAATTCAAAAAGAAAAGTTCAAGGAAAGCTATCTAAGTTGACAGATCACAACGTCAATAACAAGATTTGATTAACTTCATAAATGCTTAAACAAACAAGCCTAAACACATAAGCCTACCTTGGCCAGCCATTCTTACAAAAACCATTTTTCAAAATAAAAATAAATCCCCTCTAAAACACAAACTTTCGAAAAACTATATCTTTCCTTTCTTTTCTCTCTTGTCCCAAACGATTTTAGGATAATCTAGTGGAAACATGGAGATATAGTGGTCAATAGGAGGGTTGACATATCTTCTAAAGGAAGGGAAGGATTACTTGGTTGATGACACAAAATCACGATATAATACACATCATTCCTCGGTTATAGAAGTCGGCGGCGCACAGTCCGTTTTGAGGAATGGCAGAATCCAAACAAAAGACGCATCGGTTAATTCTTTTGAAAGATAAATCAAATAGAATTAGGTGCATCATACATCACATACATGCATACAGATGATAGGTGTACTGGAAGATCACTTATTCTCTGTTTATCTAAAAAAAAAAAAAAAAAAAGAAAAAAAAAAAATACATATATATATATATATATATATATATATATATATATATATATTCAATACGGCCCGTATTCCTTTCAATACGGGCGTATTGAAGCTAGGGTTAAGGCAACCCTTCAGCTTCAATACGGGCGTATTGAGCCCAAAACGCCCGTATTGACCTTAACGGTCACACCAATACGGGCGTATTGAGTTCAATACGACCCGTATTGGTTCCCAAATTTGCACAAAAACGGCCATGTCAGTACGGCCGTATTGAATTCAATACGGGCCGTACTGACGTGAGATCTTCTATAAATAGCCATTTCCCTTTCTCATTTCTGCACAGCATTCTTCACTCCTTTGCATATCTTCTTTGTGAGTGAGTCCAAGGTCTTCCAAAGTTCAGAGAAATGGCCGAGTCGTCTAGAAAGAGGCAAAGGGTCCCCGCCCAACGAGAAATGACTGCGAAGCATCTAGAGAGGCTAGAGCTTTTTGAATCGTTTGTCTTCAAGCCATCAAGGGTGCTCGACGTGAACATCCTCCAAGCGATGGAGTGGGAAGACGAGGTCCTAGGCTATATCAACGCCATAGGATGGGGGTTCCTCCTTAGCCCTCATTCCAAGATCTTCCCGACAGCGACAAAGGAGTTCTTGGCTACCGTCGGCGTCACACAGTCGACAAACAACTTCGGAGAGACAGTCTACTCGGTAGACTTTTGGATGATCGGGGGGTACCGTTCTTTGTCATTGGACGAGTTCAACGTCCAAGCCGGCTTTTTCACACGAGCTGCTCAACTGGAGTATAGGGATGCCATTTGCGAGTATCCGGATGGTCTGACCCAAAATGAGATATGGAGAGAGATCACAGGTCAGACGGACTACCACGCCGGAGTGAAGGGTACTCGGCTCCCTACCGCACTCCGAATCTGCCACAAGCTAATCACAGGCTCCATTCATGCAAGGCAGAAGAGCCCAGAGTCGGTGACACGGCAGGACTTGCTGGCTCTATATTGCATGGTCACTAGTCAGAAGGCCAACCCCGGATTCTTCTTCCTTGAGCACATAAAGAATCTGGGGGCAAGAGAGGGAAGCGAAGCCCGGCGAGGATACATTCTGGTTTCCACGCTCCTCTCGACACTCGCCGAGGCTTGGGGATGTCCCGACGGCATAGATGCGGCGGATTTGGCGCCTAAACCCATTGGTGCTCCCACCTTACTCAACATGAAGATGATTGTCAAGGTAGGGAGGCAATACGTGCGGGCCACCGACGACTTCAGCGAGCTCTTCGCAGATATTGAGCTCCCGGGTGACGAAGACCCGCAGCCAGAGGCCGGCACCTCGCAGCAGGATAGGGCCTACTTCGATGCCCGCTTCGACGCCTTACAGCGGAGCATCGATAGTCGATTCGATACCGCTCAGCATAGCATCGGCGCCTTGCAGCAGAGTTTCGACACTCGATTTGATGCTGCTCAGCATGGTATCGATGCCCTCAGACAGGAGTTTGATAGCCTGTCGGTCTGGCTACACCACCGCTTCCCCGACCCTCCACAGGACCCGCCGGCAGAGGAGTGAAGACCGGCTACCTTTTTCTCGCTTTTTGTGTATTTGCTTGATTGGGCTTTGCCCCACTTTTTAATCATCTTTGTACAAATTCATTCTATTAATGAAATTTGTCATTTTGAATTCAAATTCTTTAGCACCTTTAATTTCTGTATAGAAAAAGCCAAAATCAATAAAAAAGGCAAAATACTGAAAAAGCCAAAAACGACAAAAAAGGCGAAAATTCAGAAAATCAATCACATCATAACAGAATAATTGAGCCTGGAGAGGCTTGCCGAAATAATACTCTCTCATCATAACAGAATAATTGAGCCTGGAGAGGCTTGCCGAAATAATACTCTCTCATCATACAGAATAACTGAGCCTGGAGAGGCTCGCCGAAATAATACTCTCTCATCATAACCGAGCCTGGAGAGGCTTGCCGAAATAATACTCTCCAAAATAACTGAGCCTGGAGAGGCTCGCCGAAATAATACTCCCCAGAGATATCTCAGCTTCCACTCTCGGACTAAATTCCCCAGTGAAAGCTATCAAAGCAAGATCAGCAAGATTCCCCAAGGGAGGCTTGATCATCCAAACAGAATATCTAAGTCAAAGGACTTTGACTTCCTCAGTGAAAGATAGCTTTCCAACTCAAGCGATGAGTGAAGCTAAGCCTGAAGAGGCTTTCTAAATAATACTCTGGGATACATAAGATTCTTAAAACCCCAGTCGCCTACTCAGAGGCATCCCTACAAAAAGCAAAAATCCAAAAGATCAATAATCATTCCCCAAGCGGAATCCGGCTTTCAGCCAATCACTGAACATCAAGATGATACGCCTAACAGAAGAGGCTAATCAAAATCAACGACAAAATCCTCCAGCGGATAACAGCCTACACAGAGGCAACAAAATCAGAAAATCAAAAAGAGTCACCCGAATAAGGATAACTGGGATACTCCACCAACGTCGAAAGGACGTCAGCCAATCATAAGGCACCGCTCATCTCAGAAAGAGCATCTTCGTGTCTACACCCCAAGGAATCAGAAATTCCCCAATGGGCACCAACTACGCAATGGAAAGTTGGGACACGAGAACCTATGAGTAACTGCACATCCCATAGACGGATCCCTGCGTTATCCAGCCCTCAGCGGCATCAAAATCGAAAACAAACTGTCGAAGCAGCATCGTGGACTGTGGAGACAAAACCATCACAGATCCCTGGAGAGGGCAAACTCACATTTCCAACGTCGTCAAGAACACGGAGGCAGACCCTGGGGAGGGCAAACCGCAGACCCTGGAGAGGGCAAACTTAACTGCCTAGGTTGTCAGAAACACCGAAGCAGAGCCTGGAGAGGCTGTACTCACGTTACCAAAGTGTTCAGAAACACGGAGGTATGCAACTTCCAGCTCGGGCGGCGAGCGAAGTTAAGCCTGGAGAGGCGGTACTCACACTACCGAAGTGTTCAGAAACACGGAGGTATGCAACTTCCAGCTCGGGCGGTGAGCGAAGTTGAGCCTGGAGAGGCGGTACTCACGTTACCGAAGTGTTCAGAAACACGGAGGTATGCAACTTCCAGCTCGGGCGGCGAGCGAAGTTGAGCCTGGAGAGGCGGTACTCACGCTACCGAAGTGATCAGAAACACGGAGGTATGCAGCTTCCAGCTCGGGCGGCGAGCGAAGTTAAGCCTGGAGAGGCGGTACTCACGCTACTGAGGTTGTCAGAAACACCAAGGTAGAGCCTGGAGAGGCGGTACTCACGTTACCGAAGTGTTCAGAAGCACGGAGGTATGCAACTTCCAGCTCGGGCGGCGAGCGAAGTTGAGCCTAGAGAGGCGGTACTCACGCTACCGAAGTGATCAGAAACACGGAGGTATGCAGCTTCCAGCTCGGGCGTCGAGTGAAGCTAAGCCTGGAGAGGCGGTACTCAGCCACTAACGTCGTCAAAAACAACGGAGGTGTGTAACTGCTAACGTCATTAGAAGCAACGGAAGCAGAGCCTGGAGAGGCGGTACTCAACCTGGAGAGGCTACTCAACAATTTTCCACCGGAAGACACTACAAGTCAGAAGGATGGCTTATTCCCCGGACAATTGGGTCAACTCCTTTACTTGTCAACCGGTACACTAAAAGGTCGTTTGACTAAGTAAAGGGGGGCAGCTGTAGACCCCTAAAATTGTCCGGGTCGGAAATAAGACTCGAAGACTCTCAAAGATCGAAGGGAAGTCAGCCAGAAGGACTCCTAGAAGACCATAGGATGACTATCTATAGGTTTAGAGGTCTTAGAGTAGCTAAAAATAAGGAAGTGGGAAGATTGGAGCTCAATACGGCCTCCTTGGAGTTCAGTACAGCCGTACTGCACATTTTGAACTACAATACGGCCGTACTGAAACCAATACGGCCGTATTGAAGTTTTTGAACTTCAATACGGCCGTACTGAATTCAATACGGCCGTATTGAAGTTCAAAAACTCAATACGGGCCGTATTGACTCCAGAGGCCGTACTGCGCCTTATCCCTATATATAGGACGTCATTTGGACGTCATTCCACACTTTTTTGACACTTCCCGCAGTGTTTTGACTCAAATGGCTCAATACGGCCGTACTGAACCTTTGGGAGGGCGTATTGAGCTCCAATCCTCACACACCCTTATTCTAAGCTACTCTAAGACTTCTAGACCTACAAAGAATCATCCTAGGGTCTTCCAGGAGTCCTTCCGGCTGACTTTCCTTCGGTCTTTGAGAGTCTTTGAGCTTTATTTCCGACCCGGAAAATTTTAGGGGTCTACAGCTGCCCCTCCTTTACTTAGTCGAACGACTTTTTTGGTGTACCGGTTGACAAGTAAAGGAGTTGACCCAATTGTCCGGGGAGCAAGCCACCCTTCCGACTTGTAGTGTCTTCAGGTGGGAAAACTGTTGAGTAGCCTCTCCAGGTTGAGTATTAGTCGTCGCCTCTCCAGGCTCGTGCATACCTCGGTGTTTCTGACAACCTTGGTAGCGTGAGTTTGCCCTCTCCAGGGTCTGCATGCCTCCGTGTTTCTGACGATGTTGGCAGCTGCGTACCTCCGTGTTTCTGACGACGTCGGTAGCTTGAGTATTAGTCGTCGCCTCTCCAGGCTCGTGCATACCTCGGTGTTTCTGACAACCTCGGTAGCTGCATACCTCCGTGTTTCTGACGACGGGGTAGCTGAGTATTAGTCGTCGCCTCTCCAGGCTCGTGCATACCTCGGAGTTTCTGACAACCTCGATAGCTGCATACCTCCGTGTTTCTGACGACGGGGTAGCTGAGTATTAGTCGTCACCTCTCCAGGCTCGTGCATATCTCGGTGTTTCTAACAACCTCGGTAGCTGCATACCTCCGTGTTTCTGACGACGGGGTAGCTGAGTATTAGTCGTCGCCTCTCCAGGCTCGTGCATACCTCGGTGTTTCTGACAACCTCGGTAGCTGCATACCTCCGTGTTTCTGATGACGGGGTAGCTGAGTATTAGTCGTCGCCTCTCCAGGCTCGTGCATACCTCGGTGTTTCTGACAACCTCGGTAGCGTGAGTTTGCCCTCTCCAGGGTCTGCGGTTTGCCCTCCCCAGGGTTGCATACCTCCGTGCTTCTGGTCACTTTGGTAGCGTAAGTTTGCCCTCTCCAGGGGTTTGTGATGATTTTGTCTCCACAGTCCACGATGCTGCTTCGGCGGTTGTTTTTGATTTTAGTGCCGCTGAGGGCTGGATAACGCAGGGATCCGTCTAGGGGATGTGCAGTTACTCATAGGTTCTTGTGTCCCAACTTTCCATTGCGTAGTTGGTGCCCACTGGGGAAATTCTGATTCCTTGGGGATGCAGACACAAAGATGCTCTTTCTGAGGTGAGCGGTGCCTTATGATTGGCTGACGTCCTTTCGACGTTGGTGGAGTATCTCGGTTATCCTTATTCGGGTGACTTTTTGATTTTTGATTTTGTTGCCTCTACGTAGGCTGTTATCTGCTAGGGGATTCTGTCGTATTGATCTTGATTGGCCTCTTCTGTTAGGCGGATTATCTTGACGTTCGGTGTTTGGTTGAATACCGAATTCCGCTTGGGGAATGGGTATTGATCTTTTTGGATTTTCTCTTTTTTTTGAAGGAGTGCCTCTGAGTAGGCGAATGGGGATTGAGGATTTTGTGTATCCCAGAGTATTATTTAGAAAGCCTCTTCAGGCTTAGCTTCACTCGTCGCCCGAGTTGGAAAACTATCTTCCACTGAGGAAGTCTAAATCCTTTGGCTTGGATATTTTATTTGGATTGTAGACCCCTAAAATTGTCCGGGTCGGAAATAAGACTCGAAGACTCTCGAAGACTCTCGAAGACCGAAGGAAAGTCAGCCATAAGGACTCCTGGAAGACCTTAGGATGATTATCTATAGGTTTAGAGGCCTTAGAGTAGCTTGAAATAAGGAAGTGGGAGGATTGGAGCTCAATACGGCCTCCTAAAAGTTCAGTACGGCCGTACTGAACATTTTGAACTACAATACGGCCGTACTGAACCCAATACGGCCGTACTGAAGTTTTTGAACTTCAGTACGGCCGTACTGAATTCAATACGGCCGTACTGTAGTTCAAAACTTCAGTACGGGCCGTATTGACCCCAGAGGCCGTACTGCGCCTCACTCCTATATATAGGACGTCATTTGGACGTCATTCCACACTTTTCCACACTTTTGGACACCTTTTTGACTCCTTCCTTGAGTATTCTGGGGTTTTTGAGTAGTGTTCTACCCTAGAAATTGCTCTGAGAGTCGATCCGACGAAGTTCTTGAGTCACGAGCCATTTGCTTGAGTCTCGAACCGAGTCGAAGGGAAATCCTTTGGATTTCCATAGTCAAAAATTATTTTTAGGAAGGAGCGAGCGAGCTTGTAGAGGGAGGGAGCGCCAAAAAGCCTCCTAAACTTCATTGAAATATATAAAAACACGCTTCAAAGGTTTCTTTCTTAAAATCCCTTCTTTTACTGCTTTCTGATTGTTGCATATTTAAAATTGTCATCATGTAGATATTTAATTTATAATCGCTTATAATAAATAGGGGTAATTTAGTAATTTTACACTGTTATTTATAAAATAATCCGTCATAGGGAACCCTAATGGGGCGTTGTGGGGTGCTAACACCTTCCCCGCACGTAACCGACTCCCTTACCCAACTCTGGTTGTAATGGCCAAGGTTGATTTATAAAAATCAATTGCCTTAAATCTTTTTCCAATGTTTTGAGTAAAACATTGGTGGCGACTCCAAGAACCCTACCTTTTGCGAAAACCACTAATCCATGGAGGGTCCCGCTTGGGGTTAACATGGATTGGTGAACCATTTTAATAAAATTGTTAGTTCGACAAGGTCTCAGTTTGAGAATAAGTCGTTCTAACAATCCACTTTTTTCAAATCTAAAAAGAGTCCAACCATCATCGCGAATGCCAAGGTCCGTTTCGGCGGGTGGCGACACACATAAACAATCTTTGCAACCTTGGTTTTAATGGAAAGTAACGCAAAACCTTTGCAGCTTGCTTTTTTTTCTTCTTTGGGTTCCATCTCGATGTACCACAATGCTTGCATGTTTGCAAGTCTTTATCATCGTCTTCCAAATATAACATACAATAATTTGGACATGCATCTATCTTGGTGTAGTTAAGGCCAAGTTTGGTAATGATTTTCTTGGCCTCATAAAAGGAAGGAGGTAATTTTGCTTCATGAAATGCATCTCTCAACAAATCTAGTATCATAGTCATTGCCTTGTCACTTAGTCCACTCAAAACTTTGATATGATATAATTTTATTATAAATTCTAGCTTTTGTGCTTGCTCCCTTCATACAATGCCTGGTTTGCATCATTGAGAAACTCACTAAAGCCATTATGATTTTCTCTAGGCTGCTCATGTAATCTTTCATTTCCACCTGATGCTTGCGATGTCGTTGCATTAACGATTTCTTCCTCCCAGTGCCCAAATGCATCATTAACCATTGTTTCCATTGGATTTGCAAAGTTGAATGACTCTTGTGGACCATCTTCATCTGTAAAAGGATCTAATATTTGTTTCTCACCATGAAGATTCCATAACACATAATTTTCAGGAAATGGTCAACAAATCAAATGATCTTGTACCACATGTCTAGTTTGCCATTTCATAAACCCACACTTTGGACATGGACAACGTATAGTATCCCCAACAGCTCCATTTTCAAATGCAAAGTCTAAGAATTTACTCAAACCAATTGAGTATTCAATTGTATTTCGTGACTTAGAAATCCAAGATTTATCCATTGGTCAATATGAATTTGATGCACAATATGAGATAAATAAGAAAATTCTTGGCCGGATGACGAGCAGATTTTTACACAAACATGCTGTCATCAATAACAAGAAGATTTTTACACATTGTCAAATAATAATTCCAAATCCATAACATTAAATTCACAAAGTATATTCCTAACTTTTTAGTTTATCTAAAATTACATTCTCTCAAATCATAACAAATATATATTAATAAATAAGCTAAATTTGATATGAGACAAGTTAAAACACATGAAATAAAATAAATAAGCATGATAGGGCATTGATGGAAAAAGAATATCACAAACTTAAAAGGAAAAAAAATTAAACCAAGATTAAAGTAAAAGAAGAGATGAGATTTGACTTACTTCAAAGTAATTTAAGAATCTTTACACTTTTACGTGGTGGTGCAATCTTGAAATCCAATTCTTAGAAGGATCTTAAATTCCTATATGACAATTCAAATAAAATATTACAACATTTTAAATCAAATACTGTAAAGGTATGCACTTTCATAGAATCAAATATATTAATATTGCCTATTCCTATTTCAATTCATTATGTTGCCTATATGAAATATTAATTCCTTATATATTGTCTTTCCTATTTTTATTGCTTTGTTTTGTTCTCTTCATTTTAAGTATTAACTTTGCTGATACCTAAATTAAACCCAACAATATAAACAAACTTGCATCGGATCATATAGATATTATTATACTAATAAATTTTTCAATAGATTTTTTTTCAAAAAGAAAAATTTAGCATATGAAGAAATACCTTTTCGCCTTAATCAACTTTGTGTTTGGGTGCCCACTTCTCGCAAGGGAAGAAGGATGATTCAGGGAAGACAAATTCCAAAATCTCGCTTTTATATGTTTTCACTTTTCAAACTATTTATAAGAAGAAAGTACACAAAGTTATTCATGCTCTGAAATTCACTAGGTTAATATAATATAAGAACCATAAAAATCAACGATATATAATAAAAAAACCATTTTCAAGAACCATATGCTCAAATATAATTTATTAAAATAATAAATCATATAAAGTATATAGTCTGGAATGCTTCTGAATACATGCAGTGCATAAAGAAAAATATATAATGAGACAAAATTAGGCTTCTCATAATAAAGATTAGGAACCGTATTACAGTTGAAGGAATTGGTTTTGTCAAGGTCAAATATAAATGATATAGGACTTGAATGACACCCGTTTCTACGGAGACTTGAACTTTTGAGCTTACAATGGTGCCACAATTTGAGCATTTTAGCTCCTCCCTCGGTATCATTGACTTACTTGACATATTTGGAAGTAAAGTCTTGTCATAGATTAAGGAATTTAATGGCATCCTCAACGGCAAAAAGCTTGGTTCAACTTAAGACCATGAAGGTAATCCATTGTGATCAAATAAAGGAAATAATAAGCAATGAGGGAAATGAAAAAGAAAACATCGAAATTGTATTTAGCAATTTGATTACTATAGAACAGGATAAGGATGCGGTCACGGATCCAACCTCTAAGCAGACCAACCTTCTAGGTCCCGACAGAACGTCAACAGGGCAAGACAGACCGAGGTAAACCAAGATACAGAAACACCTCCTTTATGAGGAGTAATTAATACCATTGCAGGTGGATTTACTGGAGGCGGTCCGAGCAACTCGGCACGCAAAAAGCACCTACATAGTATCAATAATGTCCATGCCAACACCTCGAAGCCACCACACAACACGCCTCCAATCACTTTCATAAATGACGATTACGTCGGCATCTATCCAAATCAAGATGACCCCATGGTCATCACGGTGGAAGTAGCTAACTGGGAAGTTCACAAGACATTGATTGACCAAGGAAGCTCGACTGACATCTTATACTGGCCAACGTTCCTAAGGTTAGACATTCCCCATGCTCTTATCCAACCTCATGCAGAACCCTTAGTTGGTTTTTTAGGTGAACGAGTCCACACTCGTGTCTATATAGAGTTGATGACAACCTTCGAAGCATCTCCCAATTCAAAAAGAATAATGGTCAGATATCTCCTCGTCGATGGCAACACATCATACAATATAATCATAGGCAGACCAACGTTTAACCAACTTGGAGCAGTAGTATCCACCCCGCATTTAACAATGAAGTTCCTAGGGAACGATGGAAAAATAATCTCCATCAGGGCCAATCAAAGAATAGCTCGGCAGTGCTATGCCAAAATTCTGAAAGTGTCACCGTCCCTAGCCGAGGTGCCATGCCAAGGTGACACCCCAATTATGGCCCACATAGCCCAAGCTGAGATCACCGATCTCGATCCAAGGTCGAATTCCAATGACAACCGCCCCAGCCTTATTGATGATGTCATTGATTTCCAAATTGGAAAATTAACAGGCAATGCACGAAGATAAGCCAATAGCTAAGTTCGGAGCTACGAAAGAAACTCATGGCCGAGATCTCTAAAAATGCTGACCTCTTTGCATGGTCGAGTGCTGTCATGCCAAGTATAGATCCTAATCTCATCTGTCACAAGTTGGCGATTCACAAAGAAGCCAAGCCAGTGGCTCAAAGAAAGTGAAAGGTTGGAGGAGAAAGATGAGAAGCCATCGTGGCTGAGACTCAGAAACTGATAAATGCAGGCTTCATCCGAGAAGTGCGTTATACCACATGGCTGGCCAATGTGGTTTTGGTCAAAAAGAACTCAGGCAAGTGGCGTGTGTGTGTCGACTATATTGATCTGAATAAGGCTTGCCTGAAAGATACATATCCTTTACCAAGCATTGATAGGTTGGTAGATGGGGCCTCTGGCCATGCTCTTCTCAGCTTCCTTGACGCCTACTCCAGTTATAATCAGATCATTATGTACCCACCAGATGAGGAGAACACAACCTTTATTACTGATCAAGCTAACTTCTGTTACCTTGTGATGCCTTTCAGCCTCAAAAATGCAGGAGCCACCTACCAACCATTGATGGATAAGGTCTTTCATCAACAAATTGGAAAAAACATGGAAGTCTATATGGATGACATGATCGTGAAAACCACATCGGCCGAGTCACACATAGCCGACCTTGTCGAAGTGTTTGGCCAAATACGGAAACACAACATGCGCTTAAACCCCAAGAAATGCGTCTTCAGAATTTAAGGAGGAAGGTTTCTGGGGTTTATGATTACAAATAGGGGAATTGAGGCCAACCATGAAAAATGTGATGCTATCATACAAATGCAAAGACACCAAACTGTTAAAGACGTATAGAGGTTGGTAGGTAGATTGGCCTCTCTCTCACGTTTCATCCCTAAGCTACCAGAAAAAGCAGGACCCATCTTTACCCTACTATGCAAGCCAAAGGATTTTGAGTGGACTGACCAATGTGAAGAAGCTTTTAAAGGCTTTAAAAGTTTTCTTGCTACTCCATCAATTCTACAAAGGTAGGATAATCACTTCGACCTCCTTTTGTATTTGGCAGTCAACGAAAATGCAATCATCGCTGTGATGACACAAGAGCACAACAAGAAGAAAATTCATATATATTACATTAGCCAAGTTCTCCAAGACACGTATAAGAGGTACCAAACGATTGAGAAGTTGGCCTTAGGATTGGTCGCCTCAGCCCGATGTCTCCGACCCTATTTCCAAAGTCATCAAGTCATGGTAAAAATAGATTATCCGATCAAACAAATACTGAGAAAACCAGAACTCGCGGGGCGCATAATTGCGTGGTCAGTAAAGTTGTCCAAGTTCGAAATTCGATATGAAAATTGGGGCCCTTTGAAAGCTCAATGCTTAGTAGATTTCGTGGTCGAGCTCACCCCAATCTTAGTAGAAGAAGAGCAGGTATGGACTTTATATGTCGATGGATCTTCTAACACTAAAGGTGGTGGTGCAGGTATCATTTTGGAAGGACCCAACAACGTCATCATAGAACAATATCCAAAATTCGGATTCAAAACTACCAACAACCAAGCCGAATAGGAAGCATTGTTGGCAGGGCTGAGGTTGGCACAGGACATTGGTGTGCGAAAGGTAAAATGTAACAGTGATTCAAAACTCATGGTGGAACAGCTCAGTGGCGTCTATCAAACCAAGGAACCATTGCTGCAAAAATACTACCATGAAACCTCACAATGGATGACATCCTTCGAAAAATTCACGATACACCACGTTCCCCAGGAGCAGAATGTTAGGGTCGACTCTTGTCTAAGCTCGCTAGCACGAAGCACCCTGGACAACATCGGACCATCATTTAAGAAACCATCAACTCTCCTAGCCTAGATGCCAAGGTCATCAATGTCAATAAAGTTGAAGATAAGGAGTGGATGGTCGACATCTGGAACTACTTGCAGGACGGGACACTACCTGAAGACAAGGTTGAAGCCCGGAGAACCAAGGTAAGGTTGTCCCAATTCATTATTGTAATAGGAGAGCTCTTCAAAAGAAGCATCACAACCCCTTTGCTTAAGTGCCTAATGAAGTCTCAAGCGAGCTACGTCATTGACAAATTTCATAGAGGCATATGTGGCATGCACTCGGGCGCACGCTCTATGGCAGCTCAGGTAATCCGAGTTGGATATTATTGGCCTACAATGAAGTCAGACTGCAAAGACTATGTTTAAAACTATGCAGTATGTCAGCAATTCGTCAACATACATCGACTCTCTCCAGAAGCCCTCCACCAGATGACGTCCCCATGGCCATTCGCCAAATGGGGAATAAACATTCTCGGACCTTTTCCCCTCCAAGAGGCCAACTTAAATTCCTAGTCGTCACAGTAGACTACTTCACCAAATGGATTAAAGCATGTGCACTTGCCAAGATCACCACCGAGAACATCCAAAAATTTACCTGGAAGAACATCATATGCTGATATGGCCTGCCAAACTCCCTCATCACCGACAATGGGAGGCAATTCATCTGCAAAAATTTCAAAAGCTTCCTTCAAGAACTTGGCATCAAACACCAAGTCACCTCGGTTGAACACCCACAGACCAACGGCTAAGCTGAAGCCGTAAACAAAGTTATACTTGGAAAACTCAAAAAGAGGTTAGAACGAGGTAAGGGACAATGGGTAGATGAACTCCTAAGCATCCTCTGGGTGTACTATTGTACCCCACAATCAACAATGCAAGAAACACCTTACAGGTTGACATATGGATCAGACACCATGATTCCAGTAGAGGTCAGATAAAGGTCCCATCGACAACTCACCTTCTATACTGAATAAAACAATGAACAAATGATGACCAACCTCAATTTGATCGATGAAGTCAGGGAAGCAGCTCGAGTTAGAGAAGAAGCTTGTAAAATTCGAGCTTCCAAGAGGTATAATACCAAGGTTAAACCAAGAACATTTAGAGTTGGGGACCTTGTCTATTGACTGCAGGGTGAAGAAAGGACAGATCATTCTGACGGAAAATTTGTAGCCAACTAGGAAAGACCATTCAGAGTCACCGAGAACCTTGACAACGATGCATATCGACTAGAGGAACTTGAAGGCAAAGCTCTCCCAAGAACTTGGAATGCCACCCATCTCAAGTTTTATTTTTGTTAAAATTGTAACTTCAAGTGTTGTACATTTTTTCCTCCTCAGCCTTTTTTTCCCACTAAAAGAAAGAAAAAGGTTTTTGGCCGAGGAGCTTTTAACGAGGCACACCTCAAAAATAAAAAAACAAAGAAACTTTATTCCCATATATTTTCGGTATTGGTGCATTAATCTTGCCAAGGTCGAGTTTGAACCTTGGTGCAAAGGTCGAGTTTGAGCCTTCAAAATAAAAATTACGATGCCAAGGTCGCATTCGAACCTTGATGCAAAGGTCGAGTCTAAACCTTGATGCAAAGGTTGAATTTGAAACTTCAAGAATTACGATGCCAAGGTCGAGTTCGAACCTTGGTGCAAAGGTCGAGTCCGAACCTTAACAAATTACGTTGCAAAGGTCGAGTTTGAACCTTCAAAATAAAAATTACAATGTCAAGGTCGAGTTTGAACCTTGATGCAAAGGTCGAATTCGAACCTTCAAGAATTACGATGTCAAGGTCGAGTTCGAACCTTGGTTCAAAGGTCAAGTCCGAACCTTCACAATTACGTTGCAAAGGTCGAGTTCAAACCTTTAGAATAAAAATTACGATGTCAAGGTCGAGTTTGAACCTTGATGCAAAGGTCGGATTCGAACCTTCAAAAATTACGATGTCAAGGTCGAGTTAGAACCTTGGTGCAAAGGTTGAGTCCAAACCTTCACAAATTACGTTGCAAAGGTCGAGTTCGAACCTTCAGAATAAAAATTACGATGTCAAGGTCGAGTTTGAACTTTGATGCAAAGGTCAAATCCGAACCTTCAAAAATTACACTGCCAAGGTCGAGTTTCAACCTTGATGCAAAGGTCGAATTTGAACCTTCAAGAATTACGTTGCTGTAGACCCCTAAAATTGTCCGGGTCGGAAATAAGACTCGAAGACTCTCAAAGATCAATGGAAAGTCAGCCAGAAGGACTCCCAGAAGACCATAGGATGACTATCTGTAGGTTTAGAGGTCTTAGAGTAGCTAAAAATAAGAAAGTGAGAGGAGTGGAGCTCAATACGGCCTCTTTGGAGCTCAGTACGGCCCGTATTGCATTTTTGAACTGCAATACGGCCGTACTGAAACCAATACGGCGGTATTGATGTTTTTGAACCTCAAAACGGCCGTATTGAATTCAATACGGCCGTATTGAAGTTCAAAACTTCAATACGGGCCGTATTGACACCAGGGGCCGTATTGACACCCCTATAAATAAGACGTCATTTGGACGTCATTTGACACTTTTTCACACTTCTTGGACTCTCTTCTTGAGTATTCTGGGGTTTTTGAGCAGTGTTCTGCCCTAGAATTCTCTCCGAGAGCCGATCCGACGAAGTTCTTGAGTTCTAAGCATTTAGCTTGAGAATTCGAACTAGTCGAAGGGAAATCTTTTTGATTTCCATAGTAAAGATTAATTTTTAGGGAAGGAGCGAGCGAGCGTGTAGTGGGAGGGAGCGCCAAAAAGCCTCCTAACATCTGTTTGGATATATAAAAGCACGCTTCAAAGGTTTCTTCTTCAAAATCCTTCCTTTTACTGCTTTCTGATTGTTGCATCGCATGTTTAATTTATTCATCATGTAAATATCTTATTCATAATCGTTTATAATAAATAGGGGTAATTTAGTAATTTTACACTGTTATTTATGAAATAATCCGTCATAGGGAACCCGAAAGGGGCGATGTGGGGTGCTAACACCTTCCCCGCACGTAACCGACTCCCTTACCCGACTCTGGTTGTAATGACCAAGGTTGATTTATGAAATCAATTGCCTTATCCCTTTTTCCAATGTTT
This sequence comes from Cajanus cajan, assembly GCF_000230855.2. Lineage (NCBI taxonomy): Eukaryota > Viridiplantae > Streptophyta > Magnoliopsida > Fabales > Fabaceae > Cajanus > Cajanus cajan. The sequence goes on along the minus strand of NC_138527.1, from coordinate 20,680,212 downwards.
TGAGTAAAACATTGGTGGCGACTCCAAGAACCCTTCTTTTGCGAAAACCACTAATCCATGGAGGGTCTCGCTTGAGATTAACATGGATTGGTGACTCATTCAATAAAATTGTTAGTTCGACGAGGTCTCAGTTTTGGGAATAAGTCGTTCTAACAATCCACCACTTTTCAAACCTTTAAAACGAGTCCGACCATCGTCGCGAATGCCAATGTCCGTTTCGGCGGGTGGCGACAGTTGCTAAGGTCGAGTTCGAACCTTGGTGCAAAGGTCGTGTCCGAACCTTAAAAAATTACGTTGCCAAGGTTGAGTTCAACCCTTGATGCTAAGATCGAGTTCGCACCTTCGTCAAAATTCTAAGTCCTAAGGGAAAAACGTTGAGAAAAGGCTAAGTAACGCATCGAAAAATTAACCAGATACAAAACCCGCATTCTTTGGGCAAAGCATATAAATAAATCAAGCTAGCAATATCTACAAGCTCCCCTCGCTCGTACCATCAGAAAGGTCGTCCTTATCAACCATCTCCCCATCATGGGCATCTTTGTTAATGTCGAGCCAGGAAACATCAACATTAGGAGCTATCACCTTCATCTGTCGGGCTGCCTTGAAAAAACCCCTCTTGTGCTCAACAATGATTTGGCGCTGGGTGTCCAATAGCTCTTTATCTGCACCTGCTTTGGCCACACTCAGCACCTTTGCATCCATCTTCAAATCAACAATTTTCTTGGCATGGGTAGCGAGAAACTCCTCATCACTCTGATGCCTCTCCTTGGCCCTTTTCAGCCTCTCCTCCAGCACCCCAATTTTCTCTTCACACAGACAAACTTGGGCCTGCGGATCCCCAACCTCCAGTTCAGTAGCCTTCACCTTCACCAGAAGATCGTCGACCTTGTCCGCATAAGCTTCATTTGCCTTAATAGTGGCAAAAAAAGACTTTTTGGTTCTCTCCAAGTCCTTCCTCACCTCATCCATCTCGGCTCTTTCCTTCCTGGCCCTCTCAAGGTCAGCCAAATTCCTCTACCACTTTCTTTTCCAATGATCCACTATAACAATGGATCTCTGTAAGAAGACCTTAGCAGAATCAAGCCCCTCAATCGGACCAACCTTCTCAATTATGGCCTTATCTGCAATGAAGGTGGGATCCTCCCGATAAAAGCTCCCCGCCACAAGGTTGGGATTCTAGAGAGAAAGAACATCAGGAGACATACTAACACGGTCCAATCTGGCCAAAGTTCAACTCTTGTCAAACCTTTGGTGGAGTAGCTAGGTCGGGTTACCGAGCTTGTTGGCTGATGGAGGACCATCCTTGAGACATCATATAGGGCCTATCACAAGGTCCATGGCTAGGAGAGTAGAGGAAGATGAAGAACACACCACACCAAAAGCCATGATCATCATGTGTGTGGATTTTGGGCCCTCTCCTTAGCTTGTTGCTTTCCTTTCCTATTTTGCCCTTGTATTTTGGGGTACATTAGCTATTAGGATTTTATTGTGTATTTTTATTTAGCCTTTGTATTATGGGGCAAAAATAGGCTTAGGATTTATTTAGGGACTTAACCTTGACTAGTAAGGTCAAAAGTCCATTTCTTTCATTTTCTAGGACTAAGGGTACTTTAGTCTTTTTGGAGAGATGAGAGCCATTTCATTTGGGCTGCATCTAGGGTTCATTTAGGGTGCATTTGGGCTTGAAATTTTTGGCCAAATGCTCCCAAGAAACCCTAGGATGCTCTCCTCTCTCTATAAGTACTCTAGTCCCTCCACCTTGTACCCACTTTGGAATATATGCATTTTGAGTGAGCCTTTGTGCCTCAAAATCCTTCCTTAGTCTCCTAGGGTCCTCATGCCCAACCTCCTCTCCTCTCTACCCTAAAGAGAGTTTGAGTTTCCCTTGAGTGGCCTCCACCAACCCTTGGTGGAGAGAGCTAGCCAAGAGCACCAAAAACACCTTCCACCTTCTCACCTCCATTTTCGTCCACCTTCACCTCCACCCTTGAATATTGTTTTTCCACCACCCTTGAGGAACATCCAGCCATCATCTTTCTTCCTAGACCATGGAGAAAGAGGGAGCTCCTACTTGGAAGCCAAAGAACACACCATGAAAGGAAGGAGCCCATCATATGGTATCAAGAGCCATGGTTGTCTTCAAGGGTGACTTGTTTCCTTCTCTTGTGTCTTTAAATTTTTTCCTTGTCATGTCTATGTCTTCTTACATGTCTTGATGTTATCTTTGATGTTGTCTTCTCAAATATTTCTTGAAATATTGTGTTCTTGTTGAGTGGTTCATTACTTGTTCATAAGCCTCCTTGTTCTCCTTTAGGATTCTCTTAAAATAGGTTCTTTTGTGCTTTTCTCTATTTTGTCTTGGCTGGACATTTTTGTTTCAAGAACATGATGAACATGTTGAACACTACATAAACTCTATTTTGATCTTTTCTCATCCAAGTTTTGTCAAAGTTATGTTTCCCTCTCTTTTTCTTTCTCCTTAAAATTCAAAAGCTATGCATGACACACCTTGGTTTGCATGACACCTCTTTCTTTGTGGCTGGCTGAACCATATATGTCCATCTTATAAGTCAATCTTGCATGATAATTAGTCCTTAACATGCTCCAAGATTTTGAGTTTCTATGTGTAACTTGTATCTTGCACATTTATGGTTAGCCACTCTTGCATGCCACCATCACCCCCTTGTCTTGTTGCCCATTTTATGAGTCAACCAACTGAGATGTAAGTCTGAAATATTGCTGAACATACTGCAAAAATATGCACCTAACAAGAAGACAAAAGTACCAAATACACTTCACCCAAAACTTGCCATTTACATGCTACTAGTCCTTTTTGTCCCCTTCCTTTTTTTGTGTAACCTTGTAAACCACCACAAGTGTAAAAACCAAGCAACATAACAAGAAAAATAGTATAAAAATCTGATCCCATGGGCTGGCCAAAAAGCTGGTACGAAAATTGAGTGGAAAAGAAAAGAAAAAAAAATTAAAAGGAATTGTTGCTAAACTTGTGGACTTGGACCTTTTTACCCTACACATTTGGACTTGGACTTGGACTATCTTTGGACATATTTGAGACCAAAATCTTGGCTGAACTTGGACAAATACCTTGGCTGGACTTGGGAGGATGGACATGAAATTATAAAGACAAGAAATACTAAACACTTAATTCTACTCTAGAACCATTCTAGGATTTCCTTTGAGTGCTTTCCTTTTTAAATGTGCCTTAATTTTTTCTTGTCTTTCTTGGAATTCTTTGTGTTTTGTCTCATCAATATTCCCTTTGAGTTTAGCCTTTCTAATTGAGCATTTTTAGTTTTCATTTCCTTGGCCTCCTTCTTGCTCTTGGTTTGTTTACTTGGTGTAGATAAAGTACACTACAATTTTCCCTTCCAACTTTTGGGAGATTGAGTGGGAGGAGTTGTTCGTGTAGCCCAAAGTACTTTGGAAGGATTACTAAAAGTATTAGAGTGTAGACACCTTGGGAGAGGACTAACCAAGTTTGCTCATTGTGAAGGAACCACCATTGGAGGCTTGAAGACTTTAATTTCTTGTTTTCTCTTTTGTGCCTTTTCTTTCCCTTTCTTGTTGTTTTTGTTGGGCCACTTGTGTATCGGTCCCTATTCATTTGTTGGGTTGTAATTGGCCTTTTAACTAATTAATTTTTGTAATAATTTTGTTTAGTACTTGTGGAAGGATCTTGAATACCCTCAAGGTCACTTCAAGCTTCCACCCTAGGGCTTCCGACTAGCCTATGTTTTATTGCTTTCATTTACTTTTTGTTATTGTTAGTATGATGCTTTAGGTTATCTTGTGTGTTTAGAAGGCTCTAAATTTTCCTACTAAGGGTCCGTGCACACACTAACACTTTTGTGACAAATTTGAATTTTGTGAGAAAAGTGAAAAGGGGCTTAGTGATTTCTACTTGAAAAGGCTTGGTTTTTAAGAGACCCCTAGTGGTCCACCTCCCTTGATAGTTCACTTTGTACACTTAGGCCTCCTATCACTATTCTTTCCCTCAAAATTATTTTGTGAAAACCGTTTATCACTCACTCTTTGTGAAAACATTTCCAAAAACTTCTTTGTGAAAACCTTTATTGATCAAAGATGAGTGATCATTCAAGTGTGAGGGGTCAAAATACTCATAGTAGTAGACATAGGGATGAGATTAGAGAACTTAGGGAGTATATAAAAAGAAAAGAAAAATCAGATGCAAAAAGAGAGGAAGAATATAAGAGAAAAGAGAGAGAAAATGAGAAAAATAATAAGTAAATAAAAGAGATGTTAGCAAAACTAGTCATGGGAGGGGGAGTTAGGGGATCCAACCCAAGGGTAAGCATCCCTAGAAGTGAAAGTGAGGGTAGTCAACACCCTATAAACCCCCAAAGTGATAGCCATTATAGTAGTCATTGTCGCCACCCGCCGAAACGGACATTGGCATTCGCGACGATGGTTGGACTCTTGTTAAGTTTGAAAAATGATGGATTGTTAGAACGACTTGTTCTCAAACTGAGACCTCATCGAACTAACAATATTGTTAAATAATTCTCACCAATCCATGTTAATCCCAAGCGGGACCCTCCATGGATTAGTGGTTTTCGTAAAAGGGGGTTCTTGGAGTCGCCACCAATGTTTTACTCAAAACATTGGAAAAAGATACAAGGCAATTGATTTTCACAAATCAACTTCGGCCATTACAACCAGAGTTGGGTAAGGGAGTCGGTTACGTGCGAGGAAGGTGTTAGCACCCCACAACGCCCCTTTCGGGTTCCCTATGACGGATTATTTTATAAATAATAGTGTAAAGTTACTAAATTACCCCTATTTATTAGAAACGATTATAGATAAAATATTTACATGATGAAAGCTCTAAACGTGCAATGCAACAATCAAAAAGCAATAAATAAAAGTGGTAAAAGAAAGGATTTTAAAAGAAACCTTCGAAGCGGGCTTTTATATATATCAGAATAGCGTTAGGAGGCTTTTTGGCGCTCCTTCCCACTACACGTCCACTCGCTCCTTTCCCCTAAAGATAATATTTACTATGGAAATCAAAGAGATTTCCCTTCGACTTGTTCGGGTCTCAAGCTAATGGCTCATGACTCAAGAACTTCGTCGGATCGGCTCTCGGAAAGACTTCTAGGGCAGAGAATAGCTCAAAAACCCAAGAATACTCAGCACGAGGGTCAAAGAGTGTGGGAAAAGTGTGGAATGACGTGCCAATGACGTCCTATTTATAGGATTGAGGCGCAATACGGCCTGGGAGATCAATACGGCCCGTATTGAGTTTTTGAACTACAATACGGCCGTATTGAATTCAATACGACCGTATTGAAGTTCAAAAACTTCAGTACGGCCGTATTGGTTTCAGTATGGTCGTATTGTAGTTCAAATGGCTCAATACGGCCGTACTGAACCTTTGGGAGGGCGTATTGAGCTCCAATCCTCACACACCCTTATTCTAAGCTACTCTAAGACTTCTAGACCTACAAAGAATCATCCTAGGGTCTTCCAGGAGTCCTTCCGGCTGACTTTCCTTCGGTCTTTGAGAGTCTTTGAGCTTTATTTCCGACCCGGAAAATTTTAGGGGTCTACAGCTGCCCCTCCTTTACTTAGTCGAACGACTTTTTTGGTGTACCGGTTGACAAGTAAAGGAGTTGACCCAATTGTCCGGGGAGCAAGCCACCCTTCCGACTTGTAGTGTCTTCAGGTGGGAAAACTGTTGAGTAGCCTCTCCAGGTTGAGTATTAGTCGTCGCCTCTCCAGGCTCGTGCATACCTCGGTGTTTCTGACAACCTTGGTAGCGTGAGTTTGCCCTCTCCAGGGTCTGCATGCCTCCGTGTTTCTGACGATGTTGGCAGCTGCGTACCTCCGTGTTTCTGACGACGTCGGTAGCTTGAGTATTAGTCGTCGCCTCTCCAGGCTCGTGCATACCTCGGTGTTTCTGACAACCTCGGTAGCTGCATACCTCCGTGTTTCTGACGACGGGGTAGCTGAGTATTAGTCGTCGCCTCTCCAGGCTCGTGCATACCTCGGAGTTTCTGACAACCTCGATAGCTGCATACCTCCGTGTTTCTGACGACGGGGTAGCTGAGTATTAGTCGTCACCTCTCCAGGCTCGTGCATATCTCGGTGTTTCTGACAACCTAGGTAGCTGCATACCTCCGTGTTTCTGACGACGGGGTAGCTGAGTATTAGTCGTCACCTCTCCAGGCTCGTGCATACCTCGGTGTTTCTGACAACCTCGGTAGCGTGAGTTTGCCCTCTCCAGGGTCTGCGGTTTGCCCTCCCCAGGGTTGCATACCTCCGTGCTTCTGGTCACTTTGGTAGCGTAAGTTTGCCCTCTCCAGGGGTTTGTGATGATTTTGTCTCCACAGTCCACGATGCTGCTTCGGCGGTTGTTTTTGATTTTAGTGCCGCTGAGGGCTGGATAACGCAGGGATCCGTCTAGGGGATGTGCAGTTACTCATAGGTTCTTGTGTCCCAACTTTCCATTGCGTAGTTGGTGCCCACTGGGGAAATTCTGATTCCTTGGGGATGCAGACACAAAGATGCTCTTTCTGAGGTGAGCGGTGCCTTATGATTGGCTGACGTCCTTTCGACGTTGGTGGAGTATCTCGGTTATCCTTATTCGGGTGACTTTTTGATTTTTGATTTTGTTGCCTCTACGTAGGCTGTTATCTGCTAGGGGATTCTGTCGTATTGATCTTGATTGGCCTCTTCTGTTAGGCGGATTATCTTGACGTTCGGTGTTTGGTTGAATACCGAATTCCGCTTGGGGAATGGGTATTGATCTTTTTGGATTTTCTCTTTTTTTTGAAGGAGTGCCTCTGAGTAGGCGAATGGGGATTGAGGATTTTGTGTATCCCAGAGTATTATTTAGAAAGCCTCTTCAGGCTTAGCTTCACTCGTCGCCCGAGTTGGAAAACTATCTTCCACTGAGGAAGTCTAAATCCTTTGGCTTGGATATTTTATTTGGATTGTAGACCCCTAAAATTGTCCGGGTCGGAAATAAGACTCGAAGACTCTCGAAGACTCTCGAAGACCGAAGGAAAGTCAGCCAGAAGGACTCCTGGAAGACCTTAGGATGATTATCTATAGGTTTAGAGGCCTTAGAGTAGCTTGAAATAAGGAAGTGGGAGGATTGGAGCTCAATACGGCCTCCTAAAAGTTCAGTACGGCCGTACTGAACATTTTGAACTACAATACGGCCGTACTGAACCCAATACGGCCGTACTGAAGTTTTTGAACTTCAGTACGGCCGTACTGAATTCAATACGGCCGTACTGTAGTTCAAAACTTCAGTACGGGCCGTATTGACCCCAGAGGCCGTACTGCGCCTCACTCCTATATATAGGACGTCATTTGGACGTCATTCCACACTTTTCCACACTTTTGGACACCTTTTTGACTCCTTCCTTGAGTATTCTGGGGTTTTTGAGTAGTGTTCTACCCTAGAAATTGCTCTGAGAGTCGATCCGACGAAGTTCTTGAGTCACGAGCCATTTGCTTGAGTCTCGAACCCAGTCGAAGGGAAATCTCTTGGATTTCCATAGTAAAAATTTATTTTTTAGGAAGGAGCGAGCGAGCGTGTAGTGGGAAGGAGTGCCAAAAAGCCTCCTAGATTTCGTTGGAATATATAAAAGCACGCTTCAAAGGTTTCTTTTCTAAAATCCCTTCTTTTACTGCTTTCTGATTGTTGCATATTTAGTTTTGTCATCATGTAGATATCTCGTTAATAATCGTTTCTAATAAATAGGGGTAATTTGGTAATTTTACATTGTTATTTATGAAATAATCCGTCATAGGGAACCCGAAAGGGGCGTTGTGAGGTGCTAACACCTTCCTCGCACGTAACCGACTCCCTTACCCAACTCTAGTTGTAATGGCCGAAGTTGATTTACGAAAATCAATTGCCTTAAATCTTTTTCCAATGTTTGAGTAAAACATTGGTGGCGACTCCAAGAACCCTCCTTTTTGCGAAAACCACTAATCCATGGAGGGTCCCGCTTGGGATTAACATGGATTGGTGAATCATTTAATAAAATTGTTAGTTCGACAAGGTCTCAGTTTGAGAATAAGTCGTTCTAACAATCCACCACTTTTAAAAAATTAAAAAGAGTCCAACCATCGTCGCGAATGCCAAGGTCTGTTTCGGCGGGTGGCGACAGATGGCGACTCTGCTGGGGAAGCCTCGAGAGTCAGTCCCATTTAGTGATGGATTATTTCTAAAAATAATAGTTTAAAATTACTTCATTACCCCTCACTTGTATGATAACATGTTTTATCTATTTGGCTTTAATAACTGTTGTATGTTTAAATTTCCGCAATTGTTTGAAATATAAACTGCACAGAAACCTTTGCACACAACAGTTCCCTCTATACCCGGGGGCATGAGTGGAAAGCCATAGGGAGTGGATGTTAGTACGTCAGGTTGTCGAATGGGTCTATAGGTGCCCGTAGACCGTTGTCGGAAAGCATCATTCAAGGTGATAACCATGAACTCGAGTCCGACAGTGCGTAGGAGCTTTCCATCGACTTACGACGAGAGGAATTGGGTCCCTATAATGGGGGCACCTTGGGGGCCTTGGACCAGTGAGAACAGTTAGAACCTCCTTGAATACGCACTTTTCTGCAGGATACCCCTACCTCGTGATTCGCTCGTGACTGTTCGTGGATGAGTGAATTGTTTGTGCATTATTTATGTGACATTGTATGAGCATACATTGCATTATTTAAACATACAACATTCCTTTTTAAATAACAATAAATAGAAATAAGAATCTTCCATTACATGGTGTTTACATCTACCTTCATCACATTCATATAGGTAGTTTCCCTTTTCACCCAAAAAATACAAAACAAACAAAATACCCAAAGAAAAAAAAAATTATTTATCCAAACCAAGCAATATCATGCATCATCTTAGGAACATCCCAAAAACATGATAATGCTTAGATAAATAAACACAATGCATGCATATTCAACGCCATCATCTCATATCATGCATTCTTATCGAAGATCATGGAGGGATCTAGGTGCATTTCATAGTCATACATCTCTCCTAGTAATTCATTAATAATAGTAATAAAAAGAAAGAATTAATCGATGCGTATGTTCAGAATGGATCGCACGCCATTTGTAATTAAATGCAAACCAACAACCACGCCAAGCGAGCACACGTCAGCTCCGTTGTTGGTAATCAAGATTAATAAAGGGGAAGGTCCAACACCGTTAAGGATCATTGCTCCAAGGCCTTTCCCCTACGAATCGAATAAGGCTGTGCCATGGATATACGACATCCATTCTTCTGCCGACAGCGATATCTCTAACATCGCTGGACTTGGGGGCATGACTAGGAGTGGTAGGATCTACACTCCCGAAGACCTTCATAACAAAGCTCCCAAGAATAAAGGAAAAGAAAAAGAGAAAACCGAGGAAAATAAAGAATCCGAGGTGGAGACTGATGAGTTATTAAAGTATATTCGACAGAGTGAGTACTCCATCGTGGATCAACTTCATAGGACGCCAGCGAAGATTACTCGTCGTTGATCCTAAGCTCCGAACCGCATCGGCAAGCTCTGTTGAAAGTCTTGAACGAAGCATATGAGTCGCATACCATCTCCCAAGACAAATTTGAGGGGATTGTTAGTCACATCACGGCTAATGATCACCTCACTTTCACCGATGAAGAAATCCCCGCTGAGGGACCGAATCACAACAAGCCCTTGCACATCTCTGTAAAGTGCAAGGAGTATCACATCGCTAAAGTCTTGGTGGATAATGGATCTTCCTTGAACGTGATGCCAAAAAGAACGCTTGATCAAGTGGCAATCAAGGGAGTCCAAATGCGCCCGAGCAACATGATCGTTCGAGCTTTCGACGGTTCTAAAAGAGAAGTGGTGGGAGAGATCAATCTTCCAATCCAAATTGGACCCACTATCTTTAACGTCGAATTCCAAGTAATGGACATTACTCCCGCATACAGCTGTCTCCTCGGCCGACCTTGGATTCATGATGCGAAAGCTGTTCCCTCTACGCTCCACCAGAAAGTCAAGTTCATAGTGGGTGACAAGCTGGTGACCGTACAAGCTGAAGATGACATACTCATCAGCAAGCCATCCACCATACCTTATGTGGATGCAGCAGAGGAAGCTCTAGAGACCGCTTTCCAAGCATTGGAGATTGCCAATGTCGAAACGTTTCCCCGAGAAATGAAGAAGGTTGCCTACATGCTTACCAAGAACGGATACTTGCCTGGACAAGGACTTGGCAAGGATTCTCAAGGGATTCCCGAGCTACCCATTATCAAAGATAATCCGGGGAAACAAGGGTTAGGATACAACCCTAATAAAGATCAAAGAACGAAGAGGAACCAAGATCCTTCTCGACGTTCTTTAAGCCAGATCTTTAGGAAGGCCGGTTCACAAGCGTCAAGGCCGGTCGTCATCATCAAGTGCTCTTTTCCTTCCGATAGGGATGTATAGACCTGATGACTATTAGAGATTACTCCTCGGGGACAGCCCGACCCCCGAGCCTCGATAGGGCACATGTTTCCATTATGATTATAATAAAATCATTCTTTATTATTTCTTATTGCTTCTTTTCTTGCTTACAATAAACTTCTAGGCCGCATTATTTAACCCTGTTTGAATAAGCATGAATGAAGTTAAAATTGTCTTAATAACAATAAACCCGCATCATTTTTGTGTGGAAGTGTGCATGGCAACTTGGAACACCTTTCCTTGGCCTCGACAAGTGCCGTCATGGATAAAAAGAAATCCTTTAAATCATAAAAACAAAAAGCTCGGCAGGAAACCCAATAAGGGGGCTGCACAAAAATAAGAGCAAAGAACCCGCTAGGAATCCCACGAAAGGGTGACCTAGGCAAAAGTTAGGGTTGCAATAATAAACAAAAACAAATGTCCACTAAGACGGCACAAAGGGGTGTTTTAGGCAAAAATAAGGACAATCAAAAACCCAAAATAAATCCATGATGGTACCAAGAGCTGAATTCAACAAGGGGTTCAAGGGAAACTATCTAAGTTGTCAAATCACAACGTCAATAAAAAAAGATTTGCTTAACTTCATAAGTGTTTAATCAAACAAGCCTAAACACATAAGCCTACCTTGGCCAGCCATTCTTACAAAAACCATTTTCAAAACAAAAATAATCCCTTCTAAAACACAAACTTTTGAGCAAAAAATATATATTTCCCTTCTTTTCTCTCTTGTCCCAAACGATTTTAGGATAATCTAGTGGAAACATGGAGATATAGTAATCAATAGGAGGGTTGATACGTCTTCTAAAGGAAGGGAAGAATTACTGGGTCAATGACACCAAAATCTCGATATAACACGCATCATTCCTCGGTTACAGTAATCGGCAGCGCACAGCCCGTCTAGAGGAATGGCAAAATCCAAACAAAAAACGCATCGGTTAATTCTTTTGAAAAACTGAATCAAATAGAATTAGGTGCATCATACCGCATACATGCATACAGATGATAGGTGTAATGGAAGGTCACTTATTCTCTGTTTATTAAAAAAAAAAAAAAAAAAAAAAAAAAAAGAGCCCAATATGCCCGTACCAGGCTCAATACGCCCGTATTGACTCCAACGGACACACCAATACGGGCGTATTGAATCCAATACGGCCCGTATTGGTCCCCCATTTTGCACAATAACGACCAAGTCAGTACGGCCGTATTGAATTCAATACGGGCCGTACTGACGTAAATTTGTCTATAAATAGGCCCCTTCCTCTCTCATTTCTGCACAGCATTCTTCACTCCTTTGCATACCTTCTTTGTGAGTGTGTCTGAGATCTTCCCAAACTCCGAGAAATGGCCGAGTCATCGAGAAAGAGGCAAAGAGTCCCCGCGCAGATCGAGATGACCGTGCGACATCAAGAAAGGCTGGAGCTCCTAGAGTCATTTGTATTCCAGTCATCAAGGGTGCTTGACCTCAACATCCTTCGAGCGATGGAATGGGAGGATGAGGTCGTTGGCTACATCAACGCCATAGGATGGGGGTTCCTCCTTGACCCCCACCCTAAGATCTATCCGACGGCGACGAAGGAGTTCTTAGCTACCGTCGGCATGACAGAGTCGACGAACAGTTTCGGTGCGACGATCTGTTCAGTGGATTTTTGGATGAGGGGAGGATACCGCTCCCTAACACTGGACGAGTTCAACGTCCAGGCTGGCTTCTTCCAGCGAGCCGATTAGCTGGAGTATCGGGACGCCATCTGCGAGTGCCCCGATAATCTGACCCCGAACGAGATGTGGAAAGAGCTCACGGGGCAGATGGACTACCACGCTGGGGTGAAGGGTACTCGGCTCCCGACTGCACTCCGGATCTGCCATAAGCTGATCACCGACTCTATCCATGCCAGATCAAAGAGCCTAGAGTCAGTGACACGACAGGATCTACTGGCTCTTTACTGCATGGTCACCGGACAGAGGGCCAACCCCGGATTCTTCTTCCTCGAGCACATAAAGAATCTGGGGGCACGAGAGGGTAGCGTAGCTCGGCAGGGATACATCATGGTCTCCACGCTTCTTTCACGGCTTGCCGAGAACTGGGGGTGCCCTGATGGTGTAGAGGCGGGGGATTTGGCGCCCAAGCCCATCAACGCTGCCACCCTGCTCAACATGAGGATCATTGCCAAGGCAGGGAGGCAATACGTGCGAGCGACCACCGACGACACCTTCAGCGAGCTCTTCGCAGACATTGAGCTCCCGGGTGACGCGGACCCGCAGCCGGAGGCCGATACCTCGCAGCAGGACAGGGCCTACTTCGATGCTCGCTTCGATGCCTTGCAGCAGAGCATCGATACTCGATTTGATACTGCTCAGCACAGCATCGGCGCCTTGCAGCAGAGCATCGACACTCGATTTGATGCTGCTCAGCACAGTATCGACGCCCTCAGACAGGAGTTTGACAGCCTGTCGGTCTGGCTGCACCGTCGCTTCCCCGACCCTCCACAGGACCCGCCGGCAGAGGAGTGAAGACCGGCTATTTTTTTCTTGCTTTTTATGTATTTGTTTGATTGGGCTGTGCCCCACTTTTTCATTTCCACTGTACAAATTTCATTCTATTCAATAAATGAAATTTTCCACTTTTGAGTCCAAATTCTTTAGCACTTTAATTTCTGTACAGAAAAAGCCAAAATCAACAAAAAAGGCAAAAATACAGAAAAAGCCAAAATCGACAAAAAAGGCAAAAATTCAGAAAATCCAAAATAATCGTACAGAATAACTGAGCCTGGAGAGGCTTGCCGAAATAATACTCCCCAGAGAAATTTCAGCTCACACTCTTGGGCCAAATCCCCAGTAAGAGCTATCAAAGCAAGATCAGCAAGATTTCCCAAAGGAAGCAATGATCATCCAAACGCAATATCCGAGTCAAAGGACTCAGACTTCCTCAGTGGAAGATAGCTTTCCAACTCAAGCGACGAGTGAAGCTAAGCCTGCAGAGGCTTTCTAAATAATACTCTGGGATACATAAGATCCTCAACTCACATTCGCCTACTCAGAGGCACTCCTCCAAAAAAGGAAAATCCAAAAGATCAATACCCATTCCCCAAGCGGAATTCGGTATTCAACCATACACCGAACGATGATCCGCCTAACAGAAGAGGCCAATCAAGATCAAAACAACAGAATCCCCCAGCGGATAACAGCCTACGCAGAGGCAACAAAATCAGAAAATCAAAAAGAGTCACCCGAATAAGGATAACCGGGATACTCCACCAACGTCGAAAGAACGTCAGCCAATCATAAGGCACCGCTCATCTCAGAAAGAGCATCTTTGTGTCTGCACCCCAAGGAATCAGAAATTCCCCAATGGGCACCAACTACGCAATGGAAAGTTGGGACACAAGAACCTATGAGTAACTGCACATCCCCTAGACGGATCCCTGCGTTATCCAGCCCTCAGCGGCACCAAAATCAAAAACAACCGTCGAAGCAGCATCGTGGACTGTGGAGACAAAATCATCACAAAATCCCTGGATAGGGCAAACTCACACTACCAAAGTGATCAGAAACATGGAGGCAGACCCTGGCGAGGGCAAACCGCAGACCCTGGAGAAGGCAAACTCACACTGCCAAAGTGATCAGAAACACGGAGGCAGACCCTGGGGAGGGCAAACCGCAGACCCTGGAGAGGGCAAACTCACGCTACCAAAGTGATCAGAAACACAGAGGTATGCAACCCTGGGGAGGGCAAACCGCAGACCCTGGAGAGGGCAAACTCAGCTGCCTAGGTTGTCAGAAACACCGAAGCAAAGCCTGGAGAGGCGGTACTCAGCTACCCCGTCGTCAGAAACAACGGAGGTATGCAACTGTCAAGGTACTCAAAAACGCCGAGACAGAGCCTGGAGAGGCGGTACTCAGCTGCCCCATCGTCAGAAATAATGGAGGTATGCAACTGCCAATGTCGTCAGAAACAACAGAGGCAGAGCCTGGAGAGGCGGTACTCAGCCACCAACGTCGTCAGAAACAATGGAGGTGTGCAACTGCTAACGTCGTCAGAAATAACGGAAGCAGAGCCTGGAGAGGCGGTACTCAGCTACCGAGGTTGTCAAAAACACCGAGGTATGCACGAGCCTGGAGAGGCGACGACTAATACTCAACCTGGAGAGGCTACTCAGCAATTTTCCACCGGAAGACACTACAAGTCAGAAGGATGGCTCATTCCCCGGACAATTGGGTCAACTCCTTTACTTGTCAATCGGTACACCAAAAGGCCGTTTGACTAAGTAAAGGGGGGGCAGCTGTAGACCCCTAAAATTGTCCGGGTCGGAAATAAGACTCAAAGACTCTCGAAGACCGAAGGAAAGTCAGCCAGAAGGACTCCTGGAAGACCCTAGGATGATTATCTGTAGGTTTAGAGGCCTTAGAGTAGCTTGAAATAAGGAAGTGGGAGGATTGGAGCTCAATACGGCCTCCTAAAAGTTCAGTACGGCCGTACTGAACATTTTGAACTACAATACGGCCGTACTGAACCCAATACGGCCGAACTGAAGTTTTTGAACTTTAGTACGGCCGTACTGAATTCAATACGGCCGTACTGTAGTTCAAAACTTCAGTACGGGCCGTATTGATCCCAGAGGCCGTACTGCGCCTCACTCCTATATATAGGACGTCATTTGGACGTCATTCCACACTTTTCCACACTTTTGGACACCTTTTTGACTCCCTCCTTGAGTATTCTAGGGTTTTTGAGCAGTGTTCTGCCCTAGAAATTGCTCTGAGAGTCGATCCGACGAAGTTCTTGAGTCACGAGCCATTTGCTTGAGTCTCGAACCCAGTCGAAGGGAAATCTCTTGGATTTCCATAGTAAAAATTTATTTTTTAGGAAGGAGTGAGCGAGCGTGTAGTGGGAAGGAGTGCCAAAAAGCCTCCTAGATTTCGTTGGAATATATAAAAGCACGCTTCAAAGGTTTCTTTTCTAAAATCCCTTCTTTTACTGCTTTCTGATTGTTGCATATTTAGTTTTGTCATCATGTAGATATCTCGTTAATAATCGTTTCTAATAAATAGGGGTAATTTGGTAATTTTACATTGTTATTTATGAAATAATCCGTCATAGGGAACCCGAAAGGGGCGTTGTGAGGTGCTAACACCTTCCTCGCACGTAACCGACTCCCTTACCTAACTCTGGTTGTAATGGCCGAAGTTGATTTACGAAAATCAATTGCCTTAAATCTTTTTCCAATGTTTTGAGTAAAACATTGGTGGCGACTCCAAGAACCCTCCTTTTTGCGAAAACCACTAATCCATGGAGGGTCCCGCTTGGGATTAACATGGATTGGTGAATCATTTAATGAAATTGTTAGTTCGACAAGGTCTCAGTTTGAGAATAAGTCGTTCTAACAATCCACCACTTTTAAAAAATTAAAAAGAGTCCAACCATCGTCGCGAATGCCAAGGTCCGTTTCGGCGGGTGGCGACATGGATGATCATGCTTCCATTGGGGAATCTTGCTGATCTTGCTCTGATAGCTTTCACTGGGAATTCGGCCCAAGAGTGCAAGCTGAGATGTCTCTGGGGAGTATTATTTCGGCAAGCCTCTCCAGGCTCGGTTATTCTGTACGATTGTTGGATTTTCTGAATTTTTCGCCTTTTTTGTCGATTTCGGCTTTTTCAGTTGGTTGCTGTCATACACAAGAAATTTTTCCTATTTTTCTATTTTATGCGATTGCCTCATGATAAGGTCTTTGAATGTGCAACTAATGTGTGTGATGCACAAAATGCAAGTTTAATCATTTTGTTAATGTCTTTAGAAAAATGAATGGCTCTCCCTATCCTCCTCTTCTTGGAGGAATTTCTATCGTGAGGGAGGATTTCTGTGAGCCTTTTACGCAAAAGATTACAGATTTTATAGGAACCCCTCCAATCTTTCTTTATTGATCGATTATTAAAGGAATTTCGTACAATTTTTAAGAAACACCAATTTAGAGGCATAATCATATGGTCAAGAGAAGAGAAATGAATAGATATTTTATTGATATTCACAGATGTTTTTACAGAAAGATATACAAAAGGAATTTCTGAAGAATGGCTGGCCAGGGTAGGCTATATACATTAGGCTTAACAATTATATCCGTAATTGTTGCTCTTACGTTCCCCTAATTGCTCCAGGTGAGATGCCTGAGCCAGGAGTGTAGACACTGCAAGACGCTTGCTTCTAGAAGATAATCACTTGAACCGCCTTCCGGTTTTCGATTCAAGTGATCGTTGCTTGCTTTGTTTTTGTGTCTTGTTCTTTTGCCCCTAATTTTTGCCTAGGACGTATCCTAGCGGGGATAAATTCGCCTTTGTTTTGCCTAGTACCCTTGTACTGGCGGCCTTTTTATTTTGCCCTAACTTTTGCCTAGGACGCCCTTTTTCGGGTTTTCATCCTAGAGGGCCTATGCAAGCAACGTCTTCAAGCATAGTACTTCTTTACAACGTCAGCGTTGACTGGGTATCGAAGTTCTTCTCCATCCATGTCCGTGAGGATCAATGCTCCTCCTGAGAAGGCTCGCTTCACCACGTATGGTCCTTCGTAATTCGGGGCCCACTTTCCAATTTTGTCCTTTTGGGCTGGTAGCAGCTTCTTCATTACCAGTTCTCCCTCATGGTAGACTCGAGGGTGGACTTTCTTGTCAAAAGCCTTTTTGATCTTCCTCTGATAGGCTTGACCATGGCATATGGCGTTCAGCCGTTTCTCTTCGATAAGATTCAACTGGTCGTATCGGCTTTGAACCCATTCTGCCTCGAAAAGTTTTGCTTCCACGATTACCCTTAGAGAAGGTATCTCGACTTCGATAGGTAGAACTGCCTCCATCCCATAGACGAGGGAGAACGGAGTAGCTCTTGTAGATGTGCGTACTGAAGTCCTATAACCATGAAGAGCGAAGGGTAACATCTCATGCCAGTCTTTAAATGAGACAACCATCTTTTGCACTATTTTCTTGATGTTTTTATTGGCTGCCTCGACTGCCCCATTCATCTTTGGCCGATATGGGGAAGAGTTGTGGTGTTGGATCTTGAATTCTTGGCACAGTTCTTCCACCATTTTGTTATTCAAATTAGATCCATTATCAGTGATGATTTTATCGGGAATACCGTATCTGCATATAATGTTCTTCTTGATGAAGGATGTTACCACCTTTCGGGTCACATGAGCATACGATGCTGCTTCTACCCATTTAGTGAAGTAGTCAATGGCCACAAGGATGAATCTATGTCCATTGGATGCTTTCGGCTCGATGGGTCCAATAACATCCATGCCCCACATTGCGAATGGCCAAGGTGAAGCCAATACGTTGAGTGGAGTCGGTGGGACATGAATGTTGTCGGCGTATGCTTGACACTTATGGCATTTTCGCACGTACTGGTAACAATCCCTTTCCATGGTCGACCAATAGTATCCCGCCCTGAGGATCTTTTTAGCCATTGCAGGCCCGGGGATATGGGTACCGAAAACCCCCTCATGTACTTCTTTGATCATATTTTGAGCTTCGACTTAGTCTATACATCTCAACAAGACCGAGTCATAATTCTTCTTGTAGAGGGTTTCACCGACTAGCAGAAATCCCATAGCCCTTCTTCGGATATGCTTCTTGTCATTGTCGTTGGCCACATCAGGATATTCCCCTTTTGTTAAATATTGCTTGATATCATGGAACCATGGACAATCATCGACAGCTTCATCTATCAGAAGGCAGAACGCTTGCTTATCGTGCCGCCGGATATTGATGATGGGCATTTCATGCTCACGATCCAAGGCGAACATCGACGAGAGCGTAGCAAGAGCGTCGGCAAACTGATTCTCCTCCCTTGGAATGTATTCAAAGACGATACTTTGGAAGAGATGTGTCAAATCTTTGATGTGCTCAACATATGGTATCAGTTTAGGATTTCGGACTTCCCAATCACCTCGTAGTTGGTGGATGACTAGGGCAGAATCACCAAACACTTTGAGTTTTAGGATACCATTGTTGATGGCTGCTTGGATTGCCAACGCGCAAGCCTCGTATTCAGCCATGTTGTTTGTACAATCGAAGTTGAGTCTTGCCGTTATGGGAATGTATTTTCCTTGTGGAGAGATTAGCACTGTGCCAATCCCTCGTCCAAGCATGTTGGAGGCTCCATCAAAATACATGGTCCATGCATCATCTTTAGGTTCTTCATGTTGTAGATTCATTATATCCTCATCGGGGAAATTGTCCTGAAGGGATTGGTAGTCGTTGGTCGGCCCGTGTGCTAGGTGATCAGCTAGGGTACTGCCCTTGATGGCCTTTTGTGTGACATGTATGATGTCAAATTCTGATAACTGTACTTGCCATCGGGCAATCTTCCCAGTGATTATTGGTTTGTCGAACACGTACTTAATTGGATCCATTTTGGAAACCAACCAAGTAGTATGCCTAATCATATACTGTCTGAGCCGTTGTGTTGCCCATGCTAACGCACAACACGTCTTTTCTAACGGTGTGTAGCGGGTTTCATAGTCGAGAAATTTCTTGCTCAGGTAGTAGATGGCTCGTTCTTTCTTTCCCGTTTCATCTTGTTGTCCTAGCACAGCTCCCATGGACTCATCAAGCACGGTTAAGTAGAGGATTAATGGTCTTCCCTCGACAGGTGGTACCAATACTGGTGGTTTGGCCAAGCATTGTTTGATCTTATCAAAAGCTTGTTGACAATCCTCATCCCAAGATTCGGAATGATTCTTGTGCAACAGCCTGAATATTGGTTTGCACGTGTCAGTCAACTGTGCGATGAACCTTGCGACATAGTTCACCCTGCCGAGGAATCCTCTTATCTCTTTCTCGATCTTAGGAAGAGGCATTTCCATTATTGCCTTCACTTTATCGGGGTCCACCTCTATGCCTTTTTTACTGACGATGAACCCGAGAGGCTTACCCGACCGAACTCCGAAAGTACACTTAGCCGAATTTAGCTTAAGCTGATACTTGCGAAGCCGGTTGAATAATTTTCTCAAATATTGGATATGGTCCATTTCGTCCTTCGACTTTGCGATCATGTCGTCCACGTATACTTTGACCTCTTTGTGGATCATGTCGTGGAATAACGTCACCATTGCTCGTTGGTAGGTGGCTCCCGCATTTTTGAGTCCAAAAGGCATCACCCTGTAGTAGAAAGTACCCCAAGGTGTAATGAAGGAAGTTTTCTCGCGGTCTTCCACATTCATCTTAATTTGGTTGTACCCGGAGTACCCATCCATAAAGGAATAGAGTGTGTTCGTGGCTGTATGATCCACTAGTGTATCGATGTGCGGTAAGGGAAAATCGTCCTTTGGACTGGCACGATTCAGATCCCTGTAGTCAACACAGACTCTAACCTTTCCATTCTTTTTAATGACTGGCACGATGTTAGCCAACCATTCGGGATACTGAGATACAACCAAGAATCCCGCGTCTAATTGCTTTTCTACCTCTTCCTTGATCTTTAAAGACCACTCGGGCTTGATTCGTCGGAGCTTTTGTTTGACGGGTCGAAACCCTTCTTTCAACGGTAACTTGTGCTCGACGATGTTAGAGTCCAAACTGGGCATATCATGATACGACCATGCAAATACGTCCTTATATTCCCTTAACAATTAGATCAATTGTGCCCTTATTTCATCACTGATATGGGTCCCAATGTTGACCTCTTTTATCTCTTGGCCCTGCCCCAAATTCACGGTCTCCAATTTCTCTTGATACGGTTGGAGTAAACGAGCTTCTTGATCTAGCAGCCTTTGCAGATCCGGAGAGATGGTCTCCTCATCATTGTCCAACTCAACCCATTCATCCTCGACTTTCGGATCCCGGTCTGAGCGAACAATCACAGACATAATTGTTTTATCGGTTCTGTTTTTGGTTTAGAATTATTAATGTTAATGAGAGAAAGAGAGAAAAAAACAAATGAGAGAATGATGTGTGAAAAATGCCTCTTTATTGATATGTATAAAAAACTGTACAAAAAACCCTTATTCACATGAAAAGGATCTCATGATCTCGGGTACTGATCATGAGTCCCAAAAAGAAAAATGTGGAGGGGCCCTATCGTGGCTTGCTCTTCTCTCTATTCCTGCTTCGGCAGAGGATTCTTGCTCACGTCGGGCGCTGTCGAATCAAAAGTGACCCACCCAGCATCGATAAGGTCTTGGACCTTATATTTGAGAGCTCTACAGTTCTCCGTTGAATGCCCCGGTGCCCCCGAATGGTATAGACATTTGTCTTGCGGATTGTACCAGTCGGGATAAGGTGGGTCAATTTTCCTTGGTGGAATGTAAGCTAGAAGATGAGCTTGTACTAGCTTCGGCAGGAGGTCGCTATATGTGGTCGGAAGTTTATCAAACTTCTTCACAGGGTTGTACTGCGACTTTCCCGACTTCGAAGCGGAGGAGGATGAAGAAATAGTTACGGCGTTGACTCCTCCTTCTTTCTTCTTCCCATAGGTCTTCTTAGCTTCAAATGATTGGGAAGGCCCAGCTAGCTTCCCACTTTTCAGCCCTTGTTCCACTCTTTCTCCAATGGTGATGATGTCCGAGAAGAGTGTTGTCGTGTTCCCTATCATCTTGTCATAATAGGGACCGGTTAACGAGTTTATAAATAGGGACACCGTCTCCTTATCCGACAGCGGGGGCTCTATTTGTGCCGCCAACTCCCTCCATCGTTGGGCGTACGCCTTAAAGGATTTATCATTTTTCTTACTCAAGGCTTGAAGATCGGACCTATCGGGTGTTAGGTCGATGTTATACTTGTAGCACTTGAGAAATGCGTCAGCCAACTGTTTCCATGTACGCACCTGATTCCCATCCAGCTGCATATACCAGTTGAGTGCGGTGTCAGCTAAGCTCTCTTGGAAGCAATGGATTAAGAGCTTTTCATTAGTGGCATATGCAGCCATCTTTCGACAATACATGGTGAGATGACTTTTGGGGCAAGTCGATCCCACATACTTTGGGAAATCGGGCATTTTAAATTTGGGAGGGAATTGGATGTCCCTTACTAAGCACATGTCGGCAGCATCTTTGATATCAAAATCATGCCCCTCCATAGCCCTCAGCCGGTCCTCGAGAGCGTGGAACTGCTCCTTTGAAATCTCGGGCTCTTTATTCGTAATCCTCGCCCCAAGGGATACAACTTGCGGAGGCTCATGCTCTTGCTCCTCCTCATGATGGGACTCATGGTCACTGTGTTGAGTCCCATGCATGTTTTGATGACGCATGAGTTCCATCATTTGCGCCATTTGCTCCTTGAGCTGTGAGAGCTCGGTTGTAAGCTTCCTGTTTTGTTCCTCCAACGCGTCCATTTTCTTGAGTTTCTGCGCGCGCGTGAGGACAGAGAGATGACCAGCCACTTTCTAAAATGAATGCTTAATCTAATTAGTTTATTTATGGAATGAATACACTCTTGACATGAGCTTGATAACCTTCCATCTTTAAGGCGCTGCCTTTTTAAGAAGGAGGTTTACCACCCTTCTTGACTTATGATCTCTCCCCAACGGAGAATCTCAATAGTCATGGGTCTCTTTCACTCATATCAAGGGGTATTGGTGAGCCTAAAGTGAATGGTTATGAGGATGCATGATGTCTTATTGGTAATGATGCGCATGCTCATCACTTTTATTATATTTTCACACATGGTCTTTCCTCTCATGTCATGACATTTTTCATGCATGGGGTTATTCTTAGACCTTATCACGGGATTTATTATTAATGCACAAACAATGTCACATAGACCTATACACAAACAATTCACTCATCCACGAACAGTCACGAGCGAATCACGAGGTAGGGGTATCCTGCAGACAAGTGCATATTCAAGGAGGTTCTAACTGTTCTCACCGGTCCAAGGCCCGCAAGGTGCCCCCATTATAGGGACCCAATTCCTCTCGTCGTAAGTCGATGGAAAGCTCCAACGCACTGTCGGACTTGAGTTCATGGTTTTCACCTCAAGTGATGCTTTCCGACAACGGTCTACGGGCACCTATAGACCCATTCGACAACCGGCCGTACTAACATCCACTCCCTATGGCTTTCCACTCATGCCCACGGGTATAGAGGGAACTGTTGTGTGCAAAGGTTCGTGTGCAGTTTATATTTCAAACAATTGCGAAAATTTAAACATCCAACAGTTATTAAAGCCAATTAGGTAAAACATGTTATCATACAAGCGAGGGGTAACGAAGTAATTTTAAACTATTATTTTAGAAATAATCCATCACTAAATGGGATTGACTCTCGAGGCTTCCCCAGTGGAGTCGCCATCTGTCGCCACCCGCCGAAACGGACATTGGCATTCGCGACGATGGTTGGACTCTTGTTAAGTTTGAAAAATGATGGATTGTTAGAACGACTTGTTCTCAAACTGAGACCTCATCGAACTAACAATATTGTTAAATAATTCTCACCAATCCATGTTAATCCCAAGCGGGACCCTCCATGGATTAGTGGTTTTCGTAAAAAGGGGGTTCTTGGAGTCGCCACCAATGTTTTACTCAAAACATTGGAAAAAGATACAAGGCAATTGATTTTCACAAATCAACTTCGGCCATTACAACCAGAGTTGGGTAAGGGAGTCGGTTACGTGCGAGGAAGGTGTTAGCACCCCACAACGCCCTTTTCGAGTTCCCTATGACGGATTATTTTATAAATAATAGTGTAAAGTTACTAAATTACCCCTATTTATTAGAAACGATTATAGATAAAATGTTTACATGATGAAAGCTCTAAACGTGCAATGCAACAATCAAAAAGCAATAAATAAAAGCGGTAAAAGAAAGGATTTTGAAAGAAACCTTCGAAGCGAGCTTTTATATATATCAGAACAGCGTTAGGAGGCTTTTTGGTGCTCCTTCCCACTACACGTCCACTCGCTCCTTTCCCCTAAAGATAATATTTACTATGGAAATCAAAGAGATTTCCCTTCGACTTGTTCGAGTCTCAAGCTAATGGCTCATGACTCAAGAACTTCGTCGGATCGGCTCTCGGAGAGACTTCTAGGGCAGAGAATAGCTCAAAAACCCAAGAATACTCAGCACGAGGGTCAAAGAGTGTGGGAAAAGTGTGGAATGACGTGCCAATGACGTCCTATTTATAGGATTGAGGCGCAATACGGCCTGGGAGATCAATACGGCCCGTATTGAGTTTTTGAACTACAATACGGCCGTATTGAATTCAATATGGCCGTATTGAAGTTCAAAAACTTCAGTACGACCGTATTGGTTTCAGTATGGCCGTATTGTAGTTCAAATGGCTCAATACGGCCGTACTGAACCTTTGGGAGGGCGTATTGAGCTCCAATCCTCACACACCCTTATTCTAAGCTACTCTAAGACTTCTAGACCTACAAAGAATCATCCTAGGGTCTTCCAGGAGTCCTTCCGGCTGACTTTCCTTTGGTCTTTGAGAGTCTTTGAGCTTTATTTCCGACCCGGACAATTTTAGGGGTCTACAGTCATCACAATGATGATTACTATCAAAGGCCACCAAGAACACAAAGACCAATACCAAGGGAGTCTTCCAATAAGGAACCCAACATTACTCTTCCCTCATTTCATGGCAAAGACAATGTTGAAACATATTTAGATTGGGAAATGAAAGTTGAACAACTTTTTTCTTGCCATGGAATAAGTGAAGAGAAAAAGGTTTCTTTAGCAACCCTTAGCTTCCAAGGGCATGCTATGTATTGGTGGACCTCTTTAGAAAAAGAAAGAAGAATGCATCATGAACCCCCAATTCAATATTAGAATGAACTCCGTAGTGCCTTAAGGAGGAGGCATATTCCCCCATACTATGACCTTGAGCTTATGGATAAGCTTCAAAGGTTGAAACAAGGGTCATCTAGTGTGGAGGAGTATAGGCAACAAATGGAGTTACTTATGATGAGGGTGGGTATAAGTGAAGAAGAGAGGACTACCATTTCTAGATTTCAAAGTGGCCTAAATCTTGAAATAAGAGACAAAGTTGAACTTTTACCTTATAGAGATTTCAATGAGCTTGTTAAACTTTGTTCAAGAGTGGAGCATCAACTCAAAAGAAAAACTTTTAGAAAAGACTTCACTCCCTCTTATTCCAAGAACTTCAAGAAGGATGGCCCCTCTTCCAAACCTTATTCCAAAGAAAAAGAGCAAGAAAAAGAAAAATCTTCTTTTGAAGCACCTTCCAAAGATGCTAAAACAAGTGACATCAAGTGTTTTAAGTGTCTTGGTCGTGGGCACATTGCTTCTCAATGCCCAACAAAGAAAACCATGATTTTAAGGGGCCAAGATCACTATAGTAGCCTTGATGAAGCTACTTCCTCATCTTCGAGTGATGAAGAAGAAGTTTTAGAGTCCGAGGAAGAAACCTACCTATGTGAAGGAGACTTATTAATGGTAAGAAGGCTTCTTGGGAACCAATCTAGTAATTTAGACCAATCCCAAAGAGAGAACTTGTTTCATACAAGATGCAAGGTTTTAGAAAATACTTGTTCTCTCATTGTGGATAGTGGGTCTAGTTGTAATTGTTGTAATACTAGATTGGTTAACAAGTTAGCCTTGACTACTCTACCTCACCCTAAACCTTACAAGTTACAATGGATAAATGAAGAGGGAGGTATTGTGGTCAACCAACAAGCAAATGTACCTATCTCCATTGGCAAGTATAAAGAGGAAATTTTATGTGATATAGTGCCATTGGATGTTAATCACATTTTACTTGGAAGGCCTTGGCAATTTGACAAGAAAACTATTCATGAAGGCCTTTCTAATAAAATAAGTTTCCACCACTTGGGCAACAAAATTGTGTTGTGTCCTCTATCACCTTCCCAAGTGAGTGAGGACTAACTCAAAATGAAAGCCAAAAGAGAAGAGGATGAAAAAAAATAATAAAACAAAAGAAAGAAAAAAAAAGGTCTCCCCTTAAAAGCTAAAGAATGAGAAGAGAAGGTATCAAGTTTAGAGGCAAGTGTCCCCTCTAAAGAAGTTGCTCACAAAAGTCACTTATCCATTAAAAATGACATCAAAAAAACAATTTTGCTTGAGCAACCTTTATACCTCCTCTATTTTAAAGAGACACTAGCTGCCACTAGTCATGAACTTGAGTCTCTA
This sequence comes from Cajanus cajan, assembly GCF_000230855.2. NCBI lineage: Eukaryota > Viridiplantae > Streptophyta > Magnoliopsida > Fabales > Fabaceae > Cajanus > Cajanus cajan. Next base: position 20,654,617 of record NC_138527.1, on the reverse strand, counting down.
CCTCAAGAGGTTCAAAAACTTTTGAAAGAATTTGATGCCCTATTCCCTCAAGAAGTTCCAAGTGGGCTTCCACCTTTAAGAGGAATAGAACATCAAATAGACCTCATACCGGGGGCTAGTCTTCCTAATAGGCCCGCCTATAGGACTAACCCTCAAGATACCAAAGAGAAAGAATCTCAAGTTGAGGACTTGTTGAAGAAGGGTTGGGTTCAAAAGAGCCTTATCCCTTGTGTCGTTCCCATTCTTTTGGTGCCTAAGAAAGATGGCAAGTGGAGGATGTGCGCGGATTGTAGAGCCATCAATAACATCACCATAAAATATAGGCACCCAATCTCTAGGCTAGATGATATGTTGGATGAACTACATGGGGCAATCATATTCTCCAAAATTGATCTTAAGAGTGGTTATCATCAAATTAGAATCAAAGAGGGTGATGAATGGAAAACCGCTTTTAAAACCAAGTTTGGTTTGTATGAATGGTTAGTGATGCCTTTTGGTCTCACCAATGCCCCTAGCACTTTCATGCGTCTCATGAATCATGTACTTAGGGATTGCACAGGGAAATTTGTAGTTGTATATTTTGATTACATTTTAATTTTTAGCAAATTCTTAGGTGAGCATCTTGAGCATCTAAGGGAAGTGTTAATAATTCTTAGGGACAACCACCTCTATGCCAACTTAGAGAAATGCACCTTTTGTAAAGAAAATGTGAACTTTTTGGGCTTTATAGTTGGCAAAGGGGGAGTGCAAGTTGACCCCGAGAAAATAAAAGCCATCCAAGATTGGCCGACCCCAAAAAGTATGGGAGTTGTGAGGAGCTTCCATGGTTTAGCAAGCTTCTATAAAAGATTTGTCAAAGACTTCTCCACACTTACATCCCCTCTTAATGAGCTTGTTAAGAAGGATGTCCCTTTCATTTGGGGTGAAGCCCAAGAAAAAGCTTTCAATGCTCTTAAGGAAAAGCTCACCAATGCACCCATTCTAGCCCTCCCCAACTTTGCTCAAACCTTTGAGCTAGAATGTGATGCATCCGGTTTTGGCATAGGTGTCGTGTTACTTCAAGGAGGCCACCCTATTGCTTACTTTAGTGAAAAACTTCATGGGGCTACCTTGAATTATCCCACCTATGACAAGGAGCTTTATGCCCTTATTAGAGCCCTCCAAGTATGGGAGCATTACTTAGTGACTAGAGAGTTTATCATACACACCGATCATGAGTCACTTAAGTACATTAGAGGGCAAGGGAAGTTGAACAAGAGACATGCCAAGTGGGTAGAATATCTTGAGCAATTTCCTTACATTATCAAATATAAGAAGGGAAAGAATAATGTAGTGGCAGATGCTTTATCTAGAAGACACTCATTACTCTTTTCCTTGGGCTATCAAATTCTTAGATTTGATAATATAAAGGAGTTGTATGAGAAGGATCAAGATTTCCAATCCACCTTCACCAAATGCCTCGAAAAGCCTTTTGATGGATTCAATCTTCTTGAGGGGTATCTTTTTAAAATGGGAAGACTTTGCATACCCCAAGGATCCATTAGAAAGCTTTTGATTAAAGAAAGTCATGAGGGAGGTCTCATAGGCCATTTTGGGGTTGATAAAACCCTGTCTTTTAAAATATAAATTCTATTGGCCACATGAGAGTGGATGTTCAAAGGCATTGCTCCAAGTGTATCACTTGTCTTCAAGGAAAATCAAGAGTGATGCCTCATGGACTCTACACCTCTCTCCCTATAGCTAGCTCCCCTTGGGTTGACATTAGTATGGATTTTGTACTTGGTCTCCCAAGGACCCAAAGGGGATTCGATTCTATCTTTGTGGTAGTAGATTGTTTTAGGAAAATGGCTCATTTTATACCATGCCACAAAGTAGATGATGCTAGCTATATTGCTAAACTTTTGTTCAAAGAGGTGGTCTGTTTGCATGGGTTACCCAAGACTATTGTGTCCGATAGGGATGTTAAGTTCCTTAGTCATTTTTGGAAAATTCTTTGGGAAAAACTAGGAACAAAACTTGTTTATTCCACTACTTGCCACCCACAAACCAATGGACAAACCGAAGTAGTGAATAGATCCCTATCCACATTGTTAAGGGTCACTCTCAAAGGGAATAAGAAGACTTGGGATGAATGCCTCCCCCATATAGAGTTTGCCTATAATAGAGTAGTCCACAAGACTACTAACTTATCTCCCTTTGAGGTTGTATATGGCTTTAATCCTCTTACCCCTCTTGACTTGCTCCCACTACCTAATACTACTTCCTTGTATCACAAAAAAGGAGTATCAAAGGCTGACTTTATAAGAAAATACCATGAGAAAGTCAAGAGCCAAATTGAAAAACAAACTGAAAAATATGCCAAATACAACAACAAAGGGAGGAAAAATGTGACTTTTGAAGTTGGGGATTGGGTTTGGCTTCACTTGAGGAAGAATAGATTTCCTACTCAAAGGAAGTCCAAACTAAGCCCTAGGGGAGACGGTCCTTTCCAAGTCCTTAAGAAGATTAATGACAATGCATACATCCTAGACCTTCCCTCCGAATATGGAGTTAGTTCCTCATTTAATGTTTGTGATCTTACACCTTTTGTAGGGACTAATGACATGGATGAGGTTGAAGATTTGAGATCAAATCCTTCTCAAGAAGGAGGGGATGATGGAGGACCATCCTTGAGACATCATATAGGGCCTATCACAAGGTCCATGGCTAGGAGAGTAGAGGAAGATGAAGAACACACCACACCAAAAGCCATGATCATCATGTGTGTGGATTTTGGGCCCTCTCCTTAGCTTGTTGCTTTCCTTTCCTATTTTGCCCTTGTATTTTGGGGTACATTAGCTATTAGGATTTTATTGTGTATTTTTATTTAGCCTTTGTATTATGGGGCAAAAATAGGATTAGGATTTATTTAGGGACTTAACCTTGACTAGTAAGGTCAAAAGTCCATTTCTTTTATTTTCTAGGACTAAGGGTACTTTAGTCTTTTTGGAGAGATGAGAGTCATTTCATTTGGGCTGCATCTAGGGTTCATTTAGGGTGCATTTGGGCTTGAAATTTTTGGCCAAATGCTCCCAAGAAACCCTAGGATGCTCTCCTCTCTCTATAAGTACTCTAGTCCCTCCACCTTGTACCCACTTTGGAATATATGCATTTTGAGTGAGCCTTTGTGCCTCAAAATCCTTCCTTAGTCTCCTAGGGTCCTCATGCCTAACCTCCTCTCCTCTCTACCCTAAAGAGAGTTTGAGTTTCCCTTGAGTGGCCTCCACCAACCCTTGGTGGAGAGAGCTAGCCAAGAGCACCAAAAACACCTTCCACCTTCTCACCTCCATTTTCGTCCACCTTCACCTCAACCCTTCAATATTGTTTTTCCACCACCCTTGAGGAACATCCAGCCATCATCCTTCTTCCTAGACCATGGAGAAAGAGTGAGCTCCTACTTGGAAGCCAAAGACACACCATGGAAGGAAGGAGCCCATCATTGGCAGAACAACAGATGAAAAGCCCCCATGACCGACCTCAGCAATGATAACCAAATTGGCTGAACTAGGAAGGGATAGAACACTCCTACTATCCAAAGGTCGAGGAAGAGATTGCAACTTCTCTATGTCCTCCTCATCCACGGCGGACAAAGCGAAACCAATTGAACCAGCAAACCTAATCAAATTTTGCTGCCAATAAAGGGGGAACTTCGGGTCCCCATTTAAATGGAAAAGATGCTCAGATGCCACATCGGTATTGATAGGGCAGTTCTTAAAATAATCCTTTTTGAAATTTTTATAAGAAAGGAAGAATAGTGAGAACAACCCTCCTTCCTTACTACCACTCAAGAATAACCAACCTAAAGGAGGATCCCCCAACTTCAACTGGTAAAAATGTATAAACTTGGCCAACAAAACCTCTATCCCTAAAACCGAGCATAGAACTTGGAAAGCTCGGAGAAAACCCCAACTATTCAAATGAAGTTGGCTAGGAGCAACATTGACATGACTGAGGAAAGAGCACTCAAAGGGATTAAAGGGCACTGAGACACCGAGATCCTTGAAGAGACATCGATACATATAAAAGAAGGGAGAGAGACCTGACAAGAACATATGATCGTCAGGTTGGCAGTCGACGACCTTGACGAGATCGGCCACCGAGGGGGTGCAGATTGACAATTACTTAACAAGTAAATCCATTGACGATAGGGACAAAAACCTACTCTCAAATTTGCCGACATCCCCCCTCACCCACTCGTAACTAGGGATGGCTATTAGAGGGTGGGAATCTTTCCTATTATTCCCACATCGCTTCCTCTTGTTACCCTCATCCTCATTACAACCTTCCCCTTCCACCCTGGTATGACTACCTTCCATAATACACGCTCTTAAGCAAACAAGCAAAAAGAAATGGTACGAGAAGCCAATACCTTCATATCGGAAAAGAGGGAGGACGAACTTGCAAAGAAGCCATAAATGGTAGAAACAAAGAATGTCAAGGAGTAAAAAATGCACCAATGAGATGAAGATGGAGAAAGTGACGGTGGATAAATACATGAGAAAGTAAAGGTAAAATGTGGCCCCCCACCGCATTAAATAACATTCATGGTGGAGTGGTGCAGCTGGTCATAAAGGAACGCACCCCACCATTAATAAGGGGTCACCGTTTCCCAAATGACGAAAATGCGCGCCTCCTCGAAAACCTTGCCCAAAAGGTGATGTTTGAAAAATGAAGAGACACCACCCAATCCTAGCGACATGACGGGTCTGTACACCCTCTGGAGGCTCAAAAGCCCCTTTGCTCTTACATCACTCGGTGCTTGGGGGGCAAGTGTACTGGCCTTGCCAAGTTGCCAACTTGTCCCTCACCAAGCTGCCAACTCAGTCAAAGGTTTACCAGCTCGACCAAGCTACCAAGTCGGCTAAAGGCCTACCAATTTGACTAAACAGTAAACTCGAAAGCTGCTTAGAAGCCCCTTTGCTCTTACATCACTTGGTGCTTGGGGGGCAAGTGTACTGGCCTTGCTAAGTTGCCAACTTGTCCCTCACCAAGCTGCCAACTCAGTCAAAGGTTTACCAACCTGATCAAGACTTGGTCGAAGGCTTACTAGCCTGACCAAGTAGTGAACTCATTATTGCCGAGCTCCTCAGCTTGGCCATGAAACATGGACATCTGAACACCACATCATCCCAAAGAGGCCACGTCATCAAACAGATAAAAATACAATCTTGTCACCGCGCTGCAATCACAGGGTAAAACCCTAAAAATGCCAATGTGCCAGTAAACAGTAAAAACCCTAAAATCACCAAGGTACATCTGCTATATATACGAGACCCCTACACTATCAAGCACTAACTTTAGCATCAGAGTCTCTTTTGCAGGTGCCACCCCAATCTCAGAGTGGACGACCTGCGACTAATGGAGGCTCACCAATCTCATCAGAGTGATCGTCACTAATCCAATCTCAGGTGAGAACAGGAAGCATTTAGGGTTGATTTGAAGGTGCACATGTTCAGCCACTAGTGTTGAAAAACATGTGACTCAAATGCATCTTAAATGCTTTCTAAATTAAATTTAGGTTAGCCTAATTAGGCTATTTAAGTAATCCTTTCAAATTCCTATTCTAATGGCCTAAATACAATGTCCAATCAAATACAATGGAAAGGAAAAATTACAAGAATGAAAATGAGCCCAATATTGGGTATCAAAAGCCCAAAGGCCCATGGAGCCCAAAACTAGGCGCAATAAGCCTAAAGCCCAAAATACGTATACTATTGGCCCATAATACAAGACCAAACAATATGAAATCCTATACTACCAAAGATATAAGAAAGGTGGTCAACCATGTAAGGCCCAAGTGAAGAGAACCCTAGGCCCACCAAGCCCATTGGGCCCACTAAGCTCTGAAGCAGTCAAATCTTCAAGTAATCTTCTAGCTATAGCTCTAGTGGTTGGACCTTTGGTCCATGCTCTTCCATCATCTCCTCCCTCTTGAGAAGGATTCTTCCTCGAATCTAAAGATTGATCCTCATCGTTACTAGCTCCTACAAAAGGTTTTAAATCACTGACATTAAAAGTAGGGCTAACACCATAATCAGAGGGTAAATCAAGCCTATAAGTGTTATCTTTGATACGTTGTAAGAGTTGAAAGGGTCCATTTCCTCGGGGACTAAGTTTTGACTTCCTTTGTTGTGGAAAAAATTCTTTTCTAAGGAGAAGCCAAACCCAATCACCTTCCTCGAAGATCATGTTTCTTTTGCCTTTATTACTAGCCTTAGTATATCTCTCATTTTGTTGTTGTATATGAGATTTAATCCTTTCATGTAATTTTTTTTACAAATTAGCCCTTCAAGCCCCTTCCATATGTATAAAATGATTAACATTAGGGAGGGGTATCAAGTCCATAGGAGTCAAAGGATTAAACCCATAAACAACCTCAAAAGGAGAAATATTGGTAGTTTTATAGGTAGTTTTATGGACTACCCTGTTGTAGGCAAACTCAATGTGTGGTAAATACTCATCCCAAGATTTATGATTACTCTTCCAGACAACTCTAAGCATAGTAGATAGAGACCTATTAAACTACCTTAGTTTGACCATCAGTTTGAGGATGGCAAGTAGTAGAAAAGAGGAGTTTAGTTCTTAGTCTTGACCACAAGACACGCCAAAAATGGCTTAGGAACTTAGTATCTCTATCAGACACTATAGACTTAGGGAGTCCATGAAGCTTAACCACATCTCTAAAGAAGAGTTTAGCAATGTTTCTTGCATCATCTACTTTGTGGCATGGAATAAAATGGGCCATTTTGCTAAAGCGATCCACTACTACAAAAATAGAATCCATACCCCTTTGGGTCCAAGGTAAACCTAGCACAAAATCCATGTTAATATCTACCCAAGGGGATGAAGCAACATGCAAAGGTGTATAAGTGCCATGAGGCATAACTTTAGACTTGGCTTGTAAACAAGCCACACATCTAAGGCAATGCCTTTTGATGGAGGACCATCCTTGAAGACACATGTGGGCCCCATAACTAGGTCCATGGCTAGGAGAGTTGAAGAGGAGGAGGGAGTTCACACACCAAGGGACACTCTCCTCATGATCATAGAGTATTAGATTCTCTCCTAAGCATCATTAGTATAGGGTTTATTTTATTTGCCAATTTTACCCTTGTATTTTGGGGTATTTTAGTCATAGGCTTAATTTTTCTTGTATTTCCCATTTTACCCTTGTATTATGGGGTTCTTTAGGTGATTAGGCTTTTAATTTTGGGCTAGGGTGTAAATTAGGGGAGTGACGCATTTTTTGGTGCTTATTGGGTCTATTTTTAGTGTTAGAAAGGCTTAGGCCCAAGTGGAGGGCAAAGGTTGCATGGTCTTATCATGCACCTAGATATAGCCAATCTAAACCCATAGATTCCATACTTGGCCACCAAGTTGCATCTAGGGTTCATTTGCATTTCATTTTGAATGCATTTGCCTACTCCAAATGCAACCCTAGATGCCTCCCCTCCTATAAATACCCAACAACCCACCACTTGTAAATACTTTGGATTATATAGAATTTGAGTGAGCCTTTTGTGCCTCAAATCCTCTCCTTAGTCACTAGGTCTACACGGCCTCCCCCTCCTATCTCCTCCCTTGAGTGAGTTTAGGGTTTATTGAGTGGCCTTCATCTCCACTTGGTGAAGTGAGCCAACCTAGAACCACCTAGACACCTCCTCCCTTTTCTCCTATTCGCCCAACCATCACCCTACACGCCCACCTTCCTTTATTGCCTCACCCTTGAAGGAACATCCACCCTTAAGGTCATCATTTTGGCCTTAGCTAGGAGATTCTTCCCACCTTGGATGTCCATGATCAACCCCTTGGTGGAAGGAGTCCATCACCTTTGGTATCAAGAGCTTAGGTTATCTTCAAGGGTAACTAGCTTCCTTTCCATTTTCTTTGGTATCAAGAGCTTAGGTTATCTTCAAGGGTTTCTTTGAGTTTAGCCTTTTAATTGAGCATTTTCAGTTTTATTCCTTTGGCCTCCTTCTTGTTCTTGGTTGGTTTGTTATCTTTGGGTGTAGGTGAAGTACTACCTCCAAGAAACCCTTAGCAAAACTTCTTTGGGGGATTGAGTGGAGACTAAATCCGTGAGGTCCCAAGTGCTTTGGAGAAGGATATCATATCTCAAAGAGTGCAAACACCAAAGGAAAGGACTAACTTTGTTTGTTCCTTGTGAAGGGGAGCCAAATTGGAGGAGTTGAAGACCTTTAATTTCTTTTCTTTCTTACTTGCTCATTTTTGCTCAATTTTTGGCCACTTGTAATTGGGCCTTGCTTCTTTATTTTGGTTTGTAATTGGCCATTTTAAACCTCTTCATTTTGGTGGTAGTTTCGTGTAGTTGAAGGTGATTTGAAAAACTTCACCTAGGCATTCGACTAGTATATGCTTTAAGTGCTTTCCTTATGCATGTTTTAAAGCTTTTAGTAGTATAATTGCTTAGGTCTTTATTTTGCCTCAATTTTCGTTTAGAAGGCTCACAATTGCCTACTAAGGGTCCGTGCACACACACACCTTATTGTTGTGCCAACTTGTTTTGTGAGAAAAGTGAAAAAGGCTTAGTGATTTTTACTTGATAAGGCTTGGTTATTAAGTGATTCTTTGTAGTCCACCTCCCTTTGAAAGTTCACTTTGTGCACTTAAGCCTTTCCTACCTATCTTGCACTTTGAAAACCTTTTGTGAAAACCTTTTTATCACTCACTCTTTGTGAAAACCTTTTCAACCCTTTTGAAAACACTTTGTGAAAACCTTTTTGGATCAAAGATGAGTGATCATTCTAGTGTCCATGGTCATAACTCTTGTAGTACTAGGTCTAGTGTTAGGGATGAACTTAGGAAACTAAAAGAGTACCTAAGAAAAAAAGAAGAGGAAAACATAAAAAGAGAGGAAGTGTTGAGAAGAAAAGAAAAAGAGTTTGAGAAAAATAATGAGGAAATAAAAAGGTTGCTTGAAAGACTAGTTGTGGGAGGAGAGGCTAGTGGTTCAAAACCAAGAGTCACTTCTCCTAAATCCTCAAAAGGCAAGGGGCATATGTATTCAAGTGTTCATGAGGAGGAAGGGCATCATACCCAACCTCCAAGTGATATCTTCTTTAGTAGTCATCACAATGATGATTACTATCAAAGACCCCCAAGGCATCATAGACATAGGGAGTCTTCCAATAGGGAACCCCACATCCCTCTTCCCCCATTCCATGGCAAAGACAATGTGGAAACTTATTTGGATTGGGAAATGAAAGTAGAACAACTATTTTCTTGCCATGGAGTGAGTGAAGAGAGAAAGGTTTCTTTGGCAACCCTTAGCTTCCAAGGGCATGCCATGTATTGGTGGACCTCGTTAGAAAAAGAAAGAAGAATAAACCATGAGCCTCCAATTCAATATTGGAATGAGCTCCGTAGTGCCTTGAGAAGGAGGCATATTCCTCCATACTATGACCGTGAGCTTATGGATAAGCTACAAAGATTGAAACAAGGGTCATCTAGTGTGGAAGAATATAGGCAATCTATGGAGTTACTCATGATGAGGGCTGGGATAAGGGAAGAAGAGAGGATCACCATCTCAAGATTCCAAAGTGGTCTTAACCTTGAAATAAGGGACAAAGTTGAGCTCTTACCATATAGAGATTTGAATGAGCTTGTTCAACTTTGTTCTAGAGTGGAGCACCAACTTAAAAGAAAAACTTTTAGAAAAGACTCCACTCCATCTTATTCCAAGAGTTTTAAGAAGGAGGGCCCCTCTTCCCATCCTTTTCCTAAAGAAAAAGCAAAAGAAACCTCTCAAAGGACGTCTTCCAAAGACACTAAGACAAGTGACATCAAGTGCTTCAAGTGCCTTGGTCGAGGGCACATTGCCTCTCAATGCCAAACAAAGAAAATCTTGATTTTAAAAGGCCAAGACCACTATAGTAGCCTTGATGAAGCTACTTCTTCTTCTAGTGATGAAGAAGAAAACTTAGAGTCCGAGGAAGAAATTTACCCTTGTGAAGGAGACTTGTTAATGGTTAGACGGCTTCTTGGAAACCAATCTAGTAACCTAGACCAATCCCAAAGAGAGAACTTGTTTCATACAAGGTGCAAAGTTTTAGAAAACACTTGTGCTCTCGTTGGGGATAGTGGATCTAGTTGCAATTGTTGTAGCACTAGATTAGTGGATAAGCTAGCCTTAACTACTATACCTCACCCAAAACCTTACAAATTACAATGGATCAATGAAGAGGGAGGTATTGTAGTTAATCAACAAGTAAATATACCTATCTCCATTGGCAAATACCAAGATGAAGTTTTATGTGATATAGTGCCATTGGATGTTAGTCATATTTTACTTGGAAGGCCTTGGCAATTTGACAAAAAAACTATTCATGATGGCCTAACCAACAAAATAAGTTTTCATCACTTAGGTAAAAGGATTGTGTTGTGTCCTCTATCACCCTCTCAAGTGTGTGAGGACCAACTCAAAATGAAGGACAAAAGAGAGGTAGAAGAAAAAAAAAGTAGAAAACCAAAGAAAGAAAAAAAAGACCTTTCCCTTAAAAATAAAGAAGGGGAAGAGGAGGTACCAAGTTTAGAGGCAAGTGTCGCCTCTAAAGAAGTTGTTCATAAAAGTGTATTATCCCTTAAAAATGATATCAAAAACACACTTTTGATTGAACAACCTTTGTACCTTCTCTATTTCAAAGAGACACTTGCTGCCACTAGTCATGAGCTTGAGTCTCTACCTCATGAGGTTCAAAAACTTTTAAAGGAGTTTGATGATCTATTTCCTCAAGAAGTTCCAAGTGGACTTCCACCTTTAAGAGGAATAGAACATCAAATAGACCTCATACCGGGTTCTAGTCTTCCTAATAGGCCCGCCTATAGGACTAACCCACAAGAAACCAAAGAGATAGAAGCTCAAGTTGATGACTTGTTGAAGAAGGGTTGGGTTCAAAAGAGCCTTAGCCCTTGTTCCGTCCCCGTTCTCTTGGTGTCTAAGAAAGATGGTAAATGGAGGATGTGCACTGATTGTAGAGCCATCAATAACATAACAATAAAATATAGGCACCCAATCCCTAGGTTAGATGATATGTTAGATGAATTGCATGGGGCCATCATATTTTCCAAGATTGACCTTAAGAGTGGTTATCACCAAATTCGAATCAAAGAAGGTGATGAGTGGAAAACCGCTTTTAAGACCAAATTTGGTTTATATGAGTGGTTAGTGATGCCTTTTAGCCTCACTAATGCCCCTAGTACTTTCATGCGCCTAATGAATCATATTCTTAGGGATTGCATAGGTAAATTTGTGGTTGTCTACTTTGATGACATCCTTGTGTATAGTAAGACCTTAGATGAACATCTTGGACATCTAAGGCAAGTCCTAATAATTCTTAGAGTCAACCACCTCTATGCCAACCTTGAAAAATGTACTTTTTGTCAAGAGCAAGTAAAGTTTTTGGGCTTCATTGTTGGCAAAGAGGGAGTACAAGTTGACTCCGAGAAAATAAAGGCTATCCAAGAATGGCCCACCCCAAAGAGTGTTGGAGAAGTTAGAAGTTTTCATGGCTTAGCTAGCTTCTATAGAAGGTTTGTAAAGGACTTCTCCACACTTGCATCCCCTCTTAACGAGCTTGTTAAGAAGGATGTACCATTCCTTTGGGGTGAAGCCCAAGAAAAAGCATTCAAAACCCTAAAAGAGAAACTCACCAATGCACCCATTCTAGCTCTACCAAATTTTGATCAAACCTTTGAGCTAAAATGTGATGCATCCGGTTTGGGCATAGGTGCTGTGTTACTTCAAGGAGGCCACCCCATTGCTTACTTTAGTGAAAAACTTCATGGGGCCACCTTGAATTATCCCACCTATGACAAAGAACTCTATGCCCTCATAAGAGCTCTCCAAGTTTGGGAGCACTACTTGGTGACTAAGGAATTTGTTATTCACACCGACCATGAGTCACTCAAGTATCTTAGAGGGCAAGGGAAGTTGAATAAAAGGCATGCAAAGTGGGTGGAATATCTTGAACAATTCCCCTACATCATCAAATATAAAAAGGGAAAGAGCAATGTGGTAGCCGATGCTCTTTCAAGGAGGCACACCTTGCTCTCCACCTTAGGAACACAAATACTTGGCTTTGATGATGTAAAGGAATTGTATGAGCTTGATTTAGACTTCCAAGCCACTTATGCTAAATGCCTCCAAAGGCCTTTTGATGGATTCTATCTTCTTGAGGGGTATCTTTTTAGAATGGGCAAACTTTGCATACCCCAAGGATCCATTAGAAAACTTTTGGTCAAAGAGAGTCATGAAGGAGGTCTCATGGGCCATTTTGGGGTTGATAAAACCCTAAGTTTCTTGAAAGCTAAATTTTATTGGCCACACATGAGAATAGATGTCCAAAGGCATTGCTCCAAATGCATTACTTGTTTGAAAGCTAAATCAAGAGTAATGTCTCATGGACTCTATACCCCCCTTCCTATAGCTAGCTCCCCTTGGGTAGATATTAGCATGGACTTTGTGCTTGGGCTTCCAAGGACTCAAAGGGGATTTGACTCCATCTTTGTGGTAGTGGACCGTTTTAGCAAAATGGCTCATTTTATACCATGCCACAAAGTGGATGATGCTAGCTATATAGCTAAACTTTTCTTTAGGGAAGTGGTCCGTTTGCATGGTCTACCCAAAACAATTGTGTCCGATAGGGATACTAAGTTCCTTAGTCACTTTTGGAAAGTTTTATGGGAAAAACTAGGAACTAAGCTCCTCTATTCTACTACTTGTCATCCTCAAACCGATGGCCAAACCGAAGTAGTAAATAGATCCCTATCCACGTTGTTGAGGGTACTCCTCAAAGGGAATAAGAAAACTTGGGATGATTGTCTCCCCCATTTAGAATTTGCATACAATAGAGTAGTCCATAAGACTACTAATCTTTCTCCCTTTGAAGTTGTCTATGGCTTTAACCCAATCACTCCTCTTGATCTTTTACCCCTCCCTAATACCCCTTCCTTGTTTCACAAAGAAGGAGTATCTAGGGCAGATTTCATTAAGAAATACCATGAAAAGATCAAGAGTCAAATTGAACAACAAACTCAAAAATATGCCAAATACAACAACAAAGGAAGAAAGAAACTCACTTTTGAAGTTGGGGATTGGGTTTGGCTTCATTTGAGGAAGGATAGATTTCCTACTCAAAGGATGTCAAAACTAAACCCTAGGGGAGATGGACCATTCCAAGTCCTTCACAAAATAAATGACAATGCATATATATTAGACCTTCCTTCTGATTATGGCACTAGCTCATCTTTTAATGTTTGTGATCTCACACCATTTTTAGGAGCTGAGGATTTGGATGAAGAATCAAATCTGAGGACAGATGCTTCTCAAGAAGGAGGGGATGATGGAGGACCATCCTTGAAGACACATGTGGGCCCCATAACTAGGTCCATGGCTAGGAGAGTTGAAGAGGAGGAGGGAGTTCACACACCAAGGGACACTCTCCTCATGATCATAGAGTATTAGATTCTCTCCTAAGCATCATTAGTATAGGGTTTATTTTATTTGCCAATTTTACCCTTGTATTTTGGGGTATTTTAGTCATAGGCTTAATTTTTCTTGTATTTCCCATTTTACCCTTGTATTATGGGGTGCTTTAGGTGATTAGGCTTTTAATTTTGGGCTAGGGTGTAAATTAGGGGAGTGACGCATTTTTTGGTGCTTATTGGGTCTATTTTTGGTATTAGAAAGGCTTAGGCCCAAGTGGAGGGCAAAGGTTGCATGGTCTTATCATGCACCTAGATATAGCCAATCTAAACCCATAGATTCCATACTTGGCCACCAAGTTGCATCTAGGGTTCATTTGCATTTCATTTTGAATGCATTTGCCTACTCCAAATGCAACCCTAGATGCCTCCCCTCCTATAAATACCCAACAACCCACCACTTGTAAATACTTTGGATTATATAGAATTTGAGTGAGCCTTTTGTGCCTCAAATCCTCTCCTTAGTCACTAGGTCTACACGGCCTCCCCCTCCTATCTCCTCCCTTGAGTGAGTTTAGGGTTTATTGAGTGGCCTTCATCTCCACTTGGTGAAGTGAGCCAACCTAGAACCACCTAGACACCTTCCTCCTCCCTTTTCTCCTATTCGCCCAACCATCACCCTACACGCCCACCTTCCTTTATTGCCTCACCCTTGAAGGAACATCCACCCTTAAGGTCATCATTTTGGCCTTAGCTAGGAGATTCTTCCCACCTTGGATGTCCATGATCAACCCCTTGGTGGAAGGAGTCCATCACCTTTAGACATCTTTTCGCATATAGGCCCAAAAGAATTTTTTTAAGCAAATTAAGAGTTTTATCAACCCCAAAATGCCCCATAAGCCCACCTTCATGATTTTCTTTTATCAATAGTTTCCTCATGGATCCTTGTAGTATACATAATTTTCCCTCCTTATACAAGTACCCTTCATCCATGTAAAAACCATGTAAGGCTTTTTGTTGACAATTTGAATAAATACTACCAAAATCTAGATCTTTCTCATACATCATATTATTGAATCCAAGAATTTGAGTTCCCAAAGACACAAGCAAGGTGTGACTTCGTGATAAGGCATCAACCACAACATTGGCTTTGCCTTTCTTGAATTTAATAATATATGGAAATTGTTCAAGAAATTCTAACCATTTGGCATGTCTTTTATTTAACTTACCTTGGCCTCTTAAATACTTTAGTGACTCATGGTCACTATGTATCACAAACTCCTTGGACACTAGATAGTGTTCCCAAGTTTGTAAGGCCTTAACCAAAACATACAACTCTTTACCATAGGTAGGATAATTGAGAGAGGCACCTTTTAGTTTTTCACTAAAATATGCAATGGGGTGTCCTCCTTGCAATAACACAACCCCTATACCAATTCCAGTGCATCACATTCTAGATCAAAAGTATTTTCAAAATTGGGTAAAGCTAGTACGGGTGCATTTGTGAGTTGGTCTTTCAAGAGTTGAAAAACTTGATTATGTTTATTTCCCCAATCAAAAGGTACATCTTTTTTTACAAGTTCATTCAAGGGTGAAGCAATGGTATAGAAGTTAGGCACAAATCTTCTATAAAAACTTGCAAGCCCATGAAAACTCTTAACTTCACTAACATTCTTTGGTGTTGGCCACCCTTGAATGGCCATGATTTTCTCAGGGTGGACTCGAACCCCTTCTTTACTAATAATGAATCCTAGGAAAACAACATGATCCACACAAAAAGTACATTTTTCAACATTAGTAAACAAGTGGTTTTGCCTAAGAATCAGCAAAACTTCTCTAAGATGTCCTAAATGATCATCTTGAGACCTACTATAGATTAAGATATCATCAAAATAAACAACTACAAATTTTTCTATACACTCTCTCAAGACATGATTCATAAGCCTCATGAATGTACTTGGTGCATTAGTTAAGCCAAAAGGCATAACTAGTCATTCATACAATCCAAACTTAGTCTTAAAAGCAGTTTTATACTCATCACCCTCTTTGATTCTTATTTGGTGATATCCACTTTTAAGATCTATTTTGGAAAATATATTAGCACCATGCAATTCATCAAGCATATCATCAAGTCTAGGGATTGGGTGCCTGTACTTGATGGTTATGTTGTTAATAGCCTTACAGTCACAACACATTCTCCATTTTCCATCTTTCTTAGGGACTAACAACACAGGGACTCAAACTCTTTTGTACCCAATCCTTGTCCAATAACTCTTGAACTTGGTTCTCTATTTCCTTGGTTTTTTGTGGATTTGTCCTATAAGCATGCCTATTTTGTAGGCTTGACCCAGACACAAAATCAATTTGATGTTCTATACCCCTAAAAGGTGGAAGGCCCTTTGGATCCTTACTAGAAAATACATCATCAAATTCTTTTAATAATTGTGTGACACCAAGTGGTAGAGAAATAGGTTCAAGGTTTAAATTATGACACTTAAACACACTTCTACAAAGAAGAATATAAGAAGACTTTTCAACAAGAAGTGTTTGTTTAAGAATTTCTTCTTGTTGAAGTCCTTCTAAAGGAGAAATATTTTCTTCCTTCTTCTTCTTTATAGACTTATGCTTCTCTCTTTTTTTTCTTCTTTTTGCAACTTTTTCTCCTCTTCTCTTTTTAATTTCATTTGTACTTGATCTTCTATCACCTTTGAAGGTGATAAAGGATGAAGTACAAATTTATTTTCTTTGTGAGTGAAAGTTATTTCATTAGTGAGACCATTATGCATAGTTCTTTTGTCAAATTGCCATGGTCTCCCTAATACAATATGGCAAGCCTCCATAGGAACTATGTCACAAACCACTTGGTCTTCATAGTTGCCTATAGAAAACTTTACTTTCACTTATTTATCCATAATGATGTCCCCATCTTCATTTAGCAATGAAGTTGATAAGGTTTTGGATGGGGAATTGGTGTTAGATTTAGCTTCTCAACCAACCTAGTGCTACAACAATTGCAACACGAATATCTATCCGCAATTAGAGAACAAGCTTTATCCAAAATTTTACACCTTGTGTAAAAAATTCTCTTTTTGTGAAGCATATGACTCACTAGGTTGACCTCCTAGAAGCCTCCTAATCATCAAAAGTTGACCATCATAAGGATAAGCATTTTCAACTTGATGGTCTTCATCACTAGATTCACTATCACTTGTAGTATTTGAACTAGATTCATCATGACTACTATAAATGCCCTGGCCCCTTAAAATCATGATTTTCTTTTTGGGACATTGAGAAGCTATATGTCCTTTCCCAAGACATTTAAAGCATTTAATGTCACTAGATTTGCTACTAGAAGTGATAGCATTTTTACTTTTTTTTGTTTTTTTCTTTTTCTTTTTCTTGACCTTTGACAAAATTCTTGGAGGAGTCATATTTGGAAAATTGACCTTCCCTCTTATAGTCTTTCTTAACATAAGAAGTAGATTGAGTTTTATCTTTCTTGAAAGAATTTTCCTCAAGTGTTGTTCCACCCTTATACAAAGTTGGACCAAATCATCAAGGCTCCTATAAGGGAGTAACTCAACTCTACCTCTTATGTCAAAATTTAGACCACTCAAGAATCTAGCAATGGTTAATCTTTCTTACTCCCTTATTCCAACCCTCATTAAGTATAACTCCATCTTTTGTCTATATTCCTCCACACTCATATTCTTTTGTTGGAGTCTTTGGAGCTTATCCATAAGCTCCCTACTATAATAAGAAGGTATGTGCCTTCTTCTCATAGCTCCTTAAGTCATTCCAATACTCAATGGGTGGATCATTATGGAGTCTCCTTTCCCTAACTAAGGTTGTCCACCAATACATAGCTTGTCCTTGGAAAGCTAAGGTGGCTAAGGGAACTTTTCTTTCTTCCCTTACTTGGTGACAAGTGAAGATTTGCTCCACTTTTATTTCCCAATCCAAGTAAGCATCCACATCCTCTTTGCCATGGAAGGAAGGGAGATCAACTCGTGTTTCCCTAACATTTGGCTCTCTTATGACTCTTCTAGGAGTAGGTTGATAGTAATCATCCAAATTTGAACTTCCTACTTCCTCTTGGCTTGTGGAGCTATGGGAACTTCTATGGCTCTTCTTTTTTTTGTTTTAATTTTTCCAAAAGTTTTGCTTCTCGTTGCTTAACCTTTTGTATTTCTTCCTCAAGTAAAGCAAGTTGTAATTCTTTTTCAATTCTTTCTTTTACCTTTTGCTTCCTCCAAAGTTTTAGTGATTTCAACTCTTTGGAAAAATGAGAGAAAATTTTTGGAGAGTCCAAATCACTATTACTTTGAGAATGATTACTCATGGTTAAGTTTCAAGAAAATTTTAGTATGCAATGCAAAAAAGAAAATTTTAGTATGCAATGCAAAAAAGAAAATTTTAGTATGCAATGCAAAAAAGAAAATGTTTTTGGAATTTTCTAGGAACAAAACTAGCACCTGGCGATCTAAGTATACAAATTGCACTATCAAGGGAGGTGAGCTACTAAGATCCACTTAATAACCAAGCCTTTTCAAGTAGAAATTACTAAACCCCCTGTGGTAGCTTCAATTCCACAAAACCTTTCACAAAAAAATTTTGTTGTTTAATGATTTTCAAAGATTTTCTTGACTTCTATCTAAATGTGTGCAAATAACCAAGCCTTTTCAAGTGGAAATTACTAAACCCCTTGTGGTAGCTTGAATTCCACAAAACCTTTCACAAAAAAATTTTGTTGTTTAATGATTTTCAAAGATTTTCTTGACTTCTATCTAAATGTGTGCAAATAAAATTCTACACAAACTAGTCGAATCTACAAAAGTAAAGCAAGCAAAGGAAACTAAACAATAGCAAGAACAAGATTAACAAGCTAGTCGGTTTCCTAAGTGGAAGCTTGAAATCATATGAAATTTTCAAGCCACTTCTACTAGATCTACACGTGAGTGATTAAAAGGTTTGAGATATACCTGACCAGCTTCTTAATACTCCCTCCAAGCTATTTCAAATTGATTGAATTGAAGAAAATAACAAGAAAGAACAAATCAAACAAAAACAGAATTTAGTGATGGAAATGGAGATAACTTTAGAGACGAATTTGGTGACTGATTTTCTAGCAACAATTTCTTTCACTAATCAGTCCCTAATCTTGAAGTCCTTAATCATTTTTGTAACCTGCACAGTTTGAACAACAAGCGCAGCAAAACAATGTCTCCTCACAATGATTAGGAAGGTTCACTCATATGATTGGAAATTTAGAGGTTTTAGGTCATCAAATTTGGTCAAATTTTAAGTCCTTAAGTCTTAGAATTAGCAATACTCCTCTCCTAATCTTGTTGAGTCAATGTTTGTTTCTCTTGCAAGGATTTGAGGCCACTTACAACACTAGAATTTTGAAAGAAAACTTGACAAAAAACAAAATGCACAATTAGCAAAGCTTATACCAAAACAAAGAATTAAGTGTATATTGACAAGACTCAAAGATAATCAATGAAACAAAGCTGAAAATTAAGACTCCAAATGAAAGCTAGCACTCAAAAGGAATGTTCCTAGATAGGCACTCAAGTAGATTATAAAAACCAAAAGAAGTAGAAGAGAAATCACCAAAGATTTGAATCAAATTAGTAGATCCATAACTAGCGAAACTTTGGTTTTATACTTTGTATCCTTCTCAACTTTTTTCTTTTTGTTTTGATTTTATTTTTTATCTTTTGCTTTTCTAATGTTATTAATCAATTCCAAAGAAGGTAGTTTCCTTTTACACCAAAGAAAATCACATAACAATTATTCACAAAACCGGATCTACTAGGAGAAGTAATTTCAAGTGAAAACTCAATTTCTAGTGCACTAGAATTGAAAATTTATTTTGGATTCTTTTTGTATCTTCTTTTCTTCTTTTTCTAAAACTTTTGATTCACTTTTCCTCTATATTTGTTCTATTTTCCAGCAAGCAAATTTTCCATAACTTGAATCCAAACCACACAATGCACTAGAAGTAGGCATATCACTTAACAATCCAAGAAAATTGATGAATAAAATTTTTAAGATAGAATTTAAATTTTGAAAACTTTTCAAACACAATAGAAACCTAATTGTAGGAATTCATCAATGATCTAATGATGAATATGAACTCAAATATACAAAGATAAAAGCACACAAGCAAAGCACATATAGTGAAATGTGAGTCTCGGCCAAACTCAAAATTACTCAAAAATCACTAGTACAAAAGAGACATTCTATGTCGGACATTTGGAGCTTTTTACGTCAGAAAAAACAATGACGTAAAAGCGGGAGACATAAATTTATGTCGGTTCTGTAAAACTGACGTAAATTTACGTCAGACATTACGAAATCCGACGTAAAAAAGTAGTAAAAAAAACAAAAAAAAACATAAGAATGAAAGCAGAACGACCTGTTCTGCTTGCAGAACGGCCCGTTCTCCAAGCAGAACGGCCCGTTCTACTTGGAGTACAAGCCGTTCTACTTGCAGAACGGGCCATTCTGGCAAGCAGAAGAGGATGTTCTACATGTAGAACGAGCGTTCTACAAGCAGAACAGGTCGTTCTGCAAGCAGAACAGGCAGTTCTGTAAGCAGAACAGGCAGTTTTGCAAGCAGAACAGGCCGTTCTGCAAGCAGAACAGGCCGTTCTACAAGCAGAACAGGCCATGCTGCTTCGTAGAACAACCCAAAAGAAAACGCCAATGACCTACACAAATAGAACAACCAAAAAATCGAATAAAACAGATAGCCACAATAGCAATGTGAAGTAGAAAAGTGTTAACGAAACCTTGATTCATACCTGATGAAAAGCAACAATGTGCGAATGAGTAACAAAGAGTTCATCCCTCTGCAAAAGACAAAAAAACGATTCAGTAACAAAGGAGAGGGAGAGGGTTTACAGAGAAAAAAATGAAAAGTGATGAAGAGTGAATCGCGCGTTGTGCCTCGCACTCTCTTAGTCAAATTTGCGTCATTTTTTACGTCGGACCTGGTAGGGTCTGACGTAAAATGTCAAATCTACGTTGGACACAACATACCTCTGACGTAGATTTGACTTTTTACGTCAGACCCTACCAGGTCCGACGTAAAAAAGTTCGCAAAAATTACAAAACTGCCACCGCATTTTTTTTACGTCAGATTTTTGTATTTTCGATGTAAAAGGGGTGACGTAATACGCTTATTTTACACTAGTGAATATTCAGCACTAGATTAACAAGCACATCTTGAATTGTATATGACATTTAAAGGAATTCAAACATGACTTAGACAAAATTTTCAAAAATTTAAAAGATTCACATGCATAGGAATTAAAATGATCGATTCAAACAATCAAGATGAAAATGACTCAAACAAGTAAAAAGTTTGCACAAGTTGAATCCTAGAACACTATTGATTGCGGATTTGACACAAAATGCAATCAACACTTGGATCTATAAGGAATTGATTTCAAAATTATAGATCCACAAGGAAACTCAAGATGTGACAATTTTTAGAACACTAAAATAGAATTCAATTGGTGAAAAGAGTTACATAACCTCAAAGAAGTTAACCATGCTTATGATACCAAAAATTATGGAAAAGATTGTAAGAACTGAATGTTAAGTCTCAATTATGCTTCTTTTTGGACAAGACTTATTGAACAATTCCACTCATCCTTTGCACCATTGCAAGATAATTGTTCTCTTTTTGATTCATTTTGTATGCAGATATAACTAACCCAATTTCACCTAACAATACCTTGATTCGCCTCATTTTTGTGTAGGTATTGAGGGAAGAGTTAAAAGTTGAAGATCCTTTGTATTGGAAACTAAAGGAGCTAAGAAGCAGAGAAGAGTGACTGCGCCGGGCGCAACATTACCCGCGCCGGGCTTGAGAAGAACAGAGTGCCTCATCCTTGCAAGCCATATATGCGCCGGGCGCGAGACTACCCTGCACCGGGCATGATCGAGACAAAGAGTACCTGAAACTCTTTGGAAGACATTGCGCCGGGCGTAAAAGGAATTGCACCGGGCGTGTACCGAGGCAGAAAGTGCTTTACTTCCTGGAAGACCCTACGCCGGGCGCAAAGACTTATGCACCAGGCGCGTAACCCTAATCTGACTCCCGAAGCGTGTATTTGAAGACATTTTCGAGGGTTTCTTCCTCATTCACACAGGGGCACGTTTTAGGAGCTGCTGAAGGGATTCCCGGAGCTTGGAGCCGTTCATGTGTGGGTCTTTCCTTAGGTTTCTTCATTCTCTCTTCATCTCTATTTTGTATTTACCCTCATTGTTTTGAGTGGTTCTACCCATTTTTGTGGGGTTAGATGTAACCAATGAATTCTAATGTAATCCTTACGTTTTAATGATATATATACATGTTGTTTCATTCATTGTTGTGTATGTTTCTATTCTTAATGCTTGCTTTGGATTGATTCTCCTTGCATGATATAGGTTCCATTGGGTATTGGAAAATAACCATTGAAACTAGCTCTGAAACAAATGCCTAGTGGGAAATGTATCTAGGAATGGAGCTTGGCCCATTAGTAGTCTTAAACCCTAGCCCGTAATACAGGTGTAGATATTGGGTACTCAAGGGATTGATATTCAATACCCGCACCTAGGCTCTTACTCTAAGAGATTAGGTTTGAGTAAACTTATGGGTTGACTAAACAATGTTTGTAACAAGAGATTAAGGATTCATTAGTCTGACGTTTGGTGAAATTTGACCCCACAATCTCACAAAACCATTATACCATTTCTATCCTTTTTCCACACTAAAACCAACATTTTTATGGTTTAACATTCCAGTAGTCATGCTCTTCAATTCACATTTACATGACAACTACTAAAATGGAATTAATCTTTAGTCACGAATAGTCAATAAATGCTTATTTTACCTACTAATCCCTGTGGATACGATAGAATTAAACTAATTTACAATTATAACAAAATGTTTCAAGGGAAATCTCAACACTAAATGGACTTGCTTCTTGAATCTTCACCAAAGCCACAGATCTTCTTCTTGAGGAAAGCTTCGGATGGAAACCTTGAAGTGAGGAACAAAAGGTGTTAGAAAAGAATGGCACAATCCAAGAGGGGGGTGAATTGGATTTTATGACCCTTTAAATATTTATCAGAGTATTTAGGATCTTTATTTCACTTAAACTTTTCTAAAACTGAATTTTCAAATGAAACTCCTCTAAAGACTTGTTAAGGAAGTATGAATGCAATATGCTCTGTTGATTACAAAATAATAAGGTTCAAATGTAATGCTCTAATTCAGGTTTAAACCATCAATGTTCACACACATGTTAATCAAGAATTATCTTCTTTAATATTCAACTAAAAAATTACTCAAAGTAAAAGATAAGGTAGAAGAAGATTACACAAGTCTTTTATACTGGTTCAGTCACTCCACATGTGACCTACATCCAGTCCTTAATCAACAACCGATTAAGATTTGTTCCACTATCTTAAGTAAGAAGGTTTACAAGCACACCACACATGCATATACTTTAATACTAAAGATAGCCACTTTCTTGACCCCAAGAAAGCTCCCCTTGTAGAAACCCACTACAAGAAACCTTACCACTTGAGAAACCCTTCTCAAGATTTTACAAGTATTCACAAAGAATAAAAGAACGAATTCACATGGAATTCTTGACACAAATCTTAATCTTCCCTTTCAAGAATGATATGATGATGATGATCTTTCAAAGTTTTTCATAAACGTTTCTCTTCTTGGATTCACAAAGAAAACTCTCCAAGATGTCACAAAGACTCCACAAAAATGTTTTTCTCAATTTGATTATCAGTTCTAACTCTTGTTTGATGTTTCTAAAAGTTCAAACTATTTATAAAAGTCTCAGACCCAGATAATCAATTATTTTAAAGGATAATCGATTATTTTGTTCTTCAGGTTTTCTGGAAACCAACCAAGAACAATATAATCGATTATTTTGCTGGATAATCGATTATTCCAGAGAGTTATTTCTGAGATAATTGATTATTTTGGCAAATAATCGATTATTGCAGCAAGGCATCCCATTTTGCCT
This sequence comes from Cajanus cajan, assembly GCF_000230855.2. NCBI lineage: Eukaryota > Viridiplantae > Streptophyta > Magnoliopsida > Fabales > Fabaceae > Cajanus > Cajanus cajan. The sequence goes on along the minus strand of NC_138527.1, from coordinate 20,631,086 downwards.
ATTGCTGGAATAATCGATTATATTTAACGATAATCGATTATTTTGAGTTAGTTTTTAAAACTTCATTTTATACCTCAAAATAAGTTTCTAATCTTCTTAATTCATCATCATACACTCTCTACTTAGTTTAGATACAGAATTTGCTTATGCACAAAACATACGAAGCACACACAACATAAAAACTCATCCAAAACAATTTATTTTCTAAACTCTATTACATAGCCCTTATTACATAGCATTTTCTTGACTTTCTCTAACTTTGTTTTTGTGCTTCCAAATTATTATTGTACACACATGTTGTGATCATCAAAACTCCTTTAAGCTTCAAGCTCTCCTAAGCTCAACAATCTCCCCCTTTTTGATGATGACAACCCATGACTCAAATCATATCAAGCCCAAGCTATTGTGCTTCAACCTTTCCAACCATTGTGCCTTTAATTCCAACATTCAAAACCTGCACAATACACACACACAAGCACAATACCTGCAAAAACAACAACTATACACACACAACCTACAACACAATACCTGTAAAAACAACAACTATACACACACAACCTACAACCTTTTCTCCCCCTTTGGCATTATCAAAAACAGAGTAAGCCATTATTTGTGCAGCAATTAACCACAATTCAGAACAAGTTAAGCCAAGAAAAACATTAACACAATATCAAAACAGAGTATTCCAACCAACAAAATCAAAACAATCAATACTTAAAACAGAGTATTATAGCATCAATCAGCCATGATTCAATTTGCTCATAAGACATCAAATTTTAAAAAAAATAGAATTTAGTGCCACATCCAAAACAACAAATCAGCAAAATAAACTCCATATTTCACCAGAAATTAATTGTCCAACACCATAAAGCAGATAAAATTGTTCCAAACTTAGACTATTACAACCAAATCGAAAATAATTGTTCAAAACCAGAATTTAAACTCCTAATTAAAACTAAGCATAGAAACAGAACAAAGATCAATCTTCATCCTCCGGTATGCCAAGGTGAGTCTTGAGCAGCTTCACTTCATGATCAAGATCATCAAACCTATCAAGAATACCAGAAAACAAAGATTCATGCCTTCTTGACATTTCCATTACCGCATCCAGCTTGTTTATCATTATTTGCTCAAAAGGTGAAAACGGTTTTGGCTCCGCTTCTGACTCCCTGCCAGGTTCAGCTTCCACCTGTGGTGGCTGATCCTCATCATGGGATGGAACACCTTCTTCATCTGTTGCCAGCTCCGGGGTAGGGGGTACATCTCCTTTGAATACCCACTTGTCTTCTTGTTTAAGCATCCCCATATGATGCAAAGAAGATTTCTCAATCTTGTTCGAAGCATGTAAAATTATTTTTCTTTCCCCTGTTAAATCTACACCAGCATTCTTAAAAATCTTTGACAATAACAAAGCATATGGAATCGGACCATCTTCCTTCCGCCTTGCTTTTCACATACAATCATTTACGACTGACACCCAATCAATCTTGATTTTCTTTTTAATAACATGCATCAACAGAATGTCATCCCTTGACATTTGAGCATGATTATGCAACCTAGGTTTCAACATCCAAGCAATAATGAAGGAAATTAAACGGGAATTCTTTTTCATACCTCTTGCCAGGAATTTGTCATAGTTGGTGTTCACCAGGTTCCTTTGACAATCCTGGAAGGTAGTCAGCTCTTCAAAATCCCCAAAATTGAAAGGTTGGGGTTTCTCCCGTCCAGTGCCGCTCAGTCCCGCAGCAGCCTTCAAAGTTGGCCCATCCAACTTAATCAGCTTTCCTTTCACCACCAATTGCATGATACCCTCATTGCTTGTGGTGAAACAGAGAAATAACCTGATCAACTCAGGATAATAGGGACCTTTCATTTCTAAAAACTTGCCTAGTTCTTGGTGCTCCAGCAGGGTTGGAAAACTAAAACCCTCATTCTTAAACCATTCAAGCTTAAGGGTCTTCGGAGGAATGATTCTCCACCCGGCGTACCACTCAAAGTAGTATTCTTGAGTCTTCTCGTCTGGAAAACACTTCGTAATCAGTTGCCCAGAGGGTAGAGGACGTTTGCTCCCCCTCACTTCAAGCTTCTTTGGTCTCTTAGATGAAGATGCCATGGGTGGGTTTTGAAGAAGATGAAGAAAATGAGAGATTTGAGAGGGTTTGAGAGAGTTAGGGTTTGTGAGTTGAGAGGAAATGAGAGAATGAGAGAAGAGAAGTTGTGAGAAATGTTTTATGCCCTAGCACATTCTGAGTGGGAGAGGTTTTAAGAGTAATGGGTGGTTTTAAGAGTTGGCGCGTAGATAACCGTTCAAAACGCTTCAGGAATTTGAAAACCGCCCAAATAATCGATTATTTATGCAAATAATCGATTATTTGCATCAGCAAAATCCCTTAAAAACGCAATCTGATATGGATAATCGATTATTTTCAAGATAATCGATTATTATAGAAGGTAGTTTCTCCTAACATTGCCCAGATAATCAATTATTTACAGAATAATTGATTATTCCAGTGGCCTTTCAGATTCCACTACTCAGATAATCGATTATTTCCCAAGATAATCGATTATAATAGTGACTCTTTCGATTCTTCTTACCAGATAATCGATTATTTCCCAAATAATCGATTATTTTCATGGGTTTACTTAAGATAATCGATTATATTTCTAGATAATCGATTATTCCAGAGAAGTTTTGCTTCTCAGAAATTTTGACACTTCAAATTACACCAAGTCTAATTTGCCACTTGAATACACTCTTCTAAACATCTCTAACTATCACTCTTAAAGCATAATCAATTCAAACATGATTCATTTATTATCCCTAATTCAATTCTCAATTGGTTGAATCTTTCCCTTGGTAGAGCTTTTGTAAAAATATCAGCTAGTTGTTTGCTTGTCTCTACAAACTCTACAACACAATCATTCCTTTGAACATGATCTCTCAAAAAGTGGTGTCTTATCTTAATATGTTTTGTCCTTGAATGCAAAATTGGATTCTTGGTTAAATTTATTGCACTAGTATTGTCACACCTCAAAGGAATTTTACTCAGCTCAACTCCATAATCTCTTAATTGTTGTTTCATCCAAAGAATTTGAGCACAACAACTTCCAGCAGCTATATACTCAGCCTCAGCTGTACTCAAAGCAACACAAGCTTTCTTTTTGCTATGCCATGAGACAAGTGCACTACCTAGTAGGTGACAAGTTCCACTTGTACTCTTTCTATCTAGTCTACACCCAGCATAGTCTGAATCTGAGTAGCCTATCAGACTTAGTGAGACTCCCTTTGGATACCACAAACCTACGTTGGTTGTACCTTTCAAGTATTTAAGGATTCTCTTCACACTCTTCATGTGAGATTCTTTAGGATTAGCTTGGAATCTTGCACATAGGCACACAACAAACATTATATCAGGCCTACTAGCTGTCAAGTATAAGAGTGATCCAATTATACCTCTATACTTTGAACTATCAACAACTATTCCTTTCTCATCTAAGTCAAGATTGCAATTTTTTGATATTGGTGTGGCAGCCTCCTTACACCTTTCCATACCAAACTTTTTCAGAAGTTCATTGCAATACTTGCTTTGACTTATGAAAATTCCATCATGCATTTGTTTGATTTGCAACCCCAAAAAGAATGTAAGCTCCCCCATCATTGACATTTCAAATTCTCCTTGCATGGTTTTAGCAAATTCTTTGCATAGAGAGGTATTTGTTGATCCAAATGCAATATCATCCACACTTGACAAATAATGTATTATCAACCTTTCCTCTTACATAGTCATTCTCAATAAAAAATTTGCTTAACCTGTCATACCATGATCTTGGAGCTTGCTTCAAGCCATAGAGTGCCTTTTTGAGCTTATACACATGATTAGGATTCTTAAAGTCCACAATGCCTGGTGGTTGTTCAACATACACTTCCTCTTGTATCAACCCATTGAGGAAAACACTTTTCACATCCATTTGATAAAGCTTGAAATTCATTATAGAGGAATAAGCAAGAAGTAATCTAATGGCTTCTATCCTTGCTACAGGGACAAAAGTCTCATCATAGTCAATTCCCTCTTCTTGATTATACCCCTTAGCCACTAGTCTTGCCTTATTTCTTAGAATTATCCCAGATTCATCAAGCTTATTTCTAAAAAGCCATTTGGTTCCAATAATTGGATAATCTTTTGGTAATGGCACTAAATCCCATACTTCATTCCTGTCAAGCTGATTTAGTTCCTCTTGCATGGCCATTAACAAATGTTCATCTTTTAGTGCTTCATCAATGCTCTTAGGTTCAACTTGTGATACAAATGCCATATTGTTGCAAATATTTTTAATAGCACTCCTAGTTGAAACTCCCTTACCAATATTTCCAATTATGTTATCCATTAATAAGTCTCTAGAAGTTTTCCATTCTTTGGGCAATTGTTCACTTGTTTCCTTTGCTTTCTCATGTGATTCACTCTCCTTAGGCACTTCATATGGTTCATTCTCCAATAGAGGTTGATCAAGCAACTCAGTTAAGTCTTCAATTTCATTTTGCCTTGTCTCTTGTTTATTTGACTCATCAAATACCACATGAACAGATTCTTCTACAACTAGAGTTCTCTTGTTATAGATCCTATAGGCTTTACTATTTGTAGAGTATCCTAGAAAGATTGCCTCATCAGCCTTTGCATCAAACTTTCCAAGTTGCTCTTTCCCATTGTTCAGTACATAGCACTTACACCCAAACACTCTAAAATATGAAATGTTAGGCTTCCTTCCATTATATATTTCATAGGGTGTCTTCTTTAATATAGGCCGAGTCAGAACTTTGTTTAACACATGACAAGCTGTGTTAATAGCATCAGCCCGAAAATATTTTGGCAAGTTTGTTTCATTCAACACTGTTCTAGCAAGTTCTTCTAAGGACCTATTTTTCCTCTCAACAACCCCATTTTGTTGAGGTGTCCTAGGTGCTGAGAAATTATGGTTTATACCATGTTCCTCACAGAATTTGTGAAACATTATGTTTTGAAACTCACCTCCATGGTCACTTCTTATAGAGGTAATGTTTAAACACTTCTCATTTTGAACAAGCTTGACAAATTTTCAAAAGGCATTAAAAGCATCATTTTTGTTTGCAAGAAACATAACCCATGTGTATCTTGAGTAGTCATCAACAATCACTAAGCCATAGTAGTTTCTGCCTAACCTCATGGTTCTTGAAGGACCAAAAAAATCCATGTGAATTAATTGCAAAGGTCTAGTTGTGGAAATCTGATTTTTGCTTTTAAAGCTAGCCGTCACTTGCTTGCCCTTTTGACAAGCATCACACAGTTTGTCCTTTTCAAACTTGAGTTTAGGTAGACCAATCACTAATTCTTTCCTACTCAGCTTATTTAAATGATCCATATGAATGTGTGCAGCTCTCCTATGCCAAAGCCATATGTTTTCTTCTTGAGTTATTAGGCACTTAGTGTTTGAAATTGCTATAGAGTGTTCTAAGTCAAGCATGTATATATTGTCAATTATTTTACCTATGAATCTGATTTCTTTAGTACTTTATCACATATCAAGTGTTCTTACCGGAAATCTGCTGTAGAGTTGATCCGCCTGGTAAGATCGGTGAGCCTCCTTCACTGGTACGCTGGTGCTCCAAGATGGCGGTGGTTCCTGCAAAAGAGACTCTGATGCCAAAGTTAGGGTTTGTATGAGTATTAGTCTCGTATAAGTAATGCACGTACCTTGGAGTGATCTAGGTTTACTTTGGGCTTTGGGCCTGAGATAAGATATAACATGATAAAATATGATTAAATGATGGATCTCGTTTGGGGCGCGATCCTTAGGGATCAGTTATAATTTGCTTAAATACCGAGCTGACGTCACGTAGCGCGTGCCCGAGATCGTCTTGTGTTGTTGTGCCGAGCTCGGAGCTCGACCTCGCGGTACGGACAGTACACTAGCCCCCGAGCTCCGAAGAGCGTAGTTCGAGGAGTTAAGACCGAGCTCGCTGGGAGGAAGTGACCTTTCACGTATGCTACCTGTAAAGGTGCCATGTGTCACAACCGTTCATTTCCCGGAAGCGTGCAAGTGGCACGTCAAGGGAAATGACGATTATGCAATGATGGTTCTGCAATTAATGTATCGTCAGGCGTGCCCCTTGGTTGACATGTGTCGTGACGGTTTTGAATTTGGGGAAAGCTTTTTCTTTTCTCTCACTCGCACCTCTTCGTCTCTTTCACTTTACTCTTTTTGTTTGCTTTCTGGCTTCTCGAGTATGATAGCTCTTCTTGCCTTCTTGCTCCCGTTCGTTTTTCGTCCCTGCTTTCACAGTCCCTCTTCGAGTCTTCTTGCTATTCTTGATGGATGGTGGACGTGGTGCCGGTTCTTCTGCGCCTACCAGAGGCAGGGCGCGCGGTAAGGTGGCAGTTGCCGGAAGGGGCGTTGCTGAGAGGAAAGAACCATCCCCGCCCATAAACTTGGAGCCGGGGGTTCCTGGCTATGACTGGGTTAAGCGTGAAATGGTGGGGGTCCACAGTGTGTTCCGGTCGCGCCTGGATGTCAATGCGGTTTGGGAGACGCATCAGATTTGCGACCCCTCCATTTCTCAGTTGATTCGACTCAAGCCTTGTCCGGCCGGCGAGGGTGTGTACATGGGGAGTTCTACTGATCCTCCTCATTTCTATGTTTATCAGTGTTTCTTCAGGGACCTGGGCGTTTGTCTTTCTTTCACTCAGTTCGAGTGTGATTTCTTGAACTACATCAACGTGGCCCCTTGCCAGCTGCACCCCAATAGCTGGGATTTCTTGAGGGCGTTCCAGGTCCTGTGGGCGGTTTTAGGGATAGAGTTATCCCTTCGCGTTTTTCTTCACTTCTACTAGTTGAAGTTGGGTGTTCCGCTATGGCGTTCTTTCTCTGAGTGGGAGTAAAGATGGGGGTTTGTTCATCCCTTACTCCCAGTCTTATAAAAACTATAGGCATGAGTTCTTTCGAGTTGTCCTCATGGGCATTGACCCTCTAGAGGATGGGGAGTTTTACTTCGGCGGGCTGCCGAAGTTTCCTTTGTACTGGTGCCCCAAATCGTCTAGGTTTCACGGGGTGGACCAGTCGCAATTGACGGCTTTGGAGGTCGTTGCAATTGGGAATCTTTCGGCGCTTCCCCGCCCGCTGGATTGTCGGTCCGTTCTATCGCTTGCGAACTCGGTAAACAAGGAGAAAGGTCTAGAGAGTGAGTGTCTTGTACTTTTGATGGCTTGTTGGGATTTGTATGGTTTTTCTTTGCTGATATGTTCTATTTTCTGTCTGCAGGCATCATGGGGAAAGAGTTGTGGCTCAAGCTGAAGCCTCGCTTCAATGTGACCAAGCTCGAGGTCCCTGAACCTCCGGAAGAGGAGGTTTCTCCCTTAAAGATTAACCGGAAGAGGAAGAGGGGTGTGAAAGAGGTTGGCGGGACCTCTGCTCCTGGCAAAGTGGAGGAGGCTACCTCTGAAGCCATTGGCGTCGAAGCGGTGGGCTTGGCCGAGAGCCCACTGCCTGAGAAGGGTGCTCGGGTGGTTACCGAGGAGGTGGCGACGACTGCTGAGCCCCTTGCTCGACCTACTAGGGTATCCACCTGGGCTGCTGAGCGAGTTATTAGGGCTACCGTGGTGAGTGCCTTGCTTGATTATTTTGCTCTTTTATTCTGTATGCTCTTTTTCAGTTTCCTGAATTGGGATTGTTTGTTATAGGTGGGGGCTATTGCCGGGACGGCTACCCAGGTCGCTGGTCAGGTTGCCCCGACCTCTAGAGTGGTGGCTCCGGTCGCCAAACGGGTTGCCCATGCTGCCGAGGTTAGCAGCATGTACTTGTGATCCTTTGATGCACTGTACCCCTGATTGTTTTCTGTTTGCAAAGTTTATGCTTCTTTCTCTTTTCCTTTTGTAGGCGAGCAGGGCCGTCGAGGTTCTGGAGACTCCAAGGTCAGTGGCGATAGGGGTCGATGTTTCTGGTGCAGGGTCAGAGGCTTCTGCCCCTGGTTCGGCCGGCACTCGCGGGGAAGGGCCTAGCTCTAGGGTCCCGGCTTCTGCTCCGCCGGCGAAGGGGCCTCCAAAGCGCTCGTATCTTGCGTACCGCTACGCGCGGGAAGGCACTCCGTTGCGATTGGAGCATCTAAGCACGTCGGAGGAGATCGACTCTCTATGGAGTGCTTCATTGACTCCGGAGAAGTTTTTCCCCAGGGGGTCACTGAGCTTGGCTGACTAGGCAATGCTTGAGTCAGCCGGGCCGATGGGGAGTTTTGATGCCGCTCAGATCTTCTTGCAGAGGGGCACGACCATTGTGGATCACTGGAAACACAAGTGGTCCAGGCAGCAGGAGGATCTGGCGAAGCTGAAGAGCCGAGTGCTGCCCCTGGAGGAGGAAAATAAGGTTTTGACCGCCGCCCTTGGTGAAGCGAAGATGCAGGGGGCCGAGCTCCAGGCGACTCTGGGGGACCTTGCCGAGGTCCAGAAGTCATTGGAGGTCGCCCTGCACTCCAATGAAGGTTATGCGGGCCAGGTTCGCTCTTTGGAAGAGGAAGTAGCATTTTTGAAGGGTGAACTGGTGTCGGTGACTGAGAAGCGTCTTCGCGACGAGGTAGTTATTATTAGGAAGGAGGAGGAGATAGCCGCCCAGAGGGTAGGTCTTTCGGCGCTGGAGGCCGAGAATGTGGCGCTAAAGAGGAGGCTTGAGGAGGTTGAGCATTCTATTATGGTGGAGCACAAGAGGGGTTTCCTCAAGGCTGCTCGTCAGGCTGGATTCCTCGCGCCAGGTTTTGACTTCTCCGCTATGCATGTGGAGAAAGTTATTCGCTTTGGGAAGCTCGTCAAAGAAGACGACGTGGAGGATAGTTCCAGTGAGAATGCCTCCGCGTAGGCCAATTTTGTAATAGTCTAGTTGAATTTGTGTATTTGAACTTGGCAAGGATGATTCTGTATTTATGCCCCCTTTCTTTTTTTTTCTTTATGTGTGCGCACTTGATTTGTGCGCGTTTTGAGACACCCGTTCTATGTCTGTTGTATGCTTTTGTGCTTGGTGATATTTCACCTTGATTTGATCATGTCAAGGCTCGGTCTTGACCTCATTTTTTGTTAAGTGTCGCATTGCGAAGGTTCGAACTCGACCTTGGGTATATCGAGGTTCGAACTCGGCTTTAGATATGTCGAGGTTCAAACTCAACCTCGAGTTTTTCGTTAAGTAACCTCTGTGAGGGTTCGGACTCGACCTTACTCATATCGAGGTTCGCATTCGACCTCGGACTTTGGGTTTTTCGTTGAGTAACCTTTGTGAAGGTTCGGACTCAACCTTACTTATATCGAGGTTCGCATTCAACCTCGGACTTCAGGTTTTTCATTGAGTAACCTTTGTGAAGGTTCGGACTCGACCTTACTTATATCGAGGTCCGGATTTGACCTCAGGCATGCCGAGGTTCGAATTCGACTTCGGGTTTTTCGTTAAGTAACCTTTGTGAAGGTTCGAATTCGACCTTACTCATATCGAGGTTCGAATTCGACCTCGGATATGCCGAGGTTCTAATTCGACCTCGGGTTTTTCGTGAGGGTTCATACTCGACCATGGATAAACGTGTTAGGGTTCGTATTTGACCCCGAGTAGGCGGGTTAAGGTTCGTATTCGACCTCAAGTTTTAGTAAAACGTAAAATAATGTGAAGTTTGAGAGATATAAGTAGAACAGAATGAGTGCTTTCATTGATTGTGTAAATGTGCCTCGTTAAAAACCCTCTTAGCCAAAACCCAACGTTCTATTTTTTAGGACAAAAGACTGAGGCGGGAAAAGAGTGCACAGCTCATTCATACAAGTTTCAACTAAAATAGAACTTGAGGTGCGTAGCATTCCATGTTCGCAGTATAGGTTTTCCGCTGAGTTCCTCTAGTCGGTAGACCCATTCTCCAAGTCTTCTGTAACTCGGAACGGGCCGCCCTAAGTGGGTGCGAGCTTCCCATCTGACGCGTCTTTTCGTGCTTCACCTAGTAACCGCCACACCAATTCGCCTGCCCGGAAGGAGCGAGGTTTTACTCGGGTGTTGTATCTTCGGGATGCTCAGAGCATGGAGGCTTCCTTGTGGATTCGGGCTTCGTCTCTAAGCTCGTCCACTAGGTCGAGGTCGGCTGCTAGTTCTTGGGCATTCTGTTTGCCGTTGAAGACTTGGCGTCTGTGGGACGCTTCGCCGACTTCTACCGAGATCATGGCGTCCGCTCCGTAGGTCAGCCTGTAAGGCATTTCTTGCGTGGTTGATTGAGGGGTACAATGATACGCCCAGAGGATGCTGGGGAGTTCATCGGGCCACTGTCCTTTGGTGTTTCCTAGTCACTTTTTGAGTTCTCGGAGGATGACTTTGTTGGCAGCTTCGGCCTGGCCGTTGGTCTGGGGGTGTTCCACCGAGGTCGTAAGGTGTTTGATTCCGAGTTCATGGAGGAAGTCCTCGAATTCCTGTGCGATGAACTGTAGGCCATTTTCAGTAACAAGGGCGTGAGGGATTCCAAACCTGCAGATGATACTCTTCCAGGTGAACTTCCGCACGTTCTCAATGGTGATTTTGGCAAGTGGGCACGCTTCGATCCATTTGGTGAAGTAGTCGATTGCCACCAGGAGGAACTTTAGTTGGCCTTTCGCAGGGGGGAATGGCCTAAGGATGTCTATTCCCCATTGGGAAAAAGGCCACGCCGATATCATATGGTGGAGAGTTTCGGGTGGTTGTCTGTATGCATTGCCGAATTGTTGGCATTCTTTGCATTTTTGGATGTGGCTTTGGCAATCCGACTTCAGAGTGGGCCAGTAGTACCCAGCTTGGAGTACCCTGGTCGCCATTAAACGTGCCCCCGAGTGCATGCCGCATATCCCCCGGTGAATTTCCTTGATAACATAGGCTGCCTGAGACGCAGTCAGGCATTTGAGCAGTGGAGAGGAGATGCCGCGTTTGAACAACTCATCTTCGATGATGACTGTAGACCCCTAAAATTGTCCGGGTCGGAAATAAAGCTTGAAGACTCTCGAAGACTAAAGGAAAGTCAGCCGGAAGGACTCCTGGAAGACCCTGGAAGACCCTAGGATGATTATCTGTAGGTTTAGAGGTCTTAGAGTAGCAAAAAATAAGAAAGTGGAGGGAATGAAGCCCAATACGGCCTCCCAAGAGTTCAGTACGGCCGTATTGAACATTTTAAACTACAATACGGCCGCACTGAACTCAATACGGCCGTATTGAAGTTCAATACGGCTGCATTGAACTCAATACGGCTGCACTGAACTTCAATACGGCCGTATTGAGGTTTTTGAACTTCAATACGGCCGTATTGAATTCAATACGGCCGTATTGTAGTTCAAAACTTCAATACGGACCGTATTGACCCCCAGAAACCGTATTGAGCCTCTTCCCTATAAATATGACGTCAATGGGACGTCATTTCACACTTTTACACTGAGTTTTAACCCTCTTCTTGAGTATTCTGGGTTTTTTTGAGCAGTGCTCTGCCTAGAAATCACTCGGAGAGTTGATCCGACAAAGTTCTCGAGTTCTGAGCTTTTTGCTTGAGTCTCGAACTGAGTCGAAGGGAAATCCTCCGGATTTCCATAGTTAAAATTTTCTAGGAGGGAGCGAGCGGGCTTGTAGAGCGAGGGAACGCCAAAAAGCTTCCCAGTTTTACTTGAATATAAAAGCACGCTTCAAAGGTTTCTTCTTAAGACCTTCCTTTTACTGCTTTCTGTGTGTATATTTAACTGTCATCATGTAGATAGTTAAGTTATAATTGTTTAGAATAAATAGGGGTAATTTAGTAATTTCGCACTATTATTTTTAGAAATAATCTGTCATAGGGAACCCGAAAGGGGCGCTGTGGGGTGCTAACACCTTCCCCACGCGTAACCGACTCCCTTACCCGACTCTGGTTGTCATGGCCGAAGTCGATTTTTGAATCGATTGCCTTAAACTTCTTTTTCCAATGTTTTGAGTAAAACATTGGTGGCGACTCCATGAACCCTTCCTTTTTATGAAAATCGCTAATCCATGGAGGGTCCCGCTTGGGATTAACATGGATTGGTGAGCCTTTTAATAAAATTGCTCGTTTGACAAGGTCTCAGTTTGAGAATAAGTCATTCTAGCAATCCATATTTTTAAAACAAATAAAAGAGTCCAACCATCCATCGCGAATGTCGAAAGCCCGTTTCGGGCCGGTGGCGACAGATGGCGACTCCACTGGGGAAGCTTCGAGAGTCAGTCCCATTGAGTGACAGATTATTTTTAACAAATAATAGTTAAAATTACTTTATTACCCCTTGCTTGTATGATAACATGTTTATCTAATTGGCTTTAATAACTGTTGTTTGTTTAATTTTCCGCAATTGTTTGAAATACAAACTGCACACGAACCTTTGCACACAACAGTTCCCTCTATACCCGGGGGCATGAGTGGTAAGCCATAGGGAGTGGATGTTAGTACGGCCGGTTGCGAATGGGTCTATAGGTGCCCGTAGACCGTTGTCGGAAAGCATCACTCAAGGTGATAACCATGAACTCGAGTCCGACAGTGCGTTGGAGCTTTCCATCGGCTTACGACGAGAGGAATTGGGTCCCTATAATGGGGGCACCTTGGGGGCCTCAGACCGGTGAGAACAGTTAGAACCACCTTGAATATGCACTTTTCTGCAGGATACCCCTACCTCGTGATTCGCTCGTGACTGTTCGTGGATGAGTGAATTGTTTGTGCATTGTTTATGTGAAATTGTTTGAGCATACATTGCATTTCTTTAAACATACAACATTCCTATTCTTTTAAAATAAAAATAAATAGGAATAAGAATCTTCCATTGCATGGTGTTAACATCTACCTTCATCACATTCATGTAGGTAGTTTCCCTTTTCACCCAAAAAAAAATACAAAAAACAAAATACCCAAAAAAAGGAAAAAAGGGTTATTTATCCAAACCAAGCAATATCATGCATCATCTTAGGGACATCCTAAAAACATGATAATGCTTAGTTGAATAAACACAATGCATGCATATTCATCGTCATCATCTCATATCATGCATTCTTATCAAAGATCATGGAGGGATCTAGGTTTACATTTCATACATCCCTCCTAGTAAATCATTAATAAACATTAATAAAAAGAAAAAATTAATCGATGCGTATGTTCAAAGAATGGATCGCACGCCGTTCGTTATCAAGTGTAAGCCAACAACCGTGCCAAGCGAACACACGTCAACTCCGTTGTTGGTAATCAAGACGAATAAAGGGGAAGGTCCAACACCATTAAGGATCACTGCTCCAAGACCTTTCCCCTACGAATCAAATAAGGCTGTGCCATGGATATACGACATCCATTCTTCTGCCGACAGCGATATTTCCAACATCGCTGGACTTGGGGGCATGACTAGGAGTGGCAGGATCTACACTCCCGAAGATCTTCATGATAAAGCCCCCAAGAATAAAGAAAAAGAAGAAAAGAAAACCGAGGAAAAAGAATCCGAGAAGGAGACAGACGAGCTGTTAAAGTTTATCCGACAGAGCGAGTACTCCATCGTGGATCAACTTCATAGGACGCCAGCAAAGATTACGCTGTTGTCGTTGATCCTAAGCTCCGAACCGCATCGGCAAGCTCTGTCGAAAGTCTTGAACGAGGCATATGTGTCGCACACTATCTCCCAAGACAAGTTTGAGGGGATTGTTAGTCACATCACGGCTAGTGATCACCTCACCTTCACCGATGAAGAAATCCCCGCTGGGGGACCGAATCATAACAAGCCCTTGCACATCTCTGTAAAGTGCAAGGAGTATCACATCGCTAAAGTCTTGGTAGATAATGGATCTTCCTTGAATGTGATGCCAAAAAGAACGCTCAAGCAATTGGCAATCAAGGGAGTCCAAATGCGCCCGAGCAACATGATCGTTCGAGCCTGCGATGGTTCTAAAAGAGAAGTGGTGGGAGAAATCAATCTTCCAATCCAAATTGGACCCACTATCTTTAATGTCGAATTCCAAGTGATGGACATTACTCCCGCATACAGCTGTCTCCTCGGCCGACCTTGGATTCATGATGCGAAAGCTGTACCCTCTACGCTCCACCAGAAAGTCAAGTTCATAGTGGATGACAAACTGGTGACCGTACAAGCTGAAGATGACATACTCATCAGCAAGCCATCCACCATACCTTACGTGGATGCAGCAGAGGAAGCTTTAGAAACCGCCTTCCAAGCATTGGAAATCGCCAATGTCGAAACGTTTCCCCGAGAAATGAAGAAGGTAGCCTCCATGCTCACCAAGAACGGATACTTGCCAGGACAAGGATTAGGCAAGGACTCCCAAGGAATCCCGGAGCTACCCATTATCAAGGATAATCCGGGGAAACAAGGGTTAGGATACAACCCTTATAAAGATCAAAGGACGAAGAGAAACCAAGATCCTTCTCGACGTTCTTTAAGCCAGATCTTCAGGAAGGCCGGTTCACAAGCGTCAAGGCCGGTCGTTGTCATCAAGTGCTCTTCTCCTTCCGATAGGGATGTGTAAACCTGATGACTATTAGAGATTACTCCTCGGGGACAGCCCGACCCCCGAGCCTCGATAGGGCACATGTTTCCACTATGATTATAATAAAATCATTCTTCATTATTTCTTATTGCTTCTTTTCTTGCTTGCAATAAATCTCTAAACCACATTATTTAACCCTGTTTGAATAAACATAAATGAGGTTAAAATCGTCTTAATAAAAATAAACCCGCATCTTTTTTATGTGGAAGTGTGTGTGACAACTTGGAGCACCTTTCCTTGGCTTCGACAAGTGCCATCATGGATAAAAAGAAATCCATTCAGGACAAAAATCCTAAAAAATAAAAAGCTCGGCAGGAAACCCAAAAAGGGGACTGCGCAAAAATAAGAGCAAAAGACCCGCTAGGAATCCCACAAAAGGGTGACCTAGGCAAAAATTAGGGTTACAAAATAATGAACAAAAACAAAAGCCCGCTAAAACTCCACAAATGGGTGTTTTAGGCAAAAGTTAGGGCAATCGAAAAACAGAATAAATCCATGATGGTACCACCAACTGAAGGGGCTCAAGAAAAGCTATCCAAGTTGTCAAATCACAAATGTTAATAACCAAGACGTGCTTAACTTCATAAGTGTTTAATCAAACAAGCCTAAACACTTAAGCCTACCATTGGCCAAGCCATTCTTACAAAATCCATTTTTCAAAAAATAAATAATCCCCTCTAAAACACAAACTTTCGAAAAAAAATATCCTTTCCTTCTTTTCTCTCTTGTCCCAAACGATTTTTGAATAATCTAGTGGAAACATGGAGACATAGTAGTCAATAGGAGGGTTGACACATCTTCTAAAGGAAAGGAAAATCATTTGGTTGATGACACCAAATCTCAATATAACATGCATCATTCCTCGGTTACAGAAATCGGCAGCACACAGCTCGTCTAGAGGAATGGCAAAAATCCAAACAGAGAAACGCATCGGTTAATTCTTTTGAAAAGTGAATCAAATAGAATTAGGTGCATCATACTGCATACATGCATACAGATGATAGGTGTAATGGAAGATCACTTATTCTCTGTTTATTGAAAAAAAAAAAAAAAAAAAAAAACAAACAAAAAATATATAAACTTCAGAAAAAACAAATGCGCCCGTATCATGTTCAGTACACCTGTACTAAAAACAGGGTTATGAACAAAGTTTCAACTCAGTACGGGCGTACTGAAATAGATATGGCCGTATTGGCCACAAAGAAATATTCAAAGACCTCATCATGAGGCAATTGCATAAAATAGAAAAAATAGAAAATTGCTTGTGTATGACAGCAGTCAACAAAAGCCGAAAACGAAAAAAGGCAAGGATACAAACGATACTCCTCAGTTTGTACAAAAATAACTGAGCCTGGAGAGGCTTGCTGAAACAATACTCACACAGAATAACTGAGCCTGGAGAGGCTTGCCGAAATAATACTCCCACAGAATAATTGAGCCTGGAGAGGCTTGCCGAAATAATACCCTCAGAATAACTGAGCCTGGAGAGGCTTGCCGAAATAATACTCTCTCAGAATAATTGAGCCTGGAGAGGCTCGCCGAAATAATACTCTCTCAGAATAATTGAGCCTGGAGAGGCTCGCCGAAATAATACTCTCACAGAATAATTGAGCCTGGAGAGGCTCGCCGAAATAATACTCTCTCAGAATAACTGAGCCTGAAGAGGCTTGCCAAAATAATACTCCTCAGAGACATTTCTGTACAGAAAAAGCCGAAATCAACCAAAAAAGGCAAAAACACAGAAAAAGCCAAAATCAACAAAAAAAGGCAAAAACACAGAAAAAGCCAAAATCAACAAAAAGGCAAAATACAGAAAATCCAACAAATTATACAGAATAACTGAGCCTGGAGAGGCTTGCCGAAATAATACTCATACAGAATAACTGAGCCTGGAGAGGCTTGCCGAAATAATACTCCCACAGAATAACTGAGCCTGGAGAGGCTTGCTGAAATAATACTCCCACAAAATAATTAAGCCTGGAGAGGCTTGCCGAAATAATACTCTCCAAAAGACGTCTCAGCTCGCATTCTTGGGCTGAACAAAAAACCAATTCTTCATACAGAATAAATTGAGCCTGGAGAGGCTTACCGAAATAATACTCCTTCAGAATAACTGAGCCTGGAGAGGCTTGTCGAAATAATACTCCTTCAGAATAATTGAGCCTGGAGAGGCTCGCCAAAATAATACTCTCTCAGAATAATTGAGCCTGGAGAGGCTTGCCGAAATAATACTCTCGCAGAATAACTGAGCCTGGAGAGGCTTGCCGAAATAATACTCTCATCAGAATAATTGAGCCTGGAGAGGCTCGCAGAAATAATACTCCCCAGAGAAACCCCAACTCAAGCTCACGGAACAAATCCCCAGCGAGAGCTATCAAAGCAAGATCGACAAAATTCCCAATGGAAGCACGATCACCCAAGCAGTATATCTAGTCAAAGGACTTAAAACTTCCTCAGTGGAAGATAGCTCTCCAACTCAGGCGTTGAGTGAGTCTAAGCCTGTAGAGGCTTCCTAAATAATACTCTGGGATACATAAGATCCCCAAATCCCCAGTCGCCTACTCAAGAGGCATTCCTACAAAAAGGAAAAAAATCAAAAGATCAATAATCATTCCCCAAATGGAATCCGGCTCTTGGCCAAACATCAAGCGTCAAGATGATTTGCCTAACAGAAGAGGCTAATCACAATCAATGACAAAATCCCCCAGCAGATAACAGCCTACACAGAGGCGACAAAACCAGAAAAACAAAAAGAGTCACCCGAATAAGGATAACCGGGATACTCCACCATCGTCGAAAGGACGTCAGCCAATCATAAGGCACCGCTCATCTCAGAAAGAGCATCTTCGTGTCTACACCCCAGGGAAACAGAAATTCCTCAATGGGCACCAACTATGCAAAGGAAAGTTGGGACACAAGAACCTATGAGTAACTGCACATCCCCTAGACGGATCCCTGCGTTATCCAGCCCTCAGTGGCACAAAAATAAAAAACAATCGTCAAAGCAGCATCGTGGACTGTGGAGACAAAATCAAAATCAACATCCAGAACCCTCAGTGGATAATAGCCTACACAGAGGCTACAAAAATCAGAAAAATCAAAGAGAGACACCCGAATAAGGATAACCGGGATACTCCACTTACGTCAAAAGGACGTCAGCCAAACATAAGGCATCGCTCAAATCAAGAAGAGCATCTGTGTCTACACCCCAAGGAGTCAGAAATTCCCCATGGGTACCAACTATGCAAATGCAAGTTTGGGCACAAGAACCTATGAATGAATGCACATCCCCTAGACGGATCCCTGCGTTATCCAGCCCTCAGTGGCACAAAATCAGAAAAACGTCGAAGCAGCATAGTGGACTGTGGAGACAAAAAAATCATCTCAGATCCCTGGAGAGGGTAAACTCGCATTGCCGAAGTGATCAGAAGACACGGACGCAGACCCTGGAGAGGGCAAACTCAGTTGCCTAGGTCGTCAGAGACCAAACAAAGTCTGGAGAGACGGTACTCAAACAAAGTCTGGAGAGACGGTACTCAAACAAAGTCTGGAGAGACGGTACTCAAACAAAGTCTGGAGAGACGGTACTCAAACAAGGTCTGGAGAGACGGTACTCAAACAAGGTCTGGAGAGACGATACTCAAACAAAGTCTGGAGAGACGGTACTCAAACAAAGTCTGGAGAGACGGTACTCAAACAAAGTCTGGAGAGACGGTACTCAAACAAAGTCTGGAGAGACGGTACTCAAACAAAGTCTGGAGAGACGGTACTCAAACAAAGTCTGGAGAGACGGTACTCAAACAAAGTCTGGAGAGACGGTACTCAAAGAAAGTCTGGAGAGACGATACTCAAAGTCTGGAGAGACGGTACTCAAAGTCTGGAGAGACGGTACTGAAGGTCTGGAGAGACGGTACTCAAAGTCTGGAGAGACGGTACTCAAAGTCTGGAGAGACGGTACTCAAAGTCTGGAGAGACGGTACTCAGAGTCTGGAGAGACGGTACTCAAAGTCTGGAGAGACGGTACTCAAAGTCTGGAGAGACGGTACTCAAGGTCTGGAGAGACGGTACTCAAACAAGGTCTGGAGAGACGGTACTCAAACAAGGTCTGGAGAGACGGTACTCAAACAAAGTCTGGAGAGACGGTACTCAAAGAAAGTCTGGAGAGACGGTACTCAATCAAAGTCTGGAGAGACGGTACTCAAAGTCTGGAGAGACGATACTCAAAGTCTGGAGAGACAGTACTCAAGGTCTGGAGAGACAGTACTCAACCATCAGCGTCGTCAGAGGCACGTTGGTGTTCAACTTCCGGCTCGGGCGTCGAGTGAAGTTGACCCTGGAGAGGGTAAACTTAGCTACCGAGGTTGTCAGAAGCGCCGAGGTATGCAACAACCTGGAGAGGCTACTCAACAATTTTCCACCGGAAGACGCTACAAGTCAGAAGGTTGGCACATCACCTGGACAATTGGGTCAACTCCTTTACTTGTCAGCCGGTACACCAAAAGGCCGTCCAACTAAGTAAAGGGGGGGCAGCTGTAGACCCCTAAAATTGTCCGGGTCGGAAATAAAGCTTGAAGACTCTCGAAGACTAAAGGAAAGTCAGCCGGAAGGACTCCTGGAAGACCCTGGAAGACCCTAGGATGATTATCTGTAGGTTTAGAGGTCTTAGAGTAGCAAAAAATAAGAAAGTGGAGGGAATGAAGCCCAATACGGCCTCCCAAGAGTTCAGTACGGCCGTATTGAACATTTTAAACTACAATACGGCCGCACTGAACTCAATACGGCCGTATTGAAGTTCAATACGGCTGCATTGAACTCAATACGGCTGCACTGAACTTCAATACGGCCGTATTGAGGTTTTTGAACTTCAATACGGCCGTATTGAATTCAATACGGCCGTATTGTAGTTCAAAACTTCAATACGGACCGTATTGACCCCCAGAAACCGTATTGAGCCTCTTCCTTATAAATATGACGTCAATGGGACGTCATTTCACACTTTTACACTGAGTTTTAACCCTCTTCTTGAGTATTCTGGGTTTTTTTGAGCAGTGCTCTGCCTAGAAATCACTCGGAGAGTTGATCCGACAAAGTTCTCGAGTTCTGAGCTTTTTGCTTGAGTCTCGAACTGAGTCGAAGGGAAATCCTCCGGATTTCCATAGTTAAAATTTTCTAGGAGGGAGCGAGCGGGCTTGTAGAGCGAGGGAACGCCAAAAAGCTTCCCAGTTTTACTTGAATATAAAAGCACGCTTCAAAGGTTTCTTCTTAAGACCTTCCTTTTACTGCTTTCTGTGTGTATATTTAACTGTCATCATGTAGATAGTTAAGTTATAATTGTTTAGAATAAATAGGGGTAATTTAGTAATTTCGCACTATTATTTTTAGAAATAATCTGTCATAGGGAACCCGAAAGGGGCGCTGTGGGGTGCTAACACCTTCCCCACGCGTAACCGACTCCCTTACCCGACTCTGGTTGTCATGGCCGAAGTCGATTTTTGAATCGATTGCCTTAAACTTCTTTTTCCAATGTTTTGAGTAAAACATTGGTGGCGACTCCATGAACCCTTCCTTTTTATGAAAACCGCTAATCCATGGAGGGTCCCGCTTGGGATTAACATGGATTGGTGAGCCTTTTAATAAAATTGCTCGTTTGACAAGGTCTCAGTTTGAGAATAAGTCATTCTAGCAATCCATATTTTTAAAACAAATAAAAGAGTCCAACCATCCATCGCGAATGCCGAAAGCCCGTTTCGGGCCGGTGGCGACAATGACGAACTTGGCCGATCTCATTCTTATCTTCTGAGCTTCGTCTTTATCTTCGGGCAGGACTCCTTCTTTCAAGTAGCCCCAGATGCCTGCCATCCAACCCAGGTCTTCATTTTCATTGACGTTGATAACCTTGTCGTCTAAGCTGGGGGAGTGCAACGTTTCCTAGATGATGGTTCGGTGGTGCCCGGGTCTTTTGGTGCTGGCGAGCTTTGATAGGAGGTCAGCGCGGACATTTTGCTCTCGTGGTACATGCTTTATGGTGAATTCGTCGAACGACGAGATTTGGTGGGATGCAGTGTGAAAGTATCGTTGCAGTAGAGTGTCCTTTGCCTGGTATGTCATGCTAAGTTGCTCCACCATGAGTTTTGAGTCGCTGTTACAACTCACTCTTCGAGCCCCGAGGTCACGGGCTAGTCTTAGTCCCGCGAGAAGTGCCTCGTACTCCACATGGTTATTGGTCACCTTGAACCCAAACTTGAGGGATTGCTCCAAGGCGACTTGGTTTGGTCCTTCGAGGATGATTCCTGCACCGCCACCTTTAGAGTTGGAGGACCCGTCGACGTGCAGTGTCCACACCTGGGGTTCCTCAACCATAGTTGGCGTGAGCTCGGTTACGAAGTCGGCCAAGCACTGAGCCTTCAGGGGTCCGCAACTTTTGTATTGGATGCCGAACTCGGATAATTCTACCGACCAGGCGATCATACGGCCGGCGAGCTCGGGCTTTCGTAGAATTTGCTTGATGGGGTAGTCAGTTTTGACTACCACCTGGTGGCTCTAGAAATAGGGTCGGAGTCACCAGGCCGCGGTGACGAGCGCTAATGCTAGTTTCTCGATCATTTGGTATCTCCTCTCTGCGTCATGGAGGACTCGACTGATGAAGTAGACGGGTGTCTGCACCTTTTGGTGCTCTTGTATGATGACTGTGCTGATGGCGTTTTCTGCTACGGCCAGGTAAAGGAGGAGGTCGGTGTTGTGGTCCGGCCTCTGTAGGACTGGTAGAGTTGTGAGGAAGGTTTTGAAGCTTTGGAAAGCTTCTTCGCACTAATTTGTCCACATGAAGTCCTTTGGCTTTTTTAGCAGAGTGGAGATTGGTCCTGCCCTCTCTATGAGTTTGGGGATGAAACAGGACAGTGAGACTAACCGCCCGGCCAGGCGTTGGACTTCTTTCACCGTTTGTGGGCTTTGCATTTGGATGATAGCTTTGCACTTCTCGGGGTTAGCCTCGATTCCTCTGCTGGTAATCATGAAGCCGAGGAGCTTACCTCCTTGGACGTCGAAGACACACTTCTCCGGGTTGAGGCGCATGTTGTGCTTCCTGACCTGAGCGAAAACTTCGGCGAGGTGGCGGCGTGGTCTATAGCCGAGGTGGTTTTGACTACCATGTCATCGACATAGACCTCCATGTTTCTTCCAATCTGCTGATGGAAGACCTTATCCATCAGCCGCTGGTAGGTTGCCCCTGCATTTTTTAGGCCGAAGGGCATCACCCAGTAGCAGTAGTTGGCGTGGTCGGTGATGAAGGACGTGTGCACTTCATCAGGTTGATACATCATTATCTGGTTGTACCCCGAGTAGACGTCGAGGAAATTGAGGAGGGCGTGTCCAGAGGCTCTGTCGACTAACCTATCAATGTTTGGCAAGGGGTATGAGTCCTTGGGGCATGCTTTGTTTAGGTCGGTATAATCAACGCACATACGCCACTTTCCTGAGTTCTTCTATACTAAGAAGACGTTCGCCAGCCATGTGGTATATCTGACTTCACGGATGAAACCGGCGTTGAGCAATTTTTGTGTTTCGGCGACGATGGCCTCTCGTCTTTCACCGCCTACTTTCCTCTTTCTCTGGGCGACTGGTTTTGCCTCCTTGTATATTGCTAGTCTGTGACAGATGAACTCGGCGTCTATGCCAGGCATGTCGGCGCTAGACCATGCGAAGAGGTCGGCGTTCTTGAGGATTTCCGCTTCGAGTTGCTGTCGCAACTCTAGAGTTAACTGCCTGCTGATCTTCGTGGTTTGGTCGAGGAGTTTCCCGATTTGGAGGTCATCGAGCTCATCAACGGGGCTAGGCCGTTCGTTGTGAGCGTCAGATCTCGGGTCAAGGTCAGTGATTTCTTCGTGGTTGGTGCAAGCCACGGTGGCAAGGTCGCTTTTGCACTACTTACCCGGTGAGGCGATTTTCAGGCTTTCTGCGTAGCATTGCTGTGCCATCTGCTGGTTTGCTTTGATGGCGATAATCTTCCCACCGTGTCCTGGGAATTTCATGGTGAGGTGCGGGGTGGACACCACTGCTCCGAGTTGGTTGAAGGTTGTCCTGCCAATGATGATGTTGTAGGAGGTGTCGGCTTCCACGAGTAGGTATCGAACCATAACTCGTCTTGAATCCGGAGGTGCTCCGAAAGTTATCAGTAGGTCCACGTATCACCGGGTGTGGATGCTTTTTCCTGCAAAATTGACTAGGGGTTCTGTGTGAGGTTGTATGAGAGAGTAGGGGACGTCTAACCTGAGGAATGTTGGCCAATATAGGATGTCAGCTGAGCTCCCTTGGTCGACCAGGGTCTTGTGTACCTCCCAATTGGCTAATGCCACGGCTATGACCATGGGATCTTCCTGGTTGGGGTTGACCCCGGCGTAGTCGTCGTCGGTGAAAGTGATCCCTGGCGAGCTATTGATAGACTATGGCCAAGGCCAAGGAATCCAAGAGGTGATATCATAAAAGAACCAAGAGGAATGGGATGATCTTCAAGACCTTTTCATATGTTTTGTACATAGTTTCTTTTGTATAGGTTATTTTTGCCTTTGTATTTGTAAGGCACTTTATTTCCCTTTTTAGTAGCTATTGTATATTGATTCTAGGGTAGGTTACTTGGACACTTTGACTCCATTTAACCTAACCTAGAAATACATTCTTTTCTTAGTTTTCTAGTAGGAGTGGCATTAGCAAATTAGAGAGTGTCCTTAATAAGCTAGAGAGTGCTCCTAGCAATTTAGCCAAAGGTGGTCCTAGGCTAAATTTTTCATATTGGACTCATTTTACTCCTAATTTTTCATAGATTTGATTTAGCTAGGTTTCATTCCCATTGAATGAACCCAACTAAACCAAATTAACCATTTTCAAATCAAAAGGAGTAAATTAATTCCAAGAAGCCGCCCACCTTAGAAGTGTGTTCACACTTGTGTTCACACTTGTGTGAACACTTGTGTTCACACTTGGACGAAATTCATGGAGTTTCTTAAGCTTGGAAGCTTGAAGCACAAGCTTCTCCTTGGCTAGCTTACCAAGCAAGCCAAGTGAGAAGCTTGCTCTCCAAGCCTCTTGACCTTGGACGGTTTATCTAGACTCAACCATGGTTCCTAGTGAACCATGGTCAAGACTAGCTTGCTCTCCAAGTTTCCTACTCCTATAAACTTGTAATTCTTTGATTGTAAAACACTTTTGACCAATTTGAGAAATGAAATCTGAATTTTCTCTCTAAATCAAGAGTCACAAAAACCGAAGAGAACTTTCTCTCCTAAGTTCTCTCCAAAGGTGCTTCAACCTTACCTTGGTTCCTTAAGCTTCTACCTCAAGCTAAGGAGTAACCGAGCCACTTCAAGGCTTCTTCTCCATTGAAGAACACTTCAAGGAGCTTCAAAGAGTCATTGGAGTCTTAACCTCAATAGCATTCACGGTCCTAAGCATGGAGCAAGTGAAGGAATCATCAATCTCCTCACCTAGTTCCATCATTTTTGGTATCTAGAGCCTAGTGCTCTTGAGGTTTTGTTTCCAAACTTTTCTACTTGAATCCGTGTTGTATCTTCCTTCTATTACATGTCTTCTTATGTTTGCTGAATGGATCTAGATTTTATTCACACTTTGATGGATCCAAAATGTCACATAATAATTGTTTGATTCATATTTGCTTGTCTCCTAATTCTTGAATCAAACCGATTTTGTTGTGCTTTAGGTTCCTATACTTGTGCTTTTAATTTTGCTTGAGTCTCTTCATTCTATAACATGTGTCCGTGATTGGACAACATTCATATTGTTTAGATTTTGCTTTTGAATCATATGTTTTGTCTAGAGTCATGTGTAGTCATTTGAATGTCATTGATTCCTAGACTAGCTTGTTTTGACCTAGTTTTTGTGTTGTGTTGATTGAGTCCGAAATTTGTTGTGTATTTTCTTATTAAATCTGAACCTTCCTATATGTGCTTTTGCTTTACATGTTTGAGTTCTTAATTTGCTATTAGTTCTAGCAAATTTCCTAGAGTTAGGTTTCTATTATGTCTTGTTAAAAGTTTTTGTCAAAAAAAAATTGTTAAACACTTCTCCTATTAGGTTTCCTTGTGTCTTGTGTTGTGGCTGAAACTTTGTGCAATTTTTTTAGCCTTAAAACAGAGCCAAAACAGAGGTGTGAGTGTCTTATATGCATGAGAAAAACAAAGGAAATAGTGCTTAAAAAATTTGACCTAAAATACTACAAAATTGTGAAGCACTAGAAAAGAAACATGCATGTGAACACCTTTGTTTTGTGTAGAAATTTTGCTGCAGTTTTTCTACATTAAATCCGAGACTTATAAGTTTTTAAAAGGCATTGAAACTCCTGAATATCAAAATAAAAATAAGAGAAAAATATTTTGCAAAAGAAAAAGAAAGAAAATAGCAAAAGAAAAAGCCATAGGAGTGAAAATTTGGTGTTGTGTGCTCTCGGATTTGGAAAATTTTTGTGACTTGTTTGCTTTGGTCCAGCCATATCTTTGAGTCTTATTTTGTTTTCTAATCTTAGCTTTTGATTTGTTAATCCATTCTAGTACCATTCCTAGGTTATTCTTTTGTGTGCTAGCTTTCTAAAATTTGCCTTAATTTTTGCTTGTCAAATTTTGTGGAACTCTTTCTAGTCTTGTCTCATTTCTCTTCTACCAATTGGTGTAGCTTTCCTAAATTGTTCATTTTCAGTTTTAGCACTAATATTCAGTCTTGAAGGTGGTTGAGTGCTTCTTGAAAGGTGTAGGAGGCCAAGGCAAAGGACATCCACTTGAAGGCTTTGGTGGTTGCTTAGGGAGTTTGTTCTCTCTTGGTGGCTAGGCTCTTGGAAACACCTAGAAGTGACTAACATCAAAGTTGCTTCTAAAGAGAGGAGTGAAACACCTTGTGAGGCTGCAGTTGGTGGCTGATTTGGATCAACAAGAAACTAAACCAATTGTGAAAAATTTTTGTGAAAATCTAGAACTAAATTTAGTGACGGAAATTTTGGTTTCTAAAACCTAGTTTTTCATTACAAAATCCGTCTCTAAATTTGTTCTAAATTAGTGGCTAATTTGTTTTCCTTGAAATTAGGTGCAGCCACTAAATTCATTTGAGAGTGAATTTACATTTCATTTGGAGTGTAAATTTACATTTCATTTGAAGCAAATTTGAATTTCATTTACCTTGTAATTTTTGTTTTCTAAATTTTTGTACAAGGCCTTTATTAAGGAGTGTCTTGGAGTGCCTTTGGTGTATCTCCATCTCTCCTTAAGAACTTTTATAGTAATCCACGTGTAGTACTTGTGAGAGTGGTCCTTGAAGGTCTTTGGTGCCTTTCAAGCTCTCACTTAGGTTTTATTGCTTTAAACGTCTAGTTTAAGTTTTCTTGTCTTTAAGTTTTCAAGCACTTTATGTTTTAAGCAATTTATGTTTTCAGTCATTTAAGTTTTCAAGCAATTTATGTTTTCATGCTCTTTATGTTTTCAAGCATTTTATAAATTGTACACATAGGCACTTGCTTGTTATTTTTCCTTTAAGAAAAGTTCTTTGTGAAAATTGTTTTGTGCAAGACAAAAGTACAAGGGGGTTTAGAGATTTTTACTTGAAGAGGCTTGGTTATTAAGTGGCTCTTTAGTAGCTCACCTCCCTCCAAAGTTCAATTTGTACTCTTAGACCTCTAAGTGCCAAGTCTAAAGCACTCCAAAACCTTATTTTCATAAAAACTATTTTTGTGTGAAAAATATCTCTTGAATTAAAATGTCTCAAGATTCCTCCCATAGTGAAAGTGATGGCTCTCCAAAAAGTCTTTCTTACATTACTAAAGAGCTCAAATCACTTAAACTATGGAAAAAGCAAGAGTCCATTCAAAGAGAGAAGGAAAGAATTGAAAGAGAAGGACAACTTGCTTATCTTGAGGAAGAGTTGAGAATTTTAAAGCAAGAGGAAGAAAAATTGAAAGAAGATATGAGAAAACATAGGAAAAAGAGTAGGAGTTCACATTCACAATACACATCTCCTAATGAAAGCCTTAATGTAGGTAACCATTATCAACCTCCCCCAAGAAGAACTATTAAAACTAGGGAATCCAAGGTGGATCTCCCTCAATTTTTTGGGAAGGATGATGTGGAGGCCTACCTTGATTGGGAGATGAAGGTAGAACAACTCTTTGCTTGCCATAGGGTAAGTGAAGAAAGAAAAGTCCCTCTTGCAACCCTTAGCTTTCAAGGGCATGCAATGTATTGGTGGACCTCTTTGGAAAGAGAAAGACGTCTCCACAATGATCCACCTATCCAATATTGGAATGATCTTAGGAGTGCATTGCGGAGGAGACACATTCCCTCTTACTATGGTAGGGAGCTTATGAATAAGCTCCAAAGGCTTCAACAAAGAGATATGTTTGTAGAACTCTATAGACAACAAATGGAGCTTTTAATGATGAGGGCATGCATAAGAGAAGAGGAAGCCACTACAGTAGCCAGATTCTTAAGTGGTCTTAACTTAGAGATTAGAGACCAAGTGGAGCTACTACCCTACAGGGACCTAAATGACTTGGTCCAACTTTGTGTAAGGGTAGAACAACAAATGTTGAGAAAATCTTCTAAAAGAGAAAGCTCCCACTCTAGATCTCTTAGGAAAGACTACTTGGAGGAAGAAAAACCTTTTGAAAAGAAAATTATTTCAGAACCCTCCAAAGAATTGGCTAAAAGGAAAGAGAAAAATAAAGATAAGGATAGAGATCTCATCACTCCACACACTAGCACAAAGACTAGTGATATTAAAGGTTTCAAGTGTCTAGGGAGAGGTCACATTGCTTCTCAATGTCCTACAAAGAAAGTTATGATCTTAAGGGGGCATGACACTTATAGTAGTCAAGAAGAGACTACTACCTCCTCTTCTAGTGAGAGTGAGGTTGAAACAAAGCTTCAGAGGTCCAAAGTGGAGCCAATTTATCCTTATGAAGGAGAGCTCCTAATGCTTAGGAGAATCCTTCATAATCAACCTAGTGGTACCCTATTACAACGAGAGAACATCTTTCATACAAGATGTAATGTTTTAAATAATGCTTGTTCTCTCATTGTTGATAGTGGTTCATGGTGCAACTGTTGTAGCACTAGGTTGGTTAAAAAGTTGAGTCTAATTACTATGCCACATCCTCAACCTTATCATTTGCAATGGCTTAATAAGGATGGTGACATAGTAGTTAACCAACAAGTGAAGGTCAAGTTTTCCATTGGGAAGTATGAGGACCAAGTTTTATGTGATATAGTACCAATGGAAGCTTGTCATATTTTGTTAGGAAGACCATGGCAATTTGAAAAGAAAACAGTACATGATGGTCTTACTAATGAAATTACCTTCACTCATAAGGAAAAGAAATTTGTGTTTTATCCTCTCTCACCTCAACAAGTGGCCGAGGATCAAACACAAATGAAAATAAAAAGAAAAAGTGAGAAAGTAGGGAAGAGTAAAGAGGAAGAAATATCCTCTAAGGGAGTTATGTCTAAAGAGAATTACTTTGTCAATAAAGAACCTATGAAAACTATTCTCTTTATTCATAAAGACCTTAACTCTTACCCTCACGCTGCCACTAGTCTTGAAGAAGAGATTCACAAATCCATTATTTTTAAAGAAAAAGAATCTCAACTTCAAGATTTTGTGAAGGAGAAGTGGACTTCTTTTAGTTCTACTTCTCATGCTACTTCCTTGGTGGTGCCCAAGGTAGATAGTCTTCCTACCTTAGTTGTGTCAATAATGCACCCAATTTATGGAATATATTATTTGTTGGATATAACATCTGAACCTTCAAGGTTCCTTGTGACAAATTCTTTTCATAACTATCCAACAAATAATATAATCCAAAATTGTTTAGGGAATTTCTTAGTAGTATTTTCCTTATTTTTTAGGAAAAGCCTAGCTTACCACATAGGGTACTTTAGGCAAGATATTTTAGTTTTTAGGATTAAGTCTTTAGTGTGGTATAGTTTTAGCTTTAGCACATTTTTAGGATTTAGAAATATACCTAGTCTATGTTTAGGAGAAGATCCTATTCATTATATTAGTAGGTCTAGTATCATAGATTTCTTTAGGTTTCATGAAAGGATTCCTTCTAGGATATTCCTTTCACATTTATTTGTTGAAAATATCACTTCTGATGAATTTCATTATATATTTGTAGGTATGGCCAATAATCATGAGGACCCTCGAGATTTGAGGTCAAATCCTTTTCAAGAGGGAGGGGATGATAGACTATGGCCAAGGCCAAGGAATCCAAGAGGTGATATCATAAAAGAACCAAGAGGAATGGGATGATCTTCAAGACCTTTTCATATGTTTTGTACATAGTTTCTTTTGTATAGGTTATTTTTGCCTTTGTATTTGTAAGGCACTTTATTTCCCTTTTTAGTAGCTATTGTATATTGATTCTAGGGTAGGTTACTTGGACACTTTGACTCCATTTAACCTAACCTAGAAATACATTATTTTCTTAGTTTTCTAGTAGGAGTGGCATTAGCAAATTAGAGAGTGTCCTTAATAAGCTAGAGAGTGCTCCTAGCAATTTAGCCAAAGGTGGTCCTAGGCTAAATTTTTCATATTGGACTCATTTTACTCCTAATTTTTCATAGATTTGATTTAGCTAGGTTCCATTCCCATTGAATGAACCCAACTAAACCAAATTAACCATTTTCAAATCAAAAGGAGTAAATTAATTCCAAGAAGCCGCCCACCTTAGAAGTGTGTTCACACTTGTGTTCACACTTGTGTGAACACTTGTGTTCACACTTGGACGAAATTCATGGAGTTTCTTAAGCTTGGAAGCTTGATCACTAGCTTCTCCTTGGCTAGCTTACCAAGCAAGCCAAGTGAGAAGCTTACTCTCCAAGCCTCTTGACCTTGGACGGTTTATCTAGACTCAACCATGGTTCCTAGTGAACCATGGTCAAGACTAGCTTGCTCTCCAAGTTTCCTACTCCTATAAACTTGTAATTCTTTGATTGTAAAACACTTTTGACCAATTTGAGAAATGAAATCTGAATTTTCTCTCTAAATCAAGAGTCACAAAAACCGAAGAGAACTTTCTCTCCTAAGTTCTCTCCAAAGGTGCTTCAACCTTACCTTGGTTCCTTAAGCTTCTACCTCAAGCTAAGGAGTAACCGAGCCACTTCAAGGCTTCTTCTCCATTGAAGAACACTTCAAGGAGCTTCAAAGAGTCATTGGAGTCTTAACCTCAATAGCATTCACGGTCCTAAGCATGGAGCAAGTGAAGGAATCATCAATCTCCTCACCTAGTTCCATCAGCTATGGTGCGAGGCGGAGATGGTGAAGTGCACGCGGTGAACGTTACGCAGGTTTTTTTTCTGGGCCGCGCTGCTGGTGCCCCCTCCTGCGAAACCCCCTGCGATTGTACCGACTATTCCCTGTAAGGGAGCTGGCCCCGCTGCCTGGTATACCTCGGCTTGCGTTGCACCGCCGGGGTTGAATTGAGGGCCAGGGGGAGGATCAGGTTGTCGTCGCTAGGGTGGAGTGCGAATCCTCTTGTCTCCCGCGCGCAAGGTCGCGAGGTCGACCTCGTTAACAGTTTGTATTGCGGCCAGGTCAGTTTCGTGCTGGGCACGTATGCTCTGCGGATCAGTGTCGTGCTGTTGCCGCGTCTGCTCGACTTGGTCGATCAGCTTCCTCGAAGTTACAGTGTCGCTGTCCTTGGTGACTGAGTGATTTGCGTCGTCTGTCGTGCATCTACTATGGCTCTTGGTGAAAACCATATAGGTGGCAGATAAGAGTTGTCTTGATCGGCCCCACGGTGGGCACCAAATGTTCTTACCGGAAATCTGCTGTAGAGCTGATCCGCCTGGTAAGATCGGTGAGCCTCCTTCACTGGTACGCTGGTGCTCCAAGATGGGGGTGGTACCTGTAAAAGAGACTCTGATGCCAAAGTTAGGGTTTGTATGAGTATTAGTCTCGTATGAGTAATGCACGTACCTTGGAGTTTTCTAGGTTTACTTTGGGCTTTGGGCCTGAGATAAGATATAACATGATAAAATATGATTAAATGATGGATCTCGTCTGGGGCGGGATCCTCGGGGATCAGTTATGATTTGCTTAAATACCGAGCTGACGTCACATAGCGCGTGCCCGAGATCGTCTTGTGTTGTTGTGCCGAGCTCGGAGCTCGACCTCGCAGTACGGACAGTTCATCAAGCAAATTGTATTATCAAATTCAATTTTAAAGCCTTTGTCACTTAGTTGACTTATACTCAGCAAATTATGTTTCAAACCATCAACAAGCAATACATTCTCAATCAATGTTTGAGAGGAGGAATTACCAACATTGCCATGGCCAAGAATTTTCCCTTTGTTGTTGTCACCATAGGTAACATACCCTTCATTCTTCAATTTCAGACTTGAGAACTTTGAAGGATCCCCAGTCATATGCCTTGAGCAACCACTATCAAGATACCAAAGTAAATTTTTGGCCCTCAAGCATTCCTACAACAAAGATTCAAAGAAAAAATTTAGGTACCCATGTCAAGGGTCCTTGTTGGTTAGTTCTCAGCCTTTCGCTCTTTTCAACCCAAACCATCTCGCCATTTGGAACTCCATATTTCCTAGAATAGCAGTTCCTAATTGTATCGCCTTTTTTATAGCAATAAAAACAAGTTGTTTGTCTAGAGAAATTGCTTTTAAATTTTCTAAAATTTTGATTTTTCTTAAAAGCTTCTTTCTTTGACTTAAATGGCATGCTCATGCTTGAATTAAAACCAAGTCCACTCCTATCAAAAGTGTTTCTTTGTTTTCCCAAAAGAATATGTAAGTTTGCATTTCCATTTGTGAACTTTTCAAGAGTGGATTTTAATCTAGCATTTTTCTTTTTCAAAAGTCTTGCAATGTTCACAAACATCTTTTGAGGAAGTGGGGTTTTCACAATGAGCTTCACTAAAATTAAACATAGTTTGAAGATTTTCATGCTCATGCTTCAAATCCTCAAGCTCTTGTTCAACTTTAATTAAAGCATTTTCATACCATTTCAGCTTGTTTTTCAACTTTGAATTTAAGGCTCCTAATTTGACAGCTTCTTCATGAATTTGTATAAAAGCTTCTTAGAGTTGATCATAGTCCGGATTGGATTCAAGGTCAGAATCACTTACAATTGTGTCTTGGTCAGCTCCAGCCATCAAACACAAGTTGTTCTCCTCACATTCGGATTCATCACTTGTTGTGCTTGAGTCATTATCTTCCTAAGCAATGTAAGCTCTCTTCCATTTTCCATTTCTCTTGGTTTTCTTCTCCTCTTGTTGCTTTTTCAAGAGGTTTGGACACTCAACTTTCATGTGTCCCGGTTTTCCACATTCAAAGCAGTTGAAGGAAGATGTGCTTGCTTCCTCTTTCTTGTTTGTTTTTTATGTTGAATTTGTAGGGGGAATTTTTCCTTCTCCTTATGAATTTTCTGAACTTCTTCACCAGCAAGTTGAAGTTCTTGGTTTCGGAATCATCGGAGCTTGTTTCTTCACACACCTCTCTTCCTTTGGCAGTTTTCAAAGCTTTCAATGACACTCATTTTCCTTTCTTATCCTACTGCTCATGTTCATCAAATATGTGCAGCTTTTGTTCATGCTCTCTTAGCTTCCCAAAGAGAGTAGCAAGTGTCAAGGAGGTCAAATCCTTTGATTCTTCAATGGCTATCACCTTTGCTTGCCATGATCTGTCCAAGCATTGCAACACTTTCAAATTCAGCTCTTCTTTCTCAAATTTCCTGCCAAGGTCAACAAGGTGATTTATCAAGTGTGTAAATCTCTTTTGAAAATCAGAAATAAATTCACCATTTTGCATTCTAAACAACTCATATTCTCTTATGAGAGTATGCTTTCTTCATCTCTTTACATCACTTGTTCCTTCATGAGTGACTTGCAAAGTGTCCCACATTTCTTTAGCAGATATGCATTGTGAAATTCTAAAAAATTCATCAATAGACAATGCAGATGTAATAATGTTTTTGGCTCTTTTATCATGTTGGGCTCTTTTCTTTTCCCCATCACTCCACTCACTCCAATGTTTTTCTTTAATCTCATCACCATCTTTTTTCATAGGGACATAAGGTCCATTTTCTATAGCATCCCATACAGCAATATCAATAGCTTCAACGAAAATTCTCATCCTAATTTTCCAGTAGACATAGTTTTCACCATTGAAAATAGGAGGTCTATGAATAGACACACCCTCACCATAGGGTAAGTTGTTGTTGGCCATTTTTGAAATCTTGAATAACTCTCAAGAACCTTGCTCTAGATACCAATTGTTAGAAAAGAATGGCACAATCCAACAAGGGGGGTGAATTGGATTCTATGACCCTTTAAAAGTTTATCAGAGTATTTAGGATCTTTATTTTACTTAAATTTTTCTAAGACTGAATTTTCAAATGAAACTCCTCTAAAGACTTGTTATGGAAGTATGAATGCAATATGCTCTCTTGATTACAAAATAATAAGGTTCAAATGTAATGCTCTAATTCAGGTTTAAACCATCAATGTTCACACACACATGTTAATCAAGAATTATCTTCTTTAATATTCAACCAAAAAATTACTCAAAGTAAAAGATAAGGTAGAAGAAGATTGCACAAGTCTTTTATACTGGTTCAGCCACTCCACATGTGACCTACATCCAGTCCTTAATCAACACCTGATTAAGATTTGTTCCACTATCTTAAGTAAGAAGGTTTACAAGCACACCACACATGCATATACTTCAACACTAAAGATAGCAACTTTCTTGACCCCAAGAAAGCTCCCCTTGTAGAAACCCACTACAAGAAACCTTACCACTTGAGAAACCCTTCTCAAGATTTTACAAGTATTCACAAAGAATAAAAGAACAAATTCACCTGGAATTCTTGACACAAATCTTAATCTTCCCTTTCAAGAATGATATGATGATGATGATGATCTTCTTTCAAAGTTTTTCATAAACATTTCTCTTCTTGGATTCACAAAGAAAACTCTCCAAGATGTCACAAAGACTCCACAAAAATGTTTTTCTCAATTTGATTATCAGTTCTAACTCTTGTCTAAAGTTTCTAAAAGTTCAAACTATTTATAAAAGTCTCAGACCCAGATAATCGATTATTTTAAAGGATAATCGATTATTTTGTTCTTCAGGTTTTCTGGAAACCAACCAAGAACAATATAATTGATTATTTTGCTAGATAATCGATTATTTCAGAGATTTATTTCTGAGATAATCGATTATTTTGGCAAATAATCGATTATTGCAGCAAGGCATCCCATTTTGCCTATTGCTGGAATAATCGATTGTATTTAATGATAATCGATTATTTTGAGTTAGTTTTTAAAACTTCATTTTATACCTCAAAATAAGTTTCTAATCTTCTTAATTCATCATCATACACTCTCTACTTAGTTTAGATATAGAATTTGCTTATGCACAAAGCATACCAAGCACACACAACATAAAAACTCATCCAAAACAATTTATTTTCTAAACTCTATTACATAGCTCTTATTACATAGCACTTTCTCTGACTTTGTTTTTGTCTTTCCAAATTATTGTTGTACACACATGTTGTGATCATCAAAACTCCTTTAAGCTTAAAGCTCTCCTAAGCTCAACAAAAGGAAGACTAATTATCATTAATGATTCAAAGTAATATAAGAGTGAAAGGTTTGGGCTTATATAGGCTCGGTTTGAAAGCAAAATGGCGACAAGGTTCAACCATCACATTTGGCGCCTAGTTGAATTCACATTCAAATTTGAATTGAATTTAAATTCAAATCTCCACTCCCCATGTGGTTGGCCATGAACCTAGGTACTCTAATGCATCTAAATGTAATTTAGGAAGAATTTAGGGTTGATTTGAAGGTGCACATGTTCAGCCACTAGTGGTGAAAAACATGTGACTCAAATGCAACTTAAATGCTTTCTAAACTAAATTTAGGTTAGCCTAATTAGCCTATTTAAGTAATCCTTTAAAATTCCTATTCTAATGTCCTAAATACAATGACCAATCAAATACAATGGAAAGGAAAAGTTAAAAGAATGAAAATGAGCTCAATATTGGGTACCAAAAGCTCAAAGGTCCATGGAGCCCAAAACTAGGCCCAAGTGAAGAGAACCCTAGGTGTAACGCCCCAGTTTTCAAACTTTTATTGGGGGTAATATAGTAATTTTTATTAATTTATAAGGGTGATAGCCCAGAACGGGCCATTCCCAAATTCGAACAGATCGTTCTAAACTACTAAAATAAGAGTGATTTAGTAGCCCAGAACGGGCCGTTCCCGAATTGGAATGGGTCATTCCAAACTACTAAAAAGGCCTATAACCCTAATTGGGAACGGGCCATTCCAAAAATATGGCCGTTATGGGTTAAATTGCAACCCAAGAACGAGCCATTCTGGTTTGAGAACAGGTCATTTTGAATGTGAATTTTACACATGATGTAAGAGTCCAGAATAGGCCATTTTGGATTTGAAATGGGTCATTCTGGTGACTCCTAATGCCTATAAATAGAGCGCTCTAACACTCCCAAAAAGCACACTTTTCACTTCTGACCCTTTTCTTCTTTACTCTCTTCTTTTCTTCTACACTCTCTGAAGACCGAGGGGAACCCAGGGGAGGAGACCAACCAAATCTTGCTTTGTTTCAGCTATTGTTTATCAAGGTACGAGGGAAAAAAGGATTATTTGTATGCAAAGTTACATGAGGGGATTGGGTAGAGGAAGAATCTGTAGGATTATGGGTAATTTTATAATTATTTCTGTTTGAAGAATTGATGATCCCATTAGATTTTTCATGTATAGAGGATTATAAATATATATTTAATTTGTAAAAATGATGATTTGGGAGAGAGAACGAAACTGTAGAAAAGTGCCTATGAGTTAGGTTTTGGAAAAATTGGGGGTTTTACTATTTGGGTTAAGATTCTATTAAATTGGTGATTTAATCTGGTTTTATATTAATTTATAAATATTATTATTATATTATTTGGTAAAATTAATGATATAGATGTGGATTCATGGTGAATTGCTTGAGGGGTGTGTGAACCACTATTTTGTGTGGATTTTGTGTATTTGTTGTGGAATTGAGTTATGAATGTGAATGTGATTGTGGTTCCTCACACTTGTGACCAAGGGTGGCACGACCTTGGCCAAGAGATGCTACAGACGTGACCTTGGCATAGTATGGGATGGGTGATTCCTCATGCTTATGTCAAGGGTCACACGACCTTGGGCAAGAGATGCTACAGGAATGACCTTAGCATAGTATAGGACGTGTGATTTCTCATGCTTATGTCCGGGGTTGCATGACCTTGGGCAAGAGATGCTACAGGCGTAACCTTGGTATAAGGTGGGATGTGTGAGGCAATTAATACTTATGTCGGGGGTGGCACGACCTTGGACAAGAGATGCTACAGGCGTGACCTTCGCATAGTATAGGATGGGTGATTCCTCATGCTTATGTCAGGGGTGGCACAACCTTGGGCAAGAGATGCTACAGGCGTGACCTTGGCATAGGGTTAATTGTAAGATTTGTGATGGATTGGTGTGATTGTGAATTGTGATGTGAAGATGTTGCATGATTGATAGAATTAGAATATATAGAAATGCTTGTAAATACTTCATTAGGTAATGAGTTATGATGAGACGATGTTATGGATCTTCCTTGTGCTCTTTACATATAGATGTTTTCTTTTCTCACCGTATAATTTATGGATGTTTTAGGTGAGGAAGATCCAGCTATGAGTGGCATCTAGAATGCCAACAGTTGAATTATGGGTATGCTCTGATATTGTGACATCGGGGCAGAGGATTTCTAGGACATGGAATTTTTACATGTTGTATTTATTATTTTAAAAACAATTTGTAAACTCTTATGTTTAATTTTCCAATGTTCATTTTGAATCATTTTGGATATTGAAGAACATTTGTGAAGGATTTTATATGAACCCTTTTACCAATGTTAAAAAAAATATTTCCTTAGTTTATTTACATTATTACAATATGTGTTGGGGTAGTAAGGGTTTCACATTTAGTGGTATCAGAGCAGGTCGATTCAATCGGTCGTGAGTTATGAGTCTACTATGCTTTTTTGGTAGATGAATGATATAATGAATTGATTGTGAAACTTATTGATATGCTAGTGTGATAATTGATTAAGTTTGTTGTTTATTTAATTATAGTATAATTGTTAACTTTTCTAGGGATTAGAAGAGTAATGGAAAGAGGTAGGAATGATCGTGCAATCGCTGATGCTCTACAAGCGATGGCTCAGGCTCTTGGTACTTTTAACCAACGACCAGAGGTAGATTGGCTGAAGAGATTCCAGCAAAATAATCCACCATGCTTCAGTGGGGTTTATAATCCTGATAGAGCTACTAACTAGATTTTTGAGGTTGAAAAGATATTCCAAGCTTTGGAATGTCCTTTGGTGCAGAAGGTGACCTTGGCTGCCTTCATGCTTTTTGGAGAGGTTGGGGTCTGGTGGCAAGGTGCTTTGTAGAGAATGATGGCTGTAGGTACCCAAGTGAATTGGGAGAATTTCAAGCAGTTATTCTTGGAGAAATACTTTCCACGAGATGTGAGACATAGGAAATAGGTGGAATTCCTTCAGTTGAAGCAAGAAGAGAATTTTGTGGCTGAGTATATGACTAAGTTTGAAGACCTGGTTAGATTCTCTCCCATGTATGATGGTGTGGGTAATGAAGAGGACAAGTGTGTGAAGTTTGTGAGTGGTCTTCGCCTTGAGATCAAACAAGTTTTTAGTTACCAAGGGGTCACTCAATATCATGAATTGGTAAACAAGTGTCGAGTCTATGATGAGGACAACCGTGCTAGAGTAACTCATTATAAGAATGGAGGACCCATGAAGAATCATAATAAGTTTGGTTCATCTAGTAAGGGTAAACCTTACACCAAGATTCAAGTTCTAAAGTGAATAACCAAGGTTCTGTGCAACAAAGGAGTCGAGCTCCAATGGCTAGCCAAACTTCTAGAGGGGGGAGTGTGGGTTCTGTTCCACACAACAACTGCTTCAACTGTGGAGAGCCAGGTCATATGGCATATGAGTGTCAGGTGCCAAGAGTAATAACATGTTTTATTTATCAAGAGAAGGGACACAAAGCTCGTGAATGCCCTAAGAACAAAAAAAGGAACAACAGGAGTTAGAGGGAGCGCTAGCAAACCTAGGGCGATAGGAAGGGTTTTTGTCTTGAGTGGTGCTGAAGCTACTTAATTCAAAGACTTAATCCAAGGTATGTGTTTCATCAATGGAAGTCCTCTAATTGTTTTGTGTGACTCTGGTGCGACTCACTCTTTCATATCATATACGTGTGTGTCCAAGTTAAAATTACCTGTTTCTTCCTTGTCTTTTGAATTAATAGTAGAGACACCAACTAGTGGTTCAGTTTTTACTTCTGATGTCTGTTTAAAGTGCCCTTTGAGTATTGATGGTAGAAATTTCATGGTTGACTTAATTTGTTTGCCTCTAAGTCACCTAGATGTTATTCTAGGTATGAACTGGTTATCTTCCAATCATGTCCTTTTTGAATTATGCTGATAAATCTATTATTTTTAGCGAGCCTGTTGAAAAAGTGAGTAAGGACTATTTAACTGCCAACCAAGTTAAGGTATCTTTGCAAGAGGATTCCCAAGTGTACATGTTGTTAGCTTCTTTAAATTTTGAGAATAATGTTTTGGTGAATGAACTGCCTGCTATGTGTGACTTTTCAGATGTCTTCTCTGATGATATGTCTAGCTTACCACCTACAAGAGAAGTAGAGTTTTCCATAAACTTAGTACCAAGAACAGGACCTATTTCTATTGCACCTTGTAGGATGTCACCCGCAGAGTTAGTGGACCTTAAGAAATAAATAGAAGACTTGTTGGAGAAGGGTTTCGTGAGGCCTAGTGTATCACCTTGGGGAGCACCTGTACTCTTAGTTAAGAAGAAGGATGGTAGCATGAGATTGTGTGTAGATTATCACCAATTAAATAAGGTAACCATTAAGAATAAGTATCCATTGCCTAGGATAGATGATCTTATGGACCAGTTGGTGAGTGCTTGTGTATATAGTAAAATTAACCTTAGATCGGGGTACCATTAGATTAGCGTTAAGGGTGAGGATTTACCCAAGACAACATTTAGGACTCAATATGGACATTATGAGCATCTAGTAATGCCTTTTGGTGTGACGAATGCTCCTTCAATTTTTATGGATTACATGAACCTAATTTTTCATTCGTACTTGGATAAACTTGTAGTTGTATTGATAGATGACATACTAGTTTATTCCAAGACTAAAGAGGAACATAAGGAACACTTAAAGGTAGTACTTCAAACCCTTAGGGAGAGACAACTTTATGCCAAGTTGTCTAAGTGTGACTATTGGCTAGAGGAGGTGAGTTTCTTAGGACATGTGATTTCCAATGGGGGTATAACAGTAGATCCATCTAAAGTTGAGGCGGTGCTTAAGTGAGAGGCACCCAAATCAGTTAGTGAGATTAGGAACTTCCTTGGATTAGTTGGCTACTATAGAAGATTCATAGAGGGATTCTCTAAGTTAGCATTACCCTTGACAAGTTTAACTAGGAAAGGAGTTGTGTTTATGTGGGATAGTAAATGTGAGAATAGTTTCCAAGCCCTTAAGGAGAAGTTGACTAGTGCACCTATGTTAGTGTTGCCTGACCTTAGTAAGACTTTTATAGTTTATTGTGACGCTTCTAAAATGGGTTTGGGTGGAGTGTTAATGCAAGAAGGAAAGGTTGTATCGTATGCATCTAGACAATTGAAAATATGTAACATCCCAAATTTTCTACTAGTATAATGATTATTTATTATTTATTTTATATTTATGGAGATTATTTTATTATAACTATTTTAATGGGTTTTATAGAATGTTTTAAAGGTTTTTAATAATTATGACTTTTTTTAA
The DNA here is from genome assembly GCF_000230855.2 of Cajanus cajan. Taxonomy (NCBI): domain Eukaryota; kingdom Viridiplantae; phylum Streptophyta; class Magnoliopsida; order Fabales; family Fabaceae; genus Cajanus; species Cajanus cajan. The sequence goes on along the minus strand of NC_138527.1, from coordinate 20,591,614 downwards.
CAATAAATATTATGAAAATTATTTTGTAATATTTTGATTTTTTAGTAGCCCAGAACGGGCCGTTCCAGACTGCTAAAATGGCCTAGAAAGATTAGGTTGGAACGGGTCGTTCCAACACATGATTCACTAAGTAAACTTTGAAACCAGAATGGGCCATTCCGATTTGGAAACGGGTCGTTCCAAATGTGGTCGTTGTGAGTAAAAACTCATATGCAGAACAAGTCGTTCTAATTCTAGAATGGGTTGTTCCAAATGTGAATTTTGGACATGAAGTATGAGTCCAGATGGGTCGTTCCAGATTTAAAACGGGCCGTTCTGGCCACTCCTGATGCCTATAAATAGAATGCTCCGGCACTCCCAAAAGCACATTTTTTACTTCTGACATCTTTTTTCTTCTACACTCTCTGAAGACCAAGGGAGAACCCAGAGGAGGGGAATATCAAGATCTAGCTTTAGTTTCAGCTCCTGCTTATCCAAGTAAGGGGGGAGTGAGAAACCTCGCTTTGGGTGTGGGAATATCTCTTGGGTAATGAGATTGGCCCCCAATCTTGTGTTTGTTGTATTTTTTGTATGCTTATGTATGAGGGGTTTTCCCCAATTGTATATATTTTTCCTATTATTTTCTTATATGTAATTAATTGTATGAATTGAGATCTCTATGGGTTCCTATGGGAAACCCTAAGGGAATGCATTGGTGATTGTAAGAGAAGATGGTTTGAAGAGGTAATTGTATGAGTTAATTGTGTTATTTTAAATGTTTATTGTATGAATTAGAGTGCTTTGTGGGTTCCTGTGGGAAACCTATTAGAAACCACCCTATGAGAAATAGGCAAAATAAGAATATTTTCTGTTTTGCTTTTTGATTGTTCTGGTGTATTCCTTGTTGAATGAGATGAATGAATATGTGTTTAATTTCGCAAATAGATGAGTTTTAATATGGATTAAAGTGCTCTATGAGAATTGTGCATATAATGTGATAATGTGAATGTGATGATGGAATATGATGATCAAATGTGATGATGAAATATGATGATGAAATGTGATGATAATAATGTGATATGAGAATGCATAGAGTCTTGATTGACATGCATCATGTGCATAAATGTTTTTAAGGGTACGATATGGAATACACCGCCAGAGAAGGCCCCCTAGTGTAAAAGCTTTGGGGGTTAGTCCTTGGGGATAGCTCGGTTTGGAAGTCCCAGTCTCGCCCATTGTGTGCATGGGATGTATCTTGCGCGGCTTAGCTATCTTGACGAGACTCTAGTAGAATATCCTTCTAGTGAGAGTGCCCAGAGGGTGTGACCCAGCATATACTCCTAGACTACTCTTTGTGTATTGCTAGCGGCAATATGCCATGTGATGTTTTATTGGCGCCATATGCATGATAATATATAGTCTGTGTCCATACTTATGCATTTTTAATTGATGGAGTAAGGTTGAAGCAATGGAGTGATTCTTGTTTCTTGTGACCTTCTTCGAATATGAAGACCTTTTCCTTGAGCTTGCCATGGTTCAAATGATGGAAGAAGATGATTGGAATGGTAGAAGAATCCCTAAGCTAAGGATGGAAGCATCCAAGCTATAGATCCAAAGGAAAGCTCACTTTCAAGTCTAGGAATGGAGGTTTTCCTAGAGATAGAGTGGGTGAGGTTTCGGTGACTCTTGGAGAGAATATGGCTGAAGTAAAATTCAGAATTCTCATTCATTCAAAAGTGTTTACAATAGTGAAGGATTCGAGCATATAAAGCCACGGATCAAGGAGCCATCACATGTGCACTAAAAGTGGCACCAATTTTGAATTCAAATTTGAATTTGAATTCAAATTGAACGTCCACTTGTCCTAAGCCATGTGCAGCCCTTCCTTCTAGATTATTAATTGCATTTAGAGGTAATTTAGGATTCATTTTAATGTACACATGTGCAGCCACCTTTGGCACAAAACATGTGACTCAAATGAAACTCTAATTACTCCTAAATGTAATTAACATTTTATGATTCATGCTTTATTACTTAACCCTTTTAAATTCCTATTCTAATGGCCTAAATACAATGGCCAAGCAAATACAATGGAAAGGGAAAATTACAAGAATGAAAATGAGCCCAATATTGGGTACCAAAAGCCCAAAGACCCATGAAGCCCAAAGTTACGCCCAATAAGCCTATGGCTTACCATGCTACTCTATGTGGTCCAAAATACAAGACCAAAATATATGATACCTATACTAACATCATGTGTACAAAACATAAGAAAATAGCTATAAAAAAATATGGCCCATGAGAAGTTCAACTTGGGCCTTCCCAGGTCCATCGGGCCCATTGGGCCTTGACTGGCCCAAACTTTCATGTCTAGCCCATTCCTCTTGGCTCTTTCAATGTGTCACCCCTTGCCTTCCTAGGCATGATTCCATCATCCCCTCCCTCTTGAAAAGGATTTGTCCTCAAATCACGAGGATCCATGGAATAAGAATCATCACCTACATGCATACCATACCATGTGTAAGAGGTGAAATGTGAAGAAAATGGACTGTGGATCCTAAGAAGAATCCTTCCCTCTATCCTAACAAAGAAAACTAAACTTTTGAAATTAAAATCCCTACAAGTGGAAATAGGATCCTCTTCTAAGCATAACCTAGAAGGAAATCCTAAACAATTTTGAAACATATTGTTTGGTAGATAAAAAGATAATGTCTTGTGAAATCCTGAAAACTCAGATAAACTATTTTTGTCTTGTAGGGAAGGGTGCAAATTAAGTTCAAATAAAGATGAACTTCTCATAAGATCAAAAATAGAATATGAAATATGACAAGATGAATCTATCAAACAATATATTCCAAAATTTGGGTGCTTTATTAGAACAACTAGGGTAGAAGGAGTCCTAAAGAGAGGAAGGCTATCTTCCTTGGGCACCTCCAAGGAAGTAGCACAAGAAGTGGAAATAAGTGTAGTCCACTCCTTCTTCACTACATCTTGAAGTTGAGATTCATTTTTCTTTAAAATATTTTGTTCTAGAATCTCTACTTCATGACTAGTGGTAGCATAAGGGTAAGAGTTAAGGTCTTGATGTATGAAGAGAGTATTTTGCAAATGGTTTATAGAACAACTCTCTTCACTCAAAAGTCCTTTAGAGGGGATATTTTCCTCCTTACTCTTCTCTAAGAGAAATGCCTTTTGTCTTTCTTTTTCTCTTGTTTTTCTCAATTTTTCTTTTGCTAAAAGCTTTTCTTCCTTTTTTGTTTAAGAATGTGAAGTTCTCACTATTACATGTTGTACTGTCTCGGGTGATATCCGAGATGACCTACAACCCGATCATACCTTGTAACACATCGAGGTCGGTGATGACTCGATAGAGCGTTTGAGGTGAGTCCCTTCGGTCGGAATCCGACTAGGTAATTTGAGTCCAGTTTAGAATCCTCTCACCTGTAAGGACTGAGGAGACCACTCGGCATTAACCCGACTGGGTCCTCGGTATGAACCTAGTCGGTCAGAACCCGACTACACTTGTTCCTTTCAACCCCGCACCATCAAGATAAGAGCGGTTAGGAAAATCCCTTCATTCTCGGGGCCCAAAAGGCCCATGAACGACGTGCCATAAAACCCAAAACCCTAGAGTTGAGAGGGCAGATTACACTTTTGAATGCTCTGGCTTTGCGGCTTGACCTAGGAAAAACCCTAGCGCACCCCGTGACCGGAACATTTTGGCGCCCACCGTGGGGCTACGGTAAAACTGCTCCTACGCCCCGAATCACAGAGAAGAACCAACGGACTACCATGGTGAGAGGCGGCAACCACAACAATGCACAACCTCCTACAATGGAGGAGATGATGGCCATGATCAACGGCTTAAGGGAAGAGAACGCGCGCTCCAGGGAGAGAGAGGAGGCTATTCAACGTGAGAATGAGGAGCTCAGGAGACGAGCGGATGGGATGGAGGCCAGGTTGGAAGCTAGTGTCAGGACGGTAGAGGAGGATGTCATGATGGAAGTCCCTAGGGATTTTCGACCTTTTTCGGAAGCCATAGAGGCCGAGATCATCCCCAGGGATCTTCGCACACCCCAAGTGGAGCCCTTCGACGGGACCCAGGACCCCGATCAGCATTTGATGGACTTCCGAGCTCAAATGCTGATCTGTGGAGGAAGCATGGAAGCGCGGTGCAAGTTGTTCATGGGCACGCTCAAGAAGGCAGCGCTGGACTGGTTCAGCGGACTCCCGGACAGGTCAATCACCGACTTTGACGTGTTTAGTCGGCTCTTCATGGCGCAATTCGCCGCTAACAAGAAGAAGCCACCGATCACGTCGGACTTGTTCGACCTAAGGCAGCAACGCGAGGAGTCACTGAAGGATTTCCTGCGAAGGTTCAACGAGACCGCGCTGAGGGTGGCATCGTTGGACGAGAAGATGGCGGTCATTGCATTTCAGAAAGGTTTGAGATCGGGAGCTTTCGACATCGCGCTCGAAAGAGCGAACTGTCAAACGATGTCAGAGGTGAGGGCTTTCGCTCTGAGCCACATCAAAACGGAGGAGAATCAGATCATTAAAAGGGCGGCCGAGAACCGAGAAGCAGGGAGCAGCAATAAGGAGGGAAACAAGCATCTTCGACCGCGCTCAGACTGGAGTAAACGACATGACCAATACAGCAGGAAGGAAAGTAATTACAGGCAGACCGAACAGGGTAGTCGGGCAAGGGGCGAATGGAGGCGCAACAATGAGGAAGAAAAGTTCACTCCACTTACTGTTCCTAGGCGACAAATACTTCACGATGTCAACAATGCATCGTTTTTTGAGTTTCCAGAGGCGACGGAGCGTCAGCTGGGGCCCTCGAAAACCGATTGGTGTGAGTTCCATAGGGCTCACGGACATTCCACAGAAAACTGCTTCGTCTTAGGAAGACAGATCGAACGCCTGATCAAGGAGGGATGACTGAGGGAGTTTGTGGCGAGAAAACAAGAAGGAGGGTCGTCCGACAGGCGATCTAAACGCACACATGACGACGCAAGGAGGGGCTGTAGACCCCTAAAATTGTCCGGGTCGGAAATAAAACTCGAAGACCCTCAAAGATCGAAGGAAAAGTCAGCCAGAAGGACTCCTAGAAGACCATAGGATGGCTATCTGTAGATTTAGAGGTCTTAGAGTAGCTTAAAATAAGGAAGTGGAGGGAATGAAGCCCAATACGGCCGTACTACACTTAATACGGCCGTATTGAAGCTTCAACACGGCCGCAGCGAACTCAATACGGCGTATTGAAGTTTCTGAAACTTCAATACGGCCGTACTGAAATCAATACGGCCGTATTGAAGCTTCAATACAGCCGCAGTGAACTCAATACGGGCGCATTGAAATTTCTGAATTTCAATACGGCCGTATTGAACTTCAATACGACCGTATTGAAGTTCAAAAATTTCAATACGGCCGTATTGATTCTGTAGACCGTATTGCGCCTATTCCCTATAAATATGACGTCAATTGGACGTCATTCCACACTTTTTCACTGAGTTTCGACTCCCTTCTTGAGTATTCTGGGGTTTTTGAGCAGTGTTCTGCCCTAGAAATCTCTCTAGGAGTCGATCCGACGAAGTTCTGGAATTCCGAGCACTTAGCTTGGAGATTCGAACCTAGTCGAAGGGAAATCCTCCGGATTTCCATAGTCAAAAGTTTTTAGGAAGGAGCGAGCGAGCTTGTAGAGCGAGGGAACGCCAAAAAGCTTCCCAGTTTTACTCAATATATAAAAGCACGCTTCAAGAGCTTTCTTCTTAAATCCTTCCTTTTACTGCTTTCTGTGTGCATATTTAAACTGTCATCATGTAGATAGTTAATTTATAATCGCTTATAATAAATAGGGGTAATTTAGTAATTTTACGCTATTATTTTAGAAATAATCTGTCATAGGGAACCCGAAAGGGGCGCTGTGGGGTGCTAACACCTTCCCCACGCGTAACCGACTCCCTTACCCAACTCTGGTTGTAATGGCCAAAGTTGATTTATAAAATCAATTGCCTTATCCCTTTTTCCAATGTTTTGAGTAAAACATTGGTGGCGACTCCAAAGAACCCTCCTTTTGCGAAAACCACTAATCCATGGAGGGTCCCGCTTGGGATTAATATGGATTGGTGAGACATTTAATAAATAAATTGGATAAGATCGACAAGGTCTCAGTTTGAGAACAAGTCGTTCTAATAATCCAATACATTTTCAAAACCAAAATAAAAGCGAGCTCGACCGTCTTCGCGACCGCCGAGGCCCGTTTGGGCCGGTGGCGACAGATGGCGACTCCACTGGGGAAGCCTCGAGAGTCAGTCCCATTTAGTGACAGATTATTTTAAATAATAGTTAAAATTACTTCATTACCCCTTGCTTGTATTATAATATGTTTTATTATATGGCTTTAAATAACTGTTGTATTTTTAAATTCCGCAATTGTTTGAAATACAAACTGCACACAAACTTTTGCACACAACAGTTCCCTCTATACCCGGGGGCATGAGTGATTAACCATAGGGAGTGGATGTTAGTACGGCCGGTTGTCGAATGGGTCTATAGGTGCCCGTAGACCGTTGTCGGAAAACATCACTCAAGGTGATAACCATGAACTTGAGTCCGACGGTGCGTTGGAGCTTTCCATCGACCTACGATGAGAGGAATTGGGTCCCTATAATGGGGGCACCTTGGGGGCCTTGGACTGGTGAGAACAGTTAGAACCACCTTGAATATGCACCATTTCTGCAGGATACCCCTACCTCGTGATTCGCTCGTGACTGTTCGTGGATGAGTGAATTGTTTGTGTAAATGCTTATGTGCAATTGTTTGTGCATTAATAAAAAACCTCGCGATAAGGTCTAAGAATAATACCCATGCATGAAAATACCATGACATGAGAGGAAAAACCATGTGTGAAAATATAATAAAAGTAAGGAGCATAGGCATCATTATCAATAATACCTCATGCATCCTCATCATTATTTATAGGTTCACTAATACCCTCTCGATGTGAGTGAAAGAGACCCGTGACTATTGAGATTCTCCGTTGTGGAGAAATCATAGGCTAGGGAGGGCGATAAACTTTCATCTTAAAAAGGCAGCGCCTTAAAAATGAAAGATTATCAAGCTCACATCGAGAGTGTATTCATATCATAAATAAATTAATTAGATTAAAAAATTCATTTTAGAAAGTGGCTGGTCATCTCTCTGTCCTCACACGCGCAAAGAAGATCAAGAAAATGGAAGCATTGGAGGAGCAAAACAAAAAGCTCACAACCGAGCTTTCACAACTTAAAGACCAAATGGCGCAAATGATGGAACTCATGCGTCATCACAACATCCATGGATCTCATCACAGTGATCATGGGTCCCATCATGAGGGAGAGGAGGAAGAGCATGAAAAAGATCCTCCACACGCTGTACCCCTTGGGGCTGGAATTATGATTAAAGAGCCCGAAGTATCAAAGGAACAATTCCACGCCCTCGAGGATCGGCTAAGGGCTATGGAGGGGCATGATTTTGACATCAAGGATGCCGCCGACATGTGTTTAGTGAGGGACATCCAATTCCCTCCTAAATTTAAAGTGCCGGATTTCCCAAAGTACGTGGGATCGACTTGCCCCAAAAGTCATCTCACCATGTACTGTCGCAAGATCGCCGCATATGCCACAAATGAAAAGCTCTTGATCCACTGCTTTCAAGAGAGCTTAGCTGAAACTGCACTCAACTGGTATATGCAGCTAGATGGAAATCTAGTACATACATGGAGGCAGTTGGCCGACACCTTTCTCAAGCGCTATAAATACAACATCGACCTAACACCCGATAGGTCTGATCTTCAAGCCTTGAGTAAAAAGAACGATGAATCCTTCAAGGCGTACGCCCAACGTTGGAGGGAGTTGGCGGCACAGATAGAGCCCCCGCTGTCGGATAAGGAGACGGTGTCCTTATTCATCAACTCGTTGACTGGTCCCTATTACGATAAAATGATAGGGAACACAACGACACTCTTCTCGGACATCATCACCATTGGAGAAAGGGTGGAACAAGGACTTAAAAGTGGGAAGCTGGCTAAGCCTTCCCAACCATATGAAGCTAAGAAGGCCTTCGGGAAGAAGAAAGAAGGAGGAGTCAACGCTGTAACCATTTCTCCATCTTCTTCCGCTTCAAAGTCAGGCAAATCGCAAAACAACTCTGTGAAGAAGTTTGATAAACTTCCGACCACTTATAGCGATCTCCTGCCGAAGCTAGTAGAGGCGCGTCTTATAGCTTACATTCCACCAAAAAAAGTGAATCCACCTTACCCCGATTGGTACAATCCACAAGACAAATGTCTATACCATTCGGGGGCACCAGGGCACTCAACGGAGAACTGCAGAGCTCTCAAGTATAAGGTCCAAGACCTTATCGATGCTGGGTGGGTCACTTTCGATTCGACGGCGCCCGATGTGAGCAAGAATCCTCTACCGCAGCAGGAGTAGAGAGAAGGGCAAGCCATGATAGGGCCCCTCCACATTTTTTCTTTTAGGGACTCATGATCAGTACCCAAGATCATGAGGACCTTTTCATGTAAATAAAGGGTTTTGTACAGTTTTACATACATATATCAATAAAGAGGCATTTTTCACACATTATTCTCTCATTTTGTTCTATTCTCTCTCTCTCATTAATATTAATAAACTCTAAACCTAAACAGAACCAATAAATAATTATGTCTGTGATTGCTCGCTCTGACCGGGATCCGAAAGCCGAGGGTGAATGGGTTGAGTTGGACAGTGATGAGGAGACCATCTCTCCGGATCTGCAAAGACTGCTAGATCAAGAAGCTCGTCTACTCCAGCCATATCAAGAGAAATTGGAGACCGTAAATTTGGGGCAGGGTCAAGAGTTGCATGAGGTCAACATTGGGACCCATATCAGTGATGAAATAAAGGCACAATTGATCCAACTATTGAGGGAATACAAGGACGTATTTGCATGGTCGTACCATGATATGCCCGGATTGGACTCTAATATCGTCGAGCATAAGTTGCCATTGAAAGAAGGGTTTCGACCTATCAAACAAAAGCTTTGACGAATCAAGCCCGAATGGTCTTTAAAGATCAAGGAGGAGGTAGAAAAGCAATTAGATGCGGGATTCTTGGTCGTATCCCAGTATCCCGAATGGCTGGCTAACATTGTGCCAGTCATCAAAAAGAATGGGAAGGTTAGAGTGTGTGTTGATTATAGGGATTTGAATCGTGCCAGTCCAAAGGACGATTTTCCCTTGCCCCACATCGATACACTTGTGGATCACACCGCCACAAACACACTCTATTCCTTTATGGATGGATACTCGGGGTATAATCAAATCAAGATGAATATAGAAGACCGCGAGAAAACTTCTTTCATTACACCCTGGGGCACTTTCTGCCACAGGGTGATGCCTTTTGGACTTAAAAATGCGGGTGCCACCTACCAACGAGCGATGGTGACGCTATTCCACGATATGATCCACAAAGAAATTGAAGTATACGTGGATGACATGATCGCAAAGTCAAAAGACGAGATGGACCACATCCAATATTTGAGAAAATTATTCAATCGGCTTCGTAAGTATCAGCTTAAGCTAAACCCGGCTAAGTGTACTTTCGGAGTTCGGTCGGGTAAGCTTCTCGGGTTCATCGTCAGTGAAAAAGGCATAGAGGTGGACCCCGATAAAGTAAAGGCAATAATGGAAATGCCTCCTCCTAAAACTGAGAAAGAAATTAGAGGATTCCTCGGCAGGGTGAACTACGTCGCAAGGTTCATCGCACAGTTGACTGACACGTGCAAACCAATATTCAAGCTGTTGCGCAAGAATCATTCCGAAGTTTGGGATGAGAATTGTCAACAAGCTTTCGATAAGATCAAACAGTGCTTGGCCAATCCACCAGTGTTGGTGCCACTTGTCGAGGGAAGACCATTAATCCTCTATCTAACGGTGCTTGATGAGTCCATGGGAGCTGTGCTAGGACAACAAGATGAAACAAAGAAGAAAGAACAAGCCATCTACTACCTGAGCAAAAAGTTCCTTGATTATGAAACCCGCTACACGCCACTAGAAAAGACGTGTTGTGCGTTAGCATGGGCAACACAACGGCTCAGGCAGTATATGATTAGGCATACTACTTGGTTGGTTTCCAAAATGGACCCAATTAAGTATGTGTTCGACAAACCGATAATCACTGGGAAGATTGCCCGATGGCAAGTGCAATTATCAGAATTTGACATCATACATGTCACACAAAAGGCCATCAAGGGTAGTACCCTAGCTGATTACCTAGCACACGGGCCGACCAATGACTATCAATCCCTTCAGGATGATTTCCCCGATGAGGATATAATGCATTTACAACATGAAGATCCTAAGGATGATACGTGGACCATGTATTTCGATGGAGCCTCCAACATGCTTGGACAGGGGATTGGAACAGTATTAATCTCCCCACAAGGAAAGCATATCCCCTTAACGGCAAGACTCAACTTCGACTGTACAAATAACATGGCCGAATACGAGGCTTGCGCGTTAGGAATCCAAGCAGCAATCAACAATGGTATCCTAAAGCTCAAAGTATTTGGAGATTCGGCTTTAGTCATCCACCAACTGCGAGGTGAATGGGAAGTCCGAAATCCTAAGCTGATACCGTATGTTGAGCATATCAAAGACCTGATACAATTCTTTCAAAATGTCGTCTTTGAATATATCCCAAGGGAGGAAAATCAGTTCGCTGACGCCCTTGCCACACTATCATCGATGTTCGCCTTGGATAAGGAGCATGAAATGCCCATCATCAATATCCGGCGGCACGATAAGCAAGCGTTCTGCCTACTGATAGATGAAGCTGTTGACGATCATCCATGGTTCCATGACATCAAACAATATCTGTCAAAAGGGGAATATCCTGATATGGCTAGCGATAATGATAAAAAGCATATCCGAAGAAGGGCCATGGGATTTCTGTTGATTGGAGAAACCCTCTACAAAAAGAATTATGACTCGGTCTTGTTGAGGTGCATAGACCAAGTCGAAGCTCAAAATGTAATCAAAGAAATACATGAGGGGGTTTTCGGTACCCATATTCCCGGGCCTGCAATGGCTAAGAAAATCCTCAGAGCAGGATATTATTGGTCGACCATTGAAAGGGATTGTTACCAATACGTCCGGAAATGCCACAAGTGTCAAGCATACGCCGACAACATTCATGTCCCACCAACGCCACTCAATGTGTTGGCTTCACCATGGCCATTCGCAATGTGGGGCATGGATGTTATTGGACCCATCGAGCCAAAGGCATCTAATGGACATAGGTTCATCCTTGTGGCCATTGACTATTTCACCAAATGGGTAGAAGCGGCATCGTATGCTCATGTGACCCGAAAGGTGGTAACATCCTTCATCAGAAAGAATATCATATGCAGATACGGTATTCCCGACAAAATCATCACTGATAATGGATCCAATTTGAACAATAAGATGGTGGAAGAACTGTGCAAGGAGTTCAAAATTCAGCACCACAACTCTTCCCCATATCGACCAAAGATGAATGGGGCAGTCGAGGCAGCCAATAAGAATATCAAGAAGATAGTACAAAAGATGGTTGTCTCATTCAAAGACTGGCATGAGATGCTACCCTTCGCTCTCCATGGTTATAGGACTTCAGTACGTACATCCACAGGAGCTACTCCATTCTCCCTTGTTTATGGAATGGAGGCAGTTCTGCCGGTTGAAGTCGAGATACCTTCTCTGAGAGTAATCATGGAAGCAAAACTTTCCGAGGCAGAATGGGTTCAAAGTCGATACGACCAATTGAACCTTATCGAAGAAAAACGACTGAACGCCATATGCCATGGTCAAGCCTACCAAAGGAAGATCAAAAAGGCTTTTGACAAGAAAGTCCATCCTCGAATCTACCATGAGGGAGAGCTGGTGATGAAGAAATTGCTACCAGCTCAAAAGGACAAAATCGGAAAGTGGGCCCCAAATTACGAAGGACCATACGTGGTGAAGCGAGCCTTCTCCGGAGGAGCATTGATTCTCACAGACATGGACGGAGAAGAACTTCGATACCCAGTCAACGCTGACGTGGTAAAGAAGTATTATGCTTGAAGACGTTGCTTGCATCAGCCCGCTAGAATGAAAACCCAAAAAGGGCATCCTAGGCAAAAGTTAGGGCAAAACGAAAAGCCCGCCAGTACAAGGGTACTAGGCAAAACAAAGGCAAAATTATCCCCGCTAGGACATGTCCTAGGCAAAAATTAGGGGCAAAAGAATAAGATGCAAAAAGTAAAGCAAGCAACGATCACTTGAATCGAAAACCGAAAAGGCGTTTCAAGTGATAATCTTCTAAGAAGCAAGCGTCTTGCATCATCTACACTCCTGGCTCAGGCATCTCACCCGAAGCAACTAGGGAACGGGAAGGGCAGCAATCACAGATGTAATTGTTTAAGCCAAAAAAATGTACAGCCTACCCTGGCCAGCCATTCTTCAGAAAATCCCTTTGTAAATCTTTCTGTATAAACATTTGAATATCAATAAAATATCCATTTGTTTCTTTTCTCTCTTGACCTTGTGATTATGCCTTTAAATTGATGTTTCTAAAAATTGTACGAAACTCTTAATAATCGGTCAATAAAAGAAAACTGGAGGGGTTCCTATAAAATCTTTAAACTCCTGCATTCAAAGGCTCACGAAAATATTCCCTCGCGTCAATGACAGAAGTCCCTCTAAAAGAAGAAGAGGATAGGGAGAGCCGTTCACTTTTCTAAATAAATGAACAAAAAAAAATAATAATTGCATTACGTGCATCACACACAGTAGTTGCACATTTAAAGACCTTATCATGAGGCAAACGCATAAAAATAGAAAAAATAGAAAATTGCTTGTGTATGACAGCAGCAAACGAAAGGCAAGGATATAGAAAATCCAACAAAAAGATTGCACAAAATAACTGAGCCTGGAGAGGCTTGTCGAAACAATACTCTCAGAATAATTGAGCCTGGAGAGGCTTGCTGAAATAATACTCTTTCAGAGTAAATGAGCCTGGTGAGGCTCGCAGAAATAATACTCCCCAGAGAAACCTCAACTCAAGCTTACGGAACAAATCCCCAGCGAGAGCTAGCAAAGCAAGATCGACAAAATTCCCAATGGAAGCACGATCATTCAAACAGTATATACAAGTCAAAGGACTTAACACTTCCTCAGTGGAAGATAGCTCTCCGACTCAAAACGCTGAGTGAGGCTAAGCCTGTAGAGGCTTCCTAAATAATACTCTGGGATACATAAGATCCCTCATTCCCCAATCGCCTACTCAGAGGCATCCCTGCAAAAGGAGAAAAATCAAAAAAATATCAATAACCATTCCCCAAGCGGAATTTGGCACTCAGCCGAACACTGAACTTCAAATCCCCAGTCGCCTACTCAAGAGGCACCCCTTCAAAAAGAGAAAAAAATCAAAAAGATCAATAATCATTCCCCAAGTGGAATCTGGCTCTCAGCCAATCATTGAACATCAAGGTGATATGCCTAACAGAAGAGGCTAATCAAAATCAATGACAAAATCCCCCAGTGGATAACAGCCTACACAGAGGCAGCAAAATCAGAAAACCAAAAGAGACACCCGAACAAGGATAACCGGGATACTCCACCAACGTCGAAAGGACGTCAGCCAATCATAAGGCACCGCTCACATCAGAAAGAGCATCTTTGTGTCTGCACCCCAAAGGAATCAGAAATTCCCCAGTTGGCACCAACTACGCAATGGAAAGTTGGGACACAAGAACCTATGAGTAACTGCACATCCCCTAGACGGATCCCTGCGTTATCCATCCCTCAGTGGCACAAAAATCGAAAAACAACCGTCGAAGCAGCATCGTGGACTGTGGAGACAAAATCATCACAAATCCCTGAAAAGGAGATATTCACGCTACCCCCGTCGTCACAAACACGGAGGTATGCAGCTTCCGGCTCGAGCAATGAGCGAAGCTATCTCTGGAAAGGAGGTACTCACTGCTTACCGTTGTCACAAGGGTACTTAGCTTCCGGCTCGAACAAAGAGTGAAGCTAAGCCTGGAGAGGCGGTACTCACAGCTTCCAGCTTGGGCAGCAAGCAAAGCAAAGCCTGGAGAGGCGAAACTCACACTGCTCACCGTCGTCACAAAGGTGCTTAGTTTCCGGCTCGAACAAAGAGCGAGACTAAGCCTGGAGAGGCGAAACTCACACTGCTACCGTTGTCACAAGGGTACTTAGCTTCCGGCTCGAACAAAGAGTGAAGCTAAGCCTGGAGAGGCGGTACTCACAGTTTCCAGCTTGGGCAGCAAGCAAAGCAAAACCCGGAGAGGCTACTCGACAATTTTCCACCGGAAGACGCTACAAGTCAGAAGGTCGGCGCATCACCCGGACAATTGGGCCAACTCCTTTACTTGTCAGCCGGTACACCAAAAGGCCGTCCGACTAAGTAAAGGGGGGGCAGCTGTAGACCCCTAAAATTGTCCGGGTCAGAAATAAAACTCGAAGACCCTCAAAGATCGAAGGAAAAGTCAGCCAGAAGGACTCCTAGAAGACCATAGGATGGCTATCTGTAGATTTAGAGGTCTTAGAGTAGCTTAAAATAAGGAAGTGGAGGGAATGAAGCCCAATACGGCCGTACTACACTTAATACGGCCGTATTGAAGCTTCAACACGGCCGCAGCGAACTCAATACGGCGTATTGAAGTTTCTGAAACTTCAATACGGCCGTACTGAAATCAATACGGCCGTATTGAAGCTTCAATACAGCCGCAGTGAACTCAATACGGGCGCATTGAAATTTCTGAATTTCAATACGGCCGTATTGAACTTCAATACGACCGTATTGAAGTTCAAAAATTTCAATACGGCCGTATTGATTCTGTAGACCGTATTGCGCCTATTCCCTATAAATATGACGTCAATTGGACGTCATTCCACACTTTTTCACTGAGTTTCGACTCCCTCCTTGAGTATTCTGGGGTTTTTGAGCAGTGTTCTGCCCTAGAAATCTCTCTAGGAGTCGATCCGACGAAGTTCTGGAATTCCGAGCACTTAGCTTGGAGATTCGAACCTAGTCGAAGGGAAATCCTCCGGATTTCCATAGTCAAAAGTTTTTAGGAAGGAGCGAGCGAGCTTGTAGAGCGAGGGAACGCCAAAAAGCTTCCCAGTTTTACTCAATATATAAAAGCACGCTTCAAGAGCTTTCTTCTTAAATCCTTCCTTTTACTGCTTTCTGTGTGCATATTTAAACTGTCATCATGTAGATAGTTAATTTATAATCGCTTATAATAAATAGGGGTAATTTAGTAATTTTACGCTATTATTTTAGAAATAATCTGTCATAGGGAACCCGAAAGGGGCGCTGTGGGGTGCTAACACCTTCCCCACGCGTAACCGACTCCCTTACCCAACTCTGGTTGTAATGGCCAAAGTTGATTTATAAAATCAATTGCCTTATCCCTTTTTCCAATGTTTTGAGTAAAACATTGGTGGCGACTCCAAAGAACCCTCCTTTTGCGAAAACCACTAATCCATGGAGGGTCCCGCTTGGGATTAATATGGATTGGTGAGACATTTAATAAATAAATTGGATAAGATCGACAAGGTCTCAGTTTGAGAACAAGTCGTTCTAATAATCCAATACATTTTCAAAACCAAAATAAAAGCGAGCTCGACCGTCTTCGCGACCGCCGAGGCCCGTTTGGGCCGGTGGCGACAGGGATAGACGTAGAGAGAGATCTCCTCCCAGAGATTCCACTGCAAAGGTCTCGGAAGCTCATCAGCAGCCCATTCATGGGGATTTCAACACCATAGCAGGAGGTTTTGCCGGGGGGTCTACTTCTGCTGCCCGAAAGAGGTACACTCGGTCGGTACTGACAGTTTCGGAATTCAGGCGACCGTCTCAGCCTGAGATTTCATTCTCGGATTCGGATTACGAAGGAGTAGCGCCTCATGAAGATGACCCCATCGTCGTGTCGGCGATCGTCATGGGGTACAATGTGAAGCGCGTGTTGATTGACCAGGGAAGTTCCACGGATGTTTTATTCTGGGAAACTTTTGAGGGAATGAAAATTCCTAACGACCGACTAATTCCTTATGCAGGGACTCTAGTGGGTTTTGCAGGGGACCAAGTCATCGCAAGGGGATACGCCGATTTGGAGACGACCTTCGGCCAAGGAGCTCAGATGAAGACGGTGGTTGTTCGGTACTTGGTGGTCGATGCTCAGTCGTCATATAGTATACTGATCGGTAGGCCGACTTTGAACAAGTTGGGAGCGGTCGTGTCTACCCCCCATCTAAAGCTAAAGTACCCGTTGCCAAATGGTACTGTGGGGGTCCTCAGGGTGGACCAGGAGGTCGCTCGAAAATGCTATGGGGATAGTTTGAAGACACGAAGACGACTGTACACTAAGCAGGTACAGAGGGGGGTCCATTCCGTCGAGCTAGATCCCAGAATGGGTCAGTTTGACCACCGACCCGCCCCAGCAGAAGACGTCAAGGAAGTGGAGGTAATGGAAGGGAGAAACGTAAAGATAGGCACCTCTTTGACTCCAGAAGATGAGGAGAAATTAGTGAGGGTCTTGAAGGATAATGTCTTGGCATTCGCATGGCATTCCAACGACATGCCTGGAATTGATCCAAACTTTTTGTGTCACAAGTTGGCCATAGACCCTAGTGCAAAGGCAGTAATTCAGAAGAGAAGGAAATTCGGCGAGGAGAAGCGAAGGGCTATCGCGGAAGAGACGCAGAAACTACTGATGGCAGGACACATTCGGGAAATCCAATACCCGACCTGGTTGGCAAACGTAGTCATGGTGCGCAAGAGCAGTGGGAAATGGCGAATGTGTACGGACTTCACCGACCTTAATAAGGCCTGTCCAAAAGACTCGTACCCGCTGCCGAACATAGACTGCCTGGTGGATGGTGCGTCGGGATACGAGTTACTAAGCTTCATGGATGCATACTCGGGGTACAATCAGATCCGAATGCATCCCGCAGATGAGGACAAGACCGCCTTCATAGCGGATCAGGCCAATTTCTGCTACAGAGTCATGCCGTTCGGTGTGAAGAACGCAGGGGCGACTTATCAGCGACTGATGGACAAAATCCTTGTGAATCAGCTCGGTCGGAATGTGGAAGCTTATGTAGACGACATGGTGGTGAAGTCGGAAAGCGTCAGTCGGCACTTTGGCGACTTGCAGGAATTGTTCGATACCATCGGCAAGTTCCAGCTGAAACTGAACCCGGAGAAGTGCTCTTTCGGCGTCCAGGCGGGAAAGTTCCTCGGGTTCCTGTTAACTCACCGCGGCATTGAAGCGAACCCGGACAAGTGCTCGGCGATCATCGACATGAGAAGCCCTTCTACAGTAAAGGAGGTACAACAATTAACGGGGAGGATGGCCTCTCTTTCCCGATTTATATCAAGAGCGGCTGACAAAGCCCTGCCTCTTTTTCAATGTCTGAGGAAGAATGACCGGTTCGTTTGGACAACCGAGTGTGAAGAAGCCTTCTCCGAGCTCAAGAAGTCGTTAGCATCCCCGCCGATCTTAACAAAACCACGACTAGACATGCCCTTGTTGGTATACATCTCGGCGTCCGACCGTGCTGTCAGTTCAGTTCTGGTTCAAGAGCGTGAAGCTTCCCAAGTTCCTATTTACTTTGTAAGCAGGGTTTTGCAGGGAGCAGAGACAAGATATCAGAGAATCGAAAAACTAGCCCTCGCTATACTGGTCACTGCGAGGAAATTGAGGCATTACTTCCAGAGTTACGAGGTGATAATTCGTACTGATCATCCGATTCGACAAGTCTTGCAAAAACCCGACCTGGCCGGTAGAATGATGAAATGGTCAGTCGAGCTCTCTGAATTCTCCATCAAGTATGAGCCGAGAGGAGCAATCAAAGCCCAGGTATTGGCCGACTTCCTGATGGAGTTGACCCCTCCAGCCAAGGAAGACACGGTCGGTGAAACCCAATGGATTTTATCAGTTGACGGTGCGTCAAATATAGGAGGAAGCGGAGCTGGAATCGTCTTGGAGGGCCCGGGTGGAATCCTACTAGAACAGTCACTACGGTTTGAGTTCAGGGCAAGCAACAACCAAGCCGAGTACGAGGCGTTATTGGCAGGAATGAGTTTAGCCAAGGAGATGGGTGCGACGAGTTTGTCAGCCAGAAGTGATTCCCAATTGATCACCGGACAAGTGGCGGGAACCTTCCAAGCCAAGGATCCTCAACTGGCCAAGTACTTGGAGAGGGTAAAACTCTTATCGGAAAGTTTTCGAGCATTCACACTTAGCCACGTGCCGCGAGAGCAAAATTTGAGAGCATACCTCCTATCCAAGTTAGCTAGCACGAAGAAGCCGGGAGCCACTCGATCGGTCATCCAAGAAACTTTAGCTCAGCCGAGTATAAATGAGCCACAGGGGAGTGTTCTTTTCATCCAGGAGGAACTCAACTCGTGGATGGCACCTTATATTGCGTACCTGACTCGGGGGGAATTGCCAGAAGATAAAAGGCAAGCATCGCTGATACAAAGAGAGTCGGCCAGGTTTGTGGTTATTAGCGAGAGACTTTACCGAAGAGGTTACAGCTCTCCCCTCCTAAGGTGTCTCACCATGCCACAAGCAAAGAGAGTGATGGATGAGATTCACAGTGGAATGTGCGGAAGCCATATCGGAGGCCGAGCTCTAGTGTATAAAGTCGCCCGAGCAGGATACTTCTGGCCATCCCTAAAAAACGACTGCGTCAACTGGGTCCAGAAGTGCGACGGATGCCAAAGACACGCCCCTTTGCTCCATTCCCCAGCTGAACGACTGCATTCAATTCTGTCCCCATGGCCCTTCCACAAGTGGGGGATTGATATCCTCGGGCCATTTCCGATTGCAATAAGGCAACTGAAATTCTTGATAGTGGCGGTCGACTACTTCAGTAAATGGATCGAGGCGGAACCAGTGGCGACCATCTCGGCAGAGAAAGTAAGAGCTTTCCTCTGGAAGAATGTGGTGTGTAGGTACGGAGTCCCTCAAATGCTTGTTTCCGATAATGGAATCCAGTTTGCAAGCACAAGGGTTCGTGATTTCTGCAAAGAGGTCGGTATCCGAATGGCGTTCACGTCGGTCGAACATCCACAATCCAATGGCCAGGCAGAGTCGGCCAATAAGGTAATCCTCTCGGGTCTGAAGAAACGTGTACAAGAGTCAGGCACGTCATGGGTTGAGGAACTTCCCCGAGTACTATGGTCGTACCACACCACCGTCCACTCGACGACTCAAGATACTCCTTTCAATCTGGTATACGGAACCGACGCCATGATCCCAATTGAGATTGTAGAACCATCAGTCCGCACTACGGCTTTTTCGGCGGAGGAGTCTGACCAGGGCAGGCGAGTTGATTTGGATTTAATCCAAGAGGTTAGAGAAAAAGCAAGAATAAACCAAATAGCGGCCCAGAGAAGAGCAGCCTTCAAGTACAACACAAAGGTGAATCCGAGAGACTTCATCGTAGGCGACCTAGTGTTGAGGCGTGCCCAGCCAATGCAAATGAAGAACAAGCTGTCAGCAAAGTGGGTGGGTCCTAACAAAGTGGACGATGTGGTCGGCAAAGGCGCGTATAGGCTGAGGACCTTGGACGGAGGAATGATACCGAGAACATGGAACGCGGCGAGTTTGCGTTTTTATTATAGCTGATCTTTTGTATTAGGTGCACTCTTTTCCTAACTCAGTATTTTGTCCCCGTAAAAATTTGAGGGGTTTTTTGCTGAGAAGGTTTTTAACGAGGCATCACTCCTTCAATTTCAATAATACATGTCATGTCATTCTTTCGCTATTCATGGCTCCTTAACCTTTGTTATTTTGAAGAAGCAAAGACTCGTCACTGATCGGTAAAAATCCGACTGCCGCGAGTATAAAAAAGCAAAGACTCGTCACTGATCGGTAAAAATCCGACTGCCGCGAGTATAAAAAAGCAAAGACTCGTCACTGATCGGTAAAAATCCGACTGCCGCGAGTATAAAAAAGCAAAGACTCGTCACTGATCGGTAAAAATCCGACTGCCGCGAGTATAAAAAAGCAAAGACTCGTCACTGATCGGTAAAAATCCGACTGCCGCGAGTATAAAAAAGCAAAGACTCGTCACTGATCGGTAAAAATCCGACTGCCGCGAGTATAAAAAAGCAAAGACTCGTCACTGATCGGTAAAAATCCGACTGGCGTGAGTATAAAAAAGCAAAGACTCGTCACTGATCGGTAAAAATCCGACTGGCGCGAGTATAAAAAAGCAAAGACTCGTCACTGATCGGTAAAAATCCGACTGGCGCGAGTATAAAAAAGCAAAGACTCGTCACTGATCGGTAAAAATCCGACTGGCGCGAGTATAAAAAAGCAAAGACTTGTCACTGATCGGTAAAAATCCGACTGCCGCGAGTATAAAAAAGCAAAGACTCGTCACTGATCGGTAAAAATCCGACTGCCGCGAGTATAAAAAAGCAAAGACTCGTCACTGATTGGTAAAAATCCGACTGGCGCGAGTATAAAAAAGCAAAGACTCATCACTGATCGGTAAAAATCCGACTGGCGCGAGTATAAAAAAAAAAAAAAAAAAAAAAAAAAAAAAAAAAAAGCAAAGACTCGAAGGTGATCGGTAAAAATCCGACTGGCGCGAGCGCTGGTGCGACTAGACGACGGCGCGGTTACCTATGCCTCATTTTAACTTTTAAAATTTCCTAGTTCGTCAGCCCACTTCGGAATTTGGTCGATTTCTTCACCAATAACTTTCAAGTTGTCTCCTTCGGTCGGCAATTAGACGATTCTTCCGCCCATTTTGTTTTAACAGAAAGTACTCATATTATTTCAATCGGCAAAAAGGCGACATATCGGTCATGATTTATATTTTTAACTTGAAATTTGCAATTCATTTTACGTAGGCAGCAAGGCGACATATTGGTCATCATTTATGTTTTTAACTTAGAAAAATTTGCAATCATTTTAGGTCGGCAGGAAGGCGACATATTGGTCGTGATTTTATGTTTTAAACTTAGAAAATTTTTTATTCATTTTAGGTCGGCAGCAAGGCGACATATTGGTCATCATTTACGTTTTTAACTTAGAAAAATTTGCAATCATTTTAGGTCGGCAGGAAGGCGACATATTGGTCGTGATTTATGTTTTAAACTTAGAAAAATTTTTATTCATTTTAGGTCGGCAGCAAGGCGACATATTGGTCATCATTTATGTTTTTAACTTAGAAAAATTTGCAATTCCATTTGTTGAACCTGAAAGCTAAGTATGCTGGGAAAATATTCAGTTAACTTAGGAAATTTTTTGTGCGTTTTGGAGTTCGAGATTCAACGAAGTATATAGGGGAGGTACTCATTCGCATTGCAAATTTCTGAACCTAGAAAGCTTTTTCTTATAACAAAAACATGAGCATGAGATGAACAATAAGGACCAAAAAGACAATACTCCATAAATGTTCCACAGTAGAGACAACAACCGATAGAAAAACAACAAGTCCAAAAGCCTTGAGGAGTGACGATTAATCATCCTCAGGGGGGTCCACAAGCTCCCCATTTACAATCTCCTTGAAATAGCCAAGCCCTCCGAGATCGATATCAGCATGGAGAAATTTCACTTGAGTGGTGGCAGCGTCAAAACCTTCAACAAACTTGTTCAGCGAGTCCATCTTGGCGGCCTGGAGATCAACCTGCAGCTTCTCGGTTTCCGACTTCGCGACGGCCAATCCGTTCTCAAAGACTTGGGCCGCGTCGGCATTCTTATCCCGCGCGAGTCGAAGCTCTTCCAACTCCTTTTCAAGGGCCGATTTCTCAGAAGCCCAAGTCTTCCTTTCATCATCAAAACCACGCCGGTTCACGAGTAGCTTGTCCCGCTCCGAGGTTACCCAGGCGAGATCTGCCTTACCTTTCTTCACGGTCTCTTCAAGGGAACTGATCTTCTTCCCCTGCAGTTTGATTTCTCGTACCATCCCACGAACTTTGTCCTCATTGATGAGCGACAACGCGGACAAGCGGTTAACCAACGATTCGACCCCCTTTGCAATCGAAAAAGGGCTCATTTTTTCCAAGTCATCTTTGTCGCCCTCAAGCAAATCAGTGTGGCGAATATGTGAAGCATGGTTGAATTTCTCGTCCCAGAAAGACGGAGCTTTGCCCAAGTCGGGGCCGTGATCCACGGGCTCCCAATTTTCCCCGATACACATACTCAGCGTCCGCTCAGCTGACTGAACCTCGACGTCTTTCTCCTGCTCCTCCCCCCCGATCTCGGTCTCGAGATTCACGAGGGTGATGGGATTCTCGGTCTCCCGGCGACGCTTAAGGGGACTCTCGGCGACGCTATCCTTCTTGGCAGGAACTCCCGCACCACTTGTCGCCACCTCGACGGCTTTAGAAGCTTCTTGCTGCTTCCATAATTTCCTCATCTCGCGATTGCTCAAGCTCGCCATTTTCTCTGCGTAAGAGATGAACACACGTTACTATTAAAAGAGGATGTAGAAATAAAATGAAAGAAATGACAGGGGTATCGGCGAGGAACCGACTACCTATATAGATTTTCAATTCACTGGGTCTATTTTCTAAGTCTAGAAGTCTAGTGGTGTTGAAAATCGTTTTGAGCTCCTCAAGTTTTCTAACATCCTTTCGGTCCCCCTCGGCAACTTGCTCCAATGACAAACCACCATAGGATACCGTTCGCCGGTTCCAATACAAAGGGTACCCGTCAAGCAGACTCTCATTACCAGGAGTACAACGAAGGCGAAAATACGATTTCTTAAAATCTTTGTAGGACGACTGGAACAACGTCAGGAGCCCTCGCCCATTGACACCACCAACAGACACCCAGCTAGTACGTTTGCTCACTCGGGTTTCAAAAAAATAGAAAAACTTATCTAAGGAAGGAGAAATACCAAGACCCATACACAAAATTTCAAACCCTCGAACAAACGCCCAACTGTTTGGGTGAAGTTGGGTAGGGGCCACATTCAGTGTCTGAAGCACCCCTTTTTCACATTCAGAAAGGGGCCACCTTACCCTAAGCTTTGAAATCAAGGTAGTATAGCAAAAGGTGAATCTCTCGGAGGGAGCCCCTTTCACGCACACGGGCTCCTCATCGACACAGGGTTCGCAAATAATCACACTATCCCCCCCCTCACACACCACATGCTCACTACAGAAGCTATCAACCATGGCCCACGAGTTCATACAAGAATCACAACGCAAGACATCATCTTTAACCCACTCATACAGTTCCCTATAGTTTATGGAGGCCATTGCAGATGAATAGATTAACTTAAGCAACTACTAAGGATTTCTTTTCTTTTTCTGCGAACAAAAAAGACCAACAGGTTTAAATAGACGCGTACCTAAGGGCACCCAACAACTCTTCCTCACCCAACACCTTCACCGGAACGCCGCGAAACCACCGTGGACCACGGGAAATGAACCACCGCGAAGGAGATGCTAAGCCCTAAAAATGAAGGAAGTGAAAGCAAGGACCAAAGCAGCGAGGGACCTTAGTATATATAGACAAGGAACGTTACAACTTTCAACAGTAAAGCCCCCACACGTTTCAAGACACGTGGCACTAATATCATCGTTTCTCTAAAAAGCCACCCCGCAATAAATGCGCATCATAGCGACGCAACATGAAGGGACATCACTCGGACAGCTCAGCCGAGGCAGGGCATCTCGGTGCACTTATCTCAGCCTCTTTGCCTCATGGGCTCGAGGCTGGAGGGCAAGTGTACTGTCTCGGTTACAATCCGACTTTATCATCTATTCGGCCAAGGCAGGGCATCTCGGTGCACTTATCTCAGCCTCTTTGCCTCATGGGCTCGAGGCTGGAGGGCAAGTGTACTGTCTCGGTTACAATCCGACTTTACCATCTATTCGGCCAAGGCAGGGTATCTCGGTGCGCACTTATCTCAGCCTCTTTGCCTCATGGGCTCGAGGCTGGAGGGCAACTGTACTGTCTCGGGTGATATCCGAGATGACCTACAACCCGATCATACCTTGTAACACATCGAGGTCGGTGATGACTCGATAGAGCGTTTGAGGTGAGTCCCTTCGGTCGGAATCTGACTAGGTAATTTGAGTCCAGTTTAGAATCCTCTCACCTGTAAGGACTGAGGAGACCACTCGGCATTAACCCGACTGGGTCCTCGGTATGAACCTAGTCGGTCAGAACCCGACTACACTTATTCCTTTCAACCCCGCACCATCAAGATAAGAGCGGTTAGGAAAATCCCTTCATTCTCGGGGCCCAAAAGGCCCATGAACGACGTGCCATAAAATCCAAAACCCTAGAGTTGAGAGGGCAGATTACACTTTTGAATGCTCTGGCTTTGCGGCTTGACCTAGGAAAAACCCTAGCGCACCCCGTGACCGGAACACATGTATACCATTTTACATCGGTTATTTAACATTATCTACATCGGTTCTAAAACCGATGTAGAATGAAGTGACGTAGTATATGTATACTATTTTACATCGATTTTAAAATTGATGTATATTTGTGCATAATTTTACATCGGTTCTATATATAACTGATGTAAATTTGTACCAAATTTACATCAGTTATTCATAAAACCGATGTAAACTTGTCTCCATTTGCTTCATCATGCGTAGCTGTAGCAAGTGCTGAATCCGCAACAGGTGCAGCAGATTTTTCTAAAGTTGGATCAGTAGCTGCATCAGCTACCTTTTTGGTTATGGCATCACCGCCTGATTTAGATGGGCCAGCACCTTCTTTGGTGCCATCAAAGATTTTATTTGAGTGCACAACAGCAGCTGCATCAGCAGCTTGAGTATTTAAGGCCTCACCGCATGATCTAACACCTGCTTTGTTGCCTTCACGTACATGTTCACCAGCTGCTATATTGTCCATGCTTGCATTCACGTCGAATGACTCAGCTGCACCAACCGTCATCATGGCATCTGCACCTCCAGCTGAATTAGGCACCACTATTGATCCACCCCCAAGATAAAGGTCCTGACCAGCAGCTTTCTGAATAGCAGAGGGTGCACCAGCTGCTTGATTACGTGGCCCCTCATGAGTCTGGTGCAGGGCTTGAACACGTGTTCCATTTCCTGCATGGCTACATGCAGCATCATCGTGGCCTATGCAACAACACGTAGAACATGCATTTAGGTGTATTCCACTAGTTATCATTCAATTAAGTGCAGCTGACTTTTATTACTGTAGTTTTAAACTAATCTTGGAATATGTATCATTCTACACGCTAAAAAGAAGCTGGCTCTCAAACAAGATGAAGATCCTGATACTCAAAGGAATCTGGATGTGAAAATGAAACATGTTATTGTAAACAAAAAGGCTCTCCAAAGTACAGAAGGTCATGTTTCTCGCAATATACCGCCATATGATGCTTCTGCAACTTCACCTCACGAGGCATATGTATTGGAAAAAATCATTCTTAAGGGAGAATGGGATTAACTTGTTGACATTTATAATAATTTACATCTGGGAGAAGAAGCTGACTTTAATGCTTATCCAACTTTTGTTCGCAACAGAATAGGGAGATTAAGGAAAATTCAGGTATTAACACAAATATAGCCTTTTTGCTTAAAAATAGTAACTTTATTTTTTGGTTATTTGGAACTGTGTGTTGGAAAAAAATGTTTTGCCGTACTAGTTATACTATACACTTGCCTATAACATGGAAGAATAAGAAATTATTAGGCTTTTGCTATATCAATAAATATAATTAAAGAATTTATTTTTATCAACATTATAGAAATGTATGTAACTAATAAGACACTATTATTATCATGATTATTATTATTTAAAAACTCTAAAGTTAATAAATATTTTGTTAGTTATCTACAGAACCTCTTTTAAATTTGCACACAGTTAGCTCCTTCAAACCAAGGAGTTGTTTTCTAATCCTTCGTAAATAAATCCATTCAGTTCCTTGGTAAAGTGATGAAATTGACTTATACAACACCCTACTGCTACAGTGCTACTGCATTTCAATTTCAACATAACTTTCTGAGACATTAACATAAGAAAAATTTCAAATCTGTTTTAATAACCATAGGGAAAAGAAATTAGTAAACAAAGTGACTGGTATAAAACTTCAATTCTGTTTGTAGTGAAATTAGAAGAACCATAGTACAGTTCATTCCGTGGACCACTTAGTGCAGTGAAATTACTAGTCCAATCTTTGATACTGTTCCTATAAACTTTTAAGAACTTTATCCCACTGCACTGTTTTCATAATTTAATTATCATAACTGGCTAACATAAATTATGACTAATTAGAGAATAGATATTGTTGTATAAATACTCAAGGATACAAGTCTTATGCTTTATCCTACTAGGTAAGGTCAATGAATCACACAAAACCATCAGGCTTGGTCAAATAGAGATGTAATATACTTATGACACTATCAACAATGTTTTCTCTCTATCAGGGATTTTTTTTTACATATACTGATGATGGATTGCTTTTACATATACTAAACCAAACCAGATAAAACAGGGCCAGAACGAACTGCACCAGATCGGACCGGATTTGACTATACTGAACTAGACCAAACCAAACTGAACTGGATCAGACCAGACCAAAACCAGACTAAACCAAATCAGATAAGACTAGACCGAACCGGTCCAGACTAAACCAAAACGTACTGAGCATCGAGAATACTATCAAAAGTGTCCTGAATGGGATACTATGATTCAATTCCCCTGTCAATGAGCAGCAAGTAAAAGCATCAAAAGCTAATAACCAGGAATAAATAGTAATACCTCTTCACACCATTCCTTAAGTATAGCTTTTGTTCCTTTAATCCAGCTAAATTGTTAAAGAGAATGACACCAGAAATCAATGACTAATTTTCCAAACATCTAAATTAAGAATCTGCAGCCAAATCATTATAGAGAAGATCAATGAATCCATTATATATGAGTTATTGAGTCAACATTCCAATGCCAAATTAACTAGAAATTCCACATGAAATAGATAGATGAGAAAACTTACTGCAAATGCAATGTCACTAAGCTCGATAACAGCTTTAGTAAGAAGCAAAGGGGTGGCCTGCCCAAAATGTTTGATCCCTGTTAGAAATCAAGTTTAATAAAAATATAATTCCAAAGGCCACATTAAGATGATGAAATACAATATAATTCCAGATTTATGGACCTTTACAAAATTAATAAAAAAGATTTATACACACTAGCAGCTTGTAGGCGTACATCACTGAGCCAACAAAGATGAAACATTTTCAATTTTAATCAAAATAAAAGTCCCCTTCAAGTGCATATCCATTGCCTAACTATACGAAAGGGGATTTCATATTGGCATCTTGCAATTCCTTTACAAAATGCACCATACCAACCCGTTAAAATAGAAGAAAACCAATTTCAATGACAAATTCATTAAACAAGTACTATATTTATAATTTTGCATATTAGAGTATAGAACTGTATAATTTCAAGTTTCCCAGCAGGGCCTTATGAATATACTAATATCTATCTAGTTAACCAATATATACAATCAAGCTGGATTTTGAAATGTTTAAGTTGTTTCATCTACAGTCCTCAATGCCAAATATTTAGCCTTACAATGAACCTAATGTTCAATTCAAATCAACAACTTCTTACACAAGTTAGAAACCTATGAACAGAAAAAAAAAATGAACACTCTGATTCTCGGAGGTTCATTAACTGATTAGCAATGGCCATTATAGAGTGCATTGGCCATCCACCCACTCATAAGCACATAACGGTTCATACGTTGCCAAGAATGCAGAACACTCATCACATTGCTTTTCATTTCAGTTTCTTTCAACACACAAATGACACAATCGCATGCATTCCACCAGATAGTTCAAGCTAAAACCTACACCAACACCAATAATTATTTCCCATTCCCCAACTATCACTTTTCACAATCCCTCTCACCAACAAAATGTAGAAGAATCTGATGAAACACATACAAAATTCCAATTCGAACGAGTTTCACTCAAATTAAGCCACTTAAAATAGAATGCCCAATGAGCATTCGAACCATTCGCTTGCACCTTTTCAACCAAAAATCATGCCTACAAACCTTTCATATAAATACGCACCCCCGCCCCACCCATAACCAAAAGAGGAGAAAAACCCAAACTTCTCAATTTTTTAAAACAAACACACTTGCTTCAAAAATGAAACAAATACATTCGCAACGGACTCGCACAATAGGATGACTGCGTTTCCGGAAACCTCCTCCAGGAGTGCCTACACACCCTAAAACATTAGCACCTAAAATGAGAGAGGCAAGATGAGAGAGGCAAAAACAAGCAAAACAAAAAATGAAGATACGCACCTAAAATGGCTTCACTACGTTGTCGTTCATCGAATAAGGCTTCAATGCTTCCTTGGAGAAGATCAACGAGCCTAGAATGTAGAGAGTGTTTTAGGTTTGAGAGTGTTGAGAGAGTTTAGGTCTTAGAGTGTGGGAGAGCGAGCATTCCAGAGTGTGTGAGAAGGAGCGTTCAATAGTGTGCGAGAGGGAGAAACATTCTAGAGAGCGTTTGAGTGTTTCAGAGGGTGAGCATTTGAGTGTTTCAGAGAGTGAGCATGGCCACGCGCGGGGCAGGGGATGAATTTCTAAACCCCTTCTACATCGGTCAACATGAAAACGGATGTAGAATAACAAACTAATTACAATTCTACATCGGTCACTCGTAGAACCGATGTAAAATAGTTTATATTTATATAATAACCGATGTAAATATTCTTATATATTCAAGTTATTTACAAAATTGCCACCGCATGTTTATTTTACATCGGTTTTTAAGGAACCGATGTAAATATAGTGACGTAAAATACTATTTTTCTAGTAGTGTCTTCCTCTAAAATTGCAAATTGTGCTTCTCTTTCAAGTTTTTCTTTTTCTCTTTTTAACACTTCTTGCTTTTTCCAAGGTGTTAGTGATTTAAGCCTTTGAGTAGGATGTGAAAAACTTTTTGGAGAGCTTGAACCACTACCACTTGAGGAATATTTTCTCATGATTAAACAAGAATTTTTATATGCTATGCAAAAAGAAAATATTTTTGGTCTTTTCTAGGAACAAGACTAACACTTGGAAGTCTAAGTGTACAAATTGCACTATCAAGGGAGGTGAGCTACTAAGAGCCACTTAATAACCAAGCCTTTTCAAGTGAAAATCACTAAACTTCCTTGTGGTGTTCTCAATTCCACAAATTATTTTCACAAACTTTTAATGATTGATGGTTTTCTCAAGTGTTTTTGATTACAACTAAGCGTGAGCAATTTAAATTCTACTCATGCAAGTAGATTTAATAAAACAAAGTAAACAAACTAAGAACAAACAACTCAAAGGAAAACAATATTAAGCAACTAGTCGGATTTTCCCTAAGTGGAAGCTTGAAACATATGAAATTTCCAAGCCACTTCCACTAGTACTACACGTGAGTGACTATAAGGGATTAGATATACCTGACCAGCTTCTTAATACTCCCTCCAAGCTATTACAAATTGATTGAATTTACAAGAAAAAATGCAAGAAATTAAACTAGTCCTAAAAACAAAGTTGTGACGGATTTGTGACCACTTTAGTGACGGATTTTCAGCCACATTTTTCTATCACTTGTTTAACTGCTTTAATCCACCTCCAACCTTGGTCCTTTGATGCTCCTTGAATCTGCACAGTGAACACAACAAATAGGTGAAAGAAGGATGCTCACAAGATGAAAGGATTGATCACTCTTGTGAAGGTAGTTTTAGGAGTTTTAGGTCACCAAATTTAGGTCAAATTTTAAGGTCCTTGTTCCAAAACTCATTTCCTATCCTTGTTGAGTCAATGTTTGGTTCTTTAGCAAGGATTTGATGTCACTTCCAGCACAGAATTTTATTCAAGGAAAACTTAGACAAGCAAGAAAAGCACAATTTAAAAAGCTTATACCAAAATTGAAGAGTTAAGTGTTTATGACAAGACTCAAAGATAGCCAAGAATTAAAACTGAAAATTAAGACTCCAAAGAAGGCTAGTACACAATTAGTAACATTCCTAGATAGGCACTAGAGTAGATTAATAAAACTAAAAAAAAATTGGAAGCAATTAGAAAAGTGAAAGCAAACTAGTAGACCAATTACTTTGTGAAATAAAGTGTATTTTCTTCTAATTGTTCTTCTTGGCTTTTCTTGCTATATTTTTTTTTATATTCTTTTTTTTAATCCTTTTGCTTTTCTTGAATTCAAATTTCTTTTCCAGAGAAGACACTTGCCTTTTTGTTTCAAAAATTTTACAAATCCAATGTATAGAAACCGGATCTACTAGAATGGTCAATTTCAAGTGAAATTTGAAGAACTAGTGCACTATAATTTGAAACTTTGTTAGATCTTTTGTTCTTTTTTTTTTAAACTATTTTGATTTTATATGCTCTGTATTTTCTTTGTTTTCCAGCAAAAAATCTTTTAAGAATTGAATCCAATACAAATAGTGCACTAGAAATAGAATAGTTCACTTAAAATTTCAAGACACAAATGAATGATTCAAGATTTGATATGGAACGTAAATTTGACAACTCAAGTACACAATGGAAACCTAACACTAAGAGTTCACCAATGATCTAATGATTAACATGAACTCAATTATGCAAATAGAAAAGAAAGAAAACAAGCAAGGCACATATGAATAGAAATGAATCTCGGCCAAATTCCAAAAGACTAAAAAATTTTGCAACAAGTGAACATACGAGAACATCTTGAATATTTTGACAATTTAAAGAACTAACATGACTTGAAAAAACCAAGATTCAAAAAACAAGATCAAAACACATGCATACTCAAAAAATTAGCCGAATCAAAACAATGAAATAAGAAATGACTCAAACAAATTGAAAACCGGACAAGGTAAAATCCCTAGACTCAATGTGATTGCCGTATTTTCAAATACAATCACACCAATTGGATCTCTAAAAAATTTTGAACAAGAATTTAGATCCAAACAGAAAAACACAATTGAGACATAGGAGAACACAAAAACACAAAAAAAAATTTGGTGAAAAGAGATTACTTAGCTCAACGAAGCAACCTTGCTCATGATACCACTTGATGGAGTTTAGGTTGAAGCAATGGAGTGATTCTTGCTTCTTGTGAACTTCTCCGAATATGAAGACCTTTTCCTTGAGCTTTCCATGGTTCAAATGATGGAAGAAGATGATTGGAATGGTAGAAGAATCCCTAAGCTAAGGATGGAAGCATCCAAGCTAAAGATCCAAAGGAAAGCTCACTTCCAAGTCTAGGACTGGAGGTTTTCCTAGAGATAGAGTGGGTGAGGTTTCGGTGACTCTTGGAGAGAATATGGCTGAAGTAAAATTCAGAATTCTCATTCATTCAAAAGTGTTTACAATAGTGAAGGATTCGAGCATATAAAGCCACGGATCAAGGAGCCATCACATGTGCACTAAAAGTGGCACCAATTTTGAATTCAAATTTGAATTTGAATTCAAATTGAACGTCCACTTGTCCTAAGCCATGTGCAGCCCTTCCTTCTAGATTATTAATTGCATTTAGAGGTAATTTAGGGTTCATTTGAATGTACACATGTGCAGCCACCTTTGGCACAAAACATGTGACTCAAATGAAACTCTAATTACTCCTAAATGTAATTAACATTCTATGATTCATGCTTTATTACTTAACCCTTTTAAATTCCTATTCTAATGGCCTAAATACAATGGCCAAGCAAATACAATGGAAAGGGAAATTTACAAGAATGAAAATGAGCCCAATATTGGGTACCAAAAGCCCAAAGACCCATGAAGCCCAAAACTAGGCCCAATAAACCTATGGCTTACCATGCTACTCTATGTGGTCCAAAATACAAGACCAAAATATATGATACCTATACTAACATGATGTATACAAAACATAAGAAAATAGCTATAACAAAATATGGCCCATGAGAAGTTCAACTTGGGCCTTCCCAGGCCCAT
The DNA here is from genome assembly GCF_000230855.2 of Cajanus cajan. NCBI lineage: Eukaryota > Viridiplantae > Streptophyta > Magnoliopsida > Fabales > Fabaceae > Cajanus > Cajanus cajan. The sequence continues at coordinate 20,559,642 of NC_138527.1, read as the reverse complement.
CGGGCCCATTGGGCCTTGACTGGCCCAAACTTTCATGTCTAGCCCATTCCTCTTGGCTCTTTCAATGTGTCACCCCTTGCCTTCCTAGGCATGATTCCATCATTAATGTTATATGATAAAGTGATGGTTTATGTCTTGGATGAGTGAGATGTGATGTTATTATTAATTTATCTATGTTATACCTGTTTTGTTTGTGTTTGGCTATCCGACATATATTTCTACACTGTGAGCCAGAGTGAGATGTTTCTCATTCCCTTTTCTCGTGTTGTTTTGCTTTGACTATTATACAGGTGATCATCAGCGTGAGGTTGAGGATGTTGGTGATGAAGCTTAGGCTTCTATGTTGGGTTTTGCTCTGATAGGACATGTGACATCGAGACATAGATAGGATTATTTTAAGATGTTCTTATTAAATTATTTTGGAAAATTTAGTTTTATTTCTTTGTAATTTTATCGGCATGTTATTTGGATTAAGTTTATGAATGTGAACTTTTTACCCTTACGTGGTTGGAAATTTGGTTTTTAATGATGAAAAATTTTATTTTATTTATAATTACTGTATATGTATGTTGGGGTAGAGGGTGTCACAAAATACATGATAAGAATTACCCCACCCATGATCTTGAATTAGCAGCTGTGGTATTCACACTTAAGATTTGGAGAAATTATTTGTATGGTTCAAAATTTGAGGTGTTTAGTGGTCATAAGAGCCTTAAGTATTTATTTGACCAAAAGGAATTTAATATGAGGCAGAGGAGATGGTTAGAGTTCCTTAAGGAGTATGATTTTGACCTTAGTTACCATCTAGGCAAAGCAATGTGGTGGTTGATGCTTTAAGTTGGAAATATTTGCATTTGTCTTCTCTTATGATTAGGGAGATGGACCTTTTGGCTCAATTTAGAGACTTGAGTTTGACTTGTGAGGTGACCCCTAGTAGTGTGAGACTAGGTATGACTAGGATTACTAGTGAATTATTGAGGGAAATTGGAGAAACACAGTGGATTCGTTTTTAGTTACTAGACGTGATGCTATAGGTCAAGGTATTGAAGGAGAATTTACTTTAGGTGTAGATGGAGTGTTAAGATTTAGAGACTGAGTGTGTGTGCCTAATGACCCTACACTTAGACGATTGATCTTAGAGGAAGATTATAGGAGCAAGTTTAGTTTTCACCTAGGAGCAACTAAGATGTATCAAGACCTTAGGAAGGTATTTTGGTGGCCTAGGATGAAGAAAGACATAGCTGAATTTGTGAGTGCCTGTTTAGTGTGCCAGAAGGCTAAGATAGAACATCAGAAACCTTCAGGACTACTTTAGCCTTTGAGTATACCCGAGTGGAAGTGGGATAGCATTTCTATGGACTTTGTAGTTGCTTTGCCTAGGACTATGAGAGGGCATGATTCCATTTGGGTTATAGTTGATAGGTTGACTAAGAGCACACATTTCTTACCTATTAACATTAGCTATTCTCTAGAGAGATTGGCTAGACTGTATATTGATGAGATTGTGAGATTGTGAGATTGCATGGGATACCATCTAGCATAGTGTCAGACAGAGACCCTAGATTCACCTCTAGGTTTTGGGAGTGCCTACAACGAGCTTTAGGGACCCAACTTAGACTTAGTTCAGCTTATCACCCTCAAACTAACAATCAGACTGAGAGGACTATCCAATCCTTAGAGGATTTGCTTAAAGTCTATGTGTTGGACCAAGGAGGTAGTTGGGATAGTCTTTTACCTCTAATAGAGTTTACATATAATAATAGTTACCACTCTAGTATAGGTATGGCACCTTATGAAGCCTTGTATGGTAGGAGGTGTAGGACCCCTTTGTGTTGGTGTGAGCCGGGTGATAATGTTATCTTAGGACCTGAGGTTGTGCAACAAACCATCGATAAGGTTAACATGATACAAGAGAGGATGAGAGCAGCTCAGAGTAGACAAAAAAGTTATGCTGATAGAAGGAAGAAGGACTTGGAATTTCAAGAAAGTGACTATGTGTTTTTGAAAGTCACTCCGTGGACTAGGGTTGGCAGGGCATTGAAATCCAGAAAACTTACTCCTTGATTTATTGGTCCTTTCCAAATTCTGAAAAATGTCGGTAGCGTTGCCTACCAAATTTCTTTGTCTCCTAATCTATCAAATCTTCATAATATTTTCCACATCTCCCAACTTAGGAAATACATCCATGATTCTTCACATGTGATCGAGTCGGATCATCTTGAGGTTAAGGAGAACCTGACAATGGAAACTACTCCAGTGAGAGTCGAGAATCGAACGGTGAAGCAACTTAGAGGTAAGGAGATTCCTTTGGTGAAGGTAATTTTGGGAGGAGCTACACCTGAAAGTGCTAGTTGGGAGCTAGAGGAAAAGATAAAAGTGTCATATCCGTCTTTATTTGCTTCAGGTGAATTTTGGGGACGAAATTTCTAAAAGGAGGGGAGAATTATAACGCCCTAGTTTTCAAACTTTTATTGGGGTAATATAGTAATTTTTATTAATTTATAAGGGTGATTTAGTAGCCCAGAACGGGCCATTCCCAAATTGGAACAGACCGTTTCAAACTACTAAAATAAAAGTGATTTAGTAGCCCAGAACGGGTCATTCCCAAATAGGAACGGGTCATTCCAAACTACTAAAAAGGCCTATAACCCTAGTTGAGAACGGGTCGTTCCAAAAAATATGGCCGTTATGGGTTAAATTGCAACCCCAGAACTGGCCGTTTTGGTTTAAGAACGGGCCGCTCTGAATGTGAATTTTACACATGACGTAAGAGTCCAGAATGGGCCGTCCTAAATTTGAAACGGGTCGTTCTGGTGACTCCTGATGCCTATAAATAGAGCTCTCTAGCACTCCCAAAAAACATACTTTTCACTTATGACTCTTTTCTTCTACACTCTCTGAAGACTGAGGGGAACCCAGAGGAGGAGACCAACCAAATCTTACTTAGTTTCAGCTACTGTTTATCAAGGTACGGGGAAAAAGGGAATTATTTGTATGCAAAGTTACATGAGGGGATTAGGTAGAGGAAGAATCTCGTAAGATTATGGGTAATTTTATAATTATTTATGTTTGAGGAATTGATGATCCCATTATATTTTGCATGCATTGAGGATTAGAAATATATATTTAATTTGTAAAAATGATGATCTGAGAGAGAGAACGAAATTGTAGAAAAGTTCCTGTGAATTAGGTTTTGAAAAAATTGGGCATTTTACTATTTGGGTTAAGTTTCTATTAAATTGCTGATTTAATCTAGTTTTATATTAATTTATAAATATTATTATTACATTATTTGGTAAAATTGATGATATAGATGTGGATTCATGGTGAATTGCTTGAGGGGTATGTGAACCACTATTTTGTGTGGATTTTGTGTATGTGTTGTGGAATTGAGTTATGAATGTAAATGTGATTGTGGTTCCTCACACTTCTGACCAAGGGTGGCATGACCTTGGGCAAGAGATGCTACAGGCGTGACCTTGGCATAGTATGGGATAGGTGATTCCTCATGCTTATATCGGGGGTGGCACGACCTTGGGCAAGAGATTCTACAAGCATGACCTTGGCATAGTGTAGGATATGTGATTTCTCATGCTTATGTCAGGGGTGGCATGACCTTGGGCAAGAGATGCTACAGGCATAACCCTGGCATAGGGTGGGATGTATGAGGCAATTAATACTTATGTTGGGGGTGGCACGACCTTGGGCAAGAGATGCTACAGGCGTGACCTTGGCATAGTATGGGATGGGTGATTCCTCATGCTTATGTCAAGGGTGGCACAACCTTGGGCAGGAGATGCTACAGGTGTGACCTTGGCGTAGGGTTAATTGCAAGATTTGTGATTGTAGACCCCTAAAATTGTCCGGGTCGGAAATAAAGCTTGAAGACTCTCGAAGACTGAAGGAAGATCAGCCAGAAGGACTCCTGGAAGGCCCTAGGAGGGTTCTCTGTAGGTCTAGAGGTCTTAGAATAGCTCAAAATAAGGAAGTGGAGGGAATGAAGCCCAATACGGCCGTACTGAACTTAATACGGCCGTATTGAAGCTTCAATACTGCCGCAGTGAACTCAATACGGCGTATTGAAGTTTCTGAAACTTCAATACGGCCGTACTGAAATCAATACGGTCGTATTGAAGCTTCAATACAGCCGTATTGAACTCAATACGGCCGTATTGAAATTTCTGAATTTCAATACGGCCGTATTGAACTCAATACGGCCGTATTGAAGTTCAAAAATTTCAATACGGCCGTATTGCTCCTGTAGGCCGTATTGCGCCTATTCCCTATAAATATGACGTCAATTGGACGTCATTCCACACTTTTGGAGATAGTTTTAACCCTCTCCTTGAGTATTCTGGGGTTTTTGAGCAGTGTTCTGCCCTAGAAATCACTCGGAGAGTTGATCCGACAAAGTTTTTGAGCCCCGAGCCATTTTGCTTGAGGATCGAACCTAGTCGAAGGGAAATCCTCCGGATTTCCATAGTTAAAAGTTTTTAGGAAGGAGCGAGCGAGCTTGTAGAGCGAGGGAACGCCAAAAAGCTTCCCAGTTTTACTCAATATATAAAAGCACGCTTCAAGAGGTTTCTTCTTAAATCCTTCCTTTTACTGCTTTCTGTGTGCATATTTAAACTGTCATCATGTAGATAATTAATTTATAATCGCTTATAATAAATAGGGGTAATTTAGTAATTTTACGCTGTTATTTTAGAAAATAATCTGTCATAGGGAACCCGAAAGGGGCGCTGTGGGGTGCTAACACCTTCCCCACGCGTAACCGACTCCCTTACCCGACTCTGGTTGTAATGGCCAAAGTTGATTTATAAAATCAATTGCCTTATCCCTTTTTCCAATGTTTTGAGTAAAACATTGGTGGCGACTCCACGAACCCTCCTTTTGCGAAAACCACTAATCCATGGAGGGTCCCGCTTGGGATTAATATGGATTGGTGAATCATTTAATAAAATTGCTCGTTTGACAAGGTCTCAGTTTGAGAATACGTCATTCTAGCAATCCATATTTTTAAACAATTAAACGAGTCCAACCATCCTTCGCGAATGCCGAAAGCCCGTTTCGGGCCGGTGGCGACAGATGGCGACTCCGCTGGGGAAGCTTTGAGAGTCAGTCCCATTTAGTGACAGATTGTTTTTAACAAATAATAGTAAAAATTACTTCATTACCCCTTGCTTGTATGATAACGTGCTTTATATATTTGGCTTTAAATAACTGTTGTTTGTTTAAATTTCCGCAATTGTTTGAAATAAATTGCACACAAACCTTTGCACACAACAGTTCCCTCTATACCCGGGGGCATGAGTGGTAATCCATAGGGAGTGGATGTTAGTACGGCCGGTTGAATGGGTCTATAGGAGCCTACGAGACCGTTGTCGGAAAAACATCACTCAAGGTGATAACCATGAACTTGAGTCCGACAGTGCGTTGGAACTTTCCATCGACTTACGACGAGAGGAATTGGGTCCCTATAATGGGGGCACCTTGGGGGCCTTTGACCAAGTGAGAACAGTTAGATCCTCCTTGAATATGCACTTTTCTGCAGGAGACCCCTACCTCGTGATTCGTTCGTGACTGTTCGTGGATGAGTGAATTGTTTGTGTAAATGCTTATGTGCAATTGTTTGTGCATTAATAAATAACCTCGTAATAAGGTCTAAGAATAAATCCCCATGCATGAAAATGTCATGACATGAGAGGAAAAACCAATGTGTGAAAATATAAAAGTAAGGGGCATGTGCATCATTACCAATAAGAGACCATGCATCCTCATAAAAACATACATTTTAGGGTCACCAATACCTCTTGACATGAGTGAAAGAGACCCATGACTATAGAGATTCTCCGTTGGGGAGAGATCATAGATAAAGAAGGGTGGTAAACTTCCGTCTTAAAAAGGCAGCGCCTTAAAGATGGAGGTTTATCAAGCTCATGTTAAAGAGTGTATTCATTCCATAAAATAAACTAACTAAACATTCATTTTAGAAAGTGGCTGGTCATCTCTCTGTCCTTACGCGCGCACAGAGAATCAAGAAAATGGAGGCATTGGAGGAGCAAAACAAGAAGCTCACAACCGAGCTTTCACAGCTTAAAGAGCAAATGGCGCAAATGATGGAACTCATGCGTCACCACAACGTCCATGGATCTCATCACAGTGAACATGGGTCCCATCATGAGGGAGAGGAGGAAGAGCATGAAAAAGATCCTCCACACACTGTACCCCTTGGGGCTGGAATTATGATTAAAGAGCCCGAGGTTTCAAAAGAACAATTCCACGCCCTAGAAGATCGGTTGAGGGCTATGGAGGGGCATGATTTTGACATCAAAGATGCCGCTGACATGTGCTTAGTGAGGGACATCCAATTCCCTCCTAAATTTAAAGTGCCGGATTTCCCAAAGTACGTGGGATCGACTTGCCCCAAAAGTCATCTCACCATGTACTGTCGCAAGATGGCTGCATATGCCACAAATGAAAAGCTCTTGATCCACTGCTTTCAAGAGAGCTTAGCTGAAACTGCACTCAATTGGTATATGCAGCTGGATGGAAATCAAGTGTGCACGTGGAGGCAGTTGGCCGACGCCTTTCTCAAGCGCTATAAATACAACATCGACCTAACACCCGATAGGTCTGATCTTCAAGCCTTGAGTAAAAAGAATGATGAATCCTTCAAGGCGTACGCCCAACGTTGGAGGGAGTTGGCGGCACAGATAGAGCCCCCGCTGTCGGATAAGGAGACGGTGTCCTTATTCATCAACTCGTTGACTGGTCCCTATTACGATAAAATGATAGGGAACACAACGACACTCTTCTCGGACATCATCACCATTGGAGAAAGGGTGGAACAAGGACTTAAAAGTGGGAAGCTGGCTAAGCCTTCCCAACCATATGAAGCTAAGAAGGCCTTCGGGAAGAAGAAAGAAGGAGGAGTCAACGCTGTAACCATTTCTCCATCTTCTTCCACTTCGAAGTCAGGCAAATCGCAATACAACTCTGTGAAGAAGTTTGACAAACTTCCGACCACTTATAGCGATCTCCTGCCGAAGCTAGTAGAAGCCCAACTTCTAGCCTATATTCCACCAAGAAAGATCGACCCACCTTACCCCGATTGGTACAAGCCTCAAGACAAATGTCTATACCATTCGGGAGCACCAGGGCATTCAACAGAGAACTGTCTAGCTCTCAAACACAAGGTCCAAGGCCTTATTGATGCTGGGTGGGTCACTTTCGATTCGACAGCGCCCGATGTGAGCAAGAATCCTCTACCAAAGCAGGAGTAGAGTATGGCAAGCCACGATAGGGCCCCTCCACATTTTTCTTTTTGGGACTCATGATCAGTACCCGAGATCATGAGGACCTTTTTCATGTAAATAAGGGTTTTGTACAGTTTTACATACATATATCAATAAAAAGGCATTTTTCACATATTATTCTCTCATTCCGTTCTTTTCTCTCTCTCTCATTAACATTAATAAACTCTAAACCTAAACAGAACCAATAAATAATTATGTCTGTGATTGCTCGCTCTGACCGGGATCCAAAAGCCGAGGATGAATGGGTTGAGTCGGACAGTGATGAGGAGACCATCTCTCCGGATCTGCAAAGACTGCTAGATCAAGAAGCTCGTCTACTCCAACCGTATCAAGAAGAATTGGAGACCGTAAATTTGGGGCAGGGTCAAGAAATACAAGAGGTCAACATTGGGACCCATATCAGTGATGAAATAAAATCACAATTGATCCAATTATTAAGGGAATACAAGGATGTATTTGCATGGTCGTACCGTGATATGCCCGGTTTGGACTCTAAAATCGTCAAGCACAAGTTGCCATTGAAAGAAGGGTTTCGACCCGTTAAACAAAAGCTTCGACGAATCAAGCCCGAATGGTCTTTAAAGATCAAGGAGGAGGTGGAAAAACAATTAGACGCGGGATTCTTGGTTGTATCCCAATATCCCGAATGGCTGGCTAACATTGTGCCAGTTATCAAAAAGAATGGAAAGGTTAGAGTGTGTGTTGACTATAGGGATCTGAATCGTGCCAGTCCAAAGGACGATTTTCCCTTGCCACATATTGATACACTCGTGGATCACACAGCCACGAACACGCTCTATTCCTTTATGGATGGATACTCGGGGTATAACCAAATCAAAATGAATATGGAAGACCGCGAGAAAACTTCTTTCATCACACCCTGGGGCACTTTTTGCTATAGGGTAATGCCTTTTGGACTTAAAAATGCGGGCGCCACCTACCAACGAGCGATGGTGACACTATTCCACGACATGATCCACAAGGAAATTGAAGTATACGTGGATGACATGATCGCAAAGTCGAAAGACGAGATGAACCATATTCAATATTTGAGAAAATTATTCAATCGGCTTCGCAAGTATCAGCTTAAGCTAAATCCGGCTAAGTGTACTTTCGGAGTCCGGTCGGGTAAGCTTCTCGGGTTCATCGTTAGTGAAAAAGGCATAGAGGTGGACCCCGATAAAGTAAAGGCAATAATGGAAATGCCTCCTCCTAAAACCGAGAAGGAGATAAGAGGATTCCTTGGCAGGGTGAACTACATTGCAAGGTTCATCGCACAGTTGACTGACACGTGCAAGCCAATATTCAAGCTATTGCGCAAGAATCATTCCGAAACTTGGGATGAGAATTGTCAACGAGCTTTTGACAAGGTCAAACAGTGCTTGGCCAATCCACCAGTATTAGTGCCACCTGTCGAGGGAAGGCCATTAATCCTCTATCTAACAGTGCTTGATGAGTCCATGGGAGCCGTGCTAGGGCAACAGGACGAAACTGGAAAGAAAGAACGAGCCATCTACTACTTGAGCAAGAAATTTCTAGATTATGAAACCCGCTACACGCCATTAGAAAAGACTTGCTGTGCGTTAGCGTGGGCAACACAAAGGCTCAGGCAGTATATGATAAGGCATACTACTTGGTTGGTTTCCAAAATGGATCCAATTAAGTATGTGTTCGACAAGCCAATAATCACTGGGAAGATCGCCCGATGGCAAGTACAATTATCAGAATTTGACATCATACATGTCACACAAAAAGCCATCAAGGGTAGTACCCTAGCTGATTACCTAGCACACGGGCCGACCAATGATTACCAATCCCTTCAGGATGATTTCCCCGATGAGCATATAATGAGTATACAACATGAAGAACCAAAAGATGATGCGTGGACCATGTATTTTGATGGAGCCTCCAACATGCTTGGACAGGGGATTGGGACAGTGTTAATCTCCCCACAAGGAAAGCATATCCCTCTAACAGCAAGACTCAATTTCGACTGTACAAATAATATGGCCGAATACGAGGCTTGCGCGTTAGGAATCCAAGCGGCTATCAACAATGGTATCCTCAAACTCAAAGTATTTGGAGATTCGGCTTTAGTCATCCATCAGCTACGAGGTGACTGGGAAGTCCGAAATCCTAAACTGATACCATATGTTGAGCATATCAAAGATTTGACACAATTCTTCCAAAGTGTCATCTTTGAATACATTCCAAGGGAGGAGAATCAGTTTGCTGACGCCCTTGCTACGCTCTCATCAATGTTCGCCTTGGATAGTGAACATGAAATGCCTGTCATTAATATCCGGCGGCATAATAAGCAAGCGTTCTGCCTTCTGATAGATGAAGATATCGACGATTGTCCATGGTTCCACGATATCAAACAATATCTGAAAAAAGGGGAATATCCTGACATGGCCAACGATAATGACAAAAAGCATATCCGAAGAAGGGCCATGGGATTTCTGCTAATAGGAGAAACCCTCTACAAAAAGAATTATGACTCGGTCTTGTTGAGGTGTATAGACCAAGTCGAAGCTCAAAATGTGATCAAAGAAATACATGAGGGGGTTTTCGGTACCCACATTCCCGGACCTGCAATGGCTAAGAAAATCCTTAGGGCAGGGTACTATTGGTCGACCATGGAAAGGGATTGTTACCAATACGTTCGGAAATGCCACAAATGTCAAGCATATGCCGACAATATTCATGTCCCACCAACGCCACTCAATGTGTTGGCTTCACCTTGGCCATTTGCAATGTGGGGCATGGATGTTATTGGACCCATCGAACCAAAGGCATCCAATGGACACAGATTCATCCTTGTGGCCATTGACTATTTCACCAAATGGGTAGAAGCGGCATCATATGCTCATGTGACCCGAAAGGTGGTAACATCCTTCATAAGGAAAAACATCATATGCAGATACGGTATTCCCGATAAGATCATCACTGATAATGGATCCAATCTAAATAACAAGATGGTGGAAGGATTGTGCCAGGAGTTCAAGATCCAACACCACAACTCTTCCCCATACCGACCAAAGATGAATGGGGCAGTCGAGGCAGCCAATAAGAATATCAAGAAAATAGTACAAAAGATGGTTGTCTCATTCAAAGACTGGCATGATATGTTACCCTTTGCTCTCCATGGATACAGGACTTCAGTACGCACATCCACAGGAGCTACTCCATTTTCCCTTGTTTATGGAATGGAGGCAGTTCTGCCTGTTGAAGTCGAAATACCTTCTCTGAGAGTAATCATGGAAGCAAAACTTTCCGAGGCAGAATGGGTTCAAAGCCGGTATGACCAGTTGAACCTCATTGAAGAGAAACGGCTGAACGCCATATGCCATGGTCAAGCCTATCAGAGGAAGATCAAAAAGGCTTTTGACAAGAAAGTCCACCCTCGAGTCTACCATGAGGGAGAGCTAGTGATGAAGAAATTGCTACCAGCTCAAAAGGACAAAATCGGAAAGTGGGCCCCGAATTACGAAGGACCGTACGTAGTAAAGCGAGCCTTCTCCGGAGGAGCACTGATCCTCACAAACATGGACGGAGAAGAACTTCAATACCCAGTCAACGCTGACGTGGTAAAGAAGTATTATGCTTGAAGACGTTGCTTGCACAAGCCCGCTAGGATGAAAACCCAAAAAAGGGCATCCTAGGCAAAAATTAGGGCAAAACAAAAAGCCCGCCAGTACAAGGGTACTAGGCAAAACAAAGGCAAAATTATCCCCGCTAGGATACGTCCTAGGCAAAAATTAGGGGCAAAAGAATAAGATGTAAAAACAAAGCAAGCAACGATCACTTGAATCGAAAACCGAAAGGCGGTACAAGTGATAATCTTCTAGAAGCAAGCGTCTTGCAGTATCTACACTCCTGGCTCAGGCATCTCACCCGAAGCAATTAGGGGAACGGGAAGGGCGACAATTACAGATATAATTGTTTAAAGCTAAAATGTATATAGCCTACCCTGGCCAGCCATTCTTCGGAAATTCCTTCTGTACATCTTTCTGTAAAAACATTTGTGAATATTAATAAAATATCCATTCATTTCTTTTCTCTCTTGACCATGTGATTATGCCTTTAAATTGGTATTTCTAAAAATTGTATGAGATTCCTTAATAATCGGTCAAATAAAGAAAATTGGAGGGGTTCCTATAAAATCCATAGATCTCCTGCATAAAGGCTCATAAAAATACTCCCTCGCGTCAATGACAGAAAGTCCTCCAAGAAGAAGAGGATAGGGAGAGCCACTCACTTTTCTAAATAAATGAACAAAAATAAAAACTTGCATCGCGTGCATCACACACATTAGTTGCACATTCAAAGACCTTATCATGAGGCAATTACATAAAATAGAAAAATAGAAAATTGCTTGTGTATGACAGCAGCAAGCAAAATACAAAGATTCAGAAAATCAACAGCATCATACAGAATAACTGAGCCTGGAGAGGCTTGCCGAAAGAATACTCTCAAAATAACTGAGCCTGGAGAGGCTTGCCGAAACAATACTCCCACAGAATAATTGAGCCTGGAGAGGCTTGTCGAAATAATACTCCCACAGAATAATTGAGCCTGGAGAGGCTTGTCGAAATAATACTCCTTCAGAATAATTGAGCCTGGAGAGGCTTGTCGAAATAATACTCCTTCAGAATAATTGAGCCTGGAGAGGCTTGCCGAAATAATACTCCTGCAAAATAACTGAGCCTGGAGAGGCTTGCCGAAATAATACTCTCTCATAATAACTGAATTTAATTTCTTTAGCACTTTTAATTTCTGTACAGCAAAAGCCAAAAACATAAAAAAGGCAAAATACAGAAAAAGCCAAATCAGAAGAAAAGGCAAAATACAGAAAAAGCCGAAAATGAAAAAAGGCAAGGATATAGAAAATCAGTTTGAACCGAATAACTAAGCCTGGAGAGGCTTACCAAAATAATACTCCACATCCTCCACAGTATGCAGAATAACTGAGCCTGGAGAGGCTCGCAGAAATAATACTCCCCAGAGAAACCTCAACTCAAGCTCACGGGCCAAATTTCCCAGCGAGAGCTATCAAAGCAAGATCGTCAAAATCCCCAATGGAAGTACGATCTCCCAAGCAGAATATCCAAGTCAAAGGACTTAAACTTCCTCAGTGAAGATAGCTCTCCAGCTCAAGCGTTGAGTGAGGCTAAGCCTGCAGAGGCTTCCTAAATAATACTCTGGGATACATAAGATCCCTAAATCCCCAGTCGCCTACTCAGAGGCACCCCTTCAAGAAAAATCACAAAAAGATCAATAACCATTCCCCAAGAGGAATCCGGCACTCAGCCGAACACTGAACATCAAGATAATTCGCCTACTCAGAGGCACTCTTCCAAAAAAGGAAAAAAATATATCAATAAATATTCCCCAAACGGAATGTGGCATCCAGCCAAGCACCAAACATCAAGATCATTTGCCTAACAGAAGAGGCCAGTCAAGAAATGAATGACAAAATCCCCAGCGGATAAACAGCCTACACAGAGGCTACAAAAATCAGAAAATTCAAAAGAGATACCCGAATAAGGACAACCGGGATACTCCACCCACGTCAAAAGGACGTCAGCCAAACATAAGGCATCGCTCAACTCAGAGAGAGAGCATCTGTGTCTACACCCCAAGGAGTCAAAAATTCCCCATGGGTACCAACAATGCAATGCAAGTTGGGGCACAAGAACCTATGAATGACTGCACATCCCCTAGACGGATCCCTGCGTTATCCAGCCCTCAGCGGCACAAAATCAGAAAAACCGTCGAAGCAGCATCGTGGACTGTGGAGACAAAAATCATATCAAATCATTGCCGAAGTGATCAGAAGACACGGAAGCAGGCCTGGAGAGGGTAAACTCAACTGCTGAATGTTAAGAGGCAGGACCTGGAGAGGGTAAACTCACACTGCTGAATGTTAAGAGGCAGGACCTGGAGAGGGTAAACTCACACTGCTGAATGTTAAGAGGCAGGACCTGGAGAGGGTAAACTCAACTGCTGAATGTTAAGAGGCAGGACCTGGAGAGGGTAAACTCACACTGCTGAATGTTAAGAGGCAGGACCTGGAGAGGGTAAACTCACACTGCTGAATGTTAAGAGGCAGGGCCTGGAGAGGCAATACTCAACTGCTGAATGTTAAGAGGCAGGACCTGGAGAGGGTAAACTCACACTGCTGAATGTTAAGAGGCAGGACCTGGAGAGGGTAAACTCACACTGCTGAATGTTAAGAGGCAGGACCTGGAGAGGGTAAACTCACACTGCTGAATGTTAAGAGGCAGGACCTGGAGAGGGTAAACTCACGCTGCTGAATGTTAAGAGGCAGGACCTGGAGAGGGTAAACTCACACTGCTGAATGTTAAGAGGCAGGACCTGGAGAGGGTAAACTCACACTGCTGAATGTTAAGAGGCAGGACCTGGAGAGGGTAAACTCACACTGCTGAATGTTAAGAGGCAGGACCTGAAGAGGGTAAACTTAGCTACCGAGGTTGTCAGGAGCGCCGAGGTATGCAACAACCTGGAGAGGTTACTCAACAATTTTCCACCGGAAGACGCTACAAGTCAGAAGGTCGGCGCATCACCCGGACAATTGGGTCAACTCCTTTACTTGTCAGCCGGTACACCAAAAGACCGTTTGACTAAGTAAAGGGGGGGGCAGCTGTAGACCCCTAAAATTGTCCGGGTCGGAAATAAAGCTTGAAGACTCTCGAAGACTGAAGGAAGATCAGCCAGAAGGACTCCTGGAAGGCCCTAGGAGGGTTCTCTGTAGGTCTAGAGGTCTTAGAATAGCTCAAAATAAGGAAGTGGAGGGAATGAAGCCCAATACGGCCGTACTGAACTTAATACGGCCGTATTGAAGCTTCAATACGGCCGCAGTGAACTCAATACGGCGTATTGAAGTTTCTGAAACTTCAATACGGCCGTACTGAAATCAATACGGCCGTATTGAAGCTTCAATACAGCCGTATTGAACTCAATACGGCCGTATTGAAATTTCTGAATTTCAATACGGCCGTATTGAAGTTCAAAAATTTCAATACGGCCGTATTGCTCCTGTAGGCCGTATTGCGCCTATTCCCTATAAATATGACGTCAATTGGACGTCATTCCACACTTTTGGAGATAGTTTTAACCCTCTCCTTGAGTATTCTGGGGTTTTTGAGCAGTGTTCTGCCCTAGAAATCACTCGGAGAGTTGATCCGACAAAGTTTTTGAGCCCCGAGCCATTTTGCTTGAGGATCGAACCTAGTCGAAGGGAAATCCTCCGGATTTCCATAGTTAAAAGTTTTTAGGAAGGAGCGAGCGAGCTTGTAGAGCGAGGGAACGCCAAAAAGCTTCCCAGTTTTACTCAATATATAAAAGCACGCTTCAAGAGGTTTCTTCTTAAATCCTTCCTTTTACTGCTTTCTGTGTGCATATTTAAACTGTCATCATGTAGATAATTAATTTATAATCGCTTATAATAAATAGGGGTAATTTAGTAATTTTACGCTGTTATTTTAGAAAATAATCTGTCATAGGGAACCCGAAAGGGGCGCTGTGGGGTGCTAACACCTTCCCCACGCGTAACCGACTCCCTTACCCGACTCTGGTTGTAATGGCCAAAGTTGATTTATAAAATCAATTGCCTTATCCCTTTTTCCAATGTTTTGAGTAAAACATTGGTGGCGACTCCACGAACCCTCCTTTTGCGAAAACCACTAATCCATGGAGGGTCCCGCTTGGGATTAATATGGATTGGTGAATCATTTAATAAAATTGCTCGTTTGACAAGGTCTGAGTTTGAGAATACGTCATTCTAGCAATCCATATTTTTAAACAATTAAACGAGTCCAACCATCCTTCGCGAATGCCGAAAGCCCGTTTCGGGCCGGTGGCGACAGTGATGGATTGGTGTGATTGTGAATTGTGATGTGAAGTTGCATGATTGATAGAATTAGGATATATAGAAATGCTTGTAAATACTTCATTAAGTAATGAGTTATGATGAAATGATGTTATAGATTTTCCTTGTGTTCTTTACATATAGATATTTTCTTTTCTCACCGTATAATTTGTGAATGTTTTAAGTAAGGAAGATCCGGCTATGAGTGGCATCTAGAATGCCAATAGTTGAATTATGGATATGCTCTGATATTGTGATATCGAGGCAGAGAATTTCTAGAACATGAAATTTTTATATGAATTTGGAGTTGTATTTATTATTTTAAAAACAATTTGTAAACTCTTATGTTTTATTTTCCAATGTTCATTTTCAATCATTTTGGATATTGAAGAACATTTGTGAAGGTTTTTATGTGAACCATTTTACCAATGTTGAAAAAAATTTATTTTCTTAGTTTATTTACATTATAATTACAATATGTATTGGGGTAATAAGGGTGTCACACTAGGCCCACCAAGCCCATTAAGCCCACTAAGCTTTGAAGCAGTCAAATTTTCAAGTAATCTTCTGGACATAGCTCGAGTGGTTGGACCTTTGGTCCATGCTCTTCCATCACTAATACATTCAAAAGTAGTGGTCCTGCAAACGTAAACGTCAAAAACTTTCTTAGACAGGTCATTGATCAGTGACTTGCAAAATATTTATCAATATTTGCAAGCTACGACAAAATTTGTTTTTTGGTAAAACACACAACATTCTAGAAGAATTCACAACATAAGGGATTACAAAAAGACCTGAGCATCACAACCACGTTGTCATAAACTCTCACAAGTAACTCGACTTTCTTTAAGCTCCCGTTGTAGCTCTGCATTGCTTGCTTCAAGTAACCATATTTTGTGTTTAACAATCTATGGGGGAAAAAGAAGATTAGCAACCTATACCTAGAAAATGATGGATCAACTTAATAAACTTCCTAAATCAATGATGTACCTAAAGTTCCCCAAATGCCCCACCAGCATCACCTCTATAAAATAGAAGCTTAGACTACTTGCTCAATCTGACTTCGCGTTCTCTGCATCTGAGCTCCCACTGGGTTATGTTTGATCTAAAACAACAATTCAAATAATAAAATCTAAGAAACATGAAATTTGTCACTCACATTTTTAGAAAAAGGGACGAAATGGAGTAACCAACATAATTGAATGCTCAACAAACAATAGCATTAACCTAAACCCAAATTTCAACAAAACAAATCTCAACTACATTGACCAATCTCAAAAGCAGCACATATGTTATCTTAAAATTACCAAAAAATAGTCACAGAAGCAAAGAAAAATATAAAAAAAACAACAAAAGCAAAAATTCACCATTAAGGCTATTCAGGCGACGACAATCTTCTTCTTCTTCTTCTCTGCAATGGCCTTGACAAACGCCTCAACAATCCGATGTTGCGACTCCAAAATCATGAAACCCTTTACCTCAAATTTCCTGATGATGGAAACTAAACTAGCCAGGAAAAATGCAGAAATTCTTTGTCTTTTGCAAACACTGAGAATTAGAAAAAACGTAACCCTCAAAAAGGCTTCCTTGTGTACGCACCACTTGTTTAGGTTTCAAAAATCACCCAAATGGATTGCTTCGAATGCTGAACTTGATATTTGCAAATGTTACAGAGCAGCCATATTTTTCTTAAGAAACTAAATTATTTAACAAAAATGAACTTAATGATAGTAATACTGACCTGTTAATGCTAACAAATGTTTTGAGGGGTTGCGGAGTGCGACCAACAACAGCGGAGGGGCCTGCAGCGGAGAACTTGAGCGATGGTCACGCGAACAGGGCGTCGACACGAATGGGACCAGTCGCTAGTGCTACGAACAGAGTAGAGCCGACGGAGGGCAAATGGAAACTAAATTACCCAGGAAAAACCTTCCTTGTGTACACACTACTTGTTTAGGTGTAAAAAATCACCCAAATGGATTGCTTCGAACAGTGATTGGGTCATAAACAGAAACCCTACAAAAGACAGAAAATTAAAAAAAATTAAAGGACTAGTCTGCAATTTCAAAATCTTAGTCATAAAAAAATTACTAATTAATAATCTCAATCATTTATTATTTTACTATTATATCTACGGTTAATTTTCATGGTGCATAGATATATGACTTGCATTACTAGTCCTTCAAAGAATTTACCCTAACTTTTGTATTAAAGTACCCTTATGTCATTCAACTAAATTTCTAAAAAAGTTTTACCCATCAAATCAACTCTTATAAAAGTAAACAATGTTTAAGTTGAAGAATGAACTCCAACCAAAATATTTATATTAATAGTTTTTCATTGTGTTTAATAAAGAGAAAAGAAATAAAGAGAAAAAAAAAAGGAGAAAAGAGACGTATAAGTAAGTGTAAAAAATAAAGTAAAATTTGTTTGATAAAAAAATCAAAATAAAATGGAATGGAAATTAATTATTTTTGTAGATAATTATGTTTTGTTAGACAAGTGGCCTCAGATAACTTAAGAGGGGAGGTGAATTAAGTTATTCAAAACTTTCTTCTATTACTTTTTAATATCTCTTATCATGAACAAAAAATAATTAGAGTGATTTTAAGTGGAAAGTTTATATGCAAAATGTTTATTTCTTTAAGATATTTACTTAACAATCAACAAGTAAACAAGTAAAAGGATAGGGAAGAGAAAATTGCAAACTTAATTTTATATTGGTTCGGCCAACCCTTGCTTACATCCAGTCCTCAAGTCATCCACTTGAGATTTCCACTACAGATGAACACTCAAACACCTTGGAATCCCTTTCTTTTGTGTTGAGTTCCAGTCACACTCAAGAGAAACACTTTCTCTCGATTACAATAGATGAACTGAAGATTGTTCACAGGATAAACTCTTTATAAGAGTAGATGAAACAAGTTGAAGATCCTATAAGAACTTTCAAAGATTTTGCCAAGTGTTTGGCCAAAGTTGTTTTTCAAAAAAGTTTCTCACAATTTTTGTTCTACGTTTTTCAAAAGTGTAGAGGAATATATATATGAGAAAATTTAAAGCTTTCTAGTATTTTCATGAAGAGTTTTAACTTTTAAATATTATTATGAAAAGACATGTTGGTAATCGATTATAATGGGTTGCTAATCGTTTACAATAGTTAAAATTCAAATGTTGATAATACCGATGATGCTTTCTAATTTGAATTTTAAAATTTTGTGCTACTAATAATCGATTACAACATCTGGTAATTGATTATCAGACCCAAAATGTATATTCCAGGGCTTTTAATAAATTTAATCTTGCATACATTTCTTAAGGTATCATTTTGAAAAATTGTTTCCTTGTAAAGATTTAAATAATACTTTTACTTCTTATCAAAAGTATATTAAATGGTTTCCTTTTAAAAAAAATATTTAAAGGCCAATGCATCTTGTAAAAACCTTAGAGATTCTTTTAACAAGGAAACTAAATTAATTGAGACTTATCTAATCTTAAACTTGAATCAACTTTGCTTCAGCTCAATCTTTGTGATGTTTTCTTTTCTGTTGGCATCATTAAAACCTGTATTCATCACATTAACATGTTTAAAACAAATAAACTGATTATTATTATTATTTATTTAAATATATATATATATA